>NW_023601754.1:53632163-54986176 GCF_014898055.3 Talpa occidentalis
GCAAGGGGTTAAACACCACACTATGAAGCAATCCACAGCCTCTGCAGCACCAGTTCGACCTGGCGGCCAGGGAGCAACCCACATGGCGCAGCAGACCTCTCCTGTCTCCCCGCTGCTCCCCTCAGCAGTGTTTTCGGTCTGTCTGCCTGTTCTGTTCCTCATTCTGTCTCTGGTGAATCCTCTCACCCCCCGCATCTCTGGCCTGTACCTCGGTTCTTGTAATGAAGAAATGAATCTTTAAGGAAAAAAAAAAAAAAAAGAACTGTGTCTTTTGACGTAAACTATGAAAAGATCACAACTGAGAAGGCGAAGTGTCCGAGCAGCACACTGGAGAGGAGACGCAGCAGTCCTTGGATTTATGCAAAGCCTTACAGAGAATGACAGACACGCACATTAAAAGCACACTAAGATGTCATGTTTCATTGTCAGGCTGGGGAAACCCACACTCTGTCCCACACTTCTGGTGAGACCCTGTGCCAGCACACCCTCACACGGGCCGAGAGCAAATGGGGCCATGGAGGGAATGCGGGCCAATTCCAGGTGTCCACGGGGCCGTGGAGGGGCAGGTATGTGGTGAAACACTGACCCAGCTGTGTGGGTGAGGGAGTTGCCAGCTGAGGGAACACCTGACTCCACACACTAAGAAAGCCGATTGTCCTCCCTAACGCAGGTGGGCCTCACCCAATCCGTTGAAGGCCTCAGGAAACACAAAGGGCGGACCTCCCTTGAAGAAGAGGAACTCCTGCTGCCCCCACTCCTTTGGCACTGGGACATCCGTTGCTCTCCTGCCTGGGAGTCAAAGACAAACATCGGCTATTTGGGGGGATCGAGTCCGATGGTCTTTGAAATGGAAGTACCCCCTGCAGGTCCCAGGTTTTCAACTTGCCTCTTACAAACTTTGGGACCTGTCCATCTCTGTCTCTGTAACTATCTGAGCCAACATCTTATACTCAGTCTACCTTATATTGCATTACATTATACTTCACTGTTACAAGATACATATGTATACAGCGTGAGCCGCAACAACATTCTGTAGTCCCTGCTGCCCGGTGGCATCCCAGCCACCGTAGCCTGCAGCCTGGCACAGCTCTCTGCCATGTCTCATGGTAGCACCCTATGCCTGATTTATTCTTTAAAAAAAAAAATAAAAAAATAAAAAAAAAAAACGCAGCGGTTGAGCGCTGGGTTGCGAAGCTGCCCGCAGCCTCTGCAGCGCCAGTTCAATCCCCGGCTGCTCCCCGGCACCAGAGGGTCCCACATGGCGCGCAGACCTCTCCTGCCGCCCGCTGCTCCCCTCAGCAGTGTACTTCGGTCCTTCTGCCTGCTCTGCTCCCCGCTCTGGCCCTGGTGAATTCTCTCACCCTCCCACACTTTGACTGTACCAGTGCTTAAATAAATAAATAAATAAAAATAATATTAAAAAAAAAATAATAAAAAGATTTTATTTATTTATTACTTATTTATTTATGCATACAAGAGCTGAGGTATAGAAACTCAGGGGGGTGAGAGGATCCACCAGAGACAGAGCGGGGAACAGAACAGGCGGATCTACTGAAATCCACTGCTGAGGGGAGCAGCAGGGGACAAGAGAGGTCTGCAGCGCCATGTGGGTAGCTCCCGGGCAGGGGATGGAGGCTGCGGACAGCTTCACGGTGCTGACGCTTAACCCCTTGCCCCATGGGAGCCCCATGCCTGATTTAGTCTGTCTTGTTTTGCGCATCATGGCCCCTAAGTGCACAAACCATACTGCTGTTTCATTTGCACAATAGTGCAATTGTCTAAAAATGCGTTTTTCAAGACTCTCCCCAGTGAACGGACACCTCCAGCTCTCCACTAGGTAGCTGGGATACCTGCTGTTTGTTTCTCTGAAGAGCCCTCCCTAGCAGAGGCCCTTCAGTTAACACAGCCACACAGTCTGCACATGGCCTTGGCCCCTGGCAACGACCGGTCCGACAGCCCTCGCTATGTGAAGACTGGCAGGCTGGAAAGTGACCTTTACGCAGTTATTCACCGCAACAGTGTTTATAGAGCCAAGACAAGAAACACCCCAGGTGTCGAGGGGAACAAATAAACTGCAGTAAAACAAGCCATAGGATGGGAAACTGTGTCCTCTGTGGGGAATGTTAAACAAGGAAGCTCTTGATTGTGCCGAGGAGAATCACCCCAAGATGCACACGTCAGCTTTAAAGAAAACAAACAGAGCAGAGATCTGTATCCAGGCTTCCCTTTACACAGGAAAGAAGGAAAAGGCGCATTCGTGTTGGTTTTGTTTGTATTTTCTGAGGAAAGCGCTGCAGGGGTAGCTGAAGGAACTAGTAAGAATGGAGGTCAAATGGGGCAGAGGCGGGAGTAAGACTTTTCTCAAAATAAATTTAAAAATAGCAGTATTATAAAAAATCAATTAAAAGACTTTCTCCTAACGTTTTTACATCGCTTTGATACTTGAACCATAGAATTTCAACATAGCCTCTGCTCAGAAGATCCAATACCCTGACTCACCCACCTGCAACTACTTGTTCCCCAGCTCGTAGCTGCTGGGCCACCCAGGGGGAATCTATTTTGCTCTGATGGTGCTTCCTGCCCTAGGAGAGGTCTGGCCCGGAGCAGGTGCTCCAGGAACACATTTGGGGTGAACGACTTGAGAAAAACCATGAAGAAAGTAAAACAGCAGGGAATGCGTGCCATCAGGAACAGCTTGTTCAGGCGGTGGAATACCATACAGCCGTTAAAAAGGACGGTCTAGACTGACAGATTCCCAAAACACACTGGGGGGGGGTATTCCAGAACGACCCCCCTGCTGTTTGCAAGGGATCCCTAACACACTACTAAGCCTTTCTGGGTCTACATAAGGGCTGAGGCAGGAGAGACAGGCCGGGGCAGCGCCAGCAGCTCCCTCACCGGTCCTTGCAGCGGGGGCTGGACGGGAGGTGACGGGACCGGGTCCTGCACGCACTTTCCGCTCACTCCCAAGAGGCCCCTTGGTGACCCGCAATGAACTTCAACTCAAGAAAAGCTGAAGGGGCGCAACTCCTGGATGGAGCCGGGGCGCAGGCCCGCGCGGGGGTGCGCGGGGGGGGGGCTCGGCGGCCACCCCCGCGGACTGCGTCACTGTGAACACTTGGGGGCCCCGAGCCGCGGCCCCGAGTCCACTCAGGCGCCGGGCGCTGCAGGCCCGGGGGGCGCGCGGGAGGGGCGCGCGCTCGGAGCCCCGGGTCTGGGCGCCGCTGGCCCGACGGTCTCCCGCGGCCCGCCGGCCCCCCCTGGGCCGAGGCCCCCCCCCCCGCCCGCGGCCGCCGCTTTCCCGGGGTGGGGAGGGCGGCCCGGGGGCGGCTCCGGCTCCGAGCGCCCCACCCCCGCCGCCCCGCGCCCCCCGCGCGCCCCCCGCCCGCCGCCGCGCGCGGGGCCCCGACTCACCCGGCCCGGGGAGGCGCCTGGGCCGGGGGGGGGGGGGGCCGGAAGCCCGGGGGAGGGCGAGAGCCCCCGCCCCCGCCCCCGCGCGCCCCCCCGCGCCCCCCCGCGCCCGCCCCCGCCGGGCCCGGCCGGCCGCCGCGTCCTTCCGGAGAGGCGCGTCCCGGCCGCGGCGAGCCCCGCGCCCCGCCGCCCCGCCGCCCCCCGGCCCGGCTCCCCGCGCCCTCCCCAGGCCGAGGCCCAGCGGCCTCGGGAGCTTCGGGCGCCCCGCGCGTCCCCGCCAGCCCCCCTCGTTCCCGGCGGCGGGCGCGGGGCGCGGGGCGCGGGCCCTGGGGGCGGCGCGGGCGTCGGACCCCCGGCGGGAGGGCCTGGGGGGCGGGCCCTGTCGGGGCGCCCGGGGCCCCAGGAGGAGGCCGGGGCGCTCCAGCGGGGGGGGCTGGGCGCGAGGGCCCCGCTCCCGCCCGGGGGCGCCGGGGCTGTGGGGACCGGGGGGCGCCTGTGCGGGGGGCTGGGGGGGCCGCACCCGCCGGCTCCTGGAGCGGGGCCCGCGGGGCGCGCCCGGAAAGGGGAGCCGCGGACGGGCGGGCGGCGGCGGGTGCCAGGCGCGGAGGAGGGGCCGGCGCGCGGGTTCGGCCTCGTCGCCGGGGAATGTCCCGGAAACGTCCTGGAACCGGGCCGGGCGGCACCGCCGAGTGCGGAGCGACGCCTCCGGGCCGGGCTGGAAGCGGGACTCGGGGCCAACGGGACTCGGGGCGCCGCGCCAGGCCAGGGGCCCGCGCCCGACCCCCGCGCCCCCACCCCGGCAGGCGCCGCTGCGTGGCCCGGCCCCCCCGGCGGCCCTCCTGGCACTCAGCCCGCAGCTGGGCAGGGACGGGCGAGCCGGGCAGCGGGAGGGCCGACCTGGCAGCCAGAACCACGGAGCAGATGCCCAGAGGCGGAGCGGGCGAGGAGCAGGCGGAGGAGCCAGAGCGGAGGCCGGCGGCCCGGGCGGGCGGCCTCTGTCCGGCCCGTGGGGTGGGCGGCGGGTGGCAGGTGGCGGCCGCGCAGGTGTCGCTGGCAGGCCCGGGCTGGGCCACCTGCCCCGGGCAGCTGGGCCGGGAGACCTGCCGGGCCCGGCCAGAGGGAAAAACAGAGACGGTGTTAAAAAGTTATCCAGAGCTTCAGGACGGTGACACTCCGCGCAGAGGGTGAGCCCCAGAGGCCCAGCACCTTCTCACCGGCGGGCGGGGCTGCAGCCGGCACCTCGAGGGGCTCAGCTCTGTCTGCCAAGCGAGGGAACAAAGGTCGGGCCAGGCTGGGCTCACACCCCGCAGCCCGCTTGCTGCGAGAATGGTGGCGGCCCTCACGGACACGCTCAGCAGCCATGAGCATCAGGGGACCCATCAAAGTTCTCATTTCCCCTCAACGGCGATTTACTGCTTTTTTTGACAAACAAATAGAACCCCCACCCCCATTTTTCTTTTCTTTGTGGCCCCAATTTGCAGGCTCCCCAAACTTGACTCCTCCTCTGGGTGGGAGACTCGCCGGCAGAGCAGCACAGGGAAGCACGTAAGCCAAGGCCTTTCTCAGGAAGGGGGCCTCTGATGAGGATTTGGGGAGCATATTGGGGGTGCCAGCATGGCAGGTGGGGGCTCACAGGGGAGCCAGGCAGGGGACAGCGGCCAGAGGCTTGGAGTCACAGCGGGGAGTGGGCAGAAGGGATGGGGGGTCATGTAAGAGCAGCTCCCAGGAGCGAGGAGAACCTGCACAGGTGACTCCCAGGTCACACGAGGAGAGGGTTCCCGGGAGGGGGCTGGGGCAGCAGTGAAATCCCCAAGGATGGGGCTGGCAGGTGCCCTGCTTGTTGGTGAGCTTCGAAGGGCCAGTGCCGACCCAGAGGAGCCCCGCGGCGGCCGCTATGCAGCACGAGCGCAACACAGGCTTAAGAGTTTTTTCAGGCACCTGCAGGCCACCTGTCAAGACGCAGTTCCCCAAGTACACATGGTCCCTCCCAGCCACCCTGGCGCTGTCCTTGACCCTGCCAGATTTGACACATCTCAAGAAAACCTACAGGTGCCGGCGGAGGCTGGACACAGGTCCCAGCCTCCCTGAGGGCCTGCCCAGCCCCCAGCCCCCAGGCGCCGGCTTGTTTGCTTGAAACCTGGGACAGTGACTGACTTCAGAGCCGCACCGAGACGTGGCTCTCGGAGCTGTCTGGAATCGCGCCCCGCGTCTCCCCATATTATGTTTTCAAAACCATCAAACAGGGTCTCCCTTGTGGCGCAAGGGGTTACGTCTCAGCACTGTGACGCTGTCTGCAGCCAAGCTCGATGCCCAGCCCGGGAGCTGACCCACAGGGCGCAGCAGACCTCTCCTGTCCCCCCATTGCTCCGATTTCAGTAGATCTGCCTCTGCTCCCCACTCTGTCTCTAGGGAAGCCTCTCACCCTCCACACCTCTGGCCTACACCCCAGTGCTTCTATGCATAAATAAATAAATCTTTTTTAAAAAAGTCAAAACCAACAAACAGGAAAGAAAGACTTATCTGGGATGGCAAATATTAGGTCCAATGACGGTTATATGAGCCTGGTCAAAGAAAGACTCCCGGGCTTCCCCTGGTGACGCAGCGGTCGAGCGCTGGGCTGTGATGCTGCCCGCGGCCTCTGCAGCGCCGGTTCGATTCCCGGCCACTGGCGAGGGTCCCGCATGGTGCACAGACCTCTCCTGCCGCCCGCTGCTCCCCTCAGCAGTGTGTTTCATCAGTCTGCCTGTTCTGCTCCCCGCTCTGGCTCTGGTGAATTCTCTCACCCTCCCGCGCTTCTGACACCCTCCAGTGCTTGTATGAATAAAGAAGGAAGGGAGGGAGGGAGGGAGGGAGGAGGGAGGGAGGAAGGCTCCCTTGGACCAAGCTCCCCCAGACCTAACAGGAAAGACACGCACAGGGCTTCACGGCAGCCTTTTTTGCCCAACTTACGACATCTGGGCCATTCCTCCTGAGCTATGTGGTCAGCGGTCTGTGTGCAGGCCTTGGAAAATCCCCGGCTGAATTACTGCTGTCATGTGTGTGTGTGTGTGCGTGCATGTGCGTATGCACGCACGTGGGGTGTGTGTGTGTGTGTGCGCGTTGTGTCTGGGAAAAGGGTTTGTAGCTGCTCCAAAACAAGGCTCACCCAAGGGCACATGAACATCTAGTTGACTTTGTTCAGGGTTCCCTGAGTGTGCTGCGTCCCATCCGGTCAGCAGGGGTGGTCTGGGGGCTGCACAAAACGCGGGTTTTTATACTCAGAAAGAGGGTGTGACCAGGGGGCTATCTAGCAGGAAAAGAGTCTCCCTCAGGGGAGCAGCTCACCTGCTCCAGTCACTGGGACTGGTCAGGATTACCGGGGGCGAGGGGTGAGCCTGCAATGTGTCCCTGGTAGTGCCGAGGTGGTGACTTGGGTTTAGCACAAGCGACTCCATTTAGACTCTTGCTTTTTTTACATTGTCACCAGCTTTGCAGAGGACCCTTCACTCCCCCAACCCAAAGTTTAGAAACTGTTAGCTCATGTCCTTCTCCTCCAATGTGTACCTGAGCACAGACACTGTCTGCCCAAGCTCCCAGGGGCTAAAAGGAGATACAGGAGGGTGATTCCCGCTCCCCAAAAATGAAGATTGAAAGAGTGGGTCCAAGATGGTACCACTCATGCCAAGCCCCAGGGCACTCACCTCCTGGCCTTACTGGGCTGCCGGCCTCTCCCAAGTGGAAACTTCAACTAGCCACTGAGGAGCTCCCTTGGCTTTGCGGGACGTCATCCTTTTCTTTAGCTAATGACCTCACCCACCCTCTTTCTGACTTTAAAAAACTCCGATTTTGAGCCTCTCTGGTGGTGCAAGGGGTTAAGATGCAACCTATGAAGCTCTCCGCAGCCACTGCAGGAAGCTGACCCACGGGGTGCAGAGGACCTCTCCTGTCTCCTCGCTGCTCCCCTCTGCAATGCATTTCAGTCAGTCTGCCTGTTCTGCTCCCCACTCTGGCTCTGGTGAATCCTCTCACCCTCCACACCTCTGGCCTGTACCCCAGTTCTTGTATGCATAAATAAACAAATCTTTTTTTTAAGATTTATTTATCTATTTATATAAGCACTGGGTACAGTCAGAAGCGCGGGAGGGTGAGAGGATTCACCAGAACCAGAGTGGGGAGCAGAACAGGCAGAAGGACCGAAGGACACTGCTGAGGGGAGCAGCGGGCGGCAGGAGAGGTCTGCGCACCATGTGGGACCTTCGCTGGTGGTCCCCCAATGCAGAGGCTGCGGGCAGCTTCGCAGCTCAGCGCTCAACTGCTGCGCCAGAGGGGAGGCCCTAAATAAATAAATCTTTAAAAAAAAAAAAACAACCTTCCATTTTCTATGACTTCCTGCCTTTCTCCTTGGCGATGACGCCCATTCATGGACCCTTGAATAAAGTCAACTCAATCTTTAAAATTAACTCGGAAAAAATAAAATAAAATAAATAAAATTTAAAAATTAAATTAAATTAACTCGGTTAGAAATGGGTAAGCAGGGGTGAGGCGTGGGGTGGGAGTAGGTTGGAAGGGGGAACAAGGGATGCTGATGGGTGTTTTAATTTTTTTTTTAAAGGAACTCAAAGGAAATTTGTTGTGACCACACAGCAGTTTAGTGATCGTAGAAACAGCAGAAAATAAAGCACAAAACTCAGTTGGATTTCTGTTACTCACCGAGTGCCTCTGCCCTCCACGAGGCCCGTGTCCAGGCGTGCCCGCATGGCTGCCGGCCTGTCCCAATGGTGCTGGGCCCGCCTGGAAGCTCAGGCCCGGCCAGGGCGCACCCTCTCCAGGGGGGCTGGGCTGCTGGGGGCTTCAGACACGACTGAGATTGGAGGAGGGGATACAGTGGTCTTGGGTGATTCGGGCCTTTCCAAGAAGCCTTGAAGACATGGCGCGTGTCTCTGCAATGGCCCCGCGCAGATGAGAACGCAGCTTTCTGCCTTTTGCTGGCGGCACAGCGGCTCTCAGCAGTCAGTGTGCTGCCAGTTGGATATTAAATGCGGGGGGCTGGGCTTGGGGAGCAGCCTGAAGGATTGAACGCACCTCGTACAGATCTTAAGTTTCCGCGTGCAATCGTGCACGGGTTTGTGATTAATAAACGAAGAAATAAGTTGTTTTCCATGAACTGTTACTGTCTACAGACAACAGCTGTTAAAACATGGGCCCCTAGAGAGAAAATAATCATCACAGTGAAGAGGTGGTGGAGGCCCCCCCACAAGGTGAAACGCACCACTTGGGCAAGTGGATTGTTTTAGGCTGAATGAGACTCACATCGAGCTTTTAGCCCCCACCCAGGGGTGAGACAGGGTGAGGCAGGTCTGCTCTGGAGCTCTCAAGGGGCTCGTGCCCCTGGATGTGAACTCGGTGTGGCGGGCCCAGGGGAAGCAGCAAAAGCTGTTTGTTCAAATTCCTTTCTTCCCGGTTGTCTTCAGCGGGGCCTGCAAACACACGGCGGTGGCATCTTCCTGTGAGTTATCTTCCTTCCCTCCAAGCCCAGGTCTCTGCCCGCCCCTCCTCAGGCCAGGAAGACCTATGTTGGCATCAAACAAAAGGCCTCCGTGATTCCACCAGCGAAGTGGGTCTAATGGGAACAACCGGAAAAGGCCAGCTGGTGAGGCATCCCCAGGCGACGCGCATGGCCGTCACCCTAATCAAGTCAGCACCCCCTTAAGTAGCCCAAGGAGGGGCTGCTGGGGCCTCTTCCCTCTGCTGGTGCCGGTGGTGGGGGAGGCAGTATCACTCCCCGATCGGAGAGCCGGGCTTGGGGTGGGGGGGGGGGTCTGGGGTTTGCACGTGGAGGACAGTGTCTTCCAGCTTCATTTAAGAGGGTTTCTGTGCATTAGTTTCCCCACATGCACACCCCCACTGAGCCTCGCTACTTTCAGCATCTTCGTGGCTGCATAGATTTCCTGTCTGTAAGGAAGGTTTCCCGATTCATCCGGCTGAGCTTAACTTGATCACTGATCACCAGGAGGAATCTAGAGCGGAAGGGGCCAGCTCCCCGCCCCCGCAGCAGGCAGGTGGCAAGGAGCACAGAGCCCATGCAGCTCTCCCGGCCCCGTGGGCATTGCTCTGCCAAAACCCGTCACCTATGCTGTTGCACCCAGATGCCCTGCATGCGCCTCCGAGCAGGGCCACGGTCTGTTCTTTCTCCCGCTGCCGCTCCTCCCTGGGACGGCGGAACCGCGGCAGCCTGTCTGCACTGCCCTCCATGGGCCTTCAGATTATTTCTGGGTCTCGGCACCTGGAGGGAACCTTCTGGAAACACCCTCCTGCGCCTGTGAGCTGGTGCGCGCTCATTGCTCTGGGGTGCTCGCCGGGACAGAGGACAAGGACGACGGGCCTGTGGGGCCAGGGTCACTGGGGCGAAGGGCTCGCTGGCCACAGTCCCGCTGGGCGCCCGCTCCGGCTGGCTCTGCGCTGGCTTCCCCCGCTTCATTTTGTGTGCAACACCCGGTGGGGCGGACCCAGCAAATACCACCCCCACGCGTGGGACTGCCACCCGCCAGCGCCCGCAGGGGCGCAAGGATCAAGATCAGAGGGAGAGGCCAGCGCAGGAGGCCAAGGTGACCCGGCCCCCATGGGAAACACCAGTGAGTTCCAAAAAAGCTCACACTTTTGGATCAGAACCTGCTGGGAGCTGCCAACGGGAAATGTGGCGGGCGGGCGGCTGGCAAGCAAGAGCCGCAGACTGCGTGCTGCCGGCCAACGCAGGCCGCAAGTGTCCTTTACCTTAGGTGGACGGTGGCGACGCAGCGCGCCTTTAGAAAGAGAGTCCTTACCTTTGAGAGATTCGGACTCAAGAACATGTGGACAAAATGCTGGCATTTCTGGTTTGCTTTGAAGAAACCAGCAGTGGGGGGTTGGGGGCCGGCAGAGACCAAGGATCTGGCTCCAGCTGAATCTCCGAGCTGGAGTTTTGGCTACACAGGGCTTCATGGTGCTGTTCTCAACTGTTATGTGGCTGGTTTTTTTTCCCCACAAAAAGGTATTTTCAGAGTTAAAATAATTCTTAGTGATGATAAAAACAAGACACGCATTTTAAAACATGTTTTCTGTAAAGCCGCAACAGGCAACAGGGATGTGAAATTCAAACTGGGGAAAGATTCGGAAAAACCAGAGCTTGGGAAAGATTATTCTAGTTTCTGGGGCAGATTCTGGGATACTTTTGGCCCCAAGGCAATTAGGGTGGGCCAGGCCCGCAGCTCCCCAGGGGCCTGCTTCCTTGACTCTTTATTAATAGCCGGGCAGGCGGGCGGGGCGCAGGCTCGGGGAGCAGCGCCCCGGAGACGCGCGGGAGGGGACCGAGGCCGCGGTGGGGAGCCGGGGTGGCCGGCGGGCCTGGCCTGGTTTCCACCGCCCGCGAGCCGAGCCGGCCGCCCCCGCACAGGTGAGCCGCCCCGGGGCTCCTCCCGCCCGCGCCCAGCCCCCGCGCAGCCCGCGGGCGGCCCCGGGGGAGGGAGCGGGGTCCAGGCCGCGGAGCCTGGGAACGCGCGGGGCGCGGGGCCCATCCCGCCGGGCACTCACCCCGGGCCGCGCCGAGCGGGCCGAGCGTGACCTTGGGGCCCGACCTGCAGCACGCCGGGGTTCAGGGGAGGGCGGGGAGGGCATCTGAGGTGAGGGCGACTGTTCCCCTTCCCAGGCACAAGCCGGGAAGGCTCGTGAAGAGAGGGGTGCGCGTCCCCCCGAGCGGCGCGGCTCCGGGGAGCCCCCCTGCTTCCCGGACCTCGGCATCTGCGGGGTCAGGGGTCTGGGACAGCGTGTGGGCTGGGCCAGAAGGAAATCTCGACCTCACAGAAATGAGAATAAAATAAAAACAGAGTGAGGAGCGACTCCTCCATCCCTTTTCCGAGGGGCCAGATGGGGCGCCCGGAGGGACACAGCACCGCGGGCCGGGCCGGGCGGCGGGTGTGGGTGGGCACCGCAGCGCCCCGCGGGGGGGCCGGACCAGAGGCCGGTGCCGCCCGCCCCCAGATGCCGCCCTCCGGCCCTGCTCGCACTTCCAAGGCCTCCCAGGCACGTCCACCGCCAACACGGCCGGATTCACACCAGCCGCCGCGGGGTGGGGGGGGGGCAAGAATTGGGGGAGGGGCGGGGGCGGGCAGCCCGCGTCAGAGCAGATGCGGAGCCGCCGCAGGGCCCGTGGACCGCCGGCCCCGGCCAGCGCAGGCCCGGCGAGGGGCGCGCCCGGGACCGCGCGCCCGGCCCGCTCCGCGGCAGTTGCTGGGGGCGGGCCCTGCGGGCGACTTTCGTTTTCTCTTCTGAGCCCGCCCTGCGGGGCGCGCGCGGCCCCCCACTCCCAGCGGGCACCCCGGGGGCCCGTCGCGGGGTCCCGTCTGCGCTCACACAGCGGACGAGCCCGCGCGGCACCTGCTGCTTGCGGGAGCCCCCGGGCCTCCGCCTGGACCTTCGGGACCGGCCGAAATGCCCACCCGGCCCCTCCCGCGCCCGGGAGCCCACGCAAAGCTCCCGCGTGGCCCCGTCCCCGCTCCAGCCGCGTCTCCTCCGGTCCCTCTGAACCTCGCCCAGGCGCCGCCGGGGGGCGTCGTAACCCGTCGGGGCGGAGGCGGCTGAACCCCCTTCGCTGGCGGCCGCCGCGCCTCCTCCGCTGCCGCTCGGGGGCACGGCCCGGGGCGGCCGACGGGCTGCTGTGCGGGGCGACCCGGGGGCGAGTGCGCGCGAGCGCCGGGCAGGCCCCGCGCGGCTCCCCCGCAGGCCCTCCCGGGCGGCCCCCTGTCCAGACGAGCGGCCGGAGGCGCCCGGGGCGAGGACTCGCGCGCCCGGCCCCGTCCCGGTAAACGCCGAGGCGCGCGCGCGGCGCCAGCCTCAGTTTCCCCACCCGGCGCGCTCCCCGGGCGCCCGCCGAGGCCCCGCCCCGCCCCGCCCCGTCCGGGTTCCGCCCACGCCGGCCGAGCCGGGCCCGCCGCAGCCGGGCGCGCAGAGCCAATCCGCGGCGGCCCGCGTCGGTGCACCCGGCCTCGCCCGCCCTCCGCCCGGCGCCGCTCGCGGCCGGCTCCGCTCCCGCCGCCGATCGCCGCCCGGTAAGGCCGCCGAGGCCGCGCGCCGCGGGGCGGGCGGACGGGCACCGCCCTGCGGGCTGCGGCGGAGTCGGGGGGGGCGCGGGGATGGCGGGTCCGGACCGAGGCAGGGGCCGCCGCCGGAACCGGGCGCCCGAGGAGACCCCGGGATCCCCAGCTGCAGGCTCCCAGACACCGGGCACCGGGGGGGCGCGGGCCGCCCCCCCCCGGCAGCGGATCGGGTCTGGGGCGCGGGGCCGAGGAGACCGGCCCGCGCGCGGGGAGTCCCGGCGGCCGCGGGAGGATGCTCAGCCGGCGGGGCCCCCGGGAGCTCTCCGGCCGCGGCCGGTGGGGCTGCCAAGCCCTTCCCTGCCGCCCGGGCCACCCCGCGCCCGGGACACACGGCGACTGGGGCCGGCTCGAGCATCCCGGCGCGTCCCCGCAGGATGCCCGGCCTCCCGGGCTCTCCGGCCTGGCCGCGGGGCCGCCGGCTCCCCTCGCCCCCGGTCCCACCCACTCCCGGAGCGCGCGCCCCGCGCGGCTGCGGGGCAGCTGCTCGGCCCTGGGCGCGGGAGGCCCCCGCCGACCCCGACCCCTCTCCTCCCTTGCCCTCCGGCGGCGAATCGAGTCTGGGGGCGCCCCAGGGGCGCGGGCCGGCCCCAGGAGCGAGCCCTCCGGACCCCGGGCCCCAGCGGCGCCGCGGAGCGCGGTGGCTCCCCGGCCCGCGCCCGCCCCCGCAGCGCAGCCGCCCGGACCCGCCCTTGGCGCGGGGACGGGGCGCCGCGAGCCCTGCGGGGCGGCGGGGGGGGCAGGTCCCCGGGGCGCGCGCCTCCTCCCCGGCGCGGCGCGAGGTCAAGGGCAGGTGGGCGCGGAGTCCGGCCAAGGTCGCGGCCGGCGGGGGGGGCGGGGGGCGTCACGTGGCCCGGCCGGTGAACTTGGCCCCGACGGCGCGGTCCGGGCGGCCCAGCGGCCTCGCGCCCGGCCTCGCGCCCGGCCTCGGGGCCGCGTCTTCATCATGCAAATCGGGGTCGACTTTCGCGAACGCCCAAGGACATAAATAAACAAAGAGGGGCTGAGCTTGGCAAACGGGGTGAAGACTCCCCAGGAACGAAGCGGGGGGCTGCGGGGCCGGGGGCTTCGCGCGCGCGCCGGCCGTCGCGGCGGCCTCCGGCGCAGGGTCCGGTTACGGCGCTTCTGGCGCCGGCGTCCGGTTTCTGGTCATTCCAGATATTCAGGCGCGTGTATTTCCTCCTGAGCCGCGTCCAAAAGAATAAAAAATGGCCGAACCGGCTGGTCCTTCGTGGACGCCCGCCAGCGCCCCCCGCCCGCGCCGTCGAAGCCGGGGTCCGGCCGGGCCGGGACACGGCGCGCGGATGCCGGGGGGGCGCGGGTGCTGGGGGCGCGGGGGCGCGTCCCGGCCCGGGGGTGCTGGGCGGCTGCGCCCCGGGGCCCCTCTCCGCGTGTGAGCGGCGGTTTCCTCCCTGCGGCCGCGGGACCCGACCCCGCGCGCGGGGCTCCCCCGGGCGGGCCGCGGGGCGGGGCGGGGCGGGGCGGGGCGGGGGGGCCGCGCCCGGGCGCGCGCGCGGAGGGGGGGCGGCCGGGGCGCACAGGCCCTCCCCGCGCAGCGGGCCCCGCGCCCCCGCCGAGGGGCTGCGCTCCGGCGCGCCCGCCCGCCCCGGTCCGCGGACGCACCCCCGGCCGCGCGCCCCTCGCGCCGCCGCCCGCGGGCCGGGCGCGGAGCCCCCGGGCGGGGGCCGGGCCGGGCCGGGCCGGCGGGGGTGGGCGCGCGCTCCGGAAGGGCCCGGGCCCGGCCGGCGGAACAGGATCCGGCCCGGAGCGCCGCGGGGGCGGGGCCCGCCGACCTTTCCCCTACTTTCCGCGGCCGTCACGTGGCCGCGCGGGCGGGGCGCGGGGGGCGGGCGGGGCGCGGGGGGCGGGCGGGGCGCGTTCCGGCGCGCAGGGAGCGGGCGGGGGCGCCCCTGGGCGCGCGGCGCGGGCGCTGCACCTTGCCCGCCGCGCTTGCTCCTTGCTGGGAAAAATGTCCAGTCACCCCCGAGGACGGGCCGCCCGCGGGGCGCTGGAGCCCCGCGAGAACCGGTGCGCCCCGGGCCTGCCGCGGCGTGACCTCGCGCTCCGCTGTCCTGGGCTTTTTCTGCGAGCACTTTCTGTTGGGACGATGCGCTTTCATTTATTTTCTATTTTTTTCTATTTTTCTATTTATTTATGCAAACAAGAGCTGGGGTACAGGCCAGAGAGGGGGTGAGAGGATCCACCGGAGACAGAGTGGGGAGCAGAACAGGTGGAGCCACTGAAGGACACTGCGGGGGGGAGGGGAGCAGCGGGGAGACCGGAGGGGTCTGCCGCGCCATGTGGGTAGCTCCCTGGCCGGGGCTCGAACTCGCGCTGCAGAGGCTGCGGCCAGCGTCATAGTGCGGCGCTCAACCCCTTGCAGCCACCAGGGAGGCCGGGGACGAAGCACTTTTAAGTGACACGCGCACGTGCAACACGGAGAAGCCGCGGGGGGGGGGGGGGGGGGGCTCCGGGTCCGCTTGGCCTCCCGTGTGGGGTCCAGGAGCCCCGCTGTTTCATCTGTTACTTCACCCCAGTAAAGAACACTTTCTTCTCTGTCTGATATTTTGTTGCGGCTCCTGAACTTCACCTTTCACCCTAAGTAAATATTGGGTGAACTTTGTCGATTTCACCCTTTACCTGGTGCAAGTAGCGGTGGACCCTGGCTCCCAGCAGGCCCAGCCGGGCCAGCCTGACCTCTGGGGCAAGGTGACGGCCGGCGCCTTGGCGCTGCGGAATGTCCACCTCGCCTCCACCTCTGCGCGGCGGGTTTTTATGTCTGGGACTGTGTCTGCAAGTTAATAATTGAAGACGGCTGCTCAGTGAGTGTCCCCTGCGGGCCGTCCAGTGGGGTCATTTGCCACCGTGGAAGGTTGGGACGCAGGGTGGCCGTGCTTCCTGAGGGTCAGCGGCTAACGGTGGGGCCCCGAGTTCTTTAGGTAAAGAGCAAACCGGCCTCCGTACTCCTGAGGGGGTGCGGGCTCTGGGCACTTCAGTCTTCCACCCGATCCAGCGAGCAGGGCCTCCCCCGCTCCCCGCCCGTGACCCCAGCTGCACCTGTTCCTGCGTCCTAAGCAGCCCTGAGGTCATCTTCTCCCCAGTCCCTGAGCAGAGCGGGCGTTGGGACATTGGCAGGAAGGGCAGTGTGTCTGCAGCACCTTTCCCCCAGATGGCCGAGGGCCCCTGACCTGGGGGACAGGGGCCCGGGGAGCGCGGGTGTTCACCGGGGAAGCCAGCTTTGGGCCCCTTTCCATGTCCACCTGCCCTGTGTTCAGCCGAGTCCCTCCCCACGCGGGGGTCAGGGCTGCTGCTCCTCCGGCCCCACGGCTCCTGATCCCCCCACCCCGCATCCAGCACGTGTGGTGTGATCTCGTGTCCCCGCGTCCTCTGGGGGAGTCATGATGCCCTGCTGGGAGCCTGCTGGGAGCCAGCTGGTGAGGGCAGGGCCTTTGGGCTTCTGAGGGGTCAAGCTCGGCCGTCAATCCAGTCCTCGTACCAGAATTTCCCCACGTTTAAAAAAGCACTCTGTTTTGCACAAAAACCCAAACCTGAGGTGACCTTGCTGGTAGGGACTCAAGTGCTTCAATCAAACTTTGCTTTTTATGGCATAATTCACTTGTAAATCATAAACTGGACGTTTTTCAAGTGTCGGCATCTCCCGTCAGATCTGATGTGTAGAGTTTGGGTGTGTCCTTTTTTCAACACCCCTGTGGCCTGCGTGAGGCGCCCTGAGGAGCGCTAGGAAGCACTCACAGCTCTGCTTTGGGTGCTCCGGGGAGGACAGCACCCGCGGTTCTTGAGGCCGCCTTGGAAGAAGCACCCGCTTGGTAAAAGCCGACGAGGGGTCGGGCGCTAGCCCCGTGGCTGGGCTGGGGCTGGGGCTGTGCCGGCCCAGCGCTGCCACTTGCCGCTTAGAGGCCTGCGCCTGGCCCTGGTCCCCGCACTGAGTACGGGGCAGAACTGCAGTTTGAATTTGAACCCAGCCCTGTGTGCTCCAGGGCCTGCGCTCAGGCTGCGGGGTCCGCGCCGCCCCGGCCCACGTCTGGGCCTCCCTGTCCTCGTCTGTGAAATGCTGCCTCTGATGAGCGTCCTGCGTCGTGGGGGTTTGATCCAGTTAAGAGGCCAGATGTGAAAGGGGATTTGGGGGTATGACAGGATCCCGCACCGTGAGCGGGGTTTGGGGCTGCGTGTGGCGTCCCCAAGTGTGGCTGGTAAGTTCAGTCTGGCTTCCAGGTGCAAAGGGAAGGACCCAACCAGGGAGACGCAGGGCGACCTGCCCGTGGTTTCAGGGAGATCCCCCGAAAGGGCAGGCTCTCCCCAGTGCGGGTCGTTAGGGGTCTGCGTGCTGAGAGGCAGAGGCCGGGGCTGCCCGACCCCGCGCTGGCGCATGGAGCTGCAACCCGCGACGGCCCGGCCCGCTCCTCTTGGCAGCGCCGCTTCCCGGTGTTTATCTGCTCGACCAGCGCTGACTTGGTGATGTGGGCACCCTAGAGCTGAACTCGCTTTATGTTTATGGCACCTCCGGAGGTGGAAGCTGTGTTGCTTTTTTGAAAGGAGCAGGAAAAAGCGTGACTCAGAGTTCCCTTGAGAACCTGGCCCGACGCGGCCAGTCCCCCCGTCCGTGTGCGGTGTCGTCGGGCCCACCCGCTGCAGACGTGCACCTGAGCCAGCTGGGCGCGGGGCCCAGGAGGCGGCCTCTCTTGAGTGAGCCTGGGCTGCGCGGGACGCCCTCTGGGGATGCAAAGTGAGCTTTGAGCCTCACATTTTTGCGTCCATCAGCTTGAGGGAGAGAACCGGTGTTTGTGTGAACACCTAGGAGCGAGCAGCAGAGGGCCAAGCCAGAGGCCCCCGCCACCTGAGGGGGCCCTGGCGCAGGGGTCTGCCCTGATGTGGAGAAGGCCTGTTGGTTTTCCTTCGTGTTTCTGCTCGTGTCTGCCCACACTCCGCTGCTCTCTTAAGCATCACTGTCACAGCAGAACACTAGGTCCTGGAGAGCAAGGAGCAACCCAGTGCATGTGCCAGTCTTGGGGGAAACCCCCAGGCTCCGCTGCCCTTCCAGAACCTTCCTGGGGCTGGCCTTGACATGCTGGACTGAAGCACTTGGTGGGGCGGCCGCCCAGGTGTGAGTTGGGCTCTGGGCATGCGGACGGGAGCCGGTCCTGGGGGCAGAATCGGCCTCCCTGGCGGTGTTGCAGTGGCGGCTCCTGGGGAAGGCTGCTGCTGTGCTGGTAGCCCCGCCGGTGCAGCCGGGCGAAGCCCCACGTCCCGTGGGTGACCCTTCCTCCGAGGAGTCCAGTCCGGGTCCCAAGTGCATGGGGGGTGCGGTGGAGGGAGCCTCGGGGACCATGGGGCCGGCGCCCGTCCTGTCTGCAGTCACCGTGGCCCCACATCATTTCGCTTACACCAGAGTGACGTCTTTTTCTGCGTTGTGATTTTTGGAATCTTAAGTCGAACTTTTTTTTTTTTAAAGATTTATATTTATTTATTTATACAAGCACTGGGTACAGTGAGAAGCGCGGGAGGGCGAGAGGATTCACCAGAGCCAGAGCGGGGAGCAGAGCAGGCAGAAGGACCGAAGGACACTGCTGAGGGGAGCAGCGGGCGCGGCAGGAGAGGTCTGGGCACCAGGTGGGACCCTCACCAGCAGCCGGGGATCGAACTGGCGCTGCAGAGGCTGCAGGCAGCTTCGCAGCCCAGCGCTCAACCGCCGCGCCACCAGGGGAGGCCCTTAAGTTGAACTTTTCCTGGAGTCCTTACCACTGACCTGGGCAGATGCGGACTTGAGTTTTCCAAGCTGGACCCTGGTCTGAGTCCCCGCTGTGCAGCTTGCTGGCCGTGACCTTGGGACGCAGCCTGTACAAGCCCTATCTTCTCAGTAGAAAATGGGGAAAATGAGGGTGAAGTGGGGTGGCGATCGGACCCACGTCCCGGGATCACATGGAAGTGAAATGGGTTCATGCATGTAAAATACAGGCCACGTTGTCCAGCGTGTGCCAAAGGATTTGGCGGAAGGAGTGTTTGTGTCTTCCTGGCGGAAAGCACAGATGAGGCTTTGTGAGCCCACCCCCCTCGCCCACATTCCCCACCCCCCACCTGCTCTGCCCTCAGGCCACCACCTCTCTCCTTATCTGGGTGTTGCAAGCTATGCTATGTCGAAAGCCTCTGACAACAGTTAGTTTCCCTTGCTGGAAAGAATGTTTTCATGGAAGTCACTGTCTTATGGGTAGGTTCATTATTTCACATCAGGGAGGTGATTTCCTCACTGCAGTTCCCCAGGCATGCCAGAACTGGGGTAGGTGGCTTGGCTGTGCCCTTTCACCTCCTTTCCTTAGCCTCTTGCCTGCCCCCCTCGGTGGGCGGAACCGGTGGGGGGGGCCTCGGTGAGGGAGCAGCCCCAGGCTGTCCCCGGGAAGCAGGACTTGGCTGCACAGGTCTCCTTGCCTGGCGGTGACCAGCTGCTGACTTCCAAGGTGGGAGGATTTTTGCTAAAAGGAATTGAGTGTGGACGAGGAGGGCGAGGTGGTGGACATGCCTGAAAAACAGGACAGGGCCGCTTCTTGATGGAGGACATTTTTGGCGGGGAATTGTCCCCAAATTGTCCATTGGACAGTGAGCGTTGGGAGAGCTGTCTGGGCCCGGGCCTGGGTTTGGAGACGTAAACGAGCGAGGGTCCATGTCCTGGGGGGCTGGCAGTTGTGTCCAGAGAGGAAGGGAGTGACTGAGGGCAGGTGGAGCCTCTGGAGGGTCCTGAGGATCCGTGTTTCCAGAATGGACTGGAAGGCGCCCTGGTGGGAGGGGGCGTGGAGGGAAGAAGGAGGAAATGAGAAAAGAGCAGGAGACACCCCACTGTGGGGGCAGGCCCTGGGCACAGTTGGGGGCTCAGCCTAGGTGAGCCATGGAGCTGGCTCGACCAGCAGCATAAGAGGCCAGGAGGCGAATCCCTAAAACCCACAGGCAGAGATGGGAATTTTTAAAAAAGATATATTATTTATGCATACAAGAACTGGGGTGCAGGCCAGAGGTGCAGAGGTGGGGGTGGGGGGTGAGAGGATTCACTAGAGACAGACCGGGGAGCAGAATAGGCGGCACCTCTGAAATCCACTGCTGAGAGGAGCAGCGGGGAGACAGGAGAGGTCTGCTGCACCCTGCGGGTCAGCTCCCTGGCGGGGGATCGAACTCAGGCCGCAGTGGCTGCCGATAGCTTCGTGGTGCTGAGATGTCGCCCCGCGCCACCAGGGAGGCTCATAAGCAGGTCACTATTCTCACCGCGGTATCTTACTCTGACCTTGGTCTTTTTCTGAGGGCGGGTTAGCGGAGCCCGTGGAGGGGCGCAGGGCAGGGCTGGCCTCTCCCTCCTTCAAGAACAGCCCCCAAGGGCCCTTCTCTGGGGGCCCGAGTGCCCTGTCACTCCGTCCTGGCAGCTCGGGGCTCCAGCGCAGTGTTTCCCTGCGTAGAGACGAGAACTAGCGTCTCCTAAAAATACCACCTGTGACATTTGACAACTGCAGACAGTCATGGACAGTCATTCCTGACGCCGAGAGGCAGCCATTGTCAAAGGAGCCCTGGGTGGGCCGGGCACCAGGGCAGAGGTGCGTTGGGGAGGCGGAGGACACGCCTCCTGCCCACCTGCTTGTGTCTTTGAGGAGGAGCTTTCGGTGCCCGCAAGTTCAGGAGACAGTGCCCCGGCTCCAGAGGCAACGGTTCTTCCCTAACAGCTGTACTGCAGTGTCAGGACACACGTCACAGGAGGTCAGGAGACTGACACCCGTGCAGCCGGCTCCAGGCAGCGTGGCGAGGCTCCTGTCACTTGAAGTCCCCTCCCCTTAGCCACCGCCCATCCCCCTCGCCTGTCCCTCTCCGACCCCCCAAGACCGCCAGCCTGCTCCCCGTGCCTGCGATTTGCATGTCCTGGACAATCCACCCGGGGTCTTCTGTGTCTGGCTCCTGTCCTTTCAGAGTTCATGCCTGTGTCCTCGGCGCCATACTTTTATGGGTGCATAACCCACCGTGTGTCTGGTCCCCACTTTATTTATTCCCAGGCTCTTCGGGCCTGGGAAGGACACTCAGTCCCTGTCCTGTCTCCCAGGAGAGCTTAGAGCTCCGAGCAAAACTGCACACACACCTTTTTGGACAGAATCGGCTGCAAGGGTGCATTAGATCCCCCTTCCGCGTCCGGGTTTCCTCTGGAGAACTTACAAAGCAGCGGAAGAAGCGATCAGCTGGTTGTCAGGACGCGCGCTGGGTGCCTGCCTGTGTCCACTGTGACAGCTGTGATGGCCGAGGGGGGATTAACCTGGAGCGCTGGGAGAGTTTAGAGCCACTTGTGCAGATTTTTGAGAAATGCACACAGAGCTGTTGGTTTGGGGAGTCTCTTCCGCGTTCTAAATTTACCAGCAGCAAGTGTTTGCTTGGAGATCGTGTGCAGGTGCCATCTGGTTGTTCAAAACTGGCCGGACCTGGGTGTTGCCTGTGCCTGCGCGCTCGTAGGTGGGTGTCTGGGGGCTCTGCCGGGGAATATGTTTGGCTGACACGTGCTTCTCTTCCGCAGCCCGCAGCCCTCCCAATCGACCTCCCCGGTGCTGACACTCCGTGCTCCCCAGCCCCTCCCCCCACTTCCCCATCAAATGTGGCAGGTGCTCGCCCTGCTCCTGTGCAGGCCCCAGCCTGCCCCTCCCCAACGGGCCCCAGGCTGGGATTGAAGCTGTCACCTGTCCTTCGTGCTCCCTCCCAGGGACTGGGCTTCTGACTGGGCCTGCCCCATGCCCAGGCCCGAGCAGTCTTTAGAGCTGAAGCCTTCAGAGCAGAGAGGGTGACAGTGGCAGGTCCCCTGCTGAAAGCCCTGGCGCGCGTCCCCCGCCCTCGGCTCACACGCAGCTGCCTCACACCTCCCTCTGGAGGTAGCTGCCCACCCTGACCCCAGCGCCCAGCCCTGACCCCAGCCGTCCTGCCCTTGACCTTCAGTCCTTGCCCAGCTCTGCCTTTGAGCCTCCTCCTGGGCTCCCACGTCACCTGGGAGGCCCCTCTGTCACCCGCTTTCCTTTCCGAGTCCCCTTCTGACTGTGGCGCCCGCTCCTGAGGCTGACACCCCGGGGTCAGCCAACAAGTGTGTGCTGAATGAACTGACGGGTGAGGGTTGGGTGCTTTGTTCTGTGAGCTCAAGGCCAAGCCAGTTTGACTTTCCATCGTGTCTGTGAAACCTTGTCACCCGTTGACGTGGGCCTGGGGCAGGCGCTCAGTAGGCTCACAGGGGAGAAAACAAGAAAAGCAGCTGTGGGAACAACAAACACAGGCTTTTGGTCCCTCTGGTAGCTTCCTTTTGATGGTGCAGGCCCTGGGGCACACACAGTGGAAGGGCTGGGGCATCCCTCACCCAGGGAAGGCGGAGGGAGGGAGCCCGGGAGAGATGGCAGCACTGGCCGAGGGGCTGCCGGTTGGGGTGAGAGGCCCAGCCCCTGCGCTCCTGCCAGGGGCCATGTCTAGTCCGGCTTCAGGTGCAGGGCCAAGCGGGGACCCCGTGCCCCGTATCCATTGTGCCTTCTCCTGGGGCTGGTGAGGGATGGGCCCGTGGGCCGGCGGTTTCCTGCGTCAGCGGGCGTGGGTGGGCGCTGGTGAGCCCTGGCTCTGCTGGGATGGTCAGGGACGTTTGGGGGTTCTGTGGCGCTGGGGCCTGAGCCTGGAGGCCTGGGACTGGGTGAAGTCCCAGGGCCCGGGAGGTGGGCGCTGGGGTGCTTTCAGAGGTCTGGGGTCTGGAGCTCGGGCTGGGTTTGAGCGTCTCCACAGACCTGGAGCCTGGAGCCCAGCGGGTGGGAACCCCAGGGGCCTGGCGTCTGCCAGTCACCCCTGGACTCCCTGCAGTGGCTGTGGTCAGCTGGGCCATGGGGGAGGGGCGACAGGGGCCTCAGAATTGACTCTTGATGCAAAACATCGCTAAACGGGGTGGGAGGGTGGAGGTACAAGCAGACGGGGCTCCCTTGGGGCCTCCTAAGGCGCCCTCACCGCTTCACCCCTTCTCTTTCCAGAAGCTTGGGCAAGATGGCAGAAGCTCACCAGGCCGTGGCCTTCCAGTTCACCGTCACCCCAGATGGCATCGACCTGCGCCTGAGCCACGAGGCCCTGAAACAGATCTATCTGTCTGGGCTTCACTCCTGGAAAAAGAAGTTCATCAGATTCAAGGTTTCAGATGTTTGTCCAGACGCGCGCGGCACTCACTTTCCTCCGGGGTTCTGGCGCCCCCGGCCCCCGGCCTCGGCGCGGGACAAGCTGGCTCACCGGGCTCTGGGCGTTCTGAGGGGGGGGGCCGGGGGCCCCTGGAGAACAGGGGGAAGTAGGGGTCCGTAGAAGCAGCCTGGAGCCGGCACCCCCTTGACACCCCCGGGAAGAGGATTGCTTCCCGCTCTGCAGCCGTGAATCTGACCGGTTTCTTGATAAAACAGCCCAAGGTTGAAAAGTTGGCCCCTAAATTCAGGTCCACTTAGTCTCCCAGGTTCTCTCGAATCCGGGTAGCTGGAAGAGTGGACATTTACTCGCGCTTTCTAATCTTGTTTCTAAATTGTTTTGTTTTTTCAAAAGAGAGTGGGTGGGGTGGGAGGCGAGGGCGCCAGCTCCCCGCAGGCCGCCTGGCGCTGCACCGGCCAGAGGAGGCCTTTGGGAAGCCCAGGGGCGGAGAGTGGTGGGCACGCCCCTGGGAGCCAGCCTGCCTGGATGGCTGCCTCTGGTCTGTCCCAGGGCCCGGGGTTCCAGAAACAGTGGGGCCACATCTCCTGCCTTTCCCCCGGGGCGTCCGCAGCAAGGTGGAAGAGGGCACCATCTTCAGGGGAAGCGCGACTGGCCGCCTGGCCTGGCCTGGCCTGGCGGAGGGCTGGCCCCTTCTCGCCCCCCGCTGCCCCCTCCCCCCGGTGTCTGGGGAGATAGGGGCTGGGTGCCCAGGGTGGCCATCGGGCCCACCAGAGGTCATGTCACTCATGGATCTTAAAGGTCATGCTGTCCAGCCAGGAGGCGAGGCTGGCGGGTAAACAGGGCAGGGTCCGCCTGGCTGACCAAGAGCTTCCCTTCCGGGCTGTCAGCCCCAGGGGAGGACAGGGAGCCAGAGAGACACTTCATCTGCCGTCCTCTGTTTTATCCATCTGCTGTAGCATTTTTTTACTCCCTAGAATATCCCTCTTTTTAAGCCCTTCTCCTGCGTCTTTGGGGTGTCTGCCCATTAGGGTCAACTGCTCGGGCCTGGTCACCACAGCTGTGGGTATCTTGCCAGCCGTGTTTCACGTGCCCCCCTTGTCTGCTACCTTCTGGAGATTTTCCTTGACTGGAGTGTTTTCCAGTAAATCCTAGATGCGGAGTGAGGTCTCCTGCCAATACTGTGGGGTTCACTGGGGTCTTGATCCAGGGACAGTGGGAGGATGGTGTTGGGGTGGGGTCTCCCAGTGATGCTGGGAGTCTGGGCGTCACACACAGTCCTGGGGTCACTCAGAGGCCGATCAGAGGAGGACACTGGCCCAGACTCGGGAGGACAGGCACCGGAGGTGGGGGCAGGTAGCCACCGGGGACGGCGTGTGTCCTGGGGTGTCACTCACGGCCCATCTGCTTGCAGAATGGCATCATCACTGGCGTGTACCCGGCCAGCCCCTCCAGCTGGCTCATCGTGGTGGTGGGTGTGATGTCAACCATGTATGCCAAGATCGACCCCTCGCTGGGGATCATCGCAAGAATCAGCCGGACGCTCGACACCACGTGAGTAGCCCTTCCAGACTGCAGGTGGGCTGGGAGTCGCCCCTTTTGGTTCTGTCGGCTTTTTTAGCAAATATAATGGCTCTTCCTCTCCTGGTTCCTTTGAAGCTTTGCCGTGTGTCTGCTCCCTTCTGGTGTTCGGTGCACGGGGCCTGTGGTCCTGCCGCCTGGTCTCCAAGACCCGGGGCCAGAAGGGCAGCCGAGGCTGGGGCCGCGGGAAGGCCTGGCCGGCAGGGGTAAGGGATGTGGGTCCTGCTCTGGAGTCTGGCGCAGAGGAAGCTCCAGGGGTGCTCTGGGGAGTCCTTGGTCCCTTGACTTCGTGTGTGTGACTTAGAACCCCCGGGGCAGGCACCTCAACACTCTGCTGGGGTTTCAGACTTTCCAGGAGCTTAGAAACAGGTTCTTGACCTTCTACCAGACATTTGGCCAGGAGGCACCTGTGTGCATAAACACAGGCTGGCTATTTAAAGGGCCAGGGCCTCTGCTTTTCTTGAAAGGTGCTTAGCTCAGGCTCCCCCGAGACTGGGGCACAGGCCACTGCTGTGCCAACCCTGGGCTGGCCACTCTGACCCACCCGCCCCCGCCTGGCCACACCGAAGTCTGCTGCTCATGAACGGTGGGCGGGGAGGGACACTAGAAACCCGTCTTGAGGCTTTGTCCCATGATGGGTGCTGCTTTCCGAGGTTGCAGAAGTGGACAACCAGCCAGCCACACTCACCAGCAGCTGCAGAAGCAGTGGCCAGGGGATGGGGTGGGGTGCTGTGAGGGTCAGGTGCCGCCCAGGGGCCTCTGCACGATCCCCCCCATCTTTTTAGTCCTTGAGGGGCTGCAGGCCCACACCCTGCAGACAGCTGCTCCCTCACTTCCTGGGCTGTGCTGTTGCCAGCTCCTGGTCAAACCATTGTAGGTTGTTTTTTTGTTGTTGTTTTTTTACCGATTTGTTTTACTTATTTGTGCATACAAGAGCTGGGGTGCAGGCCAGGGGTGCGGGGATGAGAGGATTCATCAGAGACAGAGTGGGGAGCAGAACAGGCAGACTGACTGAAATCCACTGCTGAGGGGAGCAGCGGGCGAGTCAGGAGAGGTCTGCCGCGCCATGTGGGTAGCTCCCTGGCTGGGGATTGAACTTGTGCTGCAGTGGCTGCGGACAGCTTCATATCGAGACTGAACCCCTGGGCCACCAGGGAGGCCCCCGCTGTGGGTTTAGCACAGGCTTTTAATTTGCTCTCAAGCTGGGCTGTCTCCTAAACTGGATTACGTTTAGAGGGGCTGGCTATTTAAAGCCCGTTATAATCTGGGTGTTGATACGATTTGTTTCTTTGTCCTTCTAAACCAAAGGCAGTAAACTGGGCCATCCCTGGCCCAAATTTAGAAAGAGCAGGTTAAGGGCCAGTGTCTCCCAGGCTCATGGAATGTTCTGGAACCGTCCTCCGGACAGGGCATCAGACATCCCCTGGCTACTGCTTCTGCAGCTGCTGGTGAGCATGGCTGGCTGGTTGTCCACTTCTGCAGCCTCGGAAGAAACAGTTCTTAAAAGAAAGATTTTTAGCTAATGCTTTTTTTTTTTTTTTTAAGATAACTATGTACATCTGTGTTACAAATCCTGAGTGTCCCTGAATTAAGTCTGTCTCTTCCTTTAGTCACGTAGCACTTAGAGATGCAGAACACAGGCCCTGTGCAAGACAGACTCTCGGACCCTAACTCCAAGTTTGCTTGGGGATGGAGACTCCCAGGAAGGAGCTCCAGAGGTCACGCCGCCCCGAAGCAAGACACGGCGGGTTCTAGAAAAACACACATTTGGCACCAGACCTCCGTACTTTGAAGATATATATATATTTTTAAGATTTTATTTATTTTGTGTATAACTGTGGTGCAGGCCAGAGGTGCAGGGGATGAGAGGACGCACCAGAGACAGAGTGGGGAACAGAACAGGCAGAATGATGAAATACACTGCCGAGGGGAGCAGCGGGCAGCCAGGAGAGGTCTGCTGCGCCATGTGGGTCAGCTCCCTGGCCGGGGATCAAACTCAGGCCGTGGGGTGATAGTGCTGAGACTCAACCCCTGGCCACTGGGGAGGCCCCTTCATAATATTTTTACCGAGTCACTGAAGTTTGATAAAATGTGAAATTGGTGGCTTCCAAACGCTGGGGATCCTTTCAGGTTTATTGGTGGTTCTATTTGAGGCACGTTTAGTTTTTATTTTATGAGTGTGTAGCTGTTTTCCCAGTGACGGGAACCGAAAGCAAAGCCGGCGCCGGCTCGTGCCCACTCTCCTTTGCCTAAGAGAACCGCGCCCCTTAGCTGGTGAAGACTTCTCCTCTCTTGGGGTTTATGTTCACGTGAGAGTTTGCACGTCCGCTCCTTCATGACTGGTATTCCTGCTTAGATCAGACACAAGTTTTTTGGGGGCTGTGATTCTGGTTTTGGAAGGGAAACAAAACTAAACTACCCACAACCCCCTCAGTCCTCCCATCTATGTGAAGTCACCCAGAGTCCTCTGTCTGGCTGTCCTGGCATCATCCCAGGTTCTTTCCATTTTCGCAAACGGGGGTCCGTCTCCTTACAGCCAGGTGGTGCCCGTGAGGTGGCGCGGCCACCTCATCCTCAGTGAGCGTCCAGGCGCTTCCATGGCCTGGCTATGGCGCCACAGTGACCACTGTGGGGGGCAGCGCCCCCGTTCTGAGCCCGTGCTCTCTGGTAGATGCCACAAATGGGGACTGCGGGCTGTTTTCAGGGTGTGTAGGAAAGCCCCAGGCCTCTTCCCAGCAGCCACACCAGCTTGCGCTCCCCAGCGGCGGGTCAGGCCCCCCCCCCCGCACTCCCACATCCTGGCTGTGGGGCCCTTGGAGGCCAGCCCTTGTCATGGGGTGACGACCTCTCTGAAGGTGAGGCGCTTTCGAGCGTGGCCTCCTGGTGCTCTCTGGAAGTGTGTTCCACGTCTCCCGCCACTGTTGGTGGCTTTGAAGACCCAGAGGAGGTGCTGGGTGTGCCAGTGAGTTGAGGTTCTGCCAGCGCTGGGGGACCAGTGCTGAGCTCAAGGGCAACAGTCCAGGACGAGACGGGGGTGGGGGCCCAGGAGCACCGGCGGCGCCACGAGGGGGCCCGGGGCCTGGGCTGGACACTGTCATGGAGTCACTGTCAGCGACCACGACCCTGGAGAAGTTGCGCTTTGTCTCCACCGGCCCCTGCCGGCCAGGTGTGCTCTGAGGACCCCAGTGCATGGCTGCCCCCCCACCCCAGAAGGGAGGCGCGGGGTCCTCGGAGGGTCGGTTGGCCGTGTGTGGGGTCACAGGCAGCCACTCCGGCCGCAGCCCCCAGCCCACGCTACCGTCTCCAGGCCTCCCCCCTGTCTCCGCAGCGGCTACATGTCCAGCCAGACCAAGAACGTGGTCAGCGGCGTGCTCTTCGGCACGGGCCTGTGGGTGGCCCTCATCGTGACCATGCGCTACTCCCTGAAGGTGCTGCTGTCCTACCACGGCTGGATGTTCGCCGAACACGGCAAGATGAGCCGCGCCACCAGGGTCTGGATGGTAACGCACGGCCTGGGCAGCTGGCGGGGCTCTTGGGCGAGGGGCGGCCGAGGCGGGTGAGCTGTCCTGCCTCTAGGCACCATGGGGTGCCTGCCGAGATGAGGGCGCACCCTGAAACCCCCACCGTGAATGTCACGAAGGTACCAAAGGCTCCTTTTGTGCTCGGACCATGGACTCAAGCTGTCCCCGCTTAGCAAATACGGGGGCACAGTGCAGCCCTGTAGCCGCAAGCCCTGGTTGTATGGGAGCCCCCCAGATGGAAGCAGGGGAGCGGTTACTGCAGCAAGCTCGGTCACTCCGGGACAAGGCCCGTGTGGGGAGGCTAGGCACCCCCACACGCCCCTGCTCACCAGGGTTACCGCCTTGAGCGGCCCCCAAACTCCTCCTGGCAGAGGAGGCGGGCGACCCGGGTGCCGTCAGGAGCCCTCCAGGGCAAGGGGTGCTGGCCGGGGTGACGCAGGCAGGGCCTCCAGGCATCCGTCAGGCTTCCCCTGCACTCACCTGGCTGCGGCGAGGGGCTGCTTGCTCGGCGGGGCTTGAGTGTCAGACACAGGCCGAGGAGAGGTAAACAGCACGGCGAGTGAGGAAGCAGCAGCAGCGTGCGCCCCGCGGGCTGGCGAGGGTCCTGGGCGGGCTCAGCTGGTAAAATGTGCTTTTCCCCCCAAAGTGTATGGTCAAGGTCTTTTCCGGCCGGAAGCCAATGCTGTACAGCTTCCAGACGTCTCTGCCGCGCCTGCCCGTCCCCGCCGTGAAGGACACCGTGAACAGGGTAGGCTCGTGGGGACCCCACTCACGCAGGCCTCGCGGGGTGGAGGTCACGGGACGGTGCGCTGGCCTGTCTCCCGCTGCCAGCTCTCAACGCGTCCCTGGCAGGCTTGTTGTGTGAGACCTTTTTTTCCTTCAGTGGTATCGGTCGGTCTTAGATTTTGTTTTTAAAGGGCCATATTTTTCATAGACAAACTGCCTGGCAAATATTTTTAAACCATTTTGTTGAGATAGAATTCACATACTGTCCAGTTTATCCATGAGCGCGTCCAGGGGTTCTGGTATATCACAGGGGCACTCTAAGTCGTGGCAAATGTACACCTAACAGAAAAGAGACCATTTTAGCCATTTTTAAGTGAACGATTCTGTGGTGCCAGGTGCGCTCACAATGTCCTGCGGCCACAACTGTCTGGGCCCAACACTGTTCCATCACCCCAAACCCCAGGCCCATAGGCAGCCTCAAGACCGCCACCTCCCCATCCCCCTACTCCCCAGCCCCCGGCTCCCACCAGCCTCCTGCCTGCCTGTGTGGACTTGTTGATTTTGCTCTTATCTCGAGTCTTCTACCCGTGGAGTCATGTACGAGGCGGCCTTTTGTTCTGGCTCTTTCAAGTAGCTGTCAGGTTCACCCATATTGTAGCAGCTCTCGGAACATGATTCCTTTTTATCGCTGCGTAGTACTCCACTGTCTGGATGGACCACGTCTGACCACCATCTGTTGATGGACATGTGGGTTGTTTCTCCCTTTTCACTATAGTGAATAGTGCTGCTGGGAACATTCGAGTACATGTTTGGCTTGGGGACCTGTTTCCAGTGCTTTTGGGTTGTGCCTTGGGGCAGAATTGCTAGGTCCTGTGCCATCCGTGTGTGGTGGTCCTCCAGGCTGGCTTCCACCCAGCTCCATGAACCTGCTTACACTCCCAGCAGCATTGTAGGGGGTTCTGTTTTCTCCTTGTCCTGTGGACCCATTTAAAACACCATAAGCAGGAAACTTCTAGGCTTTTGAATCCAGGCTTAGTTATTGTGGCCTTTTCTGCTCCTCTGCACCCAACCCTGGGAAATGACGACAGGAGCCCCACCCCTCATCCTACCCACCTCCCTGCCTCTCCACGTCCCTGCAGAAGGGAGGTGAAATCCCAGCTCCTCTCTGGTATCAGCCCAGACTGGGTGTGCCCAGCTCGGAAGTCCTGTGTCCCACCGTGGTTTGTTCAGAGCACGATTTTCAGTTGAGTGCTCTTCAGAAGGTTTAGTGGCTGGTCCATTTGGGGGTGGGGCCCTACCTTTGAGGCCCTATGTGGAGGGCTCTGCAGTCACGCTGCCCCCCATGGCTGCTTCACGGCAGGCGGCCTGGCGGCTTCGGACATCGCCGGAGAAAGGCAGGGCTGGGCAGCGGTCTTGCTGCCGCAGGTCTGTATGGGTGCTGTGTTGGGCGCCCTCACCTCGGGGCCTCATGAGCCAGAGGCCTCTGGCCACAGGGGGCCCAGCATCCTGACTGCTATCCCGGCGCCAACAAGGCACAGACGCATTTACCTGCTGGTGACCGTCACCCAAGACGGCCTTTAGCCCCCTGTGAGTGGGCAGCGTGACCCGGCAAGCCCCGCGGGAGACGTCGGCATCCTCTAGGTGTGCGCAGTAGCCGGGCCCGGGGAGGACGCTGCGTCCTGACCTGGCTTGTTTCCTCCGCCCGCGCAGTATCTGGAGTCCGTGCAGCCGCTCATGAAGGAAGCCGACTTTAAGCGGATGACAGTTCTCGCGCAGGACTTTGCTGCCAACCTTGGCCCCAAATTACAGTGGTATCTGAAGTTAAAATCCTGGTGGGCGACGAATTACGTGAGTACAGATACAAGCTGTCTCTCTGGGTGGGTGTCTTTGTTCCTAACTTTTTGGGATGGCGTCTTCGCAGGGAAACACTCTCCTGTCTGTGGCCAAGCAAACTTGCGGGGCGAGCGGGAGAAAAGGGGAGAGGAGGAAGTGGGTGCAGGTTTTGAGGAGCAGCTCCCAGGAAGGAAGGTGTTAAAGTGACCCAGGCGGGGCCGTGAGGGGTCTGGCAGTGGGCGCGGGGCCCGGTGGGCAGCGGGAGGGAACGCGAGAGGCTGGGGGCGCATGTCACGCTCTGGGTTGATCAGGCGCTGGCTACGTGATGTGTAAAGTTTGCACACATTTTCACAGGGACCTACTACGTGCACACTGTCCTGCGCGGATTCATACATCCACACAAAGTGAAAGAAAAATGGTCCCTCCACCCAGATGGATGGGAACAGCCCAAAGCTTGAGGGGTGTGGTCGGGGGAGATTCCTCTAGGGGACACTGGGGGCGTCTTGCTGGGGATGACAACACCCCATCTTAGTGCTGAGGCTCTGAGAGGTTAGGGTGAGGGTTGGGGTCATTATGTGACATTGGCTTCTTCGGGGACACTTGGAAGCAGGAAGGGGAGACTCAGTCTGTGGGGCAGCTCTGGGTAGAGCTGACTATTAACAGACGTTACAGTCCGACATGTGTCACCTATTTCCATCTGCTGCTTTTTTAATCACGCGTAAGCTACAGGCCAGCTACCTCCTGGCTGCGCGTCCTCTTAGAAAGACGCTCTTCCATTCCCCCTGCTTTGCCTCCCTGTCTGTCGGGGCTGCCTTTTGGGGGAGCAGCCCCCCAGGGCCAACGGAAGTCGCACCCTCCCCGGCCTCATCCTGCGGGGCAGCCCATGGCCGCCCTCACCTGGGCTCTTCCGCCTGCACCCACAGGTGAGCGACTGGTGGGAGGAGTACATCTACCTGCGAGGCCGGGGGCCGCTGATGGTGAACAGCAACTACTACGCCATGGTGAGTCGGTGGCCGTGCCGGGGGCCGGCGGCAGCAGGGGCCGCCCCACCTGGGGGCTCAGCCGCGTGGCTCCTCCTGATCCCGCGTCCGCTGTCGAATCCAGTTTTCCTGCCCTTCTTCACGCCTGTTATCCCCTCGCTGTTTCTCCTGAGTCATCATTGGCTTCCGCCCGCTGTGTCTCTCCTTTGCAAGTTTTTCTTTTCAATTCGCTTTCGGCCCGAAAGGTCTTGAACTTAGGTAGCGCTGTTGGCCGGCTGGGCCGAGCCCCCGGCCACTTGCTGGTCAGCCGGTGTCCACCCGCCATGCTGGCCCCGGGCACGCCCATGTCCGTCTCCCACAAACGGGCCCCTTCCTCTGCCACGGTCCCGCTGCCCCAGAGCCCTGGCGCAGCCACACCATGGCCCGGCCTCCCTCCCCGTGGAGAGCCGACATCGAGAGCTGGCCGCTGCGCTGCCACAGAGGCTGATTGGCTTCTGTTGGCCGCGGGCCCCTGGTCCTGCCGGCCTGCTCTGTCTCTGCTTTTCTCGTTATGATTCCGTGAGGATCCTGGGGGGGGTGGGGGGACGTGGCACACCTGTCCTTTTCCGCCATTTGAATGATCGACCTCGAACAGACTGTAGTCTGTAGTGGCCCAAGATGACTTGAGGGCGTGTGTTCTTAGAAAGAGCAGAGTAATCCGGATAGAGGCCCGGCGGCCAGGCTCTGCTGTCAGGCAGGGTGGGGGTACCGCCGTGGGGGACGTGTGGGTCGTGGGGCGTCCCCTGAGTGTGGTCCCCTGCGTGTCCCCCCAGGACCTGCTGTACATCACCCCCACGCACATCCAGGCAGCCAGGGCTGGCAACGCCATCCACTCCATCCTGCTGTACAGACGCAAGCTGGACCGGGAGGAGATCAAGCCGGTAGGTGGGCTGGGGGCCGGCAGGCCGGGTCGGCGGGGGCGCTGGTGATGGGCGCGCAGGTGTTCGCCGACCTGGTGTCTTCGGTGGGGGGCCAACCACCCCTGCAGAGGCCCCCTCCTGCCTCTGTCTCCTCTCCCACCCCCAGTCCCCCACGGCCCGTCAGGGGTCCTGGACCTGCCGGTCACTCGGGACTGACCGGCACTTTCCTGAGTGGGCTGTCCAGGGACCGCACAGTGTATGCATTGGCGTCTGCTCCGCTCTGGAGTCCCTCCCTCAGTGTAGCCCGTTGAGGTTCCATTCTCCCGTGCCCCAAATGGACAGGCTTCTGGGGGCACCAGTTCTGGCCCCCTCATTTGCTCGGAGGAAACAGCACGGTTGGTCTGCCACTCTCGAGCTGCGGGCGTGTCTGTCCCAAGCGCCCTCGTTTCATTGTCACTTTGCACGTGAGGCGCCGCAGCGGGTGGCCGGAGGGGCCCTGGCCGGCGCCCCACGCCTGGGCAGCCACTACAGCCGCCCTCAGGGGCCCTGCGGACGGGCCGGCACGTCAGCGTGCGGTCCTGCTTCGCTCCTGACTCCCCGGGGAGCTTTGGTTGGTTTGATGCACGTTTCTATTGCAGATTCTCCTTCTGGGGTCCACAATCCCGCTCTGCTCCGCCCAGTGGGAGCGAATGTTCAACACCTCTCGCATCCCGGGCGAGGAGACGGGTGAGTGGCCCCGGCCCCCCGCGGACCAGCCTCACGGCCCAGGGCGTGGCTGTTCAGGGTCTTTAGTTGGGGGTCCTGGCGGTCCTGGGTGGGCGGGTGAGGTGGCCAGTGAAGGCGCCACCCGGTGCTGGCCAGGCCTGCCAGTGCAACCTCCTCCTCACGGCTCCCTTGGCGCCTGCTCTGGCTCCCGCGGGGCTGCAGGCACACGGCGGAGGTCGGGGCTGGCTCCAGACCGGGGCATGATGCCACAGACACATAGTCAGGCCGTGCGAAGTCTTGGCCTCCCAGTAGCCAGAAGTGTCACCTTCACCTGTGGGGGGCTCTTGCGGCTCCCCGGGGGCAGCACAGGCTGCGTGTGGCGGATATCAAACCACAGGTACCCCCTTGACTTGCTCTGTGCGAGGCGGCCCCAGACCTTCGAGTGTGGAGACGATGTCTTTGGGGTGCAGTAAATAGAGCTGTGCCTCAGGGGCACTCACGCTGCTTGTGCTTGGGGACCCAGACTCGCCGCTCAGCGGCTGAGCTTCCAGAACACAGGGTGGCACTTAGTCTGCCCTGGCCAGGACACCCTTGAGAACGAAGGAAGAGACCAGGGCCCTGCGGGATCCCCCGGCTGGCCAGGGCTTGGGCCGTGCTGGGTGTGAGCCTCAAGCAGCCGTGCCGGTGGGGAAGTATGCATGTGCGTGCACACCCCCACCCCCACATGCACACACCCTGTCTGGGGCCTACGGCCAGGCCGTGGAGACCAAGCTCCTTGCTGCTCTTGAAGTTCCCGAGCTGAATCAGCTTTCGGGGAGTCTCTCCAGCCGGTGCGGGCAGGCTGGGGGCTGTGTGTGGGGCCCCGGTCCTTGGCTGACCCGGCTGGTAGTGTTCCTGTGGTGAGCTCAGAGGTTGTGCAGATCCCGGCTCTGGGTGTGCTCGTGGGGCTGGGGGTAGGGATTTCCACTGAGAGGCAGGCGTCTCCCTGTCACCTTTCAGAGTCGGGGCCGGTGCCCCGCGTGTGGGGGGCTGGCGGGAGTTGCCCGGGTGGGTTGAGGAAACGCAGTGTTGGCACCAGTGGCTGCCGAGAAACAAGTGAGGTTGGCTCTGCCCCGAAGTGTGTTCTGAGATGACTTCAGTAAGGCGCCGCGCCTTCCCCGTCAGGCCTTGCCCGCCCCCCGGTGCTGCTGCCCGTGCCTTCTCCCTCTGCTGTCGGGTCAACTTCAGGTCGCTGGGCACTGGGTGCTGCCCGAACAGGGGTCACGGTGCGGCAGCTGGTGCCAGCCCAGGCCCGTCTGGGCGTGAGCGTGCCTCTTCCCCGTGTCCCCACGGCCGTCCCCCTGCGTGTCTGCGTCCTGCCCCCTGCCCTTGCCAGGACCCGTCCTGGGTAAGGCCCCTCCAAACACAGCCACCTCCTGGGTGCTGGGGCCTGCTCGGGTAACGGCTCGGCTCCCACCTCGGGCGCAGGGATGCAGGCGGGTTTTAGAGACAGAGCCGATTCCACTCACCTCGACGCCGGCAGGCAGGTTTCTAGAGGCTGTTCCGGCTGCCCAGGTCACTGCCAGCCGCTGACCTCAGCGTTCACCAGCACTAGAATGTGCGGGCGCCGGGGCTGAGCCGGCACTGCCTCGCGGGGTGGGCGCCACCTCCGGCTCTGACCTGCGCGCCTCGTGTCCCCACAGACACCATCCAGCACGTGAGGGACAGCAAGCACATCGTGGTGTTCCACAGGGGCCGCTACTTCAAGGTCTGGCTCTACCACGACGGCAGGCTGCTGAGGCCCCGCGAGATCGAGCAGCAGATGCAGCGGATCCTGGACGACCCGTCCCAGCCCCAGCCGGGGGAGGCGAAGCTGGCGTCCCTCACCGCTGGGGAGAGGTGTGTGTCTGTGACCCCGGGGTGCCGGGGCAGCCCGGGCTCTGCCGATCCTCTCAGGTCAGGCTTTCCTCTGACGGGCAGCCCCACGCCCACCCCGGCTGCCCTCACCGTCTCTGTGTGTGAGGTGTGGACGGCTCCGGGCAGGGACGGGGAGCGGCCAGGGGTCGGGCCTTCTGGGGTCTGCGGGGAGCCGCATCCAGGGGAGGGACAAAGTGAAGCCATGCTAATGGCGCTTGAGAACCTGCCTCACGTGAACACCGCGCCTTCCCCGTCTGCAGGAATTACACAGACAGAGCGGAGTTCTCGGCCTCGGCTCTGTGCATTCGGGGGGGATGGTCCTTTGGGGGCATGCTGTGCCTTGTAGGGTGATGAGCCACATCCCTGTTCTCTACCCATGGGGTATAAGTCACAACCCCCCCGTGAAACAGCCGAGACTGTCTCAGCCTCCCCCAGCTGAGCGTGCCCCTTGCCCTGCGCCCCCAGGAGAGTGCTGACCTGTGTGTTTGTGGGCTTTTGGCCCCTCAGGCCCCCTTGGGAGATAAAGGGCCGAGACAGCAGGCAGTGACCCCAGCTGGAAGGCCCAGGGGCAGGACCCAGGAGCCACACGAGGAGCCCGTCTGGGCGTCTCTCAGGGAGTGGGGGTCATGCCCGTTCCACGTGTCCCCTGGGATTTGGCTGCTGGTGCCCCCACCTGCAGGGGGGGCTGGCAACAGCTCCGCGAGCTGGTCCCCGATGGCTGGGACAGCTCACACTCGGCCAGACGCCCTGGGCGGCCGAGCTGGCAGCCCCTCTGCGTGGTTGGGCTGTTGCCCCGTGCGTGGCCTGGAACAGGACGAGAGTCGAGGCCCTGCCGGCCCACGGCCAGTCGGCAGCTGGAGAACGCAGTGGGGGGTGTCACCGAGTTGTTTCCCTGCCTCTTGCCCCGTCCCCGCCGCAGAGTCCCCTGGGCCAAATGCCGCCAGGCCTATTTCGGACGTGGGAAGAACAAGCAGTCTCTGGATGCTGTGGAGAAAGCCGCCTTCTTCGTGACGCTGGACGAGACCTCGCAGGGCTACAAGAGGGACGACCCCGTCAGGTCCCTGGACAGCTACGCCAAGTCCCTCCTGCACGGCAGGTGTTTCGACAGGTACGCCCTTGCCTCAAGACGGTGTTTGCCCGGACAGGGGAGGCGCTCCCGGCGCCTGGGCCTCGGCTGCGACCTCATGGGGCCCTCGCGGGTTCTTCCCCGTGCGTCAGAGCAGAACAGCGTTGAGCGCGGCACGGTACCGGATGCCCCGGTGGTCTCAGGGGATAAGATGGCAGAAATGCAGGCTTTGCACGTTCTCTTACCCAAGCCCACACGCACACCCCACAGCTGAGGCAGGAAGTCTGAAGCTTCCCACTCTCTGGGCACAGTGGGACCCGCGGCGGAGCGGCTAGTGAGGGCCCGGGGCCCCTGGTCTCGGAACCAGGCCGGAGAAGCTGGTGGACGAGTCCCATGCGGTCGCCACCCGGCTGTCCCCTCCCTCTCCTCTCTCCGTGAGGCCCCATTAGGCTGGGGGTTCGCCAAGGCAGGGTTTGTGGGCCCTGGGACGCCTGGCTGTGCGCGGCCGGCGCGGGGCCTGGTGGGCTTCCGCCACCTACAGACACGAGGGCCCCAAGTCCCCGCTCGCTGTCGCGGGTTGGGGCGTAGATGAGCCCACCCAGGTCCAGCAAACACATGGTTTTCATTTGTTTTGTCCTTTCCAAACACGTTGGTTCCATAGACATTTTTCTTCCACGTAGGTGGTTCGACAAGTCATTCACCTTTATCGTCTACAAAAACGGCAAGATGGGCCTGAACACGGAGCACTCCTGGGCCGACGCGCCCATCGTGGGGCACCTCTGGGAGGTGAGGCTTGCGGCTGCTGGGCCCCCGGGGGGACCCCCAGACCCAGTCTGACGAGGGTCTGATGACAGACTAAGGATTTCGCCCACCCCCAAGTCACTAGCGTCACAAACCAGCGTTATGCCCATGAAGAGATAATACAGTAAAAAGGCCAAGAACTTGGGGTCCCCAAACCAGAGCGCCTGTCTGGTTTCTGGTGATGCGGGTGCCCGGAACGGCGTCCAGGGCCAGCTCCTGGGGGCCCGGACGTGCAGACGGCAGTGACTGGGGCAGACCCAAAGCTCACTTCACTCGGAATTGAAAAGCAGCCGCTGGCGCTGTTTCCTAGGTTTTCTTATCAACCACATTTCAAGCCACATGGAAGCGACCGATGTAACCCTTGCTTTCTAGCAATTCGCCGTGCCCTTCCTCATGGCATGGAATTCTCACAGTTCCCGGGTCAGTTAGAACCACCAACCTGGGGCTTTACAAGTCAGCGTGGGTGGCCTGGATGCCCCCCGCCTGTTGTAAACTCATTGCTCTGTGAACATGGGCTGTCGAGAAGGGGGTCGCTCACCTGTAGGGCAGCCCGGAGGTCACTTACCTGTAGGTCACTTACCTGTAGTGCGGGGCAGCCGGCCTGACAGCACCGTCCGGCTTGGCGGGACTTGAAGTGAGGCTGACCGAGCAGCCAGCCCGTCGCGGCTCCACGGCATGTGAGGCTGTTCCTGGAAGGTTGTCATTGTGCTGCTGCTCCGAGCAGGGCGGGGCCATGAGGAGGCCCCCAGGCCGCCTGCGTCTATGTGGGCAAGCGTCTCGCTGCCCTTCGGAGGCGCCGGCCCGGCTCACCTGCCTGGAATGATGTAATCCCAGTGTTGTAAGCTCGAAGACATCCCATGCGTTAGCTCATTCTTTGTGCTTTGAATGTCTGTGAAGGGAGAGAAAAGAACCCAGTGGGAAAAAAGAGAAGAAAAAAAAGCAAAACAAAAAGTTCTAGCGGCCTGGAGTCTCGACATTTCCTCTGAGGAGGCTGATCTGCCGGTGTCTTTCCCACGGCCGCGTTCTAGAGGCTGCCCTGCTTGCCCGTGGCCTGTAAAGCTGGGCGTGACCCCACCTGCTCTGAGAGTGTCCCCCTGCCCCAGCCCCTCCCAGAGCTGCCCCAGGCGCCCCCGTCGCACCTCCCTAGATTTCGGGGGACAGTCTCAGGTCAGGTCAGGTCTGGGCAGGCACCTGCTGCTCCTCCTCTGGGGAGGTTTTCTCCCCGGGGCAAGGATGGGAAGGAGGAAGCCGAGCGCTCTGGCCTCCAGACAGCCATGCGGCCTTCACTTTAAAGCGTCGGGAAGGCACCCCAGCCGCTTGGGTCCCTAACGCCAATAGAGGCCCACGAGCATTTCGGCTGAAAATGCAGCCAAGACCACATGTGCTGGGGCCCTGGCACGGCGGGAAGAAGCACCCCAGCTCCTGACGCCGGGGCTTCCCGGGGGGATGTGGGAAGAGCTGTTCTTTGGTAAAGAGGAGAGGATCTGCCTCTCAGATGGCCGGGAGGACGCAGCGGCGGCCTGTGTCCCAGGCGTGGGAGGAGGAGGGGAGAGGGTGTTGTCCCACACTGGTGTGGCCACTTAGGCCTGGGGTGTCTCCCCGCTCCGGCTGAAAGGAGGCCCCCCCATGGACCCGGCTCGGGTTGGCTTCCCAGGGACAGGAGAACCCCCACGCCTGCTCCGGGTCCTGACTCGGGGTGAACTCAGGACAGCGCCGAGGCCCTTGGCCGAGGCCCCTGCCTGGGAGCCGGTCAGAGCCCAGGAGTGCAGCGCGACTTGGCAGCCGTCTTGGCCGCGCCTCTGGCCTGTCCAGGGCCACTGGGTCCCCTGGGTATCCCCTGGTGCCGCGGGGCTGCCCGGCGTCCCCACCAAGAGCCGAGACTCACCTCTGCGGCTCCTGCCGCACCGGGAGTAACGGGGTCTCCTCTGACCCCCCATTCTGTTCCCCGACAGTACGTCATGGCCACCGACTGCTTCCAGCTGGGCTACGGGGACGACGGGCACTGCAAGGGTGAAGCCAACCCCAGCATCCCGCCCCCCACCCGGCTGCAGTGGGACATCCCGGAGGAGGTAAGTCCGAGCGCCGGGCAGCGGCGGCCGCCCGGGAGCCCATTTAGGCTCTCAGGGCCGGATCCGCCCTGTCTCCACCTGTGCGCCTCCCGCTGGGCTACCCAGGGTGCTCGGGGTGGGGGCTGGGGGTTGCCAGTGACCTTTCCGGAAAGAGCTGAGAAGGACTTGCCCAGCCTCAGCCCCTCCTGCCCTGCAGGCAGCAGGCGGCTCTTTGCATCCGTCCTTGCGCCCGCTGAGCGCGCCCCCTCCCCCCCAAGTGTCAGGAGGTGATAGAAACCGCCCTGAGCAGCGCAACCCGGCTGGCGGACGACGTGGACTTCCACACTTTCCCCTTTGACGTCTTCGGGAAGGGCCGCATCAAGAAGTGCCGCACCAGCCCCGACGCCTTTGTGCAGCTCGCCCTGCAGCTGGCACACTACAAGGTGCGCGGCCGCGGGGCACCGGGGCTGGGGGTGGGGCGGGGCTGGTGCACAGCCCGGCCGCCCCGCCTGCAGGGGTGGAGGTGAGGGCTCCTGCCCCTTCGGGCCAGGTTCTCAGAACCCCCCAGGGCAGGACCGGCTCCCCAAACCCCACATGGAGGAAGAGGCCAGGAGCTGGGGGCACACCGGCTCCCGTCACCTGGCCCAGGGGAGAACAGACCCTTGAAATGAGCTGCAGCACAGAATCTGATTGGCGCAGAGTTGCAGGCACGAGGCTTCCTGGGCGTGGGGTGGGGGTGGGATCGAGGTCGTGCCATGGCCTCGGCTGTACCTGACAACGGAAACCCGGGTTACCCAGAACCGGGCCCTGACCCCAGCTCTTTCCAAAGCTCGAGGTGTCTCCACCCGCCTGCTACAATGATGTAGAAGCATAAAAGCTGGCGACCGGGCATGCGTGTCCTTGTGGCCTGCACGACCCCACGTGTGGCTCTCGTCAGCACTTGCGAGGTGTGGATTGCGCTTCCTCCCCAGGACATGGGCAAGTTCTGCCTCACCTACGAGGCCTCCATGACGCGGCTGTTCCGGGAGGGGCGGACAGAGACCGTGCGCTCCTGTACCACCGAGTCCTGCAACTTTGTCCTGGCCATGGTGGACCCTGCCCAGACGGTAGGTGTCGGCTAACCTCTGTGCTGTCCCCAATGGCTCCCCGCCGTGCTTGTGCTTCCGGCCCAAACCCGTGTGCCCTTTGCACGTTTACAGCACGCTCAGCCTCCCGCCCCAGCCCTGCCAAGGGCACAGAGGCAGGCAGCGGGGCTTGGTGCCCAGCCTCTCGCCCATGACACCCACGTCGGTTGCCGGATGCCGTGAGCTGGCACACGAGTTGGGGGAAAGACAAGGAGCCCGTGCTTGGGGGGGTCACTGGTGCCTGGAGCAAACTCAGGGTGCTGGTGCCAGACGTGGGCTCGGAAAACACTGGTGCCAGCCCCGTGGGTGTCAGCCGAGCAGCAGTCGGGCATGATCCAAGAAAAGTTGATGCTAAAATAGGGATGGGGGTCCAGGTGCGCCCACCTGTGGGAGGCCGGCAGTTCCCCAGCTCACCTGTGCCCTGCGTTCCCATTAAATCTGGGGGCTAGGGGGACTCCTGGCAGGTCTCCTTGCCACCTTTTCGGCGCCCCCGGGGCCCCTGCAAGGCCTCTCGCCTTTCGTCTAGAAGCTTCTGCACCAGCCCAGACGCCCATCCTCTGCCATTTAGGTGGAGCAGAGGCGCAAGTTGTTCAAGATGGCGTCGGAGAAGCACCAGCTGATGTACCGCATGGCGATGACCGGCTCTGGCATCGACCGCCACCTCTTCTGCCTCTACGTGGTGTCCAAATATCTCGCTGTCGACTCCCCATTCCTGAAGGAAGTGAGTCCCCCCTTCCTGGGGCAGGCGCACTCGGCCTTGGTGCAGGGCCCGGGGCGTCCTTGTCCTCACCTCGGATGCCGGTGGCCCCGCTTCAGCCCCCGCACCGCTGGGCCATCGGCTCCCCCGGGACGCGCCCCCAGGCGGCCGCGCCCGACTGTCTGCTGTCAGCAAGGCCCCCCCATCCTCCTTAGTGGAGCTGCCGCCTCCCGTGGAAGGTGGCTGAGTGCGTCCTGTCCGCCGTGACAGGTCCTGTCTGAGCCATGGCGCCTGTCCACCAGCCAGACCCCACAGCAGCAGGTGGAGCTGTTCGACCTGGAGAGGAACCCGGAGTACGTGTCCTGCGGAGGGGGCTTCGGGCCGGTGAGTGGCCGGGAGTCCGCGTGCACGCGTGGGGGCCACCACCCCTCCCAGGGGCCTGTTGCCAGGGAATCCCTGCCGACTCCTGGTGGCGGCTGGCCTTGTCCTGCAAAGAGGGGGCTGTCCCCGGGGAACCCCGCCCCTCCCCAGGGAGGCGCTTGACCTGCCTGTCCTGCAGGTGGCCGACGACGGGTACGGCGTGTCCTACATCATCGTGGGTGAGAATTTCATCAACTTCCACATCTCCTCCAAGTTCTCCTGCGCTGAAACAGTGAGTCCAACTCCGGCCCCGTTCTCTAAAGCAGATTTTCACCCTTTTCCGTCCAAGGGGAGCCGGTCTGTAGCCTCACGGAGGACGGGCGTCCGCGTAGGCGCTTTCCCTTGCTTGAGAGTTTTCAGACAAGTGAATTTCAAGGTCCTCTCCACCTGGGTGTGGCAGAGACGGTGTCTCCTTGCTGGCAGCCATGCGTCTCATCCTGACCTTGGCACGGCTGGGGGAGCGTCCGCCCGCTTGACGCCGGCCTCCCTCCGGCCGCGTGCCCATCCCGGCTTATGCTGCCCTTTCCCGTCATGTCACACTCGATGCCAGGCTCCCCATTGGCAGAGAGACGGGGTCACCTGCCTCCTGTTTCATGGGGTGCACCACGCCCCAGGGCACTAGACCCCCCCCCGTGGCAGACGCGGCCCCATCACCGCCACCGTCCTCTCCCCAGAGTGCACCACTCGGGGGGCCCCAGGTCAGAGCCGGCAGGAAGGGCTGTCAGGCGGGGGCGGCGCGTCGTCACCTCTGTTTGTGTTTGGACGCCAGGACTCGCACCGCTTCGGGAAGCACATCAGAGAAGCCATGATGGACATCATCGCGCTCTTTGGTGTCAGCTCCAATTCCAAAAAGTAACCCCCGCCAGCCGCCGTGAAGGAAAATGAGCTCTCCTGATAAAAACCAAATGAAAAATAGCCGTCGACCCTGGTTGGATTCGGGATGAAAATTGCTCTTTAAAACTCAGAGGTTTTCCTTCTGCCGAGGGGTGGGTGTCTTTGTTTCTCTAGCACGGCGGGCTCGACCCTGGGGGGCGGGGCCTCCCACTTCCAGGCAGGGCCCGACAGCGGGAAGGTTCCATCAAGTGCCCGAAAGTCCTGTGTCAACCTGTATTTATTAAGGGATTAAAGTACCGTTGCGCTAATTTAGGTGGTAGCGGGGTTGTGACTTCTCACGCACCGGAAATGAAACGACGGTTCCTCGGTGTCCGCCGAGGGCCTGGGCCCGGGCGGCGGGGAGCGCTCTCGCGGCAGACACCGTGTGCAGAGAAAGGCGTTGTTTAGCTCAGAGATGTTGACAGTCAATAACCGTTAGTAACGCACTAACCCAGGTCCTGCGCTGCGTGGACGGCGGCCCCCGGCCCCCCCAACCCCGTCCTCTCTGGTTGAGCTGCCTGGCTGCCTCCCCCGGGACGCGACTAGCGTACCTCCTCTTGCTCCCTGCACCCCCGTATCTTCAAAACCCAGTGCCTTAACACGTGAGACAGGCCCCAAATGTGAGGGAGACCGAGGAGAGGTTCATTCTGTGGTGCCTCGGGGCGAAACTGTGGGTTCTACTGAGTGTGGACCACACCCCGCGGCCGGTTCCCCAGGAGGGCCCTGCGCCCGCACCCGCCTTACGCAACACAGGAAAGAATGAGCATGTGGCAGGAATGGGGAGCAAGGGCGGTGATGCGTAAAGGGAGCGTGTGGGGCATGTTGGCCAAGGAATCCAATTCCACGACCGCCTGGGGTCACTGCTGCCCTTGACTGACCAAGGAGAGCATGACCTTTGTCAGGACAACATTAAGAAAGGGGAGGAGTGACCTTGAGATCGGGAGGGCGGCCCAGTGGCCCAGGAGGGGTGGCCACGCCGATCAGGTCACCCCGGTGGGCGCCGGGGCCGCACAGGCCTCCGCACATGGGCGTGTGCCTTTATCAAGAGAATCTCATTGACCAAAAAGCAGCCATGCACTGAGTCGTCTCCAATATTTAAGCATAAGGGATCGTGGGGAGAGCGGCCCTGCAGGGTGCACAGCGCTTGCCGCAGACCCCATGCCGCCCTGCTCGTGCCCTATTACCATGGGAAACCCCGCCTAAATGGATCAAAGACTTTTTCTCTTAAAAGCGGGAAGAAATGAAAAGAGAAAAAAAATAATCACACCCCCTCCCCGTTTCTCTGTGGTATATAAAGTCGAGCAGGTGGGGTTCCCCCCCCCCCCCCGCCAGCTTGGCTTCCCCTGGAAGCCGGCCTCGGCCACCATCAGGCCCGCCCAAGGCCTCTGACCTTGGGGCAGCGTGGCCTGGCCTCCCGCGTGGCAGCACACGCAGCCCACGCAGACCTGGGCTTGTTTCAGGTGTTAAATGTTTCAAGCGTCACCTCGTTGCTCATCAGTGCAGTCGTCAATGCAATTTTATATTCTTCAAAGGAAGGGAGACTGGGTTTTTATTGTACGTGCTGGAGGGGCGGCGGGAGGATTGTGTATTTAGTTTGGAACAAGCCACCGTCTCGGGCTGTGGCTGCCTTTGTTCTCGGACTCCACTGCGTGTAAATACGAGGGGCTCCTCGGTGTCTCTCTTCCCAGAAGTGCAGTGTGAATGTTAACATTAATAAAGACATTAATCCCTGTCTACTCCATGCTCGGGTCTGTCTTGCTTTGCTGAGAGAGGTCATGGGTCGGGGACCGTCAAGCACTGGAGACGGGAGAGGCCACAGCTGCAGCCGAGGCCTTGGGTCAGGTGAAGCAGGGCCCGTGCTCGCGGGGTCCAGGCTCATGCGCCCCGAGAAGGGCAGCTGCTACGGGGCCGGGCATTTCCAGTCCACGCCGTTTACCCATCCACCCCCTGGCCCCGGCCTCACACATAGCAGGTGCTCTGTGAATGTGTTAAGTGGGCGTGCAAGGTCAGTTTTCTCGACTGCCCTACTGTGTGCTGAGCTCTATTGTGGACACTGGGGGCCCCTCGTTCTGGAGATCAGAGGCAGCGGGAGGAGGTGGAGAAACAAGTGGAGGGGCTCAGTGTCCAGGCAGTGAGGGGACAGTGTGGGGCTGGGGTGGCGCTGGCACAGACGGGCGGGGGGCTGGCTCGGGGGCAGCTGGAGCACGACTTGGATAACTACCCCGAGAAAGACACTGTCCTTCACCGGGGGTTGCCCAGGGGACTTCCAGCTTTACCTTAGGAGTGTTTGAGTAGCAGGCTTGCCGTGTTATTAAAGGAAAAAGACATCGTAATTTTACTCCAGAGAAGCCACTAGAGTTTGCCGCAGCCCTGCCCCCCCAGGAGGGGACCCCAGGAAGGGGTGGTTTATGTCCCACTCGCAGCCAACCAGGGGACTTCCCTCCTGTGGGTCAGGTATGATTGTAATGAACTTGTCGCCAATAATAGTTTAGTTTGTTAAGAGGTTTCCCGCGAGAGAATTTAATCACCCTGATCTCTTAAAGTCAACGTGAATGTCCCAGGATGATTTTTTAGATGAGGAAGTCCTAGCACATGCCAGGCTGCACCTTAAATTGATTTGTTCTCAACTGCAAAATTTTCTCGGGATTTCCTGACTGCTAATGTGCAGCTAATTAGGACATAGTGAGGCTGTGTCTTGGCTTCTGTCATTTGATTTAGAAAAGCAATTTTTAACAAATGAGATTAGAAATTGATGTTTACACTTTTATCCTACCAAAACAAACGTTGCAGGTGGGGGTACCTGAGAGTTAGGGTGTCTTTCCTGACAACCTCCAGGGCCCATCAACCCCAAAATACCTCTGAACTCGGTCTGTCTGCATTTGCAGGGTACTACTGTACCCCTAAAGAAGCCTTCACCTCTTTTTTTAAGCAGGTTGACTTCTGCATCTTAGGAAGGGGGATTTAACTCCTCACCCTACGCCTGCTGGTGTGGGATTTGCTTTCCTCGGGTTTGGCCAACTCCCTCCCCCTCGAAAGCCCAGGCTCCAGCGCCCGCCCGCCCGGAGGCGCCTCTCGGGAATCAGCCAGGGTGAGCCCCTGACCCTGCGCCCACCCGCGGCGCTAAAAAACATGCTTTAAAAACTAAGGCCAAGGGCCTCCCCGGTGGCGCGGCGGTTGAGCGCTGGGTTGCGAGGCTGCCCGCGGCCTCTGCAGCGCCGGTTCGATCCCCGGCTGCTCCCCGGCCACCGGAGGAGGGTCCCACATGGCGCGCAGACCTCTCCTGCCGCCCGCTGCTCCCCTCAGCAGTGTCCTTCGGTCCTTCTGCCTGCTCTGCTCCCCGCTCTGGCTCTGGTGGATTCTCTCACCCTCCCGCGCTTCTGACTGTACCCAGTGCATGTATAAATAAATAAATAAATCTTAAATAAATAAATCTTAAAAAATAATAATAATAAATAAATAAATAAAAACGAAGGTCCGCATTCGAACCAGGGAGCCCCCAGCGCTGCCTCAGACTGGCCTGGGGGGTCTCAGTTTCCCCACCTGAGCGCGCAGAGCAGGTGCCCGACGCGCCCTCCGCGGCCGCCCCCCCCCCCGCCCCACGGCCCCGCCCACGGCCCCGCCCCGCCCACGGCCACGCCCCGCCCACGGCCCCGCCCCGCCCTCCCGACCACGGCCACGCCCCGACCGGCCACGCCCTCGTGACCACGCCCAGGCCCCGCCTCCTTCTCAACCGCCAACGGTCGCCGGGCTGAGGGGGGTTCGCGCTGCGCTGCGCCCCGCCCACCCTCCCGCCCAGGTGCGTCCCGCCCAGGTGCGTCCCGCCCACCGCCCCGCCCAGGTGCGTCCCGCCCACCCTCCCGCCCAGGCGCGGCGGCCCGCGGGCTCTGCGCCAGCCCCAGGCCCTGCCTCCGCGGCCCCGGCCCCCTCCGGCCCACGCGCCCCCAGGTCGGCCTCGGGACCCCGGCCCCGCCGGCGCCGGCCAGCGGGACCCTCTCGGCTCTCCGGGCGCGGCGACCGAGGGACCCGGTGGGCCCCTGGGGAGAGACGGGACGCGGGTGGGTGGGACCTTGGCTGGGCTCCTAGTGGTCGGGGGCGGCGGGACCCCGTTTGGGCGCCGAGGGACGTGTCCTCGGGAGTTGCCCAGGGTGGGCTCCTGGGGGAGTCCTGGGGTCACCTGGGGTCTGCACCTGGGGGAGAGTGGCAGGCCCCTGTGGGCTCCTGGGGCGATCCTGGAGGTTCCCCAGGGCGGACCCCTGGGGGAGGCCCCCCCAGATCACCAGCGTGAGCTCCTGGGGGGGTCACTTGTGGGCTTTTGGGGGGAGGCTGGCTGGGCCTGGGGCAGGGCAGGCGGCAGGCTTACCTGGCTGTGTGGTTGCAGGTGCGCAGCTCTGCGCTGGATCCGGCCTTGCACAGGGTGCTGGGCGATGCCCGGCCTGAGGCGTCCTCAGAGGGCATGGATGAGGCCGCTCTGCTCGCTGGGATGCCCAGCCCCGAGGACGAGCTGGTGACTGAACTGTTTGGCGCGGAGAGTCAGTTCGTTTCTGAGCACCTCGCCCTGAAAACGCCCGTGGTGGTGAAGCGGGAGGAGGACGAGTTCCACGTCTTCAAGGACGCCTACCTGAGCCCTGCGGACCCCAAAGAGCCCCTGCTGCCAGCCTTCAGCCCCCCACTGAGTGTGGACTGCAAGAGTAAAGTCAAAGTCGAGTTCCTGGGGGATGAACAGGAGGAGGAACTCCTCGGGGAGTACCCGGGTCTCCCAGAGCTCAACCCCCTGGAAGACGCCGTGCTGCCGGCTGTGCCGCCACCACAGGCCTACAATGTCCACTTCCTGTCCTCCCTGCTGACCCCACACAGGAGTCCGGCTGTCGTGCCCCTGGGCACCTGGGCCAGGGAAGGCGCGGCCCACGCCGGGGTCCGGGTCATTCCAGTAAGAGCCAAGTGGGAAACAGGCAGAGCACCACCCCCTTTCCCAAAAGAGAAACCCCACGGCTGCAGGGGTCCCCTCTCCCGCACTTCCTGGCTCAGCAGCATCTCCGGTTGGCCTTTCGCCTTCCAAACAGGGTGCTCCCCTTTTTAGTCCCAGCTGCCGTCTGAGCATCTCGCCCCAGGCCCCTTCCCCGGAGGGGACGTGCGTCCAGCATCAGTGGCTCAGAGCCGGCCTTGCCACCGGGACGGGCTGGAGGTGGACGCCCTGCGCTGGGGCGTCAGAGTCGCTGGTACGAGGCGATGGAGTCCTCCTGTGTATGCAGCTTGCAGTTTCCCTTGAGGGTGATGGGGCTTTTGGGATTCACAGCAGGAATTCACGGTTCATTCTTGTGTCTGGTGAGCCTTGGACTCAAGGCCTCAGCGTCCCTCTGCGGCTGCTGCTTCTCCAAGCATCTGGGCTAGAAACACATTCCTGCTCGTTCTCAGAGACGGTCCTCTTACTCTGGATCGCCACTGGCCGTTCTCTGCTTTCTTCCTGCTGATATTAAATGTTCTTAAAGGGAAAAAGGATCCCAAGGAAATGTGTGCCCCCCTCCTTGGAAAACTAGACACTCAGTCATTAAATCACTTCAGAAAGTTCTAAATTAAGCCTTTGTCAGACATTTTGAGTCCATGTTGAGCTAGCTGGAGCCTGACTGCCACTCGGCTGTGCTCAGCGATTTGCCAGGACGTGATGACTATTCTTTGAGCCCCAGGTTTCAGTAAGGTATTAAGGTAGATCTCCTGGTTTGAGTCACACCCACCCTTTGAGAGATCACTGTCTGCCGTGGCTTTATAGGAGACTTCAGCATGTCACCCAGAGTCGCCATCTCCTTTGGCGGACATTGTGACCTGCCTCCTGTCTCTCCAGGCAGCTGGGCAGCTGGAGGCGGAGCAGGGGGAGATAGCCGGGGTGGGCAGGTGGAAGGCCCAGCCCCTCAATCTTCCTCACATTCTTAGCAAATTCTTCAAGAGAAGCACCCTCGTTTTAGAGGACTCAAATCTGATGGTAATTTTCTTTTTGATCATCATGACTTTTTAGGTTTTCAATTCCATCGATTTTCAGTAATACGTGGTTACTTTTCCCTATTTTTGGTGACTTGGTGTGTCGCCGACGGTTGAGAGGAGACTTGGTAGCCGTTCACCGACTCATATCCACGTGAACATGACTGAAGCAGCCAGGGAGGCTCCTCTGATTAGAAATGTCACCAAGCGCCCCAGGAGTCACACCACAGATGCGTGTTTCTGAGGCAGCAGCGAGGACTGTAGACTTCCCGCTGTGGGGGTTGGGGGCAAAACGGTTAACTTGGAGCTTGCTCTGGGAACAGCGGGGGGTAGGGGTGTCCCCATTTCAGGAGATTAGGAAGGCACCACGACTCTGCCAGTTCAAGTCCAGGCTGTGGGCCTCCAGGAGTCTTCTCGGCTGCTGGCACCATATTTTTAGAAACAGCCAGAGCACCACGGTGAGCCCACATCGCTACACTTGGTGGGCAGATGGCTTGTGTCCTGGGGGTCCCTCGTCCCCAGTGAGGCTTGCTGCCCTCTAGGGAGGTGACAGTGAGGAAGAGGGGCCCGAGGGGCCAGGGTGCTGGCCACTCGCAGAAGGAAATTCTCAGAGAATAGTATATGTTGGCAGCTGCAAGGCCCCATGTGGGCTCTAACGTGGCGACTGCTTTTGTAGGTGGAGATCAAAGACGCAGGTGCTCCTGTCCCGAGTAACAACCCAGAGGAAGCAGCTTTCCAGAACCCGCTGGCCCAGGAGCCCTGCTGCAAGTTCCCGTCTCCCCAGGAAGCAGAGGACGCCTCTGGCTGCTTGCACAAGAAAGACCCGAACCCCATGGTAATTATGCAAAGAGAATAACCTGGAGTTCCGAGAGGCCGGCCCAGCACACACCTGACTCTCGTTCCTAAGCCAGAGGTGCTTGCTGTCTTGGTCACTGCTTTTCACCTGTGTCCTGTGGGGTCAGCTCTCTGGGTGGTTGCCTCTCAAAACGGACATAATTAGAGCTTCTCTAATGTTCTTTTTCTCACGTGATTCTCATTTCGAGCTGCTCTTCACAGGCCAAAGATGAGCACTGTGCTGTGTTTGTCGAGGAGGTAGCCATAGTCACATCAGACAGGCCGGTCTGGGCTGGCCCGGGACGGGCAGAGCCTGAGCCCGTGGTTTGGCATGTGGTTGGGAGGGGCTGAGGTCCTGGGGCTGCAGGGCAAAGCTTCTCCCTTTCCTTTCTGCCTCCCAATTCTTTGTAGCACCCACTAACACTTGCGCAGGAGCAGTAACCCACATCTGTGGTTTGAGATTGTGCCAACAGGCACGGGGCAGGTCACGATGGATTCAGGCAGACCGATGAAGGAAAGTCCTGGCACCCTCGGGGGGTTTTTCAGGCCTCCGTGCTCTCTCAGGGAGCCAGGCGCACAAGCACCCCCAGCAGGGAGCTGGCAGCGAGGAGGCAGGCACGGGCCGGATGGGGTGCTAGGAAGCAGGCAGACAACCGAGCCTCCAGCCCCTCCATGAATCTCTATGTGCTTTCTCTGGGCTCTCTCTGGGGTGCTCGTGTGGTCCCTCCTCTCCGTAGTCACGCAGCTGGTCCTCCTGTAGCCGTCCGGTTGCTGAGTGACGCACCCTTATATCCCCCCCCAGGCTCAGCTGCGCGTGCTCACGCACGCCCACTCCACGCTCCAGGGTCCACCATCAGGCCCACATGCCCTGCGCCCACGCCCCCAAGTGCCTTTCTCATTAACGCGAACAAGGCCGCAGTGATGGCTGCAGAGGCTAGTGGCAAAAAAAGCCTCATCAATTCCATTTACCCTACAGTGCACTTTTGCGTGTTTGGAAGTTCGTTTAATGCTCCCGCCAGCTCTGCATCATAGACATTACTCTTATCTCTGGTTGGTGGGTAAGAAAACCGCTGTTTCATGGCCTGCGTGGACTGGTGACTCCGGGACTCCGGGTCCAGGGCAAGCCTGGGAAGGCGGCAAGAGTCCTTTCCCAAAAACCTTCTTGCACAAAGAGCCAGTAGTGGCCTCGTGCCCAGGAACGTTTCAGGCGGCCAGAGCTCAAAGGCCTTCACGTGAGCTAGAAATCCTTTAGAATGAGCTCATCGGGGGCCATGGCTGGGCTGTGGTGACACAGCACTCGCCCTGGCTGAGAGGGTCTACGCAGGCCCGAGGGTGCTAAGGCAGAGCTATTCCAGAGCCCCCGGGCCAGCTGAGCAGGAGGAGAAGTTGCAGTTGACTTCTGGGTGATGTCACACAGGCCAGAGGGCCGCGGGCCCGGGTGTGCCGTGGACAGCCCCGGGGAGTTTACTCTGAGCCTCTCCGGGCTCTGCGCACGAGTGTCCGAAACACTGTCCTCCAAATACGAAGTTCGGGCACATGAGTTCTGGTCTCTTCTCCAGCGTCAGCATGAGCTGAGGGTTTGACCCCATGACCTGCACCTCGTTTTGCTAACAGTGACCTTTCATGATTTGTTTTGGGAAACTCAAAGGCACTAAAGGCAAACCACAACTTTTATGGGTATTTGCAGTTTTGCCCTCGGAACCAGGAGCTGCAGGCAGGGGCCTGCCTCTCTGGCTCGCCTTCTCGGGGCCTTGCCCGGCAGGCTGTGCGAGCCGAGGGCGCCTGGCTCTGCCGGCTGCCACAGTGCGCCCCGGGCTTGCTGAGGGTTTGCTGCCATCAGGGTCCACCGCCAGCGTGCTTGCCAGGCCTGGGGAAATCGCCACGCTTCGTAGATGTTGCGGTGCGTGGGTAAGGCTGCGTTTGTATGAAATAAAAGAGATGGACATTTGAGATAATCCCACGTTCAACAATGGGTGGGTGTGTCCCAGGAAGAGCAGCTATTGTGAGACTCAGGATCATCCAAGTCTCCGACAGCTGGAGACCGGGTCAGCTTCACAGGGCCGGGAGTGGAAGGAGGGCCAAGGGAGGGGGCGCAGGTCGTCCGCTCCTCACCCTCAAACTCGGTGGTGAGGAGCCGCAAGGAGAAGCATGGAAAAGCACGGCAGCGGCTGGCCAGGGTGCGGCGGCCTCTCCCAACGCTCCCCTGCGGCTGTTTGCTCTGTGGAGCCTGCAAGAGCCTGTTCCTGTGAACAGAGGCTGAGCATTCCCTGTTAAAACTGCAAACCTGGATTACAGTGGCTTTCTCAGACTTAAGCTTATTTCGTCCACCTCACTGGGTGTCTTTTAAAATGAAAGCTGGGCCTCCCTGGTGGCACAGGGAGTTGAGCACAGCTCAACTGTGAAGCTGTCTGCAGCCTCTGCAGCACGAGTTCCATCCCCGGCCAGGGAACTACCCACATGGCGCGGCAGACCTCTCCTGTCTCCCCGCTGCTCCCCTCAGCAGTGTTTTTCAGTCAGTCTGCCTGTTCTGCTCCCCGCTCTGTCTCCGGTGAATCTTCTCACCCTCCCATGCCTCTGGTCTATCCCCCAGTTCTTGTATGCTTAAATAAATAATAATAAAGATAAACTTAACAAAAAATAAAATAAAATATAAGTGAAAGCTGACTGTTCTCTTCCATTCCAGGTGATCTGCCAGTTGAAAGGGGGCACGCAAGTGCTGTGTATCGACAACTCTGGTGCCAGGGAGCTGAAAGCACTGCATCTGGTTCCCCAGTACCAAGACCAGAATAACTACCTGCAGCCAGGTACGGGGGTTCGCCTTTTAAATTATGTGCCGTGTCATATGTAAGTCGGGAGGTGACTGATGTTTGACTCTGTATGGAATAAAGGTGTAGCTGGCATTAGTGCACTAGAACAGACAAAACTGTCTTTCTAGACTAAGCTCGTACATGCTGTTGGCTCCTCAAGTTCTCGGCTGCAGAGGAGCTCTGTGACCTAATGGGAGGGGACCCCCCACCACTGGCCTCGAGGCACCCAGACAGGCTGGGGCCCTGCTCAGCTGTGGTGCGAGCACGCACTTTAATGTAAACCTGCTATGTGGTCAGTGAGGACCATCAACCCCCTTTCGCTACCCTGAGTTCTGGAATCACTGCATCAAGTGCTGGTTTATGAAGTTCATTTACTCAGAAGTTTCTTTAAACTGGCACAGTAATAAAAAAAAAAATGACCTACAAGTACGTGGTCATTCTAAAATGCCTTATGACTGATTAGAGACGAAATGACCTCATCATGGGACTGTGTTTACCCAAGTCACACACTAGATCTTGAAAACCATCCTCCTGTGGGTGGACGACATACTCTAACTCTTACACGGCCAGAATCCTGCATCATCAGACAACTAGCTGACCTTGCCAGTAATTTAAATCAGTATTAAAGCTGGATGTCATTTCCGTGGCCTTTGGAGGCCAGAGTGAAGGAAAGTGACTGCCACCCCGTGCTAGTGGCCCCACACCCAGGGTGGACACAGCGCTGGCCACCTGGTTCCCGTGGTGAGAGGCACGGCTGGACTCTTGTCTCCAGAGCCACTTTGCTGTGCTCCAGCCCCCCATTTTCTGACTCTGCACCCCAGGGTAACATATGCCTGTGCTCCCCTACACCGGCCGGGGCCTTCTCTCCTAATTGCCTTCCTCTGGCACACGAGATCCCGCTGCCTTTAGATGCTTGCCATACGATCACACCCCCCTTTGCTGTGCCGTGTACGTGTTCAATTTCAGCATAAAGGAGACGCGTCCAGGACCTAGTCTTGCGGCGGCTCCCCTGAGCCCGGAGCAGACACTGCTCAGCATGAGGCCTGTCCCCACCCCGGGACCTGGCCACACAGGACCCTCGCGGCCCGGGAATCGGTTTCCACCCGGGGCTGTTAGGCCAAGGAGACACCTACAAGTTCCAGTCTTAAGCAGTTTGGTCCAAATAGCCTTATAAGTATCCACAAACCAGCAAGTTGGGGACCCTTGGAAAGAACACGTCCAAGCTGAAAGCAGTTCACACAGCATCCGACAGGCGTCGCTGTGCCCCCTCTGAACACTCGGGGCTCCGCCCCCCACTCCCGGGCGAACTGCCGGGGCACCCAGCACAGTGTGGGAATCTGGGCACCAGCAACAATTTAGCAGAGAAAATTATTCTTGAAGTTCAGTAGTTTTATTACAGAATAAAAGGGTGTAAATAATAAAACTAGAGAGAGAAAATAAAAATAGAGTCAGGATAAGCTTGGAGACTGCACGTGGGAGGCCCGCGCTGCATGGTTTTTGCTCTTGTTCCGTGTCAAGTGGAACAGTGCCCGCTGGGAGCTGATGGTGACTGTCTTCCTTGCAGATGTCCCCAAACCAGCGACTACCTTAGTAGGAAGACTTCTGCCAGCCCCAGCAAGATTAAATCTCATCACCCAACAAGTGAGTCGTTGTCTTGATTATAAAACACAGCTGGGCGTTATTGTCCCTTGGCGTTTTGGTTGTCCGTGGCAACAGTTTAGGGACTATGATTTATGTCCCATTGAAAACTCAACAGTGAGACATTCGCCGGGAAGACCCCTTCAGCACTGGGCCAGGCCGGGGGTGCTGGAGCAAGGCCAGGACCCTCTCCGTGAAGCTGCTGGGCCTCCCTGGTGGCCCTCCTCAGCCCCGACCCCACCGGCCTGTCCCTGCTGGCCCGTCCCCCCTGGCCCCGCACACGCTAGGCCTAGAGCACCCCTTACGTCTCAATGTGCTCACAATGCCTTGTGAGAGTTCAGTGCTTCGCGGCCTCACCATTATCTGCACAAATCCAGTCTCATTGAAACATGATCTTTTCCCCAAGACTTCTTAAAATGGTGTTTCTGGCAGGGTGGCTGCACGAGAAGGTGACGCCTACTAGATAATCAGCACGTTTTTCTTCTTTTTCCTTTTCCCTATATCTTTTTTTAAAGATTTATTTATTTATTTATTTATTTATATAAGCACTGGGTACAGTCAGAAGAGCGGGAGGGTGAGAAAATTCACCAGAGCCAGAGCGGGGAGCAGAGCAGGCAGAAGGACCGAAGGACACTGCTGAGGGGAGCAGCGGGCGGCAGGAGAGGTCTGCGCGCCATGTGGGACCCTCGCCGGCGGCCGGGGATCAAACCGGCGCTGCAGAGGCCGCGGGCAGCTTTGCAACCCAGCGCTCAACCACTGCGCCACCGGGGAGGCCCAAAGCTTGTTTTTAAATTTCAAGTTTTGGGGAGAGGAGGGAACGGGATAGGTTGTTTATTTGTGATTTATACAAATAATCTCAAAACCTAATTAGATCTAACACTTAACAGCTTGAAATTCTGATAAGAAATGAGGTGACACCTCACTTCTCTGCTCCCCTGGGGGTGTCCTCTCTGGCCCACAAGCACGAGCAGCCAAAGACTGAGAAGTGAGAGCTGGGGGAAGGTGGGAAAATGAAGATCACGCTGCAGCTTTGGATTGGTTAAAATTGACCACAAAACATTTTTTTTAATGTATCTCTTTTTTTTTTTTAAAGATTTATTTATTTATGCATACAAGAACTGGGGTACAGGGCAGAGGTGTGGGGGGCGAGAGGATCACCAGAGACAGTGGGGAACAGAACAGGCAGATCTACTGAAATCCACTGCTGAGGGGAGCAGCGGGGAGACAGGAGAGGTCTGCTGCGCCATGTGGTTGCTCCCTGGCCAGCTGGGGATTGAACTCGTGCTGCAGAGGCTTTGGATTGCTTCATAGTGCGGTGCTTAACCCCTTGCGCCACCGGGGAGGCCCACACAAAACATCTTTTGAAGAGCTATGCTATGCTAAGAAGATAAATCCAGAAACGTGTGGCTCACAGAAACGCTGACCTGAACGTAGCTCAGAGTTTATAGTTCACGACGATGAGGTGGCGGCCCCGGCCCAGCCTGCTGACCACACGTGTGTTCTGCCGGCCAGCGTGTCCACGGGCTGCCCTGGCCCGTAACCCAGTGCCCCTTGTCCACGGCCAGGCCGCCTGCCACGGGTCTGGGGGGAGGCTGGGCGGCTCCCCGGCACTCCTGCAACACCTCTGCCCGGCTGTGGGCTGTGAGGGGGCCCTCCGCGGGGACACCTGAGGGTGCGGGGAGGGCCCCCTGATGTGACCCTCTAGGGGAAAGGCAGCCCCTGTGACCTGTACCCAGGGTTGGCGGGTGGGAGCTCGGAAACCCACGCTAATTCAAAGCACGCCTTTGACTTTGTGCAGCTCGACAACGGACCTCTGCCGCCGGCCGCCAACGGGGCCCCCTTCCCCGCGGGGTCAGCTCTGCCAGGACCACCCAAACTAGCTCTGGCTGGGTAAGGACCACGCACTCCGCTGGCGTTTATTTAATGTGCGAGTTGACGAGGCTCTTGGGTGCGTCCGGGACTCGGTGTTGTGTGCAAACTTCACGGTGTCCGCAAAGCCGCCCGCGGTGAGCCTCGCCGCCAGGTGCCGCCGAGCCTGCCGGTCGCGGGGCCTCCGCTGGGCCGGGGTGGAGCTGTCGCCAGGGACCGCCGTCTGAGTTTCTCTTTGTGTGGGCTCAGCTGCTGTGCCCACTGCCGCCGGCCATGTGAGCAGGTGCGGGCAGCTGGCCGTGGTCCGGCGTGGCTTGGCTGCCCGGCCTGCCCGGTGGGCTGTCAGTGGTGGTGCCGGCCGGTCGCCAGGGGCATGTGGGCACCACCCACCCAGGACCACGTCTGCCACGTTACAGCCCCATTTATAACCGTAACTTAAGCACAGCCAACGAGGTGGCCGAAGCGCTTTGCCGAGGGGACGCTCCACGCTGGCCGGGCGGCAGCCCTTTCCGGGATGGCTGCGTCCTGGCCCGAGGGTCTGGCAGCCGCTCCGCGGGACCTGCTGCGCTGTGCTGCCCAGGCCGCGGCGTGTCTGCGGCGTTGCTGAGCGGGAGGTTGGGGTGCGGCGGAGGACGCATGAGCTGTTCTTGGGGATGCGGCCTCCTGTTCCTGCTCTCGGGCCGCAGGGCCGGTGGGGCGAGGCGGTCACCACTTGGGTCCCGCTAGCCGTGGCCTTGACCTCTGGGAGAACTGAGCAGGGTGAGCCCCTCCCACCCAGCCTTCGGGCCCTGGCTCTGCAGGGCAACCTCTGCATCTTTCTGACCCTAGGGTGCCTCGGGCCAGGGGCCTCACAGCACTAAGTGCTTTCCTGCGTCTAGAACATTCCGGGGGATTGGAGCTCGTAGGACTTTATTTCAAATGTGTCCTGGTGCCTTTTGCGTTTCCTGGTGGCATAGCTGGGCGGCCCCGAGGGCGGTGCAGGAGGTGCCCCTGAAGAGCCCCCACCCTCGCCGCCCCTCCTCCCACCCTTGCCTCCCCGCCCAGCTGGGTCTTCGCAGCCACAGTTTTCTTTATTGAAGGAGTCGTGCCTCTGGTGGACGAGTTTTGTTATACACGACGTGTCAGGAAAAACAAGGGCTTTGCTGCAAATAATAACTTGACTCACTGCCACCCTCTGAATCAGCCTTGATGGTTTTTATCCCAACGTTCACCTCAAACATCTCCACCAGGTTATGATTTGTGGTAGGAAGGAGCAGACAGCTGCTGCTGGAGCCGTCCCCATCACAGCCAGCCTGGCACGGCTCTGACCCCGCAGGCGTCCCTGGCCTTCCTCACCACCCCAGAGGACAGCAAGGGCCAGCAGGTCTGGGCGCATCTGCAGGGAGCCGGTCCCCACAGCAAGGCCCAAGCGCTCCACCTGCCGATCTGATCCCACAAGCCCCTCCCTGCCCTCCAGGAGGTGGACCAGCCAATTAGGAACCGGCTTGCGTGCCCACAGCAGCCACACCCTCGAGATTAAAGGCTGAATATAACCCAGGCTCCACCCACCGTGCATTAGAGCCCTGCTATCATTCCTGGCGGCCTAACAGGCCTCCTGACGAGGCCGCCTGGGCGTCCCTTCTCTGGGAGCATTTGCTGAAAGGTGAAGCCACAGCGCATGGAGGTGCCTTCCGTAGACGCTGGGTGAGGACAGTCGCCAGGGTCGCTGCTTACCCCGGGCATCCAGGCGGCACAGGGACGTGGCATCGAACCCCGGCCAGGGCCCAGCTCCCGGGTGGCCCCACCGGCCCCCGCGGTCCTGTCGGGCAGCCGCACTCAGGCTGCATTTCTTTTTTTTTTTTTTTCTTAAAGATTTATTTGTTTGTTTGTTTGTTCATACAAGCACTGGGTACAGTCAGAAGCGCAGAAGGGTGAGAGGATTCACCAGAGCCAGAGGGGAGAGCAGAGCAGGCAGATTTACTGAAACACACTGCTGAGGGGAGCAGCGGGCGGCAGGAGAGGTCTGCGCGCCATGTGGGACCCTCGCCGGTGGCTGGGGATTGAACCGGTGCTGCAGAGGCTGCGGGCAGCTTCACAGCCCAGCGCTCAACCGCTGCGCCACCAGGGGAGGCCCTCAGGCTGCATTTCTGCCTCCTTTGCCCAGTGACTCAAAAGCCTCCCGAAGGGATCACGGCAGCTTCCACCCTCTCCAGAAGTTCGCGCTGTCGTTGCCTCCATCCGCGCGGGGGTGGGGAGCCGGTCTCCGGACTTCCCCGCTGATAACCGTGCCAAGCGTTGCTTCTCCATGTCGCGTGTTCTCCGGCTTCTCGTGTCCAGGCTTTGGCGCGTTGCCCCCGGCGGGCGCGGTGAATGTAGCAAACACACTCCGGGTGTCCCGTGACCGCTGAGCCTGAGTGAGCGTCTGCCGGCCCTGCCTGGCTCTAACGCCCGCCGTCGCACCGCTGTGCCCTGCTGCTGCGCGGGCACCGCTGGGGAGTCTCCGAGTGCCCCGTCCCCTTTAAAGAGAAGGGTTTTGTTCCCCTGGACAGGAGCGCCAGACCCCGGCCCCGTCTCAGAGGCAGGCGTGAGAGGGGCCGGGGCAGGAGCAGTGACGCGACGCCGGCGTCCCCTCCTCCAACAGCCCAGCCTTGACCCAGGCCGGGGGAGGGGGGGGCGGTGGCCGGGGCGTGGAAGGCCCGGGCGCCCGAGGACGGGCAGCAGCTGCCCCTAGGTGGACACTCATGCAGCTCTGCTGCCTCACCCGGGCACATTCTCTGAACGGAGTAAGGATGAGCAGCTGGTCCGGGCTCTGGGGGTGGCTGCCGTGGCCAGTAGGGGGGTGTAGCCAGGCAGGGATGGGGGAGTGGGGGCCGGCACGGAGCAGGAGGGGGGAGCCCAGCATGGGCAGAGCCGCCTGCCGGGCACACCCTCTGCAGGGGCCGGCAGGCGGTGAGACCACAGGGCTGATGGCCCCCACACCCCAGCCCTGGAGGCCGCAGCCCACGGCCGGCTGCCCACCTGCTCTGTGGTTCCTGGGGGCACCCGAGGCCCGGACCTCCCTGCAGAATGAGGCAGCCGCGCAGCCCTGGCCCCCTGCCCAGCTGGCGGCCTGAGCCCCTCCTCTTCAGCACCCACTCACCACCTTGGGCCGCTGCGGCCCCTGTTCCCCGCGAGCGACATTTCCAGGCCGGGCCCGAGGTCTTCATTTTCTGACCGAAGGCCGCCCTGCATTCAGCAGCGCAGCCCACGCTGCTCTCTCTCCTCTGGCGCCCCAAGGACGGCTCTGGCTAATCCCCCAGCAGTCAGGAGGGGTCCCCCCGCCACAGGACGGCTCCAGGCCGCCACTCGGGCTTCCCACCCCGGTTCAGGTTTTGGAAAACTCGAGGAAGTAAAAGCGCCGTCTGGTCAGACCACACACGAGGCCCAAGCCTCGCGCGAGGGCAGGAACACAGGCTTGGGGCCGAGGAGCGCCCGCTGCACCGCCCCCCGAGGCAGCCCCCGCGCGGCGCCTAGGCCCGCTGGCGTTGAGACGCCAGCTGCTTAGCGGACTCTCCCCGAAGAGTAACCGTCTGAAAACATTTTCTTTTTTAATCTTTGTAGAGTAACTCTTAGTTCATGGGACTCAAGGTCTAAAAAGCCATGTAACTGTACCAAGTCCCAGTGTCTGAAATTGTAAGTAATCACAAATCCTTCATTATTCCATAGACATAGAAATAAGGTGGTTAGAGGCCAGCCCGCGGCTCGGCCGGCAGCCTGCCCCCGTCCAGGCCCTCAGCCAGGCCGCCGGGCCGCCCCGCGGGCCCCCAGGCCCCCGCCGTCCCCACAGGCCCCCGGGCCACCCCGCAGGCCCCCGCTGTCCCGCCTCCGGGGTCGCGTGAGCGGGTGGCTCAGCCAGGGCCGCCTGAACTCGCCTCGGGGCGCGTGTCTCGGGCCGTGGTGTACCCCCGAACCCCTCGGCGGCTGCCACGGGTGCCTGGGCTGAGCGTCAGCTGCGACACGGCCACATCCTAGCTTTCTGTACTCATGAACTGATTTGCCTCTACATTGAATTTCTCTCAGGAAAGTTCTCCCACAGGGCTGCCACTCCCCTGGAGGCCCGGCCACAAGGGCGGCAGGGCAGAGGTGAGGCGGGCCCGGGCTGGGTACTGTGGGGGACACAGGCGGCCCTTGGGCCCTGGACCGGCAGCACAGGCAAGGTGAGCGCCCCCCCCCCAGACGCCTGGGGTATCTGCCCACTGGGTGGGCCTAGTGCTCGCTCCCTGCCCCGAGTGCCCTCGCTTAGCGGGGAGGGCGCCCTCCCCGAGGTCTGCCGTGACGCTGCGTTCGTTGCTCGCTGATGGGACGGTGACGTGGGGGTGCAGACACGGGTCAGGGCCCGGGAGGCCAGAGCCTGGCTTACAGGACAAAGCTGAAAGGACAGATTGATCTTTTTTTAAGTAATGCTGAGCCGCAGGGACGGCGCGTGGCAATGTCCGAGCCGTCCCCAGTTTAGTCTGTGGACGCAAGTCGCACGCCCGTCTGAACTCCAGCGCCTCCCCAGGCCTCTGGTCGGGAGCCCCTGAGTGCGGCTCTGGGTGAGAAGGACGGACAGCAAGGACGCGCCTCACCGGGTGGAGACTTGGGTGCATGGAAGACGCGGTGGTGGTGATGAGGGCAGGGCCGGGGCTGCTAGGCGCTGGCAGCCTTGGGGGCCGGAATGTGGGATCACCCCAGCAGGGTGCAGACTGTCTCTGGGGACAGAGGCGGGCAGCCCTCAGCATGGGGAAGCAAGCGCAGCTCCAGGAAGGGCTCACCTGACTGCCCGCTGCCGGGGGGAGGCCAGAGAAACAGCTTTGAGAGGTGCTTTCCAGACAGATGGCCACGACCCCGAGGGACAGACGTTCCCCCGGGGGCGGGTGTGCTGGGGCGCAGTGGCTTCCAGACCCGAAAACTTACTGCTTGTTAAAAATAATGGGAGGATTCTAAGAGCAGTTCGCTCTACCTGCCCATCAGTGCTGCCCGTGTCCTCCTGGGTCTTGGACGTTTGAACCTTGATTGGCCACGACGTGTTCATCCAGTTGTCGTGAACCCACTTAGAACAGGGCTCCTTTGACTGAAGCAGAAGCAGAGCTAAGGGCTGAGCCTGGGCAGGGTGTGGGGGGGAGCAGCCCCTCCCTGCCAGGAGGCCGAAGGAGACTCGTTTCTCATGGGATATGGTCCAGGACATTTAATTACCCGGCCACACACTGACTTGGAACACATCCCGACTCGGGTCTTTACACGTCCTGCATTCCAGTTCAATTTTTGCTGAGATATTAGGTAGGATTTGTTAGGAATAATCATATTATCCACATTTTTTATCCTAATCAAATCTAAATCCACATTTTCTTCATCGATTGGGCAGTCTCCAACATTGCTTTTTCAAATGGACTTTTGTCTCTGAATTACCACATTAATTAACTATTAAATGGCCCAGAATTCTGTAGAACAGAAGGTCAAATCTGGGCGGTCATTTACTTATAAGCTCTTGTTCTTTATCATACTTTTGCTTTTCTTTTATATATTAAATTATTAATTTTTATAGCTTATGGTTCTAATATTAAATCCTTTGCTTTAAAAGACAGATGTTTTCAGTTGAATGCAGTTAAAACGCTCACTGCTCTTTATTGTCCATGCCTTTGGTGCCTTGTTTAAGAATCTGCCCGGTCCCCAGCTGAGCCAGATGTGCCCGTGGAATTTCTCTGACAGTTTTAAGGCTTTGCTTTCGCCCCTGAGGCCTCACGGCAGGGACGGAGTCTCGTGGGTGGCCTAGTCACTGTCCCCACGGGAAGCTCGGGGTCTAGCACTCCCGCTGCCGGACTTCAGCCTAGTCCCCCTTCTTGGTCATCGTGTTCCTCTGCTTTTACTTCCTATTCAAACAATCGTCTTGTCTTACATAAAGACCCTGTCCTGCCCCCTCTTCCTGCCCCCGCCCCCCCGCGCTCCCAGGGCAGCTTCTGAGCCTGGCGCTGGGCATGCTGACTTGCTCTGATTTGAATAGAAACACTGCCCACCTGTGCCCCGCCCCAAGGTACCTGCTGGGGTTCCCTAGAGACACCCTGTCCTGGCAGGACCCCTCTCAGCTGCTGTGACAGAGACCGCCCTGAGCCGCTCGGGGCCCGCGGAAGCGTCGCACTCCTCGTCCCCTGCATCCTTGCCTGGCCGGCCTCCCTGAGTGCGTCCCTTCTTGGGCTGAGCAGGCTGGCCAGCCGCTGCCCTCTCAGCTGCAGCCTGTCACCGGGAGGAGAGGGGAGGGCGCAGCAGCCCCCTGTCTCTCAGGACAGAAGCCGAAGCCGCCACAGGCTCACCTGAAATCGCTGTCACTGTAGCATTAAGGAGTGCGTGGGTCCTGCAGGACACCCCGAATCCAGGGAAGGACGTTTCCTGGTTTCCTAAAAGGTTTGCTTTCTCATTAGTAAAAATGAATGATAAATTTCACAAGTGCTTTTTCCCCCGAGTTTGTCGAAGGGCCCTCGCTTAATCTGATAACACGGTTTTTTGTTCTAGCGTTAACCCCTTGAATGCCAGGGTGGAACCCACTTTGATGAGGCTACTGATTTCACTTTCTGCACTCGTCGCCTCCTACCCCGGCCTCGGAGGACGTGCTGGCTCTTCACGCATTCTGTGACTTCATAGTAGGGCCCTCTCGCCTCGAGTGACGTAGCTGTGCCTCTTAAAGTGTCCAGCGTGTATTTGTATGCATATATGTGTATCTGTGTATGTGTATTGAATTACATTTTTATTGTTAATTTTTAAATTTAATTGCACTGTGGTCAGATATGTGGTCTATATGAAACTGACCTTTTTGAGATGAAGGCTTAATGTTTAGTCTATACTAGCTAAAATAATGTTTATTTTCCATTTGTTGGATGCATTTGCTACCTATTAGCTCAAATTTGTTAATTTTGTCGTTCAAATCCGCTACATCCTTATTGAATTTTGAGTGATTTCTCTTTTTTTTGATAAAAGTATGTTAAAACCTCCCACTATGAATGTGAAATTGTTTTTCCTTATAATTCCACTTGGTTTATCTATTTTGAGTCTATAGTGCGAAGAACATACAAATTCATAATTGCTATGTCTCCGGGGTGAATTGTTCATCAACTGTTAAATGTATCTCTGTATCCAGTTGTTTTTTGCCTTAAATTTTTTTGTCTGATATTAAGGTTGCTATAGCATGGGTTTCTGGTTAGTAGTAAAGACTTATGCTCCATAATGTCTCTTACTTCTCACAACTTCCTGCTGTAAGAAATGAGGATCATAGGGTCTGTGGTATGGGAGGGAGAGCAGGCTTGGCGACAGATGTAAAAGCCGTCCTCAGTTTAGTATGGCAGGGGCAGGCGCCAACTAATCAGACCACCAGGAGACGTGTGTGGCTCTTGACCAGCAGACGCAGTTTGAGCAGGTGTAAAACTCTAGACCTTGTTGGTTTTTCTCTCCATGCTGAGGTTATTATCCAGCTGTCTGTCCTGATTTCTAGTAAGTCTAGACAATCTGTCTTTTCTCTCTGGTGCTGTTAAGGTTTTCTTAGAATCTTCGCTTTTTCTATTTACTCATCTCTCCTGGCGTCCACCGGGCCTCCCAGCAGTCTGAAGCCCACAGACGTCCTCATGCTCCCGCCTCTCCGTGTCCCCCGTCCGTGCTCCCGCCTGTCCCTCCAATGACACTGAGCAGACGCGTGACCTCAGCCTCCTCCCATGGTCCTGGTCTGTCTTTTTAGACGGCATCTGGGTTAAATGTCTACACCTTTCAGTTTACTCTTTCTTTAGTTACCTTTATCCAGCTCACACACCACAAGGCTTGTGGAAAAAATAGCAGTTCCTGACGGTCTGCTCGTGTCCTCAGCTCCGGGAGCTTTCAGCTCTTTTCACATTCGCCTCTAGAAAACCAAATGACATGCCTATGTTGCCACATCTTGCCTTTTCCGTCTTGGGGTGATCTTATGTTTGTTTGGAGGTGTGGCGCTCTCTGTGCTTCCTCGCCCTACCCCATGGAAGCCCCGGCCCATGGGTCCCCACAGGCCAGTGCCGGGCCTGAAGTGGGGGCCGCTGCTTGCTGCCCAGCTGCCCCCGCCCCTGTCCCGCACTCCTGGCCTCCCCGTCGCGAGCAGTTCGTCCTTACTTTTCCTTGCACAGACTCTAGCCCCAGCCCCTCCGGTTGGCATGAGGCCCAGCGCCTGCTGCCCCTGAACTCACTCCTTTCCAGCTTTCCCGCCTGAAACTTTCGTTGTCTCTGCTGTCCCCCCACCCCAGTGACGCCTGTGCCCTCCAGGAGCAGGCCATGGAGCAGGCCACCTCCCTGGGATGGATGCGCGCAGTCGCTGTCAGGGCCGCGCTGTGTGGGCTGCTGACCTGAGCTGCTGACCTGAGCCCTCTGGCACCCTGGAGCCCCGTCTGGGGCGGGTGGGGCAGTGGCTGCTGTCCCTTTGCCTCTGACCATCCCCTGTGCCCTCCTCTTGGCCTGACGTGCATTTTAAAATGTGGTGAAAATTGTTAAACTAGTTGTTCTGGAACCGTCTAGCGGGAATGTAGCTGCAGACCACTGGTCTACCCGGTCGCTGGGCTCCGCGCCCCCCACCACCACCACGCAGTGCCCCAGGGGCCTGGTCTGTCTTCCCTCCGCCACTCCTGGAGACCGGCCGCTCAGCGCCCACCTTCCACTTTAGAGCTGGGGCTGCTGATCGGTAACCCCCGTCCCAGAACTTGGGAGTTGGTGCTAGAACCCGGGGCCAAGGCCTTTCCAGTGGCTGTGCTCCTGGAGGGAACCGTCACAAACGGGGCCGGAGGCCTGGCGAGCTGCCCAGGCCTGTCTGGGCTCCAGGTACTAGGTGTACTCGGTGCCCGCACCTGCACCCTGGGCTGGACGTCAGTTGTTATGGCTCCCTGCATGGGGGACCTGTGGCCCCCCAGCCTTGAACAGCCCAGCTTCACGGCAGCCATGAGCACTGCCAGAAAACCCACCATGGCCCTCACACTGCCGTCCAGCCGCTGGGCTGTGCCTGGGCCTTCTAGACCCAGGCATGCGGGCAGTCGGAGGACCCACTAACGATGCTGTTCTGTGGATCCCAAATTCATGGACAACTTGGTGTTGCAGCAGCTTGAGCTCCGAGGGGTCACACCTCGTTCACACCCTGAGGTGGGACAAAGCCAGAACCCAGGCCAGGCTCCCCCGCCAGGCCAGGCCCGAGAGCAGGCTCCCCTTCAGCCGAGCCTCAGGCTTTAGTGTGGCGGAGGGAGTGTCCTTTGCTCCTTGGCCTCCTGCCCACACCTTCCAGCCCCGGGAGGACGGGCGGGGCGCTCAGGGTCGCGGAGGTGCCCTCCCACCACGTGCCGGGCTGGAGGACGCCCTCGCGGTCCCTCGGCGCCCGCTCGGAGGAGGCCCGCCTGACCGCTGTGCGCTTGTCTCCGCAGGTACTGCGACTGCTTCGCCAGCGGGGACTTCTGCAACAACTGCAACTGTAACAACTGTTGCAACAATTTACGCCACGAAATTGAACGGTTTAAGGCCATTAAGGTAATCCGCTTTCGTGAGAACAGGTATTTCTAAAGCTTTTAAAGTACTTGGCCTGTTCTTAGCTGTCTCAGCGATTTCTTATACCCATGTCGGGAAAAGCGAAGGTCCTGCAGACTGCGTTGGTCGTGACGGTTCCTGGGGGCAGGGGTAGGGGGCCCACAAGGAGCGTCACATCCTGTGGGTGTGGGTGGGCTTCTGGGGGTGGCGGAGGCTCCGATCTAAGAATGTGCAAGTGTCTGCCTTGTCTTGCTTTGGGGTCCAGAGACCGGGGGCAAATCGCGTGGGGTGGAGCGGCCTGAAGGCGCAGCCGCGGGGGAGCCAGGTGAAGGGCCAGTGGCACCACCCCCTCGCCCCAAACTGCACACAAGCCGTGTCCTGGGAGAAGGGACGGCCTGTTGAGGAGGAAGCCGGGCGGCTCCGGCGACAGCACGGCGCCCCTCACAGGTGAAGGAGCCGACAGGAACTGTCCACACCCTGTGACGGCTGCTGCGAAGCTCCAGAAGAGGCAACACCACGGCCATCGAGCCAGAGCAGCGCCACGGGGGCGCATCGGCCAGGAGGGGTCGCGAGACCCCGCTGGGTGCTGCCCGTCCTCCAGCTTGGCGGGTTGGGGTTCCCGGCAGCCACGCGCATTCCCAGCCCCTGTGCCCAGTGCCCAGGGCTGCCAAAGGCTGGGCACGGCTGTGGGTTTCCGGTACGGGGCGGCACATCCCCGCTGTGAACCCCCGGGGGCAGCAAGAAGGGAGGGCCCCTGGAGCCCGGAGCCCCTTGACTGTGTTGCTGGGGACAGGGTGGGCCTCAGAGTTACGGTCGGCAGAGCCGCGAGGGCGGGCGGCACGTGCTGCACCAGGAAGGGCCTTCCCTGCCCTCTGCTCCTTACCCTCTCCGTGCGTCGGTCTCTCCATCTGCCAGACAGCAAGGGCGGCGGCTCTGAGGACGGAGGGGCCAGGACGTTCTCTGCATCCTTGCCGCCCGTCACCCCCCAGCCCTGACCTCAGGAGACGCTGCTAACCGTGGCCCCTTTTACAGCAACTCCCTGACAGGCCAACGAGGGCCCTCACTGAGCCGCACTTCAGCCGCGCGGCGGGCGCTGACGGCCTTGTGTTTGTCTTAGGCGTGTCTTGACAGAAACCCAGAGGCTTTCCAGCCAAAAATCGGCCTGGGCCGACGGGGCGACGTCAAGCCGCGGCACAACAGAGGCTGCAACTGCAAGAGGTCAGGCTGCCTGAAGAACTACTGCGAGTGCTACGAGGTGGGTGACCCACTTCCCGGCGCCGTTAAGACAAAAAAAAAGGTAGCACAACGGCTAGATACCTTGGCCTGAGTAGGGTTTGTGGTCTAAAGCCGGCTCGCTAGGACTCAGAACTAGAGCTCGTGTCTCCCGTCCAGGCCCACAAAGGGCCGGCACAGCCGCCGCGCTGATTTCTTGCCCTCAGTCACGCTCACCAGCCAAGTGCGCCGGCTCCCTTGGGCGCCCCTGCACCCCAGCCTGGGCGTCTACAGCAGCTGCTGCCTTGGGCTGGGTGTGGCTGGGCTGGGCAGTGGCCACCAGTGACGCCTGGAGGGCCCATGTGTGTCCCCTGCCCAGCCCCTGCCCAGCCATGCAGACGCTCTCAGCGGGACGGTGGCACAGTCGGTCCCCAGGTGTCCCCTGGGTGCTGTGAGCAGGCAGCTCCCAGGCCCCCTGAGGCGCCTGTCTCTGCTGAGGGCACGGAGCAGGGGCCTCGGCCCTCCCTGTCAGCGAAACCCTCCTTGAAGCCTCCCCTCCTTTGCGTGAGCTTTGGGGTTTCCTTGCATTTTATTTTTAAAAGGCTGTCATTGAAAATGTCAACAAGGCTTCAGAAAAGTCCTCCTGGCTCTGGAGACGTGGGTTGAGGGCTGAGGAGGCAGCCCCGCCGTCCCCAGCCGGGCCGGACAGCCCCACGTCAGATGTGGCAGCGACAGGATGTAAAAGCGAGAGGCCGCCCGCGGGTCTCCTCACGCCGCCGCTGCCGCTGGTGACAGGCCACAGGCCCCGCCTTCCCGGGGGGCCAGCAGCCCCCAACACTCACGGGGGCCTGGAGGGAAGAGGCGGAGGGAGGGCCCGAGGGCCAGCGTGAGTGGTCCCTGAGTGTCGGCCGGCCAAGATCACCCACAGGAGGCAGAAGGGCCTCCCCAGGCGCCAGCCTGCCCCCGCTGGGCGCCCAGGTCTCCCTGCCTGCTCGGTCCCGGGCTCAGGGCTCCCTCGGAACAGGAGCCCGGCGAGCAGCAGCCCCCCCGCGGGCTGGCACCACGCCCCCAGGAGCCCCATCGGGTGCCCCGTGTCCCCGCTCACCCCACGCCCCCGTCGCACTCCTCCACGCTGCCTTGTTCTCCGGGTGAGGAGACTGACCTCCACACGCCCGCGCGGAGGGACGGCGCTGTGGCCGAGAGCGCGCTTGTTCGGGCTGACTCATGGGCCAACCCGAGTGACCGAGCGCCGTGTGTTGCCAGGCCAAGATCATGTGCTCCTCCACCTGCAAATGCGTCGGGTGCAAGAACTACGAAGAAAGCCCGGAGCGGAAAACGCTGATGAGCGCGCCGGGCAGCGGGAGCTCCGAAGGCGGCCACTGCCTGTCACCGAGGTGCCCGGTGCTGCCGAAACCCAGAAGGGACAGGTGGGTGCTGCGAAGAGGTCGCCCCGCGTCCACCCGGGAGAAGGGGTGTCCGCCCTCGCCGTCCGAGGTCCCCGTGTTGTCCTGAGCCGCAGGCCCAGCTCGGGCGGGGGTGGGGGCCCCCAGACTGGGCCTGTGGGGCGCCACCCTCCGCGCCCCTCTGGGACGGTGGCATCCACACAGCACCTCCCGCTCCAGGGCTGAGGCACACTTGGCCTCGGTCGTCTGCTGGGGCCTCCTGGTTCCCACCGGGCCGGGTCCGTCCCCTCGATGCCCCGGCCATGCGATGGCCCTGGCGCGACGACCCCCGGCGGCCACCAGCCAGGCCGTGCTGGCGCCGGACATGCCCCTCGCTGGCACCTGCCTGGGCTGACCGGGTGGGCTGCAGCCCAGGGCCCCCACCTGGTCCCCGCGAGCCGAAGGCCCCCGGCGCTGTGCGTTGTCGCCATCGAGAGTCGTGTAACTCACCCCACCGCGGATGTCCCTTTTCACAGCCCAGCTCTCCACGGTTTTGATATTTAAAATTGATATTTCAAAATCTAACTTTAATATCTGATAACATTTTCCCGAAAGTTTTCCGCTCGAGCGCTGCTGGCAGCCATCTCGCGGCCCCTGAGCTGAGGCAGGCCCACCCCAGGCTCCGGGGAACCCAGGCCTCCAGCCTGCCCCAGCGGCCCTGCGGGGCTGACACCCCGAGGAGCCTGTCTCACCCCAGGTTCGGCTGCTCTCCCCCAGCCAGCCCACGGCCTTGACCCCGAGGCCCGGGGCCCTGCGGGCTCCTCATGGGGGGCCCAGAGTCACCCCGTACTGTCCTTACAGCCCCTCCTCCGCCACGGCAGCGGACAGTTGTGTCCAGCGCCGGGAGGACAAGGCCAGGCTGTAACTGGAGACGTTCTTTAAAATCCACCGCGGAGGCGGCCGGGCACGGGGCGCCCCTGACGCGGCCTCCACTGTGTTTGTGACAGGCGGGCGCCCTCCTGCATCTCGCGGGAGGTGGTGGAGGCTGCCTGCGCCTGCCTGCTGGCCCAGGGCGAAGAGGCCGAGCAGGAGCGCTGCCCCCCGAGCCTGGCGCAGCAGCGGGTCCTGGAGGAGTTTGGGAGGTGCTTGGCCCAGATTCTCCAGATCGAGTTTAAGTCCAAGGGGCTGACGGTCGAGTAGCGCACAGTGTGGCCACAGCGAACGCACCGGACTCTGGAGTTCAGGACGCTGCGGCAGGAACCCGAGGCCGGGTCTGCACCGGCGCCACGGCCCAGCTGGAGCTCCCCTGCCCCGGCCCCAGGCACCCCCCAGCCCATAGGGGTCCCGCCGCCCAGCCCCCTCTTTGCGGACAAGCTGCCCAACGCGCTGGGCGAGGCGGCGCCGGGGAGACGCCCCCCGTGCCTGGAGTCAGCCCTCCACGAGACGTCTCCGGAGCCTCCTGCGCTAGCGCCACGACGGTCCCCCCGACCCTCAGAAACAGCCTCCAGCTGGGCTGCCCGAAGCAACCGAGCCCCTTCCGACGCGGCTGGGTGCCCGAGTGCAGACCGCCTGGGGTCCAGGCATGGCTCCCCCAGGCCACCGGGGACGCTGCGGCCCTGCAGCCGCCAGGAGCCCCTCAGGCCCGGGCCTGGCCGCGCCCTGGCTTCCTCCTGGTTTCTGCCCGAGCCATGGACAGCTCTGCCGCCCCGGGAGCGTCCCCTCGGTGGCTGCGTTGGGTTGTGTTGCTGTTGCTGTTCGTAAAATATGGTTAAAATCACTGGTTTTCAGGAACCAGCAGATAGGACAGTCATTGAGTCGACTCTTGTTTCTGTCGTGAAAGCCGAGAGGAATAAAAATTTCAGCCGTCTTCAGCCAGGGCCGCGTCTGCACCGGGAGGGGAGATCGCGGGCGGCTCCCCCGGGGCTGGCCCCGGCCCCCTAGCTGGGGCTTTCCGTTCTCACTGCCCCAGCTCCCGCGCTGTCTGGGGCCGCGGGCGAGGGGCTCACCCCCAAACAGGGCCCCGTCTCCTGGGCCGCTTCCTTCCCTGCCCTCTCCGCTGCGGCACCTCCTCCCGGACACCGGTTACCCCTAATGGAAGGGGCGGTTTGGAGAGGGCCGGGGTGACGGAGGGGAGCCCCCCAGAGGTGGCACTCCACTCAGGGCACACCTGCTGGGGCGGGGGCGGGCAGCCCGTGGCCACGGTGGGCAGGAGCCAGGCCGGAAGTTGGCCGGGCAGCGTGGGCTACGGGCCCGGGACAGGCAAGCAGACAGGGCGTGGCCTTGACCAGCAGCCGCCGCCCGGGGCCCTGCTCAGGTGTGATTCCTGATGCCGCCCGGAGAAACTCGAGCGTGAGGGTGGCAGGAAGCGGGGGTGCGAGGGACGCAGGGCGGAGGGTGGCCTGGGGCCAGAGGACGGGTGGGTGGGCAGCCGGGCCACTGCGGCGGCTCGAGGGAAGCTGCCGGGGTGGCAGGGCCTGGGGAATGGCGGGGAGGAGGGTGCAGGGAGCCAGGCTCGGAGAACCAGCCCACGCCATGGCACCGCAGCAGCCAGGGCGGCCCAGATGCGCCCCGAGGTCGTCCTCCCCGGCCCGCTCTCGCTTGGCAAGGACCTCGGCCTCTGCCTGGCCCCCCCGGGCCTCACCTGGTGGGATCTTTTGCTTTCTGCTCCAAAGCCCACCCTCGCGGCCGGCTCCGCGCACCCCTCTCGCCCAGAGGCTGGGCCCGACGGATGGCGTAGGCAGCGCTGAGTTCCGGCCCCACGGCCCCCCGCACCCGGCGCAGGTCCGGCCAGCTTGGTGGTCTCCTTCGTCCCGGTGACAGACTCACCTGCACAACGGCGGGCCCTTGCTACCGCCCCGGGCCGGCTCCAGGCACCAGGGAGTTTGGAGCCCTCGGCGTCACGCTCGCAGCTTCGGCGGGCAGGGGAGCAGGCCGCAGGGAGACAGGACCCGGCCTCCCCGCAGCCGCCCTCCGGATCGGAGCCCTCGCTGTCTCGCGGCGGCGCCTCGCGTGCCCGCCCTCCGGGCCCAGGTGTGCGCACTTGCGCGCCACGCACCCGCGCTCAGGTGTCCCCGTCAGGCTCGCCGCCCCCACCCCCGCGCCCGCCATGTCAGCAAGGTCAGGCCGCAGGTGCCTGCCCGCCTCCTTTGCCCCAGTGGGCTCCGACTCTTGACGAGCGGCTGGCGTCCCGGGCGGGTGGCCCGAGGCAGAGCTGGGGTTCAAAGTGCTCGCCTGACGCCCCCGTCACAATCAGCGTCTCAGCCCTGGCGGCCGAGGTGCCGGGCCCGGCGCATGGGGGAAGAGACCATCGCAAGCAGCTGCTGCTTTTTATTTTGCCACACAAAGTAGAACAGTCACCGGAGGGGAACAGCCGAGACCACCCGGCCCGCGCAGGCTGCCCTGGCGGCGTCATGGCAGCTCCCCGGCCGTCCCCGCCAGCCACGGGCGCCGTCTCAGAACCGCTCCCCGTCGTCCTCCGAGGACACCGCTGCCCGGCCCTCGGGCAAGACCCCCAGGGCGCCGGCCTCTGCGGGAGAGTCACCTGAGGCCGAGCTCCCGGCCCCCAGCGCGCCCCTCCGCTGCCGCCGCCGACCAGACGCCAGGGGCCGTGGGAAGCCCGGGGTCCCCGCAGTCTCCCCGCTCCAGGGAACTGTGAGGGTGGTGCCAGCCCAGACGCCGTGAGCACGCGGTGGCCCGAGCCCGCCCCTGCCCCTGGCAGCTGCCCGGCCTCAGAGGCCACCCCCACAGGCCTTCCAGAGCCCGGGCCCCGGAGAGGCAGGTTCCCGCGGAGGCGCCCACCTACCCTTGCGGTGCAGGAGGCTGAGAAGCTCCATGACGGCGCGCCCCGCGCTGCTCCCGGGCCGGGGCCGGCCGGAGCTCCCTGGAAGGCAGAGCCGGTGGCAGCCGCGCCCTCGCCTCACGGGAGAGTTCAGGGCGCCTCTCCTGAGGCCCAGCCCCGCCGCTGTCCCGGCCTGGCCCTCCGCTTTCGCTGCTTCCCTCTCTGGAGGCTGCCAGGTGGGCCGGGGCGGCGGTGGCGGGGCGGCCCCCCCACTCCCGTGTGCCCGTGATGCGAGGGAGCCCTCTCGCCCCCTCTCCGGCCGCCCGCCCCACCCCGCCCTCACCCGGCCCTCACCTGGCCGCGCGGCGTCCTCGGGCAGGAGCTCCCGCTTGCCGGCGAGGCCGTGCTTGTCCTGGAAGGACCTGTGGCTGTCGAGGGCATCTGTGTGCGGACCAGAGGGAAGGCGCCTGCCTGAGGCCTCCCCGCGCCCACCCAGCGTGGCGCAGGGCCGCGGCCAGGGGGGCTGGAGACCGGAGGAGGGACGGCAGCCCGCGCGGGGCCTGGACAGTGGGCGGCCCAGGGCGCTATGGGCTCCGGCGGCTGGCGCAGGGGGACGGGGCTACCGCCCCAGGGGGCACCGCGCTGGAGCCCGGGTCCTGGACATGGCCACCGCTCTGGCCGCGGTGTGTGGAGGGTCGGGGGGGCCGGGGCAGGAGCTCCTGCTGGACAGGAGGCGCGTGGGGAGGCAGGGGGGGTGGTCCCGCCTGGGGAGGCGGTGGGGGGTGTGGGGGTGATGAGCCTGGGAGCCTGGCGACTGCAGCGGAGAGACTTTAGGAAACACTGGAGGGGCTGTGGGCGGGGCTGAAAAAAAGAAAACACTAGAAAGAGAGCTGCTTGCGGGGGGACACAGCCCCCCAAGGCGGCACAGGGAAAGCTGAGTCGTCTCTCCAGAGACAGGGCCTCGCGCTGAGCGGCAGCCCGGCCCCGGCCCGGCCCGGCCCCCGCAGCGCTGGCCCCAGGTTGCCTCCTCTCGCCGCGGGCTGCGAGGACCCCAGGAGGAGCCGGTCAGCGGACGCCCCGACACCGCGGGCCGCTTGCGCTCTGGCTGGGCCCGAAGACCCGCGGGATGAACACACTTTCGCTTTCTGAAGCAACACGACGCGCAGGGCCGGGTCGGGGCCCGGGAGAGCCTGAGGCCTGCGGCCGTCTGTCCCGACAGACCCTCCGTTCAGGGCACAACACGGAGCAGGGCCTCGGACGCGAGACCCCGAGACGCGCCTGCCGTCACGCGGCCGGGTCACCGGCCCCCACCACGGCAGAAGGTGGGGTGTGGGCTCGGGCCAGGAACCCCGCGTCACGGCACCTCTAATGGCCGCCGACCCTTCTCCCCGCTTTCTCCAGAGCGAGTGTCACCTCCTTCCCCGGGAGGCGGAGGCAGTAGACATAGCGGGGTCCATGGCTGCGCCAGAGCCAACCGCACCTCACGCGGGGTCAGGAGGAGCTGAGGGTGGGGGTGGGGGACTGTGCTGGGCGGGAAGCAGAGACGGGGGCGGCAGCCTCCCCACCCGCCCGCAGGGCCCCGGCCACTGCCCGCTCCTGCTTAGGGCTCCCCTGAGGGGAGCAAGTCCCGTAGCCACAGCTGACAAACTAGGGGGGCTCTAAGCTCCCCAAAGATCTAGAGCCAGGCTGTGTGAACGACGCCGTCACGCCTGCCCACGACTGCAGCCGGCCCCAGTGTCCGCCGAGGCCCATCCTGCCCAGAGGTGCAGGGGAGGCGGCCGGCAGCCCCTCTGAAGGGGCGTGTCGGGGTGTGGACACCTCGTCTCTGCTGCGGGTCAGCTGGAAGCCCCCACCACCAGTCCCTGGAGAGGCTCAGGGGCGCCCTGAGGCCTTTGCCCACTCTGTACTGACAGCCCCAGCACCCCAAAGCCTGACACCTGATTCCTCCTCCTCCTCCAGCCTCCACCCCCTGGGGCTTTGACTCATTGATTACCAAGCCCCCCCTCCAGAGAGCATGTCCTCGGGGAGCAGGCGCTGGGGCTGTGGGGGGGCATGGGCTCTGGGGCTGCGCTTCTGGCTACTTCGGTCCCTGGGAATCACCAAGGGGGCTGAGCGCGCGGCTCCGGCAGCATGGGGGGGGTTGCAGAGCCAGTGAGGAGAGGCGCCCGGGAAGGAGTAGGTGCTGGGAGCACAGAGCCACTGGCCGCAAGGCCACCCCTGGGGATGCAGGGTCCCCGCGACCGGGAGTCGCCAGGGTGGGCAGCCCCGGGGCCTGTGGGTGAGGGACGGAGGGCAGGAGAGGCTGCAGGTGTCGTTGGCGCCCGACAGGGCCCGGCTTAAGAGCAAGTGGTTGGGAGGTGGAGGGAGGACACGGGGCCAGGGCACCCCAGAATGCGGCCCTCTGCTGCGGGGATCCGGGTACATTCAGTAAAGGGGGGCCTACTAGGGGTGTCCCTCAGGGACTGGGGACCAGTGCCCCCTAGGGAACGTCAACCTGCAAGGAAACCCACCCGGCCCCCAAGTCTCCTGGAACGACCCCGCCCCGAGAGCTGACAACAGCCGGCCGGGGCGCCAGAGTCAGAGCGGCCTCGCCCCGAAGGCAGCCCAGGCGGCGCTGGGCGGGGCGCTGGGCGGGCGGGGCCTGGGTGGGCGCTGGGAGCGGGGCCCGGGCGGGGGCGCGCTGGGGGCGGGGCCTGGGCGGGGGCGCGCGCTGGGGGCGGGGCCTGGGCGGGCGCGCTGGGGGCGGGGCCCGGGCGGGGGCGCGCTGGGGGCGGGACATGGGTGGGCGCGCGCTGGGGGCGGGGCGCGGCGGGAGGCGGGGCCAGGGCGGGGCGCGCTGGGGGCGGGACATGGATGGGCGCGCTGGGGGCGGGGCGCGGGCGGGGCGCGCTGGGGGCGGGGCTAGGGTGGGGGGCGGGGCCCGGGCGGGGGGCGGGGGCGGGGCCTGGGTGGGCGCGCGGGGGGCGGGGCCCGGCGGGGGCGCGGGGGGGGGGGGAGCCCCGCTTACGCGGCCCGAGGAGGTAGCCCGCGCTGTTCAGGGTCCAGCCTCTCTTCTCCTTCGCCTGGGAGGGAGGGGGGTCAGCGGGCAGAGGGGGCCGCCCGAGCCCCGAGCCCCGCGGGCGCGCCCCGACGAGCCCCGCTCGAGACGAGCGCGCGCCGCGCCGGGGACGCGGGGTCCGGGGGCGCCGCGCCGGGCAGACGCGGGGTCCGGGGGCGCGGAGGGACGCGCGGGCGGCGGCGGGCTCCCCTCCGGCCGAGGGCGCGCGCCCGTCCAAGGGCTGCCGCCGCCGCGCCGGCCCGAGCCCCGCCGCCCTCGGGGTCCGCCCGGCCCCCTGCCCGGCCCCCTGCCCGGCCCCCTGCCCGGCCCGGGGCGCGGGTCCCCGGCGGCTCTTACCGGTGACGCGAGCCCCGGGGCGGCCGCGAGGGCGGCGGCGAGGAGCAGCGCGGCCAGCAGGAGGGCGCGGGCCATCTGCGGGGGCGGGAGGCGGGCGGGGCGGGGGTCGGCGCGGCGGGGGGCGGGGTGGGGGCGCGGGCGGGGGTAGGGCGCGGGCGCGGGCGCAGGGCGGGGTGGGGGCGCGGGCGCGGGCGGGGGTTGGTGGGGACGGGGGTCGGGGTGGGGCGCGGGCGGGGTCGGGTGGGGGCGGGGCGCTGGCGGGGGTCGGGGTGCGGGCGCGGAGATCGAGTGGGGCGTCGGCGTGGGGCGCGGGCGGGGGTCGGTCGGGGCGCGGCGCGGGCGGGGGTGGTGGGGCGGGGTCGGGGTGGGGCGCGGGGCGCTGGCGGGGGTCGTGGGGGCGCGGGGCGCTGGCGGGGTCGGGTGGGGGCGCGGGCGCTGGCGGGGGTCGGGTGCGGGCGCGGAGATCGAGTGGGGGCGTCGGCGTGGGGCGCGGGCGGGGGTCGGGTGGGGGCGCGGGCGGGGCGGGGGCCGGGCGGGCCCGGGGTCCGCTGGTCCGCGACGCCCGGGCCGCCGACGCCGGGAAGGGCGGGACCGGGACCGGGACCGGGACCGAGGCGCGCGGCGCCGCAGCTTGGGCGCTCGGGATGGAGGGAAAGCGGGGTCGCCCCGCCCCGCCGCCCCGGGCCCCCCTGGGCTCGCGCTACCTTGAGGGCGGCGGGGCCGGCGTCTGTCGCGGACCGGGTCTGAGTGCGGCGGGCGGCGGCGGGCCGGGGCGGGTCGGGCCGGGCCGGGGCGGGCCGGGCCGGGGCGCTCACCGCGTGGCGCGGGCGGGCACTCGGCGCGGAGCTGCGGCCGGGCGCCCTCGACGTGGGGGCACCGCGGAGCCGCAGCCGCTATTTATGCGCCGGGAGTCTGGGCCCCGCTCGCGTCACCCGCCAGCTCCCGCCTCCCGCGGAGCCCGAGCAGCGGCCGCAGCCTTGGGGCGGCCCCGCGCCCGAGACAGGAGTCGGGGGTGGTGGGGGCGCCGGCGAGAGCCCCCCAGGCCTCTCCCGGGAGGAGCCCCGCCGCCGGGCCACCAAGACCAGCCGTCACTCTGCATGGAGACCCCCAACAGCCAAAGGGGCGCCCAGTATGACCTGGGCCAGGGGTCATGGGATCGCGACGACCCCCCCAAAACAGCTTTCCTCCCCCAGAATTCAGGGAGAAGGAACATGACTCCAGTCCAAGCTGAGCCCAGGGAAACGCCCCGGGGTGCTGAGAGGGGGACAGTGCAGGATGCCCGGCTGAGTGTGGGGGAGCGCGGAGGAGGGCTCCACCACCCAGACGCTCCCCCTCCCCCAGCCAAGGCCCAACCCCCACCCTGTCTTGCTAAATGGGGCACTGGGCTGGGGGTGCTGGTGGCCACCCTCTCTTGGAAGTTGTGGGTCGTCCCTGCACAGGGAAGCAGCATTCAGGCTCCAGGCTGGAGAAGGGCCCCGCTCTGGCCACATTGCTCCTCCTGCTAAAAACCCCCAGACCTTCCCGCTAACACCCCCATGATGCAGGCGGCCACCGCGGGTCCAGCAGACAGAGCTGCCTTGGCTGACTGGACGCGTCCTCCAAGCAAAGCTGCTGCCACTTGGTGGGCGAGGACACCCCTTCTCCCTTGGTCTTGGCCGGGGGGTTCGTCCTGATCTGGCCTGTGGCCCGGGGCCCTGGCGGGCGGGCGGGCGCAGACCACGTGGCGGGGAGGCTGGCATCACACAAAGGAGGACACCACACCGGGGGCGCCCGCTCCCTGGCACAAGCTGTGCTGGGACCCACGGCCGGCCCTCTAATGGGCTGTGCGCTCAGCGGCAACCCGATGGAAGTCATTGTCAGCTCGTCATCTTGGGGACGGCCCGGTGTGTGGCAGCAAAGTGGGTCTCCATTAGAGTAATGGAGATCGAGGAGAAAGCGTCCTTCCGCCCTGCGTCGTGAGCTGCCCGGCTCCCCTCAGAAGCCGGCTCGGCGCCGCTGAGAAAACCAGTGCCAGCCTGGCAGCCACGCAGAGCCGGGCCCGCACCTGGCATTCCAAGGCTGCAGGGGAGGCGCTGCGACCTGGCACCCCTGCAGCAGGAGGGCGGCCTCCTCTGCCTTGCAGGTCACAGTCCAGCGGAGACCCAAATGCACAAAAAACGATTCTACAAATAACCACCCAGGGTCATGAGGGGTTTGGATTTGGGGAGTCTGGCCAGCTGGGGAGCATGACCGGCCAGCTGGAGCCCAGCACATTCCAGGCGGAGAGCGTTCCACACACAGGCCCCCTCCTTGGTCCTGGTCTCTCCCTCCTCTGCTCCTTGGGACGTGGAGGCGAGGGCTGGAGCTGAGCAGCCATTCTGGACCACAAAGTGAAGACGACTGACAGCCAGGCCACGCAGCCGGGTCCCCGGCCTCTGACGCCCAGACGGTATCACAACAGAGAGAAGCAAACTTCTCTCTTCTGGAAGCCCGGGCTAGGCAGGGTTTTGTTAAAGGTCGTCACTGGGGTGACAGCATCACACTCCTGGCGGATGCAAACAGATGATGCTGGTGAGGCGCAGGTGTTGGCGAGACAGGCTCCTAGGTGAGGAAGCTCGGGCGGCATGACAAGGGGCCGGCACTGCCTGCCAGCCCCCCGCGACCCCACCACTGCAGAAAGGAACGAGGAAATGGCTTGACGATCTTAAATTGGCTTTTCTTTGGCCACGGTCTATTCTGGAGCCTCCCCCTGCATGGTTCTGGCTGCTGACCCCACGCCCGCCCCACCCCATCTAGTGACAGTCATGAAAAGCCCCAGGTGACCCCGTAACAGCGGTGGCCGCTCGGAGCTGGCTGGGGGAGGACAGCCCGGAGGGCGCTCAGAGCCACCTGCGGTGGGTATGAAGGTCTGAACAGAGGTGCTTTTACACAGGGGGCGGGGGTGGGCATGGGAGTGGGGGTGGGCATGGGGGTGGGAGCCGGTGCAGAAGGGGAGAAGATGCAGAAGAGCTGGAGGAACAGGGACGTTTGGTGAGGACACCTGTTCCCTGGGGACGCTCCTGCGGGCCAGCGTCCTGCCCCGCTATAGCGGAGGCAGCCAGCTGGGGTCTTTAGCATGGATGGTGCTGGTGCCCCATAAAGTCGGGGTCCTGGGCCAGAGGTGGGAAGGGCGGCTGCTGGGTGGGCGGTGGCAGGCTCCACCTCGCCAGGGCCCTCTGGGTCCTTGTAGGGTAAGGTAAAAAAGTATCAGGCTTTTCTGCCCTCCCGCCATCAGGATGGATGACGGATCCCTGCGGTCCTGAACGCACGCCTGCTGGCGGCACCTGGAGCGGGGTGTGGGCCTAGGGAGATGGGATTCACCTGGGCTGAGACTGGGCTTTTAAGGGCAGCGTCACGGGGACGCCAGCAGCAGCAGGAAAAGCAGCCAAGTACAAGCAGAAGCCGAGAGAGAAGCAAGAGAAGCAGAAGCAGAGAGAAGGCCAGAGAGCCCCCATAGAGTGAAGACTTGCTGGGGGCCTGGAGGCCTGCCAGCCTCCCGGCCCCCCAGCACCCCTGCCTGCCGTGTACCTGCTAAATCCCAATAAAAGACCCGCAAAAAGCCACTGAGGACTCTGACTCCTCCTTCACCCGGTCTGCTGGATCCTAGAAAACCTGCACCGTGTCCCTTCGCCCCTACAGTCCTCTCAGGGGAGCGGGACTAGAGGTGCTTTAGTTTGGGCTGCTGGAGTGGCTTTATCTCACCTGACGTGCAGGTGAGGTCTGCGCCGCCCCGCACCGGCTCTGCAGAGGGGGATGGGCTGGGCTCTACAGGGATGCAGGACAGCTGCGGGGCCTGGGGGTGGGGAGCAGCTGAGGCAGGCGGGAGAATGCCAGGCAGCCGGGGGTCTGGCCCTTCCCGGAATCTGCGATCCCACATCAACCTCAGCTCACCCCGGCCTCAGGTGCCCCTCAAGCAATGATGCCCAGAGGGGGCTGGGGGCCGCTGTGCCCCATGGGCCTGTTCTCTCGGCTGACAGCCCTGGGCTCGGGGGTTTGAACCATCGAGGCCACGCTCGCTGGTGGCACCTTCCTCTTCCGTAAACCCACCACAGCCTCCCTCCCTCAGCCTGCACCCCCACCCCAGCCCCGGCCCACCCCTGCACTGCCTGGGCGCGCCAGGGAAGCATCGGCCTTCTTGCCCCGCCCTTCCACCTCCCGGCCCTGCCCAGGCCACCCCAGGCCACCCCACCCTGGGCCAGGGAATGTCCAGGAATCCACCTGTGCCCCGGGTGACTCACCCCTGAGGCAGGAGAGCGCCGGCTCCCGGCTCCCGCAGTTGGGCCGAGGCCAGTGACTCAGCGGCGGCTCCGGCAGCTGCGCCTGTTTCCTGGCCTGAGCCAGGCCGCAGGCGGCAGCCCCGGGCCATGTGCAGCTGTAAAGGCCGGACTGGGCACAGGGCAGGTTTTCTGATCCCATGCAGACCGGGTAAAGGAGGAGTCAGAGTCCTCAGTGGGTTTTTGCAGGTCTTTTATTGGGGTTCACCAGGCATATGGCAGGCAGGGGTGCTGGCTGGGGGGCTGGGAGGATGGCAGGCCTCCCAGCCCCCAGCAAGTCTTCACTCTATCTGGGCTCTCTGGAGTTCGTTCTGCTGCTTCTCGGCTTCTCTTTCGGCTTCTGCTTCGGCTTCTGCTGCTGCTGCTGGCGTCCCCGTGACGCCGCCCTCAAAAGCCCAGTCTCAGCCCAGGTGACTCCCATCTCCCTAGGCCCACACCCCACTCCAGGTGCCGCCATCAGGCCTGCGTTCAGGACAAGGATCCATCATCTATCCTGATGGCGGAAGGGCAGAAAAGCCTGATAGTTTCTTTACCCCACAGCAGCCCTGTGCCTGGGGCTGTGGGGCGGGAGGGACGGGCAGTGTCGGGGAGCAGGGGTGCTCCCGCCGGAGGCCTGGGCACCCGCCTGCCTCAGGGGGCCCAGAATCTTGCCCTGGACTGGACTGGACTGGAAACGGTCCCGGCCCATCACCTAGAATGTCCGGACGGAGGCGCTGCCGCGTCCTGCAGGGTGGAGCCCGGTGGGACCCTCTTGGGAGGCCCTTTGCAGCCGGGGTATTGACTGACTTCACCCTAAATGCTTGTTTAGAAGTGGGTGTGGCTTTTTGTTTCTTGCAAACAACAGAAAAGCTTAAAACAGCAAAAATCGCCTGTAGTTACACAACTTTTTAAAAAGTTGTAAATGAGAAAGCCAGGCCCTGCCTCCCGTGTTTCTAGACGGAGCCTCTGCAAAGGGGCGTGTGTCCTGCAGGCGGTTCCGCGCTCACTGGGGTGTTACGGGCGATTAAAAAAAGCAAAATGGAATTTTGGGGCCAATCCTACAACATGCAGTTTTCACTGTCTGCATCTCAGACCCTTCCCTCCGCCGCCAGCACCCCCCGCTACTGCCCAGCTGGCCGCCCAGCGCACCGTCACCAGGGCCCAGGGTCCTGGGGCCTCGCGACCCTCTCGGGCAGCTGTCCCTCCAGAATCAGTGGAGTCCGGGCCGTGGGGGCGGGGACAGGCTCTGCATTTTGTGCACGACCCCAGGGCCCCCCGGGCAGGCCGTGCTGTTTCACAGCGACCAGCGCCGTTGCTCCACCCCCCGGCTGGGGACATCAAGCTTGAGAAACATCTGTCCGATGCCCGGGGGCCTGTGTCCATCTGCTGGGCTGCTATGGAGAGGTCCGGGAACGAGCAGTCCCCAGCAGTCACGTGCTGTCTCCAGGACCGAGGCTGGGGCGCCCACGGCACCTGTGCCCTCTGGGCCGTGAGGGGAACTCGGCTCCCTTGGCCTGCTCGGAACGTTTTCCCTGAATGAAATCACGCTGGGTGCTCATCTGTGCCGTCTTCTCTCATGTGGCAGGACGGCAGCGGCTCGTTCCTTTTTATGGCTGTATAGTATTCCACCCGGCGGACAGACCACTTTTTTTAGTCCATTCATCAATTGATGCACACTTGGGCCGCTTCCACATTTTGGCCGGGGTGCCAAGAGCCTTCTTGCATCTCTTTTTGCTTAAAGGCGTGTTTTCAGTTCTTTGGGGTCTGTTCCTAGCAGCTGAATTACAGGGTCATATTGTAATTCTATGCTGACCTTTTGGAGGAACTTTATTTAAACCTTTGATGTTTTGTTCATCGCGGACATTATACAGATATTTTGATTTCTAAGTATTGGAATATTTTCCCCCAAGCCCAGTCCCCTCTGGGATGTGCCCTAGTCCTGGCCCTGCAGGGTGGAGGCAGAGGGGGTGGGGAGGATGGGCAGGTCCAGGCATCTCTGGGAGGCAAGCCCACCTCGATGCCGGCTGCCGGCTGACTCCATCCGGAAGGCCGTCCCGCCTGGGGAGACCAGGGTCCCAGGGTCAGGGGTGGGGTAAATGCCATGAAATACAAGAGTGGGAGGGACACAGAAGGCTTGGGGTGACCTAGATGGCCCGGCGGGAGGGGAGTCGGTGGGCTGGGGCCAGGCGTGTTTCCGTGAGGGAAGGGAGCAGGCAGCCCGGGTCTGCTGCAACAGCCGGGAGGGCCCTCGGCCGCGGGCCCCAGTCCACAGCCCTGCTCCCTCCGCGCCTCCCCCATCCCCCTCCGCTCCGCTGGGCCATCGCCATGGAGGTCACCCCAGGCCCATCGAGGTCACCCCAGGCCTTCTGTGTCCCTCCTGCTGGCCCGGTGTGATTAGGGAAAAAAAATACAGGCCAGTTCAATTTGGGTTTCAGATGAACAAGGAGGAAATGTCGGTGCCCGCACCCCCCACGCGATGCTCGGGGCCTGCTGTGTTCACACGTCTCTGCTGTTCTCAGAACTTGACCAGCTCCCTGGGCTGCCTAAGAGGGAGGGGGAGGCGTGGCGTGCCGGCGCCCCTGCCCCCCGGAGCTGAGACCCTCCTCACGCAGACGGGGTGCTCCAGAGCGCAGCCCCCCTCGTCACCACAGGGAGGTTTTAGGGCTCAGGCTCTGCACCGGGGAAACTGAACAGACCGCGGGGGCCCCGAGTCTCTCTGCAGGAAGACACAGGAGGAGGGACGGGGCGCTCATTAAGAGGAAGTCAGGTGGACAGATCCTCCCTGGTAAACGCGCTCTTCCCCTGCGACGCGTTGACAACGGAACAAATCGTGACCCTGGGGAAAAAATTTAATTCTCGAGCCCTGTGATTATATTTGACGAGTCAGGCTGACTTCCCGACGGCAGGACACGGCCAATTACCCCCGGCAGGGCCCTCGCCCGGGAGCACAGCTGGCCCGCGAGCCCAGACGGCAGCCCCCGCCCGCGGCGTCTCCGGGGAGACCGCGCCCTGGGTGCGGGTGCGGGTGGGCGGGGGTCCCCGCGACTGGGCAGGAGACGGCCCCGTCCTCCCTCCCGCCTCTGCGCGTCTGGCTCAGGGGCCTCCACCCTGTGGCAAATGGTCCCGGACCAGCCACTTCCCGCCTGCGGGTCTGCAGCGTGGGCCGGATTCCGTCGGGAGGGCTCGTGTGCATGCAGCACCCCTGGGGGCGCAGCGGGGCTGCTGGGCCCACACAGAAGGGCGCCCCCCGGGCAGCGGCGGGGTGAAGCTGCAGCCCCTGAGCCAGGGCCCTTCGTCCCCCCCCCGAGCCTGCTTGGGCTTCCTCGTCGATGGCGGCCGAGGCCGGGGCCGGGGGGCCTGGCCGGGCGTCCTGCCTGCTTGTGGTCAGAGCCCCCGGGGCAGCCCCAGGGCGGCCGGGAGACGGGACTGCCCTCTGTGCCCCAAGTGTGAGGACTGGCAGCGGTTTCGGACACGCCGGCTCAGTGCCACCGTTGCCCATGTGCAGGGGCCCTCAAAACACACGCCCGCCCCTCACGCTTCCTTTGCCTGAGAAGCCAAGCCTGAGCCTTTGCGGGCCGTGCTGAGACCCCGGGGTCTGACCGCTCCCGTCTTTGCACCAGCGCCCACATATTGTGTCCACACACCGGAGTGTCTCCCCGCACACCCGAGGGCCTCCACACCCCTGAGCCTCCGCACCCCTGACTTTCTCTGGACTTGGCGCCGAGGCTCCAGGGGGGTCATCGGGACGACAGCCTGTTGGAGGGAGATGCAAACTCTTCCTGCCCTCACCATGTGAACATTCAGCAAATCAATTTCTGTTTTGGTGTTTGAGGTTTTCTTCTCCCTCTAGTTTAAAAAAAAATCCTTTTCTGGGCCTCCCCGGGGGCGCAGCAGTTGAGCGCTGGGCTGTGAAGCTGCCCGCAGCCTCTGCAGCGCCGGTTCCATCCCCGGCTGCTCCCCGGCCACCGGAGGAGGGTCCCACATGGCGCGCAGACCTCTCCTGCCGCCCGCTGCTCCCCTCAGCAGTGTCCTTCGGTCCTTCTGCCTGCTCTGCTCCCCGCTCTGGCTCTGGTGAATTCTCTCACCCTCCCGCGCTTCTGACTGTGCCCAGTGCTTGTGTAAATAATAAATAAATCTTCAAAAAACAAAAAAATCCTTTCCAGTAACGAACGCAGAACCGGGAATTTCCAGAGGCGCGGGCCTCTCCGCTCTGGCTCACACACTGGGCAACCACAGAGGCGCCCACCGAGACCCGCTCCAGTCCCCACCGATGTGACTCTGCCCGACCGCACGGCCGCCAGCACCTGCGCCCGGAGGGACGCGTTCACCGCGGCCAGGCCAGCCCGTGGGGTGCACAAGGCGTCTGGACCGGCCGTGACCTCGTCCCCACCCCTGCCCCGCCATGTCTCTCGCAGGAAAGAACCGAGCTGCCTGGACCCCTGTTGGAGGCCAGAACGACCCCGCAGGTGCCGCGGGACCCCCCGGTGGGGCTGGGGGGGTGGGCTTGGCATCTATCTTGCCAGATCACCCTCGGGGGAGCCCCTGGTGTGCCGGGGGAGGGAAGGGCAGGTGCATTTCCGGACAGTGTGGCCACCCCCCAACTTGGACCCCTGCAGGCCTGGCCGGCTCAGCGTGTCTTCAAGGACGGTTCTTCCCTAAAAACGCCCAGCGCCCTGGGGACTAGAGTTTGACTGGCTGAGTCTCTTGCCACCACCTCCCTCATGCATGCGCTTCCCTCCCCTGCCCCTCATGACCTTGCTCTCCCAAACCCCTGGTCTCGTCGTCCTGATCTGGTCGCCACCCAGAGGGGCTGCTGCTCCGTGGGGGACCAGGCCCCGTGGCTGCCTGTGTCCCTTCACCACAGCCAGCGGGCCGGTCCCTGCACCCAAGGGCTCAGCCCCGCCCCGGCCCCCCCCCCCCACCTCGGGCCTGCTCGGCTGCGCTCTCCTCCTGGCGGCGGGACCCTGGGTCTTCCCTGATGGCTTCTGGGGGGCCGAGGAATCCATCCGTCTACACGAAGTTTGCCACTTCGCCCTCGGCCTGTCGGGGCCCCCGCCAGCGCTTACAAAGTCAGACTGTCCCCGACTCGGGGTGGCGCGGGGCGCAGGAGCCCTGCGTCACTTGGCAGAAACACCACATCCCAGGCATCTTCTTGCGGCTCGTCTGGCCCACTTGGGCTCAGCCCACTGTCCCCCCGCGCGGCCATGCGCCCCGGCCCCGAGCAGGTTAGGTGTGGTGGGGACCCTTTCTCTAGAAGAAATGCTGGACTCCACTCAGAGCACTCCCAGGAGGCCAGTCGAGCCTGCAGACCTGCGGGAGGGGGGTGAGCCGCGGAGAGGGCTTGAGCGGGGTGCGGGGGGGACAGGACCCCAGTTGACTCAGTGAGGTCCAGCTCCCCAGCCAAGCTCCCTGGGCTCCCGCAGGCGACAGCCACAGGCTTCTCGGAAGTCTGGAGGGCTGGCCGTGGAATTGCTGGTCAGGGCGCAGACCTTTGGAAGATTCCTGAAACGTGGCTAAATCCCTAAACATGTGGTTCCTCACCTCACCACTCAAAGGATCTGCTTCTCCTGGGGCTCCCTCGGAGACACAGCCTGGGGCACTGAGCCCCTGCAGGGGCGGCAGCCCCTACCTCCCGCAAGCACCCCCGTGCTCTACGCACGACAGCGGCGGGGTGGGGGGGTGGGCCGCCATCCCGCCATCCGAGCGCTGCCACAGCCAGAGGCCCTGCGGGACAGGATGCCGCGTGAGACACGCCGTCACCAAGGGGCGGTCCTGCCTGACCCAGTTCCAGGGGGGCCTGGAGGAGTCGCTGCGTGGACAGAAAGGCTGACAGAGGACCCGGGCGCCGGGGGTGGGCACTGCCCCGGATGGGACAGGCTGTCTGGGCAAGGAACGGAGTCTGGACGCGGCTGGGGTGTCAGCAGGGGTGACAGCAGGGTGGATGTGTAACGCTTGAGCTGGGCATCTAAGAAGAAACAAAAGGGCAACTTCCATGTTGTGTATCTTTCATCACAATAAAAAAAAATGAAAAAGAAGGCCAGACGGAATAATGAGCCTCCACGGAATGGGATTTGTTACGAAGTTGAAAAGATAATTGGGGAAGAAGCTGCCCGAGTGCGCCTCGCAGAGCTTCCTCTCCCCGGCGCTGCCACAGCCGGGCTGACGAGCGTCACAAATGCCTTTTGATTATTATATAAACTCGCGCCTGTCAGGAGGCTCATGGGGCAGCATGACCCCGTTAATGGCATCGCGCCAGTCCATCGAGCCTCGTTTCCAGGCCCATGACGGCTCCGCCAGCTCACACTGTGGCTTAGGTCTGGAAACCAGAGGCACAACCCGAGTGTGGGGCCCCGGTGGGCGCCCGGTCCCCAGGGCCCTTCTCCTGAGCGATCTGGGACCAACAGAGCTGGGGGAGGGCAGGTGTCCCCATGGGGGACGCCAAACCAGGCAAGCACAGATGTCTTTCCCTCTTCTCTCTTTGGCCGGGGCCAGGCCCTGACACCCCACCGCTGTCTGCAGTGCCCAGTCAGGGGAGCACTGCCGCTGTCCCGTCCCTGCCCCCCAGTGCTCACGCATCACCTGGCACAGCTCGCAGATGCCCGGTGTATGCCCTTCGTAAGGCCCCGAGGGAGTGCTCCAAAAGCTCAAGTGTCTCCCTCAAGACATGGGGGTAGCCCAGTAAGACCCTGCGGGGCCAAGCCGCCTGTCTTCTTCTCTGCCCTGTTCCTCTCTCCCTCCCTTACAGATTTCTCCTGAGGCTGCTTCAGAGAGCCCAGCTCAGGCTTTGCAGGAGGGACCCCAAACTTGGGCGGGAGTGGAAAGCAGAAGGTTTGGACCAGCTCAGAGCTGGTCCCAAGTCCTGAGTGTGTAAGCTGCAAGCCAGCCACCAGCTCACAGTGGCCCCATGTCCCCCGCTTCACTTCCATGGCCGGTGTCTGGCAGCCTTTTTGTGCCATGAGGCCTCAGCCCCACCCTCAGCTGGCAGACCCGATGGGATAAGCTGGGCCTGTCTGGCCTCCTCCCTTGGGGCTTGGAACTGGGACGAAGTCCCCTCTGAGAGCCACGCGGGGAGCGCAACACCTCTGCCGGGATGGCCTCCGGCCTCCAGGCTGGCAGCAGAGCTGGGCGCAGGCTGCAGGCGAGTACAGGCAGCTCCTTCACCACAGTCCAGGGCGCCTGAGACCCCACCCTCCTGTCCTCGTGCCCTTCTGTCCTCGGACCCAGGAACCCCTCGGGTAGAGTCTCCTCTCGAGCCTAAGCTGTCTTGAGTTGGTTTCTGTCACGCTGACCAAAGCCTCCGAAGGGACTCAGCAAGGAAACCACGCGCCTCCCCCATTTGCGAGGGCACCGGGCTGCAGAGAAGCTGAGTAACGCTCCAAGTAGCGCTGGAAGCCACACCTGTCGGCCCCACAAGGCTGAGGAACAGGCCAGAGGCGAGTGCCCAGGTGGGCCTCCCTCCCCACTCAGGCGGGTGAGTGAGCACAGGTGTGGTGTGGGCGCTGGTGGGTGTGCACAGCGTGCAAGCCGGTGCTTGTGCGGTGGGCGCGTGTGTGCTGGGCCGCCCCGGGGTGTGCCGTGACCCCTGGGTCTGCGGCCTCCCGCTGTCTGGAATTCCTCTGCGTCTCGGGGACAGCAGGGCCACCTGTGTGGGGCCCGGGGCTGGGGCCGGGGGCTCCTCTCCCCTCCAGGCCTCAGGGGCCTGCTGTCCAGGGTCCCCGCCTGCCCCGCCCCGCGAGGGGCCTGGCCCTGGGGCGCCTGCCCCCCCCCCCAGAGTCGTCCCCCCTTCCTGGCCTCTTACTCACAACGCGCTCGCTGCCGCTTGGTTTTTCTGGAAGCCATGCAGCTCTAGCTGGCCAAATTGAATTTGACTTATTAGGTTATTTCTGCCCTTTTAAAAAAGCGTCACCACGCCTGGCAGCTCTCCTAATTGAATAACATTTAGCAAATGAACTTTTCTTTAAAAAATAATCCCCAAACCATGATGAAGCAGGGAGACTTTCGTCTCTCTCTGTCTTCCTGGCTCACCAGCCCCTTCCTGACCAGGGCATCGCCCCCCGCCCCAGCTGCTACCCCGCACAGCCTCTCAGGGTGCTTAGGAGGCCCCCCGAACCTCAGCTCCGAGGCCCTTCCCCTGCCCCTCTGGCTGGCAGCGATCATCCCAGCACCAGCCCAGACCCAGCTCCTTGTCAGAGGCTCACCCTGAACCCCTATTTCCAAGCTAGACCCAACTGTGCGGCCACCAGGCAGGTTAGGGTCCGCAGGGCCGAGCTCGGACAGCCCACGGCGGCCCCCGGCCCGGCCCAGGGCCCTTGGTGACAGCCCCACACCGTGTCCTCCGCTTCCGTCCTGCCCAGAACCGCGCCTGGGGGGATGTGGGAGCTGGTTTACATCAACCCGAGGCAGCCAGGACACGGGGGACACACTGCCCCCCCAGCACGGCGCCTGGCAGGGTGGGGGCCACCCCAGGCCCCGGCCCCAACCTGGACACTCTGCCTTTCAAAGGGGCCCCCAGGCTGGCTCCCCTTGGGGGTGCTCTCCTGGGGGGTGTCAGGATTGGGGGCCAGGCCGCCTCGTCTGGTGGGTTGAGCCAGGGGTGCTGCTGTCCTGCAAGGCACAGAGCAGTCCCCATGACAAGGGCTGCTAAAAATCAGTGTGGGGGACAAGCCCGTACCTCACCGTAGTCCATCGCTTAAAGCGCACAGCCGGTGCGCGTGTTTCTTCTAGACAGGACAGCCCCCTTGGCCCGGCCTCAGGCCTTTGAAACCCACGTGGGCGTGTCCCATCCGCCTCTCTGCCTTTGCACATTCTGTTCCTCCTGGGTGATGCCCTTCCACGGGCTGGTGCTGGGCCGAGGCCAGGTCCATTGTGGCCTGTGTGGTAGTCTGGGGGCCAAACAACACACTTTACTCCTGGCAGCCAGCGGGCCAAGATCGACGTAGAGGCGTCACCTGAGCTCTGGCCCCTCCCTGCCATCTGCCCACACCAGACCCTCTGTGCCCGGAGAGCAGCTCCCTGGCTGAGGGGCCTGTGCCCATCTGACCACATCTGACCCTCCACATAGGCCCCTCTCTAAACCGCCACGGGGGATTCGGGCTGCAGCGCATGTGTGGAGGTGGGGGGCGGAGGCAGTGGGGGGCAGTGGCAGGGGGTGCTGGTCCACAGCACGAGCCACAAGCCCTTCCCTGCCCGGCGCCCACTCTCAGAAGCCCCCCCACCTACTGCTCTTGTAGACGCCTGAAGGGCGCTGGTTGCCCCGCCTCAGGCAGCCCATAGAGGGCAGCCCCCGCGGGCTCAGGGCCCTCTCAGCCTCTCCCCAGCACCCGGGGCCAGCGGCGGGTGACAAGAGGCTCCGCCCACCTCTCCCAAGGCGGACGGGAGCCCCACGGCTTGCAGTGGGCTAATTTCTCCTGAAGTTATCAGTAATTTGGGCCGTCGAAGCCCGTGGGCTGCTGCCGGCTGAGTGCCGGGTGAGGACAGGCCCCCGGCCCGGTGGCTCTGGGTGGTTTTGGGATGTCTCTTAACGTGCCACAGCTGAGGGAGGCGCCCCGGCGAGGCCCAGGGCGAGCGCCCCTCGAGTGGTGGACGAACCCCGGCTGTGGTCGCGAGGAGCCAGGGCCAGACGGAGCCGCCGCCCCCCCACCCCAGCTCCATTTCCACGTCTACCCCTCGCTGGCCTCTGCGCCGGGAGCTTTAATATCTGAAACTGTGGAAGGCAAATGGAGATTTATACTGGAATTTGCTTTGGCGTCATCTAACGAGATTCGAGTTTCATTTGAAGCATTTTAAAACACATTTCAGGAATATTTGAATCAGAATTAAGAACGTGAGCTGAGAACGTTCTAGAGAACTGACCCTTCCGAGGCAGGGCCAGCTCGCCGTGGGCCGCGGGGACAGTTCATCTCCGCGGCCTCGGGGCTCAGGACACTGAGGGTCCGGGTGTCCACAGCCCCGCCCGGCGCCCCGCAGCCCCAGAGCGGGGAGCCCCCCACCGCGGGCCGCCGCCGCTTTCCGCCAAGGGCCAGGGACTCTTTTGGGCTCTGTGGGCCTCGCCCCGTCTGGCCCTGGCGCGGGCCGGCTGGGCCTTGAGCTAATGGAACTTGTCTGCGACGCGGGCGGCGGCCCCTCCCGACGGGCCCAGGGTGAAGGGCGCCTCCACCGGCCTCCTTCAGGTTTGGGGCAGGATTCGGTCCCGGGAAAAGCACAAGAGCTGAAAAAAGCACAACGGCCTTATGGGGGGGGGACCTGCCGTTGGCAGCCGGGGAGCACAGACCCAGGGCTCCTCAGCGCGTCCTGCGGGGGCTGGCCTGTGGGGTGCGTGTTCTGGCCTGTGGGTGCGCTCGGCCCGGGCGGCTCAGCCTCAGTCACGTGGTCTCTCAAAGTCCCCACGTGTCCGCCTTGGCTTCGCTCCGGGGGTGCAGCTCCGGCCACCCGCCCCGGGAGCACTGGGAGCCGCCGGGAGCCGCCGGGAGCGCCCCGCGTGCCTTTCTTCCCGTCGTGGTGAAACAGGCACAGCCCGGACGGCCCGTCTTCCTCAGCTCAGCGGCGCTGGGCCCGCGCGCACGGCGGGCGGCCGGCAGCACCGTCCATCTTCAGGATTCTTTTTGTCTCAGAAAACAACCCTGTCCTATTAAACACAGCCCCAGCCTCCGTCCCCAAGACCCCGCCGTGCGACTTCTGTTCCGTGACGCAGGCCGCCAGCTCCTCCTCGGCGTGGGCTCAGGCAGCATTGCTCCTAGTGTGGACAACCCGCCCGGCAGGAAGCCTCGGGTGTCCTCCGTGTCGGAGCAGGCGTGACGAGGCCCCTCCTTTTCAGGGCTGAATAATATTCCAGCGTGTGCCTGGGCAGCGTCGCTTATCTGTTCGTCCACGGGCAGGTGCTTGGATGGCGTCCGCCTCCCGGCTGTGGTGAACGGGGTTGGCAGACGTCTCTTCACGTCTCTGCTCTCGGCTCTTCTGAGTTACTACCCCGACGTGAACTCCCGGACCAGACGGTGGATGTCCTCTAATTGCTTAGGACCCGCCGTGCTGTTTTCCGTGGCAGCTGCTCCATCTCACTTTCCCACCAGCAGGGCACAAGGGACCGACGTCTCCCATCATTGGCAACATGTTTTCTTCTTTCCCGGCTTCTGGGTGGCAGCCATCCTAATGGGTGCGCAGTGCTGTCTGGTTGTGGTTTGGGTTTTCATTTCCCTGCGAGGAGTGATGTGCAGTGTCTTCTCACGAGCTTATCAGTCGTTTGTGTTTTCTCTGGAGGCGTCTATTCGGGGCCCTGCTGTTTTTCACTGGGTTGTCTGGGGTTTGTTGTTGACTTGATTCCTGTTTATGACCAAATAAAACTCCCCTGCATGTGTCTTACCATCTGCTTCTCCGTTCACTTGGACATTTGGGCTCTTCCCATTTTCTAGCCATCGTGAACGCTGTCTTGTTTCACGCGCAAGTCTGTGTGACCCCCGGGGTAGCCCCAGCAGGACATCAGCCCGGCGCTCCCAGGAGGGCCGGTCGGAACGTGCGCTGGGGACAGCCAGCTCTCGGCGGAGACGGGGCCCTCCCGCCAGCCCAGACCGCACCTCCCGTCGGCCAGCGTGTCGGGCTCACGGGGGCGGTGGTCGGGTGGCGTCCTCAGCCCGCGTGCCCAGACGTGGCAGCTGCAGGGCTCACCCAGGCCAGGTTGGAGCCCCACCTGCCTTCCCCCCTCTCCCTAGCCTTCCCCTCGCACCGCAGGACCCCAGGCAGCTCTGCTAAGCTCAGGGTCTGGCTCTACCTCCACGCCTCCCCAGTTGATGCCCCCTCAAAGCTCTGGGTGGGGTTCATACCCCAGGTTCTCAGCTTTTCTAGGTCTTTCTTTGGCCCCAAGGCCCTGCCTGCGCCAGCATCCTGGCCTTGGGGCCCACAGAGCCCAGAGCCTTTGGCTACTACTCCCCGCATCTTGCTTTGTGGGGCCCCAGGGCTGCGGCCACCCTCCTCCTTTTTCCCTCAAGACCCAGAAAGAGCTGCAGACCAGGGTCTCAGCCCCACCCCTCACTCTGGGTGCAGAGTCTGCAGGGTCCTAGCAGAGGGTGAGCGGTGAAGAGAGGCTGCAGGAGACCCTGCAGCTTCCCCGCCCAGTCCCAGCGCAGACCAGCGGAGGGAGGGGTGGCGAACGCGACCTCTCAGCCTCTCGGCTTCCTGCCCTAGGACAAGGGTCGGGGCTGGGGGCCCTGGAGGGTCCGCCTGTGCCTGCACTGCCCTGGGGGAGACGCCCCTTAGGCCAGGTCAGAGGGCGTCCTGCCGGGCAGGTGTCTCCCAGGTACCCCCCCCTCCACGGCAGGCCTTGTCTGCAGAGCGAACCCCCGGATGTTCCAGCCAGCGAGGCGGGGCCAGGAGCAGCGTGTTCTGGGACTCCGCGTCCCCGTAGGGAGCCCACGAAGCTCCTGTCACGCGAATCAGCTCGATGGAAACCGTCTGGGCCTTGACACGTCACCTGGCGGCATCAATCAGGACAGATGTGAGGAGTTGTCGGCATGGCCCAGCCACCCTCCCTGGGGCCCCAGGGAGGGACGGAGAGGAGGGGGGAGCCAGGGGAGGGGAGCCGGGGGGAGGGGAGCCCCGGGGGAGGGGGATCTAGGGGAGAAGTCCCTGGAGGGACCCTCCCGCTGGGGCGCGCCCCTGTGGGAAGGTCCTCCAGGCAGCACCTCGTGTTCGTCAGCACCAGGAAAATCAAGTGGGACCTTCTGTTCCGGGAAAGCTGCAGGACACTGACCAGGGCCCCGGCCAGCGCCCAGGGCGGAGCTCCAGAGGTGCAGTGGGCGGGGCCGGGTGCAGGGCCAGGGTGGCCCCCAAACCGGTGTGTTACTTTTGGGGAGAGGCGCGGACTAGCTGTCCCGAGGGGTCCTGCCCAAGTAGCCCCTTGGCGGACCTACGTTCTGCCGCATTTGCTGTAAGGCGCTGGGCTGAGTTCAAATCCATCGTGTTTTTCACTTTTATTTCCACTTGGGCCTCGGTCCTCGGTGCAGGGTCTCTGGGGGGGGACCCGGGATCCAGGGCCGGCGGGCCCCAAGAGCCAAATGGAACCCGACTGCACTGAGGCGCTGCTGTGCCCAGCCCACCCCCCGCCCCCCTGTGGCAAGCAGCTCCGGGAGGAGGCCGGGGGCGCGCACCTGCTGGCGGGGGTGGCTGCCCAGCACCCCGCTGAGCGCGCGGGGAGCGGGTGGGACGGGTGAGCGGGGTCCTTCAGCCTCTCCTGGAGCAGGCGCCAGGCAGCCTGTGAGCCCACCTCGGGGACACAGCGTGTGCCGGGTCAGGGGGCCGAGCTGCAGGGGGCTCTCCCTGCTCCCCTCTGGGGTGGGCTCGGGGCCACTGCTGCCTCCCTCCAGCCACAGGCAGGAGCCCCAGCATCGTCATGGGTGGGTGGGCGTCGGCAGCGTCCCCGGGGTCCAGGCAGGGAGCAGCTCCTGAGGAAGAGCCACCCGAGGCCCCTGTGAGCTGACTCAGCCGCACGGGGCCCCTGAGCCGCCCCCCGATGGGCTTCGTGTCTGGCTGCAACGGAGGCCACTCTGCCTCCCACTCAGATTCCGGGAGCGCGCAGTGGCCTTAGCCCGCTTTAGCGGAGAAAATAAAATAGTAGAAAAATAACAGTGAAGATTATGCGTGACTTTCGTTGCCTTTATTTTTTTTTTCCCCTGCCCGTCCGGCTCTCCCCGCCACTCCCCGCGCCCCCATCCTGCAGTCTGACAGCGAGGGCGGTCGCGACTAATTTCCGAGCTGATGCGTCCAGGAGGCAGAGCAACAGCTGCCGGTGGCGATGACCGCCGGCTCCAGCCCAGGCAATCAGGCTAATCGCAGCTCGGCTCCCCTGAGTCATCGCCTAATTGCATCCCGGGCAGCCTCTGCGCGGGCACTGGCCTGCCGCGGCCTGGCTGCCTTCCGGGGTCTGGGCGCGGCCCTCGTCTGACGCCCCTCAGCCCAGCCTTCGAGGCCCAGGTTTCCTTTCCAGGGCGAGGACGGAGCGCTGAGGGCTTTAAACCCAGGCCCGGGCCTGCGACAGTGGTGACCGGCTTGGCCAGGGCCGCGTGGGCACCATGGGCAAGGCAGACGCTCAGGGACTCGCCTGAGAAAGCGCCACAGGAAAGGCCGGGACCAGCGTGCTTTTTCAAGAAGGTTGAACAACCAAATACGTATTTTTATGCCGCTAGAAATTTCAGGAACACAGCCTCAGGCCCCACCCAGGAGGCCTCCCCAGGGGCGTCTGCTCCCGGCCCCTGCTGTCCAGCGCAGGAGGCCAGCGGGGCGGGGCCAGGTGCCCTCCAGCACTAAGACACCCTGAGAGGCCAGGCCAGGAGGATGAGCCACTGACCCTGCCCGTGACCCCGGCCCGGCCACTAGGCCAGCCAGGCGTGGGGGTGGTGGGGGGCGCAGCCTGGGGGGTGGGTGGCAAGGGGGGGGGCCAGCAGCCTCCCTAGACAGATCTGCCCCCACCTCCTCACATCACCTCAGTGCAAACTGCTTCTCCTCTGCGCTCCCTTCTGGCCCACAAGCTGGCCGGAGTTCAGTGGACACGTCCCGCCCAGCCCTCTGAAGCGCCCTCCTGGGCAACAACATGGCAAATGGGTTCCGACTCCTCCTATCGGTGAGTCGGTCCTGAAGGGCGGGGCCTGGATGTTTCCTAATACGGCACCCCAAGGACTCAGGCACCCACCTGGCCCCAGGCAGCGCTGGACAATCGCAGGCCTCGCGCCCGCTAAGGACAGACGCCTGGCGTGTGGATGGCCAGCGGCGACTGCATCCCTTGGGGCAGACCGCCCCGGCCGGTCCCTGGACGACACTCAACAAGCAGGCGCAGGCCCTGCTGCACCTGCGGGGTTTGGCCTCTTTGCTCTACAGACCACGGGACAGAGCAGTGCCGTCTAGCGAGCCACTCCTGCTAGTTTTACTTCACCTTCTCCTTTAGAAAACGCAGTGTCTCCTCATGCCCCTTGAGTGGACCCTCCTGCGCCCACTCAGGAGCAACTGCTCTGGTTTCTGGCACCTTCCACCAGCTCAGCCAATTGTAGGGCATCATGGAAGGATGGGCCGGCTCCATGGGTGCCTGGCTCTGGCACTTGCTCGTGCAACTCAGCGCCGCCCCCTCTGCACATCCGGCCACTGCTGCCAGCTGCTGTGCGAAGGCGCTGCGGGTCCCGTCCTCACACACGTGTGTCCATGCCTGCTGGGCGGTGCACACCTGCCTAGCCCAGCGGCAGAGGGCCACGGCGGAGGTCAGCGGCGCGCGGATCTGTAGGTGGGCCTGGGGCTGGGAGGCGCAGGGTCCCCTTCGGTGCCCCGGGGGTGGGCGGGAGAGCCAGGCAGGGGTGTTTTGCCCTCCCGACCTCTCGCGCATTCTGTGATGATCTGTCCAAGCGTCTTGCTCATTCGCCGCACTGGGTTTGCATCTTATCTCGGCTGGTGTTTTCCTGTATCCCCGCACAGCCCTTCTGGCGCACACAGCTCTTCTTCCCTGGCGCCTGTGGCCTGTTCATTCTGAAGAGCAGGAAGATTGAGTTTTGATGGAGCCCGATTCCTTCCTCCAGGACCTGTACTGCCGAAGTACCCGCTACCATGGCCGCGGCTCAGCTCCTTCCACGCGCTCTCCTTCAGACAAATGACCCCAGCGGTTGCTGTCTGTGCACGGTGGACAGCAGGCATGGAGGCTCCGGGGGGTGGGGGGGCCTCTCCAGAGTGACCAGACCTGCCTTTTCCGCAGGCAATGGCCTTGGCAGTGCTGTTGAAAACCTGACCACTACGAGCAGCCTCTGGGGATTCCATTCCACTTCACGGTCAGAGCTCAGGGTCCGGCCAACTTCTGTAAAAAGCCAGATCCTAAGAAATTTTGGGTTTGCAGGCCGTGGGGTCTAGTTGCAACTCCCCAAGCCTGCAGCCAGACGGCCGTCCCGACCAGCAGCTCCTGGGATGTGTCTGCTCCCGCAGGCGGCGATGGAGCCTGGTGCGCGCGGGCAGCCTGGCGTGCTCGGCCCAGCGGTCTCTGCCCATGGCTCCTCCCGTGCCTTCCTGCGCTCTGCACGTGCGCCAGCTTCTGGACAGTCGGTCTCCAGCTAGTCACTGCTGATTTGAAAACAAATCGTCAAATCCTAAGAAATCCAGGATTTCACTGGGCTGTACCGTGAAAACAGCTAGCACGCCCTGGCACTCCATAGTCAAGTGCTGTTGTATTTGAATGTGTTCACTTAATCCTGACAACTGTCACTTGCTAGCTAGTGACCGCTGCGCCCTCCTGCGATGTGTAATTCACACACTGCTGAGGAACAGCTACTGCCCACCAAGTTCCTGAATGTGCCCACAGGGCGAGGACAGGGCTCCAGGGCAACTCAGGACAGCACAGAAGCCCAACGTGCCTTCACCGGGCAGCATGAAACGCACGAGATGGCCATGGCTAGCCAGTTCCCTCTTTGCCGCCGGGACCTTTTTGGGGAAGGAGAATGGGAGGCAGCACGCTGGGTGTTAACTGTTCACGGGGCAGGCGCCGAGGGGAGGGCAGGAAAGGGGTGGCCATGGGGCGGGGTGCGGTGGCTGAGGCAGCACACCCAGCAAGGGCCACACCAGCCATGAGCTGCACGCAAGCCGGCGGCAGAGCCGTGCCCCTGGAGACACAGCAACATAGGTGGCCAGACGCCACAGCACGAGGGGCAGGGCCGCCCCCACAGGGACCACTAGCTCAATCCATGTGTGGAGTGAAGGCACGGGAGCTTTCTGGAGGTACAGGTTTCAAATAAAACAGCAGGCTCAGAGCCAGGAGTTAAGACAAGCCGGCAGGTGACTTGTGGGGCTGAGAAGTGAGTCAGCACCGGACACTTAAGCATTTACGAAGGGCTGGTACTGTCGTTCTGCCTTCCGATGGACCAGGCGCGACGGATGTTCCCCACCACTGGCTGAGGTGGGACATGAACACAGCCCTGGTCGAGCAGGCTAGCCAGTGGGCGGCCTGCAGAGCCCAGGCGGAGCGGTATGAGCCCAGACTAGGGTTGAGGGACCTGGCGGTTAACTGACTTCTGGGGGTGACAGACCCCACGAGGACATCTGTGGAAGGTGCAGGAAGAACGCTGGCCAGGCCACCTTACGCGTCAGCGCTACACCGAGCACCGAAGTCCTAACACTGCGGGCAGCTGCGGGCTGGGGAGGTGCTGCCCACGGAGGAAGCGACCGGGAGAGGTGAAGCAGTTGCTGGCCAATAAAAACCTATGATGACTGTGCGCCGGCACAGGCCCTCTGGGTGCTCAGGTGGCACAGGCGGCAGAATCCCTGACCGGCGGCTGCCCACCCCAAGTGCCCACACAGTCCTCGCGTGCACCCCAGAAGCCCACTGGAAATCGGTGGTGCTCCCTCCTCTGGCTGCGCGCCGTCCGGTTAGGAAAGACAAGGCATGGCACAGAGATTTCTAGAAACAAAGAATCAGGCTTTATTTTCGCTGTTGTTATTTTTAACACAGGTATTGTATTATAGACATCTGTTAGTCTCACGATCCAGTATGGCCAACACAGAGGTTACAGCAGAAACGCAGCAGGGGCTGCTCCTGGCCAGCGGAAACCGCTAGCAGACTCAGTCCGTCCCGTGCTCAGGTCCTCGCCCTGCTGTGCGACACAAGCAAAACGGAAACTACCCCAAAGAAAAGCCCTGAAAGCACTTCCATCGGCAGCGGGTGGCTCGCTGTCGGTGCCGTGACCTCGGGTGGGACAGGGAAGTTGACCAAATCCACCGAGGGAGGCAGCACAGGCCCGCGCCCGGCGGGGCAGCAGCGTGGTCCGTCAGCGTCCTAAGGCCGGGGCAGTGAGCCAGGCGTCCTGGAGACCCGGGAGGAGCCCGTCAGCTCGCAGCGAGAGGTTCAGAGTGGGGAGCGCGGACCTCTCCCGGGAAGCGCTCACGACAGCAGGGCTTCCTGAGGAGGCTGGAGGCCGCCCTCTGGGCGCACGTCCCACAACGCCACGTCCTCAGAGCTAGCCTGCCTCGGCCAACCTCGCCAAGTGTCTACACCGCTCACGATGGAAAAGTAAATGAGAAATAAGGCATTAGACATTTGATTTTTTTATTTCCATATGCAATGTAATGTTTAGGCACGCTGCTTGGGATGCTATTTCTAAAAAAATTCGTTGGCCATTTTTCAGAATAATCCTTTTGGTTTTAAATACTGGTCAGGAAAAACAAATGATGTAAAAATACGTGAATAATTTTCTATTACAGAAATGAAAAACTGATTTGCATCTAAAAGTGCAAGAGGTGAAGTAATTTAACCCTTTCACCAGACGATATGGCAATATACGATATATTGCTTCAGCTGTTTGAGAAGGCTGTGATGTATTTTTATATTGACATAGAAAATTATAAATTACATTGAATTAGTATCCATAATCACTATATATATACACAAACCAGTTCTAAAAAAAAATACACTGGTTTAGAATTTACGAGAGAAACCTCACAAGGTACAGCGGAACAGCCACACGCGGAGGCGCCCGGCAGCAGCCCCACCGGCAGGTGACGCGCTCAGGCCCCGTCAGCAGCACGAGCATTTTTCAACAGACCCGCTTGGTGTGACTCTGGTGTGTGAGATACGCCAATTGCTCTGAAATGTTCATTGGTGATGCTTGTTAACGAGGGGAATTTTGGTGAATGGGTTAAAAAGGCAGATGACTACCGAAACAAAACGAAAAACAAAAACGAAAAAACAAACAAACAAACAAAAAAAAACCCCAAACCACAAGCCGTGTACACGCCAATATCCTAGTGTTTCACCTGTAGAAGAATCATTTCAAGCAAACAAGACTTTAACAGAACATATGGCTTTACAATAACATCAATTTATCAACTAAGTTGTAGCAATAAATACTTAATCTCTACCAATAGACTTACGTTTTTGATCCGTTTTAAACAATACAGAAAACAGGTACCAATCAAAAGCTGGTTATAAAAAGAACACCGAATACTTCCAATTCAAAATCACTTTTGTATGTCAGACCAACCAAAGAACACTCGGGGCACGTGAGCCCCACAACTCCTTGCCAACCTGGAAGAAAAACGAATTCCGAATTTTTGTACAAGATGAAAAATGTATGAAAACTGCCTAATACTTTGGTCACACTAATAATTGTCAAATAGTTATGTTTCAAATACAATAGATCTGTGTATTCACTTTTATAAAACTATTCTTACAGCCATTTTAACTATAGTATTACCACTATGAATCATTACATGGGCGGCAAGATCTTATTTCACAGGCTGCCCATTATTTAGAACAATACAATATAAACATACGCAAAAATTCTTGGTATTTGTCAATGTGCAATATTTTTACACTTCTGAATCTCTCTGTACAATGTCTTAGACTCTAGAATATAAAGGTTGCTGGTCCTGATCCCCTGCAGAGTGGGTGCAGCGGTGGCGGCGTGGCGGCTCGGGAGAAGCCCTAGAGCCCCGCATGGCGGCGTCTGCAGTCCTCGGTCAGCAGCGCACACGTCACTCATCATACAGGGCCGTTAACCGCCGTGTCGCCTGGCAGGCTTGGCTGGTCAGTCCTAGGGAGCAACAGGTGGAACTCTGAGACGCGAGGGCAGAACAGGAGGGGTCTGGACGAGGGCTAGTCCCGCAGGGCAGGGAGGGTCTTTTTAATTTTGCCGGAGGGCTGGAACTGAGTGCTTAAGGGACGCTTCACAGTGGGCGGACGAAAAGCACCAGAGAATCTGACCCACAGCTGCGGTGAACAAGGCCGCGCTGGGCGAGGCTGCAGAAGAGCGGGAGCTAAGAACGACCAACCGGGCGCCCAAGGAGCACAGCAGGCGCAGGCGTGGTCTAGACCCACGCGCACCTCTCCTTCAGAAAAGCATCTTGTCTATCCCACATATTGAGAGCCACAAAAAAATTCACTTGAAAAATGGAGTCTGCCGCTAGGAAAGAAAACAAAAGACGAAGTTGTGGGGAGGACGGACAGCTGGCAACACGGCGGCCTCGGAGCCGAAGTGCTCCCACCGCCTCCCAGGTCAGGGGCTGACCCTAGAGGGACTGTTCCCAAGCCAAGCTCCCCGCGGCAACACTCTCAAGAGAGAAGGAAGGAAGAAGCTGTGACAAGAATGTGCAGTTCACTCTGTCCAAGTGGATCAGTAAAAGAACCCAATTGCGTAACACAAAAAAGAAAGCCAAAAAGACCGAACCCCAAAAGCATACTTGCGTGGTGAGCAGAGGCTGGGGCTAAAGCAGGGAGCGGGGAAGAGGTGGGGACGACACAGAGTGGTGCCAGACTCGGCCGACCACCTTCCTGCCAAAATCACCACCTCCACACAGGAGGGTCTCCGCGGCTCCACGTGCCAAGTGCAAGCACAAGGCGTCGGGCAGGCCTGGAGGAGGGACGGAGGCTCCCCGCTCGCCTGGACTGTGCTCACCATCTGTGAACAGGACACTCGCTCAGGACACGGGCCAGCCACCCAGAGACCCGACATGCGTGGGCCACGCGCCACACTCTCCTCGCAGCCGACGGACATGATGGTGTCTCAGCAGGTCAGAGACACAGGAACTGAGAACTCTGGAACCAGACAACCGGGGACGTAGTCTTCCTTCACCGCTCACAAACTGAGACCTTAAGTCAATTTCTTAACCTCTCCCACCTCGGTTTTCTCTCCATAGGAAAGGGGCCGACCCCCGGCAGGGCTCAGCAGGTCTGTGTGCTCTGCAGGCAGCGCACACGCTCATGCTCTGAGGCGGCGTGAGGGTGCGCAGCAGGCGTCAGGAGGCCCGCGGCCCTGGCTGCGGCGGGAACACTGTGGGGAAGGCGGCGCCCGGCCCAGGCCAGCTCTGCCAGGTGTTTTTCCATCAAGGCGTAACGCATCTGAAAACTTACCCGAGGCAGCCAGCACAGCCAGAGGCTCACAGGTCCCCTTCTCAGAGGCTGCGCCTCATCTACCGAGACTGGGCTGCCTCACAAAAGCAGGCCCCTCATTTTGGCCACACCTTCCAGGAGGAAAAGCAGTGAGGTCTGGTGCTCTGGGAACAGGCCCGACCAGTGGGTGGAGAGCGGCCCCTGCTGGCCGCATGGGTGAGGCCTCCCTGAGGCGCAGAGGGGAAGCACAGGGCCTTAACCTTATTCCTTTTGGAAGGAACATGCACGCTTCAATGTATTTCATCAAGAAAATTAACCGTGGATGTGCTGAGTAAAATTCCTTGTTTCCCAAGGCAAACCCGTCTCCTTTCGTGAGCTCCGCAGTGGGCTGGGGGTCGCCTGAGCTCTACCTGTGGGGCCTGTGTGTGGCCCCGCACCAGCCGGGACATCGGGACCGGGTCTAGCCCTTCAGACCACTGGCTCAGTCCAAGCAAAAGGTGACGAGAAAGAAAACACCACATCCAAACCACCTGGCTGTGGCCGCGGAATTTTCAGTCCACATACAAACACTGAGAAATCAGGGAACCGACTGAGCGGTGAGCATATTTAGCTACCCGCCTGGAAGGGTCTCGAGGGAAGCTCCCCGAGACTCTCCCAGGCGCGACCCTGGAAAACGGGCACCCAGAGCTGCTGAGCCTGCGGCTGGTGGCTCCCTGGGGCCAACGCGCCCAGTGCTGTAGGGCTCGCCATCAGCCTTAGGCCTTATCAAAAAAGGGTTGGGGCAGGAGGCTCGGCGGTGAGAAAGCCCGTTCATTCCCATGAACTCCTTAGAGGAACAGGGAGATCACAGAACCCCCAAGAGCCGTCTGTTCACGGCTTCCGGGAAGGAGAGAAACTTATTTCTAAGTTCTCAGGCATCCTGACTCCCAGGGCTGCAACGCGAAGCTGCAGGGCTGAAGCAGCCCCCTCCCCCAGGCCGACCTCTCTCCCTGCTCCCAGGAGACAACAGGCGCTGGGGGGCCCAGGAAGTGGGGCGTTACCTCTGCTCTGGACTACTGCTGGGGGGCCGGGGGGCTGCAGACTTTGCCTCCGCCGTCTCGGGGCTCTCCTCCACATCTTTACAAGCAGCATCTTGAGAGGTAGACAGTTTTCCTTCCTCACTGCGGTAAAGAGGGGGGACAGGCGGCGTGAGACACCCCAGCACCAGGGCCGGGCGGAGGGTGAGGGCACGTGCAGATGGCTCGGACGTCATGAGCGCCATGGAGTGGAGGCCCTGGGTGCGCATGCTCGGGGAGGAGCACAGGGGCCACAGACGGGCACACGGGGAGGGCACACACGGTGGGGACGAGGAGGGACGGTGTGATGCGGCTGTGTCTGGTGAAGAGCGGCCCCCGTCTGTACATACCGGTAGGATTTCAACACTCTGAAGCCAAGTGTGCAAAACAGAAAAAGAAATGTACAAGAGTTTCAGAATACTCCTATAAATGAGGAATTTTGGGGAATAATATGTCCACGACTGCACATAAGCAAAACTGCAGACTCGGTGAAGGTGTCACATGGACCTGTTTGAAGGAATGAGTCTTTAGTTACAGCACTTTGCTCGCAGGGCAGAGCCCACCATTTAAACAGCCAGCGGGAAGACCCAGCAGCCGGGGGCAGGGTCACGTGGGAGGGGCCCCACAGCCTGGACTGAGCCTGAATTTCCCAGGCTGTCCTCCAGCAACACGTGAGAACTACAGACACCACAAGGAAGAAAACCGAGATGGATCCTGCGGGCAGAGGACTTGGGCACACGAACAAGAGGCTGCCTCTCTCGTGCTGACCACTCAGTGGACACAGATGGCAAAGGCGCTCAGAGAGCTGGGCCGCAGTCCCCCAGACCATCCTGTCTGCACTTCCTGCCTCTGCACCAGCCCCCTGCACACAGAGAGCTGACGCTTCACTCTGACAGCTGCATCCTGCCCTGGATTTGCTTATAAAACACTAATATTAAGATGATTTCTCAGCCAGCATTCAGATGGGTGCAGGCGATTTTTAGTAGGAAACACTGAATTCTAAAGATGCGCGACCCCCCCCCCAACCCCCTGGGCAGCGTCCGCTCACTGCTCAAGGCGACTACAGGACTCCCTGTGCCCCAGGCAGAGGCGCCACTCATACAGGCGTGGATGCCCAGGATGGGCCTCACAACTGGCCACACTGGCTGTCAGGGTGCAGCCAGTGTACAGCTCTGCAGCCACGTCCCGCTGCCGGCCCTCCACCCCATGTCTCTGCAGCCAGTGCCAAGGGCCATGGCCCCAAGGGACCTGCGTGCCATTTCTCAGGGCCCAACATCCAGGGTGTCACTTGCCCATCCACAAGGATGCCCCTGCTACCCTACAGACATTGCCCCAGCACGGTTCCTGCAGGCCCACTGTCCTTATCTCCACCCCAATACTCAGCACTAGCCACACCTCTAATTCCAGGGGGTCTAATAAGAGGTGGTGGATAATGAATGAGTTTTGAGCCCGTTCTCTGATTCAGGTTTTGTGTCTCCTCCTTCCTGGGCTACAGGAATCCCTGAATGCTAAGTATCAGTAATCTCTTGCTGATTTAGATATTATTCCCTTCCCCCCTCCCCCCCCCGACTTGCTATCAGTGTCTTAATTTAGTCCACGGTATTTTCAAGCAGAAACCATCCAGCTCTATTCTATTATGTATCATGATTTGTTCTTGAAGGTTTGTTTTGTTTTTAAAAAGCTGTCCCTTCCTGCGCACAGGTCAGAAAGAGTCTAGCCACATCCCTCAACCACCCTCACCACCGTCCTCACCCAGCAAGTGGGCTGTTAACTGCCGTCCTCCCCTCACAGGGCGAGTCCCCCAGCGCACACCGAGCGCCGCCACCCTCAGCCTCCCCGGAGGGAGCTGCCCCCAGGCCTGCCCAGTCACGTGTTCTCCATCCCGCATGAGCGGTCTCTCCTCTGGGTGCTGGCATCACGCCATGTTCATTATTTCCTTCTTATGACTTTGCAGCAGGACCAAGTACTCTGATTTAACCTTCCTTCTGGCTTTCTAAGCAACTTGTGAAGCTTTATTTTTCCACATAAATTTTAGAGTGTATTTCTTGGGCGGCTTTAACGAAGTCTGACGGGTCAGCTCTGAAGGTGAAGGGGGGCAGCGGAGTCTCATTGCTGCCCACGGGAGCGGGACTGACCTCCACTGCGCAGATCGCCGTGGCTGCTCCTATTTGCACTTCCAAACTCTATAGAGATCGCAGGTTAAGATGGTTCCAGAAGAGTCTATGGCTTGATCTATTTTGTGATTGGTACTTGGCCTTTCATTATAGACTCAGATTCCAGATCTTTAAAATCCATCTCTAGCCCCAGCCTCTGTGATTGACGTGGCTGCAGATGACGGTCATCACTGCCAGTGCAACAGCCACACGGCTCCCCTCGTGACACCGCCAGGACCACCTGTTCGGCTGCAGTGACATCACAGCCTTCTCTGTCCCTTCTCCTAAAGGGAGTGGGTGCATCTGAAATTCCCCGCAGAAGCGAGATCTCTGCAGTCACGTTTTGGTACTCAGCTTGCACCAAGTTGAGAAGCTCCACCTGTGTTCTTGCTCTGTTCAGCATTTGAATCACATATAGGGATGGAACTTTATCAAAAGCTTTAGCAAAATACTGAATGATTTTGCTCCAGCCTATTAATCTAAGCGAGTTACCCCGGCACCTTCTCCTGACGTGTTAACTGGTCACTACGAGTTGACTTTAAGCAGCTACTGGGTTAGTCAGGCAAATGTTTTACAGGGGGTTTTTGCATTTCATTCGCAAAAAAATGACATGAGCTCATCACTTTCTGTATTTATCCTTATCTGGTTTTTGAATTGAGACCTCACTGTCTCATAAAGTATTTTATGGCAGTTTTTACTTTTTGTATTTTCTGTAAGGACTTAAGGCAGGCATCAGAGACCAGTGTGCATGACGCAGCCAGGGGCACGTCCCTGCAGGCGCTTCGCAGCTGTTTTCCTCCAGATAATGGCTTGTTTCCTTTATTCCACTAAAAAAATTATTATTAGAGTGTCTCTTTCTTACTGACATTAGGGTCTTCCTATACCCTAGCTACTGAATCTTTCTTTGCTGGTTATGGCTTACCTTCCCACATTATCCTATCTTCTAGAATACTACAAAAGAAACAGTCACATTTGTCAAACTTTTCCTTTATGGTTTGGCTGTTTTAGGGTTAAAAAAGTTCTTTACCCCTAAATTATAAAGATGCTGCACCTGAAAGTTGCAGTCTTGCCCTTCTTACAACGTTGAAAGATTTCACTTTTCTTCGAACAGCCCGCCATACACGGCACGGTCGCTGCGATGTGTGCCACGCCTGTGTCTAGCTCTGGCGGCCCTGCCAGCTCCAAATAGCAGCTCTAGGAAGTCTTGACTTCCAGTGTGGTAAAGCCCCTCACTTTTCTCTCTGAAACGATCTCGGCTCTTTGGTCTTCAAGAATCTCACAACTGGCTTCTCAACGTCCATGGAGAACTCCACTGGGAGTTCGAGGAGAGAGGCATTCATTTCACAGATTGTTAGAAAAGGCCAAAAACATCTTCCCATTAACAAACGCGGCACCACTCCCTCTGTATTTAGGTCTTCACCGTATCTTTCAATCTTACTTACCTCACAGGCCAAATATAACATTTTTCCTTAAAAAGAACATCTAAGGCACTGCTCCCTCGTTTACGGGTTGCATGTCCAGCAAACTCGCTGAGCTTTTCTAGTAATTCTAAAACTTCACAGATGCAGCTGAATTTTTTTACATATAAAACCGTAATTTACAGTTAAGCAATAACCACTTACTTTTTTTCTTTCAAATCTTTATACCATTTATTTTCTTGTATTTATGAAAACGCCAGCAAAGCACCACAGAGAAGCAGTGACTACTGGCCCACTGGCTTGTGCCTCTGAGGGGAATATTTCTTGGGCCTCAATGTTCAGAACAAGTCGGCTGTAGATGTTCAGTAGACCTTTTTAAACTGTTTCAAGTATCTCTTTTCTATTCCTGGGAGCCTAAGATGTCATGAAAGGCCTTCATTTTGATCAAATGTTTTTCCTCCATCTACTGAAGGTCCAAATGGTTTTTATCCTTTTATCTGTCTGTGAATTACCTTCCATGATGCTGACAATGTTGGAATATCCTCACACTAGTGTGCTACATCCTGGTTGTGAGTTGAAACCACGGTGCTGGGCGTGACTGACTAGCCTAGCACTTCTGCGTCTGAGCGCTCAGCACATGAGATCAGCCTATGATTAATTTTTCTCCCATGACCTCTGCTTTGCAGTGGCCTCACGAGCTGGTCTGGCTACAGCCTGCAAGCTAGCTTTCTGCAGCTCTTCCAGCCAAACGTAAGCCAGGCTTCTGCATACTACAGAAAGAGAAAGTGCGTGTGGCAGGCACTGAGGGGCCCAAGCTCTTGTTGTCGTCAGTAAGAGTCGCCAGGTCTCACAGAGATGTCAGGTACCAAGCTAGTTCTAATCGAATTAGAGATGTTAATGCTCCAGGCTTCCCCACCAGCCTCCCAACGACCGGGGCGGCCGTGCGCACAAGCCCTGGTTACCTTTTGAAGACCGCGGTTTCGGTCTTGGCATCTACAGTGAGGCTGAGCGTTTCCTTCATGCCGCCATTCATCACTGTCTCAGTTACCTTGTCTGCACCCTCGGCATCCTCCTCTCCGTCGGAGCTGGCTTCCATGGCCACGCTGCCCGGGGCTGGAAGAACACGCAGCTGATGGGCATGTGCGCCAGAACTAAGCTGCACCCAAGTGCACATCTGCTTTTGCAATTCATGTGCAGACCCACCCGCCTGGTGTCCCAGCTCCTGCTTGGGAAGTCACTTTCCTTATTCACCCTATGGGGTAATCAGCCCCCTACAGAACTGCTGAGGGAGGAGTGAGGGTGCTTAGTCACTGGCTCTGGTGTCCTCCCAGCCCCAAGGTTCTTATGCCCTGTCAAAGGGCTTGCTCCTGGCACACCCAATCCCGGCCACCTGTCACACCCCTTTGTCACACCCCTTCGCCAGCCTCCTCCCTTCTCCCCACGTCTCCCAAGGCCCCTCTGGTCGGGATGGCTCAGGGCCAATGCCAGCAGCACATCTTGAATAGTAAGACAACCCCTGAGCACCCCCAAACACGTCATCTGTTCTGGAGCGAGGACAAAACACATAGCCGCAGCCCGAAACATGCCCAAACACACAAGGCTTCTGCTTCCCTCACTCTGAGGACTGCGAGCTACAACATTCTTCCCTTCTGGGCCTCAGTTTCTTTTTCGGGGCACTGATGGGACTGCACAGCTGTTCATTTAAGCCCTTACTCTTAGACTCTACATGCTATGGTTCTGGAACAAAAAGATAACTTTGTCCTCATTTTCCCAGTTCCTTTGAACTCCTGACCAGTCAAGACCAATTTTGTGAAGTTGCAATGCAGCAAAGACAACTTTTCAGATCCAGAAAACTAGAGGTAAAATAAAAGCTGGGACACCGCCACAACGGGCCTGCACCCACCTTCCGGCTGCACCGCGAGCGCAGTGACACTCGGTGCCAGGGGGCCCACGGGCTCAGTGCTGGTTTCCATTTCCACTGGGGAATTACTTCTCAAAGAGTCTTTCGTGCTTGTAGGAAAGAGAACATTCAGATATTAGCAACAGGACTTCACCTGCCATCATTCACCAGAAAACTTTGAAGTAAGCTCTGGCCCCACCAGGAAGACAGCAGCAGTCGTCAGAGCAGAGGCAGCACGACGGCGGGCAGGGCTGCTTGGCCCAGTAGGAGAGCCTTCGCTCCACCAGCAGGGACTCCTCAGAGGCTTTCTGGCCGCTTCAGAACATGCCCAACTTCTTGTCCCACCCCAGCCTCTTGCTGTACCCCCACTGCAGGTTCCCAGGGCCAGGACGGGGTGGTGGTAACTGTGCCAACCCTCTGCAGGGCCATGCTCACAAAACTCTTACTTATGCCCACCCCTGCTCCTGATATTTCATGTGAAAATATCACCCTGCCGAGGGGCAGAGGAAAGATGCTGCTTCAGCAACACACGCAGCCGGGAGCGCCTACCCTTCAGTTACCAGAGCAGAGACGAGCAAGAGCTAGAGAAAGGGCAGCTTTGTGCAGGAAGTCAGTGACCAGCATGGGAACACCTTGCAGATGCTCCCCCAAATCTCACTGCACCCCTCAGAGTAGCTTCTGGCTACTGTTGCTGAAAAGAGGCGAGAAAGTGACCTGGTCCCAGCCTGCTCTTTGGCTTGCCTACACTGCTAACTGCAGGCTTCTGGAAGCTTGTCTTCTTATCTTTCCCATCACCAGGGGGTATTTACAAACATCACTTGTTAGAATAGGGAATGCAATGGGGTGTGGGAGACTTGACTTTTCAGTAGACAAAATAAAACTGCTTAGCCAATCAAAGCAGGTCTAACGAATCCACAAATGCTGATGTCACGGCAGAGAACAATGAAATGACGGGTCATATTCCTCATGAATGACACAAATGACAATACTGACAATCACACCCTCAATATGCTGCTTCAGACTAGTGACCAGCGAGCTGCAAGTTCAAGGTCTCTACTCCATTCCGGAGACACACGCAGGCACCTGCAGGAACTCCCTGGCACCGCTGTGCTCCTGTCCCCTCAGTTCCGCCTGGCAGCTTGGTGGAGCCATAAGATGCCCTGGGAGAGGCCATCTTGGTGGCATCCTGCTAACATCCAGGGCCACCTCTTCCCAGTTCAAGATCTACTCTCTTCCCTAATTCACCCTGGACTAAAGGAAGAAGCACACTGATGGCTTTTCTTGCGAAAACACCATGTCAGCATCTTCCACGGAGACGTAAATGGTTACGTGATTCAGGCGTGAGTCCCACTTGACAAAGTGAGGGGCCCCGGGGAGGTGGGACGCTGGTGTACGTGTGCTCACCTGAGGGAGGATGGGAACTCAGAAAAGGAAGCCCAGCCCGTCTCCTTAGTCGGCATTGGTTCCTCTGTGCTCCAGACATCAGACCCTACAGAGTCCAAGGGGGCACCGTGGGTTGTCTCCATGGGGACATCAAAGTTGGCCGACCAGTTGGGTGCTGAAAAAGAGGGGAGAAATTTCATTTGGAGAATACTTTAGTGGTTTAATGTAATACAAGGCATTTTTCAAAAACAGATCAGCAATGACAAAAAAACTAGCAGATGTAGGGAAAGGTAATCGGATCCACTACAAGCACAGTGCGAAAGGTGCCACCCTGGGCCTCGGCCTGAGACATCTAGCACAACCTGTGCTTCCTTTATGCCTCAGCTGCTCCGTTTCTAACAGTTTATCTTCCAATAGAAATCGCGCACAGGGACGGACGTTGAAAGAAATTTCTTTCACATGTGAAAGAAAACGATGTTCGCTTCTTACTCGGCACAAGTATACCAGGGTCGCGTTAACATTGTGGGGAAGAGTTGATGAAGGGGATAAGGTCACTTCCTGTACAATTTTTGCCACTATTTTGTAAACCTGAAATTATGCCAAGATCTAAGGAAAAAAGAGTAGGTTGGTTCTTCAACTGCAGTGACTGGAAACTACCTGATGCCTCCCAGTCCGGATCCGGCCCCACTTCATACGTTCACAGCGGCCCTGCAGCCCGCCCACCTCCTCTCAGCCTCGGAATCTCTGAAGCGAAGTATCTTCTGGGATTCCCAGGCGATGACCAGAGGCCAGGGGGCTCCTACACAGCCTCAGGACTCGGGCAGGCTTCCAGGGGACTACCCTGGGGGCCAGAGAATCAGAACTTTCAGCCTCACCCACTCCAACAGACCCCCAGCCACCAGTTCCAGGGCATGGAGAGCAGCAGAGGCCGAGCTGATCTCCAACGGCCGGCTATGTAATCACCCACTCTGACTTAATGTCATCTCCGCAAGGACCCCACACTGCGGGAGTGTAGAGCTTCTAGGCTGGTGAAGAAAGGGAGCCAGGCCCCACGGGGACAGGAGCCCTTGTGCCTGGGGTCCATCTGGATCTTGTTCTATTCTTCCGTCTGGTTGTTCATTGGTGTCTTTTTAAAATACCCCTTGTAATCAGCCGGTGATGCAAGCAAAACACCTCTCCGGGCTCCATGAGCCATCACGGCAACATCAGACCCAGAGAGGCGGGCGGGGGCGGGGGGCTCCCGATGACACGAGGCTGAGTGACACGGGCTGGTGCAGGGAGACATACGCTATGTGACCCACTCACAGGGCGGCCCAGGGATAACCCAACACAAAGGCAAGAAACAACACGGTGGTGTCCGGAGCCGGGCTGAGGTCCAGGGGGCAGGTGCTGGCTCTGCCAGGTGACGAGGCCTGTGGCCATCCCTGGGTGTGCCCTCCTATGCTGAGCTGGGGACTTGAGCATACCCATACCTGCAGTCCCCAGGGCTCCCTGCTCACGGCCTCGCCCCATCTCCTCCTTTCCTCCCTGCTGCCCAGCCGGCCCGAACAACACTCATGGTGTCTGAGGTGCGCAGTATCTTTGTGGCTCTCTAGAGCGCGCTTCCTCACCCAGCGCCCACGCCATGAGCGAGTGTCTCAAAACAAACCCACACGTTAGTTGTCCTAAAACTCTCAGGAGTCACAGTCTTGCCTCTGGTCTCATCTCCAGGCCGCCCTCCATGGTCTCCACGCCACCCGCTCTCTCCTTGAAACTGACTGATCCCTGCCTGTCCCCCGGCGTCACCTCTTCCAGGAGGTGCCTGCAGGTGGCAGAAGGAGCCGACTCTCCTCCTCCCACTCCTAACACTTCTGGCCCTGTGTCCCAAGCGCAAAGCATTAACATCCTCAGCAGACTCCGAGCTCCTGGAGGCTAAAGGTGCTCCTGCCTCTGGCACCCGGCAGGAGCTTGAGAAAGGCATGTTGAAGTGAACTGATTTACAGAGAAAAGCCAATTTCTCCTTCTGAATAGGGTGAGCTGAAGGAGTCCGGGGAAAGGGCGGACCTCCTCTTTCAGCTGGCAGTGGCCCGACCCGTCAAGGGTGGAGCTTGTAGGCTCACTGCTGAGGGCATGGCCAGTCCGAGGGGAGATGAAGCCGAGCCCCGGAGCTGGGTTCAGCCCTAGCCGCGAGTCTTCAAAGGCCTTCCCGGGAACAGGAGGCTCTCCCAGCCCAAGGCAAGCCCCGGTATCGGCCCATATGGCTCTGTGAGCTGAAGCTTTATCTGAATGTGTACACACTAACTGTATGTTTTAAAGCCAGCTAACTCCAGCCGTCTTAGTAAGGAACAGGACATAAAAAGCTGGGTAAATTCTAGGGTCATAAACAAACACTGAAGGACCCATTTAAAATGGCTTAATCTGGGGCCTCCCCAGTGGCGCAGTGGTTGAGCGCTGGGTTGTGAAGCTGCCCGCAGCCTCTGCAGTGCCGGTTCGATCCCCGGCCACCGGCTGAGGGTCCCACATGGCGCGCAGACCTCTCCTGCCTCCCGCTGCTCCCCTCAGCAGTGTCCTTCGGTCCTTCTGCCTGCTCTGCTCCCCGCTCTGGCTCTGATGAATTCTCTCACCCTCCCGCGCTTCTGACTGTACCCAGTGCATGTATAAATAAATAAAAAATAAATCTTTAAAAATAAAATAAAATAAAATGGCTTAATCTGGGCCTCCCTGGTGGCGCACGCGGTTGAGCGCAGTGCTGTGAAGCTGTCTGTAGCCTCTGCAGTGCCAGTTCAATCCCCGCCAGCCTTGGAGCAACCCACATGGCACAGACCTCTCCTGTCTCGCCCGCTGCTCCCCTCAGCAGTGTATTTTGTCAGTCTGCCTGTTCTGTTCCCCACTCTGTTTCGGGTGAATCCTCTCAACCTCCCGTGCATCTGGACTGTACCCCGGCTCTTGTATAAATAAAATAAATCTTAAAAAAAAAAAAAATAAATAAAATGGCTTAATACTGCGGTGTTTCCCCTGTCTTGGTCCACGTATAACTCCCCACACCACAGCATTTCCTCCTCTCCCCACCGTCTGTGACTCCCCCCCTCCAGTCTCTGCTACCAGGTGATGGGGCCAGGCCATGGGCAGCAGTGCGCGGTGTCCCTGGCTTGACTCTCACAGCAGAGGGGCACTGTCATCAGAGGTATGGCCCGACAGCATGACACTCCCTTCAGAAGCCATCTCAGACAGTACAGGCTGCTTTGCCTATTTTTGAAATACCCAATTCCAAACACAGCAACTATTGTGGAAGAATATGGCAACTTACGCTCATTCAGGTCGACTTCCATTTTGTCTTCTGTATTGGCACTACTGGATTCAAACAAGTCTTGTTTGGCTCCATCCTCTTCTTCAGAGTCTGTACTTTCCTCGCTGTCTGTGCTCCCCGAGCTGAGAGAAGAGAAAAAGAACCCAACTATTTAGTGCTGCAGCTCAAATCAGGCAACTCTAAAGGTCACCCAACAATAAAAAAATCACCTTGCACTTCCATGGGGCCACATCTGCCCAGCAGCCATGTGGCTACATCCGGGAGACTGGGCTATCAGCGTGCCGCCAGACCCCTCAGCCTGCCCCTGGCTGAGCTCCAGGTGGAGCCCACATCTACAAGGTGACCTTGCAGGGGTGTGCTGGGGTGTCTCATGCTGGCGGGAACTGGCATTTTCCTACTGACCAGGATGTTGCACTTCTTACCTGTTTATTTGCCACCCACACACCTTCTTATCTGAACTGTCTTCATGTCTTTGGCACATTCTAAGAACTGGCCTATTGTCTTAGCTATGGGAGTCTTCAGCTACCCCACTCGCACGCCTGTGTGCTCTGCAAGCGTCTTCTCCCAGTGTGTGGTCTCTCCTTGCACTTAACACTGTCTTTGTAGAGCAAAATGTCTTAACTTTGATGAAGCTCAACACAGAAATTTTTACCTAATGCAAGGTCACAAAGATTTTCTAGTATAAGCTTTTATGTTTTACATTCAGATCTAAGATTCATTTGGCATGAACGCGTGTGTGGTAAGCGGAAAGGATGGAGTTCATTTTTTATACGGATGGCCAAACACTCCAGCTATCACTTAGACTATTTGTTCCAAAGGCAATCTTCTCTCAATTGCCTGTGCATCTCTATCAAAACTCAGCTGTCTCTACAATGACTCTTATTCTACCCCCCCATGTATCCCTTATCTTAGTTATCGTCATCATCTTAATTACGTTATCTTGAAATCGGTATTAGTCCTCAATTTTGCTCTTTATGAAAACTGCTTGGGCTATTCTGGGTCCCTTGCATTTCCATATGAATGTAAGAATCAACTTGTCAAATAAGCACATGAAACCTTCCAGGATTTTCTCTGGGACGGCCGGGCATCCGCACAGCAACTGGGGCCTGGAGCGACCATCCCGAGTCTCAGCTAACCGTGGATCAAGGCTCTGACTTGTCTCAGCTGGTTTGTGGTTTTTAGGGTAAAGGTGCTGTGCATCTTTTGTCAGATTCACCCCCACATATTTTCCATGTTGATGCTATTATGAATAGTACTGTTTAGTAATTTCAACTCCAACTGCTTGCTATAGCATGTGGAAATAAAAGAATCTATTGACCGTGAAACATGCAATCTTGTGAAAGCCACTTAACTGTCTAGTAGTATTGTTGTGGATTCCAAAACCTGCTCCACATTGTCAAGTTACGTTAATCCGTGAACAATGCAGTTTTGCTTCCTAATTCAGATGTCCTTTATTTCTTTTGCTTCACTTGTTGCACTCGCTAGAACCTCCAGCATGATATTGAAAAGAAGTGAGAGCAGACAGCTCGATCTTAGTGGAAACCATTCAGTCTTTACCAATAAGTGTGATGCCAAGCACAGGTTAATCATAGAAGTCTGACTGCTAATCAAGTTGAAGAAATTTCCTTCTCTACCCAATTTGCTAAGAATTCTTAGGATTCAGCCACATGCTTATTGATTTGTTTGCTAAAAATTTTAAAGGAGACTTTGCACCTATGTTCAGGAGGTGCACCTATGTTCAGGTGTTTTGGTATCTGGTCACAATGATGGAGTCTCATCGAGAGAGATAGGCATTAATACCTCCTTCCCAATTTTCTGGAAGCATCTGTATAGAACTGATTTAAGTTCTTCCAGAAATGTTTAGTAGACCTCATCAGAAAAGGCATCTGGGTCTGAGACATTAAGCCCGTGTGTTTGTGGGATATTTTAAACTAAAAATTCAACTTCTTCGACAGATGCAGGACTAGTTAGGTTCCCTTTTTTGCATGTACTCTGGTAGTCTGTGCCTTCCAAAGGTCACCGATGTGTAAGAATTACTGGCACAGAATTGTCCGTAACATCCCCTCTTCTGATCCTGTCAGAATCTGCAGAATCCCCAATGATGTGACTGCTCTTGCTCCTAACATTAGTAATGTGTACCTTCCTTTTCCCTTCACCATTCTGTCTAGATGGTATGACTATTTCTTTACTCTCAAACCACCACCTTTCTCCTGTTGCTTTTCTGTTTTGCATTTCATCGATGTCTGCTCTTTATTATTTCTTTATTTCTGCTTACATCTGGGTTTAATGTGCTCTGGTTTTCTAATTTCTTAAGATGGAAACTGATTTGAATTTTCCTTTCAAATAGGCAGTTTGTGCTAAAAATGATTGTGTGCTGTATTAGTTGCACCCTCCTAAATCTCTCCATTCAAAACACCGTGTAATTTACCCTTTGATTTCGTCTTTAACCCAATGGTTATTAAGTTTCCAAATACTTGGGAATTTTCCAGAGATCGTTCTGCTACTGACCTCTAACATAATTCCACACCTCTAATTTATTTCCATTGGCTCAGAGAACAGTCTATGTATAAATTAAACTTTCAGAATCTACTGAGACTTGCTATGCATTCTAGATACGGTCTCTCTCGAGAAATATTTCACATTGTACTTGAAAAGCCCATGTTCTGCCTTCGTTTAGTGGGGTGCTTTATGAATCTCCCATAAGCCAGGCTGGGTGAGTGTAGTTTAAGGGTTCGGTGTCCCTACTGACTTCTGCCCACTGCGCTGACATACCTGGCTGTGGTTGTGGAGCGGTCTTCTCTTAGCAGTTGTAGCTCTCGTTTTTGGAGCCTCTGATACCAGGTATGGAGGGTATATTTACTGCTATGTTCTCTTAACAAAGTGACCCTATTAGCATCATATAAAGAGCTCCTTGAGCCCTTCCCTGTGAAATCTACTTTAATATTGCTCCAGACTCTACCTTTTCTTTTTGCCAGTGCTGACAAGGGGTATCTTTTACTATCCTTTTCCTTTTAACCTGTTTGTGTCTTCATATTTAAAATTATTTCACATAGGCAGGATATAGCCAGACCTTATTTTTTTTTTTAAAGATTTATTTATTTATTTATTTATTTATTTATTTATTTATTTATTTATTTATTTATACAAGCACTGGGTACAGTCAGAAGCGCGGGAGGGTGAGAGAATTCACCAGAGCCAGAGCGGGGAGCAGAGCAGGCAGAAGGACCGAAGTACACTGCTGAGGGGAGCAGCGGGCGGCAGGAGAGGTCTGCGCGCCATGTGGGACCCTCCTCCGGTGGCCAGGGAGCAGCCGGGGATCGAACCAGCGCTGCAGAGGCTGCAGGCAGCTTCGCAACCCAGTGCTCAACTGCTGCACCACCGGGGAGGCCCACCAGACCTTATTTTTTATTTGATCTAACAATCTCGGTGTTTTCACTGGGCTTTATGGATCACTAGTTAACATACCTACACTACTGATATGGCTGCGGAGGTTTAATACCATCATCTGTTGATTTTCTTTGCCTTCATTTAGAACTTTTTTATGATTTAACTTCCTTTGTTGGTTTATTTACTATAATTCTTTGTTTTCTTACTTAGTGGCTGCTTTAGGGTTTCCAGTACACATTTTAAAGTAGACACAATCTATCTTCACCTAATGACACAGCCCACAGATGAAAACAGCCCATGACCATCAACAGGGAAATGAAGGAAGAGCTGACAGTACACCATGGTTGCACACTGTGTGGCCCAAAAAAAGGAGTGACCCATTGGCACATTATGTAACGTAGATGACTCAAATAATGATGCCGAGGGGGATGGAATAAAGGAAACGAACGTATATAATACATCGTTTATATAAAACTCTAGAAAGGCAAGTCACCCTAAAGGAACAGAAAGATGGGGGAAGAACACGGGGAAATCTGCGAATGGCCGGAGCATACACGACCCCGCCGGCGGGCGGCCCTGGATGCATGCGCACACTGACTCACGAGCTGGAGAGCACGACGACATGCAGTGCCCCACACGCCAGTTACACCTCCACAGAGCTGCTAAATAACAGAAAACCACCTTCCCCAGCCCGCGATCCTGCATTCTACTCTGTGAGCTCCTCCAGTATGGTGTCCTCGCTGGCACACACAGCTGGCGGTGCCTCTGCAGACAGGGGCGGGGAGGAGAGAGGCACTGTGCTGCTGCAACCTAGCGTGAAGAGCCTGCCCGAGCCCAAACGAGCGGGCATTTAGCAAATCCACACCACACAAGGACGAGAACCTCCTGATAAATGCGGACACACCTGACCAGGGCTTTGTCTTGAAAAAAAATAAGAGTAACCACACAAGAAAACCATCACACAGACAGACACGTGTCTCATGCTGCTGGCCCTGCGCTAAGGTGAAAACCCAACATGCAGAAGATGTCAGCGGGGGGACCAGAGACAGGGTCGGGTTCAACGGCCCCAACGGCTCCAGACGGTGAGCCGAAGACACCTCTGCTGGTGAGGCCAGCGTCGGGGCTCCTGCAACCTGAGGCGCGGCAGAAGCATGGCACGAGCCGGGCACGGGTGTTAGCCGTCCTCTCCAGCAAGAGCACCGGGAGGGCCCCCATGAGGCAAGGATGGAGGGGATTTTACCCTCCATCCAAAAGTCTGGAGACTTTTCTGTTCTCTTTGAATTGCATGCCACTTACTAAAAGTAAATGGAATAAAAATGGGAAGTTCAGCTGCCTTTCAAATATCCCTCTTCCACTAATGAAGATTCTGATAATGAACACTCAGGGAACAAAAACTCCCTGTCTACAGGAGCAAATTTATTTAGCTTCTTATGAGTGATTTTTAAAAATTAAAAAACAAAAACAGAAACAAAAACTCTAGGCTGATCCCTGTAGGTATCAACTGATATGACTGTCTCCCCAAGGGCGTCCATAAACAACTTCGAGCTCCTCTGCAATCTTTCAGCCTCTTCTCAGAGACAACACAAAGCTCGGGCCTCTGCTCTTGCTAAGGTGGGGGGGACCCCTGCTGTCCAGGCTTTCACGGCCACACCCACCAGCTGGCAAGGGCCTTTCTGATCGTGCCACAGCGCTATCTGGTGACCCTGGCGAGATCTTCCAGACCGCCGCTGGCCCTGGGCAGCGGGCAGGGATGTGACTGCAACCAACCCTCCTCACCTGGACCGTCTCTGGGACTCTGGCGTGAACGCGATGTGCTTCTCCTCCCAGATGTCTTCCTCGTCAGAACCGCCATCATCAAACTGCTGTATCCGTTCCTTACAGCATGCCTCAAACAAGGCAATATTGCCCTACAGAGAGAAAAAAAGAATACAACACATTGAAAAATCTAGTTATTTTCTCTAGAAGTTACCAATAAAAACTGAATTTTTTCGTTTTCTTGAAAGCAGGCTGCCTATCCAGACGTCCAACAAGAGTGTGGCAGCAGCTACTGTTAGCTTCTGTGTAAGGAACAACAAAAAGTTCCCTGCAAAAGACTGGACTCAAAGCCAGTGTGTGCGAGAGGCACTGAGACTGCCCCCTCGTGGGCTCACATCCACCTGGCCATTGCAGCACTTCAGCACTAGGAGCCTCCCTGCACCCCCGCCCCAGAGGACGCTTCAGATCCGCTCTAGCAGGAAGGGCAACCTGTATTTCCCCTGCTATGGCCAGCCCAGGCAGCCATGCTGGTAGTCTCTGGTGGTCCCTACCATCTCAGTATCCACAGCAAACCAGGCAGGGGGCCCCCATGCTGTGCCTGTTCAAATGGCACCAGCCCCACATTGCTGCAGCTGCCTTGGTGGTGAGAGGCTGGTCTAGTCCAGATGCCTCTCTGGTGACACAGGCAGGCGTACAAGGCAGCAGGCAGAGTCACACACAGTTGTGGGGCCTCCAAGTCTGTTCTGCATCACCAGGGGCCCTGGTTTTCCTAAGCTGTCCCACCTGGAACCAGGGTTGCAAGCTCACATGGCCACAGAGCAAGGCAGGTCCCGTGAGCACGGAGGGCCCAGTGGGTGAGCGCCCCCTGCAGGCTCCGACAACCCCACCCCCACCTCCCACGGTGTGCAGGACAGGAAACATAAGTACTCACACTGTCATTCGTATTGAGGGTAAAGTTGATGTCGGCTACTCGATCAAAAGAAACACTGCAATGAAATGTAGGGAATTAGTTACTACATGGGCTCACAAACAGAATTCAGGCAATTTTCCAAATTTAAAATCGTTACCATTAACATCTCCCGAAGTAAAAACAAAACGCAAAACAAAACCCTGCTCACGCTACGTGACCCCTCCTCTGTCGACACTAAGGACTCTATCTACATAGGGTGGGAAAGCCCGGAGGGAAGCCCTTGGAGATGTACTCAACGTACCCCAAGCCTTCCTACAGAGGACAGTTCACAGCCATGGTAACAACCATGGCTCCCTGGGCTTACATAACAAGAAGAAGGTTATTTGCAAAGACACAAGTCAAAACACGAAAAAGTGCACACAAGCTGTCAGACAACCAGCTAGGGACGGCCAACTTCCTATACAAAATACACCCCCCCCCCCCGAATCTCCCGCTGCAATGACAGAGCCCAAGAAGAAAGGAAATCAATTCACTCCGTTAAGCAAAAGTTTTTGATAACAGGATGATCTTATGATTCAAAAGATCGTTAGCCCAGTACCCGAGGCAAATGTTAGAGGTCATGGACTCCTAACTAGCAGCACTCGGAGTCCAGACACTAGAACCTGCAGGTGCCGGGCTGCATGCTCTGGGGTGCAGACTCAACACCTGGGGCAGAGTCCTGGTTCTATGGATCCCAAGGTGCCAACCTCCGGCAGGTAGCACCTCCACTCCTGCTCAAGGCAGTGGTGCCTCTGTGCCACTGAGTCCACATGGCACTCTGGATGGCACAGCATGCTGGAGTTTCTCACAGGCCAGCACTGGGTCTGGGCCAAGCAACAACCTCCACTGGCTGGAGTTCAACAACTGTGGAGAATCCACTGCTGTAAGGACACCCCCCACCCCCGACCCCGGGTTTCCCCAGGAGAGCAACTGACCAATATTTAAAAGTGTTCTCCATGAACCGTCATCCCCCTCAAACACTGTTTAAAAGACTTCGCATCTCCCAAGGTCGGGGCAAGATTTACTTTGGTCTCTGTGGGTCACCTATGCATCTAGTGATCAATTCTGTGAAGCACCAAGAGTCCCATTTCTGTGCTCTCTGACCCTGCGTGGCATGACAGGTCAGCTTGCCTGGCTCTGCTTTGCGGTGAGTCACCCAGAGAAGGGAATTTGCACAGGGTGGAGCTGTTCCTGCCACAGCGCACCCCACTGTGAGTGCTGTGAGTGCATGTCCTGGCTCAAGCCAGGTAAGCAACGCAGGGATTAGCTGCTTCAGAGAAGCTGCCTCACTCAAGGAGGACAGGTGAGTGCCTGGTGAAGTTTAATCTCATGAAAGCGCACCTCTGTGAAAGCGGTCAAGCCCGAAGCACAGCCTCTTCCTGGGAACGGCGCTCTAATTCCCACCTGTGCCGCAGGGCTCTGGGAGGGATGGGCTGCAGCTAAAGAAGACCCTGGAGAGCTGGTCCCTCCGCTCAGGAACAGGAAAGCGCTCTAAGAACCCAGGAGATTCACCAGGCCGTGCCAAGAGCAGGGGTGTAGGAGACAGTTAGAGAAGAGGAAAATATACTCACTTGCCAATGTCATCTTGATCTGCAAACTTCTCATCGTTGAAGCCAAACTGGTCAATAAAATTGGACGTCATTTGTTGCATCTGATAATCAGAAAAGGCCTGGCAACCCCAGGACCAGTGACAGTGATATAATGATTCTAGTGACATTCTATATACTATTTGCCCATTTGTGTTTCAGAAACCACCTTAATTATACAGCCATAGGGCTTTAAAAGTTGGTGTGTATTTCTAAAAAATTAATCAAATAATTTCAGACACATTTTACCAAAAAGGGGCAAGTTTGAAATTGGGGCCACAGCTCATTCTGATGCACGTACCCACTGCACAGGCGCCAAATGCGCACTCTGCTGGGAATCATCTTTAGAGGTGGGCTTGGGTTTAGTCTAGTTCAGAGGTGATCAAGTGACACTGAGTCTGAAATTATCTGGTGTACCAGTCACTTCTGCACACAACCAACCTTCTCCTGAGGCCCACCCGGTGGTGGCCACCCGCCTCCCTCGGCACCTGCCCGCCCCCAGTCCACCACAGCCCAGCAGCGCCCGAGGACAGGGCTAGTCTTGACCATGGGCCTAACACACAACCTACGGATGCTCTTCTTTTTAAAAAGACTTAAGCTCTAGAGGCTGGGGAGAAAATAAAAGCGACTTCTTTCCTACCTACCTTAGAGAGAGGACAGAAAGTTTTAACACTGATCCGAAATCACTCTGAAAAGCCTACGACACTGTAAGGTCCGTGGAGGGCCAGGTCTGTGTCCTACACCATTTCTAGGAGCACCAGGCTCACTGGGGTGGTCTTAGGTGAGAATGAAGGAATGTTATAATGGACTCCACAGAAAAACTGATATGCTAATTGCAAACAATAAACAGGCCCACAGGAGCAAGTGAAATCGCAAGAGTTTTCTCACACTGTCAGTCAGGAGCGAAGCACCTACAAGGATGAGTGAGCGCCACCTCCTCACTCCACACACAGGAGGCAGTGCGTGGGCACTGCCTGGGCAGAGAGCTGACACTGGGCAACACAACTCTTTCCGTGGGTGTGGCCCAAAGCGGGCACCCCGGAGTCCCCTACTGGGAGGCACCGGCTTCTTCCTGGTCCGCATCTGGGCAGTGCCCAGGGGCACCACGCTGCAGAAATGCCCTGAACATTATTCTGGTCACTCCTTCTGGTGGCAGGGAATGATGGCATGGATAATCCAAATGGCAGATCGTTAAAAAAATAAAACTTATATTTGGCTTTGGAAGGCATCTTTTCCTCAGGTCTAAAAAAAGTCACCTAGCTTCCTTTGAGCCTGAAAACCTGTCTTCTCTCACTCCAGAGGCCACCACCACTCTCTTCCTCTCATGTTATCCCCTTCGTTCCCTGGAGGGCTGCACTCCTCAAGCTGCTGCGGGCAGCCCGGAGGGGCACACTGGTGAAGCAGGGTGCGCAGCACAGCGCTGACGGTGCAGAGGGGCAGCTGGGCAGAGCCAAGTTCTGGGAGGCCGCGCTGAGTTTTGGCCAAATGAACAGGAAATAGGAAATGAGGCCTCCACACTGCTCAGGCAAGACGAGGAAGCTAACAGCTCTACGCCGGGTAAAGGGGTGCGTGAAGCCAGGGCAGGGTGGGGCGGCAGGGAGTCTCTTCCCGTCCAGCTGCAGAGCCAGGCTCATGTTCATTTAGATGAGAAATTTGGCCACATGAGGGGAAAAGTCCATTCTGATTATTTTGATTCTTTGTTGCTTTTTTTCTTTTTTGGTACCTCTAAAGATCGTATTATGACTCTTTGGGACATAAAAGGAAAGAGTTTCCCAAAGTGTCCCTATATTTTAGGAGGCTGCAAATACAAGCAGTGTAAATGCACACATGCGCACGTGGGTGCCCACAGACGGGTGCACACATGACACCGCCTGTCTCGTCATCTGTCTGTACAGAAATACCTCTCACCTACCTACGGAAATACCTAGGACCTGACAGACACAGGTAACCTCCCAGCAGTAACGCAGAGGACAAAGAAAGTCAATACATTGTCCTCATCGCTTTTAAGTCTATTATAAGTTCTAGGAAAATAACTAGCATAGAATGTGAGGTTTCAAACCTGACTTTTACTAAGAAAGCTATCAAAGCTTACTGAGCGCACGTGAGTGAAGACTGTTGCTGTGTTCTAGCTGAAGCTATATAAAAAGTGCTTTTGGACTTTTAAGAAATTCAGTTCTGAAAAGTACTATATACATAATCATTAAAAACTTTTCCCATTTAAAATAACACGAAACAATCTACTTCCCAGAACTGCCATCCTGGCCAAAGCCAGGGGTTGCTGAGCTGCCACGAGGACTGAGTCTGCCGTTTACCAAGCAGAACTCTGCAGCGGGGCCGGGAACAAGCCTGTGGCAGCGGTGTGCGAGGTGTCAGATCAATGCCCCGGAGCCCCAACTCCCCAGACTAGGCCCGGGGAGGCCCCCTCACCCTCTGCATTGCTGTCAGGCAGAACCGGGAGGAGGAAGGAGGAAGAAGGCTGGGCGGGAGGCACAACAAAATGGGCAGCGAGGCTCTCCCCGAGCTGCTCACGGCCCCCGGGAGATATGGCTGGTCATCTTGGTAAACAACCGCCCTGAGTTCTCTGAACGTGGGACGTAACATAAGAGCTGACTTCAGGTATGAATGAGAACTTGAAGCTGATACATACAAACTAAGAATCTACTTAGAATGGAGACTAGAATGAAATTCTCAAGTTAACCTTGTATCCTCAAATGAAAAAATAAATAAATAAAAGCTTTAGAGCATTTTGCTTATTTTCAAAATAATTCACAATTGGTTTATAGTTTGAAAGTTTACTGGATGCTTGCCAATCAGAAAATGGTAATCATTCTTCCTACTTTTAGAGGGTGGCTTACATAAGCGGATCAAATCTAGACAACAGGAGCCCAGAGAAAGTTATCTGGAAGGTGTTTGTGACTGGGATGTGCACATATCAGCAGTCAGTCAAACCACAATAAATCAGAAATTCTCCCCAGCGCGGCTGTGGCCGTAGCGCCGGCTTTCATGAGAGCAAGGGACCCCGCTTTTCAGAGACCCACATTTAACCACTTCTCAATGAAATCAGGAGCCCAAAGTCCCAAGTTAATTAGCTTATTTACAAATAGATGTTACTGGCACTCTTTTTCTTAAAGTTATTTCAACAGGAACAAAATCACCTCGATACTCTTCATCTTACACCAGCACACATCATTATGGATGAGAATCAATGTGCAACACTGAGTTCACACCAGGTAAGGTACTCTACGAGGCTACGTGGAGGAAGGGCTGTTGTTAAAAGTGCTTCCAGGGAATAACTGAGCATTCTGAGGTCAAAAAAGGATTACCTGGTGCGCTCTGGGTGGTCAGTGCTGGCCAACAGCAAGCCAAGGCAAGAGGGCGGCAGTGAGGAGCTGCTCTGGGCTACAGGAAGGCCTGCTGCACAACTGCTCCTCCTGCAGGCTGGCGACTGCCACCCTCACCCAGGGGCTTGGCTTCCCAAGGACCACAAGAGGCAACAGAGAAGCCAGCCAAGGGCTGGAATGCTACTTCGGGGCTACCTTGAAAATGTGAGTGTTCAACTGCCTTAGAAGCAAAAAACGCAAACTTTGTATCAAAACTTAGTTCGGCCTGTACCTGAAATGACAGTCATCTACTTGGAGGCCAAAGACAGGGCCGCCATAATCACTGGAAGCTCCATCCTGGTCCCCCCAAAAGAGGAGTCTTAAAGAGTGAGAAAAAAAGAAGGTAAGCCACAGTCAGGGCTGGGTGGGAAGGAGACGATCTGAATTTGCATCGAAGCAACGGACATGCCAAGAACTAGTTAGTGATAACCTCCAACAGCTTCTGTTTTTAGCTCCCAAACTTGACACCAGAGGAGACAGTGAAGTCATCTGTCACTTCTCCAAGAACCACCAGTGGATGATAAACTAGTGCATATATTTTATATTCTGCTTTCGACCCCACAAAGATTACAAACAACTGATCATGGAGATGAACTTGGGGGTAGGAGGGCAGGGGTGACAATGAATTACTGTAACTAAAACTTAGTCCAAGTGTCACAATAACAGAACTTTAAGACATTGAAAACACATAAACCATGTGGTACAGGGATATCTGTGAAAGTTTACTTTTACTAACACTAAAAAAAAAAATCTTATTCCTACTATTCCTCCCCCCTTATTCCTACTATTCCTCTGCTAGGGGGATCTTTAACTGACAACTCGGCTGAGGTCAAGCTCTGCATGGGGGCACGTCCGAGATGCTGTAAGTGATTCACTTCATTCAAACCTCCTGGGAGTTTACCTGAGTCATGATTATAATCAAGAATGAAACATTTATTGGAAATATAATTGGGATGAACCTTCCTTTCAAATACCCGACACTCCCTATTTGCACTGCTTTACCTAACCAGTGAGCCCCCCAAATCACATTCTAACACATGATCTGATTTTGAAGCTAATTCATAAACGGCAACTGGACTAAGCATTTAAAATAAAAATAAAGAGCAAAGCTTTAGGCGTGACTCACTTGCTGCAAAGAAGAATCCTGTGAGAACCCCGTGTCTTTAAAGTCAATTTCATCATCACTGGATGAATGAATATGGCAGGTTGTAACCTATATGCATAAAAATGTAAAAAACTATTTAACATGAAAAAATCTTGGACATTTGTATCAGCATATTTTATGGAAAAATCACATTTAGTTTTTCACTCAATGTGTAGCAGCGAAACCAGAAGTACACTGTAAGCCATATTCCACCCGGCAGCTCCAGGGCACACACCGCACTCAGCCTGCCCTGGCACCGCTTGCGGGCACGGCCCTGGTTACCACGTCACCAGGCAGGAGCGGCCGCCCCACTTAAGTGATTTTCATAATTATCTCCAATGAAATGTTTACAAGGGGAGGTCAAAATAATTGCTCAGATGAAACAGAAAAATCACTTTTATGTTCCAGGCCCGAAGAGTAAAACTGTAATTCCCAGGGATTACGCAGGAGCCACTAGAAAGGTCAAGTTTAAATATAACCACTTCACTTTAGATTCTTGCATTTCCTGGCTGCACCAAGGAAAGCACTGTCCACTGAATACGACTCAAGTCAATCATTCAATTCCCTGCTTATTAAATAAAACAGCCAGAATTCCGACCCTTAAAATGTGCGTCCCTACCCTTGGAATTTACAATTAAAACTTACCATAACTGAGCAAAAACACAAACATCAACTGCTCGCCTATTTGTACTAATTCACAAAATGTCACACAATACTAGGAGGAAATGCACGACTCGTTAGAAATGAGATATCCAGATGACTGATACAAAGAATAGCATCACTTTGTACAGCCTGGTCGCAAGCACTACACTTCTGAGGATAACAGACACTGACTGTGTCCTCTGGCTTAGCGTGCCTTTCTCACAGAAGCGTCGAAGGAGAGAACACTGTCACCAGGGGAGACCTGAGCAGCTGCCATGGCCCCTGAAGCCCTCCCTGTCTTAACAGCCCGGAGGACAGAAACTGGCCCGCCAGCTCTGTGATGTTCCAACACGGGTTCAAGAAGCCTTAAGTCGAAACGAAGCAGGCCTGTGTCAGTGGGGCTTAAGACATTCTGAATAGGGGCCTCCCTGGTGGCACAAGGATTAAAATGCAACCTATGGGGCTTTCCACAGCCTCTGCAGCACGACTTCGATCCCCGGCCGGGGAGCTACCCACATGGTGCCGCAGACCTCTCCTGTCTCCCCGCTGCTCCCCTCAGCAGTGTATTTTTCAATCAGTCTGCCTGTTCTGTTCCCCCACTCTGTCTCTGGTGAATCCTCTCACCCTCACACCTCTGGCCTGTACCCCAGTTCTTGTATGCATAAATGAATCTTAAAAAAAAAAAAAAAAAAAAGACGTTCTGAATAAACCATGATAAAGCACCGCCTGAATAAAATCAGTCCCTTCTCCCCCCTTGTCTGAACACCTTGGCAAGGGAGACACTAAGCCCAAGGAATGACCTGTGTTTCCAGTGAAGTCTCTCCACCTCTCTGAGCCGCCCCCCACTCCAAGTCTAACTCAGGTGATAAAATCAAAGGCAGACTGTGCGATGGGTGGAGGGAAGCGGCTGAGTCAGTCTCAGTCTGTGAGTTAATGGCGAGATATGAGGACAGGAATGTTCCAGGACAGCCCAGCAGAAGGCGGGCAGCGAAATAAACTGCTTGGTCACGGGAGCTGGCATCTTACGGGGTGACTGCCCTCAGGGGCAGGTCAAGCAGTGCTACCACCGTGGACTCAGAGGCATTTCGGGATGCTCAGCTGGCAGGCTAGTTGCAAACATCACACAAAAGCAGTGTGTATTGGCGGGGGGTGGGGGGGAGGCGCACCCCATGGTGGGGCACAGAAATAGAAGACAATTCAAACAGGAAGTTTGGTGAACTAAAAAAGAGGGAGTAAAACGAGGTGGCTACTAGCGGCTGTGGCCTGAGTTAGACAGCAGTCTCCTGTCCTCCCTGGTGCAGCAGCTTGCTGGTTAAAGAGGAGGAGGACTGGCTATGACGGGCCGCTGAGCCTGGACAGCCTCAACTCCTACCCTTACAGCGGTTCTGGGAGGGATTAAAATTTTTCTTAAAAAAGAAACGACCGCTTCAGAAAGCGGTGAGTAAAGCAATGCACGCACACCTTCAAACCACACTAGCGAAGGATGTGGCGATTCCGGCTCCACGCGCCGCGCAGGCCATTGGAAACCAGTGTGAGTAAGATGAGCTACAGGCACAGTCTTGTTCCCCACCAGGGGAACGTGCTGACCAGGTCCTGCTGGCTCACTGCGCAGGTATACCCACACAGAGCACCTGACCTCCGCTCCGCACACACCGCTGAGGCCCACCACCTCCACACAAACCACCTCCACTCCTCACACCTGAAAATCTCAGTCCTCATTTCTCCTGTCCCCGTGTCCACTGTGCTGTCAAAGGATGGCCTAGACCCCATCACCTCTCAGCAAGTCTGGGCAAGCCGCCACTGCACCCCTGGGCCTGCACTGACTCATGCAGCCAAGCAGCTTCTCTCTCCGCTCTTGCCCCATTACAGTCTGTCCTTAACCCAGCAGCCAGAGGGCCTTTTAAAAACAACTATCAAATTGTGACTTTCTAGCTCCACACCGATGGCCTCTCGGCTCAGTGAGAGTACACCGCGCGGCTGGTGCGGAGCTGCAGGAGACCTGGCTGCAGGCCCTTGCAGACCTCCAGCCCCGCGCGCCCTGCTACAGCCATACCGGTGGCATGCCAGCCATGCCCACACCAGGAGACCCCAGGCTCTGGCCACTGCACTCTGCTCTCCCCGCACCCCCCCCATCCCCAGCCTCTGTGCAAACACCACCTTCTCCACGAGGCTTGTGGGACCAGCTGATTTCAGACCAACCCAAGACACTCCCGAGCTACCTCCCCTGGAGCGGACCCATTTCACATGGAGGCAGGAACTCCTGACAACCTTGTTTAAAGCAATATCCTCAGTGTCTGGCACACAGCAGCCATTCAAGTAAATTAATGAACATGAGACTATCGACCCCTAACTTTAAACAAAAGGAACATGTACACAAGACTACGCTTGCGCCACCAGACCACTCTAAATACTCTTGATGTTGTAATAAAAAGTGCTTTAGAGATGACACTATCTTCCTATATTAAAAATCTTCTTTTAGGGCCTCCCCGGTGGCGCAGTGGTTGAGCGCTGGGTTGCGAAGCTGCCCACAGCCACTGCGGTGCCGGTTCGATCCCCAGCTGCTCCCGGACCACTGGAGGAGGGTCCCACATGGCGCGCAGACCTCTCCTGCCGCCCGCTGCTCCCCTCAGCAGTGTCCTTCGGTCCTTCTGCCTGCTCTGCTCCCCGCTCTGGCTCTGGTGGATTCTCTCACCCTCCCGCGCTTCTGACTGTACCCAGTGCATGTATAAACAAAATGAACAAACAAATAAATAAATAAAAAATAAAAATAAGCCTCTGTAAAAAAAAAAAAAAAAAAATCTTCTTTTAATTCAGCTGTATTAATTGTTGTCACAGGGAAGTGTTTCTCCATCTGGGCTGACCAGGCTGTTAGAGCAAACGACAAGCATGGCTCGACTGTGAGCCTCTGAGCGGAATGTGGGGCCCACAGACTTACTCGGGACCCCCAGCACCTACATGGCCCCGGAAGGCTAGAAAATAGACTCTCCGAGGGCCCGACCCAACCTGCCGAGTCTTCAGGCCAGTCTCTCGTGCCTGCCTATGTCACGGTCTTTACACAACTTCACAAACTGGCACTGAGGCGCTGGCACTTTTCAAAACAGTCTCACCCTTGGAGAAGAAGAAAGACAATAAAAGAAACTCAATTTTCTGCAGTCACTACAAAAACATTTTCTACATTATCTAAGTTCACTCCATCTAAATCTTTACCAATTTCTATGTATCTCGGGATGGAGAGTGCCTAGGCAAAACACAGAGGTCTTCGGGTGTGAGTAAATGTGATTTTATTTTTTTATTCACCGAAACTCCCACCATAAAAGCACATAAATGTACCCTGGGTATGACGGGGTCAAACGAGCAAAGAACTTCAGCCTGCTCAGAGGTAGGACAGTTAACGCCTAGGGTGAGGCACGGGGGCTGGCACAGCAGTGTCCAGACCACAGTCCTCCAGCCCACAGGCAGGGCACAGGCACGGTTTTGGTGTACACGTGAGCGGATCCCTGCTGTGGCCAGAAAAAGAAGAACAGGCTAGGCCAGGTAACGGGGTTCCCTCAAGCATGTGCCGCTCAACCCCCGGCTGACTGACTGGAGTCCTGGAACACACCTGAAGTGACCCCCAGGACGGCAGCCCAGCCACCCCATAGCAGGGCCCGACCTGTCAATCTGAGGCAGGTGCCGCAGCCTGTGACTTTGCCCCCTGTCTCGAAATGAATGTGTCACAGTCAGCAGAAACGTGCTTTCCCCAACATCCCACTGGTTCACAATCCTCTTGTGACAGTTTGGAAAGATGAGACCCCACTGCACTCACCATGTTTTCCCTGGAACATGGCATGCAGGCCTACTGGGCTAAGTCTGACACATTCTGGGCAGAAAAACAAAGCGCCCACAGGCCACAGCTAAAGTGTCGCTGGTGGCGTAGTGTCCCTTAAACACCGTAACACGTGCACCCTTGATACCACCAAGCAAGACTCTTGACAGAACTTAAGACTAAATGGCTGTTAATGTTGGATATTTGGGACCAAGGAACTGAAGGGTCTTAAAGGTTAACCTGACAGTCTCAACAAAACCACAGTGTGGGGCTCCCCCAAGATGGGCAGGACAAAGGCGGTGACTGGCTCTGGCATCTAGACATCTGCTCCATAGGCTGACTCCGTCAGCTGCAGATGACCCGTGTGGCCCAGCACGGTGTGGAGAGCGCTAAGGCTAAGGGCCCCTGCTCGCCTGTCTTGTGCACAGGCGTGCGTGACTGGCTGACGCACCTGAGCTGAAAGGGCTGCACGTTGCACACAGGCCCGAGCTGCTCTGTGCAGGTGCACGTCACACCTGCAGGTGCAGACCAGACCCTGATGGCACCACGCCAGGCACCTACCTCGTTCCAAGCAATGAGGACCTTTCTACCAAACTGCTCACAAAAGAAACTGGCTTGAATTACTGAAGGTATAACTTTTTTTTTAAATTCCTGATAATGAAAATTTAACTAGACATTTTTCAGTTCTACTTTTGAAGTTAATCAAAAGAAAATTTTAAACCAAGTTTCTCAAACAAAATCAGAATATTCCCAAGTACCCCTTTATCAATAAGACAATCTCTTTAGTCATCATGTTCCCCACTTTCTTAATAAGGACTCAATACTGGAGCCTCTAGAAAGACATGGCTTACAGCATGACAGCACAACCTCACTTTATAACACAACCCTGGTATCTGGAACTCCACCTGACATGACTAGTGAAAAACAAACAACGGGCCACACATTAAAGGTGACTTAATCCTCCCTTGCTGGCTCGGGGCTGCCAGAATGAATGTCAGTTTCTCCACTGGGCTATGATATTCTCAGACACTAAGGGCGATCAGACAGAACTAGTTTAATTTTTTTATAATTATCTCTTTATAATTCTTTCAAATCATGGTACCTACTACTTCTATCGTTCTATCAAATCGCGGTACCCGCCAATTCCAACATCATACCCAAAAACCCATTACTCCACCAACCTGTCCAGAAACTGGAAGAAGATAACCCAATGTGTTAGACAATCTACCCAGGGGGAGGGACACCGGGACCAGTGACGCTCCAGAGCTGCCAGAGATGCTCTGCCTTCCTCGGGTCCACATCCTGCTGTGAGCCGAGGCTGGAGCTGCTCCATTCCTAGTGACTGGGTGTGACTGTACACCAGAGACTCCCACCGGCAGCTCTGAGTTGCAAATACGGAATCAAATGTCTGGCACATCCACCTCCACAAAGTGCAGACGCCCGCCTATGTCCAGGCCACAGGAATGATTGATTACCCGCCGGCATGGGCCTCAAAGGAAATGCTCCCGGTCTTCAAAAGTAAAAGCAATACTTACCTTAAAGTAATAAGTTAAAAAAAAAAAAAAAGAATACTTTCCAAAGTCCAATATAATTAAAAAAAAAAATTATCAATGCCATTATTCCCTGGCTAAAGTACCACTCCATTAAAGAGTTTTAAGCTGGGGTTTCAAAGTCATCCACAAAAACTTCCCGCTGAGAATGACACAGAACAAGGGAAAACTCAACTCAGTAACATCAGAAAATACCCAAAGGAGTATTCAGGCTTCCTAATCCCCTGGGATCACCTGAGGCAAAGTTAACAAACCCAAGGGCGCACCAGGCAGGCCAGAGGCGGGTCCGAGCGATGCGCAGGGAACAGGGCACTCTCTGCCCGCGGGGTTAAGAACTGTCAGTGGCTTCTGCATCTTCGGTCATCCCAGGCAGGACGTGGAGGTGACCAGAAAAATGCGCAAGGCTACTGTGCACAGTGACCTCTCTTTCTGGTAAAGCATGAACCTAAGCTTGGCCCACATCACAGGGACAAGTTTTCCCACCTTTCTGAATAAATGGACAAAGGCAGAGAGCCCTGAAATCACAAAAATGTAACCTTATAAAACCTACTAGATCCACCGTGTTCCTCTTGTTAGTCTCTCCCAAGGAGCTGGTGCAGAATGTCTCCCATCGCTCCCTGACCTCGTCGGGGAGATCTGCAGAGAGAAAAGGACGACGCACTGTCACTCCCGCTGCAGTGAACTCCAGGCTCAGGAAGCGAGAAGGGACGAGGTGGCCACACCCACTCGACCAGTGAGGCCAGCGGGTCTAGAGCCAAGCACCTGGCTGAGAGGAATGGAGTAATTAAGCCCACCCCACAAGTCTGCAGGACCCCTACGACTTGCAGGAACCCATTCCCACCTCCACCCCCGGCTACATAAGGTGGCAGGAAATGCTGCCCACATCAGCTCCCACACGCTCTTCTGAGTCACCGACTGGCACCTGGCCAGCGAATATTCCATGAAGGCCACCCGGTTCTCCATGACGCTAAGCGCGCGATATCACAAGGCCAACACAAGGACATAAAGCAGTAGACAATTCGTCCCTGTTACAGAAATTTTAAAGAACATACAAATAATTTTCAGAAAACTCAAACTGGCTGGAATTCTGGAGTCCTTCTAAGAGAGAAGTGGTCAAGTGACAGTTTTGCTTTAAGTCCACACTTGAGCGTGCACCCCACAGGCACGCCCAGCTCATCTGGCAAGTGACGTCCACAAACTCAACCATAGTTTCTTCCGAGGTAGCCTGGATGGATTAAATGTTAATGCTGCTGCAGAGACCTTCAGGAGTGCACAGCCGCCAGCCTAGTGAGAGGCACGGAGAGCGAGTCCGCGGCGCTTCAGCCTCACAGCCACGGAACTTAGTCCCCAGGCACACGGGGCCTACAGAAGGAAGGAAAGGGCGGGAGTGGCCACAGCTCCAGCGACCCCGCACGGCCGAGCATGCCCACACCAGCGAGCCGTGCCCTGCGGAATCCAAGTGGGTAACTCAAGCACAGCGAACTCGACCAAAACCTACTAAGAGGCCTGCAGGAAGGAGAAGTTCCCTCTTCAAATACATCCTCATGAACCTCATTCAAGTCTCCACATCAATTCATAAAATATAAAGAAACCCCAGAGCAGCTATGAAAACGCTACACATACCCACTTGCCGGCCCTCGCGAGGCCTGGCCACTCACCTCGGATGAGCCGCTGTACCAGTGTGCTGCTGGGGCCCTTGTCGGCGCTGTGCACGATGCAGTTGGCGATCCGTGTCAGGTGTCCCATGTAGCCGTGCCGTCGGCCCCCCTCGGCCCTGTCGGGGGGAAGGACACACACTCAGACTCCTGATAGCACAGAGAGCGGGAACAGCTCGGGGACAGTGTGGGTTTACAGGCTCGTTCTGAAGACGGAGCACACAAGAGACTGGCCAGAAAAGGAAGAGGCAGGACAGCGCCGGGCTGAGAGCCACGGTGGCCTCCCCCCAGGAGACAAGGTCTGCTCCGACCGACAGCTCATCTGCTGTGATGTCTACTCTCTTTAAAAGACAAACAGGCGCCATTCATTGGTGCCTAATACTTACTTCCCCTTATAATGTTTTGTGAAATGATTTGTCAGACTTTCAACAGGTCGCAGGGAACTGAGAGGAGAGCACTGGGGTTCATTTTGCTGAAAGATCATTTTTCTCATCCCACCCAGCAGCAGCGGCGGCATCCACAACGGCCTCTCTCCAGCCGGAACATCTGCCGACAGGAGCCGGCCAAGGCAAGACGTCGCCAGCTGCACGTGCCCAGTGACCCTGGGCAAGGCACGGCAGGGTCATCTTCCTAACTGCGGGCTGCGCCGTGGCGACACACCAAGCCGCTGTGACTGCCACCAGGCTACTGACAGAGGGTCACGGCCTTGAAGTCTATGAAACAATAGGGGTTTGTTTTTTTTTTTTTTTTTTTGAAACAGAAGATTTTAGATGGCAGACAGGTGGAGTAAACTGAGATTTTTTTTTTTTTGTTTGCTTAAAAGGATTAACTTTCTGCAGCCACCAGAAAAACCATACTCTACTGCAGGCCTGCTGGAGAACAAACAGGCCAGCGATGAGGAAGCGCAGCATCAGAGGCACAGGGAGGATCTCTCTTCTGGTTTCAAGGTCTAGAGAGCAAAGTGTTTCTCCTACACATCCTCTTAGACCTACCATGTCCCCTCAAGGCCACATGAAAACAAAAGCCCAGCTACAGGTTTCCGACCCAGGCCTTCCGAGGTTCTCGGGGCTTCTGGTACAAGGGAGGACACAATAGGAAAACCTGTCCAGGACCCCTTGGGACAAGGTGGGTGTCATTAGCCAGGCCTGGGGGGTGGATCCCCTGGGGGGTAGAGAGTACCAATACCTCTGCTCCGGCCAGATGAGGCAGCGTGGAGAGAGAGTGGCGGGGCAGGCACAGAGAGGCGAGACGGAGTCAGACACAACCAGATGCTGACCAGATGGCCCCAAAGAGCACCCCGCCGGGCTCCATTTGGAAGAACATGAGCAAGACTGGTGAGGAGAAGCTCCCCATCACACCTGCCACTGGGCCAACCCCAAGTCCTCACTGGGGGCATAAACAATAGTTTAAGACCAAGCCTCATAAAACAAAGCACTCCCTCCCATGAGCCCCCAGCTCCCCGAGGGCCAGGAGTCTGACAAAGCAACCCTGGGGAAGGACGGACGGCCCAGACAGCATCTTGGGGGGCGGGGGGGGGGGTTCCCGTCCTGGTCACGGGGGCCGCACGAGGCACACATCTGTCAGAGCACCTAGACACCAGCCCACCCAAGCAGGGGGAATGTCACCTTGGGAGGCTTATGCTTCAAGAAACTCGCTTAAAAACAAGTGCCCGGAGCAGGCCTGGGAGTGTTTCCCAAACATGCCCTATGACCCCTGCTTCAGAAGCCGGGGCATCAAGTCCAGGGCATGAGCGAGGACGGCACTATGGAAGACACATGGATACAGCCCAGGACCTCAGTCACCAGGGCTCTGGAGAGACCCCCTCGCTTCTCCCCTGACCCCTGTGGCAGCGGCTCCCCTCTGACACAAACATGCAGAGTCCCGTTCTGAGTAGGGTCTCCCAGGACAAACACGCCAAATAAAATCATCGCCAACGACTTGGCTTCACAAGCCTTTCTTCAGCTCCATGCTATCTCAGGAAAACTGCTGTCCAAAAGGACCAGGGCGTTTCCAGGGCAGTAGAGGTGGAATAAAGGCCCTGGTTCCCCCAAGAAAGTAGAAAGACATGGGAATCAAGCAAAGAAAGGATGAGAGAAATACCGCCATAATTAAATAACCTGGGTGGTCCTAGCTGTCACATGACCCGCACCGTGTCATTATTTTCACCGTTGTTCCTCCAAGGGAAATGGAGAATATTTTCTTCAAATTTTAAATCAAACTGAATTCCCATCCAAAGACCATTTACTTACTGTTTCTTTTCATTCATCTCCCAGGCTTCAAGTATTCGCTCAATTAATTGACATTTTTGAAAAAGCTGAATAAAAAGGAATATGCCAGTTAGCATTTATAAAAATCAAAGTGTCAAAGTTTTATTTTTATTTATTCATTTTAAAGATTTATTTACTTATTTATTTATACAAGCACTGGGTACAGTCAGAAGCGCGGGAGGGTGAGAGAATTCACCAGAGCCAGAGCGGGGAGCAGAGCAGGCAGAAGGACCGAAGTACACTGCTGAGGGGAGCAGCGGGCGGGCAGGAGAGGTCGGTCACACCATGTGGGACCCTCGCCGGTGGCCAGGGATCGAACCCGTGCTGCAGAGGCTGCAGGCAGCTTCGTAGCCCAGCGCTCAACCGCTGCGCCACCAGGGGAGGCCCAGTGTCAAAGTTTTAAAGGGAAACAGAACTCTGGTTAAACAGAAGAGCGGTGCGTGTACCCCAGCAAGCTAAATAGAACCACGAATGGCTGCCGACATGGAATGCAATGTAATAATAAGTTTACTCAAGGCCCTCAGGAACTAGAGAGACAAGCCAGGCTCCCCGCGTCCGCTGCGCCTCTACCTGGGCATGGCAGGTACTGGCCAGTGAGCAGCGGACCCAACGCAAAGCCAGGTTTAATCAGCCATGAAAGCTGGGCTCAGAATGAACAGAACCTAACTGCAATTTAGAGGCAATGAAGACAACTATGCCCTGGGAAAAAATCTAAGCAAGCTAGACCTGTACTTTTTAAATGTGAGCAGCATTTCCTTCAAAAGGTACTAGTTAAACTGTGTGAATACTACAAAAAGGTGCGGCCTGGCAACAGTCTTCGAGTCTATGACGGCGCTGCAGGCTGCGTTACGGAATGTGCGACACCCATTTATTCAAAGGTCACTTCTCTTCCCAGCTATGTGGTGACTCTGGGCTAGTCTTGCCAGTCTTCCAGGTTTGGGAGGAACCCAGGCTGAGCTAGAAAATTTGCTATACCACAGAACTTTAGAGCAAGAAGTAAGACAAATCACCAAAATCACCTCATATTTGACTAAAGAAAGCAGGCCCCCAGAGGCTCTCAATAGCCCATAAAACTCACTTCTCACGACCCTGGCCACCAGAGATTAAACTCTGGTATGCCAAATAACGACAACTGTTTTCTGCAGTATTTAAAATTTTATGGTTCTTCTGATTGCCAAGATATTTAAATCTCCAATTCAACTGATTTTATCCTGAAAAGTTCATCTAATGAACATTTGTCCAGGATTTGATTTACAGAAACACTGGTGCAGTAAAAACATAGCAATTAAATATTTAGATATGAAAAAATTTTTTGAAAGATTTATTTATTCATGCATACAAGAACTGGGGTACAGGCCAGATGCGGGGGGGGGGGGGGGGCCGGGGCAGGGGGAAGGACGGAATCGCAAAAAATATCACCAAGTAATCTTACGTGTTTCAGTAGCAAATTGTCCCCAGTGGACTCTTGATCGGTAATGGTGCCGTTCTCTGTGTTTTCAAAAGGACTTGCAAGAATCAGTGCAACACAAATTTCCACTTGTGTATGTAAAAAGTTATTCCATGTGTATTTGAAGAACATGTCCTATAAAAATGAAAAATGAAGGTTTTGTTCAGCTACCTCAGAGTTAAAGCCACTATTTTAATATACTCCTAGAACAGTGATTTAAGTAAAAGAGAAATGATGTGCTCATGTCCAAAAGTCTCAGTAGAAGAAGCACAAGTTTACTCTACTGGGGACCGGAAACACCCTTCACAATCTAAATAGCACCGTATTTGCTCACTGAACTAGCTAAAATTTGCTTGGCATCCAACAGAGACCAACACCACATGCATAAAGACTACAATCCATTTCTCAGAGAGAAAGGGAGTATCTTCTACTGCAACTAATGCAGTAAACTCCAAATACTTTTCAAAGAAATTTATGAGAATTTCATTTTGACTCAAAACTATTTACGAAGGTCTTGCACAGGGCACGGTGCAGGCACTCTGGGGACAGACGATGGCCCCTAGCTCAGGCACTCACACCCTGACGAACCACCACCACGCAGGCACTTCAAACTCATACAGCTACCAGCAAACGGAGCCAAGTTAAGAGTATGACAGGCGGTAACTTGTGGGTCTCCTAGGAATCCAATTTCTTTTTTTTAAGATTTATTGATTTATGCATAAAAGAACTGGGGTATGGGCCAGAGGTGTACCAGAGGTGTGAGAAGATTCACCAGAGACAGAGTGGGGAACAGAACAGGCGGACTGACTGAAATAGACTGCTGAGGGGAGCAGTGAGTGAGACAGCAGAGGTCTGCTTGCCATGTGGGTTGCTTCGCGGCCGGCGGGAATTGAACCGGCACTTCAGAGGCTGTGGACAGCTTCACAGCGCTGTGCTCAACTGCCTGCGCCACCAGGGAGGCCCGGGAATCCAATTTCTGGCAAAGGTAATAGTACCACAAAAAAGGAAAGACAATTCCTAGAAGCAGAAAGTGCACAGCTCAAGTATGTATTCAGGACTACTGAGGCTGGTTAGCTAATCTCAAAATGAAAAAGTAACAGTTAATGATCCACTTAGGAGACCTGTTATCACTCAAAAACAGCGCTGAAGATGAACGACAGAAAAAACTAATGGCAGCTGGCCAGGGCTGTGGGTGTTGTTAGGCTGTATACTCCCAATACTGAGAGTAAAGACTAGTAAGTGCTAACTTCGGGAAGGATCTCCCAGAGGCAAGCGTAGAAAGTCACATTCTGGCTTTGGCCAGAAGCCAGAGGGGAAGGCAAAAGTTATGTCCCCAGAGGACAACGATTATGCTACAAAGAAACCGTGTTCCTTTAAGGTTCCATCTTCCTTCAAAATGCTCTCTGCCCTATACCAACAGGGCATTTAACCCAAAGCTGAAATACAACCGAACCCCCTCAGTGATGAACAAGCATGGGTTTGAAAGCAGATGTGCTCTCGGCGTGATCTGAACAAAAGACACTCATTCTCATGGAGTCTCACATAGGCTTACATGAGAAACATCAAATGCGGGTCACAAGGGCTTCCAGGTCGTGAGCAAACATCCAGACACTCCTTCCAAATGGCCTTGAAGCACCCCAAATGCATGAGGCGCCAGGTGTCCCGTGGGACCTGCTGTGTTTGCTCTTGGGCCTTCTGTGCCGTGGGTGGGAGGCCAGAGCGCACACAGGACGGGAGGCGCCTATGGAGCCTACACACAACACTTGGGACTGGGGGTCAGGGTTAGGAACATCCAGGGAAGCCTGGGCAAGCCCCCTTCCCCGGCCAGCAGGCCAGCGGGTGTTTCAGAGTCTCAGTCACCTCACAGCCACGTATCGCAGTGGAAAGTAGAGCCTGACCCCTTGGCTATTTATGAAGAGAAAACAATGCTGCAAGTAGCAGTCACTGGTTACACACACATTACCCCCCCACACACCCCACCCAACCCCCAGCGTACTAGACAACGTGTGACAGGATGAGCTTTCTGTCTCTTTGAAATCCTCTGATGAAGTTCTCTACACACCCAACAATAAACTACTACCGAAAAGCCAAAAGCGTTCAAACGCGATGATACACTCAAGGTAAAACCATCTAAGAGACCATTTAAGCTCAGACCAAGAGTCACTGATGCCTTTTATAAACCCGTGAGGTTCTGACTCAAGTGACAGGTGCCTAGAGTCAGGGGCAAGCTGGAGAGCCCTCAGGGAGTCTTACCAAGATGACCCCGATGCTGTTCAGCTCCACGAGGTCCCCGTTGATGCTGCTGGTGTTGGTCTGCAGGAGGCTGGATATCAGGCGGATCACATTCAAGCGGGTGTTCCCCACGGGAGGGTCCAGCACGCCCCACGTTGTCTTCATCACACTTTTCTGAGGAGGAAAAACTGCCCAATTAAACCCAGGTAAGCCAACAACAGGGCGTGAGCATGTATTGAGAGACACTCCCAGGTCAACCAATCCTGTGCAAGCTCTGGCCTGAATTCTACATCTAGAGGAAAACCTGAGACTGCACCTGATCTCCTTGAGACAGGACAAGAGGAGCAAGAGGGAAATAAACGAGCCATTCCCTGGACTGTACGCTTCAGAAGACGCCAAGTATCCCTCTTTCCAATATCCCAAACTGTCACAGGAATAAGCATAAAGCTACTTGGTCCATAAAAAAAGTACGATATTCCAAGCCTGACCAGAAATCTAAGAAATTAAGAGAAAAGTACAAGTGGTTTGGGGAAAAGAGTCGAGACTTTGCCAAATCTTCCACAAAAACACAAACTCAGAAGTTGCTATGGATCACAAATTGAAAACGAACCCATTCTTGTCCATAAAAGGGAGTTTTAATAGTTGTAATCACAAAAAAACACAGGCCATGTCAGAACCGCAGAAGTTTGACAGGAAAGGGTGAGGAATGATAATCTAACAGCGAGCTACTCTTTGCCAACATTCCCATCCAAGCCAGCCCTCTCCTTCCTGGTCCCCAGCCTTAACGTAACTGAGGCCTCACAGTTCATTCCACGTGAGCCAGTTCTCACTGACAGACACTTGCAAAGCGTCACGGGCCCACTCACAGGCCACATCCACAGTGACACCAGGTGCTGCCGCCCCCCACTCTAGCAGCGAGAGGAGATCCGAAGCAGGCACTGCCTCACTTCTGAATCCAGGCCAGAGAGGATTCTTGAGTGGGAGCCATGTTAGAGGCTTCCTTTTCGTCCACCCAGAAAGATGACGGGGGCGGCGGGGCATCTAAGAGAGTGGGGGGCTTTCCACTGTAGCCCCACGGCTCACTCACATCCTTCTTCCTCCCACTCCACTGGCGACGTTCCCTCCTAAGGGAATCGTACTCCCTATCCTCCCTTCCCGCTCTCCTAGCCTTCTCCCTAGGCCTGCTGTCAAGGATGTCAGTGGCCGTAACTGAAACACCAACAGAGGTCATTTCCCTGCCAGTGGGCGCCGGGTCTGGGACGCACAGCACCCAGGTTGTGTGCAGACGAGACCACCGCTGCAGTGGCACTGCCGCCTGCTCCCTCTGCTCCCTCATGGCATCGGTCCGCTGAAAAGGCAATGTGGAAGCTGCACTAGGCTCCCTGGGAAACGGATATGAAATTACTGTTAAATCGCTAAAAGGAGAAAGAACAGAAAACATCTAACTTAGGAGGGAGAAACAGAGCACTGAGGCCCAGGGACTGAGGTGCCACAGAGCTGTGCGCTGCAGCGGCAAGCCCCAGGGTGGAGGAAGGGGCGTGCAGAACTGGCGCTGGGCACAGAGTTCTCACAGACCTGAGTCTCCCACCTTATAGGTCTCAACAGGTAGAGTCTCTCACTCAAGTCTAAATCTGTCACACGAAACCAAGGGGTGGGGTATAACGGAAAACACCCCTCTTTTGTAGGTCTTCACTGTCCTGTTTGTGCTCCCAGTGGCCTACTGAGGAGACAGTCACTTTTAGATTAGGGTGCTCCCTCCAGAGAGAAGCTCCAAGTCACGTTCGACCAACTATTTCTCAACGGAGGCCTCATTCTGTCGGGCCGCACACCGCCCAGCCCTGAGAAAAGAAACAACTGCACAGAGAAGCGCCTGAAAGATGATTGGAGGAGACAAAACGCTTTATAGAAACGACCGTGCACTGAAAAGGAAGTGAAGCTTCTCAGACAAACAGGGCAGAGGCGCAACAGAAGGTGCGGACGGTAAAGGGCTGTGGGCGCGGGGAAGGCAGGCCTGTCCCTGCACAGAGAGCTTGGCTGCTTCTGGTTTCGCAGGACAGGAGGAACGCCTGTCTGACCAGCATGCAGGTGCCCGAGAAAGAAAAGCTGCATGTTCTCTAAGCAACTAAGTATTTTACTTTAATCTTAAATGATCTACAAACAAAAGCCAGTTAAAAACCTCAGAAGCAGTAAGACGAGATATTACCTCAAACAGGGGCCAACTGAAAGCTATCTCAAGAGGCAGTGAGAACCACCAGCAGCGGGCGTGTACCAGGCCTGGCACATGCTGGTCATGGCCGCTGTTACTCTGAGGTTCTAACAATTGTTTAAAAATCAAATGACTGCAGCAGCCAGCCACGCACCAGGTCGCTGCCCTACCTTGGGAGGCTCGAGGAGGAGCTCGTGGAAAGACCTGAGTCGTCCCCGGATGGCTTCCAGGACACTCCTGTTGACCGAGCAAGCTGAGTGACTCATGCCTGGCGGGCAGATCTCTATGTGGCCTTCAAATCTTAAAATAAAGGAAGTTAGTTTTACTTAACACATTTCAAAGTAAAATTCTAGGTGTTCTGTACCGACGAGAGGTGTATAAATACATACTGGTTCTAGCAACTCTTCTGAAGGAACGGGGAAGGGGCAGAGCAAAACCTCACCGGGGATCCAAGGGCCCAAAGGCCAAAGGCCTCCACGGACAGGTGAAAATCCACATGGTTCGTCCTGTTCTCCTAGCCCTTCTAAGTCTTCCCCTTATTCATCACGAACTGGCCAGGAGACTGGAACAGCACCACACTGACCCTGAGTACAGGGCACGCGGCCTGAGGGTTGGGGTGTCAGCAATCAACAGCACTGGGGTATCAGGGCACAACCCATACGAACCCTGAATCATGCTGTATGCCTGAAATGTGTTGACTGTACCTCAATAAAAAAATGAAAGAGCTGAACTGCTACATATAAATTTAAAAACCATGGCCTGCATTTGTTCCCTGTAGCTTTCCTCAGCTAATCAGTCTCCTATTAAAGGGCCTCAAGTTCCTCCCAGAGTTCAGTCTGTACTTACCAGCACCCGCACTTATGAGACTCCTGCCCCCAGCCATGCTAGTAACTAAAAGGAAACAGGTTCTCAAAGTGGGGGCAGGATGGCGCTCAGGAGGGGAGGAGCGTCAGCAGAGGGAGGCCAAAGAATGTGGCATGAAGTTCAAATGGAAAGACACAAAGGAGAGCACCGCATGGAGGGCAGCACTGCATGCCAGAAAGACGCTGCTCAACTTTCCGGCTATTGGCTCTAGTATGGAGAATGGACCGCCACCACCTCACGTGGCCCCCTAGGACTGTGTGAGGCTCACACAGACACAGCCAGGCAGATAAGCCAGCACCTAGAGACGACCAGTATGTCTGCACTTGAAAATAGTCCCCACGTGAAGATTTCCAGTGCTGAGGGTGAATGTGTTCAGAAACTCGATTCCTGAACAACGGATTTTTGCTTTGACTATAGTGCTTTTGAATGTGGATGGATTTTAATAATCTATTTAGCCACATAAAGCTTTCTCACAGTTTCTGTCTTAAAAATTCTTTACAATCCCTTAATTCTGTGAGGCTAGTATTTCTGCTAAAAAAAGCAGTTCTTTTCACTAGTATTTTCAATTCAACTCATCAGGAATTCATTTCTGTGTAAAATAACAGGTACAGACACGATTTTTTTCTCAAGTGGTGAGTCAGCTACATTCACAGAACAATCTCCCTTTACCCAGTTATGTGAAAAACCATAGACTAAAATTTCCTAATCGCTCATACCAATGCTGTTTATTTGTTCATCTAGTAAATATGTAGCAAGCACCACTTATGGACCAGCCCTGGTCTGGGCCTGGGAGCTGGAGACCACATCCTCGCAGGGCCGACAAGCTCTCACGCAGCCATCTTTATTATAAAAATGCTACTAAAAAGTGTTTAGCTGTTCTATTTCTATTCAGCCAAAGCCCAAACAAAACCCATGCTGATATGCCAAGCAGAGCTGTGTTAAATTTAGTATATGTGCTGCCGAAGCGAGCACGCTGTGTTAAATTTAGAACTGAGATCTGGACGGGCACAGGAGGTATAGACATTTCTGGTATCAGAAGCTCCTTGGGAGGCTGAACCACAACCTACTGCGCAGACGCACATCATCTCCATTCATCAGGCGAATGGTTGTTTATAGTTTGGGGTGACTATGAATAGAGGTGACATGCACGTTGGCATACGAGTTTCTGTATGGGTGAATGATATGTAAGAGACTGCTGGGAATGATAATAAACGTGTGTTTAACTGTGTAGAAACCGCTGAGCACTTTGGAAAGCAGCGGCAGCTGGCATCCCCATGGAGCAGCTAGCAGAGACCTGGGGCGCCCTGCTGTCACCAACATTGGGTGCTCCACTCTGGTTGTTTGGTTTAGCTACATTGTGGGTGGAATGGGTGTCCCCAAAAGGTCTGTGAATGTGACATTATCTGAAGGTGTAAGACTTTCAGGTCTTGAGCAGGTGAGCCAGGGGCTCGACACGCCCCGTGGATCTGTACAGGGGGAGCAGAGGAGCTGGCCACAGGTCAGGAATGCCAACAGCCCCAGAAGCTGGAAGAGGCACCTTTGGGGCAAGGACACTGCTGATACCCTGACCTTGCACTTCTGGCATGCAGCCTATGACAAAGTAAATCTCTACTGTTCTAAGTCAAAAACTTGTGGTATTTTCTAAAAGCAGCACAGGAAAAAAATTCAAGTTTTTCAAAATATGTGTAGGTTATCTCAATGTGGCTTAACTTGAATTTCACGAATGACAACTGGCAATGCATGTTTTCAGGTATTTATTTGCTATCTCTATGCATTGCATGTTGCTCTATGTGTGCATGTGTGTATAAACACATATGCACATGCTTTATTCTCTAAATAAATCTTCTGACCTTATAAATGGAATTGTCTATTTTCTTGCTCAAAATTTTCAGTGTTTTTAATATATATCTGCATATAAGTCCTTTCTCTGATATGTTATTTACAAATATTTTCTGGTGGTCTGCGATCTGCCTTTCGTTTTCTTACTAGTCTTTCAGAGAGCAGAATTTAAAATCTTAACATAGTCTCAGCTGACAGCTTTTCTTTTGTGGACTGGGCTTTGGTGATGCATCTAAGAAATGTCTATCTAACCGTGGTTAAAGATCTTTTTCCCTAGAAATTCTTTAATTTGGGGATTTACATTTATTTCTATGATCCATGTAAGAGTGACTGTTTTACATAATCTGCAAGGTCCGCCATTTTAACATGGATGTCCAGAGTTCCGGGACCGCCTGCAGAGAAGGCTGTCTTTTTTCAACTAAATTGCCCCCACACCTGTCAAAAAACAGCTGACCTGAGTGGGGGTCAACTTCGGGACTCAGCACCGAGCCTTGTTAGAGCTCTGGATTTTGGCCACTGTCAATAATTGATTTTTGAAGGATGAATAAGCCGCAACCCCAAAATAAACTGTAGCTGATCGTGACACATTATCTTTTTAACACACTGTCGGATTTAAGGTGCTAACATCTTCTTAAGGAATTTTGCATTTAAGCCTCTGTGGAAATCTCAGTAAGCAGTTTTCTCTCCTGGAATACTTTTGTCTCATTCAAAGTACTGCTGGCCTCAAAGAACCATTTTTTCTGCTATATTCTGACAGAGTTTTTACATCTTTGGTGGAATTTACCAAAGAAGCCAATCCCGGCTAGGAGTTTTAGCGGAAGGTTTAAATGAATGTTCACCTGTCTGTGTTGTTTCCTTCTGAGTGGAATGAGCACTGGCAGTTTTTATCCCTTGAAGGAAGGTGTCTGTCTCATCTAGAGTGCTGAGTTTGTCTTGTTGTTTGTTGTCTTTTCTTATTCTCTTAACCTCTGTAGGGACTGTACTTATGTAGCCAAATTCATTCTGATTATCTATAATTTGTCTTTTCTTAGTCAATCTGGCTGAAGAGTTATTAATCTTATGATCTCTCTAATGAAGCAGTAGTTTCCTCAGTTTCCTGTCTTGTTCTCTTCCTGTGTCCACTCTAATACGAATACTTCCTTCTGTTGCTCGGGCTTTCATTTGCTCTGCCATTCCTAGCTGTATGTAAAGGTGGACACTGACCCCACTAGCAGGCTTCCCCCTTCCTACTAACGTGCCTCTACTACTCTCACTGCACTCTACAAATGCTGACACATTCTGTTTCTATCACCAATTTGTTTCAAAGCACTCTCCCATGTTTCTTATTTCATATTTAACACTTGTTATTAATTAGAAGTGTATTAATACATTTTAGAATATTTGGGGGTATTCCAGAAACCTTTTCCCATATTTCTAGCTTAGAAATTCATTATGATCTGAATATAGGGCGTGTCATTTCTTCTGGGCCCTTGCAGCTCACAAACCAGCTATCTTTTTGGTCTAACTCCTCCTCTTCCGGCATGGGTAACCCCCAAGCCCTCCACTGAGTCTCTCTTTGACTATGTCGAAGTTCACCTCGAGTCCGAAGCATTCTTCTCTGCTCTGTGCTCTCATCTCTGGCATTCCCTACAGCCTTCCACCTCACTGTTAACATTCTCCATCTGTACACACACACTGGCTGCTCTTCTTACAAATCTTAATATATTAATCAGTTATTTTAAATTCCCTGTCACATAGCTCCGACATTTTAAATACAGTCTGAGCGACTGCTTTTCCTCTTTGAGATTGTGCATAGGTTGTTCTTTTTTCCTCTTATAATTTTTGGCTGAACACGGAACATCCTGTACAGGGTAGTAGAAACTGTTGTGAAGAGTAGTGATGTCTGCAAAGGACCACTCCCTTTTTGTCCTATATCTTCGTGTGGGGTTTAAAGCCATCCAGCCAACAGCTGAGTTAGTTTGAGTTTTGTGGGTGCTGTGACTGCCCTCCATGCACTGAAGACTTCAAGTTTATCTCAAGCTACTTTGTATTTTTATACTTAAGGCTGTTTGGCCAAGTTTCCCCCACCTTTAGCTACAGTTCTTCCCTTTAAGCTTGTTCCTGTGCCCCGACAGCCTCCTCCCCACTGCAGACCTTCCTCTGGCATGGAGGCCTCGAGGCCGGGTGGTGAGGACAGGCGGGAGATGCACTCTACTGCTCTGGGTCAGCCTCAGCCGTGGCAGCTAAATGTCCCTGGGACTCAGAGGTAAAAGCTCCTCAGGGACCCCACATTCCTTCACCAGCAGGAGATCTCCCCCAGTCTGGGCCCAGAGTGTGTCCCTGCCTCTCCCACAGAGGAGGATTTATTTTTCCCAGTCCCTTCCTTCCACAGCAAATGGCCATCACCAAAGTTTTTAAGATTTTAAGGTTTCCGACCCTTTCCTTGGCGAGCGCTGTTCAATAGGGCCAAGAATGGAGAAGGCCCCTGGGGAGAATCATGATCTCCGCCAAGTCTGCTCCTCCCTCTCCTCAGGCCTGTTCTGCAAAAGAGGTTCACTGGGGCCTCAACCACGGCCAGCACTTCTCAGGAAGGGCCTGCAGGTGTATGCGGACGGACTACCCTGGTGCCTGTGGCTCTCACGGTCTCTGCTCTCCTTGCCCCCTAAGGGGCTTTGGGAGCTCCATGAACTGCCACTACCTAACATTTATTTTTAAAACGTATTTGGGCTATAATTTTATCAAGATAAATAAGCTGTCCCTGAACACAGACGGACACTGAGGTCTCTCAGGCTTGAAATGCCTCTCCCGCTCTCGCACATCGCTGCGGGACAGTTCAGGGCTTCTGCTCTGCAGCGCTCGCCTGCTTTGCCAACGGGATGTCTGACAATCCGCTCTGCTTTGTAGTTAGTTCACCAAGATTTTCTTATCTAGATACTTTAAAGATTTGCCCTCTAACCTTAACAGGACAAGGGCAAAACTTGAGACCTTTTTTAAAAATCTCACCTCGCTTAGGATTTAATAAACCTTCCAGGTCTCAGGACAAGCTCCTTCCAGTGAGGAAACCTACTGTTTCTCCTACTGCAGTATCTCGTTTGTCTGAGCACGGGTCTCGAGGGAGAGCTGTCCACGTTCCCGCTCAGTGCCGCTTCTGGGGCTTTCCCACCGCGGGAAGGATGAGGGCGGCGGGGGGAGGACGGGCCAGCCATGTGCCGCTTCAGCTTTCAGTTGCTGAAAATACGATTTACCAGGGAAGACACAGACACAGCCCAAACAGCTGCCATTCCAGAAAGGAGCTGTGCACCACTCCGCAATCCTGCTGGTACTCCCCAAGGAGTAGGCACCCCAGGCACAGACACCAAGAATAGGGAGGCAGAGGGTGTCCGCTGTTTCCAGACACCCAACCCACATCTTCCAGAGTCACTGCAGAGGTCTGGATGCGGAAGCCCTCCCAGCTGACAGCAGCCTGCCCTCGGGCACACGGGCAGAGCCAATAGAGAGGAGGGGCAGAGAAACTCCAGCCTCCAGCCCACCACCCAGGCCTGGAATGCTGACAAGTATGTCCCCCTTCAAATTATCATGCTCCAGGAAACAGCTAGAAAACTAACAATTAGTAAGTTAGCCGGGGACAGAAACTGTAAAGAACAACAACAGACACTAAATGCCTGGTCGAGGGGCGGACACATGGGAAAAGCAGGCTACACTTCTGATTCTGAATCTTAGCACAGACTCTCCTTAAAGGCTGCAAGTCACCCGCCCTTTCATTTTGCAACAGCCTCACCAACTACAGTCCCTCACATGTGAGACCACCCCCCAAACCATCTGAAGCCTAAATTTAATATCTGCAGAAAGAAATCATAAGCCAGAAAGAGCCCCTAAACTGTCACTGGAGGAGAGTGGCCGGCCACGCAGGGATCCCTATATTCGTCTTAAGTGAAATAAGCTTCTTTTGTGTTTGACCTGTTACACATTTCTGGTTTATTTTAGCACTTACTACAATAGCATTTTTGTAACCACTACAAAGATCCATATGACGAGAATCCAATTACTGCCAGAAAGCAGTGTTCATCAAAGATATTCTTCGAGGCATCCCTGTGTGTTCAATCACATAAAACTACGGTAGCTTACATAGCAGAAAGAGATTCAGCACATGAAATACAAGGCCATGATGTTGTAGCTTATCAACCAACAACTTCACTCGGCTTTTAAAAAAGCCTAAAAGTAGAAGAAAACGGTTTGTTCTGTAAGTTATAAAGGGAAGCTTACGTTGGTCGCCGCGTCTCAAGCAAAGTCAGCAGTATCTGGATTGCACTGACTATGGCCGATTCGTTTTTTTCCTTATGGAAAATATTTGACAGAAGCTGCTCTATAATTTCTTGCCTAGGGAAACAAAGCAACAGTCAATTACTGATTATAAAGTCATTTACCAGTGACAACATCAACAAAGAGATCATGATACAAGACAAGCATTATACAAGCATTCACCTTACTGGGGGCATATTTGGTTTTTTAACTCACATTTATTAAAGTCAGCAAGTGATCCCGATTATAAACATAACTCCCCAAATATATGGTCAAATGCCCTCCCCTCAGCAAAACCGCCGTGGGCCCTGTTCGCCTCCGCCAATCTTACCAAGTCAACCAGTGCTGCAAGACAGGACGTCACCTCACGGTGGCAGGAGTGGCAGGTGTGGGGTCATGGTAGAGACTCAGAACCCTTTACCCCCACAAAGGGAGGAGAATTTTTCAAAAAGGCTAATTAGGACCCATAACTGTTTTCCCACAAAGGCAGTAATGCATAATTAACATAGCTCTAAACAGGTACACGCACAACTGCTGCATTCTGCTCTACAACTAAAATGAGATAAATCCAAACAGTGAGGTAGCACCACAAGGTATCTTGACCCACTGAGGCCCACACAGTCCAGCAAGTCACAGTGACAGGAAGACTGGGCAGCCGTCAGGTACGTGTACGCGTACCTGTTCTTGAGGGAAACCCAACTTCTTAGACTGAATAATTTTCAGAACCCATGTGGATTAAGAAATACAGTCTCCCTGCAGGACCCCTGGCAGACACCGGCCAGCCTGGGCACAGCTGTGCTCACTGTATCAGGCCAGGGCAGCAGGTGTGAGACTATGGAATGGAAGTGGGCAAGACGGTCTCTGACCCAGCTTCAGAGGATGCCTCTGCAGAATGTACTCCCAGCCAAGCATTCAGATTACTTATGGGGACTCACCCCGGTCAGTGAGTCACTCTACACAAAGCAGGCTGCAGATTGAACAGCGGCAAGTGCAGAGGCCCACCTGCCACCGCCATCCACCAGTGTTCCCGCCTATCCGTTAACACATCCTCTCACCACTACTGATGCCCTAAGAGAGGGGCAAACCAAGCAGCTCTTGCTAGTTCGTGGCCGCAACAAATCAAAAGTCCGCTGCGCCCACGCAGCCTTCTGCTGGCAGACAGGACGACAGCCAGCAAGAGTACGGTCAAGACTCATCGTGGCAGCTGGTCCATAATCTGAGTCTTATGAAAAGACACAAATATGCCAAATACAGAAATCATAATCTGAAGGACTGAGCTTTTCCAACAAGAGAACAGGGATGTCTTCACATTCTTTGAGTAATAAGGTGTTTATGCACAAGAGGAAAATATTATAAAACACTGAAAGAAAAAAAAAAAAAAGGACTCCTCTTATGAGCAATACTCAGGACTTGAGCTGTTTTATACAAGAATGCACCCAGACCTTTTCCCCTGCCTTCGAGACAATGGCTCACTTTTGTTTGGTTTTGCCTTTTGTATGGGCAGCCAGAGGAAAGATTCACTTTGATATAAAACAAGCTGGCTTGACTGGGATCAAACTCCAGCTTACTCGAAGCTCATTAGTATGAATGAGAGCTGCCCAGGCCAAGCCTCTTAACATGACTGTTCCTAACAGAATTTTTGACCTTCACATTTTTCCAGAGTCACTAAAATACCTTCAATCTAAGTCCAAGCTGCGTTGCAAGCTGCTGCTCACTACCCAGGAGGCCCATGCACCCTCTCAGAGCCTGTGCTACCTCTGCCTATCTCCAATCTAACCGCAGCTCATCGCAGACTCTTCCGGAAGTGCTGACCTGTACTTATGCTTGCACAAATGGCATTTCTATGCACGTGGCATCCAGCCCGCGGGCCACCGGGCATCATGCTCCAGAGACCCGGGTCATCTATCTGTGTACTACACAGTGACAGTGGCCTGGTCAGATGTTATGGCGTCACTACATTATTAAGTAACCCATCAAGTGCACACATATTCAGTGTTATACAGTGCCACCAAGTATGCGCAGAGGCTACAGGACTGATCAAATCCACCAGGCAGGCTCAGAGCAGCCTCAGGCCCTGAGTGTTTTCTCACATGCAAGCCACCACCATGTGGGCATGAGTCTGATTTAGAAGGGCTGGGCCCTGTCCTTTTGAAGAGGGGGAGGAGCTATTAGAGAGCAAGTCTCCCTGTGCTACATGCGGTGACATCATGGAGCCCCCATTTACCATGGCCCACATGACGTGAGAAATGCACTCCAGGTAATGATGCACTGTACATTCGGAGCGAACACCTGTCTGCACCAGATCACACTCATCTGACTCAAGAGGGAAGACTGAAGCTCGGTGGCGGCTACTGAGACTTGGGGAGACACTCGGGGTGAGCCAGAGTGGTGACAGAGCTCCTCCCACACGTGGCCACGGAGCACCCCACACGTAACTAGCCTGAAGTTACCTGCCCAGAGTGGAAAACACAGGCTGGATTCCCACAACTTTGTTCAAAGAATGCAGAATATTCCCTCAATAACTTTTAAAAATAACTGTATGTTAAAATATTGTTAAATAGATAAAAGTAATATTAAAATGAATTTTACCTAGTTGTTTTTTGTTGATTTTTTTTTTTTTTTAACTGGAACACGACCACGGGACGTCAGAGTCCGTGTGGCATTACTGTGTCTCCCTGGCCAGCACTGCCCCAAGCCAACAAGCACTCTGGCACACCCAGGGTAGCGGTACCGGCCGAATCCCAGCCCAGTGACTGCTGGGCCTAGCAGGACATGTCCTGCAGTCAGAGCCGTGGGAAAGGGCCAGGGTGCCACGGGTTACTGAGATGGGGCAGGCAAAATTACATTACTTTACTCGGAAGCTGGTATCTCTTCAATTCTCCTATTTCAGAGAACGGCGGCAGCAGCACACAGAGCATGATGGCCAGTCACACTGTTTGCTCATTACAAGTACTATCCAAAGTGGGGAAACACCTGTTTGTTTTTGTTGTTGTTGTTTTTAAAGATTTATTTATTTATTTATACAAGCACTGGGTACAGTCAGAAGCGCGGGAGGGTAAGAGGATGCACCAGAGCCAGAGCGGGGAGCAGAGCAGGCAGAAGGACCGAAGTACACTGCTGAGGGGAGCAGCGGGCAGCAGGAGAGGTCTGCGCGCCATGTGGGACCCTTCTCCGGTGGCTGGGGAGCAGCCGGGGATCGAACCGGTGCTGCAGAGACTGCGGGCAGCTTTGCAACCCAGCGCTCAACCACTGCGCCACCGGGGAGGCCCGTTTTTTCTTCATTAAAGTAACTTTGGGCTCTGTGGACAGAGGCCCTCTGTGTGTCCCAGCTGGATGACAGGTGCTCTCTCTAAAGCGCACGAGTCTACAAAGACTAGCACACACAGGCGGGCCATCACAAATTCCGGAAGAGCACACCATCCCCAGGCTGTCCTCCACCTAAACATGAGCTGGCTGATCGTAGAGCTGTCTAGAAATAAGGGCAGAGGCAGCACAAAGAGAGGAAACATGGAAGCTGTGGGACCCCTCACATCGGTTCTGGTCAGGTTCCCCTAGTCGGCTACAAAGGGAGAAAACTCTTTAACAGCTCTGATGAAAATAAAAACCCAAACTAAAGTGAGTCAACAAGCCCAGACCCCCCAAAACCCCAGGGGGTGGCAACTGCAGCGATGATGTGACCACCCCCCCTGGCGAGCTCTAGGGCATTCTGCCTGGCCACACGCCCTGTGTGCACCTTACCCGCAGGTCTCCGCCGGGCACCAGTGCTGCTGGGGTCGCCACCCCTCGCCCCCACCCACGGGTGTCATCCAGGACGTGACACCCGCATAAGGAACACTTACCCTCCACTTATAGTGGAAACACATCAAAGTGCACCAACATGGAAAAAGAAGAAGAAAGTTTTCAACATACTTTTCTAGAGTGGCAAGCAGGGGGTCTGGTTCTGTACTGTTCTGAATTTGTAACATCTGGTCTCTGCTCAGGCGAACAATTTCACAAAGTGACTGTGAGGCATTTGAATGCCGCTGAAGGAAAAAAGTACAATTTTAACTGTCGCACATATCAGAAATCAAATTTATAATAAAAACTCAGAGAGGAAATTGCTTAAGAACACAAATTAACACTGGCCACAAACTGCAGTGAGTAAAAAGTCCAACACGAAAGAAACGACATGGAAAGCTGAGTATTTGATTCCGCCAGGCTCGACTGGCCTGTGCGGGGGTGCACGGGGCTGTGCAGGGAGACGTGACCCAAGCTCCAGCCATGAAACCTTTCTGTGACTGAACGTGAATATACCCCGCACACACACACTGCGGTCAGCACAGAGACGGACACTGGGTTCCCGGCTGGGGAAGAACACAGCCCGGGGCTAGAGCCGCATCGCCAGCAGGGTTGCCCTCGCAGGAAAGCTCTGTGGCCGCAGGCTCAGCTCGCCTGCCCAGGGCTCAGGAACTGGGCGGTGTGCACAGGCTGAGTGAGCGAGCATGCCCGCGCAGGAGGAATGCCATGTTCCGCCCGACAACAGCACCAGAGGGCGTGGCAGCCCACATAGTGGGCGGGGGCCTCACACTTCCTTATTTTTGGTCAGCATCTCTTTAGCATGTCATGTATCACCTAATACAGAACAGAGCACCAGAGGGATGATCCACAGACAAAACTGACTTCCTCGCCTGTCAAAAGGGCAGCTGCTCCTGCCCCAAATGCTTTGTCTTTAGCAAAACAATTGCTGCAGCTGCTGACAAAGGCGCCTCCTCTGCCTCCTTCTTGGGACTTGCAGGTATACGGTGCTGAAGCACAGTCTGTTCTGCTCAAGAACCTGAGCCCAGAGCCGAGCAACCTCAGCTGTGTGACCCTCGTGCACAGGGCAGGCCAGGCTGTAGACCTTGCCCTCCAAGGCCCCGCAGGCCCTGTGTCCATGGCACTGGAAATGTGCTGGGGACACAGGGGGGCTTCTCCCCCAACCCAGCGGAAGGCTCCTTCTAAGTAGGGGCCTCACACATGCACCCTGGATTGTATCCTGTCAGTGGTGACAACCAGTGCAGAGGGCATGAAGACCCTGCCCCAAGGGGAAAGATGGGCAATCAACAGGCCCTTCAGTACTTAGCAAGAAGTCTGTTTTAAATAAACTCCAGGTTCTGAAAGTTTTTGACTGGACCAAAGTAGCAGTTAGGTGTACCTCCTTAGAAAATATGTCCTGATAAGAGAGAACAGCCTCTGGCTGCTGCTCCATCCCTTGACTCTGCAGCCCAAGCTGCAACCCAGAGGCACACAGGAGGTGCCTCCAGGTCACACGACACACTCTGTAATTCCCTGAAACCAACTCCTTCCTAAACATGGTGCAGACGTCTCTGAGTTGGAGTGGGTGGACACTGGCAATTCCACGTGGCTCGGCCTGCTTCTGAGGCAACAACTGGAAGAGCAGAGTGACAGCACCTCTACAGAGCCCCCCACCCAATCCTGGCCACCCCCAAGAGGCATCCCCTCAGCAGAGTTTAATCTGCAAGCTACAAAGCAGCTTCAATCCTGCAGCCATTGGGGCCAATGTGCAAGCGCACTCGAGCCTAGGCCAGAGGGACTGCCGCAAGAGCCCGGGACTGCCGCGAGGGGCCAACCTGGCCCAAGGCTGTGTGTGCTGCCAGGCGGGAACAAGTGTGCACGTGGGCACTCGTTGGGGTAGAGAAGGGTATAAAAGAAAAAGGAAGTATGGCTGGAGGAGGTTTTTAACAAAGGCAAGCAGATTCAGTAGGAAACCCCAGAGCTAGCACCAGGGTCTGCTGTTCCATTTTCTGGGGGGTCAGCAAAACGTAGTCTTTGCTAAAGCCTCTGGAGTTTAGAAAACTGTCGACCTTAAGAATACCAGATTATTGCTGCTCTTCCGGCCTCTGCTTTCCCAGCTGGTGGAACTCTGCCCTCGCCCAAACAAACAGTTGTTTTCTTTAAACCGAGTTTACAGCCACACAAGAGAACTTACATCTTCTTCTTGCGATGGATGAACTATCTCCACAAGCCTCTGGATAATTTTCTCTTCATTTAGCCACTGCAAAACACATTGTAGAAAAGATCAACACAAGGAGTGGCTCCTGTTCAAGCCCCAGTGAAGATTAACATGCTCGGAAAGAGGCAGCACGTTCACGTGGAAGACTACGGGTTCTCCGGTCTTTGAACACTTACAGGATTAAAAGTCCCCCAAAGAAAATGGTAGCAAATACACTAGTCCGACAGTGCCTAGCAGTACCAACCACAGGTAAAACTCCTGTCTATCAGTTTCTCAGTCGTGGGGAATTCTCAGACACTGAGGACTAAGAGAGTCTATACTGGCTATTAAGGGAGTTTAAAAGGGTGGAATTTGCACATTTCCTGTAAGAGAGCTTCAGAAAGATTGAGAAAGAAAAGCAGTGTTTTGTAGCATGGGTTAAAAAAAAAACAAAAAAACGATTAACTTGCAGCTTCTAAAACGGAAGCCACCCGGCTGGTTTCCTGCCGTGTCACACTTCACCAAGACGCTGTCACCATGACAAGGACAGGCTCCTCTTCATCCACACAGGCGGCACGGCTGTGAGGACACTGCTGCGGGGTGAGGGCCGGTGAACACAGCACAGCCCCGTGGGACAGACACCATCATAAACAGGGCATTCACCCCCCCCCCAAAAAAAAATCCCAAAGGCTAGAGGAGGGGGGGCCAGGGGGTTGAAGGCCTGGAAAACCAACACAATTTGTTAACCACACAGAGAGAAACCCTAACGCCCTCTCCTGACTCCTTCAAAAGACAGCATGTCAAAGACAAGAGCCACTGAAGCGAGGACAGACCGGCCTCTGTGCGGTGCGCGTTCAAGAGATTCTGACTCAGAGGGGCAGGGATGGGGTTCTGACAAGCCCCCGTGATGTCTGGCACCACACTTGGAGCAGCGATGCCCTCAAACAGCAGTGGGAAACCTTAGGGGGGCAGAGGTACAGGATCCTCAGCACCTCAGGGAAGCAGGAAAATAGATGACCGTGAACTTACCCAGTCCTGAACCCCTACTTCCTCCATAGCTACTCATAAGCACCTACTTTCCAAATTCACTTTTGGACTAATGTCCCATGGTGGGCCCTAAAATCAAAGTAAGACATTTAGGAGTTTCTGCCTTCCCCTGGGGTCTGTGCCTTTATTAACCATCTACCACCATACCCCTCCAGAAATCCAGCTCTTCTGGATAAGAGCCTAATATTCAGCCTGGTAGTGACTGAAGGAATTCTAAGAAACTGGGCGAAATACTTCCCCCCGTGAAGGTGACCGCTCCTCCCCCCCTCATCTCAAGTCTTCCCTGGAGTCCTCAACCTCTTCTGTGAAAAGATTCGCATCCACCAAAACACACCTAAAAGGAACCAGTGTCCCAACTTAGGGCCCCTTCCCACGCGGTCTCAGGACAGTGACCAGGTGCCCCAGCTGGCCCTCACAGGGAGCAGGGCTGTCTGCCTGGTGACTGCACATCTGGCCTGGCCCCAGCCAGCCCTGGCCCTCCTGCTTGCAGACAGGGCCACACCTGTGCCCAACTCCCAGGAACAAGCCCTTTTCTGGGATGCCCCCAACATATTCGCCTTCTGGTCCTTCACCAGGCAGAACTCATTTCCAGACAAATGAGTAAATTCTACGACACCAAGATTGACTACAAAGATGGACTGGCCAGGGCGGTTAGCTCTGGAGGAAGGCAGCAAAGGGAACAAAGGGGAGAGGGGCAGAGACAGAAGATAAGCGGAGGCGAAGACGAGAAGCCTCACCTTCAGGCCACCGGCTCCCTCCCTGCCCCACCACGGTCCACCTCAGACGGCTCCTCCAGAGGCATACCGAGCCATACCGAGGCATACCGCTCCTGAGACAGCCACGCCTCAGAATTTTAACATTCACGCCCTTTTGGAAGCTAACTTCATTCTCCTTAGTCCCTGTTCGCAGAACACGTGCGAAAGCGCCTTCTGAAATCTGATTCCCTGGAAACAGCGACCCCTCTCCTTTCTGCCTTCCAGGGGATCCTGCAGCTGAGACAGCACTCCCACCTTTCTTCTGCTCCTTCTGCCAGGCCCAGGTTTAGAAAATCCTAAACCCATTCTGGTTCCTGCTCCCACTGAAAAACAGCCACAGGGAAGAACCCCGCGCAGGAACCACCCCATGCGCCACAGAGGTGCAGACCCGGGAGCCTGATCCTGCACAAGCAGAATCTCTCCCTAGGCTGGAACCACTGTGGTCCGTGCCCCCTTCCCTCCCAGCACTGGCGCCCAGGGGGCGAAGGCCCATGCCCCGGGCACAGGTCTACTCACATTCAGCACATCTTGCCGGGGCTGCGGCGGCTCGATGCACGTCAGGAGCCTGAGCAACAAGTCCATGATGGCCGAAGTTCCTATGTGCTTTATAATAAGGTCTACAAAATCACGTTTCTTCTTTAAGAAATCCACAATCTGGAGAAGAACAAACCGAAACCGAAAGACTTGTAACCTGGAACTTTAGCCTTCAGAACGCTCACAGTCCTGACTCTAGAACCCCACCGCCAGCTTAAGCAGAGGTGCAGCAAATACTGAACTAGTATCAGGACATCGCACTGGGAAGCCTGCTAGTTGTCACCACATGCAAAACCCCTCAGAAACTGCCTCCTCCGTTATACACTCCCTAAAACACACATTCCACATGTTATTTCTGTCCACTTTCATTATTTATTCTCAAAGAATGAGTGTTAAAATTTTAAAACACCTGTAAATAGCAGAATATGCCAAGAATTTATGGCTATAAAGCAAGTCCATTAAACCTTGCACTAAAATACAGAATACTCAAAATCTTAACTGTACTTTAACAAGTGAAAAAATAATTCAAAACCGAAGATTCCTGTGTCAAAGGGGCTAAGCCACCTGCTACAGAAACATCACATCCGGGTCCCATCTCAGCAATTTGTCTGATTAACTCGAGGAGGGGGTAGGGGGCAGCCAGGGGTGTGTGGGAAGCTGCCAGACCAGGTGACATGAAAACAGTAATGAGGGTGTGGCCCTGCCACCTGGGGCTCATGCAGGAAGAGGGAAAGGCGGCTCCTTTAGGCCTGTGGGCACCACTGTCAGGTCCTTCCACAGAACCCCTCCATCTCAGCCACAGAGAACCTTCTTGCACTGAATTACCCTCATACTTTTTTGAAAGTGATTTCCTTCTCTTTCCTTCTCTGCTACCAAAAATATAAATAAAACAGTAAATAAATATCTTTCATCACCTGCAGTTATGTACACATCCTTCCTATCATATCTGTGATGGGAAACCTTTATTTTCACTCCTACTTCTCAAAGGACAGAAGTGGCAGGTTCCACCTCCCCCCGAAGCTGAGAGCAAGGAATCCTCATGTTATAATTCGAGGAGTCCCACAGAGAAGCACCAGAGCAACAGGGCATCCTCCTTACAGACAGCGTCTCACTTTGAAGCCCAGAAAGTTCTGCCTGCACTCTTGCTCTTCATCAGTGGGCTAGCGAAACCCGGGCCGGCAAAGTTCGGCTCCCCAGCACAGCAAGGAGGAAGGCGATGAAGGCTTAAGGCCTGCCTTGGCCCTGGTGACAGGTCTCTGGAGCTGACGTGGAGGGCAGGCCCCAGGGAGCACACTTTCCTCCGGTGGTCTGCACACTCCTTTTCTCGCCAGGAGGTGGAAGGACTGCATGGGAGCAATCGTGATTGGGGGCTCTCACCAACGAACAAACCTCGATTCTGATACATTCAGAAAGGTACTCCTGGTCAACTGAGAACCTGAACAAATGCCCTGGCCTTTCAAAAATAAAGCACAGAACAGACGGGCTGGGCCTAACACAGGTCTTGCCCTGCGCTTCCACTCACAGCAAGGGCAGGTCAGAGCACCACGCCTGGCTGTGGGACCACCTGCACCCCTGCCCTGGACCCTTGCTGCGCTGTGGGAGGTCTCTCATTGCAATCAGGCACCTGGGCCCTATACTGCCCTGGGCGGCCATTTCCCTAAGTGGACCACAATCTCCTGATAAGAAGATCGAGAGTGTTGATTCGTACATTTTAGCATGTTCTAGAGTCACCCGGAAGTCATCTCCCAGACTGCTGCCCCTACCCTGACTTGGAAAACACGCCCGAGTACATCTAGACGTTTAAAAACAAAACAAAGCAGGGGGTGGGGTGGTCAGGCAAGAAAAGGAAACATGGACGGGAGGCCTGTACCTGCTGCGGTAGCCAGGTGCCAGCCTCTGCCCAGCACTACTGGGCAGCCCAGCACAATGCCACAAGCCCGCCCATGCCTCAGGCTAAGCACAGTGGTTTTGTTTTTAAAGATTTATTTATTTATTTATACATGCACTGGGTACAGTCAGAAGCGCGGGAGGGTGAGAGAATTCACCAGAGCCAGAGCGGAGAGCAGAACAGTAGAAGGACCGAGGTACACTGCTGAGGGGAGCAGCGGGCGGCAGGAGAAGTCTGTGCGCCATGTGGGACCCTCGCCCGGCGGCCGGGGATTGAACTGGCGCTGCAGAGGCTGCGGGCAGCTTCGCATCCCAGCGCTCAACCGCTGCGCCACCAGGGAGGCCCAAGCTAAGCACAGTTTTCACTAGAGCCACAACAGAGGCCATGTCACCAATACGGGGAAGCTTTAATTTTTTTTAAAGATTTATTTATTTATACGAGAACTGGGGTACAGGCCAGAGATGCGGGGGGGGGGTGAGAGAATTCGCCAAAGACAGAGCAGGGAACAGAACAGGCAGATCAACCGAAGTACAATGCTAAGGGGAGCAGCAGGCGAGTCAGGAGAGGTCTGCCGTGCCATGTGGGTAGCTTTTAGATTCAAATTCCACATGCAATCACCACCAGAGAAGAGAAGGAGAGCAGGAAAGCCCTGCTGCGTGCTGCAGGGCCACGAGGACCGCCTCCTACCCTGTCCGCAGACCATCCTCACCCATGTCCTGCTGCTGCCTGCGCCCCAAAGAGAGCATGTCGGGTCCGAACAGTCAGGTGTGTGTCAGGGAGCAGGTGGGCCATCCGGGGGTAGAACACACCCACACGGACTCCGTGTGAAAGCACACCCAGAGTGGGGAGGCAATGAAATACACGGGGCCTCGCCTTGGGGGTGACTTGCCCCACTCCTCACCTCAGGGGACTGACAGTTACCTGTTCTGGCTTCCTGCTGATGAGAATACTTAGCACCTTGCTGAAGAAACTGGCAAGCAGTGGGTTCAAGGGAGAGTCATTCAGGAGGAAGCTGTACAATTTCATTAGCAAGGACTCATCTTCCCCCAGCCTGTCGTTCATCTGGGAGACGTCGGAGGTGAGCAGCTCGCAGGATATATTTGGATACCTGGAAGGACAGGACGCTGAGATCATCATCCACGTTACCAGTTTAGTTTAATCACAAAGTAAAACACACAACAGAAAGGCTTCCTAAAATTTTGTGAAAAAATCATCATCATCTGCAATTAGAAAACCTTTTCAATCAATTCTAGTCAACTTCTAAACTAAAGTGAATTTTTCACCGTGTCTAGACAAACCGAGCCGTCATAAGCAGGCATGCTCCCCGGACACACCAGTGCCCGGCGAGGACAAGCAGGCTCAGGCTGCGGGGCACAGGCTGGGCTCAGCACCCGCAGCAGACGCTGGCAGAGGAAGTGGCAGAGCTCGCAGGACAGCTGTGGGCATGCTGCCTTCCAGGAAAGCCCCGCACAGCGCCTGCAATGCCTCACGGGCACGGGAGGCTCCTGGACCAGCCACCAGCACCTTCACCGGGTTGCTAATGTACCACAGGGGCTGTCTGGGGGCCTGATCACCTGTCTGGTCTGGGTTACATCTTAGGAGAATAAACGTTCTAACACACTGCAGAGCAGAACAAGACACCAAGGTGGGAAGCTTCCAAGGCCTGCTGGGGATCAGCCTGGGTCAGAGCTCGCTGCTGCGGTGCGCAGCCTCTGCCACAGATCCCATGGCCCTAAAAATACCTGCATCCCTGGGGCAGGCTTGTCTCTGGGTCCCAGAACAGTCTCTTTGAGACGGGCAGCAGATCCCTCTCCCCTGCTCACTTTTTTTTTTAAATAAATCTTATTTTTATATTCTCCATATAATTGCAACCCCCTTATTTTGACCCCAATCCCTCCCTTCCCCTCCCCCTCCCCCCACCCTTCATAGAAGTGTCTCTGGTTCATAGCTTTTTGTTGATTTTCACTTTCTTATAGTTATTCATTTTCCTGGTCCCTTATTTAAGTTTTCTAGATTCCTGCTATGAGTGAGACCATCCGGTATTTTTCTTTTTCTTTCTGGCTTATTTCACTGAGCATGATCCCTTCCAGCACCATCCATGTTGCTGCAAATGGCATGTGTTTATCTTTTTTGAAGGCTGAGTAATATTCCACGGTGTATATGGACCACATCTTCTTGATCCAGTCCTCTATGTTTGGGCATTTGGGTTGATTCCAAAGCTTAGCTATTGTAAACAGTGCTGCTAGAAACATAGGGGAGCAGGTGCTCTTTGGAATGGATGTTTCTGTGTCCTTTGGGTAAATACCTAGGAGTGGAATTGCTGGATCCTATGGAAGCTCTATGTTTAGTAGGTCCAGAAATCTCCACACAGCTCTCCATAGTGGTTGGACCAGTTTGCACTCCCACCAACAGTGCAGGAGAGTTCCTTTTTCTCCACACCCTCACCAACATTTGTTGTTGCTAATTTTTTTAATATGTGCCATTCTCACTGGTGTAAGATGGTATCTCATGGTAGTTTTGATTTGCATTTCCCTGATTACAAGTGACGAACATTTTTTCATATGCCTGTTGGCCATTTGCACTTCCTCTTTGGAGAAGTTTCTTTTTAGCTCTTCTGCCCATTTTTTGACAGGATTATTTTCTTTGTTGTTGTTGAGTCTCATCAGCTCTTTGCAGATTTTTGTGATCCGTCCTTTATCGTTAGTGTTGTGTGCAAAAATGTTCTCCCAGTCGGTGGGGTTTCTCTTTGTTTTGGTTATTGTCTCTTTTGCTGTGCAGAAGCTCTTTAATTTGATGGAGTCCCAGCTGTTGATCTTTGCCTTCACTGTCACTGCTTTGGGTGATGTGTCTGTAAAGATGTCTTTGATGTGCATGTCACGTAGTGTTTTGCCTATATTTCCTTCTATGTATTTTATGGTTTCAGGTCTTATGTCTAGTTCTTTAATCCATTTTGAGTTGGTTTTTGCGCATGGTGTGAGGTAGTAGTCAAGCTTCATTCTTTTTTTTTTTTCTTTTGAGATTTATTTATTTATTTATTTATTTATTTATTTGTTTGTTTGTTTGTTTGTTTGTTTGTTTGTTTATTTATATGAGCACCAGGTACAGTCAGAAGTGCGGGAGGGTGAGAGGATTCACCAGAGCCAGAGCGGGGAGCAGAGCAGGCAGAAGGACCGAAGTACACTGCTGAGGGGAGCAGCGGGCGGCAGGAGAGGTCTGCACACCATGTGGGACCCTCCTCCGGTGGCCGGGGAGCAGCTGGGGATCGAACTGGCGCTGCAGAGGCTGCGGGCAGCTTCTCAACCCAGCGCTCAACTGCTGCACCACCAGGGAGGCCCTCAAGCTTCATTCTTTTGCATGTAGCGACCCAGTTTTCCCAGCACCATTTATTGAACAAACTTTCTTTGCTCCAATGCATAGTCTTTGCTCCTTTGTCAAAGATTAGTTGACCATAAATCTGTGGATTTATTTCTGGATTTTCTATTCGATTCCATTGGTCTGTGTGTCTGTTCTTGTTCCAATACCATGCAGTTTTGATGATTATGGCTTTGTAGTATAGTTTGAAGTCTGGGAGTGTGATGCCTCCATTCCATTCTTTTTTTTTTTCAGGCCTGCTCACTTCTTTCACCACTAACTACTTCTTGTTTGTTTCCCACGAGGCAGACTCCCGACCCGCAGCTCACGGCTCTGCTCTTTATTCCTCCAGCACAGCAGCCCTGTCCGGAAGCAACCAGCCCACAGTGACAAGCTCAACACTGACCAGGACAGGGGGCAAGGGAGCAGAAGTGGTCATCCGGCAAGAGCAGGGAGCATTGTGGGCGAGAGCAGCGGCAGCCTCCCCCACCCCCCGGAGGCACCCAACACAGTGAGTGACTACCTGGCAGCTGGCAACTGACCAGAAGCCCACAGCCCCAAGAGGGTGAGGTCAAAGACTGCGAAGTGTGCAAAGCTCCAAAATGGACTCTGGGGAGGAAGAAAACTGAGAGAGGCGTCAGGGGAACTGGCAGGTATGTGGCATGCAGGGCACCCTGGCGTGGCCCTGTCTCCTGGGGGCCCAATCAAATGCCAGTCCTCCGCACTTTATGGAACAGGTGGCACAAAGATGCCATGATGTGACGTCACTGTTATCCCGGGAACACGGTTGCGCAGCGGCTCAGGGGCGGCTTCTGTGGGCACACCATCGAGGTTCAAAACCTGCCTCTTCCACTGGTGAGCTGCATGGCCTTGGGCAAGCGACGTCACCTCTCTGGACCTCAGTTTCCAAGTTCACAATACTAAGACCAGAGTCCTGACCCCGCAGGGAAGGGCAATCCCTGTGACGCACCGAGGGGGAGGACTGCCGCTGGTCCCCGGGGGTTGCTGCTCTGGGGACTGAGGGGTGTGGTCTCCACTGCCTTGAGAGCCGGCGAAGAATAAAGGACAGGTAAAGGGCAGCAAACCCCAAGCCCGGCTGCAAAGCAAATGACCAAGACGGTCCAGAACAGGGCGAGAGCACCTTTTAAGTGTTTCGTGAACATCTCACCGATTTCCACAGGCGACCTGGAAGCATGACCTAGGCAGAGAAGCAGGCACTAGCCTGACATTCTCATCCCAGTCAGTCTGGGGCTGTTCTCCCTCCTGTCTAACATTAACTAGCTACTAAAGCCCCCAAAGACACCCCCTCACTCTGCCCCTTGGCAAGACCTCTCCTTCGCCCCAGCACACACTGACCTCGCTGCCCTTGCCCCGAGACCACACGGGCAATCAGCAGAGAACCCAGCACTCACCACAGGCCTCGGCCCTCCTTCCTCCCCTACATGGGTGCTGTCCTTGTTCCCACTGGCCTCCTAATCACACCCCCCTGCCACCTACTCAGGCACAGCTGGCGACGATGGCTGCTGACGCTCCCCCTTCCCTCTGCACTGAATCATTCTCTTCTGCCAGCTTGGAGACCTACCTTTACTTCTTTCATCCAGGGAAAAAAAGCAAACACTCCATCTCTCCTGCCTCCACAGCTACTCCCATGTTCTCCCACTGCTCCCTTTCCAGGAAACTACTTGAAAGAACTGTCTCTACTTAATCTCTGATTCTTCCTCAAAAGGCTTTCCTCTCCACCTTCGAGAGTGCCTGCATGGACAGGCCCACCAGCTCCATGGTGCAAACACCAGTGTGCCCGGCTGGCCCCAGCAGCGCACCTCTCCTGCCTGAAGCCTGTCCTCCCTCAGCTTCCAGGGTCCGGGGCCCTCCTGGACGCCTGCCCCGACCTCTCTGCAGTCCCTCTGTGAGTCCTTGACCCAATCAATAGCATCTTAGCTTCTGCAATTGTACTGCTACTTAAGGACCTATTTTTAAAGTTCTTTTAACTCAAATTTCTGCCAAATCATTTAAAACCGGAGAACTCTGACAAATCTTTAACACCTGTATAGGATCACTGAATTAAAAGTGATGGTTTCAATCCACCTGAGTAGCTAATATACACTTATAAAGTCCACAAAATCCACCTATCACTCCACTATCCAGAAACTGGAAGACATTAGCCGGCATTTCCCCAAAGGACGACTAACCAGCCCTAAGGCTGAAGAGCATTCAGATCCCATGGGAAAGCCACCCTACGCTACTCCAGCTGGGGGTCACCCTGTGCCCACAGCTCTGTGGCAGCCACAGGGTAGCAAGGACCATGGTGCCCTGCCCTGGTGTCACCGCGGCTCTGTGTCCAGGCGACGGAAACACAAAAAACACCGGTAAGGCAGGTCCACAACTACTTTTTAGCAAAACAAGCTCTTTCCAAAAGGCAAGCCTGCTCTTCCCTGCCTAGAAGCACAGGCTTCATGCAGTGCATGAGGAGTGAGAGCACAGCAGCGGATGGGAGGCGTTCTCAGTGCTGGTGACAGGAGAGGGCAGGATGCTCCCAGGAGGGCTGACCGGGGCCCTCCCCACACCGCTCCAGCCAGGACATGTGCCCACGGGGCCTCCACAGCGACAGGAATCCCACGGGAGCACCGTGTCTCTTCCAGGAGAGGGGAGCACACTGCTATTTCTGCTTTCAACCTTCCTTCCCTCTTTTCTTTTTTCTTTTTTTTATAATGTCTATTTCTTTTTTTTTTTTAATAGAGGCATGTTTTTTATTTATTTATTTGTTTGTTTGTTTGTTTGTTTATACATGCACTGGGTAGAGTCAGAAGCGCGGGAGGGTGAAAGGATTCACCAGAGCCAGAGCAGGGAGCAGAACAGGCAGAAGGACCGAAGTACACTGCTGAGGGGAGCAGCGGGCGGCAGGAGAGGTCTGCGCGCCATGTGGGACCCTCCTCTGGTGGCCGGGGAGCAGCCGGGGATCGAACCAGCGCCGCAGAGGCCGCGGGCAGCTTCGCAACCCAGCGCTCAACCGCTGCGCCACCGGGGAGGCCCCCTTCCCTCTTTTCTTAAGGCACTGACCTATAAGCAGAGGCTGGCATCGAACGCTAGTTGTCAACCTAACAGGCTGGCGAAGAACATGACTTCCGTGAAGCTTCAAGTCAACATCAACTTGAAAGCATTAATAAGCATTATTTCCCCAGCAGCAACATTCTCCCATGAAGAAATAAAAAGGCGTCTGAAAAGCGGGACAGACTAGGGGACAGAAAGGGCAAAGGAGAATCTATTAAAGGATAATTCTTCCCATTAAGTTTATTTAATTTTAAAAAATGGCTTTTTGTTCCTGAATTTCCTCTATTTTCGGGGCTGGCAAAAGAAGGTTCAAATATTTCAAGAGTTGGGAAGGAAAAATAATTAGGTGAAACCCCAAATGCTTCAACCACATACGGAGTGTTCACAAAGGGCCTGCAGGGGGCTCCATACCAAGCGCTAGCAGCTCTAACAGCAGAAGCAGCAAAACAGCATGAGGGACACACCCACTGGGCTCTCCAAGTTGCCCGCATAAAGTAAAGTCGTCAAGTTGGCTGTGCCGGCTTCACCAAAACCCACAGCTTCTTTTTCTTTAGCTAAAGGTCAGAGCTTCTCATCTCAGCAATGCTCTCCATGATACAACTCTGGCTCAGAAACGAGACATGACTGGAGTAGTCACATCATCTCTTCCTATTTATTTGCAAAGCAGAGAAAACACTTGGATGGTCTCACTGCTTTCAGGAACTCGTTTGCCCTTCCACAAAACCTTCTGACTGAAATTAACAACACCGGTTTTTAAAACCTGAGACTTCACAGGATCAGGCTCTGAAGGCGACTATGAGCACCCTGGCCTGCGTGTGTGGCCGATGGCCCGGTCCGCAGAAGCCCCAGGAGACCGCCGGGCACGCGCGCAGTTAGGCCCACCCAAAAGAGAAGATTGAATTTTCTTACTTGTATCTGATCTTCTCATCCATGTCTTGAGGTGGTTCTTCTATAATGAACGAGACTAAATCTTCCAGACATTCTGCTTTTAACAGAAACTCTATAAGTTTGCGGTTCTGAGCTTTACATTCCTGTAAAACATCTTCCTCATCCATTAACTCCTTCAGTGTTACATCTTCTCTCTCTAGAAGTGTGTCTATGTGGGATGATGAGTGAAGATCAAACTTCCAAAACATGCTGGTCTAAACAAAATGCAGAGAGTATTTCAAATAAAATTTCAAGGTCACATGTTAATTTTCCAAATGTTAGTTTAGGTTTACAGTCTGAGTTGCCAACTTCGCTCACATAAGTAAAGTGTCATAATGAACCCGTAAGATACTTCCTAAATAAGTAAAACTGGCAAGATCGTCTCCTTCTCAGAAAATATTTTTATTGATAACCCAAAAAATTTGACTTGAAAAATGCTGAAAGCTGTAACTTGAGATACTATTAACCTGCAAAATTAACCCATCCAAACTTAGTTAAGAAATTAATGCTGGAAAAGGAAGGAAACCCCTTCTTGAGGGTGAAGAACACATTCTCACATACTGCAGCAACAAATGACAAGTACTAAGACCTAAGTACTTAGTAGTCTTCGGAATACCACAGATTTGAATAAACCACCACCCCAAACTAGCACTTTCACAGCAGAAATTCATAAAATGGCAAAACTTGTGCCATTCTTAATAAACCATGAAGCTGGAACTTCTTTTTTTTTTTTAAAGATTTATTTATGCATGCATATAAGAGCTGGAGTACAGGCCAGAGGTGCGGGGTTGAGGGGGGAGGGTGAGTAAGAGGATTCACCAGAGACAGAGCGGGGAGCAGAACAGGAGGATGGGCCGAAACACACTGCTGAGGGGACCACTGGGCGAGACAGGAGAGGTCTGCCCCACCCTGTGGGCATCTCCGAGGCTGGCGGGGATCGAACCGGCACTGCAGAGGCTGCAGACAGCTTCACGGCACTGCGCTCAACCGCCTGCGCCACCAGGGAGGCCCCTGGGCAGATTTTAAAACAGCTGTACCTCTCGAGGAATTTCTTGCATTTCATAAGTGAACTCAAAAAAACACAATGAGGAAGAAAAATGCACAGGTGACTCAAACACGTTGGGAAACAATGATGCCTGATTCTCATCCCGCAGAATACTAAGATTTTCACGGCCTTAGATTCAAAACATCTTGTTTATTCCAGGAGCAGCAGACACATCTGCACCAAACTTCTGGCCGAGCCTCCTGGCAGCCTGGGGCCAGGGCGCACTGAACAAGCAGGCCGGGAAAGGGCTTGCTACTGCCTCAAGCCCCTTTCCAGAAGCCCAGAAACCTAGAGTATCAGGGCCCTCCCAGGGTTTCAAGCTGGCGTGCAAGGACCGTTGTTGGCAGAGCTGGACAAGACCAAATGGAGGGCTGTGGGCTTGGGGCAGGCTACTGGCTGCTTACTGGGCACCCCAGAGGCGGCACGCTACCAAGAAAGGGGCAGAGGAGAGAATCTATAAATAGGAGAATGCAGAGTCACTCTCAAGAGGTCACCTCTCCGTGCTCTAAGTTCACAAAAACTCTTCCTCCCTTACAGCACAGTTATCACCTAGGTGAAGGTTCTGATTTTCCAAGAGTTGGCAGAAGCACGGAGAAACAGCTGGCCTCCGCGGCACTTTTCACTGAGTGCTAAGGGGAAAGATCACCAGGACTAGAAAGTCTGAGCAGCAGCGCAAGCCCGTTCTGAGCAGAGATGTTAGTTTCCTAGCGCGGCCTCCCCACCCAAAGGCTAGCCGAGTGACAGCAAATGTGAAGTGTCTACGAGTGACAACACGTTCTGCAGACGAAGGGGCAACGCAAGAGCTGCCGGTCAGACTGGCTTCGCAACTTCTCCTTCCAAAGGGCACATCAAAAGCAATCAAGTACCCCTAAATCTTGGCCAGTTTTAACATGTAACATCTTCGATATTTCAATTTTTCTTTCCAAGTAGTAAATAAAAGAGCTAAATTCATTTCCATGTGCTATATTAATCAATGCACAACCTGAAAGCATTAATAGGCACTGTACCGAAGAAATCCAGGTAATCTGATAAAAGGTCCTGATCTGCTTGAAGCAGCAACAAAACTGAGAACAGAAAAAATAGAGAGAACAAAAAGCCAAAACGCCAAGCCTGGACCTCAGGAAGGAGGCGCAGGAAGGGTGCATGGCTCCGAGGCGTCTTCCATGTGAGGCGCGCGCTAAGAGTGGCTCGGCTTAGCAGGCAGCGGCAGAAGCCCTGCGCTCCAGGCCATTAGTGACAACGGCAGGCACTGACCAGGGATGACCCAGCCGCCTCAGGAAAGGTGTGCAGAGAGAAGATGCTGATGCAGAGAGGCGCTCTCGCGCAGGCACTGGGAATAAGGAGAGGGCTCCCGGGGTCTCAAAGGGCCTGGTGGGCAGAAGCACAGGAACGGGCGGGTTCTGAGAAAGCACGCTTATAACATCTAGAGTCAAGATTAAACAAAGGATCTTATCCACATCACAAAAGAAACAATTGTGACCAGAAGTGGAAGCACTCAGAGGAAGTGGCATTTTCAGCCAAGCGGCACAGGAGAAGCAAGAGGCCCGGCCTGTTTGGGTGGAGCCAAGGGACAGGAAGGCAGAATACAATCCAGGGAGGGAGGCAGAGGGCCAGGCATGGTGTGAGGGTCTGAAGAGGGAGGAGTCTCCAGGAGAGCAACTTGTCCAGAGCCCGGAGAACTTGCGGACGATGACAGGGACCTTCAAAGGTCTCTGCTTCGCAGACCAAGGTGTCCTCCCTAAGACATTTCACACAAAAGTGCAGCTCCCCCCACCCCCAATCTCAAACATAATCGTCAAAGACAAATTTTTGTTTTCTTCATTCCTACCTACATGGTGGTGTCAGGTGATACACACTCACGGCGTGCCTTCCGGATACTGAGCTGCCCGGGAGACAACAGGCCTAAGAACGCAAAGGCCTACTCGTATGCTGGCTCCAAACCCACCCTGGGCGCGCAAAGGGCAGGGCAGAAGGGGCAGGCGTGTCGCCCACCCCACTCTCCTCTTAGATAGCCAACTGTCAGTCAAGGACACACTACCCTCCCTTCTGTCACCCGTTCTACATTAAAGCATTAAAATATTTTGTGTTCCTCTTCAAATTCTCATTATGAATTTATGCATTTCTGAGCATCATTTCCACAATTAAAAAAAATTCCGTTCAAGCACATGCAGAGCATGGCTTATTACACTAAGATTTTGAGTGGGGCTGAGGGGCTAGGAAGGAAAAAGACAAGTAATGAGGCTGACACAGGAGGGATTAAGTTCCGGCAGGAGTCTTGTTAGAGCGCAAAGCACTGAAGGCAAGGAGGGCCGGCTGGGTGCAGTCTGGGTCTGCACGTGCACGCGGAGTGAGAGGCCCCGATAAAAGTCAGAAAATTCTCATGAGCTCTAGAGAGGTTTCTGCCCCGGAATCAGGATTCTGACTCTGAAACCAGACAGAACCCAGAGTCCACACATCTGCGTCGAATGTCCGCACGACGCGCCGTCGCTGGAGGCGGAGGAAACCCGCGAGGCTGGCGGATGTGCCCGTCGTCCAGCCCAGCACGGCGCCTGCGGCTCTGAAAAGGAGGGAGGCAGCGCAGCCCGAGCAAGCCGGCAATGGTACGAAAACAGCACGGCCAGAAAGGAACGTCTCTACCACCACCGCGGGGGGCGGGGGGACCCGGAAATTCAGCTCACCAAGTTCTCACTAAGGACAGCAAGTCCACTGCGCTCCGTAAGTCACTCGGGTTGAAGCAAATGACAGCGGCCACTTCTTATCCTCGTATCTGCTGCGGACGAGCTGCCCGAAGAGAACAGCCTTTCCGAATCGGGCCAAAAAGAACAAGCTTCTGACTAAAAAACGAGGTGCTCTGCAACCTCATTTGTGGTTATAACCAATTCTGTAACAGTGGCCAAAACTGGCGAACGGTCTTGAAAATCTTCTCAAACCCCCTGCCCGGGAAACTTTAATTTGACGCCGTCGAGTCATGTGAGCAGGCCTCTGCCCAGAGGCCCCGCCTGAGCTGACCTCCGGGAGCGCCCCTGTGATCGCAGCACCCCACACAGCCTCAAGCTCGAGGAAGGGCAGAGAAAGGGTGTGGACTGCCAGGAGCCTGCCGAGGAAGAGAGTCCAGGGGAGAAGACGAGAACCTAGTGGTTCCCTGTGAAAAGCATCTTCGCTCTCTCCTAGCTCTTCCCCGTGTCGTCACCCATCCCGACGCCGCAGCTTTCTAGTCAAGGTGGACACACGATTAACAGCAACTACCTATTTATATTAGGTGCCCGCGCAATGCCAGGCTCTGGCCTTAATGCTTTCAGATACATTATTCCTGCCTCACAACAAGCTTCCCAGATTTTGTTTTCCTTTCGCAGATGGAAAAACAGAGTCTGCGAGGCCAAATGACCTAGTAGAGTCCAGTGCTTACACGCAAGACAGAGACCCGAGCCCGGGCCTGACAGCCCCCAAGCCCACCCCCTTCCCGTCACAGCTCACTGCCACGGGACCTGTGTGGACACACCTGCTGAGCAAGTGGTCACACAGCAGCCATCCAGAGCACAGATGCAGCCTCAGGCCAGCCAGCTCACATGCCCAAGCTGGCAGCAGGCAACAGCCACTGCCAACTTGAATCCGAGGGCTCCCGGGACACGCCAGCCATGGAACTGTGTCCATGCACAGGGCAAGGAATCACCTGACAGACAAACTGGCTGGGCAGCTCAGCCTGAAGAGCTCAGTGGTGACAGGAGCTCTTGTGGTCAGTGCTTCTATCAGAGCTGAGTCACCGTGAGGCCAGAGGCTTGTCAAAATGCACAGAAAACAGTTGTGAATCAGCTTCCCAGCACTGTCTGGCAAGATGAAACAAAATGAAATTTACTTAACGAGCTAAATATCTAAATGTCTTTGCTATTTGAAAAAAACACAGACACACACTGAAAAACACTCTGGGTCGGGGGCAAGTAGGTACACACACCAGGCGGAAGGAAACAAAGAGAGAAACCAGTTGAGAGGTTTTAGCTATAAGCTCAAAATAGTTACGTTATGATATGACTATCAAGCGAGCCATCTGAGAATGCAGTCTTAGAAGACTCAAGACTAGGACCGTGGGAACACTAACCCGACCGCAGTCTGCCCTGGCCAGGTCACCTCATGCCAGGAAACAGCATATTCTGTCCTGCGGAGGATGAAGAGACTGTCAACCACACGGCACCCAAAGAGACCAGGGTGGTGACTTGAAGAATAAAATAACTGGCTCTGATTATCTTAAAGCTATTTTATACTATCACGTGTGGCACCAAGGATAAATGCGAGCTCCTTAGTGAGACACTTAACTTGTGTGTGTGCAAAAGCAGCAGAAACTTGTCAAATATTGAGGGCCATGAACATGTGCACAGCCCGAGACAGGAGGTGCTCTGGGAGCTCTTCTGCGAGGCCAGAGGTGTTTCCATGGTAGAGAAAGACTCTGCTAGGGCCTCCCTGGTGAGCTAGTGGTTAAGGCTCAGCGCTCAGCGCTACCACGGCACTGGCCTGAGTTCGACCCCCAGTCAGAGAGCTGACCAACACGGTGCAGCAGACCTCTCCTGTCTCCCCTCAGCAGTGGATTTCAGTAGCTCCACCTGTTCTGCTCCCCACTCTGTCTCTAGTTGAGTCCTCTCACTCCCCAATTCTGGCCTATACCCCAAAAAATAAAATCTTGGAGAAAAAAATCCTTTCAACCTTAAAAAAAGAAAGGAAAAACTCTAAGAGATGACCACGTGGTTGTATAAATCTCTAAAGGTCTGTCTGATTAAAACGGGGGGGGGGGGGGGGGGCGTGCGCGGGCGGGGGAGGGGGGGTCCCGCACAGAAACAACTACATTTGGACTGACATGGCACCGCCATAAGAAAAAAAGAATTATACGATCATCCAAATGCTTACTGGTTAAATCCTACCTAAATCTCCATTCCTCTGAAAACCCTAGTAAAACAACAATAAAAGACAAAGAACATAGGCAAGGAGAATGCCAACAAATTTATGAAAGACAGAAAATGGAAAGTCAATTTTGGAAAGATCAACATCTACATAACATAAGTTTTAGAACATTACCTAAGCCACAACCACCCACCCTCACCAAAATCAAGCATCTCAAAGTGTGATGGTGACTCTAGGGCCCACACACGCCACCCGTGAGCGGTGACACAGACCTTCCGTGGCAGGGCCTGGACGTCCACGGTATCTGGCTACAGAGGGTGGCTCAACTGCTCAAGTGAGAAAAAACACACACACACATAAAAGGACTGGAATCAGAATGACGTCGGCTTCCTCAACAGGAATTCTAGGAAGGAACGTGTTCAAAACATTTCTCAGGCCTGTAGGTTTATCTACACTTTCTCAGGAAGCTACTGGAGAGTGGGTTTCATCGAAGCATGGTTAGAAGCCGAGGGGGAGAAAGAGCATGTCCAGAAGCAAAGATGATGCCCCACCTCCCCGGTGGCGCAGCGGTTAGGAGAGAGAGTGGGCACCTGCGGTGAGGAGGGCAGAAGAGGGGTGGAGCGAGGCTCGAGGCGGAGGGCTCAGGAGGTGAGTCCTGGGAGATGTGTTACTCACAGATGCGTGTGATCATGGGGAGAAGAGTTCTGTAAATTAAGTGATAGAGATTTCGGGAATCTATAACCAAAGTTGTGCTTTAACTCTGCGGGGAGAAGGGCAGGCAAGGGGAGGCTGTGGGAACTAAACTCTCGCTGTTGCTGTTAGCAGTCAGTTAGAAGTGGCCACGGGAGGGCACATCATGTAGGGAAGGGCACAGTGAAGAGATGAAGGGAGCAGCCCTGGGGTTCAGGGGCGAGGAGGGGCAGGGCGGGAAAGATGGAGTCAATGACTGAGATTTTTTTTTTTTTTTTTAAATAGAGGCATGTTTTATTTATTTATTTGTTTGTTTGTTTTGTTTATACAAGCACTGGGTACAGTCAGAAGCACGGGAGGGTGAGAGAATTCACCAGAGCCAGAGCGGGGAGCAGAGCAGGCAGAAGGACCGAAGTACACTGCTGAGGGGAGCAGCGGGCGGCAGGAGAGGTCTGCGCGCCATGCGGGACCCTCCTCCGGTGGCCGGGGAGCAGCCGGGGATCGAACCAGCGTCGCAGAGGCCGCCGGCAGCTTCGCAACCCATCGCTCAACCACTGCGCCACCGGGGAGGCCCAATGGCTGAGATTTATTATAAATCTTGTGATACGGGTTAGCTCTGTAACACTTTGCACCCAACTGTGCACCAATATATGCTAAAATTAAAAATTCTGAAAAGAAAGAAAACACAGTATCACTTAGCATAACCCTGGCATGCAGACGGGCACTATAAATGCAAGTTCCAGCCAAACCCAGGACACTGCGAGAGACGGGCTGGCACGGCGGGAGCACACTACACGAGACCACACCCGTGCTATTCCCTGGATAAAGACAAGCAGAGAAACAAACCCAAAACATCATCAACAAAACCACGACAGCACTTCTTCAAACACTGAGGTGCTTCCTTTTCCACCCCACTTCCACCACCCGTGTGTGACCCCAGCGCAGACCTGGGACACTCGGGGACACAGCACCGAGACAGCCAAACCCAGCCTGCCGCCCATTTTCACACAGCCCCGAGCAAAGAATGGTCTTGACACTTTTAACTCTTGGGAGGGGAGAGGGGCGATGAAAAGACCAACATTCCAGAACCTGGGAAAACGCCATGGCGCTCAGACGGCCGCCCGGGAAGGCGCAGGCGTAGACACACTGGCTTCCTTCCGTGCTGGCTCTGGGCAGCCGAGCCGCTGCGAGGCCCGTGGGACGCGTGGCACTTACTTGTGTTGCCGCAGCTCGCCTGGCACCCCACACAGCAGCGACACGTTCTAACGCAACAGTTCTGAGAGCCACATGCTGTACTGTGACATTTCATTTTATCATCACCAGTGTGTGCCCAACATGTCAAAACAAGAAGAAAAAAAACCCTAGTTTGAAATGTTGTGCTTTTAAGGCGCAGTGGGACACGGCTTCTCTTGCTGCGAAATGAGATGGCACCGTGCCCGTGCCCTCTCACCTGCCCGTGCTGAAAGGACACAGTATGCCAACACAACCAGGCTACGCAGGCATCGCCTGTCCCTGGCTTAGAAAACAACAGTCTGAGCAATGAGAACATTTCAAATGAGTGTCTCCCAATGGGACATTCTCTATAAAACCAGTAAAAAGACATTTCAACCAAAGTTCATTTGTTAGCCACGGGGAGCCTGCCCACGTGGCTGCTGATGCGCTCACAAACAAGGACAGAGCCCGGCTATCTGTGTGAGGAGTTGGAGGGCCGATGAAGAATCCATCTCTGTCATCAGCCTTCATGCATCACCTACGGGCACCAGAATCTCAGAAGCTGAGGAGACAAGCTCACTGTGTCACGCAGCGAGATCTGCTCCCGTGGGTTACAACTGACAGTGGCAAAATATCTGAAGAGCAAGGAAATTTAATTGGGCAAATTTACAAAAACTTGTGAAAATGTGAAATGTTTAAAGCTGAGCCTCCCTGGTGGCACAGGCAGTTGAGCACAGCGCTGTGTAGCTGTCCGCAGCCTCTGCAGTGCAGGTTCGATCCTGGCCAGCTGGGGAGATACCCACATGGTGCGGCAGACCTCTCTTGCCTCGCCCACTGCTCCCCTCCACAGTGTTCTTCAGTCAGTCTGCTGTTCTGCTGTCCGCCCTGTTTCTGGTGAGTTCTCTCACCCTCCCGCACATCTGGCCTATGCCCCGGTTCTTGTATGTATATATAATAAATCTTTAAAAAAAAAAAAAAAAAAAAAAAGCTTATGATTACTCTGTCCATTTTCACCAGCAGGTACTTCAAAAGATTTTAAAAACTCCATGCGTTCTTGAACCTAGTATGTCAGCAGTGACCTTGACTTCCTCTGTGGACTTAGCCATCATTAGTTCTTGGCTTGCCCTATCACACACCTAACCTTCAACGGAAAAGAGTCACCTGTGATAGAACGACATGCTAAAAGGCACAAATCAAGACAAGACTCTAATGTAAGTCTGTGAGGGATGACACCCAGCTAAAATCACGCTGTGGGCAAATATCACAGCGCGGCGGTACCTCTCCAAGCCAAAAGGCACTGTCAAAGCCGAAGTAAGTACCATCTCACACCCATCAGCACTAATGGATCAGAACACCTGCAATGGGTTTGAACGCATGAACCTCTAGCCTGGAATTCCATTTAGGTGAAATGTTATCCCCTCAGAAAAATAATTCTGTTTTCTTCATTAGATGTCTAGTAAAGAAAACGGAATACAATTATTTTTAGATTTGAACTTTAGCAAAAGAAAAAGTTGGTGAATATGTTTTCTCTTATTACAAAAATGCCTTCATAAAATCCTCTTTTTTGCTTCTTGGTCTGCAAAGCCTAACTACTCACTACGTGGTCCTTTCCAACAGGAGTTTGATGACTCCTAGCTGAAAGTGCCTCCACCTTTGAAGCCTGGCACTGGTTCTCGGAGCCCTGGAGATGGCAGGTAATGTCAGAGAAGAATTTGGCCATTTTAGTGGGGGACAGGACAGCTGATGCGCAGAGGGCAACAGAGAAAGAAAAAGGAAGAATACAGTTGAAGCGAAGGAATTGGCCTATAATCTGCCAAATCAAAAAAGAGTTTCTATCAGCAAAGGATCATAAACCAAAAAAGACTGTGTGATAGACAGGGGGAACATCTTAAAAATGTTATTCTGAGAAATGCCTCTTAAATTTAAGGCAAACAATGATACCTATTTACAGGCAAACTACTGAAGACGTCAAATAGAAACTTTAAACCTTGCTCATACACTGACCGAAATCTACTTAAAGAGGAAAAACTACACCAAAATAATGTAAAGCCTTGCAAAGCCCTGACCACCGCAGAACAACAGGGAAAGGCTGGATGGCAGAGGCAGAGCACGCCACACCGTGGAGACGCGAACCCAAACACCAAGACGAAAGGACGAAGCCAGTGGAGACGAGGTGCCAAGGGGTGAACGACAGGTCAGAGGGAACTCTCCCCGCAGGACTCATGCAGAGTAATATGGAGATAAAGTCCGTGACAGCAAAAGATGGATGGAAGAACCTGAATCTCAGCGCAAGAGGTGGGGCTTTACAGAGGTAGGCCTCAAAGGTTGAGGAGTCATTCCTGAGGGGCTGGCCAGCCAGGGGGAGAGTCCACGCAGAGGTATTCTGCCTAGAAAAGATTGCCTGGGGTAAGAAGAAACCTAGTCCAGAGGAACACGTGAGCACCTCAAAGATAACGAAGCCTGGAAAGTAGGTGACTGTGTGGTTCATGTCCACCTATTCCTCAAGATACACTGGGGCAAATGAGAAAGGATTTAAAACGTTTGCAGGTCCCCCAAAAGGACCCCCATTGGGCCACGATATTAACTGTCAACTGATCCAAAAGTCAAAGCTGCAAAGTCAATCTCTTTAATAAAAAGAGATTAAAAAGTTCCAAAAAGATAGTAATTACAACTCAGCGGGAGTCAGGTGGTCAGCCAGGAGCCAAATGTCTTCTGGCTGATGTCAAACCAAACCAAACCAAAACCAATCAATCAATCTCGCTCTCCTACACCCGTGCATGCGCAGCACCACACAACCTACAGGCAGCAGTGACTGAGTCTAACAGTCTCTCTGCAGGCTACTCAGCTCGCAGGCCTAGCTGCTTCTGGGCACCCAGTTCCATGATCCCTGGAGGCACAGGATCATGTGGATGCCAGATTCCAAGGTACACCAGAGCTAACTACAGAAGCTGCTATTCAACTCCCTGAACTGACCGCAGTGCCACAAAACCATACTATACCTGGTCGGAGAGGTGACCTACGCATGGTCCCCTGGACTCCAGGGTCTCATGACAAACTCTGCTTTCGCTGCTGTAACTAACAGAACAAGACTCCTTTGAATCTTAACGGTCTTACCTTTCAAACCAAGTTTAAAAATTAAAAGAAATGTTTTCTTCTCTGTGGCTCCTTGCCCATTACAGGTTATCTTGGCAACAGTTGTCTTCCAATTTACTGCATCAGCAGGTTCCCAGGAATACAGTGGGGTGTGGATACGAAGCAGAAGTTCTCCTAGAAAGAAAAAAGAACATACAGTCACCATGTGCTCTCCCTCACTCTGGTGACAGATGCCATTTGGATGATGACTCGGAGTCTTGAGTTACACAAAACCATGCTTCAGAGAACTGAAAAGTTCTGGCTGATTTCCTGAAAACAGGAAACAAGGCACTGTCATTCCTCCATTTCAGCTTTTATCCTACACTAAGCAATAATCCAGAAACAGAGACACCATAATAGCACTATCACTGAGTGATAAGAAAAAGTACATAGTCTTATCTTTAGCTAATGAAAACATCAATTATAATCTTAACAAAGAGTTGAGTGCAAAGGCCCTACACTTCGAAATACTAAAACTGTAGAAGCACCTGTCTCTAAATGTCCCCAAGTAGCCTCACATGATACTTTTAAACAATTGTAACTCTTACTAAGAACTGTGAGAAGAATAGCAAGGTCACTGAAATACGGGCTATAGCCAAAATGTGTAATATTAACTAGGAAAACCAAAATCCCTATGGTCAATTCACCAAATGCTATACATAAAAGGGCGTAGGCACTTCAATTATAACCTAAATGCTACAGAAAAAGATTCAAGTTATAGACAGTGTACTAATTAAAACTGCAGTCTATAAGGCATGTCAGCAAATTCTGTCCTCTAATACCTTTCTTCCTCAGAACTTACACTCTACTGTGATCTCAATTCAATGTTTGTCCTCAAGTTAACAGAAATGATGCTAACCACGTGATAAAACAAAATGAATCAAAACAGTACAAACCTTGGTGACAAAAAAAATTAATTCTAAAAGCATTTTACCAGTTAAGTGCTTTCTGAATATACACTTGAAAAGGCATAACTGATTATCTAAATTTTAAAATCATAAAGGACCTAGTGGCACCACGTACCACTCCACTACTTAGACACGACGCTCATTAACATGTTAGTGTGTGAAAGCCCATTACTAAACACCACAGGTAAATCTAGTCCCATCACAGCCATTCTCTGTATTAGAGGTTCAGATCCCTGTAAGAATCCAATTAAGATATGAACTCCACAAAATTTGGCATTTAAATTCAAGTGGTTCCAGAACATGCAGAGTCAATCTACAATCACTTCTCACACCAGCCACGAGCACCCACCCACTTTACCCACTTGCAGGCTGGTCAACCACAGGTTACCAACGGAGCGTTGCCACCTGCCTGCCTCACGATGCCTCACTCTTCTGCCCAAAGAAGCCAAAAGCAAAGCCAGGTATCAAACGTGCTCACAGCATTATGAACCGGGGTGCTTAGCTGTAGTAAGTACCCTGAAACATAATCCACTTTTCTGGAAAAGGGTCTGTATTTAATTGTTCATAGTTTTTTTCATTTTGTCTAATTAGGGGGAAAGAATGAGTCTATATTGTTGATGGGAAGGAATCTGGTTACTCCCAACTTTGAGAACATGAGAACCCAAGATCAAGGGACAGGAACAGAACCGTGACAGATGGAACTGTGTACAAACTCTGCACGGGGACTGCTGGGTGAAGAGCATATAGTCACCACACACTGACATGTCTCTAGAACCACAGTAAAAGGACTGTTTTGTCGGTTTTGTTTTGAAAGGACCAGAAACTGGAGGGTGCTGGGAGGGAGCACAAAGGATGCTGGATGAAAGTCACCTGACAAATCCTTAGATCCTTCAGCCTTCCTACCCTCTCCTGCTTGCCCCACCCCAACAGACGGGTGGCAGGAGGGGCCAACAAGGAAGGCCTCTGAATTGGTAGACCCCAGCACAGCTGGAGAGGACTTCCCTACACTGAAAGCAGACGCTGTGTGAACTGCAGAAGGAGCTGCACCCACCCCCGTCAGAGTCTCCTGTGCCCTCTGAAATGTCCAGCCAGGCTGGACACTGAGAGTCCGAGGAATGTTCTGACTGACTTTGAGAACAAGGATCTGAAAACACCAACATCTGGGGCATTCCAACAAAAGGAGCTCCACTGGCCATCCTGCTGGAAAGCTCAGGACCGAAGAGCCCCACCCACGACCGGAGTCTCAATCAACCACTCATCCCATCTTTTTAGAAAACTTGTCATTGTAGCCTGCAGACTAGTTGCAAGAAAGTACAGGAAACCCCCACAGGGCCTGTGTCTAGACTCACAGCTGGTGTCACTCTGTCGCTTTTGCTTTCACATCCCCTCTCCACATGCAGCCGGACATCTGAGAGTGCCTACAGGCCTCACAACCTTTAAATATTTCAATGTGCATTTCCTAAGAACATGGGTATTAGACAACCACAGTGCGTATATCCCAGTCAGGAATTTAACGTAATCATCACTAAATACAGATGAGATCACTCATGCTCCGACCATGCCTCTGCCCTGCAGTGTCTCCCTGGCTACTCAATCTGTTACAGGGCAGGGAGCGGGGCAGCCCAAACCCTGCAAACCTGCCTATTCTAAATGGGTTCTGCCATCCGCCAAATCAACACAAAACATATGAGACTTTAATGGGAAGGAACTTTAATACAATGAGGAAACAATACAGGAAAGGCAAAGAATCTAGTTTCTAAATCAAGCACCCAAAGTGACCCGTCCCCTCGTGGGTAAAACTCCATCCAAATGGGATTGGCCCAGAGCAAGGTCCCAAAGCCTGCCACAAGTCTAAAGCACCTTCCAGTGGGGACCCACAGAAAAGGATCAGAAACAACCAGACAAATCTGGAGGGAAAAGAGCAAAATCAAAATCAAGATAAAAGCTGCCACTGTCACCTCCCCACGGGTCTCACCCATATCTGTGTCACCCCATCCACGACCAAAAGGCAAGCGCAGGTTCTTCACATGTCTCTAGGCTCCACGTGCCTCCTCCAGGGCTCCTTCTGGCTCCATCCTGCTTCCCTCCTTCCTCAGTCTCCTCTGCAGCTTTTTCTCTTCCTGCTCAGCTCCACCCTCCATTTGGGTGGGGCAGGGAACCTGGAACCTCCCCCTTTCCTGGGGACCACCCTGTTACACCCCCAGCACCCCAGCCTGGTCCAGGACCACGGATCACACCTAGCTCACACCTGTTTCATTTCCCTCCATCTGAAATACTTCTTCAGCATCTCCTAGTCTTTTTGTTGATATCTTTGATGTCTTTGTGACCAGAAACATATCACAGAGGCTTAACTTTTATTCACATCTATTAGCATATGGTAAAATTGGTTTCCTTAGACATCATTTTGCTTAAAATCACAGTTTCCAAGGCTCTACAATGCTAAGTGAGGCTTTACTGCACAGAGTATGGACGCATTTCGGGGACAAATGCTGTTATTCCTGGCAGTGAAGCTTTGTTTTTCCTACAGTTTCACACTGAGAGATAAGATGTTGCCTTTTCCCATTACTGGTGATAAATATGATCACCTGTTTAATACTTGCCTTTTTCTCCACTATAAAATAACCAGTTTTCTGTTCATTAATTAGTACATAGTCTGTGGGAAGGCATTTGAGATTACATTCCTAAAATATTAGCTTGACTCCATTGTTACTCTGGAAGTTAGAATTTTTTTTTAAAAAAAGGTGATTTCTTGAAAATTTATTGTTCCTACTGCATTTATTAGTTTACATTTCTTTATTTTTTTAATGTTTTTTTAAAATATTTATTTTTATTTATACAAGAACTGGGGTACAGGCCAGAGGCACGGGAGGGTGAGAGAACTCACCAGAGACAGAGTAGGGAGTAGAACAGCCAGGTGGACTGAAAACACTGCTAAGGGGAGCAGCGGATGAGACAGGAGAGGTCTGCTGCACCATGTGGGTATATCCCTGGCCAGCCGGGAATCAAACCCGTGCTTGCAGAGGCTGCACAGCTTCATAGCACTGTGTTCAACCCGCTGCACCATCAGGGAAGCCCTATGAGTTTACATTTTAACCTCAGTTAGGTATGTTCTCTGCTTCCCACAATTTGTCCTTAATTCTCAGCAGAATGGGCTCATGAATTCCTTTTTTTTTTTTAAATGAATGTCACTCTTCGTTCTGATGATCAAGCTGTCCCAGATTTGGCCAGTGGGAGCCCCTTCAAGCAGATTTCTGTGTGCTTCTCGTATTTTTAAAGCACTTCCTATTTCCTGGCGTAACAACATGTTCCTAAGTCATCTTGGACGTTCTCTGTACCAGCTCTGAAATCAGCCATCTCCACAAGTTCTGGTTCTTTTAGTGGAGGATATTATTTAGAAACAAAGAACTGAGAGCTAAGCATTCCCATAGATAGTAGACAGTACTGGGAAAGAATGGCAACTGCATGATTTCGCTCCAAGTATTTGTATCCCTGACTTTTAAATGTAAATGAAAATCAAGTATTACTGGACATCTCAGGAAAGCCTCCATAGAGAACAAAACTAAGGAGAAGAAAGTTGGGGGCGGGAGGGAAAGACTATGTAAGAACATATAAAATAACTGATGTCTCAAAGATAATGGATCCATTAAATAAAAAGGATACCATTTAAAGGGGCACATGGAATAACAATCAGACTAATATAGAAGGAAAATGATTTCCAACCCAGAAATTTATACCCAGCCAAATTATCAAAGTACACAGAAAATCTCAAAAGATTCACCTCCTACACATCTCCCTCAGAGAAAACGTGTGACGACTGTGCTCCACTGAAGCAAAAAGAGAAGATAACAACAGAAAAGACAGGCACAGGAGCACCAATGTGGGAAAGAGGCCCCAGAAGCCCCACAGATGACTGGGCTCCCAGTAGGGAAGGGAAGCAATCCACACTGGAGTGGGGAAAGGTTTCTTCAGAAAGATAAAGCTGACAGAATACCTAACAGGTGGGGCCTCCCCAGTGGCACAGCAGGTTCAGCGCAGCACTGTGAAGATGTCCGCAGCCTCTGCAGCATAGTTTTGATTCCCAGCCAGTCAGGGAGATACCCACATGGTGCGGCAGACCTCTCCTGTCTCACCCACTGTTCCCCTCAGCAGTGTCTTCGGTCCGTCTGCCTGTTCTGTTCCCCTCTCTGTCTCTGGTGAACTCTCTCACCCTCCTGTGCCTCTGGCCTGTACCCCAGTTCTTGTATAAATAATAAATGTTTGGGGCCTCCCCTGGTGGCGCAGCAATTGAGTGCTGTGCTGTGAAGCTGCCCGCAGCCTCTGCAGTGCTGGTGTCAAGGGTCCCACACGGCACGACAGACCTCTCCTGCTGCGCCCGCTGCTCCCCTCAGCAGTGTATTTCGTCAAGTCTGCCTGCTCTGTTCCCCGCTCTGGTGAATTCCCCTGCCCTCCCGCACTTCTGGCTGTGCCCAGTGCTTGTATGGATGAACAAATAAATCTTAATAAATAAATAATAGTGGTTGGGTTTTTTTTTTTTTTTTTTTGAAGACTACCTAACAGGTCACTGGCTAGGAGTCTGAGGATGAATCAGTGAAAAGAGAGCAAGATACAATAGCCTCAAAGAAAATGAAAAATTGTTTAGGTAAAGTATTTGCAACTTGCCATGTGACAGCTGTCAACTGCACACATGATCATAATAACTAGCGCGCAATACTGATTTAACCAGGTATCTGTATTAGAAGGCTGGGAGGGAGATTGTGGGGAAGAGAGTCAGTAAGGGGAGGAGAGAAAATGAAGCCTTATCTCCCACATCTGTTCACAACAGGAAGTCAAAAGGATATGCTTAAAACTTTAAAAAAAATCAGCAGCAAGCATACAAATTTGAACTTTTCAAATATACCTTTCAGAACACAGCAAGAAAGACTTTTTTTAATTCAAAGAGGTCAAAGTATTATAGTTGCCGCTAGGAAAATGGAAAAAGGATAGAGTGGCTAAGAAACACTGTTTCTTCTTATCCAACCACTAGAACTAAGCTCCCTCATCTCCTCTTAACTGTGGGTATGTAAAATTTTGACCAAGAAAAATTTTTAAATACATTTTTAAATGAATACTATACTGGGAAAGGATATTAAGTGTTGAAAAAGGGCGACATAACATGGCTCACTAGCTGTGTGACCTAAGACGAGTCATTCAGCATCTCTCTTCATCTATAAAACAAAGGCGATGGAGTAAATTAACTTTAAATTTTCTCCCTGCTTCAACAATTTATGAACCAAATGTAAAAATGATCAAACCGTTAAATATCATGACAATGGACTGGCTACAGACACTAGCAAATTAACTTACAGAAAGAATTAACCAGGACTTGGTGAAAGAATAAATGGAGACGTAAAATGGGGTGGAAACTGAGAGTATGTTCATAGCAAAGAAGTCAGAAAAGTATTATTTAGGAAATGAAAACAAAGAATTTATCATCCTGGTCTGAAAAGACTTTTAACTGATCGCCATGACAGGAGACCACTGCAAAAAGCTCAACCAAGCCAGGAAGAGATGCTTGTTTTGAAAGTTAAAACATACAGATCAAAGTGGAATCCATGAGGATGATGACAACTTCCCAAAGAATACAAACTCTGAAGGGGGGGGCCCTCTCCCCAAGTATTTACTTTCTAGGACATCATGTGTTTTACATCATAACTAATGGGCAAAAATGAGAAGTGAGGCATGGCTACAGCGCAGCCGAGGAAAGGCTGCTGGAGCAAAAGCAGGGCCATGGAGCTTAATGGGGATGACCTGGAGTCACTGGTCAGTGACATCGCACGCAGGTGAATGCAAACGTGTGGTCGGGCTGCTAGATATCTGGGTGGCTTATAAACAAAGCAACTTCTTAGATTTCCAGAGACTGGAAACCCAAGACCAAGGCACCTACAGACCAGTGTCTGCCGAAGGTCACTTCCTGATTTGTGGAGGCCCATCTTTATTCTGTATCCTCAACATGGCAGGAAGGGGCAGGGGAACTCTTTAGGGGCTCCTTTGTAAGAGCAGTGATCCCATTCACTAGGGCTCCATCCCCATGAGCCAATCACCACCCCAAATTCCCCATTCTTAACACTGAGGAGGTTTCCACACACAACTCTGGGGAACAGTTTTGTCTACTGTAGATGACGACAGCATTCTCACAGAAGAAATGAATCCAGAGGGAGTCCCCTCAAAAAAGGAAATAAAGATGGGGGGAAGATAATGCACCCTTACTTTTATATTCATTCTTGCCAGTCAATCCTTGAAGAAACCACATTTTCTCCAACAGCCACACAATCTAACCCTATCACAAATGGTCTCCTCTACAATAATACTGACTGACTGTGCCAGAGAAAGAAAACATCATCACTATAAAAATATCAGTAAGGAATGAGGACTGGTTTAGCTAAAAACAGCAAAAGAACAGATTTTCAACTGAACAGCATCTAAATATGCACTTGCTTACTCACAGAACTCGAGACCAGCAGGAGGGAGCCCCCAGTCTTACAAACCCTTCATGCTAGCGTCACACAGTGCTCCTTCCTGCTAGGTATCAGCCCTGTGTTATCGAGCAGAGTGAGAAGAAAGAAGGTACTCAAACCAGCCTTATATGAACACTAATTTTATTTTTGGTAAACTCACCTTAGGGAAAAAAGCAGTAATAGTCTGCTCCCCATGCCCACATGTGACATTCTGTGATATTCCTCACAGATGCAAATTCACAGGAGGAAGTCATAGCTATTACACAACCTGCAAGAAAGCATTTCTCCTTCTAGCACACGTCAGTGCAGACAACTGAAGACACTCTCTCAGTCGCAGACTGGTGACAGGAGCCAAAGCTGGACACACAAAAGCAAGTAGTTCTATTTCGTGCTAACATCAGGAAGTCCTGAAGTAGGTCAGTTCAATCAATTTCATCCGTCTATCTCAATGACCCACTACTGCAGTGTCCCCGCAAATATGATCCAAAACACCCAATCTAGGGTCTCCCTGGTGGCGCAAGAAGTTAAGATGCAGCATCTGCAGCACGAGTTCCATCCCCGGCCAGGGAGCTGACCCACATGGCGCAGAAGACCTCTCCTGTCTCACCCACTGCTCCCCTCAGCAGTAGATTTCAGTCAATCTGCCTTTTCTGTTCCCCGCTCTGTCTCTGGTGAATCCTCTCACCCTCCACATCTCTGGCCTGCCTGTACCCCAGCTCTTGTATAAATAAATAAATCTTTTTTTCCTTTTCAAAAAAAAATTTATTCATTTTTATGAGATCTGTGGTACAGGCCAGAGGCGCGGGAGGGTGAGAGGATTCACCAGAGACAGAGGGGGAACAGAACAGGCAGACGACCGAGAAACATTGCTGAGGGGAACAGCAGGCTCAACAGGAGAGGTCTGCTATGCCATATGGGTATCTCCCTGGCCGGCCAGGAATCAAACCCGCACTGCAGAGGCTGCAGACAGCTTCACAGCGCTGCGCTCAACTCTCCCCAGCGCTGCACCATGAGGGAGGCTCTAAATAAACAAATCTTAAACAAACAAACAAACAAACAAACACCAAATCTAAAGAAATGGAAGACAGTAAGATGGGAAGGTAATTCATCTCTCTGAGATCTTGTCCACCATTTTATCTTCAATGTCTTAAATACTGTGAATTTTTAAAATGCACAAAATTTTTATACAAAAATGAATCCACAAGGACCTATAATTGGGAGAAACAACCTAACAACCTAATTTTAATGTCTTCAGCGGCACCTTCCAACAAAAGTAAAACCATGTATTGGTAATTCTCAGCTAATTTCAGAAACACCAATGGTTTTAATACAAGCCATGGCAAGACTACCAAGGCTTCTGTACCATTAATCAAAAGTCCCTAAACCAAGAATGCAAAAAACTACTGTTTAAGGTAGGAGGCACCCAAGGTAAATCCATACTACCACCTTTGAAAAGCACAACCACGTATGTAAAGTACTTTAAAGTTAAAACTTTGGCACCTGAGCGGGTTACATCATCGTCTGGCTATGTACCCTGATGGACGCTCGGATCACTGTAGTCATGCATGAAGCCAACCCAATCTAAGCTGCTATGAAAATGAAGCCAAGTCATAAATCAGTAAATCGGCATCCAACGTAAAGCCCAGAGAACCAGCCCTGCTTGTCACCACCACGAGCAGAGGCGTGGTGCAGGGCTGCCAGAGACCACCCACGACAGGGCTGGCCCAGCCACAGCACACGACCAAGTTTAACTCCCATGTAAAACTGAAATCTCCATAATTCAAGTGCGCAAATTGCAAAAACTACAACTTCTTGCAGGGTCTCGACAACCAAGTGACTAATAAGTGAAATAAAGCTGGAGATTCCGCGCACCACGCAGGTGAATGACTGTGTTCATGGGAGCGCAACCCTAAGCAGGATTTTCAGCTGGCAAACAAGATGCCCAAGAGTCGAAAAAGGACAAAAGCCCTCATGTAGGTTCCTAGGTACTCTCCTAAAGAAGGGATGAAACAGAGCCAAGAAGAAAACCTAACCCACAACCTCTGAATGTAAATAATTTTTGCTTCCAGTCTTCAACACCAAACTAATTCCTAGTTGGCAATTATAACATTTCGAAAACTCCCCCTCCAGTTTGGTTTGAATACGTAAATGCTTGAGACCCGTGCTGCCCACTGCAGGAGCTGCCACAGAGCAAGACTCCACTCTGAGAGCAAGAATCTGAACCACTACCAAGACCAATACTGACATCAACACCAATAGCAAACTCTGAATATTAGGGTGTTCCAGAGTGCCGATCGCTTGCACAGTCAAAAATCTGCGTGTAGGCCTCCCTGGTGGCGCAAGGGGTTAAGCACCACACTATGAAGCAACCCGCAGCCTCTGCAGCACAAGTTCAATCCCCAGCCGGCCAGTGAAAAACCACATGGCGCAGCAGACCTCTCCTGTCTCACCCGCTGCTCCCCTCAGCAGTGTATTTTGGTTGATCTGCCTGTTCTGCTCCCCGCTCTGTCCATGGTGAGTCCTCTCACCGCCCACCCACCCCCCCATCTCTGGCCTGTACTCCAGCTCTTGCATGCATTGATAAATAAATCTTTAAAAAAAAAAAAAATCTGTGTATAACTTTAAACAACCCCCCAACCTGAACTGCTAACAGCCTTGCTACTGACTGGAAGTCTTACTGATGACTTACGCAACCAAGTAACATATCCTGTGCCCGCATTACATACTGCCTTCTTACAATACAGTAAGCTGGAGAAAAGGAGAGGTCCTGGAGAAAATCACAAGGAAAAGAAAATACATTTATATTGCTGTACTATACATGTATCAATACTATAAACATCTGCTTACAAAAGTACCTAAAAATCCTCATCTAAGTGAACCCACACAGCTCAAACCTGTGCTGTTCAAGGGCCGACTACTTCCTTGCTAGGAGGCGGACTCATCTATTTAGGTGTGCCCCAGGGTTTTGTTGTTGTTTCTACTTTAAATCCACATGTGAGCACAATGTTTTCTCCAAATAAGGCAAAACTGCAGAAAGGCCAGCAGAACCGGTAATGGGGTGGCAAAACACACTGCTCACAAAGGTGCAGCTCTAAAAGGTGACCAAGAAAGTCATCTCCCTGCACCAGATAGCCGTACGGAATTCCTGCTGCTACACACAGGGTCTCGCACCTGCTTGCTTCTGACCCAAACCAAGGACAACCTGATGTGCTCTTGGTAATAGCTCTTGGTGCTATTTTTAGTGCAACAAAGTAATCTGGGGGTGAATTCATCCATTGAGCTTGTAAGATACCCCACACCCACCTGTCCTGGGGTGTTCAGTCTAGTGTACGTATAAAACAGTGTATGTATAAAAACCCTGACAGGCCCATGACAAAGGGAAAACAGACTAGTACCTCACGTGACATGTGTCCAACAACAATCCTGACACACACGGCTCTTCTAAGGCACATTCCCAAACACCTTCTTTGGCTTCTACCAGCCCCACTGATGTTTCTCTCAGTTGTTACAAAAGAGGGAAAAACCACTCTCCAAGAGCTTGATTTATAGCACAGCAGAAACATCGGACAAAAGTACATTCTCCTGGGCCTCCCCAGTGGCGCAGCGGTTGAGCACTGGGTTGCGAAGCTGCCCGTGGCCTCTGCGGCGCCAGTTCGATCCCCGGCTGCTCCCCGGCCACCGGAGGAGGGTCCCGCATGGCGCGCAGACCTCTCCTGCCGCCCGCTGCTCCCCTCAGCAGTGGACTTCGGTCCTTCTGCCTGCAATGCTCCCTGCTCTGGCTCTGGTGAATCCTCTCACCCTCCCGCGCTTCTGACTGTGCCCAGTGCTTGTATAAATAAATAAATCTTTAAAAGAAAAAAAAGTACATTCTCCTTCCTTGGAGAACACGTAATTACCTGATACAGACTTTCTTTGTAACTGCAGGTGATTTAACCCAGGCCACCAAGGAAGACCACTGAGTTTTCAATGCTTACCGGTATAAAAATAAGCCCGCGCTCCCGAGAGGCATCGACGGTGATCCAGATGCCCAGGCCCAGAGTGCGCATCTTGGGCGAGAGGAGCATGCCCAGCCCAGGCCCAGGCCCACACCCGCCGGCAGGAGCAGCGCCAGCTCCCTCCGCCCTGGCCTCCTCTGACAAGCACTGCCGGCGCGTTTGAGAAGCACTCACCTGCCGGCTCTGTTACACCCTTTGTCCACTTTCTGCCGGGCGGTCTTCTCAAATACATGGGGGGATTATTTAGAGGAAAATGAGGCCTGGTGAAGAAAACTCTCTGGGGACTACACCCGAGGGGGTGGGGGAAGCAACTATTGTTTAAAAATGAACAATGATGTAAACAAATAAAAAAATTAATAAAAAAAGAAAGAAAGAAAATGAGCCCTTTGCCGGAGACCATTTCCTTTTCCGTTCAATTCCCTCCACCCCAGCGTCTCTACCCGAGGGCCCTTCAGCTCAGGCTGCTCTTTCAAGTCACCAGTGACCTCCAGGTGGGGCTCAATCCAAACACAACTCTCCTGTCCTCTTCCCCTTGCTCTCTCTCAGCAGCACTGCACACAGCTGACCAGCGGGCCTCCTATTTAGAACATTCTCTTAGCTTGGCTTCTCTGATATCAACATGGCTGTTTCCTCAGGAAGCCCGGGGGAGGCTGCCTCCTCTCCTTTACAACTGCTGCGTGGGAGGTTCCCCAAGTTTCAGGGGCTACCTCAGCGGTGACTCTCCCTAGCTGATAACATGGGCTGGGATGTCAATTCCCATGTGCCGTCTTCACTCTCTACCGCAGCAAATGAAACAAAGCCCAGAGGGACGAAAACAACCCCAAAAGCAACCACAAATTTTGTTTAATGAAGCCATTTCGGTGCGGTTTTAAAATAGCTCTATCAACACAACTGAGCCCCAAACGTATGAAACCATCTGCACCTCCAAGACGCAGGCAAGCGAGCAGACATCTCCCCCGTGGAGGTCTCACAAGCACGACCAAGTCACTGTCTCCGAAAGGGAGCTGCTGTCCGGCACACGCCGTCCCTGACCAAAGCTCTTCGCCCCGACTGCGGTGCTCTGTGTTTCGGAAAGGCGTGACTCGAATTGCCAGTGACAGTCTGGAAGGTGGCCGGCTCCTCTTCCCCCGCCCGATCTCAATGCATGGACACGTTCTCAATTCTACCTTCGCGGTCTCTCTCCTCCTCCACCCCGCTAGCATCTGCTGGGGTTCCGAGTCAGCACCCCGCTCCTCCAGGTGAGCAGTGGCACGCTTCTGACCTACGGGGGGATCTGGGAGCCCCCACGAGGCTTCTGAGCCCCGCTGCGGCTAGTCGGAATGCAGATGTGCTGCGAATGGACAGCGCACACTTCATTTCAAAAACACACGATGAAAAACAGAGGTAGGAATGGCTTATTAATTTTTATACTGATTACATTTTGAAATAATATTTGGGGCTCTTGAGTCAAATAAAATACATTTAAATGAATTCTACCTGTTTCTCTATTTTTCTCACACGGAGTGACGTGCGCCGCCGCCGAGGCCCGGCCCGCGCAGCTCCAGGGCACCCGCTCCCGCGCACTCTTTCCCAGCGCGTGTGACCGAACAACAGAAGTGCCACACTCGGCATGGGCGGGCACCCAGGTTTTTGCTGACTGGATTGTGGGCAAACAATGTACATCATGTTTAATACATCCACTCAAAACAAAACACTGAAATTTTAATTCTCACTTGAAGGAGTTTAAAATATAATTGGTGTTCAGAAAACCAATTTCTAAATGTAAGCCTCAGACATACATAAATTTTAAGAAATAATGTGTCTACTTTCATGTTATTCTAGTCATGCATAATTAATGTTTCTAATTTTTCACTGCTACATTTCTGCTAGACTGGGGAGGAGACTGGAATCTCAGGATAGCCAAAGAAGTTAAGACTGCGAGTTGCCAATCCCGAGGAATTGGTCATTGCAACTTCACTCATCAGCCACGGGGGCAGGACAAGCGAGTGGACAGCAGAATTACCGAGAGCTGGACCTGGCTATGCTGGGCCCCGAGACAGTTTAAAGCACTGGAGAGGAAGTGGCACCTTCAGATAACGGGCTGGCGGTCAGCACTGCCGGTCCACAGCGAATGCACTCTCCAGCGGGCTCCCAACGCAGACAGTGAAGGGCTCGCAAGCACATCCCAAAACAAACAGAATGCTATTTGAACTAATGTGAGCTGAATGAATTTCAATGTGATTTAGGCTGGAAGCCTTTTAAAAGGAGCAGTTTGGGCCCATATGACAGAGCACAACCTCCAAAGACAAACCGCAGCCCGAGAGGCCACCCCAGGGAGAGGGCAACGTGCTCACCCCTCCAAGAGAAACAGGACCAGCACACAGTGACCGAGGGGCACAGAACACTATGGAGACACCACAAAACCACCCAGGTCTTCACAAATCGACAGCAAGGGAGAGATGAGAGAGACAAATGGGGAAATCTACACAATCTTTTTTTTTTTTTTAACGATTTATTTATTTATTTATTTATTTATTTATTTATTTATTTATTTATTTATTTATTCATACAAGCACCAGAGCCAGAGCGGGGAGCAGAGCAGGCAGAAGGACCGAAGGACACTGCTGAGGGGAGCAGCGGGCGGCAGGAGAGGTCTGCGCGCCATGCGGGACCCTCCACCGGTAGCCGGGGAGCAGCCGGGGATCGAACCGGCGCTGCAGAGGCCGCGGGCAGCTTCGCAACCCAGTGCTCAACCGCTGCACCCGGGAAGGACCAACACAATCTTTATTTTCTTTTTTTTTTATTTATTTATTTATTTTTTTTAATTTTCTAGAGGCATGTCTTATTTATTTATTTATTATTTGTTTGTTTGTTTTTGGTTTATACATGCACTGGGTACAGTCAGAAGCGCGGGAGGGTGAGAGAATTCACCAGAGCCAGAGCAGGGAGCAGAGCAGGCAGAAAAAAGTACACTGCTGAGGGGAGCAGCGGGCGGCAGGAGAGGTCTGCCCGCCATGTGGGACCCTCCTCCGGTGGCCGGGGAGCAGCCGGGGATCGAACCGGCGCCGCAGAGGCCGTGGGTAGCTTCGCAACCCAGCGCTCAACCGCTGCGCCACCGGGGAGGCCCCGACACAATCTTTAAATTGCTGACGTATTTGGATCCTGATTTGCCAAAATTGGAAAAACATACACACGCTGTATTAGAGACAACTGAGTATTTCAACTCTGACCACGTATCAGACACTTCCGATGACAGCCTTGTGGCTAAAACAAAGTCTTATCTTTGAAAGCTAGATGCTGACGTGTTTCCACAAGAAACAAACTATGACAGAACAGTTAGCCATTCCTGACAAAGGCCCACCTGGAGAGTAGCTGCGGCTGCCCGCCTGCAGCCAGGACTAACTTGCGGGGCGGATGAATGAGCCAGCTTGGGAAGGAGCCCCCAGAAGGCCAGTCCAGCCGGCACAAGGCTGAGCACATCCGAGCCTGAACAGCCCAGCCAAGCTGGTCCTAAGCTCCAACACCACAGACACTGCCAGGTGATAGATGTCTGTGGTCGCTACAAGTCACTGAGTTTGGGGATAATTTGTTATGCAACAACAGCGAGCTACTGCGATAGGAAAACAGATAATGCAACAGAAAAAAGAACAAAAAGACGTAACTTCAGTCTTCATAAAAAGGTAACCCCAATGACCAAAAACTTATGAAAAGATGCTGGACATGGGGCCTCCCCGGTGGCGCAGCGGTTGAGCACTGGGTTGCGAAGCTACCCACGGCCTCTGCAGCGCCGGTTCAATCCCCGGCTGCTCCCCGGCCACAAGAGGAGGGTCCCACATGGCGCGCAGACCTCTCCTGCCGCCCGCTGCTCCCCTCAGCAGTGTACTTCGGTCCTTCTGCCTGCTCTGCTCCCCGCGCTCGCTCTGGTGAATTCTCTCACCCTCCCGCACTTCTGACTGTACCCAGTGCATGTATAAACAAGCAAACAAACAAACAAACAAATAAATAAATAAAGCATGCCCCTATTTAAAAAAATAAATAAATAAAGGGGGTATCTCTCAAAAAAAAAAAAAAAAGATGCTGGACATGAAGGAAAAAAAGCAAAACATGAGCTGCCGAAGAGACTGCGGGGTAAGGCTGCCCCCACCCACTGATGGAGGGAGGGCCCCCTGGCACGCTAGCTCATCGGCCAGAGCGCGCTGAAAGCAAACATGCGCACGCCTCTGCAACCAGGCGGCCTCACTTCCCGCAACTCCCGGCAGCAATGCACACAAATGGTTCCCCGGAAGACACACAGCATAATCTGTAACAGCCCCACCGGGGACTCGATCCAAGTGTCCAAGCACGAACAGAATAAATGACTTCACACAATGACACTGCATGCAGCCCCACAACGATCAACACCCACACAGCGTACACCCTGACGCGGATGCCGCCGCACACCATCTTGCCAAGCGGAAGAACTCAGACATCAGAGAACATACTATAGGGTTCTATTGAGTTAAGGACCAAAACTGAGTAAAACCAGTCAGAGCAGTCAGAGGGCAGCGTCCTGGTTGCCCCACGCAGGGGGGGAAAAAAAGGGGCATCTGGGGCACCCATCACCCACGCTGGCTCCAGCTTCTGAAAATTCATTCATGACGTGCATTTTTCTTATAAGAGAGTGTTTTTATTTTTTTTATTTTTTTTTATAGAGGCATGCTTTATTTATTTGTTTGCTGGTTTGTTTGTTTGTTTTGTTTATACATGCACTGGGTACAGTCAGAAGCGCGGGAGGGCGAGAGAATTCACCAGAGCCAGAGTGGGGAGCAGAGCAGGCAGAAGGACCGAAGTACACTGCTGAGGGGAGCAGCGGGCGGCAGGAGAGGTCTGCGCGCCATGTGGGACCCTCCTCTGGTGGCCGGGGAGCAGCCGGGGATCGAACCGGCGCCGCAGAGGCCGCGCGCAGCTTCGCAACCCAGCGCTCAACCGCTGCGCCACCGGGGAGGCCCTCATGACGTGCATTTTTCTGTATGTCTATTACAATTCAATAGTTTAAAATTTTTTAACAGAGAGGTCGGGAGCTGGGGGGTAAGTGGGACAGGACCCACTGGAGTACAGGGTTGTTGGAGATGAGTAAACGGGGTTCCCTGTACCATTCTGTCCCATGAATGCGTGTATTTAAACTCTCCCCTAGTAAAAAATAAATAAAACTGGCTGAAATTGATGGGAGAAGTATAAGCTAAGACAGTTTTTCTCACCACAGGTATCAAAGGTATTAATATTTACACATCCTTTGGCCCAATTATTCCAGTTGTATGAGTTTATCCTAAGGTATTTATCCTGAGTAAACAGTCGTAGATATAACAATGTCCAAAGAGTTTATAACAACGAGAAATACCTAAATACAGAGAGCACAGGACTCTGGGCAGAACACCACAGGGCAAATAATCCAGGTGGGTCCACAAACACTGGATGACTAAATATACAATGAGAAGCACAAGTACCTTTATCTGTACCACGTTCTTTTATCCATCCAATGAAATAGAGTCATTAAAATGATGTGATCCTCTGAAAAGACACGCCACATCATCCTGCCACCACAGACATGCAAATTAAACATACTCTTACCATGTAATCTAGCGATCAGGTTGCTTGGAATTTATCCAAAGAAGGTGAAAGCTATTCCACATAAAGCCCGCCCACAGATGTTTACAGGAACTTATCTATACTCATCGAAACTTGGAGGCAAACGAGAAGGCCTTCGGTAGGAGTGGATGAATAAGCTGTGCTGCGCCCAGACCGAGGACTGCTCAGCACTTAAAGGAATGCACGACAGAGCCTTCGGGGAACAAGGAAGAACCTCAAATGCCTGTTACTGAGTGAAAGAAGCCAATCTGAAAAGGCTACCCAGTATATGATTCTAACTACCCAACAGTCTAGAAAAGGTAAAATTCAATGATGTAAACCAAAAGAAACCTATGGAGACAATAGTTTTCAGGGACGGGGGGAGGGGGGCAAGAAGATTAAAAAGTGGAACAGCAAGAACTTTTAGGATCATAGAAAATACTCTGCGTGACCCCACAATGACTGTCCAAAGTGACAGAGCGCGCCGCTCCAGAGGTGAACCGTGAGGGAAAGGACAGACTCTGGGCAGCGCCGAGGTGTCCAAGGAGGCTCAGTTACTGTCTGAGGACAGCTCTGCTCTGGTGGGCAAGCTGAGGGTGGGAGAGGCTGTGCACGTGTGGCAGGGCCTGTGGAAGTTCTCCATGCCTTCCCTCCATTTTGCTATGAACCTTAAAATACTTTGAAAAGATTTCAAAATGTGCTCAAATACAAAAGAAAACACAGTAGTAAATCTTTGTGAACCCGGACTAGCAAAATCTTCTTAGTTCTGATACCAAAACACAAGGAAAAAACTGGGCTTCATCAAATTAAATATTTTTGTGCTTCAAGGACACCATTAAAAGTGAAAAATATAATCTATAGAACGAGAGAAAAATTTGCAATCAGGTACCTGATAAATACTTGTGGACAGGTATATAAGGACGTTTACAAGTCAACAATCATAAATAAAAAACTCACAAGAAAACCAACTTAAAAATGGTCAATAAATTCAGACAGACATCTCCAAAGTAGACAAATGGTCAACAAGCACATTTTTTAAAAATACCCAATGTTATGAGTCATCTGGGAAATGCAAAATCACAATGGGATACCATTTCACACTTATTCCAGAAAGACACCCCAAAACAAGTGTTGGTTCTTCTGTGGAGAAATAATTTTCACACACTGCAGGTAGGAAAGTAAGATGGTACGGTGCCAGAGGATATCCTGGCAGTTTTCCTTAAAGGCGCTTCTTGGACACGGGGCTACCTTATAACCAAGAGAAATGAAAGCGTATGTCCACAGACAACTCTGTACCCAAATGTTTACGGAAGTATTATTTAAAAAAACAAAAAGCAGCAATATCCAATTATCTATCAACTGATAAATGAACAAGTAAAAAGCAGAATCTCCACACGGCAGAATATGAGCCAAAAAAAAAAAAAATTTCGTAGAACTAATGGATGCCCCAGCACAGACAGACGAAGGGACAGAAGCCAGTCACGGAAGGTGACACATTACAGGACTGCACTGGTAAGACGCGACCTGGACAGGCAAACCACTAGAAAGAGAAAGCAGACTGTGGGGGAGGGGAGGGTACCCAGCAGCAGGAGAGGAATGGGGAGTGGCTACTCAAGAGGACCTCCTTTTGAAGTAACGAAAATATTCTAAAGAGTGACTGCAGCTGCACAACTCTGACGATACTCACAGGCACTAAACAGGGTGCTTTTGGTATGTCAATTATGTCTGATAAAGCTGTTGTGAAAATGATGTATCCACAAAGAAAAAGTTGTGTAAGAACTTCAGCATCTGTACTTTGCTTTACCAAACACATTTACATACATTTTCATTTAAATAAATAGGTCACATGCTTCTTACAAGCAGACAATCTGAGGTGCAAAGACTGTAAGTAATGGCTGGGTCAGATGACAGAGGCCAAGGGCGCCAGGGCGCAGGTCTTAAAACGTCTTGGTGACTGGAACTTCATAGCACTCGAAAAACTGGTGAGTAAATCGCGTTTCTCCTAGACACCAAAGCTAAGAAATTAAGTAACTTAACCATTGTTATATTAAAGCAAGTAACTGCTATAAAAGTTAATTTGGGGTCTCCCTGTAAGCATATTTCTCAGTGACAGGGGTGCAGGGATGATAAGTGAATCAAAAGAGGGGCAATGGCATGAAGAGCAGGAATCAATACAGGAGGTCCATTTTTTCCTTCCATTTTTACGTAGAAGAACTGGGGTATAGGCCAGAGGTGTGTCGGGGGTCGGGGGGGTGAGAGGATTCACCAGAGACAGAGTGGGGAGCAGAACGGGTAGACCCAATGAAATCCACTGCTGAGGGGAGCAGCGCGGAGACAGCAGAGGTCTGCTGTGCCATGTGGGTAGCTCCCTGGCCGGGGATCGAACTCAAGCTGCAGAGGTGACAGTCACTGAGACTCAACCCCTGCGCCACCAGGAAGGCCCCCAGAAGGAGCTCCTTTCAAAGTGTGAAGAGAAAAAAACTGAAATCACCAGAGGATAAGCTGTACACTTGATAGTGCCTAGTGGAGAGCCAAAGCAGCAGCAACCTAATGGCCAAAAGCTCTGAGCGGAGCGCTCACTGAAGAAACCAAAATGCAAACCAATACATGAAACACATGTAATGTGCCCGATTTTTAAAATGAAATACCTATAAGGTGTTCCCAAAGGAACAGCAAATCCAGTAAATCAGCAAATAAAAAATAAATTAATTCCTTTTGGCAAGGAAATGTGGGGACACAGCTGGCAGGGTCAATGGGCGACAGCTTTGAAAAGAAGACTGCGACAATATACAAGATTAATAAAAATGACAGGACCTTTTAATTAGGTAATCTCATGAAATTTAGAAATAACGTCATGTAAAGGGAGAGGGTATTTCCACAAAGCACAAGAGCAGTGACAGTGATGCGGTGACCCACGCTGCTACAACACAGACACCACAGAGCTCTGCTTTAATTCACATGTGAACTGTATGGTTCTCACTGCATGAGAGAGAACCGAAAGTTTGGAAATAACTAGTGTTTCGTAGTAACGGGGCTCAGGCCCACCAGCAGGTAACCCTAACACCCGCAGTGACAGCTGAGAGTCCGAGGCAGAAGGAATAAGAATGCCAATGTTGACAAGCAGCTAGAACCAAGAGAAGACCTGCCCGGGCAGACGAATAGCACCAGCAGCACAGACACGAGGAATCAGCTATCAAAGTGAGATCGCCCAAGGGATGGGGGACGGGGGCCTAAGCACAGAACAGGAAGGTAGTCCAGAAAAAAATTTATTTTTAATTTTTTTTAAGATTTATTTATTTATTCATACAAGCACTGGGTACAGTCAGAAGCGCGGGAGGGTGAGAGAATTCACCAGAGCCAGAGCGGGGAGCAGAGCAGGCAGAAGGACCGAAGTACATGCTGAGGGGAGCAGCGGGCGGCAGGGGAGGTCTGCGTGCCACGCGGGACCCTCCTCCGGTGGCCGGGGAGCAGCTGGGGATCGAACCGGCGCCGCAGAGGCCGCGGGGAGCTTCGCAACCCAGCACTCAACCGCTGCGCCACCGGGGAGGCCCGGAACATAATTTAATTTTAAAGAGGAAATTGTCACATGCTACAACGATGAAACTTGAAGACTTTACACTGGGAGTCAGCCACCAAAGGACAGATATCATATGACTCCATTTATATGAAGTACTCAGAGCTGTCAAAATCACAGAAACAGAAAGCAGATGGTGGTTGCCAGGGGCTCAGGGGAGGCGGGAATGGTGAGGAATTGATTTAATGGGTATGGAGATGCACGATGGTGGAAGTTGTGAGCCACATGAATGTTACTTAACACCACCCAGCTGCACACTTGAAATGGAACTTCTGCATCTGGCCCCACATGTAAAGGGGCTTAGAAGTCACCACCCCACTTAGAGTCATCAACGAATGGTCATTGGGAAAACTGCTGTCCCCAAAACTGGAGGGACAGAGAGAGAGACAAAACCACAGCCTACTGCAGCAGAAACCCACCAGCAAAATCCTATGCGGGAACCAGGGTAGGAAAACCTGAACTAAAACTGACAAAGTGTCAGAGGTGCAGTAATTATAATTCTAAACCTTTACAAAATCTCTAAGAGGAAATATCTATCAGGGAAAAAAAAAAAAAAATCTCTGCCTTTAGTTTGAGAAAGTAGTAGAAATTATTTTACCAAAGTCTCCCCTGGTACTGTGTGATCAGAGCCTAGCGTAACTAGAGGAAGGAAAATACCAAACTCCAGCTCCACTAACCTTCCACAGGTGGAACAGGGAGCAAACCACTCCAGGTCACTGGAGCCATCCTGTCTCTCCTGGGGATGTGAAAAGCACCAGTGAAGTTCACAGACCAAAGATACAGGCTCACCAACAGATAGATCTAACCCTAGGACCTGAAAGACTTCCCCCACCCACTTCCACTACAGTTCTAAAGGTGAAATTTTCATCCAGTGCATCTTGCGCACCTTAAAAAAAAAAAAAAGAGGGCCTCCCCGATGGCACAAGGGGTTGAGCCTCAACACTGAAACTACTGGCACCCACTGCAGCACAAGTTCCATCCCCAGCCAGGAAGGTGACCCACACGGCGCAGCAGACTGCTCCTGTCTTGCACAGTGCTCCCCTTAGCAGTGTATTTCAGTCAGTCTGCCTGTTCTGTTCCCCACTCTGTCTCTGGTGAATCCTCTCACCCACCCACCTCTGGCTTATACCCCAGCTCTCATATGCATAAATAAAATAAATCGGGCCTCTCTGGTGGTGCAGGGGCTAAAGACAGCACTATCAAGCTATGACCAGTCACTGCAGCACTACTTCAATTCCCCAGCTGGCCAAAGGAACAACCCACATGGTGCAGCAGACCTCTCCTGCATCGCCCGCTGCTCCCCTCAGCAGTGTATTTCAGGAGATCTGCCTGTTCTGCTCACCACTGTCTCTGGTGAATCCTCTTACCACCCCCTCCACCCCACACCTCTGGCCTGTACCCCAGCTCTTGTATGCATAAATAAATAAATCTTTAAAAAAAAAATTACGGGACATACTTAAAGGAATAATTTGAAGAGACCGAACAAAAGCATTAGAATCAGACTCATATATGGCAAGGCTGTTGGAATTACAGAGAATTTTTTTTTAATATGACTGACATGAAAGATTTACTGGAAAATGTAGACAGAATGCAGCACCTGAGGAAACTAAAGAAGGGCAAACTAATTCCATAGTAAGCAGAAAATGGAAATAATAAAAATCAGAGCAAAAAAATCAATGAAATTGAAAATGAGAAAATTCAAAGCTGGTTCTTAAAAAGGTTAATACAATTTATAAGCCTTTCTCCAGGCTAAGGAAAAAAGACCCCAATTGCTAAGAAAGAGGAGACACCACTGCAGATGCCCAGGACACTAAAGGATAAAAGGAATATGATGAACAATTCTATGGTTATAAATTCGATAACCCAGATAAAAGAACAATTCCTTGAAAGACACAATCTGTCACACAATTCACACAAAACAGACAATCTGAACAGGTCTACATCTACTAAGGGAGTTGAATCAACGATTAATGAACTTCCAAAATAGCACCATGCTCAGATGGGTGTACTGGTGAATGGTACCAAATATTGAAGGAAGAAATTATGCCAAACTCATTCCAGAAGACAGAAGCAGAAAGAACACCTCCTAATTCATTCTGTAAAATCAACACTAATACCAAAAGGAGACACAAAGACCTCACAAGAAACCTAGAGATCAATGATGCAAACACAAATGCAAAGAATCCTCAATGATGTATGGCAAATTGAATTCAACAATGTATAAAAAGAATTATAAACCAAGTGAGATATATACCTCAGGTATGCAGGGCTGGTTTTAACAATCAAAAATCAATTAATGTAACTCATCGGGCCAAAAGAAAAATCACATTATTGCATCCATAGATACAGGAAATGCATGACAAAATCCAATATTCATTCATGATAGAAAATCTCCACAAACTAGTACAGAGGAGAACTTCATTGATGTGATAAAGAACATTTACACTTGGGCCTCCCTGGTGGCAGAAAGGGGTTAATTCTCAGCACTCATCTATCCACAGCCACTGCAGCACATGTTTAATCCGACTTCAATGTCAAGCAAGGAAGATGACTCACATGGTGCAGCAGACTTCTCCTGTCTCACCTGCTGCTCCCCTCGGCAGTGTATTTCAGTAGATCCACTTGCTCTGCTCCCCACTGTTTCTGGTGAATCCTTCCTCTTATCTCCCACACCACTGGCCTGCACCCCAGCTCTTGTATGCATAAAGAAAGAAATCTTTAGAAACAAATTAGAAAAAACCATTTACAACTAACATCATACTTAATGGTAAGAAACTCAGTGTTTTTCCACTAAGATCAGGAACAATTTCAATCAAATTCCAATCAGAATCCAGTGAGTTATTTTGTAGGTATTGATAAACTGATTCTAAAGTTTATACGGAAAGACAAAAGACCCAAAACAGCCAACTCAACACTGGAAAAAAGAAAAAAGAAAAAAAAATTGGAGAACTGACATTACTCAACATTGACAGTTAGTATAAAATGATAGTTATCAAAACCATGTAGTACTGATGAAAGAACCGACAAGCACACAGTGGAAGAGAACAGAAAGCCCGGAAATAAGCCCACATAGAGAGTCAACAGATCTCTGACAAGGGGCAGAGACAATACAACAGGGCAGAGTTTTTTCAGCAAATGGTGCTGGAACAACTGAACATGACATACAAAAATAAATAAAATAATCTAGACACAAACCACACACTCTTGACAAAACTGAATCATAGATCTAAATATAAAATACAACTATATATATAGTGTACACACACACACACACACACACACACACACACACACAACCTCCTAGAAGGTGACACAGGAAAAGACCCAGATGGCCATGTGCAATGGACTAAATGTTTTGTTCCCTTAAAATTCCTATGTGGAGGGGCCTCCCCGGTGGCGCAGCGGTTGAGCGCTGGGTTGCGAAGCTGCGCGCGGCCTCTGCGGCGCCGGTTCGATCCCCGGCTGCTCCCCGGCCACCGGAGGAGGGTCCCACATGGCGCGCAGACCTCTCCTGCCGCCCGCTGCTCCCCTCAGCAGTGTACTTCGGTCCTTCTGCCTGCTCTGCTCCCCGCTCTGGCTCTGGTGAATTCTCTCGCCCTCCCGTGCTTCTGACTGTACCCAGTGCATGTATAAACAAAACAAACAAAGAAACCAGCAAACAAATAAATAAAGCATGCCTCTATATAAAAAAAAAAAAAAAAAAATAAAATTCCTATGTGGAAATCCTAACTGCAGGTGTTAGGGAATTGGGGCCTTTGGGAGATAACTGGGTCCTGAGGCTGGAGCCCTCATGAATGGGTGAGGTGCCATCATAATAGAGGCCCCAGAGAGCTCACTTGTCCTCTCTCTACCACATTTTCACAGGAAACCTGTGAAACTAAGATACCTTCAGTATGACAATGACGTTTTAGCTACAACACCAAAGGCATTATTCATAGAAGAAATAACTGGTAAGCTGGACTTCATTAAAAACACTGCTCTGTAAAGACAATGTCAAGAAAATGGGAAAGCAATCGACAAGTTTCTAAGGGAAAAAATTACTTGCAAAAGCCACATCTGAAAAAGAGCTGTAATCCAAAATAAACTAATAAACTTCTTACGCTTAAATAAGTAAGAAGTAAATGAACATGATTTTTAAAGGGTCAAAAAAAACTAACAGGACTGAATCTCACCGAAGAACTTGTACAGGTGGCAAGTAAGAGCACGGCAGACACAGCATCGTGGCACCGGGAACCTAGCACCACGCATCAACGCAAAGTCACAATCCCGATGACAACCAAACGTCCCTGATGCTCTGGACCGGTAAGTCCTCTCCTTCACTGCTGGTCACAGTGACAGCAGTGACAATGACAATGACAGCAATCCACTTTGAAACAGTTTGAAAGTTTCTTACAAAACTAAGCATACGCTTACCCACAATCCAATGAGTAAAGTGGTATTTATTCAAATGAACTGTGTGTTCACACAAAAACCTGCACATGGAGGTTTATAGCAGTTTTTCGTAACTGCCAAAATGAGAAGGCAACCAAGATGCCCTTCAGCAAGTAACGGATAAACTGGGGCACATCCAAATAATGGTATATTATTTGGTGCTAAAAAGAATGGGCTCTCAAAACATGACAAGACATGGAGCAACCTTAAATGCATGTTACTAGGTGAAAGAAGTCAGTGGGAAAACTCTATTTGTGATTCCAACTACATGACATTGTAGAAAAGACAAAATTATGGAAAGAGCAAAAAAATTAGTGGCTGTCATAGGTTACATGGGAGGAAGAAAGGAATTTTTAGGGCAGTAAAATGCTTCTGCAAGGTACTGCATTAGTGGCAACATATCATTATACATTTGTCAAAACCCACCGAATATACAAGACCAGAACTTCACGTAAACTATGGACTGTGGGTAATAATGACATGTCAAGGGCCTCCCCTGGTGGCGCAGCGGTTGAGCGCTGGGCTGCAAGGCTGCCCGCAGGCTCTGCAGCGCCGGTTTGATCCCTGGCCACCGGCAAGGGTCCCACATGGCACGACAGACCTCTCCTGCCGCACCCGCTGCTCCCCTCAGCAGTGTGTTTCATCAGTCTGCCTGTTCTGTTCCCCGCTCTGGCTCTGGTGAGTTCTCTCACCCTCCCACACTTCTGTGCCCAGTGCTTGTATAAATAAATAATGACGTGTCAAATCTCAGGTTCACAGGTTGTTAAGAAATGTACAACTCTGGTGCCGAAGTCTACTGAAATGGGGGGGTGCGAGGAGGGGAGAGAAGGGGCTGAGGGCAAATGGAAGAGCGTATGGGAACTCTCCAAACTTTTGGCTCAATTTAGCTGTGACCCTGAAAGTATCTGAAATACACTTTATTAATTTTTCAAAATAGTTAAAATGTAAATTTTGCTACATTCTACAATAAAAAATTTGCGACGTCATTGTTCATTTATAATATAGCTAAAAAACAGTGTCGTAAGTCATACCACATTTGAAAAGGAGATAACTAAAAAAGTTCTTGAGAAAAGTTTCCTCCCATAATTTAACACTTGTCGAAAGACTCCAATGTATGATTTAGTGTTTGACCTGGGCCGACAGTGCTTCCACAAGCTTCAAAGAACAAAGCGCTTATTACATAGAACTGAAAGCAAACTGCACTGTTTGTGATTTAAAAGATCTGAAGCCCACTGATAAGGGCAGTGGCGCTAAAGGACACCTTTGCCGCGCAGCAGTTAAAAAGAATGTAAAAACTAGTAATAATCAAACCTAGAAGAATGCGGTAGGGTGCCGTGTGCTGCGTGGAACATGGTGAAAAGCAGTGGTGTTTTAAAAGGCCGTCTTCCCAGCGGGGTGCAGTTCCCAAGAGCACATATACACGCGTGTGCGCACACACGGGACGTCGAATCCAAATCCACTGTAACAGAAGGTACAAAAGGACTGAGAGGTAATCAGAAACTATTTTAGTCTTACTTTTTTCCAATGCAAAGATAATCACAAATAAATTCGTTGTTAAAACTAAAATTTTGTCTCCAATAGGAAAAATGGCAATAGAATAAGAAAAGAAACATTCACAACATCCTGTTGCTAGTCAAGTTTTCAAAAGTAAAACCACGGAGGGGTCACAAGATAAGCTGTTAATCATTAGCAAAGTGGACTTGGCCTTCACCACCTGTTCTATGAAAGGTCGTGATTTCCACATCAGCACACTTACACACCCCCTCACAAATTCATACTAGCCAGTGACACAGAAAAGGAAGGAACTTTCTGTTCTCTCTGTCTCACTTTCTATTCTCTCTGTCTATTCTCTCTGTCTCTCTCTGAATCTGGGGCTCAGAAAAGTGAACTAACTTGCCTAAGGGGAGACAGCCAGGCAGCAGTCAACCAAGTTCGCAGCCTGGTTGTCCCCGACGTGAAGACGGACCCTTCCTCCAGCCGTGTGGCTAGATGGCCTACGCCCCCAGGCCGCCGCTTCCCACGCACAGCCGTCTGGAGGGAAAGAGCTTTTCTAATGTACCAAGCACACAGGACAACTGTAATAACAGGCGCTGAGCGATCAAAAGAAGAGGAGACACAAGCTGCGCCTGCCCAAGGCTAAGGCGGTGAGAGGGCATGGGCAGGCGGCCGAAGGGTCACACCACCACAGGGCAGCTCCACAGGAACTGACGCCGCCACCTGGAAAGCTACAGGCTCGAAAACACGGTAAATGGCAGGAAAGGACTCTTACATTTTGGGGGGAATAAACACTAACGTGGCCAGAAATGTTTATTTTAATCCTCACAACAATTTGAGTAAACCAGCTCCCCCTCTGCCCCACGCTGCCTCTAAGCCTTTCTCACTCTCTCCTAGTTTGCCCTGAAAAGATGACCAAGCTTTACTTTTTGCAGTTTGAGGAAAACAGTAGTTTTGCTGGCTATTCATTCCAAACCCCTTGGCCGTGGAAACTACTGGGCCAGGGCTGAGTGCTTACTCACTCCTGGCTGCTGGGCTCGGCAGTGCTGGCACCAAAGCCCCCTCCTCCCAGCGGGGCCGCGGCAGAGAGCAGGAGCACCCTGCGCGGCCTGAGCTCACGACAGCGCCACCCAGCGAGAGCCCACTCTAGCCCAGCCCACGCGTCATCACCTACCTAATGCCTTTCTTCCCATTGTCTCGTTCACAGTTTCAGTCAAAGAAAGAAAAAATGTTTTAATATAAAGAAATAAGGGCCTACCCGGTGGCGCAGCGGTTGAGCGCTGGGTTGCAAAGCTGCCCGCAGCCTCTGCAGCGCCAGTTCGATCCCCGGCTGCCGGGTGAGGGTCCCACATGGCGCGCAGACCTCTCCTGCTGCCCTCTGCTCCCCTCAGCAGTGTACTTCGGTCCTTCTGCCCGTTCTGCTCCCTACTCTGGCTCTGGTGAATTCTCTCACCCTCCCGCGCTTCCGACTGTACCCAGTGCTTGTATAAATAAATAAATAAATCTTTTTAAAAAAAAAAAAAAAAAGAAATAAGTACCAAGTGTCCCTCGCATCCCTCAGGACAGGCTATGCATTAAAAATGCTGAACTCTTTTCCTTTCCCCCAAAATAGACTTGGCTCGTGATCTATTTTGACCCACATCCCTTTTCCAGATTGTTTTCGGTGTTCTGTACTTGGCGAGAGTCACGTTTAAAGTTCACATCAATGCTTTCAGGCAATCAGTGATCCCATTTCAAAAGGCAATTATCCTTGAAATCTCTCCCATTTCTGCATATAAAAACGAGCTACCTAGCACGAAGGCGTAGAATATCTCTAAGAAATTTCTGGTAGACACAGGAGCAGCCCATGTTAAAGGGCACGCATTCACATTTGCCAGCTCTTAAACAAAACGAACTCCCTCTACTGCTTGTAATTTTAAAGTTTCTTGAACACCGACTGACACGTATCCAAAACATGTACCTGGCTATTCAGAGGTAGCAACAGAACCAAAAAAATCCAAAAGAAAACAGCGAGAAGCTAAAAATAAGCCTAGGCACACCTACTGGATGGCCAAAATGACAAGCACTAGAGGGCAAGAGCGCCTCAAAGTCCAGGACAATGAACCACTGACACGGAACTTCTCATTAACCCCAACAGCAACGATGGAAAGAAGATGGGAAACACTGTCAAATGCTAAAGGAAAACGATCATCAACTTAGAATTGGGCATGAAGCAAAACTGAGGAGTATAAAATAATTATGCCTAATTTGTGGAATTAAAAAAACAATGTACTGAAGTAAGACTGGTTTAAAGCATACAGGCTTGGGGAATAGAGCGTTATGATTCAACATCTGTAGACACATCAGGCCCCCCGCTACGCTATAGTTTCCAACCACCAAAGACAGATCCCCTTTACCCAGTTTCCCGCTGGCCTCCCCCTTCCCTTTTGGTAACCACTACTCTGGTCTCACAGTCTAGGAGTTTTTGTTGCACTCGTACACTTGTTTTGTTTATCTTCCCTATGAACGGAATTACGTATCTGTCTCTGACTGACTTAGCACAATGCCTCTAAGGCCCCATCCATGTTACCACAAACGACAAAAGCTCACCTTTGTTACAGCTGAGCAGTAGTCCACAGAGCAGACAGACCCCTTATCTGTCGGGGTCACTTAGAGCAGCAAAATGAAAATTAGACAATAGCAGCACGTCAGTCAGGAAGGCATATAGGACTAAAGCATTCCAAGGTTCTTATAATATACTTATAAGGGTAATTAACTTCAGGCTTTAAATTAATGAAACATCTAAGATCACCAAGCAGTGTCTACCCTCTATATTACCGGGTGAGTATAGAGGGTGGGTAGTAATGAAGGAAAGAAAAATCCATAATGGGCCTCCCTGGTGGCGCAGCGGTTGAGCGCTGGATTGCAAAGCTGCCCCCAGCTTCTGCAGCGCCGGTTCAATCCCCAGCTGCTCCCTGGCCACCTGAGGAGGGTCCCACGTGGTGCACAGACCTCTCCTGCCGCCCGCTGCTCCCCTCAGCAGTGTACTTCGGTCTTTCTGCCTGCTCTGCTCCCCGCTCTGGCTCTGTGAATTCTCTCACCCTCCCACGCTTCTGACTGTACCCAGTGCTTGTATAAATAAAAAAAAAAAAAAAAAAAAAAAATTAAAAAAAAAAAAAAAAAAAAAATCCATAATATGTAAGGCAAGAAACGAAAAAGAACAGAAAAAGTCAAGTTAAGAAGGCCTCCCCTGGTGGCACAGGCAGTTAAGCACCGCACCGGGAAGCTGTCCGCAGCCTCTGCAGCGCTGGTTCTATCTCGGCTGGCCAGCAAGGGTCCCACATGGCGCGGCAGACCTCTCCTGTCTTGCCCGCCGCTCCCCTCAGCAGTGTGTTTCGTCAGTCTGCCTGTTCTGTTCCCCGCTCTGTCTCTGGTGAATCCTCTCACCCTCCCGCACATCTGGCCTGTACCTCAGTTCTTGTATAAATAAATCAATCTTCAAAATAAAAAAAAAGGCAAGTTAGGAAGCACAAAATAAGATAGTAAAACAAACCAACTATACCAACCACAATTAATGTAAATGAATGAATATCATCAGTTTAGCAGTGAATCACAGCAATGCAACCCAACTGTGTGTTGTGCTGCTTTCAAAACAACACACCTCAGGGCCTCCCCAGTGGCGCAGCGGTTGAGCACTGGGTTGCGAAGCTGCCCGCAGCCTCTGCAGCACCGGTTCGATCCCCGGCCGCCGGGCAAGGGTCCCACATGGCGCGCAGACTTCTGCAGCCCACTGCTCCCCTCAGCAGTGTACTTCAGTCCTTCTGCCTGCTCTGCTCCCCGCTCTGGCAAATTCTCTCACCCGCCCCCCCACCTTGCTTCTGACTGTACCCAGTGCTTGTATAAATAAATAAATAAATACTAAAACACACACACACACACACACACACACACACACACACACACCCACCCCTCAAACATTGAAGTAAAAAAAAACTTGACAATGAAAGGGCAAAAAAAATATCAAAAGCCACTTGGCACAGCTATACCAACATCTGACAAAATATACTTAATTTAAAAAAAAAATCCTTTAAAAAAAAAAGATTCACTACAAAATGACAAAGTACACAAATGACTGGGAATATAAAAATTCTAAATTCAAAGAACAGAGCAAAAACTGAGACAACTCAGGAATTTGACAACTCTCCCATCATAAAGGGATTTTAACACCACAAACTAGGTAAGGATGGTAGTTTGTGAATTCAATTAATGCATTTCCCCTAACAGACATGAAAAAAAACCAAAACCTTACCTTCATGTTTTTAGAAACATGGGGAAATATACAGAAATCTGCCACACTGCAGACACCATTAGGGCAGCCCAACAAATTTCAAAGAATGGAAATCACACTAGACTGCATGTTTGTAATCAATAACAATTGTTAAAAATGTACACTTATCAAGATTTTTAATGCATTTCCTAAACTTCTAAGTCAAAGAAAAAATCATAACAAAAATCTGAATATATTCAGAACTGAAAGATAAAAATTCCACATAGCAAAATTTCTGGGACACAGCTAACGCGCTACTAAAAGGGAAATTTCTACTTTAGATATAAATGTACATATAAATACATGAAAAAGTTGAACATCAGTCATTTAAGCATCCTGCTTATGTGTAAATAATTACAAATAAGGCAAAAATTCAAAATATAAGAAAAATAGAATTTTCTGCCAAAATATTTGAAAAAGCAGACAATATTAAACGAATTTTAGAAAAATGTAAATTACCAAGTGAGACTCAACAAAAATATTCTAATGATCCTGTAAATACCGAAGCAACCAAATCAGTAATTTTAAAATCTCAGAGAAAACAAGAGGTCTTGATGATTTTACCAAACATTGAAGAAATAATTTCAATTTTACATATTGGCTTTCTCAGAAAACAAAAAATGAGGTTTTAGTACAGCTCATTTGACCACAGTCACACCAGGCTGATAACCCTGACCAGGACTGGCCACAAAGGGGAAATTATAGACCAGTCCTCCTGACGAGCACGCATACATGAACTCCAAACATACACACCAAAAAACACAGCATTCTCTTTAAAAAAGCATGTCATGATCAAGTTGAATTTATCCCAGAAATGTAGTATTAATTTCAGTAATTGCCTTTTAAAGCAATTTTTCATAATACCGGACTAAAGAAAAATATTATCCTATCAAGTGGAGAAATGCTTTCAATTAAATTCAATACCCACTTGTGATTTTTTTTAAATTCTCCTTAAGACTGAAGGCCTCTTCCTCAACCTCCCAGAGGAAAAACAGCACCCACACACTGACTGGTTCAAGATGAAAGCATTTCCTCTAAACCAAGCCCACGGCGCGCCCGCCACCCCAGCGGGCGCTTTCCTGGAACGGCCACGCCACAGCCGGCACGGTGAGGTGAGAGCTGCACAGGGAAAGAATTGGGAAGAAATGAAGTGTCACAGTCAAAGACAAGGTGACGCGCACGGAGAAGCCACGCGTCCCCGCAGGCTAGCTGGAGAAACGCCTGCCCGAGAGCTGCATTTCCATTCACCAGCAAAGTGAAACTTAAAAAAAGAAAGGCAATAGCAACAAAAAGTCTAAAGTACACCACAACCACTGGAGGTTTGAAGACAATCAGCTATAAAGCAAGATTCGGTCTTCTGTCCGCATGGGCACGATGAAGACCAGAGATGCGTGGAAGGTACCGAGCACCTTTTCTGCCCTTTTCACTCCTTGCTTTCAATAAACACTTTTTTCCTAAATTCCACAAACAGCAATAAACAAACCACAAATTGAGCAAAGACATCTGCCACACAGATAACAAAAGATTTATTCATTAGAATATATAAGAAGTCCTACAAGTAAGAAAAACCAAACAATTCAACAACGGCAGAAATCCAAACGGCGGAAGAGATGCAGAACCCCTCGAGTAAGCGGAGGAAAGAACACTGAGGTTGTGCAAGATAAATTAGTACAAGTAGACGAAAGACTGAAACAGACTTTCCTCTGAAGACACACAAACAGAGCCTCCCTGGTGGCGCAGGCGGTTGAGCGCAGTGCTGTGAAGCTGACCGCAGCCTCTGCAGTGCAGGTTCGACCCCGGCCGGCCTCGGAGCAACCCACATGGCGAGCAGACCTCTCCTGTCACGCCCGCTGCTCCCCTCAGCAGTGGATTGCGTCAGTCTGCCTGGTCTGCTCCCCACTCTGTCCCTAGTGAATCCTCTCACCCTCCCGTGCCTCTGGCCTGCACCCCGGCTCTTGTATGAATTAAGAGAAAAAAAAAAAAAAGACACACACAGCCAACGACCACCTGAGAAGCCGTTCCGCATCATTGGTCACCAGGGAAAGACCAGAGGGGCCGGCAGGGAGACACCGGCTGCCCCCATTGCAATGCTGTCATGTTTTTTCCACGCAAAGCACTAAATACTGGAGACACCGGGCCCCTCCTAGCGCTGACGGAGACGGAACATGGTGCAGCCACTGTGGGAAGGTCTGGTTGTCCTTCAAAATGGGAAACAGTTACTCCATTATCCTAAATATTTACCAAGAGAAAGAGGACCAGACGCCCCTCCAGAGACCTGTACACAGGTGCTCACAGCCACAGGGGTCCATTACAGCCCAAATGCCCACCGACTGGTGCACGGGTCACACGGGTCAGTCACACAGTGGGATGTCACTTGGCAATAAAAAGCAACGCACTGACAGAGGCCACCACATGGATGAGCCCTGAAAACATGATGCCTCCCCTCAAGCGCCCAAGGACTCTCCCAAAGGTGCCTGGCTTACTCCCCAGGAACAAGGCTCCAGCATGTGTCCCTCTCCTGTTTCAAGTTACTCTGAAGACAACTGTCCCCACCCGTATCACAAAAATGCTATCATCTCTCCCATTTCAACAGAACCTTCCGGGGTCCCAAATCTCTCTCCAGTGTCCCGGCACATGCCCACGAGAGCTTTCTCTATTTGCCATCCTCTCCACTCCGGGCTGCGAACCCTCCTGTACAGGCTCTTCCTGCACCACTGCGTGGGCAGGGCTATGGTCAAGGTCACCCATGAGTTCTATGCTGCCAAAGCCACTGGACAGTCCAGGCCTTCATCTTACTGGACCTCACCACAGCAGCGCGAGGCACCGGACACATCAGAGCACTCTCCTGGCTTTCCTCAACCTTGGAGGCCACCCTGGCGTTGCCTCCTGGACTCGGTCCACTTCCACTCCCACACTCCAGGCTCGTTCTTATAGAACAGCTTCTGCCCAGACCCCTCCCCTCCACTCCGAATGCCTTAATCCTACACGCCTCCAGTCGGCTTATAAAGCCTCATAAGCATGTCCCCAACACAACTCCTGGTTTTTCCCTTTCTTCATAAATGGCAATCCACTCCCCACAAGACAGCGCCCAGCAGCAGCCTCCCCCCCCCGGGGCCCCACACCCACATCCAATCTGTCAGCAAACCCTGTCCACGCTACCTTCCAGATGCATCCAGAATCTGACCATTCTCGCTCCCACCCTTGGGCACCCTCCATCCTGGTGGCCATGAGCGTTCTGCTGCATCTTTCTGCAGTGCAACAACTGCTTACCAGCATCAGGGGACGCTACCGAAACAAACCTAACTTACATCTCATGTCACACCCCAGTGACACGCACTGCAAGGACTCCCCCTCCCACTCACAGAAAACGACAAAAGCTTAACCCTGGCCTGGATAGCTGGCTCCTAGCCTTTGCCCCTCCCCACTGGACCCCTGGGCTCTCCCCTCCAGCCAGGTGGCTTCTACAGCCCCTCCTCAGTCCCTCCTCCCAAAGAGCAAGCCAAGCCCTCTTCACACCTCTGTCCATCAGGCTCCTCACCCTACCCCGTGGGCAGCTGGCTGGCCCCCTCCACTCAAAGGGCCCCTCCTCAAGGAGGGCTACCCTGACTACCCAATTTCGATCTGCAAACAGCGCCCAGCCACCACCTCCCTGCTGCACCTTCTCCCTGCTCAGTCAGCAAGCATGGCCGCAGTGCCCCTGACTGGCCTGTTAACTGCCCACACTAGAACATAAGCTCCTGGAGGGCAGGGGCACTTTTGAGGGTTTTGTTCACCAATAATATACCCAGCGCCAGAACATGCCAGAACTGCCTAAGACACAAAAATTGTCATTATTTGAATAAATGAATCGCAAGAATAAGGTAGGGGGAAGGGAAGGAAGAGCAGAACAAATGACTCCGTGGGCACGGTCTGAAGACCGGCCCGCCCGACCATGGCAGGCGGATGGCAGGGCGCGAGCGGGAGAGACAAGGGCCGGCGCCGGGGGCCGGGCTCCGGGGGCTCCCGTCAGCGGGCAAACAAGTGCCGGGGTGCACACTGAACACTTAGCATCACGCGTGCTGAATGTGTGATCTCTGGATAAATGCTCTCATTAGAAATTAAAATAAAAATCGATAAGAGCAGACGAGGCCAAAGCGGCCTCCACCTGTCTGCAAAGGGCGGCCACCCGGCTTGCTCGCACGCGGTCTCCGGGGCTGTCACACCGCCAGGGCAGGCTGCGTCTTCCAAACACCATTAATGCCTGCAAAGCCTAACACAAACGGACCCTTTCCAGAAAAGAGCTGTGTGGGTATAACATGGAATTTGTTTTAAAAAAATTTAAGTGCAAAATCACAGATTAAGTCACCTGTTAAGATAAACGGACCCTTCAAGGCACATTCAGCTTCTCAAGAACATAGAAGCTGGGGCTGGGGGGGGGGGGAGGGGGGGAATGGTTCTACATAATATGGAAGATTTCAAAGAAGTTACCTCTATAAAGTCCTGAGAGTCAGAAATTTTTATAGATTTTTATAGACTAAGAAAACAAAGTACAAAACTTCAAATCTGTGATCTTTACTCCCACAGAAGAAATAAGATATTATCACATGTATGGAAGTAAAACGTAACAATCCAAAGTTGATTTTTAAAAAGGCACAGGAACACCAAGTCTACAGCACCCCCACCCCCGCGCACATCACAGTGCCCTCCCCAGAGCAGGGAGGCCTCGCAGGCCCCCGGGACCCCCTCACGGTCCATTTCCCGCTTCAGGCATTCCCTGCACCTTCCACTACGGTATAGTTTCCGCCCTTGACTCACCAGTTAGTATGAAGATGGCTAACAGCAACGATATTAATAAACTACTACTGTGTACTAGACATTGTGCTAATTAATTAGTTTATATTTAATACTCATTTCTGAGACAAGGAAATTAAAGGACAGAGACGCCGCGGAGTAACTAGACACAGCTGGATGGCCAAGTGAGCCAAACTCAAAGGCAGTTACTTCAGCCCCTGGGCCCTCCTGAACACCACAATGTCCTCGGAGTTGAGGACAGATCTGACAAAACTCCCTTAGCTTAAAATGCTACGCTTCTGATGGCTGCCAAATGCCGAGCTGCGGAATCCACCCGCGGGGTCAGGAGGTGAGGACAGAGTCCACAGCGCGAGGGGTTCTGACACTGCGGTGTTCCATCGAAAGGGGCTGCTCACAGGCCACAGAGGCAGAGGAGACCTGTCCTCGGCTCAGAAGCAACAGAAACAGGTGGAAACGGAGATGCTGTCCCTCAGCACACAGAGCCCAAACAAGAGCAAGGACCAGCACCGAAAGGAGCCGGCGTGCGGCCATTTACTCGGAACTCCCCTCGCGAGCCAGCTGCGACATCCCTCGTGAGGCAGAGGCTGGAAACTGATTCGGCGGGCCCCACAGCCCTGGGGAGCCGCCGGGGACTGAGCTCCTCAGCAGCCTAGCAGCCCGTTCTCCAGCACGGTCAAATTCTTCTGTAAGAATCAGTGACTTCTAAATTCTGTTCTAGCTCCAAAACCATGATGCTCTCAACGGAAGCTCCAAATAGCCAATCAAGCCAGTGCCCGCCAGGGTTCCTCCTACCACTGCCCCCATCTGCGCAGTGAAAGTCCAGGTTTCACCATGGTCCAGCCAAGGTCTACTAATGACCAGGCCCCTGGGGAGCAGGCCTTAAAAGGCAGCATAACATAGTGGCCTCGTTGGGCCCCATCGGGGTCTCATCCCAGGCAAGCTCTCCTTTCTCCTCCCCAGCGTCTGGCGGCGCTCAGGTGCAGGGACGCAGGGCTCCGAGGAGCAGCCCTCACAGCTTTCTCCAAGCTGGCTCCAACAGTCATGCCCTTATTTCTGCAACTTTTTAGTTCTGCTCGCCCATGCTCCTAAAAACAATCTCTTTGGGCCAACAGACTTCATGGCAGTTTCTCTCAGGCACACAAACCATTTCAAGTCAATATCTATTCCACTGTAAGAAACCCTGGCACTAATAACACCCTAGTTTTCTCCAGAGCCGCTAAGTACAAAATGAGGTTACTTCTATCAGCAAAAGATGCTCAGAACGTCTCAAACTCTACCTGTATAAACTCAACACGCAGCTGTCACTAGTACCTATCACCCGGCTCAACACTAACCCGCTGTGACAGGCAGTAAACAGCCTTTACCCAGAGTAAACCAGATTCTGGCCAAGTCCGTGACCTGAAAGCGTCACAGGTGAAAAGTCTTTCGAGCACCGCCAAGATTCCCCTTCACTCGCTACTTCCCCATGCAGCCGGATCCAGGTGTCAGTTCCGATCAATCGAGTGGGCAACAAACTGGGTACCGATCTGACCCACGACTACCTGCCCTGTCCCAATAAAGAAAAATAAAGGGGAGAGGACAAGAAAGGGGGTTTCCGCTGCAACTAAATCTAATAAGCCAAAGTCAAAGGGCCCCAAGAACAAATCTCCAAATCAACCCGAATCCAGATCCTGGCTGCAAGCACCAGCAACCTCGAGGAGGTTCAAGAGCTCAGCTCAGCTACGGCCTCTCTGAGGAGCAGGGAGCCCCTCACTTGACGGACTCAGGAGAAGACAATACGGACCCTCCCCTCAGGCGTGCAGGGTTCAGCTTCACCAGCACAGGACGAAAGACTCGCAAGCAAGGAGGCGAGTGCGTGCAACCACGTCACACACAGAAACTAAGGCGTGAGAGCTATTTTACTGTTTGCCGAGAGACCTCTAGCAATCTCAACCACCCAACCAGCGAACACTGGATCTTTCCTCCGGAGCCTCTTGGGTCTCTCCCTGGGAGCTGCTCACTGACTCCCGCGCCACGACACCGGGCTTTGGTGTCCGGCCTCTGTGGCAAAACCGCAGCCACTGCTGCCTCTCCCTCTAGACGGCCAGCCCTTCGCGACTCCCTGACACAGCCCGGCCAGAGCAAGGGCTCAATTAATACATTTGCTGCTCAAATAGGTGAAGCTGAGATGATGGGGCAGGGCCGCTGGTCATCACCAACGTGGTCACGTGGTGGAATCGCAGGCTCAAGCAGTAGACACGCCTATGCGATCATCCACCTTCTCCACGTCCAGATACTAGCATTCAGGTGCTGCAAATGTACGGCTTTTGTAAGAACACTCTTCCGTTCACTACGCCAGATAATGTAAGTTTTTAATGATGAGCCAGAAAGGCCCCCAGCTCCTCGCTACTGCACCTCATCTCCGCAGGAGGAAACGCGCGGCTGCGCGGGTCAGAGCGCAGTGCCCAGGAGCGGCCCCGGGAGCAGGCCCAGCCACCACGCGGGAAAGCTCAGCACCGAGCACACCTCTTTCTTGCCCTCAAGGGGCAGAACAAGCAAACTGATCCAGGGTTAACTAAAACTGGCACCTAAAAACAGAAGTGACAATTGACTGATGAGGGATGAGGGCAGAAGACTGAAAACTCAAAGATGACCGCACAGCAGATGGGTCCGTACAGGAGCCAACACCTCTATCCTCTGAGGGGGCCACTGCGTTTCAGCGCAATATGGCATTTTCATGAGCTAGAGAGAGAAGAAAGTGCCACGGTTATTTTATAAAAAGAGCTCAGCTACTGTCTTTCACAGGGCCGCCTTCCACACATACACCATCTCTCCCCACGACCGAGTCACGTCCCAGGCAGAGTCCACAGGTCACCAGAAGGATTCCTTGGCCCATCAGCAGTCCCTAAAATCTGTGGTTGAAAACAAGTGGATCCAAAACCTAGCTGCGGGGCCTCCCCGGTGGCGCAGTGGTTGAGCGCTGGGTTGCGAAGCTGCCCGCAGCCTCTGCGGCACCAGTTCGATCCCCGGCTGCTCCCCAGCCACCGAAGGAGGATCCCACATGGCGCGGAGACCTCTCCTGCCGCCCGCTGCTCCCCTCAGCAGTGTACTGCGGTCCTTCTGCCTGCTCTGCTCCCCGCTCTGGCTCTGGTGAATTCTCTCACCCTCCTGCGCTTCTGACTGTACCCAGTGCATGGATAAACAAAACAAACAAATAAAATAAATAAATAAAACATGCCTCTATTTAAAAAAAAAAACAAAACAAAACAAAACAAAACCTAGCTGCACTTCAGTACTGCCTAGGGAGCTTTTTAAAGATATTTTCTCAACCCCACCACAAACTAACCGCCAGAGGTGAAGTCAAAGATCCCATGGTCTCAGAAAGTGTCCCCAGTGACGCCAACACAGGGCAGCCTGGCTTTCAGCCAGAGCAGGCCCTCTCAGCCTCGGCACTGCCGCTGCTGGGCTGGGTAACTGTCTTGTCTGTTTTGTCTGGCTGGGGGTAGGGGAGCGCAGGTCTGTCCCATACATATAGAGATGTTTAACAGCATTCCTGGGCTCTGCCCTTCAGAAGCCACATGGCCCACCCCCGGAGAGGTTAGGGCAAACAAAACTCCTCCAGACACTGTTCAATGTTTCTCAGGGAACAAAAAGTCCCCTCACCTCGCTGAAAACCACTGACCTAGAGTAAACTAAAAATCATTTAAGGTTCTCTTAAGGGTGGAAAAAATAAGAAAACCGCTTCAAGCCAAGAGACCAGGTCCATTTTGTCAGTCATTCTCGTCAACACGAGCCAGTCCAGATCTTGACTAACAGAAGGTCCAAACCACAGCCTCTTGTGCTTTTTATGAAATAAACTTAATGAGTTTTTACTGAGCAGGTGGTTAGTAGAGCTTCATTATCACCATCATTTACTCATCTTAAGGATTTTAATAAACACTGTAAAATTTTGGACCAACAGAGGAGACTCAGGCTGCCTCTCAAATATCCAACATGAAACTGCAAGATAAAACTTTATCACAGAAACACACTGAATGCCAATCCTGATAAGCACTCTATTTAAGGCAGAGATGGTCTAGCCGTAGTGGGCGTTATCTCTGCACCAAATGGATGCTGAGGAAGGTAAGCAAACCTGGTCCAGTCAAGTCCTCATTTCACTACTATTTTTACGAGTATTTATTACTGTTTTACCACTACTCATTTTCTACCCAGTTATGAAATGGCTTTCAGAGCCTCACGTAGTTCACTGAAGCAAGTTTCTGCTCTGTCCCGCTATAATTTACACAGGAGCTGAAGTTTTCTAAACCAAACAATCTCCTTCCTGTTCGCGAGCGAGCTAGCCAGCAACACACTCCTCTGAGCCTATCAAGACACTTCCCCCGTGCGACAGAGCCAGCCAGGGCCCGAGCAAAAAGTAAGTACCAAGGAAGGGCAAGAGCCCAGGAGAAGCACCCGAGCAGGAATGAAAAGGGGGTGCGTGTGTGTGCCGGCCCGGCGTTCTGTTAGCGACTGGAGAGCCCAGAAAGGCCAAGAGCTTCCACAGCAGGCAGCCAGGACAGCAGCTATTCTCCAAACGGTCTCCACTGAAGCGTATCTCAAAGCACAGTAGCCTTCCAACCCTCAACAACGCTCAGGACGAGCACACCGAGGAGCCCGGAGTTACGGACTTGGGGGGGGGGGGGGGGGGGGGGGGGGGGGGCTGTAGTATTCCGAAGCACGGGGGAGCAGAACCGGACTTCTGCTCCAGATGGGCTTCGCTATATTTAACCACCTCTGAAAACACGCTGCGACACCACCACTAATTACTCCAGCAAACATATGTAATTTAATGAACCTTCAGCCACCAAGGAAAAGTTAACACAACTTCCGATTCCTGTTCCCGGCTCGGCTGACTCTCAGACACGCAGCTTCCCGGACACCCCGCGGGCGGGCCCGGGCGCTCCCCCGACTCCCTCGAGGATCCAACTTTTAAAAACCCGACGTAAGTGGAAGCACAAGCGCCTCGGATGACTAAGACGAACCTCGCGCCAGGCAAGACGTCCAGCGCCTTACCTGGGTTAACTCTTGGGCTCCCGACAAACTCCGAGGTGGCCGCTACGCCGAGTCCCGCGGTACAGGGGCGCCGAGCGACTCGCCCGGGTCACAGGGCGGGCGGCGAGGCCCCGCCGGGCATCCGCGTCGAGCTCCGGAGGGACGAGGGCGCAACCACCACCTAGGAGACAGACACCCGCGGGCTGGGACGGGGCCCCCACGCGCCCCCTCCCCGCGACGCGACCTTGAGGGCCGCCTCCAGGCCGCGCCCCCTCCCCGAGGGGCAGCCTCCACGCCGGGAGGAGACGCCCCCCAGCGCCCCTCCCCGGGGAGCGGCCCCGGGCCAGCGGGCGCGGACGACGGGCCCGGCCCGGCGCCCCCGAAGCCCCGAAGCCCCGGGCCGGGCGGCCGGGCGGGCCGGCGGGGGCGAGGGCGCCGCTCCGCGCCCGGCCGCGTGCGGAGGGAGGTGCCCGGCCCGCGGCAGCCCCCCCGCCCGCCCGCCCGCCCGCCCGCCCGCGCCCGCCGGGCCTCGCGTCTCCGCCGGCGTCCGAGCGCCAGAGGCTCCCGCCGGCCGCGGCGTCCCTGACGACGGCCCCCCGGACGGCGGCCCACCCCGGCCGCGGCGAGCGGCGGCTCCGACCCGACACGCTCCGGGCCCGCGCCGGGAAGTCTCCGGGCCGGGCGCGTCGGAGCGCGGAGGGCCGGGGCGCGCCCCGCCCGGCCGCCAGGCCGCGCAGGTCCGCGGGGCGCAAAGTTGGCGGCCCGGCCCGCGCCCGCCCCGGCGCCCGGCCCGGCGCGGCCCCGGCGGCTGACAGGAGCGGCGGGACGGGCCGGGCCGGGCCGGGCGCGGGCGCCGCGCCTCCCGGGCCGCCGAGCGGCGAATTCCGGGGGGGAGGGGAGGGGGCCGGGACGCTCCCTCCCGAGGCGCCGGGGCCCGGCCGAGGAGCCCCGCAGCCGCGCGCCCGGCCCCCGCGCCGCGGCCCGCCCGCCGCCCCCTCCCCATTACCTGGAGGTGCCCGCGACCCGCCGCTAGTTGCGCTCAGGCGGGAAACGCGCTCACCGACACCATCAGCGAAGCGCCCAAAATGGCGGACGTATCAAGCAGGCCTTGAGTGCCCCCCGCCCTCCCTCCAGCCGCCCGGCGGCCAATCGCGGCCCGGTCTCCGCCCCCAGCCGCACGCCCATTGGCCTCCCTCCCCCGCCCCCTGCGGCCTATTGGGTCGCCCAGCGGCGCCGCTGCACTCACTCCGATTGGCTCGCAGGCCCCGTCCGTCAAGCGCGAGGGAGGCATTCTTTTCCCATGGTCTGGACGGATCCGGAACCTCTAGGACCCTGGAGCCCGGAGAAACAAATCAGAAGGCCGGAGAAACCTGGCCGGGGCCCCCCACGCCGTAGCAACAGCAGGGCCGCCTCTTGACGTACGCTTCGGACCACCAATCCGATAGCCAATGCTTTTAAAAACTAAAGTGAGCCAAACCAATCACGCCCGGGGAGCGGGGGCCGCGAGGGAGCCAATGAGGGAGCGGGGTCGGCGGCGGCGGGCGGGCCGAGCCGGAGGAAACCGGTGATGACGTGAGCCACAATGCGCCGCGGCGGCGGAAGCCGGCTCGAGGTGGGGAATTAGCTCAAATGGTAGAGCGCTCGCTTAGCATGTGAGAGGTAGCGGGATCGATGCCCGCATTCTCCAGGGCTGACTTTTGTGAAGGGAAATGGCCCGTCGTGGTCACTTCACCTGTATTAAAGTGGCGCTCTCAGGTGTGGGGCCAAGGGAGGGGACTGGCCACCTCCTTCCCTCGGGAGAAGTGTTGTGCTTTTGTTCTTCGGAAACGTTTACAAAGGACCTTTTTCCAAAATGCCGGCCCGGACCCCCAACCGTCCCCTCTCGGGGCCGTGCGGGCCACGCAGGAGTGCCCACCTGCGGACACCCTGCCTGGTTCCCGCATGCATGCAAGGGGCGGTCCAGAGTCCTGGCCACCCACAAGGGGGCCGCGGGCGCAGGGCCGGGCAGGACGGGCCAGCCTAGGGCCCCGGGAAAGCGAGCCGAGTGGCCACGCCGAGGACCACCGGGGCCTGCCGAGCAGGGGGCGCCTCAGCCCGGGCCCAGGAGCGTGGGCTGCTGGGTCAGCTGGCAGGGACAGAGACGGAGACCCCAGGTGGGCTGGAGCCTTCTGCGAGGGGCCTGGGTCGTGGTGGGAGCCAGTCGTGCGGGGACAGGAGGCGCCAGAGGTGCCCAGGTCGTGTAGGGACTTGAGGACAGCACCATCAGGCAGAGGGAAACCAACAGGCCCGGCCCTCAGGCCCCCCGCCCCCCAGGCCTGGAGTCGAGTGGGGTCTCCGAGTTTAGGACAGATGGCTTCCTGGCTCCTCGGGTGCTGGCTGGTCAGGGAGGATGGGATATGGTCAAGTGGGGCTTCCCGACTGCCTGCTGGTGCTCAGGACCTATAAAATGACAGCTTGGCCAAGGGGCGTGCGAGGGAGGCAGGAGCCGTAGCGGGGCTGGGGACGGTTAGAGATGACCGCCAGGCTGCACTCCTACCTTTGCACCACGCAGCTGACCTGAATGCCTCCCCCTCACTGACTTGGGGGAGAATGAAACCCCTCTGGGGTGGGTCCAGCCCAGGACATGGGGAGCCAGGTCTGCATCGCCCCACACCCCGAACCCCCTTCAGCAGTGCCTGAGCCTGGAGGCAGACCCTCTGTGCTGGTAGCTGCATAACTCTACTATCATCCCATTCTGCAGGCTAGTTCACTGAGGCTCCAGAAAGAATTCAGACACCATTTGTGGCCCACAGAGGCTGAGTGACCTTGGCTGGGTGATCTTAGCCTCCGATTTTCCAGTTCTTATCTGTAAACTACTGGTGATAATATTTGCCAATCTGTGCCCATGGCCTGAAGGGTGCACCCCGGGCAAATGCAAATGTCCCTCACATTGATCCTGCTGATCAGAGAGGCCAGGAGCCTTGCCTGAGGTCACACAGCCAGAGAGCACAGCTGGGACTGAAACCCAGGTTAGGGAAAAGGTTGGGAGAGGGAAGCACAGAAGCTTGATGAGGGAAGAATATCCCTTGGGTGAGGGGCAAGGGTCATCACAGACCTGGGGGCAGAGAAGGGGAGAGGCCTTTGTAGAACCAGCTAAAGAAGGGTATTTGCTCAGACTCGAGAACCAGGAAAAACTTACTGGTTGGAGAAGGGTGTGTTCAGGGCTGGCCATACTTAGAAAAGACAGATTGGAACAGGGCAGCACAGGCCCAGAAGGGCAGGCCCCAGGGGCTGGACCAAGGAGCACTGGAGACGCGGCAGGGAACTCGGCCAGATGGGTGCCTGAGCGGAAGGCTGGGCGTGGGCCGGAGAAGGCAGCCAAGACGGGGACCTGCCCTCCTGGGAACCTGGGGAGGGCCCAGTCACCCACCCATCTGTGCATCCCTTTACTCATTCATCATCAAAAGACTTGCCAGTACCTGCTTCAGGCGCCTCCATCCCAGACTTTGAGGTGGACTGTAATTAAGTGATATAATGTAGTACCTCGCCCAATATAAGTGGGCCCCCATAATCTCCAATTATAAGGAGCTCCTAAACTAGCCTGAAGGGTTGAAGTCAGGGAGGACTTTTGAGAGGAGGAGGCATCTGAGCCGTGCCCCTCTCTCAGGAGCCCTAGGGTGCTACAGACAGGCTTTGGGCAGGAAAGTGATTCAGAAACATTACCTTGGCCTCGCCATCCTAAAACGTCTAGATTTCACAGATCATCACCCGCTTCTCTCCTTGAGTCCTTTTGTGGTCTAATTTTCGATTTCAACCCAGCTACACCTAAAAAAGAAATCTTATATGAGTGTCTTCAGACAGGCTCAACAGGAGTGAGGAAAGCATCATGAACACCCATCACCCAGCTATTATTTATTAACTTTTGGGAACAGAGCTGCCAACTGTTAATTCTATCGAGTAATGATTTTATTTTAATACCATTTACCATTTCTGTGATTTCACAGAAGAGGACATTTTAGCACACTCTCAGCAAAAACTAGCTCAGGATCAAGAAAAAGACTTTAAATTGAGTAAGTTTGACTAAAGAAACTTCCTTTTGGGGTGTCGCCAGTGCTCAGTCCTGCTCCGAGGTCTGGGTGGGGTCTCCCTGGCCGAAGACCGGGGTGGCTGGAGAGAAGGGCCAGAGAAGGGGCTCTGGTGGGCGATGCAGGGGCGACAGTTTTGACCAGGGACACGGGGCTAGTCTTTCTCTCTTCCTTCTCTCCACTGCACTAAGATTCCACCCGGCTTGGGAGGAGGCAAGTGTTTCCCTTCCCATCAAAAGGGCCCCTGCAGAAAGAGGAGCCCCCGAGTCACCAGCAGTCAGGGCTACCTTCCAGCTATAAAAAGGCTCCTGGGGCCTCCCCGGTGGCGCAGCGGTTGAGCGCTGGGTTGCGGAGCTGCCCGGGGCCTCTGCGGCGCCAGTTCGATCCCCGGCTGCACCCCGGCCACCGGAGGAGGGTCCCGCATGGCGCGCAGACCTCTCCTGCCGCCCGCTGCTCCCCTCAGCAGTGGACTTCGGTCCTTCTGCCTGCTCTGCTCCCTGCTCTGGCTCTGGTGAATTCTCTCACCCTCCTGCGCTTCTGACTGTACCCAGTGCATGTATAAACAAAATAAACAAACAAATAAATAAATAAATAAAACATGCCTCTATATTAAAAAAAAAAAAAAAAAAAAAAAAGGCTCCTGGGCGGAGGGAAAGAGATGTGTGCAAGGGCCTCTGGGAGAGGACCTCAGGGGAGGAGCCAGGGAGGAAGGGGTCTTCCTGGAGCCCAGCCCACAAGGGTGTGGTCTTTAGGGGGTCCCAATGCTGTGAGGTTCCAGCTGAGAGGCTCTGGAGAACTCCGAAGGGGCCAGGTGGGACCCCAGGCCCACCCAGTTTCCCGACTGCCCAGGTTTCGTGGAGACGGAACCTCAAACGTCCCGGTTGGTCCCACTGCATCTTGTCTGGCCGTGGAGAAGAGCAGGCAACACTGCAGGGGTGAGAGGGTTTGGAGGGAAGGTGGCTACCTCGATGAGCACCCAATTAGCCAATTAGTCATGGTTTTTGGATACTTGAACAAATTGATGAAAAAAATCTGGTCTTCACTCTCTCCCAAGCCTTGGTTCCCTCAACTACAGGTGGAGGACTCCGTCCATCTAGCTGGCCATCATGGCGTTCACACGAAATAAGCTGCCTTTATTTAACCGTGTGACTTAAAACACAGCTCGGACCTCGCCTCCTCCAGGAAGCCCTCCCTGCCATCCCATCTGACCCCCTCTCTGGGCTGCTGGATAGCTCAACACTACACTGTCCCCATGGCTCTGAAAACTGTCCGCCTCCACCGCTGGATATGAAGCGCCTTCGAAGGAGAGGCCGCACCACCTGACCTCTGGGACCCCCCACTGTGACTCCAGCACAGGGCTCTGCTCCCAGTGGGTGCTTACATTGTGGGAGGTGGGCTTTCCTCGAGTCCCCCTAGCTGACCATCTGGCAGGAAGGAGTCCAGCAGGGTAGCCTCTGGCTACCAGGTGGTCCCCCGGCCATGGGACAGTGCTATCGGGGGCATGTCCAGGATGGGGGGTGACAACCCTCCCCCGACCCATGGCTGACGGACGGCCAGTGGCCAGGCTGCTCTTTCAGTTCCCTGGCCTGACACCTTCCGTCTGGGAGGAGGAGGGATCTCCCTGGGGAACCCCCATGATGCGTGGCTGGAAAGGCAGGAGAGTGACCAGGGCAGTCAGGACAGTTTCTAGTCAGCAAAGGCCCTCTCGCCCCACTGCCCGGGTTGGGACGGACGCCTGTATTATCACCTTGGGGCACTGCCCTGGAACCCCACCTGGAAGTGGGGGAATCCTCAGTGCTTAGAGGGGCAGGGGACCCTGCCTGAGGCCTGGGAGCTCAGGTGCACCCACCAGCTCTGCCTGTCCAGAGCGGTGGGGCCGTGGGCGGGTACAGAGCCTCTCTGAGCCTTCGCAGGTCACAGCCACCTCTGCCAGGACCTGCTCCCAGCTGGCCCCAAGGGGCGTGGCTCCCTGTCTGGGGGAGGCCTTAGCAGCCCCAGGCGGGACGTACCCTTCCTTAACAGACTGACCACCCGAGTGTGCAGAAGAGGCTGATCCCACCCCAGTGTCCACCAAGGTCCTCTCAGGGGGCTCAGGCCAGCTCCCTGGCTCATTGTGGCTTGGCACTAAGGGCAGGTCACCCCTGTCTCCAGCATGTACCAGCCATGGAGAGCAGAGGTGACTGAAGGTCTGTCACAGGAGACCAGGCCTGGCAGGCTTGTGCCCTGACGTCTGGGCTTGGCTTGGCTTGGGCCCCTGGCAGGGCAGACGTGCACGACAGCCTTCCCCCCCAACCTCCTCAGCACCAGGCCACGGACCCCAGGGCGCTGTGCTCTGGGGCTCTCCACCTGGAGGCCGCCGGCCTGCCAGGAGCCCTTGTTCCAGGTCTTTGCATTTCGATGGTCAGGGGAAGTGTGCACCCCGCACCCCACGACGTAGTTCTCCTCCAGCCCCACCCTGACTTCCAGATCAGGGTCAGGCCCTTGGGGTTGCAGGGCTCCTCCCACCCCTCCCCATGTGGTCCTCCCCACCCGAGGCTTGGCCTGGTGAGGGAGCGCAGCCCCGCCCCTCGATGGCTCACTCCACCTCCTTCCAGACTGGGCACCCAGGGTGCAGGGAGGCCTCATCTGCCGGTCTCCAGCCCCTTCTGGGCGGCTGAGGCCTACCTGGAACAGATACAGCAGGGCCCGGAGGGCTGGGGCTCCCCACCGCCCGGGGCGAGTGCACCCCACAGCCCCCTCCACTGGGGCCACATGGATGGTGGGTCCTGGAGCGTCCCCGGCCCCTAGTGCCCTCTCCATGGGCAGCAGCACTCTGGCTGGCACGCAGGTCGTGACCTCAGGGGGGAGCCCAGGTCAAGAATCTGTAGGCCCAGGAGGAGAGTGAAAATGTGGGGCCTCTTTCTCAAACGTTATTTAGACCTTGAGGAAGGCGCGGCCAGGCCCAGCGAGGGGGTGACATCCGACAGCCGCGGCACCCGGCGGCACCCGGCGGGCTGGCGCCAGCTCAGACAGTGCCCGCGGGCCGCGCCTGGGGCACGCGGCTCGGACGCACACAGGGCACGCAGGAACGGCAGTGACGTTTACAAAAATTAAGTTTATAAATATTTTCTCCTATACAAAGTTTCCCCGGCCCCGCCCACCCCGCGACTGTTCACATTCCTCATGGTTTTAAAATCCCAACTCTTTATTTTTTAAATCATAAAATATATTTTTTTCTTTGTTCATATTTAAAACTATTTACAGGGGCGCAGAGGCCGGGCGGCCCGGCGAGGTCAGGACGAGTCCGTGCAGGGGGACGGCGGCGGCGGGAAGAGGTGGAAGTAGCTCCTCTCCGTGGCGGGCGACGGGGGGCAGCTGTCCTCGGCCGACAGGTACTGGCTGTGGGGCGTGGGCGGGGGCGGGTAGGGGTCCGAGTCGGAGTTCAAGTCCAGGTAGTACTTGCTGGCCTTCCAGCGGCTGGCGCTGTAGTCGCTGTCGCCCACGTCCGTGCTGCAGGGCGTGGTTGGGGGCGCTGCGCCTCGGAGGATGTAGGGCCTGAGGTGTGCAGAGCGGAGAGGACCTCAGTTCGGGGCAGTGGGCGCGAGGAGGGGTGGGACCGTGAGCAAGCCCTAGTGCGGAAGAGCAGGCCTGCCCTGACTCGGGGTGGGAGGCCCCCAGTCGAGTGGCCCCGAGGGCCAGTCCCGCCAGTCCGGCCTCTAACATGGGTGGATGCAGGGCCGAGAAGCCCAGGCCCCGGCCAGCACTGCGATCCCGGGCCAGGGGGCCTCTGGCCGATCTGGTCGACCTTGGGCCACTTACTGAGCCTCACTGGGCTCCCGTCTCGCTGGTCAAATGGAGGCAATGAAATGGGTGCCCTGTGCCCAAGGACTTACGGGCATCCAGTGAGATCCCGCAGAGAAAGTGCTAGAAGCAGCGCCCAACACCCCGCAGTGCCAGACAGTGCTGGACAGCGCTGGACAGTGACTCCTCATCACATCATCACCACAAGTGCCGGGGCCCAAAGGGCCCCATTGGAGCTAACGCAACCTGACCCGGAAGTTTCTCCAGGATCCCCTCTGGGAGCTCAGGATAGGGCGTGTTCAGGGCCCCGGCTGGGTCGGCACGGGTGGGCAGGATGAACCAGTACCAGGGGGCAGAGAGAGGCCAAGGACACACCCCAGGGGCCCGCGAGCAAGAATGGGCCCCTGCAGACGGAAGGAACGAGCCGGGGTGGAGCAGAGCCTGAGGAGCCTGCCTGCTCCAGCCCCGGACAGCAGCTCGGGAGCACGGCAGTCCCCCAGGGCAGCAGCGCAGTAAAGAGGGGAGCCTCTCCAGAGGGTGCAGAGCTCCCCACCCCCCCAACACCCCCCCTCCCCCGCAGCCCCTGAGCCCGGAGTTCTGGGAAGCGGCCACCAGATGGCGGCTCCTCCACGCGAGGCTCGGAGCCAGGCCCTGAGGACCGCCCCAGCTCTGGCATCCCCGGGGCCCAGGCCCTGCACCTGTGAGGGGCTATTGGCTGAGGCCGCGGGCTGGTGGGCCACCCCAGCTTCTGACAGGGCCCCTGGGACACTGGGGCCCTACTTCTCAACATTCTCAAGTGTCCACCCAGTGAGACCCACGCTCCCAGCATGGACAGTAACTGGTGGGGGTGTGCTGAGCCGGCGTGGGCCCAGGCTCAGACGGGATGGCCCCCTAAGCATGGACCAGCGCTCACGGGGTTTGGATGTGCTCCTTAAGAGACCCGGGGAGCGAGAGATCGTCTTGGCCAGGGTCTCACAGCCAACGGTGGGTCCCCTGGGTGGACTCCAGTCTCCCCAGAGAGCGGAAGAGGGGTTGCTTGCCGCTCCCCAGAACCGACCTGTGGGCGGACGGGGCCTGGCTAAGCCTGGGCAGGAAGCTCGCGATGGTAGCATTTAAGGCCGCATGTGCCTGAGCACGTCCCAGCTTACAAAACCACCCGCGGACGGCTCCCGAGCCTGCCCAGAAGGCGGGGTCCGGCTGGCTGCTGAGCCCCACGGGCAGGCTGGGTGTGCTGCTCGGGGAGGCAGCCCCATGGCCAGGCAGGCGAGCATGGCAGGCAGGGCTGGGCCAGCGCCTGGCACCAGCGCCAGGCCCCTCCCCGGGCTTCCTCTCTCAGACAGCGGGGCAGGCCGCCCTGGAGGCCAGATGGGGACTGAGACGGGGATTCCATACCTGTGGGGTCTGGCCGGGGCGGGAATGTTTGAGGAGTAGAACTTGTCCACGTTGTAACAGGAGGGGTCGGTGGCGGGGGATGGCGGCGGGTTCAGGATCTGCGGAAAGCCAAGCAAAGTCAGGCCGACGGGCTGTGCCCCTGCCACCCCTCCCTGCCCGGCAGGGGTGTCCACTGGTCTAAGGGGGCCCCACACCCCACTGTCCCCTTGTCCATGGTGGGAAGCAGCAGCTGTCACGCCCTGCAGGCCGTGGGGGGTTCCTGCCAGGGTCCCAAGGACCTGCCTGCTGACCGGCTGTGACCCCAGGCCACCCAGGGCTGTGCCCAGATGCCCGGCCTGGACTCACGGGCGGCCCCACCCAGAGCGGGCGCTGTCCCTGCAGGCCCGGACCTGTCCGCCTGGAGCCTCGCAGGCTGCTCTGGGATGGCGCCCGTGGCCCTTTGGACCGTGACATGCCAGCTCCTCCCGCGCGGGGCGAAGTCCTAACTCCCTGGCGCACTCCTCACACCCCGCTGGGCAGCCCTGTTCCCCGCCCGAGCTCAAGGACACACAGGGCACCACCCCAAGGGGGTGGCCCTCACGGCCGTCACAGCAAGGGGGTGGCCCTCACGGCCGTCACAGCAAGTGGGACGGTGTCGCCCCAAAGCTGTGGGGGCCGACACACACCTCCACGGGCCGACGCCCCGCCAGCGCAGGACGCCCCAGAGGGGGACGGACGAGGACCTGGGGCCCAAGGGACCAGCCAGGCCTGCGTCCCCCAGCCCTGCCCTGCCCACCAGGAGCATGCGGGTCCCTGCAGCTGTGGGGGGGCAGAGCTGGCCCCTGGGTGGGCTCACATCACCCGCGAGGAAGCCCCTCTGAGCACAGCCCTTCCCATCCCGCTGGCCCAACACCCCACGACCCCAGGCAGGGGACAAAGACCTGGCGGGGGAAATGTTTCAACACCGGTGCCGGCAAAGGGCTGGTCTCTAGATTTATCTACATCTCTGTGTGGAAGCCTTTCAAGGAAGAGAAACACCAGCCACCAGGACCTAGGGGGCCCCTCCCGAGAAATGCCACCCCGGGCCGCTGCCACCTGTGGGAAGAGAAATACAAGCACGATGGAGGATGTCCCCAGACGCCGTTTTTGCCGCGACCTAGACCCAAGGCGGGCACGTGGAAGACGGGCCATCGGGGTGGGGCCGCCGGTGGAAGAGGACTGTCCCGGGCGGGCAGGACGGCAGCCGGGGGCACGGGGGCGCCGCAGGCAGCACTGCTCCTGCCAGCAGAATGGCCACAAGAGGGGGCGAGGCAGCCCCCCAAGCACAACCAACCCGGGGAAGGGGCGAGGCAAGGTGAGGCCCAGGGGACCCCACTGCCTACCAACGAGGGGGCCGCACCCAATTGTGGCTCCTTGACAATAAAACGGGGTGACAGGAGGCCTCCTCCTCAGGCCAGGTTAACGTGGCACACGGCACCCCCACGTCACGCCATCCACACGGCACCGTGGCCCCGTCGCAGAATTCACGTGCCTTGCAGCGTTCACGCCCCGTGTCCTCCATCATTCCAGGCGCCACACCTCTCGCTCGTCCACCTCGCCCCTCATCCGCACCCCTTGCGCCCCCCGAGTCCACTGGCTGCAGCAGAAGCGCTCAGAGACCCAGCTTTTGCTTGTCAGGGGCGAGGCGCGGTCAGCGGCCACCGCTGGGCCTGGCAGGACACAGGAACGGCTGGTGCCCCATTAAGGGGGCCCCTGTGCTTGCCGGGAGAGCGGGGGCCGCGGGCCTGTGGCCGCCAAGGGACAGCCCCAGCGACGCACAAGCAGCTCCCGGGAGCGCCGGGGGGTCCTGTTGACGTGGGTGGCGGCCTCTTCGCTGCACGTTCTCTGGAGCCTCTTGAAATCGGAGCGGGAACGTATGTTATGGACACGGTCTTTTAGGTAACTTAAAAATAGCGGCTCCACGGAGGTTTGGGGGACACGAGGAAAATGTTCTAAAATTAGCCGCAGCGATGACGGCACCCCCTGGGCATACGCGGAGGCCCCCTGGGCACACGTGTGGTACGCGCCACGGCTGCCTGGCCGGCGCCACTCCAGCTATCTGGGAAGAGCCCCAGCCCTCAGGGGCACACGGGCGCAGGGAAGGGGGTCCTGAGCCTCCTGGGGTGTGTGGGGGGCCACAGGTGCTGTGCTGGGGGCGGCGTGGCCTGGCGGGTCAAGGCGGGGGGACAGGAAGCCGGGCTCTGGACCCCACCGTCAGCCCCCGCAGCCTCCCACAGACGCGGTGACGCCCTGCGAGTGGGCGATAATGCCCTCTGTGGCCTGCTCCTCCAGGGCCTGCGCGATAAGGGGACACCACCCCACGGTGGACACCCGGAGGGCGGAGGGCCCGGCGCGCGGGGCGGGGCTCGCTGGAAGCCAGAGGAAGCTGAGGGGCCGCCTGGGCTCAGGGACGTGCCGACGGCAGGCAGCAGGGTGGTGAAGCATGAAGTCCGTCACGGCTGCTCTCAGACTCAGACACAGACTCCCGGGGGGCAGCGAGCTCACCCCTGCCGGAGGCTACACTCCCGGAGGTGGGGTATCTCCCCAGCCTGCCGTGCGGAGGCCCCCGCAAGCTCCTGCAGCAGTCGGATGCCAGGGCGCAGGCTTCGCCCCCATGCTCTCACTCCAGCCTGGGGCTCAGTTAGAACGAGCCCGTCACCCCACTCGGGCTGCCAGAGGCTCCAGGGAGCGCTCTGGCCGCGGAAGTCACCCAAGAGCCCGTCCTCCCGGCAGGTCTTGGTGGGAAGAGGGGTGCTCTGGTGTGCTGGCGGGGCCCACAGGCAGGGGCTGAGCACCCCGTGCAGATGGGCGCTGCTGAGACCACCACTGGACACGCGCACCCACGCTGGGAGGTGGGGTGGGGCGCGCCCTCCACCCTTGAGGTTTTATGGGGTTCCCAGACTGTCCACAGAAAACACTCGCGAGGAGCACGGTTTTCAGACACCGTGACAGAGAAAATGGACGGCCTGGGCCGACCCGCCGCGGCGGCCGACTCTGCAGGTCCCAGGCCGCTCCCCCCCACTCACCGGCGGGTACAGCGTGGCCTTGGTGCTGGACGAGCTGCTGGAGGAGGCCCCCGTCACGTGGTTCCGGTCGTAGAGGGGCACCCCGCCCCGGCCCCCCATCAGGCTCACGGAGCTCATCATGGACTTGCTGCATGAGATGCCTGCCGGGGAGGGGCGGGAGGTGAGGACCCCCAGGCCTGGGGTGACCCCTAGGCTCCTGCTGCCCGAGAGGGCGAGCCCCACAGGAGGCGGAGCCCGGAGACCCCTGCCCACCCTCGGGTGTGTCTCAGGTGTCAAGTGGGCGTTTCAGCTGCTGGATCTGCTGTGAGAGCGAAACACCACCCCCTCAGCTCCCCGGAAACCCCTGACCTCCCCACTCCCCCAAGGGGAAGCAGGTCACGTCTACACAGACATCAGGGTCCCCACAGGGCTGCTGTTGGCAGGGGGGCGGGGGATCCCCAAGGGGGCCCAGAGGTGTGCGGGCATCATAACCCAGGGACCCTCCTGAGGCTCAGCGCCCACGGCCCTGTCTTCTCGGTACCCTGGGACGTGGCTCAGCTGCTGACATGGCCCGGGCACCCACACACGTGCCGTGGGGGCCGCTGCTCCTGGCAGGCCACCCCACAGGAATCGCAACTGCCCAGCCACAGTCCGGGCTGCGCTAGGGACAGAGCTGCCGTCTGCCCAGCAGCGCTCAGCCGCAGCCCCACGTCCATTCCCAGGAAAACCGCGGGTCCGGCTGAAAGGGCCGCCCCCGGGCCTCGCAAGGAAAGCACAGGTGGGGCTGTGCGGCCTCCGCACGCAGGACTCTGAGCCCAGGGCAGGCTCAGAGGGAAACCCTGGTGCTGCGATCCGCTGGCCACGTTTGCCGAGCGCGCCGACAAGGAGGCGGCCGGTCCCAGGCGGCCCATCCACTGGCCCCCGCCCAGGCCCGCGCCCCGCACCTCCGCCCGGGGCCTCTGCGCGGCTGCGGCTCCTCACCTGTGAAGGGACCGTGCTGAGCGCCGCCAGGGGCTATGAAGTTGAGGGGCACGTGGGGGGTCCCGCTGACATACTCGTGCGGGAAGGGCCCGCTGGCCCCCGAGTAGCGCTGACACACCACGCGCTGGCAGACGAAGTAGACGCCGCCCATGACAAAGAGCGACAGGATGATGCCGACGACCGGCCCGATGGCGCTGCTGTGCACCGGCAAGTCGTCCGAGGGCGGCTTGGTGATTTCTGCAGGGCCGGGGAAGCCGTGGTTGACGTCAAGGCGAAGGGCAGCCCCCCGGTGGGACCTTCCCTCTACCCTGCAGGGGCTGGTTCTGCCCAAATGGAGCCCGCTGACGGGGGCGGAAGCAGGGCATGCTGGGCTGCGGCGCCCGCTCCTCTGCCTGGCTCAGCCCCGTCTACTGCCCGATGGCCCCTCGGCAAGGATGCCCCCACAGCAGCCCCACATTCATCTCCTTGTGTCCGGGGCTCTCAAGCCCGAGTAACCCCCCGCCGACCCCCCGAGCAGGGTCGGGGGCCTGGAGCTGGCACAAGGAGTGACTCCGGGCCCCGGGCCAGGCAGGTAGATGGGGTTTCAGAGCCCAACATGCAGTAGACTCTGCCCCCATACAGGGGCTGGGCAGACTGGACACGTGGGGGTACAGGCCTCTACCAGGCCCCTGTCTGCCTGTGGCAGAGGCCAGGACCCCTGAAGGGCTCAAAGTGGGGCCACCACATGAGCAGCAGCAAGTGGCAGGGCCAGGTCTTGGGGACTCAGGCAGAAAAAAGCCAGGAGCGGCTCAGGCAGGTGCTGTCCTGTGCACCCAGGGGGCCGCCGCGTGGCCTGGCTTGGGGCCACCGGCCGGGTGGGGCGCTCCTCAGGTTCCCACCACTGTCAAAGCCACAGGGCCTTGGAGAGTGTGTCCCAGGAACGAAAGAGCACCCCCTCTCCCATCTGGTGGTCCCCTCCTGCCAGCCAAACACCCCAAGGCAGGGAACTGCCGGCTGGACAATGGATGAACATCCCCGGCTACTGGGCTCACAGTCACTCTGAAAGCCGAGGGCAGGCGCTGTGGGAGTGGACACATGCCCAGCAGAGGAGCCCTCTGCAGTAAACAGAGTGACCATGTCCAGACAGGCAGACACAGCCCTACGTCCTGTCAGGGATTCCAACCCCTGTCCTGTTTGAATCAGGGACAACCTTTCAAGAGCCACCACCTCCAGGAAGCCTTCCCAGACTGCCCTGGCCTGACTGCCCTGGCCTCACAGCCTCTGGCCAGTCTCCTTGCCTGTGTCCCTTGGGGGATTGTGGCACTGTGTGTGCACATGTGTGTGTGTTGCCTGCACACACATCACATCTTTTCAGCCAGACAGCAGGATGCCTGGGAATGGACTCCCCCCACAGCCTTCAGGAGTCATCCTGAAAGAAGCTGCTGGGTGAGGCCCCGGGCAGATGCAGCCACTGGACAATCAGGTTGACCTGCCAGCCCCACTCCCTTCGGCCTGCCTCTATGCTTCTGTCCCAGCCAGGATGCCCCATGGCTTAAGTCTCCCCCTCCCCTTCCCAGCTCAGCCTCACAGCTGCCTCCACCACCAGGAGGGCTTCCCTGCCTCCCCCCACCTCCCCAGTCCCCAAAAATGGCCTCACCACACATGAGTTCGTCAGAGCCGTCCATGCAGTCAGGGAAGGCATCGCACTGCTGCTTGATGAGGACACACTGGCCGCTGGCACAGCGGAACTGGTTGGGCAGGCAGATGGCTGGGGGCGGGGCGTTGCATTCAGAGAGGTTGAAGGGTCCAACGTGGCAGGGAGCACGTGTGGACCAGGGCCCCTAACCCGCTACCCAAGATCCCACAACAGAGGTCTGACTTCCAAATGCAGAGTGGGCAAATGGGACCCTTCTGAACATCCGATCGGGGCGTGGGCACCCCTAATCCACTGTCACCCTCCATGTCCCTGTTCCCAGACTGCAGTGGTGGATACAGCTGATGGGAAGAGCGCTCCCCCAGGCTACAGAGGCAGGGGAGAGCCAACCCCAACTCCCACACCCCGCTGTGGAAAGTGGGCGAGGCGGCGCTCTGAGGGCGGAGGGGAGCAGAGTTCAACCAGGAAGGCAGTGGCAGCCTATGCCAGAGACCAACACAGGTGCCACCTTTTGGGTAGAAGGAAAGGAAGGGCCGGGTGGCGGCTGCTGCTGACATCTCACTCCTCCAATGCTTACAGCTACATTCCCACCCGGAGGCGGCTGCCTGCGGGGTTCAACGCCCAGAGCTTACTCGCTTTCTAGACCCATGCCAGTCCTGCCACGGGTGCCCTGCTCTGGGGACCAGAGACAAGAGGACCCGTCCCTGCAGTGGTGGGAAAACCTGGTGGGAACTGAACAGACCTGCTGGAAGCTTCTGGGAGGGTGGAGCCCAGAGGCCGCAGTGTGCTCTGGGGAAGCCAGGGGGAGAGGGGGCTTCTAATTGGGCCTCCTGCCCACCTCGGAGGTGGTTAAAATAATGAGTGCTGAGGCCAAGACGCGTGGCGGGCTCAGCAGGGTTCCTGTAAAGCAGGAGAGAGCAGGCACACGGGCTCTGGGGGTGCAGGTTTCTACGACAGTTGCTTAACTAACTCTGCTGTCTGAGCAGAGGCCGCCACAGGCAGCAGGAAGCTGAGTGGGGCTGCGCGGCCATGAAGCTACAAAAGCTGGCGGCTGCTGCTGTGGCCCTCAGTCCGCGGTTTGCCAGTCCTTGGTCTCCGGCCACCACCTAATTCCGAGCGTGTGAGCTGCAGATACTTAGCAGCTGTGACTTCACAGAGCGATCAGGGGAAACAAGCCCCGAGCATCCATCTTCCAGAAACGGCTGCAGGCCGCCCAGCGGGACGGTGGATGGTAACTCCATCGCCCAGGAACTGTCCGAGAACCGGACCGGGCAGCGGTGAGGGACGAGCAAGAGGGGCTCGGGGGCAGCCGGGCCAGAGCTGACGGGCAGCGGAGCCACCAGCAGGGGCTGATGAAAGGAAGACTCAGAGGGGCCCGAGCGGAGCCCGTCAGGGTTTAAAGCAGGACCCCGAGGGTGAGAGCGGGCCTGGAGGAGCGGGCCTCGCGCCTGGCCCGGGGGGACGCCTGCCCCTGACAGGGGGGCAGCGAGACGGACGCCTGCGCCCAGGCGCGCTGCCCGGCGGGCGGCAGCTTTCCTCGAGGGCCTGAACTGTAGCTTTCCCTCCCAAGCGAGAAAAACCCGGTGGTTGCCTCACCGGGCTAAGATTTTACCCGGACTCTAGGCCCTTGTACCCCGGCTGTGCCTAAACCCCAACTTCTGCTTCGGGCGGGCAGCCAAAGGCCTCCCCCAGGCCCAGAAGGCAGCCTGGCGGGGGGGGGGGGGGGGGGGGGGGGTCTGGGGCGTGGCCTAGAGGGGGCGGGGTCACGAGGGCGGCCCTGGGCGTGGCCTAGAGGGGCAGGCCCAGGAGGGGCGGCTCAGGAGGGGTGGTCCTGGGCGTGGCCTAGAGGGGGCGGGCTTACGAAGAGCGGCCCTGGGCGTGACCTGGGGGGGCGGGCCCATGAAGGGCGGCCCTGGGCGTGGCTTAGAGGGGCGGGTCCATGAGGGGTGGCCCTGGGCATGGCCTAGAGGGGGCGGGCCCACGAAGAGCGGCCCTGGGCGTGACCTGGGGGGGCGGGCCCATGAGGGGAGGCCCTGGGCGTGGCTTAGAGGGGCGGGTCCATGAGGGGTGGCCCTGGGCGTGGCCTAGAGGGGGCGGACCCACGAAGAGCAGCCCTGGGCGTGGCCTAGAGGGGGCGGGCCCACGAAGAGCGGCCCTGGGCGTGACCTGGAGGGGCGGGCTCATGAGGGGAGGCCCTGGGCGTGGCTTAGAGGGGCGGGCCCATGAGGGGCAGCCGTGGGCGTGGCCTAGAGGGGGCGGGGTCACGAGGGCGGCCCTGGGCGTGGCCTAGAGGGGGCAGGTCCAGGCCATGCCCTGGGGCAGACCTGGGGCGTGGCCTAGGGGGGCGGGGTCACGAGGGGGTCCTGGGCGTGGCCTAGAGGGGAAGGGCCCTGGAGGAGGGGCGCGCCCAGGGCAGGTCCCGGGGCGGGTCCAGGCCTCACCGTCGCAGTCCGCCTCATCCGAGCGGTCCTGGCAGTCCGCCTCCCCGTCGCAGCGCAGACGCAGGTCCACGCACTGGCCTCGCGCGCAGGGGAACTGGGCGGCCGAGCACACGGGGCAGCCCTCCTCGTCGCTCTGGTCATCGCACTCCGGGAAACCGTCGCAGCGCCAGGCCCCGGGGATGCAGTCGATCTCGCCCGTGGCACAGGCGAACTGGTCCGGCGAGCACGTGGGAGGCTCTGGGGAGGACGCAACCCCGTCACAGGCCGCCCCTCCCAGCAAAACCAGGCGGTGCTGGTCTGGGCGTCAAAGCAGGAGCGCCCCAGTGCCGGGGTGCTGCATCCCCGGCTCCAGCGCCCTGTCCACTGCCCGCCCGCCCGCGCCCAGCCCGGGGGCAGGTGGGGCAACAAATGCCGGCTGTAGGAAGGCGCAGGCTTATCTGTGGGCCGTGTCTACCGCGGAGGGAAAGGGGCAGGTTGGGGACCGGAGCTGTAGGCGGCAGGCGCCAGCCCGAATAGAGCAGGAGCCCGGGGGCTGGAACCTGGTCCTGACTGCTGGAAATGGGGCACTCACCCTCCTTTGGGCCTGGTCTCACATGCGCCCCAAGGACGCTGGGACAGGCCTCTGGGGAGCCCCACTGCCCCAGAGCGTTTCTGCTCCCAGTGGGAGTGTCAGAAAGCAGGGAGTCAGCACCCAGGCGTGCTACGCGTGGCTGGCCGGAGCAGTAGGGGGAGGATGCGGGGCGGCTAGCACACCCACGGCATGGTGGGCTGGCAGTGGACCTGGCACGCTGCTGAGGAAAGGTGGGGGCAGAGGACCACCGGGGAAGGAGGTCGTGAGCTGGGAGGGCGAGGGGCTGGACCTCTGAAGCTGCTCCCGACAGGTGACATGGCGAGGACGTTCCATCCCTTGGAGTCAGCTCCCCCGGGGAATGGATTGTCCTGGGGGCCGGGAGCGTCGGCACCAGCAGAGAGAAGCCAGAGCAGCCCCTCGCCTGGGCTGCCCGCTATCCCAGAGCCGCCAGCGCCACCCCCAGAAGTAACCGAGGCGGCCTGCAGGGGGAGCGGCCGGGCCATCAGCCCAGACCCCCTGCTAACGCTGAACAAGTGTCTCCAACACACCTGACACCTGACTAAAGAGGGCGCTCATTTCCCCCCACGAGGACGCCTGTTGGCCTCTGGATGTCTGGGCGTCATGTGCCCCCCATAACCGCACTCACACCCAGCCGAACAGCGACAGGGACAGGACATCAGCCTGGAGTTGGGCAAAACCACCTAAGACAAAGGCTGAAGACCTCACGTCACGGATCGCAAGGGAGCGCACACGGCAGTCACTCGCCCAGGAGAAGCCGAACCTCAACACCTGTTCTAAACGCACGTGGCTCTCACACCATCACGGGCGCGGAGAACAGTCCCCGGACCGGGGACAGTCTGCGCTAGGAAAGGCAGGGCGAGCGCAGAGCAAGGTGCTCTGGAGACCGGAAGCCACAGACACTGGCTCTGAAAGGACGCCGGGCGGGCAGAGAATCACGTCCCTGTCCAGGGGCCCGACGGGCCGTGCGGAGAGCACACCTACCACCACAGGTCAGCAGGTTCTGCAGAAGCACGAGGTGGACCGGGCACGAGCACCTGGGTGTCCCGTCGCCCTTGGCGATGCAGATGTGGGAGCAGCCACCGTTGTCCCGGGCACAGGGGTGAGCCGCTACGGAGACAAAAGAGGGAGCGGGTCAGGTTCTACCTCCCACCTCAGGCTGGCGCCCCGAGGCGGAGGTGGCAGGAACAAGGGCCAGGCCAGAGTGGACTCCTGTGGGCTGGGCGCTAAGCTCCTCCGACGTAAGCCCCAGGTAACCTCCAGGTGTTTCCGCTGACGCTGCACTTGGCGCGTGAGAAAACAGGCTGAACTCGCTGATGGGATCATCTCAACGTCACACCCCGCCCTGCCCACAGCTGTCACTGCACTGCCTGCCTGTCTGTCCCTCATGCCGGAGGGGGGCCCCAGAACACGTGTGTCCACATGCTGATGCCTGGAATTGGGGAATGTGGCCTTAACTGGAAAAAGGGGTCTTTGCAAGTGTAATCACGTTAGGGATCTTGAGATGAAGTCATTCTGGATTCTCTGAGTGGGTCCTAAAGCCAACGACAAGTGTCCAAAGGACGCGGGGAGACGGTGGGATGGCAGCGGCGCCAGAAAGCAGAGGGGCCCAGAACGGAGCCCACCCTGGGCCCCCGCGCCCCTGGAGGGAGCACAGCCCTGCAGACTCCTTGACTCCAGCTCACGGCCCAGAGGCACGAGCGCCTTACGGTTGCGCCAAGCCTCCTGCTCACGGTGATTTGAGAAGCAGCTGCAGGAAAATGACACACAGGAGCTGAGACCCCGGGCCGCGCGGGGGACCGAGAAAGGCCTGCTCACGCAGCTGAAGCGCGAACTGAGACCTCGACGCAGGAGGACAGGTGCTCCCAGGCACAGTCGTCCCTCTCCCCCCAGCCCTTGGCTGCCCCCAGCCTGTGGTAGGCAGAGCCTCAGATGCCCCCCGACTTCCCAACCTGACCCCCCGTACAATGGACGAGCTGGGCTATCGTGCTTTTGTTACTGACCCAGCAAAAGGGGTTTTGCAGACGTAATCCAGGCTGCTTATCAGCTGCCTGGGAGGGGACCTGAGGGACACCGTCTAAAGTGGGGCCGATTCTAACCACGGACCCCAGAAAGGAGAATGGGGTCTCCACTCAGTAGGAGGGCACGTCAGAGAGATCAGGATTGGCTGCTGGACGGTGGAGCCACAGGCTGGGGACCCACAGGCCTCCAGGAGCTGAGAGTGGTGCTGGCCGAGAACCAGAAAGACAACCGGCCACGGTCCTGTAAGCACCCCCAACCCGGATGAGGAGGAAACGCTCCTTCCAGAGTCCCCCTGCCCCAAAGAGCACAGTGCGGGGGACACCAGGACTCTGGAGCAGGAACTAGGCCCTGCTCCTCTGCACATCTGTCCTAAGCCTCGGGGTCGTGCTGTTTACTCCACAGCAGCAGAAACAGCAGTGAGGCTCTGGGGGCTGCACACCTCCCTGACCTCAGCACTGGCCCCCTTGGGTGACGTTCAGTGTTCAGCTGAGCCCCCGAGGGATCAGGGGGACTCCCGCGTTGGCCTGGCCCTTCCCTAAGGGGCCCGGTTCAGGGGTCACTGTGCTCTGCCCAGATGCCCACCCCCAGCGCCCCGGCCCCCGCGGCTGCCGCCCCACGTACAGAACTCCTCCAGGCTGACGTCCTCCACGGCGTGGATGCCGGTCAGGTGGGCAACGCGGCCCTGGACCCGGGTCCGCTGGTCCCCGGTGGTCTTCTCCACCCGCTCGATCATCTGCTGCTGGCGGTCCACCCAGTACAGGTGCTTGCCCAGCACGGTCAGGCCCACGGGCTGCACAATGCTGGCATCCTGCAGGGTCAGGCGGTTGGCCCCTACAAGCAGGACAGGGGCCCTGAGTGGCGGTTGCTCCCCCACGCTTGGACAGGGAGGACAGGGGCTGCCAGGGGCTGCCGGGGGGTCTGACAGTTGTGCCAGCGGCCAGCGCTGTCCCCAACAAGGAGGCCCAGGCATCTCCGGAGGTCAGGCCTGGGGCCACCGAGGACCCCATTCCCGGGGAGGGCCCGGAGCACACCTGACAGGTCACAGCTTTCAATGCGTTTCAGGTCTGCGTCCACCCAGAAGAGCTTGCCCAGCGCGTTGTCCACGGTGAGGGCCACGGGGCGGATGAGGCCGGTGGTGAAGAGGACCTCCCGCTCGGTGCCATCCAGTGCCGCGCGCTCGATTTTGGCCGCGCGCTCCTGCATGTTGGTGAAGTACAGGTACCTGCGGGAGCCAGAGCTGCAGTCGGGGCGGGGCCGCCTTCTCCGGGGCGGCAAGACCAGCCCCTGGCCCTGCAAGTGTCTGGGGGCTTGGTAAGTCACTGGTCCCAACGTGCTAGTCCGCAGGGCTCCCCTCTGGGCTAGCAGCTCGCACTCTGCACTGGTGAACGGTGTGGCCCCCCAAATGCAATTCTAACCAAACCTCAGAACCTCAGAGCGGGACCCCACTTGGAGACAGGCTATGCCAGGAAAGGGATTTCTGCGTTCAAGTCTGATGCAGACGGCACAAGACCCGAGTCAGAACTCACACCCCCGTGTCTCTCCCCAGCCCGCCGCGCCCACCGCCCTCAGCACCCCGCTTCTGTTCAGGCCTCCCCAGGCTGTGAACAAGCCAGTGTGTCCCAGCCGCCCTGGCGGACTTCTGACTAGGGGACACAGCCACGCGCCCCCCAGCCGCGCCCGCGCCGCGCACCCCCGCTCGGCGTTGACGGCGAGGGCCCTGGGCTTGTCCCGGTCCCCGCGCAGCACCACGCCCATGGCGTCCCCGCTCAGCCGGTGCACGTTGATGGTGTTGGTGGCCTCGCACGTCCAGAACAGCGTCCGGCTGTAGATGTCGATGCTCAGGTCGTGGGGCTGCCTGTCGGGGTTCTGGTTCTGGCCCGGCGACGTCAGCACGAAGGGCTGCAACACGGAGGGCGGCGTTGGGCTAGGACGCCGCGTCCAGACCGACCCCAGCCCCACCGGCCTCTCCTTTCAGTCCAGCTCCCACCGCACGCCCTCGGAGACACCGGAGTGGCGCCAAGCGGAGGCGCCCGCCCCCTGGCGTGGATGCCGGGGGACGCAGCAGCCAGCACCATGGAGGCTCCCGTGTTCCCTGGGCCAATCCCCCAACACCCCCAGGACCGGCCCTCCGCGGAGCAGGCACCCCGGATCCCGGCCCTTCTCAAGAGAGCTTTTCTCTCATTTTCGTGGACTCAATCTGTGAATTAGCACACTCAAGTCTTATCTTTTAAACACAGAGTGCCAGCCAGGACAACAGGTTCCCAGAGTAGAGAGAACCCCTCACCACCCGCTTCCCCCGGGGAAAGAGGCCAGGTGGGGGCGGGGCCCGGTGAGGGGCAGGGCCAGCTGAGGGGGCGGGGCTACCCACAGCGTGTCTTGGGAACCCCTGGACCAGCTGCATCTCTTAGCACCCACTGTCCCTCTACACGCTCTGCGGGTATCCCCCACCCCACCCCCTGAAGCTCCCCAGAGCTCTGCCTGGCACCATGCCATCCCCTGCAGCTCAGGGTCAAGTCCTGACGTTCGGAGCCACCAGAGAAGCCCTCAGAGGGATGGGTTTCGTGAATGACCAGGGGCCTCATCTTCACACACAACAGAAGCTGATTCCCCGGTGGGCCCAGTCCCCAGGGCTCCCCCGGAAGGTCTGGCCAGGAGCAGAGGTCCCGGGCTCCAGAGCCGCTGCCAACAGTTTGGAGAAAAAGCCCTTCTTTAAGGAGGATTTTGGGATCACAGGTGTGGCTGACCTCACCATATGCTTTTCAGCAGGTAATAAAACAAGAAGCCCCCAGCAGGTGAGAGGGAACTGCAGCCAACAAGCAGCCCCTCCCCAGGCCCAGCCTCTGCAGGTCAGCTGGTGAGGACGCCCCCTGGCACACACAGCAGCCTCTACCCTGGCCCTGCAGTACCATCACCCACCGAGGCTGGGAGCCAAGTGCCCACTTTCCCGGAACTCACCGAGCGCTATGGCTAGGACCACGCCCCGTGATGCCCCGTGACGGCCGGAGCGAAGGGAGATTCCAGCTGGATCCCCAGGGAGGGCGGGTCTGTGGGAACCAGACTTTGGGCCACAATCATCAGGACCTCCAGCTGGGAGGCACAGCTGCCACAAGCCTCCCCAGGCAGACAAAATCGACAGGTCAGCGAGTTTTCTGCACCCCAACACTGATTTCATTGCACAGAACCACACTCAGGCCGAGAAGCTTCTCGGTTAGTGCCAGCAGATGAGGGGCAGGCCACAGCAGTGCATCCCACCGCCCAGAGGTGGACGCCACGCGTGCAGGGCCGGGTAGGTGACTACACCCGACCCTGGCTCCAGCAGGGACGTCCCTGGAGGCTGCTGAGATGAGTCAGATGTGAAAGGGCAGGACCCTACAACCAGATGAGCCCCCAGGGAGACAAACTCAGAGAGGCCTGTCACCTGGGGACAGAGCCGCAACCAGGGAACATGGCTAGTCTGGGGACAGCGGTGGAGGTGGCGTAGCGTGAGGATACTGGAGGCCACGCCTGGAAAGGGCTAACAAGGTGGTGCAGCTCATGTCTGTCCGTTGACCACAAGGAAAACCATCTCAGTCCCGCAGGTGCCTCAAAGGGCACCCGTGGGGGTGGGCGAGGGTACCCCAATAAGGGACCACAGTCGCCAGCCAGGGGCTCCGCCTGAGCCGCAGGGGGCGAAGCACATGTTTTTCGCATCATGCAGCAAATCCGGAGCTGTTCCACCGACTTGTTCTTCAAAGTCTTTCTCTGCTTTTGCCTGCACCCCATGAAAGAACCCTCTGCAAGGAGACTTGAAGGCAATTTGCGCCCAGTAACTTTCCCAGCAGGGGAGCCACAGCCGTCAATTAACACTTCTCCAGCTCCAAGGGACTGTCACCTGCACAGAGCCCTCCCTCCACCCGCCAGGCTGCTCCTGCAGAGGCTGTCACAGCGCCGCCTGCACAGGCCCCACTCAGGGCTCAGAGCTGCTGCGCGGGCACCGGCATCGCCCACAACCTCCACAATCAGCACTTCCCCTTGTGGGCCGTGACAGAATCAAGCCCCACCAGCAGGACGCCAGGGCGCAAAGGCGGTCACCACTCCTAGGGGCTCCTCTCAGGCTGGACAAGGCATCCAAACACACCTGACGAGTTGAAAAGGGGCAGAGTTTACGTGGTGGTAAATTCTGGATAACGGGACAGACCGGGGGGCTACCCAGTGCTTCGGGCCCTGGGATGTCCAAGGGGGCTCTGTGGACAGACAAGGGGGGGTGACCTCACCCTAACCCCAAGAGCTGCAAAGGGATTCTCAGAGAGGACATGTCCACTGACAAACTGCGCCTGGGTGAGACCCCAAACTACGTTCTTCTCGATCATGAAAAGGAGGCGTGGCGGTGCCTCCAGGCCCTCCCTGCTCAGCTTGAACCCCTGCCCTCTCCAAGGAAGGAGAACCGGCCTCCGCACTCACGGGGCCTCTGCTGGCCCCTGGGGCCCCGAGGAGACAGGCCTGCTCTGGCCCAGGCAGCACAGCCGTGTGACCTGCAGGGAGACGACCCCACATCCCCCACTATGCCACCGACTGCAATGCCCGCTGGACTGAGAGCCGCCAGGGCGTGTGGCTCGTGCAGACGGAACCCCGGGGCCTGGCGGCCAAGCAGGCAGCCCCAGCCTGTGGGGACATCGGGCACACAACACGGAGAGGCGGCCATTCTGAGAACCCGCCTTTCAAAGCCCCGCCTGGCTTTGGGCAGAGAGTGCCAGCTGCTTGGGCTTCGCACAGACTTCACGCCTGCTTTCGCTCAGCTCCACACGTGAGAAGCACGGGTGGGAGCGGAGGGCTGCCCCTACCCACAGGCGTCCATGCCCGCTGATGGCCCTGTCCCCGCAAGCCCTGAGCCACCGACTGGGTCCTGACTGCACCCCATTTCAGACGATCCACAAAACCCACAAGACACCCCAGCGTTGCGTCTTGAGGTAAAGAGCCCCTTCATCGCAGGGCTTGGGTATCGAACCCCAAACACATGCAAGGGGCCCTCCTGGACCACTAGTCTCTTGTCTGGGGGGCAGCATGCTGGCCCCCAACACAGCTGCTCCCGCAGTTCCAGCGGGTGCCCTGCCTGTCCCCGCCAGCCCGGGCCTTTCACCAGACTTTAGGGTGCGCAGACAGTATCACAGTGGGACAAGAGGACAGCGCCCATGGCATGGATAAGCCCAGGGGCACCAAGGGCAGAGGGGTGCCCCACAGCAGCACAAAAGCACTAAGAGGAAACCCCCGTTGGCTGCCTGACCCCCGAGAGCCAAGAGCAATCGGTCTGAGCTCCTCCACGCAGGACGCAGCCAGAACCACACACCCTGCCGCGGTGCCCCCGCCGCGTGCTGCGCCACAGAGGGGCAGCGAGCCTGGAGCCGGCCAGGGAGCGCTGCCAGCGCACCCACGTCGCTGCGGGGACACTTGCCCGCGTCCCGTCGTCCTGGGCGCGCTTGATGTTCTGGCGCCCGTCCACCCAGTAGATGGACCTGTCCAGCGGGTCGTAGGTGATGGCTCGGACGTTCCGAAGCCCGTGCAGCGGCAGGATGAGGTCGGGGCTGCGCTGGTCGTCGGGGACCATCCGGCTGATGGCACATTTTTGGCTGAACAGCAAGAAGGCGGTGGGCGCTGGGGGGCAAGCAGACAGGACGGGCGGTCAGCGCCCGGGGAGCAGGGAACGGGCGGGCCAAGCCTGCACACTTGCCCTCAGGCGTGCGTGGGGAGGGCTGGGGTGGGCTCTGGGGGTTCAGGCGCCATGCTGTGTCTGTGTCGCTGCTATTCCAGGACTTTCTAAGTGTGTGTGTTGCTGAAAAACAGGTCTCCGTTTAGTTTTAAGTAATTAAGGCTTAAGAAGAAGGGAGGCCTGAGAACTCGCCCGAAGGCCCGACGGCCGTGTGACCTGCCTGCGTGTGCACAGGTGAGCAGGTCAGTGACCCCGTGGGGACACGGGGGTGCCGACAGGCTTGGAAACTGCTTTGCCTAGGACGGTTGGGGCCACCACCTGCCCCCACTGTCAGGGGTTTGATCCCAGGTGCCACCCCAGGTCTGGAGAGGAGACCCAAGTCAAAGGCCTCCCCTCCAGGGGAGGACCTGACCCTCAAGGAGGACCGAAGGGAACCCAAGAGTGCAGGGGGTCCCCTGTGTGGCTCCAGGCCTGTCACACACCAGCTCGGGCCTTGCACAAGCCCCTGGGAAGCCTTGGCTTCTGGAACGAGGACGACAGGCCTGCTAACCCCGGGGGGCAGCATGGGAGGCCCTGCCAGGGCCCAGACAATGACGAGGGCCAGAGACAGCCACGTGCTGGGCAGACTGGGCCCTGCTGAGGTCAGCTGGGGAAAAGCTGCCAGCAGGACACATCTGTACTCCGTGGGCCTGTGGGAGTTGCTCCCAGGCTCTCTGAACCTCAATCTACGCATCCAAATGAGAGCAAAGGGCCTAGCTAATTCAGAGGGTCGGTGTGCGGTCACACGAGCGGGCGTGAGGTTGGGTGGCAAGGGGTCAGGAGCAGCTGGGGCCAGCTGCCCAGACCCAAACCTGGTTCCAACTTGACCCCTGTGTGGCTCTGGTTACCATGCACCTCTGTACCTCAGTACCTGGTCTGTGAAACAGTGATGCTCCCTACCCAACAAGGAGCTGTGGAAAGCGCTTAGAACACGACCGAGCTCCGCATGGGTGCGAGATGTGCCGGCTGAGGGTCGGGCCCACGGTCCTGTCCCGACGAAGCAACAGGCGCCCCCAGCCTGGGCCTCTAGTTACCATCACACCACTTGTGCAGTGCGCAGCCTCCCCAACTGCCCATGTCCACCACGGAACCCTGGAGAGGAAGCACCTCTGCGCTTCGGCCCCGGGGCCGCCCTGGCCTGACATGAGGGTGGGGGCAGGCGGCGTGAGACACTTACGGCTGCAGTTGCGGCTGCTGGGGTCCAGGGTGTAGTGTGAGGCACAGCCACAGCGGTGGCCCCCGGGAATGGCAAGGCACAGCTGCCCACACTGCCCATTGCTGTGCGTGCAGTCATTGAGGCCGTCCTGGCGGGAGGAGTGGAACACCAGGATGTCCATCACGAAGTCCAGGTGGCCCTGGATGAGGGTGCGGTTCCGGCCGCTGGTCTTGTCGGCCCGCTCGATGCTGTGCAGGTTCCAGTCCGTCCAGTAGATGTAGTCGCTGTACTGCGTCAGGCCGAAGGGGTGCGGGAGGTCATCAGCGATCACAACCCGCTCCTGACCTGCGTGGGGGCACATGGCCGGCGTCAGCAGGGCCAGCCAGGCCACGCCCGGACCCGGCAGGCAAACCAGTCACCAGGAGCCATGAGGCCACTTTAGGAGACAGGATCAACAGAAGCCGCGTGACCCTGTGATCCACACTCTCCTGCAAGGGCAACGCAGGCCACGTCCACCCATGTGCAGCCCCTGGGTCTGGGTTCAAATCCTACCCCTGCTGCTGGGAACTCAGAGTGAGGTTACCCCCACCCCCCCATCCCAGGATTTGGGGTGTGACTTGGCACACAGTAGGTGCTCTGGGTCAGGAGACTGAACACGTGCTCCTGGGGCCCAAGGGGGCTCTGTGACCTTGGGCCTGTCTCAGGATCGCCCTGGCCTCAGTTTCCCCACCCATGCAAACCTGTATCATGTAATGTGGGGTCACAGGTGGCACAGGATTCAGGGGACCGGCTCTCAGTGGGTGTGCAGGACACAGCCCTGGCCAGCCTCTGTGGCCACGCCTAGGCATCTGCCAGGGCACGCTTGCCCGCCCCTCCCAGGGGGCAGCAGGGTGGGAGGGGGGCGCCCCCTTGGCCCACAAGGCCCCGGGCCTCACCCAGCATGTTGGATGACTCGATCATGTTGGTGTCCAGGTCGGTCCAGTACAGACGTTGGTCAGCGTAGTCGATGGTGAGGTCATTTGCCCGGCCCACCTTGTCCACCAGCGTCATGCAGTTGGTCCCATCCATGAAGGCCCGCACGATCCGGGGCTTCCCGCCCCACTCGGTCCAGTAGATGTAGCTGAAAGACACCAGGGGGAGGCGGGGGGCTCAGGGGAGCCCACTCATAGGAGCAGGAGACGCGGCCATGACCCTGCAGCCTGAGGGTCAGTTCTGGCGGGGGGTGGGCACCGTGCTGACTTGGTCTGCCCCCCACCCCCTGGGTCTCAGCTTCCATGTCAGTAGAACAGGGACAAAGATGTCCGCCCTGGCACCCTAGACACAGGGAGCGTGCCCAGGACACACCCATGGTGTTTTCCATGCCTCCCTCTGCTCTAGACCTCAGTCTCCTCCTGTGACGTGAGTGAGACACTTCCAAGGCCCTGCTGGCCGGCGGCCACCCCCTGGGCTCGAGTCCTCCTCGGGCTGAAGTGGGGTGGAAGGGGGTGGATCGAAATCGGCCCTCACCCCTGGGTGGGGTCCAGGGCCAGTGACCTGGGGTTGTCCAGGTCCCGCCACACAAGGACCTGCCGGAACTGCCCATCCAGCCGGGCCACTTCGATCCTGTTGGTCCCGGTGTCCGCCCAGTAGAGGTTCTTGCCCAGCCAGTCGACAGCCATGCCCTCCGGGTAGTCGAGGCCAAACTCCACCACGTGCTCCACGGAGCTCCCGTTCATGAAGGCGCGGCTGATGGTCTGGGTGGGCAGGAGGCAAAGGGCTTGTCAGGTGCCTCAAGGGAGACCCGGGCCACCAGCGCCACGCCCGGCGCAGCTCCCGCCTGGGGGCTCTAAAAACACAGCCAAACGCCCTTCAGGAGGACGGTCTGGCGATGTTTACACTTATTTTATTTACGTGTACATCCGTATTTGTGGCGAGGCACGGTATTGACGTCCATTAGTCTGTGCTTATTCACAGCCTTAAACAGTCGTGTCCTCTGACCCAGTAAAATCTGAGCCCAGTGAATGAGAGTCCTAGAGATGAAGGCGCCGCAACCAGACTCTACACGGAGAAGCCCCGGGACATGGTGCTCGGCGGGGGGAGCCGCGAAACAAGGGCCACGCGGAGCCTGCGGGCGCGGGGCGCGCACACAGGGGCCAGTCCACGCGCCTCGAGGACGGAGCACAACAGTCTGCAACAGTCTGCAACGGCGTAACGGGACACCTGCCGGCAGCTGGGACCCCGCAGGCAGGCGGGTCTCCTTTGGAGACGCGGTCCCAGCAAGAAGCCCGTCAGCAGGGTCGACTTGGCGGCGACTTTGATTTCCCTCTTCATGCCGCCTCACTTCCTCTCTCTGCAATGAACCCTGTGGCTTCTAAAATCAGAAAACTCCTGGAGAGACGTCCCGTCTGCGTCTGCTCGGCTCGCGGGGCCCAGGGAGGGGAGGCAGAGTCAGTGCCGCTTCAGACAGCGTCTCCCGTGAGGCCCCGTCGCCGGCAGAGCATCCCATCCACGGGCGAGGCCGGATCCCGGCCGCCTGGTGATGGGACGGCGCGGCTGCTGGGAGCTACAGCGTGGAGTCACGGAGGGCCCAGCTCCGCCCCACGATGCCCCCTGAATTGCGTCGTTGTGGTTGGTCTGTGGTTGGTCGTTGTGGGCATCTGAATTACCTGCCCCAAGTGTAGGGTAAGTGGGAATTGTCAGGATTTTCCGCCCTCCCGTCCCTGGCATCTAAGACGCACGCCTGTGGGCAGGCAGGCGCGCCCAGTGGCGGCACCTGGAGTAGGGTGTGGGTGTGCGTAAGTGGGTGCACCTGTGCCGAGAGGCGGGGCATATGAGGGCGGCGTCATAGGGACGCCAGCAGAACTGTAGCAGCAGCAGAGAAGCAGAGACAGCAGGAGACCATGAGAGACGCCAGGGAGCCCAGAAAGAGAGAGGATTCGCCGGGTGCCGGGAGGCTGGTACCTGCCTGCCAGTTACCTGGCTGCGGCACTACAGAGGATGTAAAAGGCTCAATAAAAGCCTGAAAAAGCCACCGAGGGCTCCAGGACTCTTCATTCCCCGTCTGCCCAGATCAGAGATCCCGCCTGTGCTTTGCTGGCGCCACACCAAGTCACCCAAATGAAGCACCGTGGAGAGGAACACCCGTCTGGCATCTCCCCAGGCCAGCATTACCCAGATGCATCCCCTGGGCGACAGGAGCGCGAGACCACGGGTTGTCCAAGCGGGTTGTCCTGTGGGCTTGGGCCGAGTCACAACCACCAGCCCGGCTCCCACCAAGAGCCCCGTGTGGAGCGGCGCCACGGGACAATGGGCGCCATACCTTCAGGCTGACATCCGTCCAGTAGATGTGACTGTTGGACACGTCAAAGTCCAGCGCGGAGGCCTCCTTGACGCCCGTGAGTGGGATGGCCACGTCGTTGTGGTTGGTCTCCAGAGAGATCCTGTGGATGGCGGCCCTGCTGGTAAAGACCAGGAAGGCCTCGGGCACGATGCAGGTCCTCAGGTCGCTCAGCAGCTCCAGGCCGATAGGACAGCCGCACTTGGTGGCGCGGGGCGTGAAGAAGCACAGGTGGCTGCACCCGCCATTCCTGTCTGCACACGGGTTGGTCCCTGGAAGGGGGTGCACAGTCTGTACACACCAGCGCCCCAGCAGAGACGGGGGGACCCACAGTTGTACGAGGCTTCATCCTCCCCCTCCTGCACGGCGGCGGCTCTGGCTACCAAGTGCCAACTCAGAGCAACCCCGTCCACACCACGAGCTGGGAGTGGAGCTGACCCATCCCGTTTTTAGTCAAGGAAACTGGGGTGCAGAGAGGTCACTGGGGGCCTGGGTGTAAGGTTCGGAGACAGCTGGGACAGAGAGAGACCTGGGAGGTCCAGCCTGGCCTGAGCCCCGATCCCAGCAACACAGGGACAGGCCAGATCAGGGCCGCTGCCCATCCCCAGGTGGCACCCAGGCTCCCACCAGCCGCCCCTCAATTCACCAAGTCTCAGGCATCAAAATCTCGGCTGCGCTCGGGACATCACACCGCCTCCCCGCGGCAGCATGGGGGGCACATAGCGTGCCCCTTGTTTTTGGCATCTGCTAACCTCGCTCACCTACTGAAGCGCTGTGAAAACTGGCTTTAATTTAGTGTTAAGTATTTAAGCTAAGAAAAGAAGGCTTCCCCACCGCTCAGTTAATCCCGCCGCGAGAAAAGGACAGTGATGGTGGGGGGAGGGAGGGGGCGAGACGAGACAACACCCCACATTGAAGCCCCACCACCAACACATTCTCCTGACCGCATTTTATTTTCGGTTTGCCAGATGCACAGGGGGGTCTTGCCTGCCGCTGTGGGTAAGGCGCTCCTTGCAAGGTGCCAAGCCGGTAACCAACTTAGCCGACGCGAGGACTGTGGGGGCACAGCAGGCCCCCCCTCCCCCAAGCCACACAAGCTCAGGTTGCTCCCTGATCATCCTTGCGGCCACACCACCAAGGCTTTGCCAGGCTGCCCTCTGCCAGGTGAGTGCCGTCCCCGCAGGTACTCCCTAAATCCCAAGCTCAGAGGACTGCTCTCGTGTTTTAGAGCCAGGCAACCTTCTAACACCCCCAATGCAGCTCCCCGGCAGCAGGGCTGGGGCGGGTCCTTGCCAGTAGACAGTTAGCAGCCTGAAGGTAAGCACTGGCCCCCCACCCGCCTGCCCGCTGGGAGGCTCTGCCTCCCCCTCCCCAGCCTAAGCAGGGCCATGAATGCAACAAGCATCTAGTGTCTTCCGGGGCAGCAAGGCAGTGGGCCAGCGCCGGGCCAGCGCTGGCACCCAGCAACAGCAGCTGTGTGACGGGACGCTGGTCCAGAAGCTCTGCCTGGTCAACCCCACCAGTCAGGACACCGAACTCATCCAGCCGTCACCACCACGCCCTGTCCCGCCCACGCCCCGCTGCACCCAGGCCCCCAGTTTCAGCCCTAAGCCGAGCTCCCCCTGAACCAGAGGCAGCCAGAACCCTGGGCTGCTTCCACCCTGGGCCGGTCAGGATGGCTGACCAGCACTGGAGGCTGACCGGGTGGGCCGGACTCACCAACGACCTTGGCCACATTCACGGCTTTGAGCCCCATCAGGTCAGGCAGCTGGTCGATGATGACGTCCCGACTGGCCTTGACCTTGTGCACACGCTCGATGCTGCGTCGCTGCCAGTCGGTCCAGTAGATGAAGTCCCCCAGCAGCGTGAACCCGAAAATGTGCGGGAGCTTATCCTCCAGGAGGGTCCGCCTCTTGGTTCCGTCAATGTTGATCACCTGTGGGACAGCAGATGAGGGTCTGAGCTGCCGGGAACAACTGGCTTGCTTCCCCTTGCCCCCTAGCTCCCCCTGCACCTTGCCAGGCACTGTACAAAGCAGGGGACAGGGAAGGGGGCTGCCACACAGCTCATGGGCCGGGCCTGGCCCAGCCACCCCTGCCCATGAGGGTGCTATGCAGAGCCAGCATGGTTTGGAAGAGGCAAGGCTGAAGGGCTGGCAGTGGCCGCCTAGGGTACCAAGCGTGGGACCAGACCAGGGTGGGCTCCATGGAAGGGGTCCTGGCATCGATTAGCAACGCCTGTGCCAGGCAGCATGGGAGACCAGACACACCCAGCACTGAGGCTCCAGGGGCCGGACCCACTAAGGGCTTCACCTGTCTGTGCACCAGTCTCTTGCTAAGACAGCACCCAGCGGGCTCGGAGGGCGCTTCCGGTTCTGAGTGTGACTCTGCATCTCTAAGGCACTTCCCACCCCCAGACTGCACCAGTGGCCATCTATTCTGAGATGCAAACGCTGCCTCTTTTTCTGTAAGAGTCAGTGCTGATTAAAAGCATCAACCACAAAAGCCACAGAGGAGAAAAATACTGTCACACGCACACATGCCTTCACTGACTGCAACCCAGAGACAAACAGGCCCAGACGCTGTTGTGCAGACAGGTGAGCCCGGAGTAGACTGCGTTAGAAGGAAGACGCGATAACAACACAATAGCCAGCTCCGCTCGGCCGGGATGCAAGACAGGCAAGGGAAGGCAGCTCTCCGCAAGCTCCTTCCAGCCAGACTGTATTTCCAGCTCATCAGAGAGGCTCCAGCGCCTCTGTTTTGCAGGCGACAAAAACGGAAGGTAGACTGAGCGGCGGGACTAGAGGCTCTGGCCTCTGCTGCTCGGCGGCGGGGATGAAACAGCAAGGTTGGCCAGGAGGGGCAGGCAATGCTGGGCCCAGTGCTAAAAGCGCTTCTGTTGGGACAGAGGCTCCCCCATCCGGAGCACGATGGGGCCTCAACACGGCATCTGTGTTCCCTCCAGGCCCGGCTCAGGGGTTTCTGGAACCTTCCCCAGAGCCCTGAGCAGAGCTCAAGCCAGGGGAACACTCACATTCGCATCCTGGGAGGGTAAAGCGTGGAAACAGAACTCAGAAATAGCAGCATGGAATCTGGGACACCCAGGAAGGCTGGCGCAGGGAGCGCGTGTGGGAGGCAGATTTTCCAGGACAGGGGCTGACAAACTATTTCTGCCAAGGATCATAAATATTTTCAGCGTCGTGGCCGTAACGGTACTGGCCGGGTGAGAGCAGCAGGGAGAGCGCGCGAAAGGGCGAACGTGGCCCTGTTCCAATAAAACTTTATTTGTGCAAAAGCCAAAAATAAACTTTATTGGTGGACACTGACCTTTGAATCACATACGATTTTAGTCTTTATTTTACCCCCAGTCATCTGAAAGCACAAACAGCACTCAGAACTTGACAGCTGCGTGGAGGGGCAACCTGGCACAGTGCCCAGAGTTTCCGCCCCTGTTCTGGGCGTTCCTGAGGTATCCCCAAGAGCTGCTCCAGTAGTCAAACCAGATGCCCCAGGCACCCACACTGGCCTCACTCTCTGATCTTTCGCCCTGTGCCCACTTGGGCCCAGCTGACGCCACCCTCACAGCCAGGACAGGGTGGGACGGGACACAGCAGATACCGGCCCCTGACCAGCCCAGCGTGGGACACATCAACAGCTATGGCGAAGGAGGGGCAGGTGGAGACCCCAAAGAAGCCCACCCTCTCAGTGGGCTCCCAGGGGCAGGACCGCAGCTGTGGGGTCTGCAGGCTGGCCCGGGAAAGGGTGAACCCCAGAAAGCCGCCCAAGGGCAGCTTCCTTATGCTGAATCCCGTTCCTGCTGACTCGGTCTTGCAAAGAGACACAAGCAAATGGGCCCTTCGAAATCACTCGTTTAATGAACCTGAGAATTCTGTTCTCTGATGGAGTAACTGGCGACACTCGGACTTAAACTGCCACAGTTATTTTGGCCTGTGTATTAAAAAATCTCAGCCCCACCCCTAAATCCCCAGCCCGTGGCTCTCGGAGCAGAAGCCGAGCCCCGGCTCGATCCCCGCGGAGGGGCACGCGGCTGGCAGGCTGTCACTCCTGCGTCGAGGGTTTATTCTGCTCCTGCTAGAAGTCTCCCCTCCACTCAGCGAACACCAGGAGCCGGGGCCGGAGGTATTTTTAACTTCTCGGTCTGTGATTCATGCCCAGCCCGCCCACCTGCCCACCCGCTGAGTGTGTGGGTCCCCGCGGGAACTCCGTGCCAGGCGGTGGCAGCTCCCACCAGCACAGGGAACCCCAGCCCCCCAAGAGTCCTAGCCAGAGGAGGCAGCAGGGGGCCGGGGGGCTCCCAGAGCCCCATCCGCAAGCACACAGTGAGTCTCCCACAACGCTTTCCGCCACCGAGACGGGCCAGAGAGGCGGCTGTGTGTCGTCTGCTGGGCAGGGACGCATCTGCGTGGCCCGAGGGTGGGGAGGGCTGCTGAGGCTGCCGCCCAGCATAAGCCTGTGAGGGAGTCACCTGGGGCTCCCAGATGCCCTTATGGGGGTGATGAGCGGGTTCCCGAGGGGCTGTCCCAGGCTGGCCCGACCCTGACTGCCAGGGTGGCTGCCCAGCCCAGCTTAGCAGGGGACCCCCGGGAGGGGGCTGCCCCAGAGCCCAACAGATGAAGGCTCATAGCCAGCCGGGCAGCGGCAGGTATCAGCACCCCACCCAGCTCATCAGGGTTGGCCGCAGCTACCCGGCAAGTCTCAGAACAGGGGAGAATGCCAGGGCCCCGATCAGCTCTTCACAGGGAAAGCCAGTTCCTCCCCGGCATTTGCCTTGCCCGCAGCCCGTCTGCTGGCACAACCTCTTGGAGACATCTACCATGCTCGCCACCACCCCTAAGGGCGGACAACCCCCCTCGGGCTCCAGCACTGGCGCAGAGCCTGCTCACGGGCAGGGCCAGCGGCACAGGTTAGGGGCACTTCACTGCCAGCCACCAGTGGCCCTGCGGGGGCTCAGGCAGCAGCAGAGGCTGGCAGTGATGGCGGATGCTGGGCCCTGACACGTGCCCCAGGGCCGCAGTCCCTGGTCCAGGGGTGCAGGGAAGAGCGTGGGGCCCATTGGGCCAGCTCCAGGCCGTGGCTCCTGCAGCTGCGGGCAGTGGAGAGGCTCAGGTTTGGTGCCTGGAGTGTGGGGTGGGCCACCAGGTGCAGCTGTGAGCTGGCTGGTGCTGGCCCAATCGGGTTCCAGGCGGGGGTGAGCTGGCCAACACAGGAGCGGCCCCATGGGCTTCTCCTGCACTCAGAGCACTTCATGCCTTAGGCTGGGCGTGGAGGTGTGAGCGTTCTTTCTCTTCATGGCAACTCTGCACTTTGAAATAGTTCAAGTTTGAAATAGACAAGAAGCCACACAAGAGTTCAGAGGGCCGGTGTCCCCCTGACGACATCTTACGAGACCACAGGCCCCCCGGAGCCACTCACTCAGCCGCTGCAGGGAAAGTGAACAATCAGGCTTGTTACACCACGAGCCGCTGTGGCCATCACTTGCGGCCTTGATGGTGTTAAGAGGACAGTCCTTGGGGGTGTGGGCGCAGGGCACGCGGCCTGATGGTGGACACCGGAGCATGGTGTGTGGGCGTGCATGAGTGCGCGCACCTGGGGCAGGATAAAAGCGGCGGCAACGCTGGCACGGACTACAGAAGAGGCGAGACCAGAAGAGCACGCCAGAGAGCGCCAGAGAAAGAGCATGAAGATTCACGGTGGACTGGGGGCTCCCCAGCCTGCCTGCCTCCTCACTGCCAGCTCCCTGCCAGGGGTACCTGTGCACCTGGCTCCCTGAGAGAGCACAGAGGCCTGAAAAAACCACTGAGGGCTCCAGGACTCTCTGTCTGCCCGAATCCATAGTGAACCGCCCTGCACCTGCTGCCACAATGCCCCCTCCAAGGTCTATGCACCGGTCAGAGACCCATCCTAACCAAGTATTTTCTCAAGGATTCTATTTGGCCTAAAGATAGAACTGTGACCACGTGAGGCCCACAACTGTGGGCGCAGGCTGGCCTCTGAGCAGAACGCAGGCCCTGGGACAGCCCACCACGCGGTTTCTGCAGCTGGCCCGTGGGCACTCACCTCAATTTTGTCTGTCTTGGCGTCTCCCCAGTACAGCTTCTCCTCCTGCAGGTCCAGAGCCAGGCCATTGGGCCAGCCCAGGGAGGTGTTCACCAGGACGTACCGCTCCTGCCCGTCCAGGTGGGCGCACTCGATTTTGGGGTTTTCCCCCCAGTCTGTCCAGTACATGAGGCTGGAGAAGAAGCACATGTCCATTAAAGTGTGCATCTGTCTGTCCCTCCTGCATCCCTGGGGCTGAGAGTGACACCCATGCCCCCCCCGCCCCCCTCCCCCCCCCCACCCCGCTAATGCTCAGGAAACAATGCACCAGCGCCGGGTGGAGGGGCAGCTCCAGCAGGACGGGGCCCCTGGGGGCTCAGTCCCAGCCCCACAGATGGCAGACAGCAGATGACCAGCCAGGGACGCACGGGCTGCAGGGTTGAGCACCGACAGGGAGGAAGGAGGGGCGTGGGCCCTTCTCCAAATAGCTGAAGGGGTCCCACGTGCAAAGGCAAGCAACTCAGTCTGTACAAGGCCGGCGGGCACACAGCTCAGCCGCTGGCGGGCTCCCCACCCACGAATTAGCTCTGTTTCCACAGAACCCTAAGTTGAAGGAAGAACCTTCTGGGCTGTGTGACCTTGGGCAAGACCCTCGGCTGTGCTGGGCTTCAGCCCCCTGCACTGCAGGCTATGCCTGCCCACGGGCGGAGCCTCAGGTTTGAAGTGCTCTGCCAGCATGACTGCCCCAGCCTGGGAGCACGGGCAGGCTGAGCCCCTCACAGCGGGGCACGGAAGCCCAGTTGGAGAGACGCCCTAGGTCTCAGGCATCTTGCACACGCCACCAGGTGGGAGGGGGCTCTGAGAGTCTGGCCCTGGGCCAGCCTCCCCCGCCCCACCCCCGTCCCCAGTTTGTTAGAGCTGGAGTCCTTGACTCCACCCAGGCCTGAGTGAGGACTCAGGGCAAAGCCTGGGCCCCAGGGTCTCGGCAAGCCCTTCTCTGGGGACCCGGTGCAGCTCAATGTCCCCGAACTGCCCGGGTCTGGCGTCCCTCAGCCTGGCGAGAGTGCCGACCCGCGCCCCAGCCTTACCCCATGCCAGGGTGCAGCACGATGGCGCGGGGCTCGTCCAGGTCCTCAGACACCAGGATCTTGCGGGCGGTGCCGTTGAGGCGCGTCACCTCGATGCGGTCGGTGCCCGTGTCCGTCCAGTACAGGTTGCGGGCCACCCAGTCCACTGCGATGCCGTCGGGGTCATTGACCTCCGAGTTGACCAGCGTCTGCGCCCCTGACCCGTCCAGGCGCGCCCGGCGGATGGCCCGCACCTCGTCGTCTGTCCAGTAGACGTAGCCCTCCAGCGGGTCGTAGTCGATGGCGATGGCGTGCCGCACGTCGGCCACCTGCAGCACGATGTCAGTGAAGTCGGGCGTGTCCAGTGAGATCCGCCGCAGGTCCGTCCGCCGGGCCAGCAGCAGCACCTCCTCGGCGCCTGTGCAGACACAGCGGTGGCATCAGAAGCAGGGTCCCGGCCAGGTGCCCGGGCCCCAGGGCTTCCTCGAAACGGGGGGGGGGGTGACGGGGGTGACAGGGGCAGCGCCTGGCGCAGTCACTCGAGGAACCTTCTGAAGAGGGTGGTGTCTGCATCATCGCTTCGCAAACAGGGAAACGGGCCCAGGGAGGTTAAGCAAGCAGCTAGAAGACACACAGCCATTGGCTTCAACCGCCCTGGGAGTGCTGCTCACTCACCGTCCCGTCTGCTCCCTGCAAGCCCCTCTCCTGGCCGCAGACCAGCTCCAACTGCAAGCCCTGCCTGGGCACTGGGCTCGGACCCCACTCTCCAGCCACACCCCCCAAGTCCCCACGCGGCTCCACCTCCTGCACCCTCATCCTCAGGGCCACTCCCCTCTGGAGCCCACCCACAAGGCAGCCTCCTGGGCCGCACCTGCCCATGCCCAGCAGACCCGCTGCTTCGGGGTGAGCGCCTGGGGGCAGGGGCCACCTTCCTCCTGTCACCTGCAGTTTTAAGAGTCTGGGCTCTGTGCTAGAGCCTCCCTGCTGGGGTCTGAGCTTCCAGCAGAGGTGGCACAAGGAGCCTCACAGGGCCATGGGGACCCGGGGGTGCTCTCCAACCCTGACGCCATCCCCAGAGCTGGGCATCATCCATTCACTCATTCTGGCCCTTTCTGCTCTCAAGGAATCGGACAGCCCAGAGCAGGCTGAGCCCACCTCAATGCTCTAGGGCCCTCCCAGGTGTGATGAAAGGCCCTGAATGGGGAGGGGCCTCCTGAAGTCAGAGCAGCAGGCATGGGGCTGGGCCAGAACCAGCCCCTCACATCCAGGCTCTGGCTGGCCTCTGCAGCCAAGTGCCCTGGCTTCTCGGGGCTGGCCAAGCTGGGCATTCAAACAGCAGATAACACTGGCTTCTGGTCACAAGGGTGGAGCTCCCAGAAACTGGGGGTCTTACAGGATCTCTGCACTTCGGTGAGGGTGGAAGCCCTGTCCTGTCTCTCCTGTTCTAAGGCTCAGAGGTCATAATCCAGCCCCGCCACTAGAGGGCACACACACGCCAGCAATGGCTGCATAAGCCCAGGGTTGGGGAAACTGAGGCAGGCAAGAGGGGGAAACTGAGGCAGGAGGCAGGCAGTGCTCAGAAGGTGCCTCGAGCACCCCACTCCATTGGAGACCCCAGCATCCAAATTCAGATTAGTAAGAGGTATTCATGCAAGTTCTGATTGGGTGTGTGCTGGGGAGGGACGGGAGATGCTGATTTCAACACTAGCCTCCTCTGGGCTCTGTTCCCAAAATGTCCTCAGGGCCCAGGTCACACATGGCCACAGGGTTCCTCTGTGGCCGCAGAGACATACATGCAGAAACACACACACGAGATACACATGCACCTGCACACGACACAGAATGCGCACACAACCACATCGACAAGCACGCTCTGCTCCCTGTGCTGGCGCCGCCCTGCCTGACTCACTGGGGTCCAGCTCCCGGCCCTTCTGCTCCCGGCAGCCCCAGCACAAGGCCACGCCCGGAGCAGGTGCCCACACCCAAGGCGAGCCTCAGGCCTGCCCCTGTGACCTCGGGCAGGCCCAACCCTTGCTGCGCGGTGCCGCACTTAGATCAGCCCGCCTGAGGGTGACTGGGTCTCTGTCCAGCTCTGACTCCCAGGGGACCCTGAGCCAACCCCGTGGACGGTTATGGCTCAACCTGCCACCAAGGGGGCATGGGGGAGCCCCAGGGCATGGCCGAGTTCTGGCCCAGAGGTATCTATAACACTTTCCAAAGAGGCTGTGTGGTCTGTGGGGAGGTAGAGACAGAAGGGTGTGTGGGTGACTTGACCTCTGAGGTGCCCCCTCCCCCAGTGCTCCTCAGAAAGTGCTGGTCTGTGACAGAAACTGACACAGAGGCAATAATTAAAGGCCGGGATAAATCTGTAGGTGTTAACTGACAACACTGTGAGCCTGAGTTGCCCGTCCCTGCACCCATGACCCCAGAGACAGTCACCCCAAGCAGCATGATCCTCACCCACCCAAGGCATGACAGTACCCGTGTCACCATGCCCCAAGGTCAGCCCAAGGATGGGGCCAGCTCTGGGGTCATCCCACCGGAACCTTTGTGGGCAGCTCCTGCAGGCCAGGCCCAGAACCAGGCACTGGGGTGAGCAGTGCTCAAGGCAGGTGTGGGACCCGGTCCTGGCACTCCTGGGGAGCAGGAGTGAGAAACAGCAATACCCCCAACATGTGCCAGGAAGGAGCGCCGGGGTGTGGGAGCCCACAGAGGGGGCAGGGGGCACCAGCTCCAAGAGCTTCTGGAACCATGAGCTGAGACCACACGGCAGAGTCCAGCAGTGTCCATCAAGGGCTGAGCCCACCGGCCCCAGCCATCCAGCAGCCAGGTGACTGTGAAGCCTCAGGCACGCCCCAACCCCACCATTACCACCATTGCCTGCCACCCCAACATCCATCAGGGAAGCCCATTATCAGCATCCCCCAGAATGAAGTCTTCGAGACAGAGGCAATAATTAAAGGCCGGGATAAATCTGTAGGTGTTAATTGACTCCAAAGGGAGAGGCATCTCTGGCACCTCCTGGGCTGCTTTGAGGTTTTCATTTGTTCTGCTGAGAAAAACGCAGAGACCAGGACTCCCCAGAGACAGGCAGGGCCAGCCTGTTGGCTGAAGGGCTGAGTGGCCATGCCCAGGGGCCTGGAGGCACTGGAGGCCCTGCAGGGCCAGGCCAATGGCTACAGAGGGAAGAAAGGACTGCTGGCCTACCACCACCGGACACTGGCTGAGGCTGCTCCCCAAGTGCCCCCAAAAGGGAGCGTGAAGTCCAGCAGCAGGCCTGGCCTCAGGACTCTGGGGAGGGGCCGGTGCGACCGCTGTGCTGGCCACGAGGGGGGCAGCCCCCCTCCCGGGACCAGCTGCAGGAGTCTGTTGAAACACCAGGGAAGTAAACTGTTTAGAAACGAAGTTTGGCCAAATGGTTCTCTTTGGGGTTGTTTAAACAAACAACAGCCCCACGGCCTTGCCAACGAAAGTGAACCTTCCCCGGCTGGCCCGGGAGCGGTTCCCAGAGCCGCGGCCGCCTCCTCCGGCCAGCTCCTGACCTCTCCCCTCCGGCCGGCACACACAGGAAGGGCGGCCCTGATCCCGGGCCGGGCTCGGGGCACAGGCACAGGTCAGGCAGGGCCTCCCTGGCAGAGGGGTTCTCAAAGCAGACAGAAGGCCTGGGAGAGGGCCCGCTCAGCACCTGCCCTCCCTGCCAACACCCCCCAGAATAGCTGCCCTCCGTCCAGGGCCCGTCCCCGTGCCAGGCCTGCGACCCAGACGCAAAGCGGAGGCCATCACACATCGCCGCCGACCCCCGGCGCGTCACGGTGGACACAGACTCCCTCTAGCCTGGGGCCCGGAGCCAGGGTGAGGGGCGCAGGTCCTGCTCTCTGAAGGCTCTGGAGGCTGCTCCTTGGCGTCTGCCAGCTGGTGCCCGACCACCCCGGCACCCCCTGGCTAGAGGCCTCAGCCTCTGACCCGCTGCCTCCCCGTATCCACACATACCTCCCGTGAGCTCAGCACCAGGATGGACCCAGGAGAGCAATCGGACCTCACCCCAGCTCGGTCACATCTGCAGAGACCCATTTCCAAGTCGGGTCACATTCACGGGTTCTGGGCCTTGAGCTGCCTTGTCAGGGGACGCAATCCTGCCGGCACCGGCAGGGGCAGAGGGTGAGAGACTCCATGGAAGGATGGGCAGGCTCGGGGCAGCCCCCAGCCAGAGGGGCGAGGCGGCTGGGGGGCTGGGGGGCCCGGGGGCCAGCGCCCTAGCAGCGGAGCAGGTGAGCGGGTGCAGTCATCCCCAGCTCTTCACCGAGCGCCTGAGAGCAGGAGGCGAGCGCAGCCCTGGGCCTGGCCAGCCAGGGGCCTCGTGCGCGCCGTGGGGGCGGCAGGACAGGCCTGGCAGGAAGGGGGCGAACACCCCAGTGCCCACGGAAGTCCTTCCTTCCCACTCCAGCCAGCGGGCAAGCTCTCTCTGCCGGGCCGGGGCGCCGCGGGGCGCAGGGGCTCTTGGCCCCATCACTGCACTTTGACCTGCCCTGGGAAAGCTGCGGGCGCCACACGGGGAGCATGTGCAAGCAGCACCTCACGTGTGGGCGCCCACGTCTGAGTTCCTGGGCCCTTCTTTGGGCCCCCAAATACTTTACAAAACTCTCATTCCCCTCTTTAGCCTCTGGGGAGCAGGAGGCCATCACAGCTCTTCCCACCCCACCCAGCGTCTGGAGACGCAGAGTCTGGGGACCCCGAGTCTGAGCTGCTAGCATCGCCCTCCAGGAGCATGGGGGACAGTGGGGAGACAGTCTTTATTCACCTCTATTTTCTCCTTTCTCTACTGAGCCCCACTCCTGTCTCCCACATTACAGAACGTTCTCTTCGATTTCCTGCTACCTTCCCACGACACAAATATCTGACTTTCTTTCCAACCATGTAACTGTGTGAAAATCATTCCCGCTCGTGGCGGACCCTGCGTGGGGCCCAGGGGACCCCAGGGAGTGAGTTCTGACTGAGCTGGGCCCAGAACGCACCCCCCACCGCCCCAGTTTCCTGCAGGCTGAAAAGGGCTTTAAAAAATAAAGCCTATTCCCGCGCTTCTGACTGCACCCAGCGCTTGTATAAAGAAATACAGAAATCGTTTCTAAAATTTAATTAATTAATTTTAAAAAAGATACTCATTTAAAAAAATAATAATAATAAAGCCTATTATTTTTTGGAGTCAATTCAAAGGTGGTAAGAAAACCACCCAAACCCCAGTGATAAATGGGCAAAGGCCATAAACACAGCTTAACAGAAGCACAAGCAGAGCTGGGCGCGTGGGGCCGGGCCGCCCAGGTCCACCCCTGACCCTGCAGAGCAAGGGCTTGGGCCCGCGGGCAAGGCACATTCCCTCCAGGAGCCCCGGCCACAGTGGAGAAGCACTCGGCTTCTCACACACCGGCTCGGGCTGCAGAGACGCCCCGGTGCGGCCCGAGCCCCCCCTGCGTTCTCCAGGGGCACAGCCCCGGCCAGGGAGCGCGTGAGCGGACAGCGGAGGGGCCGCCCCGGGTGCAGAGCCGAGGCTGAGAGGCCGCTCGGTGGCGAGTATGGGCCGCTCTTATTTTCTCTATTAATTTTTATGACGTTTTCCTTTCTACTGCGAACATAAAATGTAGCTTTATACCGAAAAAAAAAACAAAAACAAAAAAACAAGCCTTTAGAAAGAGGGTGGAGGGGTATCCTGAGGATCTCCGGACCGGGGCTGGGCTCTGGGACCGGACTGGCTCATCCGTCCTGGGAATAAACTTACTCCCCACTCAACTGGGGGTCAATTTAGTTGGGTCTCCGGGAGCTGAGCTGTGCTGGAGGGAAGCACGGAAGGAAGGGGAAGCAGGAGACCCGTAGCCCACAGCGCAGGAGGAGCAGGAGACCGGCTGCCCTCTCTCAGGGCCTAGGAGCTGAAAAGACCCTCAGGGTAAAGTCCCTCGAGGAAAAGGGTTTTTGCAGCAAGAGAAAACTACAGCACATCCGGCCTGGCCAGGTCAACAAGCACAGGAGGCAGGACCCCCCAGAGCCCGCCCCCACCCAACAGCAGGGCCCCCACCACCCAGCAGACTGCGGACATGACAGCGCCTCTCCCGGAATCAAGGGCAACTCAGGTCACGACCCCGCCACAGGAGACAGACCACCACTCCGAGGCCCCTGCTGGGACAGCGCCACCCCGGACGGTCCTTCTCTGGCGTCTGTTCATGCTGGAGGCGGAACTGGATGAGCGGCCTCTCTCCAGCCCCCAACAGCGGCCCAGCCCTGCTCCCAGCCCCAGCATCAACTCTGGCCCCCGTGTCCCCATGGAGGTCCCCCAGAGGCGGCAGAGCCGACTGGGGCGACCTCCTGGGCCCGGAGCCTCACAGGCAAGCTGATGGAAGGCGGGCAGTGTCCACTCTGCACCCTCGAAGGCCATAAACAGCTTTGCAGCTGGCAGGCGGCCGGCTGAGTTTTGTTGTTTAGAATTACATTTCTCCAGTGCCCCCTGGGGTAAGTGGTTGGACAAAGGCTGGGACCGCAGCCTGGCACCCTGGCCCAGGAAACAGCACTGAGTGGCCACAGGGTCACAAGGCTCAGAGGAAGTGGCCAGGCTGGGCGCTGGCTCCACTGGAAACCTGAGACCCAGCAGCTGTCTGCCCGCCCGGCCCAGCCCCGGCAGGCACACAGGAGGGTTGTCGCCTGCCAGGGGGCTGGATCGGCGCCCCAGCCTGGACTCTGGGTGCCTGTCCACTTAGCCCTAAAATGGCAAAGTCATTTCTAGGCCCAGAGGCTTAGGACAGCCAGAGAGTGGCAAGGTCAGTGCCAGCCCCGTGACCCCGCCGCCAGCCCCCTCTACTCCTGACATCGGGAACCCACCAGCCCCTCATGTGGCCCTGGTTCCTGCCTGCCTCTGCCCAGCCACGGGGGATGCGCAGCTCAGGGCAGTACAGCCTAATGGTCAGACCAGCCCCATCCCAAGGCCTCACTGCTAGGACCCAGGCACGGAAGGCCCCAGTGGAGCTGCTGAGCCCCTAAGCCTGAGGCCAGCGGCATTGCGCACACCGGGCGGTTTTGGAGCCCAGCTCCGCAAAGCAGGAGTGGAGACACGCCCTTAGGGCTCTCATCCCAGACAAGGGCTTTGAGGGGGAGACGGACACACAGAGCGGGTCTCCGAGACAAGCCAAAGCGGGCAGCCTGGGCACCTGGACAGTGAGGTGGGGCTGCAGGCAGGTGGGGAGGGTCCAGCCTCTTTAGACACCATCATGACCTGCAAAGCTGTGCCCCCCAGTCACACCTAGGGCTGTCCAGGCGGGGTGAGGGGAGCCCCCAAGCCATGACCGGAGTTAGTCCTGGTCCCATGGCCGCAGACCCTTGCTCTGGCCACGGCAAATGCTCTCGAAGGCAAGCAGCCGAAGTCCCCACACTTGTGTGCCTGACACTGGCTCCTCAGGCCCCAGAAGCCCGGCAGAGGTGCAGGGTCAGAGGAACGGGGGCTGGGGTGGGTCTCTAGGACCTCGGGACGGGCATGCCAGGCACGGCGGGGCACAGGTGGGAGGCAGGCGCTCATAGGGTGGAGAGGAGCAAGGGACCCCCTGGATTGGAACAGGAGAGGACGGTGGGAAGTCTCTGCTCTCTTGGTGACAAGCTGGTGCCCAGCGCACCCAGCCTCTGGTCACTGGCCCAGGAAACACTGACAGGGGCGGGGGTTTGGGGAGGCCGCTGCATGAGGGGTCAAGACAGGGACTCTGTAGCCATCATCCAAAGCAGAGAGGGTGGGGGGGGGTGGCCAGATGGAGCTGAGGGCGCACCCGGGCCATTCTGAAAGGGCAGCCTGGGACCTGGAACCTGGGGTCCAAAATCTGACTCCAAAGGTGAGAGGGGCCACCTGAGCTCCAGCTGCAGGAGTCAGGACAGCAGACGGGCTGGGGGGACAGGGTCAATGTGACCAAGGTGACAGCTGTGGGCACAGGGTACCCACGGGACTGAGCACACCCAGAGGGGTCCTGAGGCCCAGGAGGCCAATTGGCCCCTCTAAGAACCTGGCACACCCCCACTCTCCGCTCATCAGACTGAAAAGTCTTCAATGTCAGGCACCACAGAGCACAGGTCACGGTCCCCTCCTGGGACATTCCGGGACAGGTCACACTAATCCGTGGCGATGGCAGTCAGCGTGGCAGCCACCTCTGCGGGCAGGGGGGCTGTGGGCCCCAGAGGTTTCCCGGCAGTGGGTGTGCAGACATCACACTCCCCAGGATGTGCACAGCTACTGTTTTTCACCGTCTGCGCGCTGTACCTCCACTTCCCCGCAAAGGCTGGGGCTGAGCTTAGTGCACCATCTCCTGGGGCTGCGCACTCTGATTTTCGTGATTAAGAATTCACGGTCCGTGGCTGAGAACAGCAGCTGCCTTCTGTTTGCAGAGCCCACGCCGGTCACGGCCCAGCGGCGGCGGCCACAAGGGCCTCCTTTCTCTTCCCTTTGACCTACTTCCCTGACAAGTGACACGACAGCCAGACCGGGCTGGGGACAAACCCCGCTAGTCCTCCGCCCTGAGCCCGGCTAATCCTCCGAGGCAGACGGGTGGACGCAAGGGGCTTTGCCGGGGCCCAGTTGTCATCCTGCTGGTCAGCCGCACAGTGGCCGCTTGTTCCTCCCGCAGCCCGCCGGCCAGATCCCCGCCGTCGTCTAGTTTCCTGACCCTGACAAACATCTGTTAAAATGACTTCTGGGCGAGGTGTAAATCAGAGCAGGCGCCCCATAAATCAGAGTCCATGCCTGCCTCCTGCACGCTCGGAGGGCGTAGGGCCGGCCTGCACCCTGGCCGCACCCAGACGGCGCGACCACACCACCAGTGCAGCCCCAGCCGGTCACCTGCCTGGGCGCCGGCAAAAGGTGGGGGGCTGCATGGCCCAGATGCCCCCAGTAAGGAGGACTTGGTGGGAGATAAAGGCAGAAAAGGGGCCAGTTCCACGCAGAGTGGACGCAGGGAGGGTGGGAGCGAGGGCTCCGCGGGCGCTGGCGCTAGCTCCCAAGTAAGGCCCCGCTACTGCTGTTTTTAGCCCATTCCACATAATTAGAAAAACATGGGGAAAACCAGCGCCAGCTGGGCCAGCCCATCGGTGAGGCCACGCAGAGGGGGCAGGAAGGCTGGCGGGCTCCGAGGCCAGGGCCACGCGGGAGGCCCGAGGGTGTGGGCCACAGCAGGCCCAGAAGGGCTCTGGACACCCACCAGGGTAAAGGTCACCTGGGCCTGCAGGGAGGCACCCAGAGACCTGACAGGTCGCCCCAAGGCCCTCCTAGGAAGGGCTGGCCAAGACCTGCACCCAAAGCTGGCGGCACCACCCACAAGGCTGTAGGGCCGAGCCCTGCAGACAAGTGCGTCAGGGAATTGCCCCACCCATGCAGACCCCGCAGGCAGCAGACACTCAAACAGCCTCGCCGACGGTGCTAAGGAGCTCCTCGGAGCACCCCGTTTGTCAAGTGAGGAAACTGCAGCCCAGAGGACTTAGCTGAGTGGCCCACGCACCCCCCTGTTCTGGGGCATGCTCCCTGGGAAGGCTGCACCCCCATCCTTAGGGCCACATCACCACCAGCTCAGTCCCATCCTCAGGGGTTGGCTTTCATTTGCTCAAAATCAGGAAAAAATAGGACCGTGTCATAAACACCTCTACATAGGCAACTGCATGAAGCATGAAAGGTCGGACACCCGGACTGAGGGGCCCCAGCATCACGTCTTGGGAGTCACTGGTTCTGTGGGGGCGCCCGGCCTGGCACATCAGCCCAGGAGGGTGTCCAGGGCAGACTAGGCCTCAGCCCCACAGCCGACCCTGCTTGGGGACGCTGACTTGGTGGGGCCAGGCAGTGGGTCTCAGAACCCTGACCCAGCCAGGCCCTCACCCAGGGGCCCAGTCCCCCTCAGCCTAAGGCTAACCGGCCCAGGAAGGGGAGCCCCAGCCTGCACCCCAGGCACACACCACGCTCCTGATTGCCGCCCACCCAGCGTGTGAACAGAGGGCTGCCCACCCCCCTTGGACCCTGCGAGGCCCCCTGCCGCCACCCACCTCAGCACCTACTGTTGACTCCAAACGTCCAGTGCAGACTCGCTGTCCCAGCATCAGGCTGCCAGGCGCCAGACTCCAAGTCCAAACACCTGCGGGGAGCCAGGACGTCCTCCCAGCCGCCTCGCAAACCAGGCCCTATCATCCCTGCTTTTTACGCCCTTTTGCTCAGAAGCACAGAGAGGCTGAGTCATTTTCCCAAGACCACACAGCTGGGGACGTGTGTTAAAGTGTCGTGAATGGACACGGGAAGCTGTCAAACGGTTGAATTAGGTGCTCTAGGGTCTGGGTTCGCCTGAGACAGTTCCCTCAGCACCACAGAAATCTTTAGTGATGCTCTCCGTCGCCAACAGGGTCTCTGGAAACCACACGAGCTCTTCCGCCACCTGGCCTCCACCTCCCGGCCTCCACCCTCCGGCCTCAGCCTCCTGACCTCCGCCACCACCCAGCCTCCCGTTTCCTCTTCCCGAGGACATCCTCCAGGCCACCGACCTCACTGCTTCCACGGCCAAGCAGAGATCCCTAAGTGACCCTGGGCTCCTCCACCAGCCCCGAAGTCCACCTTCCCACCGTCACCTCGCTCGGAAGGTGGCAGGGCTGGCGGGCGCCCCGCACATAGACTTTGCCTGCCAGGGCCCGAGAGCACGGAGCAGGATTAAGTGCTTCGACTTCACCCTGCACCAGGGTGGCCAGCGACCACCCCAGGCTGCTTTCACAGTCAGAGCCTGCCCGTCATCAGCCTCAAACCCTCACGCCATAGTCCACTGCCCCAGACGCTGAGCAGCACTGGGAGGCTGGCGGGGGCACCCTGAGAGGACCAGCCCGAGCCCGGGTCTCTCACTCAAGCAGGATATTTTGGGGCAGGGAATGAAAGCTGGAGGCAGGGGCTCTGCACCCTGAGGCCCCGCATCCTGGTGGGGTCTCGGCTTTCTGTGGGGTCTGAAGGCCTCAGCCTAGGTGGGCCTCCTCGACCCTGACTCCCACCCGGAGTCCTCTGGGCAAGTCTGTGCCCGACAGACTGACCCCTCAGGACAGACATCCCCACTCCGCCCTGTGTCTCTCTGGATCACAGAACAGGGAAGGAACTCCAGAGCCTCCCCGCGTTTCCAGACAGCCACCTGGGCGGCAGGCCCTGAAATGCTTCTGGGTCTCTGGGTTTTTTCTCAACTCAAACAAAAATTTTTAGAAATTCTGCCCTTTCCACCTCACTGCCCCTGCCTGAACCGCTTCGGCTCTGGACGGCTCTGGGGCCAGGAGGGATGGCCGCCCTCAGGAGCTGGGGATCCCAGCGTCACCCAGCGCCCCATTTTCATGCAGAGCAAGACGCCAGCCTCCTCCTCTTTGTCTCCTGGACAAGCTCTGCCCTCCTTTTGACGTAGCACCCCAGACGGTGTCTGGGAAAGCCCCCCTCTGCCCCGTGGACTACGGTCGGCTCACACTCCCAGCCCAGCCCGGCCCATTGTTTTTCTCCCGCGCTGGGCATCCTCCAGCAGAGTTATTTGTAAAAATGTCCTTCACTGCTGAGGGCAAAAACAGTTCTTAAGACCAGGGAACGGTGGCCCTGACCTCCAAGCCCAGGGGGATGTTGCTGGCCGGCCCTGCTGGCCGAGGACCAGCCCCCACCCGACAGCTTCAGCCTCCGACAGGAAGGGGCCCGCAGGAGGGGCAGCCTGGACCTGGACGTGCATTTGCTGGAAGGACATCGGACACCCGCAAAGGGGTCAGACAGGGGGGTGGCTCAGAGACACTGGCTGTAGAGATGCTGGGAACCAGAAAGAAGGCCGGGATCCACATTACCCACAGTCCCCTCCCCACATACACCTCCCAGGGGTGGGAGGGCCGCTAGGCCAAGACCTGCCCCTGGGCCCTTGCCCAGGAGATCATGAGGCGGCCAGGTGTGAGGGGTGGCGGCCGTGCTCACGCTACGCAGGGCTTCTCATCCCAGTAACACAGTTGGTGCTCCACTGCCTCCTGAGGGCTGATCTGTGACCCCCTCCACAAAGGAGCGGCAGTGAGGGGACGGGCCCAGGCCCCGTCTACCCCAGATGACCAACAGCCCAACTCTGATGCACGCGGGGCCACACTTTTTAAAGAAGAGGCCCCCAGTTCCTGGGAGGTCATATCTGCCCCTTCCCTCTCCCCCAGCGTCCACGAGCTGCCTGGCTGCAGACGCACGCGCGGGCAGAGATGGCAGAAGCAGCCCTTCCCGAGAGACATCGCCACTGGCCACACCGGCACGGAGGGTCACTGTCAACGGAGGCCACGGAGCCACCTCCAGGTTTCCCGCCAGGGCCTGGGCCAGCCCCCACCAGCAGCGCAGCTCAGGGGCGGCACAGGCAGACAGCAATGCCGGCAGGAGGACGAGCCAGTCTTGGGTGCTTAAACCCAAGATCCTGCAGCAGGCGGGCCTGTCCCGCCAGTGCTCCCATGGTCACATCAAGTGACTGCCGACCCAGAAGGGGGACCCCCAAACGAAAACAGGCCATCGTGATGCCTTTCAGTTCTTAGACACCCAGCAGGACAGCCAATCACGTGTGGGGAACCCCTAAGAGGACAAGTGGCAGGGCGTGGCCAGGGTCCCGGGCGGCCCCTTGGCGTGCATGGGACCCGGGTGGCACTGCCCTACACACTCTGCCCCGGGGCTGCCAGCCAGCACGGGAGCCTCCTGGCAGGACCACGCTGACCTGGCCGGGCAGCCCCCCGCCCCCCGCGGGGGCCCCATCTCACCTGCCTTGCACGTCCTGCCGTCGTCCTGAAGCTGCACGCCTGTGGGGCAGGCGCAGGCGTAGAAGGGCTCCCTCGGGGACAGCAGGCACAGGTGGGAGCAGCCGCCATTGTCCTCCTCACATCGTGTGTGCACTGGGGAGGTGGGGGCGTGTGAAAGGAGGTTCCAGAACAGGGCCCGTTTTATAAATGTATCTGAACATATAAATATAACTCCTGCTGGGTCTTTAAAACCCGCTGTCCCCCATAGGGCCCTCTGCCACCCCAAAGACTGCTGGGTGGGCCCTGCTGGGAAGCCAGCAGAGGGGCCTCCTCCAGGCCTGCTCCTGCACTCTGCACATCCTCCTCCACCTCAGCAAGCACCCCCTTTGCCCCTCTGCTGCTGAGGCCCGCCCCGACCTACAGTGAGGCTGCCGCTCGGGGCTGAGCACTTGGATGTCCATGGGCGAGTAGAGGGCACTGAGGATCTCCTTCCTCTTCTCCCCGGTCCTCTTGTTACAGGCGTGGATGGAGCGCGTCTGCCAGTCCGTCCAGTACAGAGTGTCCCCCGAGAGCGTCAGGGCAAAGGGGTGCATCAGGCTGCCCTCCACCACCTTCTGCCTGCAGATGCAGAGGAAGAGGGATGGCCATGAGGCACCCCGGGTCACACCGGCGCCCATCTTGGAGATCCCTAGGCTACTGCTGACCAGGAGCCGAGAGGGAGCAGAACACAGCCAGGGCAGAGGCCCCGGAAGCCACCCCCTGAACGGGGCACCTTCGACCCAGCAGGCTCCGGCCACCCGAGAGCAACATGTGGGGTCCCCCTTGCACACCCTGCTGCTCCCTGTCCCACCTGTCACCAGAGCAGGCTGCTGGCAGAGTTCCCCACAAAGGAGAAAGGAGGAAGCCGCCTGCAGCGACAGAGCGGGTAGCAGACCCCGGGCCGGCCCCGAGGTCGCAGCCACCTGGGACAAACCGGAGCACCAGCGGTTCAACCCACACAGCAGAAACCAGCGTCATCAGGGACTAGACACGACAGCCGCGCAAGGCAAAGTTCCTCTCCGGACCCACAGTTCCCAGCGCACGAGGCCGAGGGTGGACTGGGTGGACACGGTAAGAGGTGCGTGACCCCACACGTGGTTCTCTGCCAGTGACCCCCCGGGGCTCCCCAAGGGCAGGGGCGGCAGGCGGGGGGGTCAGCACCTAGGAGAGAGGCCCCCCAAAACCATACACAGCCTCTTTTAGTCTTTTTTGATGTCACTTCTGAAACAAAATATATGAAACTCACAGAACACAAAACTATTTCAAAGCTTCCGGGCAAACTAGCACATTCACAGCACTGAGACCACCACGCCTGTCTCGCTCCCCAACTCGTACATCATCGCGCACAGGAAAACCCCGAACTCAACCGGTCAGTCCTCATCTCCCGGCAACCACTGATATGCTTTCTGTCTCCATGGGTTTGCCTCATCTGGAAGTTTCCTAAAATCAGGAGCAGGCAGCACATGGGCTTCCCTGCCTGGTTTCACTCAGGTACAAGTTTTCAAGGTCCTCCGCGTGTGGCTCATGTCAGTGCTTCGTCCCTTTTCATGGCTGCGTGCTACTCCATTTGTAGGGACATGCTGCAGTTGGCTTGTCCTTCTCTCTGTGTCCACCTGGGTTGGACAGCCGGGTTGTTCCAACTGCTGGCTGTTGTGGACAGTGCCATGAGGAACATCTGTGGACAGTCATGTCCATACCAGTTTTCGGCTCTCTTGGGCATGTACCTGGGCTTACAGCTCATGTGTCTGTTCACTTCCCATTCTAAGGAATGGCCACACATTTCCCAGATGTTGATTTTCCTTCATCAGAGAAGGGAGAGGCTGTCATCTCTGGAGCTGGCCCTCTCCCCAAGCCCGGTCCTGTCCAGAAGCACCAAGGGGAGCTAGTGCCAGGCCTCAATTCACCTCACCACCCTTGCCCTGCTCCCAGAATGCCGTTCCCCATAGGCACAGCATCGGCCTTGCCCCCACTCCCGCCCCAGAACCTGGGGGTTCCCTGCGGGCACCAGCATCAATGGAGCGTGTATTGGGTCCACGTATTGTGCCCCAGCTCTACGTGCACTGCCACACCAGACCCTGTGGATACTTCCTGGAAGTTCTTACCACCCCCAATTCACACATGTGAGCATAACTGAACTGATAAACTGGCAAAAAGTAAGTGCTATGAAGGGCTAGCCATCAGCACCACCACCATCACCCACCATCCTGGCCACCACCATGGCCACCACCATCCTAGAGGCCTCATACCATCACCTTCATCATCACCTTCGTTATCACCGCCACCACCATCACCCACCTATATAGTGTTTTAAATGCCACCATCGGGCCTCCCTGGTGGCGCAAGGGGTTAAGCACCGCACATGAAGCAATCCGCAGCCTCTGCAGCATGAGTTCAATCCCCGGCCCGCCAGGGAGCAACCCACATGGTGCAGCAGATCTCTCCTGTCTCACCCGCTGCTCCCCTCAGCAGTGTGTTTCAGTCAGTCTGCCTGTTCTGTTCCCCGCTCTGTCTCTGGTGAATCCTCTCACCCCCCACATCTCTGGCCTGTACCCCAGCTCCTGTATGCATAAATAAATAAATCTTTAAAAAAAATAATAAATGCCTTTCTGTCCCCCACCTGATCCTTTTACGAGGGCACCCCCATCTGCAGGCTCTCCAGCCCCTGATCCACACATTGTGACTCCCAGATCACTCAGCCACCCAAGGGCCACAGGCCCCCAGGCTGCCACATGTCCTGAATCCCAAACCAGGCCCCAGGTCAGTCTGTGCTCACGAGACCCTAGGGGAAAATGTGACATGAGCAGCTGTAAGAGGCCCAGGAGGAAGTGAGGCCTCCAGCTGACAGTTCTGACACTGACCTTGGAAGTGGACCCTCGGCCTCAGTCGATTTTCAGATGCCTAATACCCCTCCAGGACCCCAGGACTCCCAGCCAGGCCATGTCTGGTTCCCGAAGCCTCACACAAATGGCTTGTTCTTTGGGGCTGCTCAGTTTCGGGGTACAGTAAGTCTTCTTTAACACCGCCCACTGGTTCTTGGAAACAGACTTTAAGCAAGATGTCATAGAGCCTCCCTGGGGGCTAGGGTTAAGCCTCAGCGCTGTCACCTCTATGGCCTGAGTTCGATCCCTGGCCAGGGAGTGACCCACATTGCGCAGCAGACCTCTCCAATTATTTCAGTGGATCCGCCTGTTCTGCACCCTACTCTGTCTCTGGTGAATCCTCTCACCCCCACGCACATCTGGCCTGTACCCCAGTTTTCCTACGCCAAAACAAAAAAGCAACAGAGCATATAACAAAACCAATCTTACCAGAGGCTGATGAAGACACACAGGAATTAGGTCCTTGACACAAAAACATCACCAAATTTACAAAGACGGAAACATTTCCACTGTAAACATTCCTTTGTATTCTTCGATGCAGCCATTTGCCAACCCGCTCATTCCAGTGGGGGCCTGAGCTGGGTAGGGGTTATCAAGCCTCTGACTATGCTCATCCACAGCAATCTCCAGTGAGGAACCGCCCTTTACACCCCATCATCCACGCATTACCCTGAGCACCTACTATGCGTCAGGCCCCTGGCAAGACTGGGCAGGAACAGCAAGGCCGCCGCACCCCGGGAGGCACTCCCCTGCGGCCCTGGCTCCTGTCCACAGTCCCTCATTCACGATTCTGAGATGGACGAGATGGGAAGGTTTGCACTTAACTGGGGGCAAGACCCAGTGCAGGTGTGGGGCTGTTTGTGGTCTTTTCAGTCCTGAGAACACACAGCCTGCCTAGCACCCTGCCGGTGGGAGCGACACTGGAGCACTGTTCGGAAAGTGACCTGGATCTTCCTTAAAGACCTGAAAATGAAGATATCGCAGACCCTGCTGTTCCGCTCAGGGGCATCTGACCAAGGAGCGTGGAGCCATCAACTCAGAAACGACACAGGCCCCAGTACTGGCTGCGGGACGGGCACAGCGGTGCACAGGGCGGCGGACAGGGCCCGGCCCATGCCAGGTCTTGCCTCCTCCTCAGAGCACTGGCTGCCCTGAGGGCCACAGTGACTGCCATGACCTCGGAGGGCTGGGTCCAGGAGATCCCGTCATGCTCTGCAACACTCTTCATCCCCAAGGAAAGATGAATTTTCGTATCAAACAATGCAGCAAGTAAGACCTTCAGAAACTAGCGGGCATTAATGATGAAGGGAGGTTCCTGAGGTGGGGGGTTTTCCCCGGGAAAATGGGATGTGAGTGGGGAGTATTTAAATGCTCCAGATTCTTAGAGCATTTAAGACACATAGGTTATTGTCTCGGGAAAAAAAAATTAAAGAATGAACATTCCACACTTTGTCATCAAAGTCTGCACACGTGGCAGTTGGCAGCTGCCACCTGGACCTTGCTAGGGGCGTGGAATTAGTCCCCAGGCCTCGGGAGGCAACCAGGCCTAAGGGAGAAGGCTCTCCTGACACACCCAGCTGGCACTGGCCGGCCAGAGTGCCAGGAAGGTGGGGCCGGGACAGGTGGGGTTTACCGGAAAGAGCCGTCCAGGTTGGCCCGATGGATGAAGCTGAGCTTGGCGTCGGCCCAGTACAGCTTCTGCTCCTCCAGGTCGATGGTCAGCCCGTTGGGCCAGTAAATGTCCACGTCCACAATGATCTTCCGGGTGCTGCCGTCCATCCCCGCCCGCTCAATTCGGGGCGTCTCACCCCAGTCTGTCCAGTACATGTACCTGGTGAAAAGAGCAGAGGCGTGAGTGGAGGCCCCCAGCCCCTCAGGCCCATGAGGGGAGACTCCCAGCCCCCCAAGCGCCCCAGGCCCACAGGCTGGGCCTGTCCCCACCACGCCGGTGCGACACAAAACAGCGCACCTGCCCCCAACCCCCAAGGAGTTCGCCGACACTCGGGGCTGGGAGTGCTGCTGCTTCTCGTTTGTCTTCCGAGCAGTTAATGAGAGAGTAATTTCTAAACAAGTCTGGAAAATCAAAGCCACGCAGTTCCTGGCCGGTCCTCGCTAGCAGCACACGCCGGGCGCCCGGCCTTCCTCCTCACGTGAGCCCCCTCGCTCGCCTTACGAGGTTCGAGCGACTGCGCCGTAAATTATTTAAGCAGCTCTGCGCTGGGCCTTTGAGTTGCTTCTGATGTTTTGCTACCAAGCTAACACTGTAAGTGCGTCCCTACACGCCAACCAGACACACGGGACAGAGGTGCGCTCGGCGCGGAGGAGGGACGAGTGAGCCATGCGAGCCCGCGGACCCAGGGCCAGGCGCATAGTCTCAGACCGTCTGGGGAGCAGAAGGTCCCCCCCAGGACATGCTGGAGGGCAAAAGCACAGAGGCAAGATCCTGGGGCCCCCAGGAGACGGGTGGGGTGGAAGGAGCCCCAGCACTAGCCTTGGTCGACACCCCCAGGCTGCACCCGGGGCCGTGGGAGCGCCACATTTCAGTTTTGCTCTGAACATAAAACTGCTTTAAAGAAACTAAGTATTAAAAAACCCACATGGGAGGGAGGGGCAGGGACACAGCGGCTGCCGCTCCCCCAGAGGTGTGAGGGCAACGTGGGCCCACACCTGGGCCAGGTGTCCAGGGCGGGCCAGCCACCACCCCCGGACGCTTCCTCATTGTCCCACTGGCACCCAAAGGACATCCCCAGTTTCCAAGAGGCCCACGGGGCCGTCCGTGGAGGCTGAGAGGACCCCCAGTTGGGAGGACATGAGCCACTCATGTCCACACGCCCCTAGCGTGGAGCTACAGGCGCGAGGTGGCTGGCCCAGTATATTTTGTCCACCCAGTGTCCAAAGAAGGGGACGGTGCCCAGTTTCCCTCGGAGGAGTCCCTCCCACCGTGGTCCATGGGCTCTAGGTCGTGCGTCCTCCTCCTTGGCGGTCCTGGCCCCCAGCAAGTCCTCCCAGCCTCGGCCTTAGTGACCACTTCAAAGACGTGGCTCTTCACACTGGCCCCAGGAGTCAGCCTGGAACCCCAGTGGGCACAGCATCCCGCAAGCCTCGTATCCTCTGTGGGAGTCCTGTGGGGCAGGCAGAACCTGCGCAAGGCTGAGACCAGCCCACTCTGGGGCCGGACACCACTCCAGCACCCCTCTGGCCTTACAAGTGAAACTTCACTACACTTGAGCAAACACCAAGTGGCTGCCCACTAGTTGGTCACCAGGGACACAGGCAGCAGGGGGCCTTGCCTTCCGCAGCCTCTGCACCAGCGGAGGAATCATGAGATTAGAGGGAGCAGCTCGCACGGGCTTTGTACCGCACGTCCGGGGCAGGGAGAGCAACACCCCCAGCCACCCTGGCCAAGCTCCCCTCCTCTCGGTCCCAAGGGGCCAGGCAGGAGAGGGGTGCTGGCTCCTCTGCATCTCCCAAGGACCCCACCGGCGAGGGGAGAGCGGGAATCACTGACTCCTTGGGCAGATGAGAAAGCCGGACCCCAAGGGCTGGCTGCTGGGGCCCGGGCCACAGCCACTCTGGCAAACAGTGCGGGTCTCTGCTGCAGTCGGAGCACGGCCACCACGTGCCTGGCTCCTTGGCCAGCGGGCAGCCCAAGGCCCGCAGTGGGTGAACTCCTGGCAGCCCAAGGCCAGCAGGTGCTGGCAGCTGCCCAACAAAGCCCCCTGCCTCCTGCCCACTGGGCAAGATCCTTCCTTTCCAGCTCTTTTCTTACCACCTCCCCACCCCACCCCCCAGCCTGGGATGAGCCCAGCCCTCACTGCCCCCTAGAAGTATCAGGAGAACAAATCTCAGCAGGACTCACGGTGCTTGCCCTGGACACTCCAGGACGGCCCACGGGAAAGGCCGGAAGACGTGACAGCTTGGAGCTCCATGAGGAGCATAATTCAAATTCCTTCCCCGAGTTTCATAACACAGGCCTCCGCCTTCCTTAAATGGGGAATCTGCAAACCACTGGATCCCGGGTGGCTCGAAGGGGCCAGCTGCCTCTGCATTGCAGGGAGGCCTGTACCTCTAGGGGAGGGCCCCTGCCTGGGTAGAGACCCACAAGCATTGCAGCCCCTGGAAGGTCAACCCAGCCTCAGGTATTCAGGCCCAGAGGGTCCTGCCTGCCCCCTACCTGAGCCCCTGGCACTGGAGCAAGGCTCCCTCCACCTGCCAGAACGCCTGTGCCTGGCACCAGCACTCTCGGACAACGAGTGCAGTCTCTGGGTCTGTGGCCTTCACGGCCACAGATAACAGCTGCCAGCATTAACTGGAACCCACTAACTTGGTGTTTTCACACAGGACTGGGTTCAAATCCCGTCGGGGAGGAGAGCTGCCCCAGACCCCACCCCTGGGGAGGTGGGCCGCCCCAGACCCCAACCCCAGGGAGGCGGGCTGCCCACAGACCCCACCCCCAGGAGGTGGGCCACCCACAGACCCCACCCCCAGGAGGTGGGCCACCCACAGACCCCACCCCCAGGAGGTGGGCCACTCACAGACCCCGCCCCCACTGCACCAGCGGGCCCTCCCGGGCTGCGTGTGTCCTTGAGCACTACGGTGTCTCGGTCCAAGATGACCGACAGCCAACCCTGTGGGAGGGTTGGGCAGACCCAGCAGGGGCCGGCCCGGGTGCCGCCAGCGAGCACCATCCCTGGACTGGGGAGGCAGGGACTGAGGCCGCCCAGCCAAGAAGGCCACTCAGAAAAGTCCAGAATGAGCCTGGTCTCCAACAGTCTGTCCACCCCAACTGCGACTCCAAGATTGTTCTTCACTGTCGCCCACAAAACCCGCCTGGCTGGGTGCCGGCCGAGGCTGCAGGCCCAGGTAGCTTGGCAGGTCGAGGGGCGCAGGGGTCCCGGGGAGACCCGGCAGCAGCCCCAGCACTTTGCACCACTACACAATAGCTCCTGGCGGGCGAGGTGACAAAGGCGCATGTCCCCGCCCGAGCGGCCGCACCTCCTCGGGGCCCCCACACGACAGCTGCCCACCCACCCGCGCCTGCTGAGCCCACCGCCACGCAGATGTGGGGCCTGAAGAATCAGCCTCGGGGCGCGGGGGACACGGCTCAACATCAGCGGCCTCCGAAGGGGAACCGCTTCTCTGAAGACGCCACTGGGGCGAGTAACCCAGGCCCCCCAACCCCAGCCCTGGCCGCGGTGGTGGTGAGGGGGCATCTCACCCGTGAGCTGGGTCCAAGGCAACCGCCCGCGGCTGGTCCAGGTCCTGCCAGAAGAGGACCTTCCGGGACGTGCCATCGAGGTTGGCCACCTCGATGCGGTTGGTCTCCGAGTCAGTCCAGTACAGCTTCTTGCCCACCCAGTCGCAGGCCAGGCCGTCGGGGGACACCAGGCCCGAGATGACCACGTTCTGCACGGCGGCCCCCGTCTGGTTCAGGTAGGTCTGCTTGATGGCCTCTTCACTCACATCCGTCCAGTACACAGCTCCCCTGGAGAACTGGAAATCCACCGCGGCTGCATCCTCCAGGCCGCTGACCACGACAGTGGACTCCAGCTTGACCCCGCCGGCATCCAGCAGGCGCACATCCCGGCGGTTGGCAAACAGCAGCAGTGGTGAAGCTGTGGGGCAGAGGCACACAGTAAGGACCGCTGGCTCTTCCTCCTGGTCCCCTCGGCACTGCCTGGGCAGGCCCAAGTCCCACCAGTCTCTCATGCAGCCAACAGCTGCAGCTCCTGAAATCACCCCGCCCCCACATCTGCACCTCCCCTTCATCAGCCGGCTGCAATGGCAGGGCTGCAGGGGCACTGCCCTAGCCATGCTACCCCCAGAGGCCTGGCTCAAAAGTGACTGTGTGGGCTCTGGAGTCCCACACAATCCCTGGACCACCGTCCACACTCAGGATCCTTCCTGCGACCACTGCCTCAGTTCCCCACCCTGATCCCAGATACCCCACAATGCATAAATTAGAGGGTCACTTTGGAAGGCCACCCCACCTCTCAAGCCCCTCCAGGATCCTCCATCCCCGTGCAGCTTGGAGGAAAGGGCAGCTTCCAGGCTCAACCCTAGCCTCTCCCCTGCGCAGGTGAGGTCCCCTGAGGATGGGGGCACTGAGGATGCCATGCCCCTCCCATCCTCACCGTGGCCCTAAGGTCAGGGAGGGACGTTGTGAAAAGACAAACACTGGGATGTCACCACCACAGCTAAGCTGGCACTGGCCTCTTGCAGGAGGAGCTGGCCACCAAAGATGGTCCCAGTCCCCCTCCTCCGTGTCCCCAAGCAGGTGCCAACAGGTCGCAAAGAGGCCTGGTCTGCAGCAGGCGACAGCCCAGCCGTGCAGCTAACTCTGACCCTGGTCCACGACCGTTCGGCCAGGCCACGTAGCGTCCAGGCACTTAGGGGAGACGAGGGCGGGAGGAGGCAGTGCTGCATACGAGGCCCTGGCACCAAGGGGCTCAGCCATGACGCGCTCACCGCACACAGATCTGCTGCCCCGTGGCCCCACACTCTGCCCCGTGACCCCACGCACTTCCCCGTGGCCCCGCGCTCTGCCCCGTGACCCCACACTCTGCTCTGTGCACAGACCTCACTAGCAAGTTCTTAAAGATTAAAAAAAATTTTTTTTCAACCAAAAATAAAGTTCAAACGGCATATAAAGTCAATACTTTATGACTCATGTTCGTGTCCTTCCATTTGAAGAGCATTTCAAAGTCTGGGGAGGGAGAGGGACGTTGCCAACTTGGAAGTAAGCACACCACGTGAAGAGACCGGGGTGACACAGAAAAGAGGGTGTTCTTCATGACGTAAGTCACTTCCTTCCATCTCAAAACCCGCATGATAGCAAAATGCAGTAGGCCCAGGTTACATACTCTATACAAGGAAAAGAGCTTAGGAAAAATAAAATATATGCAAAATGGGACTTACCCTGCTTCCCCAGCTGTTCACAAAAACCCTCCCTACCACATGGAGGGCCTCAGGGTCCCTATACCCGAGGAGGCACCCTGTGCCCAGGCCCAGGGCCAGCGCGCAGCTGGCTGAAGATCTGTTTCCCTGCCAGCCTAACCACCCAGCTTCCTGCAGCGGGTTGCCTGCACCCCCTGAGGGATGAAAAGGAAAGGGGGGGCTGTATAGAAGGGCCCTGGTCTGCACCCCAGCCAGAGGCTCCATGGAGCGGAGCAGAGTGAAGCCAGTCCAAGGGTGGGGCTGGGGTAGAGGGTGGAGGGCAGGGCACTGGGGTCATAGCGGGTCCGGGACAGCACAGCTGCCAGAGGCCCCACGGCTGCCAGCGCTCCCGGAAGGTGCTCCCATTCATGGCCCGGATTCTCCCGGCCCCCAGAGCTGGGATTACCAGGCTCCCAGAGGCCAGGTCCCCTGCATCCAGCAAAGGTGTGACCTGCCTGGGCTTGCTGAGTCAAAATTCCACTGTGGCTCTGGGGGTTACAAAGCCCTGGGAAGCTGATCTTCTCAGAAACACAGGCACCCACACATGCATGGTGCTGAGGCCCATGACACCCCCACCAGGGTGGACCCCACTGCAGCCCGAGAGCCCCTCACTACAGCAGGCAGGGGACAGGGCGCTGACCGCTTTCCACTAAAGTGGCTCCTCAGCAACAGTGAGCGACTGTCCAGGAGGAAGCAACCCCCCCACCCCCCACTTCGCCCCCAGACATGATGCACTGGCGGCCTCCAGGTGTGAGGGGAGTCTGCGAGGGGACAGCCCACAGGGGCTCTCTTCAGCCCAAAGGGGCAGTGAAGGGGGCCGGGGGTGAGTGGCCAGGCCCCACGGTTTACTGTTGGCTGCAAAGCGAAGGGGGCGGCAAGGAGCCTTGGAAGAGGCCTCCGGCACAAAAAATCCTAGCTCTGCTCAGTTCTATCTCCCCAAACTGGAAAGACCACATTTTCCCCTGGGTTTACACTCTGGGCAGTTCAGGTGCACCCTTCAAAGGCCTGAGGTTCGTGGGGGGATGTTTTTAATTTCCTGTTCTTTCCCCAAAGTGAGACTTGGGAGGGGCAAGCCCGGGAGGGCAGGCGGGAGTGTCTCCTGGGCAGGGAAGCAGGGGCGCTCTCTGGAGGCAGGCAGGGGTGCTCTCTGGGCAGCTCATGCTCCCTGCTGGTCAGAACACCTACCCTCTCCCAGCCTTCAAGGCGGAGCGGCCCCAGCTGCCCCTGCCCACCCTCCCCAGCAGGCACAGGAGGCCCCCCTTCGCCCAGACCCCTCCTCAGGACCTGGGGGACCAGGGCTAACATGCCCTGTGCCAACAAGGGGCCCGAGGTGCTCCTACCCGTTCAGGGAGACCGAGGCCTTCCCAGGGCCCTTCTCTCCCGGAGGTGGAGCGAAACCAAGGGCAGGAGAGGCAGAGAGAAGCCAGTTCTGGGGGGCCGGGGGAGAGGGCGGTGGGAGCCAGGCCGAGAGGAGAGCAGAGCAGGGGAGGAAGGGAGGAAAAGGAGTCAGGCAGAAGCCAGGCGCTGGGCTGAGCCCAGGACAAAGCTGCCAGGGGCGGAAGGACCCGCCCTCACACCCTGTATTCCAGAGGGGGAAACACTAAGCAATAAATACACCAGGGAAGGCAACAGGAGTAGGGCAAAGGCCAGCACTGTGTTCGGGAAAAGAGAGCAGGGTAAAGGGTTTGGGGGCTGGGGCTGCCACTTCACCAGACAGTCAGGGTCAGGCTCGCCCAGAAAGTGACCACCAGGTCCCCTTGAAGGGAAAGCAACCCTGGCGAAGGAGCCGCCCGTGCAAAGGTCCTGGGGCGGAGCACAGGGAGGGGGTGCCGCCGCACACCCCCAGACGAGGAGCCCGAGGCTGGAGGAGGCCAGACACAGCCAGGGGCACCCGTCGTCCACTGACCTGAGGAGGAGGAATGGCAGGAAGAGACCGTGTGAGTCCAGGAAGAGGGGGCCAGAGCCACTGGGCCGGCGCCACCATGCACCACAGCCCCCTCAGGGCTCCCTGGCGGCCACAAACGGCAGAACCACCCTTCCAGAATGAAACTCACGGCAACCGGTGTTAAGGGCCAGCCAGGCAGGGGGCGGGAGCTTGGGCCTGAAGGAGGGACAGCTCCGCGCACAATCAGCGCCGCCTTCTCTCACGACAGGGGAGCAAAGAAAGCACCGCCAACGCGGGGTCACCAGCTTCCCTGGGTGGAAAGGCCAGACCCCCGGAAGTAGTTAACACAAGGACGGTTTAACAACAGCAAGTGGTAAAACATCAGGCCAGACACACACAGGCACACACACGCAAACGCGTGCACACGCAGGCACACGCCGTGGACCCAGAGCCCTGCTCCGCCCGGACGGGCAGCCAGGGAAGGGCCCGGTGCCAGGGAAAGAACTTGCTGGGTTGGCAGGGTCCCTGGGTAACTGTTTTTAAGATTTGAGACCCAGGGCCTCCCCGGTGGCGCAGCGGTTGAGCGCTGGGCTGTGAAGCTGCCCGCGGCCTCTGCAGCGCCGGTTCGATCCCCGGCTGCTCCCCGGCCACCAGAGGAGGGTCCCTCATGGCGCGCAGACCTCTCCTGCCGCCCGCTGCTCCCCTCAGCAGTGTCCTTCGGTCCTTCTGCCTGCTCTGCTCCCCGCTCTGGCTCTGGTGGATTCTCTCACCCTCCCGCGCTTCTGACTGTACCCAGTGCTTGTATAAATAATAAATAAATCTTAAAAAAAAAAAAAAAAAGATTTGAGACCCAAATTCTACTTAAGCGACCCCTAAGTTTCCCCGCAAATTTCTCCTGCAGGACCCTTAGCACCAGAGCAGAGGGTCGGCCCGAGCAGAAACTGGGGTCAGCAGCTAGCTTGGGTCTGGCAGCCCCTGACCCCCACAGCCTGCCATGAAGCAGGGGTGACCACTGCACCCCACAGCAACGGCCATGCAGTGTCCACGGCCAGGTCATGCAAAGGGCCAGGCGGCGGCAGCAGTGGGGCAGAACTCCGCTCGTCCCCACCCCGGGCCGGTCTGCCAGGAAGGGAAAAGGACACCAACTTAGACTTGGGGGTGCCTGAATCCCAGTCTGCCCCGCTGTGAAATGGAGGCGCTGCCCTTCCATCTCCGCCGAGCCCAGCTTCCTTGGACACTGCCTGACGGGGCCCTCACCTGCCCATGCTCAGGCTGCTGCGGGCACAGCCCAAGCCCTGTCAAGCGATGGTCAGGGAAGCGCAAGCCCTGGAGGGGGCCGGGGGGGGGGGCAGCAGGCCACCCAGCTGCAAGCAAGGAAGGAGGCCGGAAGGAGGCCGGGGCACAGGCCTCTGAGGAGGAGTCCAGGAGCGCCTGCCAGGAAGAAGCTGGCCGCAAAAAGGCGCAAGTGAGGCTCAGCGCTGCGCCCCACGCAGGAAACCCCGCAGCACCCATGATGGAGCCCAGGGCCCGCACAGCGGGGGCATTTAGGGGGTGTGGGGTTCCCTTCCGGGTGATGGAGACGTGCTGGAATGATAGCGTGGGGAGCTGCCCACACCGTGAATGTGCTAAACGCAACGGGATCATTTACTTTAAAATGGTTCATTGCTGCGACGTGAATTTTCCCAGACAAACACCTTTTTCCAAAGGCACCACGGCGCTGAGCAGACCTAACTCCCGTGTGACCTGCTTCCCTCGCCCTGGTGCCCCGCCACTGACCCAGACGTGGATCTGTGACCCTAGATCTATGCAGCCCCCCTTAGCCTGCCCGCAAGACTCCCCAGCATGTTCCGTGGTTTCTCACACCCCCTTTTCAGAGAGGCGGAACAGATGACAGGCCCCCGTGTTTAGGGTCTGCTGGCCGGGATCCTCAATCAGTTCCCCCCCACCCGCCCCGGGGAAGGGCCAGGACCTCCTCCTGCCTCAGGTCCCAGGACTCGCGATTAGTTTTCAGTCTCCAGCACAACAGACTCGGGAAGCTGACACTCCGAGCGCCAGCACCCCACTCAGACCCATGTCAGCACGCCCATATTTATATGGAGAACGCGGAGCAGATGTGCGCCCCCACGCCCAGGGCCTGGGTGCACATGGTCCACGTGGCTCCACAGAACACCACCAGGCTCGGGGAGCCCAACCCCCAGCTACACCAAAATAAGCCACATCCAGCGCGTGCCTTATTACATCCACCAGGCGTTACGCTGCTCACTAGAGCAGGCCGGAGCCTGGAACTAAGAACGGGGAGGGGGGGTGCGGGGCTTGTCAGGAGTGACTCTGTCACACGCCAGCCCCTGGGGAAGGCCAAGAAATGGGAGGCAGCACAGGCCCATGTTCGAGACTCTAGCTCGTAGGGCACGCTCACAAGCACAGGCACACAGGCCCACATTTGCACACACACACATGCAGTTAAACCACCAGCGAAGCAAGAAGGAACCTCAGGTGAGTGACATGAGCAGGGGGTTCAGGGGCTGGAAGAGACTGGGTGGTGGGTCCAGGCAGGCTTCCCGGAGGAGGCGAGACAGGATCCTGGAAGGGTGGACAGCGACTGAGCAAATGCAGAGCGAGCCCGCGCGAACTCCAGTAACTGCTCATGCTCGGTCCTGCCTCGCTCAGTGATGTCTGGCCAGTGGGGCGATGCACACCGGGCGTCCCCATGTGCCGTCAGTCCTGGTGTGGGGGCACTGCCGTCTGGGTGTGCGATGGTGCACTGGGGGGACTCGCCTGACGTCACACTGCTCAGGACTCATCTGTGGGTGGGTGGCATTTGCTGTAAGCCGCTGACCGGGTTCACAACTTCCCAGGGCTTCCCTGAGGACCCTGGGCGCCTTCTGGCTTCCGCTTCTCAAACCGGGTGTCCGCATGCCCCACCCAGGGTGCCTCCTTGTACCACAGCCCCAGCGCCAGGGGCTCCTCCTGCCCAACCTCCACCAGGTGCCAGGGCTCCAGGTGTGCCTGATCCACCCACCTCCCCTCTGTCCACCCCGGCGCCGAGACCAGCCATCCCAGAAAGGCTTGCCAACCAGCTCTGGCCTCCAGCAAGGGAGCCACGGCAGCCAGAGCGAGCCCTGCAGCCGCTTTCTCAAAAATCATCTCAGCTTCTCGAAGGACTGAGTTAAGGAAGAAGAACTGTGAAATACTCACGCTCACCCTCATGGGAGGTCCCCGGCCCCATTTCCACCCCCACCAGCTCCCAGGAGGGGGTGGGCGGCAGGGGCTGCCGGCCCTCACGGACCACTGTTCCAGGGACAGATCTTCAGTTGGGCCGGACTCGGGGCCTCAGCCCTGGAGGAGGCTCTGATGCCTATAACCAGCAGAAACCCCAGGTCTCCCCCATGAGTGGGGCAGCAACTCTAACAGGGGGGATCCTGATGACCTCTCCAAACACACCAGAATCACCGTACCCACACTTCCACCTCGGGAACCATCACAGCCCCCCGAAGACCATTCATCTCAGGACCCACTGAGGCAGGGAGTGCCCCCCCAACCTGGTTCAGCCCCCCCAGGCTCCCCTCCATTCCCAGTCCCACCAGAGCAAACAGAGCCTCCAGAAAACCACAGGCCCCACCTCTGTGCCTTTAGCCCCACCCCCACCCCACCCAGTCCCCCACACCTGGCCCAGGTGACAGCTGGGTCCTCTGTAAGTGCCCGGCTCTGCGCCTGTGGCCTGTACCCCCACCAGGCAGCCCACGCCCCAGCCCTTAGGCCAGGGCTGGTCAGTGCCACCCCAGGCCTGGCCTGGCCGCCAAAGGGCCAACCATGAGGATGGGGAGCGAGAGCAGACACTGGAGCCCGGACCCCTGGTAGGGGGTGAGGCTGGCAAGCAGTCCAAGAAGCTTCTAGAACACAGGGAGCGACACTACTCTTAACCTGGGCTCACACAGTGAGCTGTGGGGCACTCATGAAGCCAAGGTCCGAGCGCCTCACTAGCTGCAGAATACCTCCCATGCCCTCCTCACTTGTCCTATCCCAGCCCAGCCGCAGGGTCCGCCAACCCCCAGTCCCCACATGGCCCCTCCTCCACCCAAACGCCAGACCTCAGCAACTGGCTGCTCCCCACTCAGCTCAGAGCTCACTCCTCCTCCCAGCTCAGTCCCCCCGAACTCACACGCTCACACCCATGCTCACACCCTCGTGCACACACGCACACGCACACACACACACCCCCCACCCCACCCCACCCCCAGGAAGGCAGCAATTAACCCCGAGGCCCAGGCAAGTTTCCCGAGCAGGGACCACATTTCAAAGGTCAGGGAAGCCAGCGGACAGGAAAGGCACAGGGCAGGCCGGCCGGCCCTGGCCGGAAAGAGAAAGCACTTGCAAAAGAGAGAGAAAACGAGGCTTGTTCCCAACACCCGGCACACAGAGGAACGCAGACCGGAGGTGGGGGAGAGGGTCCCGCTGCACCCTGCACGGGCCACCAAGGCCCTGGGCCGGCGGAGGGACCCCAGGGTGCTGAGGAAGGGCTTGGGCCTGCATTCCAGGTAGAGTCTTGGCCTGGCCACTCTGGGAAGGCTCCCGAGTGCCCACAGGAGGCCCGCTCCCCCACCCCTGCAACAGTCAGTGCAGCTGCCGCCCTGGGGCAACCCCAGGGGCTTCCCAGGAGGGTACAAGGGGGGGAGCCTGGGCACTCTCCCCACTGCCTCTCCTTGGACCACAGGAGCCGGCAAACTCCAGACTGGCTCTGTTTGAGGGGAAAGCACCAACAGAAATGACCAGGAAGAATGTGAAAGACAGAACTCCCCTTAGGGGGGACCCACATGTGTGGGGAGTGGGGAGCCTGGCACTGCCAGAGGGGACAGGTCTGAAGAGCTGAGCGGGGCCGGGGAGACGGCGGTCACTCCTGCACCCCAGTCCCCCGTCTCCCCGATCTGTAAAGGGCCCAGGAGGAGGGACACAGCCCGAGGCTCTGAGACTGAGGATCTTGAATGATCGTTGAGCCGGGGTCACAGAGCAGGGGTCACATCCTGGAAAACTCCAGCCCGAGGTGAAGTGAAAACAACAAACACCAAGCAGGTGGCCTCAACGGCAGGCACAGGACAGGGCTCAGCTTTGCCCAGGTAAAGCACATTTATTTTGTAGCTCAGTGGGGGTGCACCCCAGGCTCTCGGGGCCACAGTCCTCCTGGGGCCACAGCCACCCTGGCTGGCTGTTGCTCCCCGAGCAAGAGCACTTTGTCAGGGACCGTGCCTGCTTCTTTCTGACCGCCTTCCCTGGCAGCCTGCAGACAAGCCAGTCCCTCCCCCACACTGACCACAGCTCTCTCCTGCCCCTTTGCCTCCGGGGCCGGGCTCAATGGGTCTGCCCGCATTTCCCTTTTCACCCTGGCACTCTCTCCCACGAAGGCAGAGGGAGCCAGGCCCTGAGGTTCGCCTGCAGACCGAGCTCTTTGCTTTGTCCGGTGCCCCCACCCTGGGACTGACCAGGCCCCTCGTCCCTAGCAAGAGGTGCTGCCCTCTGCCCACATGCTGTCATTTCTCTCAGGAGAGGGCACTGCTGCGGCCTGGAGCGGGACCAGGCCTGCAGCCTGAGCCGGGCCCTCCCTCCGCACCTGCCCTCCAGCCACAAGTCCAGGTGGGGCGGCCTGGGTCTGGCTCCCAGCTCTCACTGCCTCTTGTCCTCTTGACAGGGACTAATTTAAACCCCCAGCAGGTGTGTGGAGACTTGATTCCTGTGCCCGGCTCAGGACAGACCCTGGAAAAAGGCCACACAGCAGCAGGCAGGGACGCCCTCCGCCTGCCAGCCGGGCTGCACTGGGGCGAGGCCCACAAAGGGAAGGGACACTGCCCACCCCAAGCCTCCTGCCCGGCCCTGGCTGCTGCCCGGCACCTGTGCTGCCTTCCGTCGCCTATGAGTGACGCCCACTGCCCCAACCTCCACCAGCCTGGGTTCAGGGAGGTCTACCCCAAGTCCAAGTGGCCCATGTGCAAGCCCCGGGGCTGTGGCGTCACACTTGGCTTGTGTATGGCAGCAGAGCTTGGGGTGCCCACACCCCCATCCTGCAGATGGGGATACTGAGTCTGAGGAGAACACAGATCTTGCCGTGTCGTGTGGGGTCTCCTCCCTGACAGGAGGGGCCTGGGGCGGAAGGGGGTGCTGACCAGAGCAGTGTCCTCTGGGTCCTGTTGTCCCTGTTGAAAGCAGCTGTGGGGCCTCCCTGGTGGCGCAGCGGTTGAGCGCTGGGTTGCGAACCTGCCCGCAGCCTCTGCAGCGCCGGTTCGATCCCCGGCTGCTCCCCGGCCTCGGAGGAGGGTCCCGCATGGCGCACAGACCTCTCCTGCCGCCCGCTGCTCCCCTCAGCAGTGTACTTCGTCAGTCTGCCTGCTCTGCTCCCCGCTCTGGCTCTGGTGGATCCTCTCACCCTCCCGCGCTTCTGACTGTACCCGGTGCTTGTATAAACAAAACAAACAAATAAATAAATAAGCATGCCTCTATAAAATTAAAAAAAAAAAAAAGCAGCTGTGGAGGGCCAGGCTGGGGCACGTCTGTCCTGATCCTCTTCCTCCTGAGCAGAGGTTGCCCCAGAACATGGGACCGGGATGTGTGGCTGGGGGAGGTGGGTTCACGGTCCTGAGGGGACGGAGGTCCAGGGGGCCGCTTCCTCCCGGCTGTGCCCAGGGCGGGTCCCCCGCCTGCAGAGCCCCAGGGCTCATCCGATGGCCCCATGCCAATGAACTTCAAAGTCCCAGGCGTGGCTGAGTGTAATGGCGGCGGGTGACCCAGCCCCTCCTGCCAAGTCCCTTGTGGTGACAGCACAGGGTGACCAGTGCCGTCTGCTGAGCACTAAGTGACGTCACATTTGAAGATGAACTCACACGGGATGGGGGCGCTCTCCAGGCCTCCATGGGGAGTTCATTTCATCTTTTTGCACCTATCTGCAGAGCCCCTGCACCACAGCGCTCCAGTGATGGCCTTCTCCCTGTTGCTGTGAACCTGCAGGCTGACCTTAGCCTGGTTCCCGAGGCAATCAAAGCTGGTCCTTGGCTCTGAACTTGACAGGCAGGCCCCAAACCTGCACAATGCTTTCAAGGGACAGCGCCAGCTCCCGCAAGAACCCCAGTGCCCTGCGAGGTTCCCCAGGGCGGGGAGTGGGGGGCAGGGCCTGCAAACAGACCTCAGGCCGAGTTCTCCCTTCCCGGATGGTTTTCCTGGAGCGAGTCCCAGGTCCCTGCTCAGCTCCCAGGTGGCTGCTTTTTCCAGGCACACGAGATCGTCGGCAAGCAGAGCCTCCCAACGTTGCTCCGGAAAAAAGGAGGTTTTGTAGAACGTCGGTGAATTTGGCCCGTCTTCATTATTTTTTTTTTTTGCAACACTTAAAGAAAATAAAAGCTGGTACAAAGGTATGTTTGTTTCTGAAATGTGTTTCCTTTCCCAGATGTTCTTTTCTGCCAATTCCAAAATGCTCGCTGAGCCTCGTCTCCAGTTTCCTCTCTGCGGGACAGAACAATGAGATCTCTGTGACCACACGAGGAAACCGCCGGCTTCCTCGCAGTGGGCGCTGGGGCGGGTGGGTCTCTCCCACCTTCTCCCACCTCAGTGGAAACCACTGGTCCTTGCCAACCTGGCTGGACTCTGGCCGACCATCAGGGTTGGCGGCCTGCCCGCCCCTGGTGGTCTTGCGGGTAGGGGCTCGGAGACTCTGCAGCCTATGCTTGGTTCCTGAACCCCGAGTTTGCCGAGTGGCCCCACACCTAATCCTTGCCACCGCATGGGTTTGTGGACCCGGAACATGACGCTGTCGCTATCACCTGGAGCTGCTCTGGGCCCTGTCCCCTTGGGGTCTTTCTGGCATCAAACTGGGCCCCGCCACAGGGCAGGATTCCAGGACACAGAGCCAGGAGCAGGGCGGGCAGCCGGGAAGGCGCGGCACGTACTGTCAGCTCCATCGCTTCTCTTCCAGAGGGGGAGTGTGCACGTGTACACCTTGGAGCTGTAAGCCACACGTGCATACAAGCTTACACGCGCATGTACATGCCATCCCCTTAGAAGAAGTGCCTCCTTGAGGTGTCTCCCTGGTGTCGCAGGGGTCAAAGACACAGTGCTAACAAGCTATAGGCTATCAAGCTATAGGCATCCGATGCGGCACAAGTTCGATCCCCAATGAGCCACATGGCGCAGCAGACCTCTCCTGTCTCCCCGCTGCTCCCCTCAGCAGTGAATTTCAGTAGTTCTGCCTGTTCTGTTCCCCACTCTGTCTCTGGTGAATCCTCTCACCCCCCTGCACTCTGGCCTGCACCCCAGTTCTTGTATGCATAAATAAACAAATCTTTAAAAAAAAAGTGCCTCTTTGGTCCCCGGGGCGTGTGGAAGTGTGCACTCAGATGCTGATGCTGGTCTCCATTAAGAACAGCCTCTGTGGGGCTGCTTTATTTGGGGCGTGCACTTAACGCAAGCCTTTATTTTCTGATCGATGCATCATGACTTAGAACACCCGAGAGACAACCATTAGACTTAGCAGGTAAAAACAGCTCACTTACAGCATCTTTTGGAGCGAATCAGCAGGTTCTGAGACGCCCGTCAATCGACTCATTTATTAACCCTTCGGCTGCTTTGGGGGCTGGGCGCCATCATGACCCCATTTTACAGATGCGGGAACTGAGGCCGGGCGCACGTGGCTAAGGAACAGGCTGGTGGTCACAAGGGGCTGACTCGCCGAGGAGGCACCAGAGCCCACCTCTTCATTGTTACTTGAGTTATAAAAGTGTTACTTCTGGAGAGACCCGGGGCATGGTAAGAACACTCGGCTGGGTGGTCCTGCCCCTGTGGCCCCTGCTCCCTGGTGCGCCCCCTACAGTGCCTGTTCAGTTGGGGACTCTGAGCAAAAGCTGGGGGCCTGTCTCTCTAGAGGGATCTGCACACTCAGTCCCCCTGGGCCTGGCCATGTGGGACCCAAGGCCGCTCTCTGGGTCTCTGCTGTGGCTCGGGCCACTTCCGGGAGGCTGGCAGGCCGGGAGCCATTGCACCGAAATGCCATGTAATCAGAATGCTATATTTTGTCAAAAATAAGAATGTTAGTAACCGGCTGGTTTCTGGCAAGTCAAACTGGGACTCTGAAATACATATTTTTCCCCGCTCTGCCCTAAACCTTCTAATTAGTGAAAACACACATGTGCAGGCATAAATCAAGTGTCATGTTCCCTAAAAACTTGTCCTTGGCACCCCCAAGTCAGAGCATTTCAGTGACTGAATTAGGACGTGCCAATAGGGCGTGTGTGTGTGTGCACACTCACGGGTGTGCAGCCGTACATGTGTGCATGCTCCTGGGCGTGCATGTGTGTGCTCACAGGCACGTGTGCGCATGAGACTGAGGGCTGTGGAGCAGCCTCATGGCCCTTTGCTTGCTCAGGCCCTTGGCCTCTGCTTGCACCCCCACCTGTCAGCGCCTGCCTGGCCACTGCAGCAAAATATACATTTGCCCAATTAAAACACAATTAGCAGGGAAATGGCAGGTAAAAGTACTTCCCTTCCAGGAAAATCTCTGCTGCGAGTCTTCTGAAACCAGACCCAACAACAGCCCCGTTTTGGAAAAGACCATTTGTCTCCAGTGACTGGTGTGTTATTGCCTCGCTAGACACCAGACAACTGGGTGCTCAGTGGGCTTTGGGGGCTAAGGGGGGACTCCACAGGGTCGCTGCGGGCTGTGCTGTGCTGGCAGGAACCGATGTCCTGGGTTGCCTGTGGCCAGTGGCTTGCTGGAAGTCGTCTCTGGACAAAGCCCTTCATCGAGGCTGATGTCCACTAGCCGTGGCCAGCGGTGGCCCTCGAGCTGCTTCCGCCAGCTCTGCCCTGGCAGCCAGGGGGCCTGGGGAACCCCCAGCCATGTCTGACAGCAGCAGTGGCAGCACTCAACGCAAGGGACCCAACAGGCTGCGCTGAGATAGCTTCAGCCAAGCCCTTTGTCTGAAGTTGAACGTGATCCCAGGATCCCCTGAGGCTCTCCCTCGTAACATTTACTACTGTGGTAATATCCTAATAGCTAATAATTAGTGCGCTCACCGGGAGCTGGCCTGGCCGAGCACTTTATGGCGTCCCCTCCCAGCATCCCCAGCGTGTCTGTGTGGAAACCCCCTTCCAGGTGAGGAGACTGAGGCCCAGAGGAGCTGACTCACACGCCCAAGGCCACAGGGCTGAGAGGGGAGCGGGAGCCAGCTGAACAGCTGGGAGGGAGCTGCCGGGTCCAGGCTCCAGGCCGGAGGCTGGGTGGGTGGCCCCTGGGCTCTGCAGCTGTCCCAGCAAGCCGGAGGGGAAGGGGACGGGTGTCCTCAGCCGCGGGTGGGCTTCATGGGGAGGCCAGTGCGGGCCTGGCTGCAGGGGCGGGCACTTGCTCTAGGACCCATGGCCGCAGCGGGGTGGCTGTCAAGAGGCCGCTGGTGACCAGGCTGTTGTTAGGTGCAGTGGGCAGGGGAGAGCGAAGAGGCCCACCTCATACTCACGTCCGGGACCTCAACCACCCAGAAGCTGTTTCGGACTCAGCCTCCCCTGTGTCCCATCCCTCTGCCCATGTCTGAACTCAGAGAAGCCCTGAGCCCCTCCACCCCCCCATAGGAAACCTCCCCGGCCCTCGGGAAAGACCTCACACCCTCCGGCACTGAGATTGAATGCCCGGGGACCTAGGGAAACCCCACACCCGGCCGCAGCCCGCTGTGACCCTCCAGGTGGAGGGCAGGCGCGTGTGGGGTTCTGCGTGGGTCTTTCTAGACCCTCAACAGACTAAGCAAGAGAAGCCAGTGGACAGTGCCCACCTCTTGCCAGGCATCCTGGATCCCAGGAGACCCCTCCTTCCCAGTCGAGCACATGGCCCAAGGGCCCCGAAGGTGAGCGGGGTCCAAGGTGCTTCCCACCGTGAAAATCAAAGGGCAGACTCGCCGCCAAAGCCGCGCCGGGCAGGCTGACTGGCCCCGCCAGCTCTGGCCTCCACGCATGTCTGGTCTGACAAGCAGGCAAGGCTGTTGCTGAACAAACATGCCTTCCTTGAGCAGATAAAATCCTTGAAAAAAGATGGAAAATTTTTTTAGACTACCAATGGTCACCAAGAGGACCCACTCTTTGCTCTGCTCTTTCCTTTTAAGCAACCATCCTCCCTCTCAGGCCACTGCTCGAGAGGCTTCTGGAACAAGGGGGCATTTGCTGAAAGATGCAAACCCGCTGTCGGCCCTTCTGCCCACTCTGCCGCAGACCAGCTGGGGCCCCAGGGCTGCCTGGCCCTGGGGCCCACCCTGGGCCGGTCTCTAAGCCTCCCCATGGACTCAGCCTTACCCAGCAGGGCCGGGGCAAGGCTGCAGCCACGGCCTGCCCCAAAATACCAGGGGCCTCACTCTCCAGGCAAGGGCTCGGGATCCCGGCACAAGGCAGAGGAAATGGCAGGTGCAGGCGACACCACGTGGTCTGTGCCAACCACACCCGGGTCCAGGTAGCGGTCAGCAGGCACGGGGTCCCGCCCAGCCTACGGGCAGCAACACAGAACAAGGCAGGGCCCAGCACAAGAGGGTGGCAGGGAAGGGCAGGGCAGATGGGGTCAGGAGCTGGTCCTGCCACTCACATGGGACCAGGCAGGGATGCCGGCACCAGCCCGGGCCTCCAGCCCCTGGGGCAGGTGCTACTGATCCTGGGCATGCGTGACCCCTACTCACCCACCTGCTCTGGAGTTTTAACTCAAAAGCACCAAAACCCTTATTTTAGCCTAAAAATGTGTAGCAGCATTATATCTACTTCGCATACAAGGTGTTTTTGAATAATGACCAAAAATGAGCAAAGGCCGCCGATGCCAGGCCCCACGGTGAGGGCGCTGTGGAAGGTGTCACAGGCACAGGGCCCCAGCCGAGGACCTTGGGGCTCAAGGGTTTCCCCGAGTGAGACAGCTATGCCCAAGCTGGGCTCCGCAGACCCCACCTTGGGAACAGTTGGTAGGAGGTCCCTGTGCCTTCCAGGGAGGGGGTCCCGCACGCCACCCCGGAAGTCACAGCCAGCTGGATTTCAGAGTGGGCCAGGGGCTCCGGACAAAGATTTGGGGCCAGAGGAAGGACAGGAAAGATTTGCTCCCCAGACATCGAGGCCCGGGGATCTGCTGCTACACATTTTTGAGAAGCAGAAGCAGTGCATCTTACCCACCACACCAAGCAAGAGGCGAAGAACAGGATGGAGTCGGCTCTGCCCCCAGCCCTTCTCAAGCCGGAGGGCTGCGGAAGGTTCCAGACTCCAGGGAGCTAGGTCTGGCTAGAGAAACACTCACACTGGGACGTGGAGAGAGGACCAAAGCCTGCTCAGGGCAGCACAGAGCCGCCAAGGAGCCCTGACTGTGGATGCTGGCAACCCTTGTCATCTCAGGAAACAGAGGACACTGGAAATGTATCGGGCCAGAGTGTAAGATAAAGGGGCAAGAGGGAAGGTTCTAGAAAGCAGCTGATGGAGGCCTTCGCTCTAATCCATGCAGTGAGTGCCGTGGGGGCTACAGGTGAAACGGGGGTTGGGGGAGAGGAGTTGGGGGGTAGGACATGGCACCTGTTTCCACTGTGTGGGAGGGATGCACTCAGGGCCAATCCTGGGGGGGGCCAAGGCAGAGCCCCATGCACCCCATTCTCCCCACGCAGTCCCCTTTTGGAAATCAAGGGCATTCTGGGGAAACTTCAAAGAAACGCCCCCAACCCCCAGCCCACAAAGCAGAGGACAGTTCTCTGAAGGCATCCTGTCCACGGGACAACCAGAAGGCACTGGCAGACGACAAGTTCTGAGGCCAAAACTGGGGGGACGTTCACTGCCCCTTCGAGCAATTCCCTGCGAGTCTGGCCGGGTAGGCACCGCCTCCCCATCTGGGCAGATGGAGGGTGCAGCCGGGGAAGAGATTATAGCTGTTCACATTTTGTTCTGGAATGAACGAGGGGAGGGGAGCAATAATTTACGCGGTAATTATATTTGCCTTCCGGCTAGCGCTGGAATTAGTTTGCATTAGAGCTTGTTTCCCGAGCAGAAGCTGGTGTGAGCAGAGCCGCTCGGGTGAGCCAGCGACCGGCTCCAGGTGCAAACAGCACCCGAAAAACGGGAAGGCCAGCTCCATGCCGGCGGCGGGGGAGTCGCTTCCGCAGCCAGAGACCAGCTCCCTAGAGTCCAGCCTTTGGACACCTGTTGAGTGTCCCCATCGACTGTCCCCAGATCAAGAGATCAAAGGACAGAGCCCGTTGATCACAAAAGAGTAAACATACAAGAAGAGTCAACACAATTTTTTTGAAAAGAACAATGAGAGGAATCACACAATTGATCCCAAAATATCCTACAATGATACAGAACACTGGCACAGAAAGAGACGGACGGGCCAAGGGAGCAGAGTGGAAGGTGCCAGAATAAGGAGCCAGGCAGCTGTGGATATGGCACCTGGGGGACTGGCCGGCCATCACTGTGTCGGGACAACCCCCTTCCCATTGATGGGGAGGGGTGGGGCATGCGAAGAAGGCTCAGTCTCTTCCTCATACCATGTGCCCCCCCCCAAAACCAGATAGGATAACATCCGAATGTAAAACACAGCAGAGTAATAGTCCTAGCAGGAAATAAACGCAGATGTATTTATAATCTGGGCGTAGAAAAACAAGGCATGGAACCCAGAAGCCATAAAAGAAAAGCTGTTTTCACTACATGAAATCTTTTTAATGCCTTTATGATAATGAACCACCAGAAACAAGGGCAAAGGAGTAGCTTCCAGGCCAGAAGAAAAATCCAGAACAAATAAACAAAGGATTAATGTCCACAAGGAATAAAGAGCACCTACTAATCAATAAGCGTAAACGGCTTGCCAGAAAAAGTGAGTCAAGGTTACGTAGGCAAAGGTCAGGAAAAGGGCCAACGAATTGGTGTTGAGGAACACGTAAGTCAAAATTATGAAATTCTAAACTATGAAAGTGATTAGAATTGTAATTTTTAACCAAGTGGATCTGAAAAATAGAATCTGGTGGTTGTTGACATTGGAGCGAATCTGGGAAGGTGGGTATCCTCGGAGGGGACAGATAATGTGTAGCCTTTCTGGAGAAACTTGTCAAGTGTCTTTAAAAACTTGTAAGTGGAGGCCTCCCCGGTGGCGCAGCGGTTGAGCGCTGGGTTGCGAAGTTGCCTGCAGCCTCTGCAGCGCCGGTTCGATCCCCGGCTGCTCCCCGGCCACCGGAGGAGGGTCCCACATGGCGCGCAGACCTCTCCTGCCGCCCGCTGCTCCCCTCAGCAGTGTCCTTCGGTCCTTCTGCCTGCTCTGCTCCCCGCTCTGGCTCTGGTGAATTCTCTCACCCTCCCGCGCTTCTGACTGTACCCGGTGCTTGTACAAATAAATAAATAAATCTTTAAAAAAAAAAAAAACAAACTTGTAAGTGGATGAACCCGTTGATGGGGACACCCCCACAGAAATGCGCATGTGTGCAGAGATACAGCCGAGCCCACCACACACATCCGGCAGCAGCAGGAAAGCCTGGAAAAGGTTAACCGCTCCTCAGCTGGATGAAAACCGTGACGCAGGGGTTAGCTGCACCACCAAAGGTCACAGGACTTTTGCAAAGATCGAAGATCTAAAAGTAAAGGCAGAAAATGTTTGTGGCACGTTAGGAAATGAAAAAGACAGGTCACGGAGTGAAAGAAAGAGGGTGATTAGATAGTCGCAAAAATGTGCGTACACGAGTCCACGAATAAGGCCAGTACACTCAAGGTCACACTCAAGGTCATTTCATTGTCACACTGGCGAGGACAAAAGTGCCAGCCACAAATGAAACGACCTTCTCCGAGGAGCTGCTGGTTTCACTTAAAGTCGCCATTTCCAAGGACTCATCGATAGATGAGCACCCACTGTCCCTGCTCAAAACCCGAGTGTGCTCAGACACCTGGTCAATAAAGGCCTGGTCCCCTCGGAGAGAAATACAACCGCAGATGAACAAGGACACTCGTCTCCACAGACCGCGGTAGAGGCTGACGCTGCTCACGGGGACCCAGGGACACCCCGCGCCCACGCAGGGGCGGCCACGAGCCATCAGCAGAAGGCCGAGCAAAACCAGCGTGCGGCCACTGCCAGCCCCGGCGGCCGCGAGCTGGGAGAGCTGGGAGAGCTGGGGACACCGGCCTCCCGCGGGGCTGCCGGGGCGGCAGGCGCTCCTCCGCCTCACCACCGAGCTAGCAGTTCCGCCGGCGGCGACACCCCAGAGTGAAAGCAGAAACTCAACGGAGCTGGGTGCTCACAGCAGCCAAGGGCAGGTGGGTGGCGGGCTCTGTCCTTGTGATGGAGTATCGGGGCTACCGGGGTCCCCAAAAAAGGCTAAAACAACAATCCTCTCTGAGCAAACACTTGCTGCAGTTTAACCACCAGAAAAATTACTTCAAGGCAAGCTGAAAGTACTAGAAAAGTCTACGGGGGGCCTTCCTGGTGGCGCAGGGGTTAAGTCTCAGCACGAGGAAGCTCACGGCAGCCTCCACAGCCTCCACAGCACGAGTCCCATGCCCAGCCAGGGAGCTACCCACAGGGCGCAGCAGACCTCTCCTGGCTCCCCGCTGCTCCCCTCAGCAGTGGATTTTCAGTCAGTTCATCTGTTCTGCTCCCCGCTCTGTCTCTGTTGAATCCTCTCACCACCATACCCCCACACACACCCCTCTGGCCTGCACCCCAGTTCCTGTATGCATGAATTAATCCTCAAAAAAAAAAGTAAGAAAATACCCAGAAAGTATAGCAGCCCCCACGACAGCCTCCCAGGGGGTGTGTGGCAAGGGGGACGGAGACACGTGGGGCACAGACTGGACCAGAAGCAGAGGTGCCCCGACCTCACGGCCCGAGAGCAGGAGCAAACAAACGGCCACCCGCAGCCCGAGCCCGCCCTGTCCAGGCAACAGGCAGACCCGACGAGGGGCCAGAGGCTGACTGGGGCGTCAGGACAGTGGGCAAAGTCACTGGGCAAGGGTGCGTGCCCCATAGGGCTTAGGGGTGCAGGGCACCCCCTTGTAGCCAGGGGGATGGTCTGCGGCCAGGCCTGCTCCCAGCTGGAGCTCCAGCCCCCGAGAGGCAGCACCAACGCTGACGCAGCACCCTCCCACGGCAGGTGCCCCCTGCCCAGGTGGGGACTGTTCTCGAAGTCAGGTCACATGCCTGCCTTGGGGAAAGGACCCCTGGGTGGGGCCTCGGGCAGATCCTGGCTCCCTGAACCCCAGCCAGCTCCCTGCCATCATCGCAGTGTTTCAAGTGGGGAAACTGAGGCCAAGAGCTAGCAAATCGCCTTCCAGAGCTGGAGAGACAGGCAGAGACCCACAGCTGCCTGCGGATGTCAGCGCTTGGACCCCAGCTGTCCCAGGACGCCGGGCGGGGGGTCTGTCCCGGCGCAGCCACCACTGCTGCCAGAGCAAATGTGTCAGCAGGCCCGCGAGGGAAGGGGCTGCACCAGGCCCTCACTCCCCCTGTTTCAAAGGCATGTCAAAGGGTTTATGGGGCCTCACAAACCACCAAGGGCCAGCGTCTGTGCGGCTGCAGTAACTCTGAACGTGGCACCACGTTCATCTCCGGGCGCCCCTCCTCAGCAGAGGCCAGCACGCCCTACGCCGCCTCCACCTGGGTCCTCTGCCATCGGCTCTCAAAGCCGGAACCCAGAAAAAGGGACCTAAGGACACTTGTGGCCCGTCCTACCCTGCCCAGAGAGCTCCCACAGACCAGGACAGCAGGCCCCCAGCCCCCCGCCGTGCCTTCTGGCCAGTCAGTTCTCCAACCCGTAAGTGGGTCCACAGGGAGCACCCCATAAACACAGAAGACGGAGAGGTGGCCCAGCCACAACCTGGAGGACCGCAGGGCGTGACGCTCAGCCCATGGCCACTGGCGTGCGTGGCTGGGGCAGCGTGCAGGAACCCCTGCGATGGAGGCCGCCAGTGCTACGGTGGGGGCGAGGGGCGCCCCTGTCTAGTGGGCACGGAGGCCCACTTTGGGGTGGTGGCAGTTCTGTGCCCTGGAAAGCGTGGTATCGGTGCTGTGCTGTGACTGGACGCCATGGAGCTGCTGGCCTTTAAATATAAAAATTTTACCTTTTGTGAATTTTGCCTCCATTTAAAAACAAAGACCAACTCACACCCAGGACAGACCTGACTGCAGTCTGCGTCTCCCAGCTCCCCAGACCCAAGTCTTCCGGAGCTTCTATTGCCTTCTGGATCTCCGCCAGGCCTGAGGCACAACCTGCCCCTTTCTGCCACCGCCTGGCATCCTACTCAGCACAGGCGCCAAGCGCAGCAACACAGCAAGACACGGGGCTCGCCTCGCCCACTGAGTCAGCGGGAGGAGCACCTCTGTCTGCACCTCACAGAAAATGGAGGCACATGAAGATGGAGTCGGGTGCCCACCGCCCCCACCTGGGGGCTGGGACCAGACCCCAGCACCTGGCCTCTCTCCCCACCAGCTGCGGCAGCAGGCCGGTCAGTCAGTGGACGAAATGTCCAAGGTCACACGAAAAAGAGAAATCATGACTTCTGGACCTTCAGGCCCAAGAGATCAAAGACCCGGTCACACAGCCCCTCCCCGGCCAGCGATGATGCCAGGGGCTCACACACAGCATTCAGTGTGGGGGGCCAGGTAAGGCCACTGGACAGGGGAAAATTGAACATGTCCCCTGAAGTCAAACAGCTTCGGAACAAGTCACCTGAGGACCCCGCTCTCAGCCCTGGCAAGCCCTGCTGCAGGGCAGGAGGCCATGGGGGCCCACCTGACAGCAGCACCCCCCCAATCCCCACCCCGCCACCCCCCCACCCCCGTGCAAATTCTGCTAAATGCCTGAGGGTGTGACACAGTGTAGCTGACATTAAATGGGCTCCAAAGAGGTCCGGCTCCCCACAGCCAAGGGTGGATCTTGCCGGCTGCCTGGGAAAACTAACTCTCGGATGTGACTGAAAACTAACTCTGAGAGGGTTGAAGCCACGTGGGCCCTGCTTTGAAAAGTAGGGGGTCTTTGCCGGGACTCTCTCGGGGGCTCCACGGCGTGCAGCTAATACCCACCTGCCGACCCTCCCGGGGCGTCTACAGTGCCCACCTGGGGGCTCCTGGGCAGGGTGGCCGAGCGCTCGCGGGGCCAGTGGGGAGCCCAGGGCCCAGGAGCCCAGCACGAGGGCCGCCGGGACAAAGGCCTTTCTGTGGGCTCACAGCTGCAGCTGCTCGGGGAGCAATCGGGAAAAATAATCAGCTACCAACTTGCGGGTCCCCTCCGGACGGAGGCATAAATCTAACCCAGAAAACCTGGACACCATCGATCAGCAAGTCAGAACAGCTCTGCAGGGGGACGACGCCCCTCGCTTCAGGGCTGGGTTACTGGAGAGCTCTGGGACCCTGAGCTGACAGGCCTGATGCTCGAATCATCAACTCTATTTTTGCTGCAGACCCAACCCAACGGCTCGGCTGGACTGTCTCCCGGGGGCCGGCCGAGGGGCCGCAGAGCGCGCCCTGGGCTGCGCCTGTCACTCCCCCACCCCCGGGCAGGAAATCCCAAAACTGCAAAGAAGTGAAAAGCAGCGCCAACGGCGAGAAACCCCACCTTTAAAACAAACATCTTCCCAAAAAAACCCTTTGCCTCCGCGATCCAGGCATTTCCGGAAGGAGAAGGCGCAGCGGGGCCGGGCGGCCGGGCCGCATTGTTTTGTCCCCACCTTGTTTTGCAGCCCGGGGAGCGGCGGGGGGTGTAAACAGGCGCCAGGGGGACCCTTTGGGGGTGGGGGCGGCCGCGGCCCCCCGCAGGCCCGCGGCAGGAGGCCGGGGAACCCCCTCCCCGCCCCCGACTCGGCGCGGGCCGCGGCGCCGGGAACGCGACCCGAGCGCGGCCAGGAGCCTCCCCGCGCTGTGGTGAAAGTTGGAAACACTCGGGAGCAGCTGTCGGCCCGGAGAGGCCCAGACAAAGGCATCCCGGCCCCCCGGCGCGGCGGCCCCGAGAGCGCCCGGCCGCGGCTCGCCCCGGAGGCGGCCCGCGCGGGAGGCGCGGGAGGCGCGGGAGGCGCGGGAGGCGCGGGAGGCGCGGGAGGCGCGGGAGGCGCGGGCCGGGCGGCGGAGCCTCCCCGGGCCCCCCGCGCGCTCCCCGGGCTGCGGAGCGTGTGCGGCGCCCTCGGCGCGCCCGGCCCCAGCCCGGCCGCGGGACCCCGGGAGGCGCGGGGCGGGGCGGGGAGGGGGAGCCCGGGCAGGGCCCCCGCGCGTCGCCCGGTCGCCCGCGCACCTGGCAGGTGGCGGCGCCCGAGACCGGCCGAGCGCCCCGGCCCGGCGGCCCCGCCGCTCCCGAACTTTCCGCCGCCGGGAGCCCCGGGCGGGCGCGCGGCGTCGGGGGCGCTCCGAGGAGCCGCCGCCGCGGCCTGTCTCGGGCCGGGGCCGCCGCCGCCCGCGCGCCGGGGCCGGGCAGGTGAGGACCCGCCCGCGCGCACCTGGCGGGGCCGCCGCGCCCTCCCGCCGGCCCGGGACGCGGACGCGCCGGGCGCCCGGGGCCGGCGGGGAGACAAAGGGCCGCGGCGGCCCCGCGAAGGCGCCCGGCTCGCCCCCAACTTGCGCGGAGGCGCCCCGCGCCCGCCCGCCCGCCCGCCCGCCCCCCGCGCCCACCTACCCGCGGCGGCGCCCAGGCCGCAGCACAGCGCGAGCAGCAGCAGCGGCGGCGGCGGGGCCCGGGGCGGCGCCGCCTCCATGTTGTCGGGCCGGACGGGCCCGCGGCTCACTCGGGCTCCATGCGCGGCGGCCCGCGCGGCTACGGCGCCTCCGCCTCCCGCGCGCCGCGGCCGGGACGGCGGGGGGAGGGCGCAGCGGAAGCCGCCCGCGTCCCCGCCCCCCGCGCCGCCGCCGCCGCCCGCCCGCCCGCGCCCCGCCGCGCCCCCCGCCGGCCGCGCCGCCGCGGCCCCCCCGCCCCGCGCCCCGCGCCCCGCGCCCGCGCCGGGGGCGGCCGCCGCGACCCGCGGGGCGCCGGGCCGGGCGCGTGGCGGCCGCCTCGGGCGCCGGCCCCGGCGGGCCCCGGAGGCGGGGGTGAGACCCGCAGCGCCGCGGGGGCGCCCGGGCACCGGGGAAACTGAGGCGCGGCGCGGGGGGGCGGCCCGGAGGCCGCGTCGGGGCGGGGAGCCGGGAGCCCCCGGCCAGAACACCTGTCCTCACCTGCCGAGGCGCCGACGGCCGACCGCGAGCCGGGGCGGGGCGGGCGCGCGGCCGGAGCCGCGGGGCTTGGGCGGCCGCGTTTCGCCAGACGGAGGCCCGCGAACACGGGCTCGTCCAGGTTTGCTTCCAGGCTGCTGGGGGAGACGCGGCCCCCGGGATCATGCCGCAGGTCAGCAGCAGCCGCAGGCCCGATGCACCCCACGCGCGCCCCGACGCCGCGCGAGACCCCGCAGAGCTGGCAGCGCTGCCCCCACCCTCCCGCCCAGGAGGCCGCGGTGGAGCCCGAGGCCCAGGGGCAGACGCGCTGCTGCGGCTACGAAGCAGGGGTGCCCTTGGGCAGCTCTAATATAACCTGTCCCTCCGGCCACCTGCCCTCTGGGTGGGAGCAGGACTCACCTGCCCGAGGTGCCGGAGCACAGCGGCGAGCCCCGGAACAGCCAGGTATTCCGGGCACGGGCACACGCTCTTCTCCAGGGGGTTTCTCTTCGGGAAGGCGACAGGAAGATGCCCGCTTCAAACAAACAGCAAGCAAATACCATTACCAGATGGGGAGGGCGGTGTGGGGCCGCACCGGGACGGGGTCTGACTTTGGGAGGCGGGATTTTCCAGCCACCACCAAGGGACTGGTGCCAGGGGAGAGCAGGGGTACAGCATCAAGGCCCTGGGGCGGGACCAACCTGGCTATAGACCTGTGGGGGCAGAGGCTGGGGTGGGCGGCACGAGGCGAAATCAGCTCTGCCGGCCAGTATCAGACTTGGAAAAGGGGTCAAAATTTTATCCCAAGAACAATGGAAAGGCCCTGTGGGGATTTAAGTAGCAGAAATCCTTGCCGATCCCTCTCTCACGCCCTCCGCCCAGGAGCACATCCTGTGCCTCTACTTTCAGAACAGAAGCAGGCTCCTGCTCTTCCCTTCCCGCCACTTCTGCATCGCCCTGTGTAACCACCTCTCATTCCCTGAAGTGTCTCCCAATTCCAACCCTGAACCCCTTCAGCCTGACCTCACGATATCATGGGGGAGCCTGTTTAAACAGGTACTCGGCTCAAGAATCCGCTATGGCGCCTGTCTCAGAATAGAAGCCAAAGGCCTGATCTGGCCATGCGGCTCCTTTTACCCCCCTGCCTCCTCAAGGACTCGCCCACCCCTCTCCCTCACTGTGCTGTAGCCACCGTGACCTTCTCATGGTCCTCAAACACAGCAGGCACATTCCTGCCTCAGGACCTTTGCACCTGCTGTTGGCACTCACACCCCCATTGTCACAGCTTCAGCCTCTCGCTCAGGCCTTCCCTCAGTGCCTTTGAAAACTGCAGCCCCCCACCTTCCCCCCCCCCACACACACACCCACACACACATGCTCATGCACTTCCTTCTCCACTTCCTTGCTTTGCTTTTCTCCTTTGCACTGATGGACACAGACTGGGTATTATCATTCCGCCGTTTGCTAGAATGGAAGCCACAAGCAGAGAGATTTTCATTTCTCTTGTTCCTTGTGTGTTCCCCCGAGCTTAGACCAGAGACTGGCACACAGTCGGTACACAATGAAAGTTTGTTGATTCAACAAATGACATGGTAAGATTGGATCTACAATGATAAAGGGAGCTCTGGCTGCTGGGTGGGGCAGGGGTGTCAAGAGGGAAGAGGAGCTGGGAGGGTGGTAGCAGCCAGGAGAGATGGAAGCTTGGACTGAGGGCACGGGGAGGGGGGGGCAGCTCCTGAATGGGGAGAAAGGGCTGGAGCCAGGTCCTTCAAAAGAAGCTAGGGGCGCCGGCTGTGGGGTGAAGGGGGCACTGATCACAGCAGACAGTCCCAAGTTCAAAGTTTCTAAGTTCAAAAGCCTAAAGACCTTACAGCCAGTCGTGCAAATAATTTTTTTTAAAGATTTATTTTTATACAAGAGCTGGGGTACAGGCCAGAGGTAGGGGCCGTGAGAGGATTCACCAGAGACAGAGTGGGGGAGCAGAACAGGCAGACAACAGAAATCCACTGCTGAGGGGAGCAGCGGGCACGACAGGAGAGGTCTGCCACACCATGTGGGTGTAGGGATTGAACAAGCACTGCAGAGGCTGCAGACAGCTTCACAGCGTGGCGTTCAATCCGCTGTGCCACTGGGGAGGCCCGCAAATAATTTTTTAACTTACTTATTTTTGCATAGAAGAACTGGGGTGCAGGCCAGAGGTGCGGGAGGTGAGAGGATTCACCAGAGACAGAGTGGGGAACAGAACAGGCAGGTCTACTGACATACACTGCTGAGGGGAGCGGTGGGGAGACAGGAGAGGTCTGCTGCACCATGAGGGTCAGCTCCCTGGCCAGGGATCTGGCCATACTGGTGATAGACGCTGAGACTTAACCCCTAGGCTACCAGGGAGGACCTTGTGCAAGTAAAAATCAAAATCAACAAGCAAGGGCCTCCCTGGTGGTGCAAGGGGTTAAGCACCGCACTATGAAGCAATCTGCAGCCTCTGCAGCATGAGTTCGATCCCTGGCCAGCCAGGGAGCAACCCACATGGCATAGCAGACCTCTCCTGTCTCCCCGCTGCTCCCCTCAGCAGTGGATTTCAGTAGATCTGCCTGTTCTGTTCTGCTTCCCACTCTGTCTCTGGTGAATCCTCTCACCTCCCGCACCTCTGGCCTGTACCCTAGCTCTTGCACGCATAAATAAATCTTTTAAAAAATTAATTAATTAATTTGAACTTAAGCAATTGGTATGACCACATTTTAAAAAAAAAAACAACAAGCAACTATAAACATGAGACACACTATGGGGGGGGGTGCAGGGAGTAGGATCAAAACAAAGGGGTGGGAATTGTACGGGGACTATCAGCAAGATGAAAATGCATACATCGTGCAAAAATGAAAAATGATGTAAAAAGTATGTAAAATTTTAAAAATGGGAAAAAAGAAAGGAAAATGAAGCGAGAATATAAACAGAACTGGGGTTCTTATTCCCAAGGAGGGAGGTGGAAAGCTTCACTTTCAGAAAGGGAGGCTCGTGATACAGAGAAGACCATTAAGTTGGGTGGCGAGGTGGGAGGCAGCTTCTGGGGTGTCCGAGGATACCGGTGCTGGCTTTTGGGATGTCCATCATGGAGGGGGCCCCAGACACCCCCAGAGAGGGAAGGGGCCGTGCCCCAGGCCGCAGGGCATGGGGGCAGGATCCCAGCTTGCTCCAGTCAGAACTTAGAGAAAAACTGCTGGCAAAGGATAAATGAGAACTGATGCCTGCTTTGTTCCTGGGACGCTGACATGACGAGGACAGGTGTTTTTAGACCCTTCACTAATGCAAGAAGCAACCAGAGAACGTGCTAAGCCTCCTCTTGCCGGAAGTCTTCCCGGCAGGGCCCAGCATGCACCCAGCCTCCCAGCCTCGCCTTGGGCACACGCCACCCCCACCCGCCGTTCCCGCCCCAAGTGCAGGTCCCACCCCACTGAAGGGACAGGTGCTGACCGCTGGGGTCAGACGTGTGCCTGGACTGAGCCTCGAGCACCTTCCCAAGGGCAGCCGGCGGAGGCGCCGGCACAGGGAGAGCGGAGGGGCCGGGCAGAGGATGCCGGGGCAGGGAGGGTGGGCCAGCTCTGCAGGGCCCTGGCCGGCCCCCTCCTCTAAGTGCCGCGGAGGAGGCCTCTGAGGGCCAAAGCAAGGGACTGGATCCCCCGTCACAGAATCTCCCCGCTCCTGTGCAGGAACTGCCCGGGGCCGGAGGCCAGCTGAAGGGCCACCGCAGAGGTCCAAGTTCAAGACGGTGGTGGCCAGGAGGGTGTGAGGCGGCTGGCGTCGGGACCTCCGGAGGGGAGATCCGTCGAGGGGGCAATGTCCAGGCCAGGAGAAGGAAGTGTTGAGCAGGTGCAGGTGATCAGAAGGGTGAGGCCTGAGGTGTGGCACTGCCTGGAGCTTGTCTCGCTGAGGTCCTGGAGATGCCCCAGGGCAGAGCTGAGGGACAGGGCCTGGGGCTTCGGGAGAAGGGCTGGGCTGGCCTAGAAACGTGGGGATCCCCCGTTTCGGGACGTGATCCTGGAGGAGCACTGTACAGAATGAGGCTCACGTGGGGCCCAGAGCTGGAGACGCAGGAGAGGGGCCTCCCAAGCCAGGGGAGACAGTGAGTGAAAGGGGGGTGGGAGAGGAGATGTGTCCACTGGACCTAGAGGGCAGCCAGGCACGCTGGCTTGAGGAAAACCCACTGGACACGGGTGGAGACTGGCTTGGACCTGGCTCTGACCAAGGGCAGCAGCTCGGCCCACCCTGAGGTGAGCCTGCAGGGCCCTGCCCCTGTGTGGAAACCTGGTGGCTGCTACCGGCCCCTGGTCACTCAGGTTCCATGAAGTCCTTGGTCACTCCCGGTCCCAGGAAGAATGTCGGCGGACCGGCCATCCCAGGTCCGGTTTATTGACCAAAACTGAGTTCTGTGAAGTCTCAGCTCCCGCGCTGCCAGCGCCAAGGGGCTACGGGCAGGAAGCCACGGGGCAAGGGGTCAGCACGGCCTCTGCTCTTCTCCGGCTGGGGCTGGGGGCAGGGAGGGACACGGGGGTGGACGTGCAGGATGGCCGGTGCCCTGAGACTCAGCCCCGGGGCCCTGTGGGCCTGGGGACTCCGTCCTTTCTCCCCCAGGCTAGGTGGACACTTTGGCTGGGTCCCAGGGGCTCCTGGCCTCCGGGACACGCGCGTTCGCCCCGTCATCCCAGCACGGCCGCCTGCCAGCTCCATGGCCACGGCCTTGGCCTCTGATCTATCAGACGGAGAACAAGCAGCAGGCCCACATGTGGTCCCCCCAACCCCAGACACCGGGGGTTCCTCAAAGCTCCTCTGCCTGCCTGGAGATAAAGGGGCTCATCCCTGGCAGGTAGGGTGAGGGGGGCTGGCGCAGGCTCCCCTCTGCGCGGGGTCTGGGATGAAGAGCAGCACCTCCTGGATTTCACTTGACTTTACTGAAACTCACAGACGCTGCGTTTCTACCAGACCCTCCAGCAGAAGAGCCGCTTGGCATTTTTTAGCAGTAAAATGCTTTTTTTTTTTAAAGATTTATTTATTTATTTATTTGTCCAAGCACTGGGTACAGTCAGAAGCGCGGGAAGGTGAGAGAATTCACCAGAGCCAGAGCGGGGAGCAGAGCAGGCAGAAGGACCGAAGGACACTGCTGAGGGGAGCAGCGGGCGGCAGGAGAGGTCTGAGCGCCTTGTGGGACCCTCGCCCGGTGGCCGGGGAGCAGCCGGGGATTGAACTGGCGCTGCAGAGGCTGCGGGCAGCGTGTGCCGGGCGGTGTGCCGTGTGCCGGGCGGTGGCGGCAGACCCGAGGGATCCCGGTGGACCCCCCCCCACCACTTCAAAGCCGAAAGCCCCCCTCAACACATCGATGCCGTTTGAAAGAGAAGCGGAGGGGTTTTTCCAGATGAAAAGAGATTTCCTGACTGATCCTATCCTGCTTAAAAAATAACTGGTGCTGGGCCTCCCCGGTGGCGCAGCGGTTGAGCGCTGGGTTGCGAAGATGCCCGCAGCCTCTGCAGCGCCGGTTCGATCCCCGGCTGCTCCCGGCCACCAGAGGAGGGTCCCGCATGGCGCGCAGACCTCTCCTGCCGCCCGCTGCTCCCCTCAGCAGTGTCCTTCGGTCCTTCTGCCTGCTCTGCTCCCGCTCTGGCTCTGGTGAGTTCTCTCGCCCTCCCGTGCTTCTGACTGTACCCAGTGCTTGTGTAAATAAATAAAAATAAAATAAAATAAATCTTTAAAAAAAAAAATAAATAACTGGTGCTACTGAGAATTACGAGGGCGTATTTATTGTGACGGAGGTGACAGGGTTTACACAATGTCTATGCAGCTCTGGGTTACCAGCCCACACCCACCACCAGGCCCCCCCACCGCCCACGGGGCCCCCCACTTCCAGCTCTACTCTCGTTCCGCTCATATTTATGCGGGAGAATGTTCTTGGGAATCTCCACCAAGGCATTTAGTGGGGGGGGCGGTAATGCAGCGGCCTGCAGCCTGCAGTGTATTTTGGGCGAATGTGGCAAAACCGTCACACATTCGGAGCGCAGGTTATAAGACGGCGGCTGCTCGCGGGACCATCAGCCCCCGGCTGCGGGTGACGGGCCATCCTTCCCGATGGATCAGTCACCTTCATAAGACAGGAAGGGGGCGCCCTCAGAACTTTCTGGACTCTTCTGAGTTCTGTGCAGGGTGTCAGAGGAGACCCAGCCAAGACCCTGACCCAGGACCCCTAAAGGGTTTGGGGGTCACCCAAGAGCCTGGACTCGGGCTTTGGGCTATTTTGGGAGGATTTGCGTTCCCAGGTGGGAGTGGGCTTCACGGAGTAGGTGGCCTGTGGGGAGCAAGTGAGATGGAGAGGGGGCCCCCAAATCCTGGCAGGTTGGCGCCTACGATTTTGTCCTACTAGATAAATCTGAGGCAGCAAGTCCCTCTTTGCTTCACCCGTAAGAAGAGAGCCTGTGCTCAGAGCAGGCCTGGCACCTGCCCAAGGCCACACAGCTGGAATTTTAGCCCAGTCTCCTGGCCCTGCCAGGCTAATCCTCTCTGCTGCCTGGAATTAACCATCTCTCCTTCCCACACCCGCCCCCTACCCACAGCCCTCCTGCCCCATCGAGTTCAAGTCAGCCCCCCACCATCCCGCCTTCTAGCTCCACCAGCCAAGCTTGTAAACATAGCGAGATCCTCCCTCCTTACAAAAGTATGGCCATAAACCCAACTGGTCTGACCCAGTAACCCGGCTCCCGGAAGCTACCCGAGGGATGCAGGAGACACGCGATCCAAGAGATGTGTGCGGCCGTGTCACCGCAGTGCTGCTTACAACAGCCCACTCTGGAAACAACCTAAGTGCCCAGGGACAGGGGAGGGGATAAAGAAGGCATGTGTGGAATATTACTCAGCTGTGAAAAAGGTGAAATCTTGCCATTTGCGATAACATGGATGGAAGGTGAATGAATTTGCTTGTGTGGAATATAAAGAAACAAAACAAAGGAACAGGCAGAACAGACCCCACTGGGCTGTGGTGGGGGAGTATGGGTGCCTGGGTGGGGCAGCCACCGGCTTCTCGCCGCTCCCTGCGCCAGGGGCCGAGGGCCGGGTTCTCGCGCCCGCGCCCCGCTAGCTCAAGGAACCCCCGACAGCTCTCCCGGGAGGGGCTCCCAGAGGCTCACCCGGGCCGGGCACACGGAGCCCCGGCGCGGGTCGGGAGACCTGACTGAGCTGCCTCGGCGCGCCGGGGCGAGCGGCCGCGCCCGCAGGGCCTCCTCCCGCGCGCCGCCTCCGTTCCCGGCCAGAGGAAGCGGGGAGACCGGGGCTCCGGGGTCCTCGGCCGCGGCCCCGTCCTCGCGCCCGCAGGGAGCCGCGCGGCCACCGGGGGCAGCAGCGCCCGCCCGGCCCGGCGCGTCTGCGCGGGCCCCGCCGAGCCGGGCGCCCGGGAGCGAAGGGCGGGGCGTCCCGGGGCCCCGACGCCGGCCGGCCTGCCGCGGACCCCGGGGCGGCCACGTCCAGTCTGGGCCGGCGGGGTCGGTGGTCGGCGGAGAGCTCCGGCTGCTGCAGGCGCAGGCGCCCGGCCGGCTGCCCCCGCGGTCCCCGAGCCCGGGCAGTGCCGGCTCGGGCGCCGCCGGGCCTCCCAGGGTCCGGCAGACGGGCCAAGGGAGCCGGAGCCCTCGGGGGCCTCTCAGGCTTTTCCCGAGCTGTTACATGCAGAGCAGCAGCCAGGCGCAGGCAGGCAGGGGTGCGGGGGGGGGGGGCCAGAGGCGCCGCCTCCAAGCCCCTCTTCACTCTGGGCTTCTCTGGCTTCTTTCTCCCCTTCCCGCTCCTGCTTCTGCTTCTCTTGAAGACTGTCTCAGCACCCCCAGGGCCCGCAGAAGTTAACAACACAGCAGTGCAACAACTGCGGGCGCCCCATCAGGCAGGGCAATCCTAATGGTGGGAGGGCAGAAAAGCCTGAAAATCATTTACCCTACACCCGGTCAACCCCCCCCCCCCCCCCCCCGCACCGTGGGTTCACAGGGAGGGCCTGGCCAGCACTGGGGCCTAAGCGGCGGCCCACCCGTCTAGACTTCTCCCCATTTTGTGATGAGGAAACTGAGGTTCACAGAGGCTGAGCACCTGGCCAGGGCGTACCTGAGTCAGCCTCGGAGCCCAAGCTGGAGCGGAGGACCTGGGATTTGCAGCTGGGGCTCTGCCCTCCGCCTCCTGCGCAAACCCCAGAATCCTGCCTTTGTCACCTGCGCAGCTTTGCAGCGGTCAGGAGTGTTAGCTCCCTCCCAGCTCCCCCACCAGGCAGGGCTGTGGTGGCAGTGGGGCTGCCGTCCCCTCCCCACTTGCCCCTTCAGGTGGGCCCTGTGGCCTGGAAAGAAAAGCTCTAGAAACATTTCCACTAGGAGCCTATTCTGCCCCTTTCCTTGTAGCTCAGCACCTCAGCCAGGGCAAGTCCACCGCCGGGAGGAGGATGTAGTCAGGATCTGCCCCCACCCACCCCTCGCAGTCCCAGGGGACTGAAGCATGTGCACGTGCTCTCTCTCTCTCTCTCTCTCTCTATATATATATATATATATATAAGATTTATTTCTTAATGCATAGAAGAACTGGGGTACAGGTGGGGGTGGTGAGAGGATTCACCAGAGACAGAGTGGGGGAGCAGAACAGGCAGATTGACTCAAACACACTGCTGAGCGGAGCAGCAGGGGGTCAGGAGAGGTCAGATGTGGGTAGATCCCTGGCCAGGGATCGAACTAGTGCTGCAGTGGCTCTGGATTGCCTCATAGGTACCATCTTAACCCCTTGTGCTGCCAGGGAGGCCCTATTTCTCAGTTTTAACACACAGATGATACTCATGATTCATGGATTCCATATTTGCAAATTCACCTCTAGCTAAAATGCCAGGTGAGTCCAACAAGACTCTACTCTTTTTGTAATATTTTATCTTTTAAGATTTATTTAATTATACATACAAGAACTGGGGTACAGGCCAGAGATGCCGGGGGTGGGGTGGTAAGAGGATTCACCAGAGACAGAGTGGGGAACAGAACAGGCAGATTGACCGAAGTACACTGCTGAGGGGAGCAGCGGGCAAGTCAGGAGAGGTCTGCTGCGCCATGTGGGTAGCTCCCTGGCCGGCGGGGGGATCAAACACATGCTGCAGAGGCTGCGGTTTGCTTCATAGTGCGGTGCTTAACCCCTTGCGCCACCAGGGAGGCCCCTGTTTCAGCTCATTCTGGAAACAAGTGTCCTTTCACACTTAGTGCCATATTTTTTAATTTTTGTGCTTTTTGGAAAGTGATTTTAGTGTGTTTAAAAATGGTCCCCATGCACAGCACCCAAGTTCCTGAGGACAAGAAGACTATGATGCGTGTGGAAAGAACACCCGTGTTAGATGTGTATCCTCCAGGCATGAGTTATAATGTTGTTAGCGGGGAGTTCAATGATAACTAGTGATACATATCAAACAAGGTGCTTTGAATAGAAACACACGTAAGATTATACATTGATCAGTTGATAAAATATAACCAAAGGCTTAGAGAAACATTTTTTTTATCCCTACGAATAAGGGTTTCGTATCCACCTTGTGTGTGCTCGTAGACTTTATGAAACACAGCTATGGGGAGGACTGAGCATAGACAGAGGCATAAAGAGTCTCAGTCTCTTGCCTGCTGTCACTTGACTGAAAAGGGAAGGCGTCAGGACTAGAAGCCAGGCAGTTACTCAGGAGCCTCGACTCCCACATTTGGAATCCAGCGTGACCTTGTGTTTAAACAACACTGTAATTGGATGGCTGGAGGGCCAAGTTCTGAGTTTGTTATTTAGCAGGTATTAACTGTATTCCAATAAAACTTTATTTACAAAAGCACAGGTGTCCAACAGACGCCCCCTACCACAGTAAACTCTTCCAGGAGGCTCTGTCTTATCTTTGTAATTTCATCTCTACCAGTAATAATTGCCCTGATTTTACCAAAGAAGGAATGAAGACACAAAGAGACACTGACACTGACTTTTTTTGGAAAAGACTTATTTATTCATGCATACAAGAACCGGGGACAGGCCAGATGTGCGGGAGGGTGAGAGGATTCACCAGAGACAGAGCGCAGAGCAGAGCAGGCAGGTGGACCGAAACACACTGCTGAGGGGACCAGAGGGCGAGACAGGAGAGGTCTGCAGCGCCATGTGGGTATCTCCCTGGCCGGCTGGCTTCGAACCCGTGCTTTAGAGGCTGCGGACAGCTTCACAGCTTTGTGCCCAGCTCCCTGCGCCACGAGGGAGGCCCCACACGCTGATTTTGCGGCAGGGAGGCCCAGACCTACAACGGACGGACGGCTCAGATGTCGGCTACCGGGAAAAAGCAAACACAAAGCAAGGGCGCTTGTCTCCGCAAACGCGCGCCGCGGAGGGTAAGGCCCACCGCCTGGATCCCGGGACTCGCGGCGTGACCCCCCCAACTGCGTTCCAGGCGCTCGGGCGGCTCGCGCGGCTCGGCGAGGCCCGCCCTGAAGCGCGGCCGTCCGCGTCGGGTTTAGTTTCGAGCCCGCGACACGGCGAGGCCCGGGAGGCCGGGAGGGCCTGACGCGAACGGGGATCCTGCCGCGGAACGAGGGGCGTGCGGAGCCGTTTCTGAAGAAGCCCAAGCCCCGCGCCCCCTCCCCGCGCCCCGCTGCTCTCCGCGGCGCACAGGGGGGGGTCACTTCGCGAGCCCCGGCCCGAGGCGAAGCGCCCCCGCGCCCCGACGGCTGGGCCGGCGCGCCGTCGGGGCGCAGGGGCGACACGGCCGCTTCCGGCCGCCCTGGCCGCCCCGCCCACGGGGGCGGGCCCTGCGCTCGCCCCGCCCCTCGCTTCCGGCGCGAGGCCGCGCCCGGGCGCCCGTGACGTCACTTCCGGGGCGGCGGGCGGGGCCCGAGCTGGGGCCGCTGCCCTGAGTCTCGGCCGCCCGCGGGCCACGTCCCCACGCCGGGCCGCGGGCGCCTCTCGGGTCCGAGGGCCGCCGGCCGCCGCGGGCCTGCCTCGCCCGGTAAGGGGCGCGCTGCCGCCCGGGGCGCGGTTGTCACGGCCGCCTGCACCCGCTGGGGCCGGAGAGGAGGGAGGTGGGGCAGGAGCGGGGTGAAGGGCAGCAGAGGCTGGAGGGGTTGAGGGGGACGGGAAGGGGCGTGAGAAAAGATGGGGACACCGTGCAAGACGTGGAGGAGGGGAGGTGGGGAACAGGAGGCGACAGGAAAGAACTGAGGGAGCCCTGTGGGGGAACCTAAGAACTTGGGGCTCCCTGGAGGGCAGGAAGGGGCTGAAGGGCACCCCAGACCTGGGAGAGACGAGGCCCCGGGGGGTTCCCCTCTGGAAGCACAGCCGGGGGCAGTTGGGACACTCCTGAGTGGGTGGGAACTAAAGGGCTTAGCAGGCGAGGCCGGGACCAGACTGCGCCCCAGGTAGTATTGCCCTCTAAGAGAGAGGTGGCCCTTTAGGGGACACAGGTCGCCCTCCCCCCCGGGCTGCTTTGCCTGGGAGGGACGCGTGCATGTCCAGCTACCTGTCTACCTCCGCCGTGTGCGTCTGAGTGGCTGCTTAGCGTGCACGCTTACCTGGGAGACAGAAAGGAGTCGCCGTCCAGGCGGTTTGCCATAAACCTGTGCTCGGAAACCTGCCGGGAACACCGTGCAGCAGAGCGAAGGAAGCATCCCAGGCCCTAAAATTCCAATGAAATTGTCAAGGAGAGCATTTAAAATGCTCAGTTTCCACGCATGTGTTAGACTTGCCTAGTGGACAAAGGAATATCAAATTGACCCACAATGACAGCAAAAACTAGGTCCATATCAGTATTGAGCGGTGATACCCAAACCTCTAGGAACCCAGAAGCTGGCAAAGTAGTTAAGACAATAGCCAGCATTCCAGGTGCCCGTCTGCCACCCAGACACATCCTTTGGACCACAGTGCAGTGTGTACACAAAGCCACATCTGTGTTCCTTGGACTTTGCTGTCAAAGGTCGGCCAGGTGACGTGTCAAGATCAAGGAGCGGGGCCACCTATGTTTGCTTCCACAGTCCCTTCTCCAGCTGCGGCAGGGACCACGGCCACGTCACTGCTCGCAAATCAGTAAGGGTGGTGTGGTGGCATGTAGACGTGGCCCTTGCACGCCCTCACTGAGCCTGGGGATTACTTGTGTCGGATGTTAGAAACCTGCCTAAGCCAGAAAATGGAGTGAAGGAACTGGGAGTCTGATTTCATGTAACTTACACAGCACCTTGCTATGATTAGAAAAGAATCAGGAAGTTGACGCCCACACCACAATCTGGGGGTGCCTTCCTGGGAGGGGGTGATTCAAGGGGATACTGCCCCTTCCCAGCAGAACTTGTGAGAAACTGACCCCAGAGTCAGGGGCTCCCCACACTAGACTAACCCCCATTTTTCTCCTCTGCTGGCCCAAATACCCTAACTGTAATTCTTGTTTATTTCCCTGTGCCTTGGGGTCTCTTTCCTTGCCATCTGCCATGGTCTGACACCTTGGTCTCCCCACCTTGGACTCCCCAGTCTCCCTGCACCAGCCAATGGTCAATAACTACACTGGTCAAACCCTCATGCAAGGCTCCTGGTGGTGGCCTTTGTAGGAGAAGTGATGATTTTAAATCTTGTTAATGGGGTGTCAATTGGGATGTAACTTAGATTCACACAGGGCCCCACAAGTGCTGTTGGAAAGTGGGGGCAGGACCATACCAGAGAGATGAAGTCACAGCCCGAAGGCCAATTCCTCTTTCCGTGGGAGTGATCACCCGCCCCACTGGCTGGGAGTGGATAAGCAGAGCTGGGATCCAGCAGAAGTTTCCCAAGAACCTGGGGGTTTCCTGAGATGGCCTCCTAGAGACGCCTCATGTGTGCCCGGCTTTCTGTCTGCAGCCGTGTGGGCTTGCCTTGTGCACGTGTACACATGAGGCCGTGTGCAAGCACATGTGACTACACTGGAGCGTGGCTGCTGGGTGTGTACATGTGGGGGCATGTGAGGGGCCCAGGTGGCTGCAGACGTCAGCACCCACAACACCAGCCCCTGGCCGTGGCTGGGAGCCGCTGCTCTAACCTCCTCCTGGGTTTACTTTAAATAATCAACAAAGGGGATGGTCTGTGCTGGCGGTGCCCTCCCGTCGCCTTCCCTCCGGGCTGCTGAAGCTGAGGTCGGTGCCTAGAGGCTGAAGTCAGGCAGGTGCACTGAGTTACTGAACGTGCCTGTGAGGCCGTCTCGGGTTGTGTGGCTGCTGCTGGTCTGTCATCAGAGCATTTCAGAAGGGCTTTTAACAACGGGACACGTGCTCGTAAAACACATGTGGAACCCGCAGGGCCTCCTCCTGTGGGCAATGCGTGTCCTCCCAGGCCCCTGGACGACGTCTTTTTAACCAGAGCTGGGGTGGCGGCGAGGCGCGATGCGACTACCTTTCGTGCTTCCCAGGACCGGCAGATGTGTCATTTTTCACAGCTGCATAGTGTGTTTTCTACGGATGGGACCATCCTGAACAGACCTTTCAGGGGGTTCCCACTGTCAGCAGTGCCGTGGGGGGCCCCTCATGGCTGTCTGCATCCAGATGCGTCCATCTGCTCCCTGAGAGGAAACCAGGGTGTCCCCAGCGCTGCTACGTGGAGTGCCCCCGCCCTGTGCCGTGCCTGTCCTGACGCCCGCTCTCTCTCGCACCTTAGATGTGTCCCTCAGCGGAGTGGAGCAGGGCCCCACATGCGCCACACAGTATGCCATGGCCTGGGCGGGCCCCTCCCAGCCCTCACCTCCTGCAGAGCCAGCTCTCGGTGCCAAACCCACAGCTCTCCCTGGAGGAAGACGCCCTGGCCTGGGAGTGCAGCCTGGGCAGCGGCCTCTGGTGAGTGTCGAGGGTCCTGCAGGCCCGGCGCCTGCTGGGTGACAGGCCAGGGAGGGCCAAGGAGAAGAGCCGGGGCTTCGGGTGTATGGGGCCTCCCCTGCAGACACCCTTCTTCTGAGGACATGGAGCATCCACGGGCGGCCCCTCAGCCCTCTGTAGCTGAGATGCAGCTGCAGTCAGCACAGGAGGCTCTTGCGCCTTCAGGAGCCTCGTGCACAGAGGGTGCTCGCGCTCCGATGCAGGGCGGGGCCTCTCAGCAGAGGCGCCACGGGAGGAGACCCAGTAGAGGCCGCCCCCCCTGGGGGCTGAGCCACGTGGGTTCAGGGCAGGCACTGTGGGAAGCGGAAGCCCCTCTGCTTGGGGAGCCGCCCTCCTGGCCTGCAGCTGCCCTGTGGCTCGCTGACCGGGAGCAGGCCCTGCTGCCGGCGAGTTTTCTGGGGACTCGGCCTCGCCCGAGCCACAGTCTTGTGTTGCTGCGATGGGCCGCGGGGCCCATAGTCCGAGATCACACTCGCTGGCTCTGTCAGGGAGTCGGCCAGCACTGCCCTTGAGGTTTGGGGTGCGGGAGCAGCGGGAGGCCTTCAGGCTTGGGCGGCATTCAGGGAGCTCCTGTCTCCTTATCTCAGCAGCAGAGCCAGACCCAGGGCCACCCAGGCTGGGCTTGGCGGCCTTCAGATAATGCCGTATCTGTGGGGGCCCAGCTGCACGGCTGGGGGCGTCTGCGTGCAGGAGCCCGGCCCCTCCCTCTCCCCTCAGTGACAGTGTCCGTTGTCCTCCCTCCACGCTCCCGCTTGTTCCGTCAGAACAAAGACTGGTTTGCGCTCCAGATGCAGCCTGTGGTCTGCGGGGCTGGGGAGCTTTTCCAGCCCGTCTTCTCCCGGGAGCCCGAGCACCGTGGGCAGCCCTGGAGGACGAGGACACCTTGGACGTGAAGTCTGCTTCTCGGGAAGGGTCAGCGCGCGCCGGCTATGCCGGCCCCCACGGAACAGGTGTGGGCAGGGCCTCCTCCCGCGCACCCCCTCCCGCTGACCACAGGAGGCAGCAAGCCCAGGGTACCCTCCCCCGGCAGCCCCCATGCACGCCACACTCTCCAAAACTCCAGTTTTGGGATGTTTGGGGTAACCCCTGCAGGGGCAGGCTGGCGGCAAGGCCCAGCTCGGGCACCAGCAGCGCCATGTGCCCAGTGGGGTGGGATCACAGGAGCAAGCCGGGGCGCTCACCATGGAGGCTGCCTCCACCATGACACGGAGCTTTGGGGTATCTTGGGCAGCAGGGGTTTTAGCAGTGGGAGGTAGCAGGTGGGTCAGGACCATGACGGGAGGATTCGTTTGTGACTTTTAGGGCTGATGGGGGGGACAGTGAGGCTACCCGGCTCCCCACGAGCCGCCTGGCTACAGGGCCCCCAGAGATTGCATGCTGGGTGGGGAGTTGGCTGGTCCCTTAAGGGCACCCTTCCTCATCGTTCGGGGGAGTTTGAGAGTTGAGGGCCCCGTGGGGAGACAAGCCTGGGGGTTTCCGGCAGGACTGACTCTGGAGGCTCCCTGTACCCCAGTCTACCACCTACCCTCAGCATCCACCGGGCCTGTGTTCTGCTGACCCTGTGCCTGGGACTATGACCAAGGGGACCAGGCTGTTGGCCCGAGGGCGTGGGCATGGCAGGCAGCTGTGGCCCTCGGTGGTCAGGCAGGGCTGCGGGCAGCGGGGATGCGCCCAGGACCCACCCATGAAGTGATGGAAGGCTTGGGGCCAGCTGGCCTCTCGGCTCCTGAAGCCAGGGGTCCCCACCTGCTGGCACCCAGCGGGGACCTGGATGAGTGTGGGGTCCTCTGTGTACTTGATTAAGTGGCTCTAGCTAGGCCCAGGCCTGTTCCTGCTGAGGCTCAGCCACTGGCCTCCAGAAGTTTCTAGTCACACGCTCTCCCTCACAGTGGTGAGGGAGAAGATTCTGGTGGTCAGAAGATTTTGGCACCGTGAAAGTGGCCAAGTCTTGTCCCATTGCTTCCCTCTGAGCTTCAGGGTAGGAAAGTGCGCACTTGTAGAGGTTGAGACTCGTAGAGAAGTCGGGTCCAGAGTGCCTTAAGCCCCCCAGTGCTGCACCCCATGCTCTTCCTGGGCTGATGCGCTGGGCGGTTTTGCAGCCAGACCCCGTGGGGCCTCCACGGCAGGCACACCGCTGAGCGTGGGCCCCGGGCGAGGCCTTGTGGCTCTGACCAGTTGCCTTTTTTCTTGACCACAGATCCCTGGGCCAGGCAGCAGGAACGTGCTAGCAGCCTGAGGAGAGGCCAGCAGGGCACTGTGGGGACAGCCCAGCCTTGCGCCCAGCCCTCCTGCAAGATGTGGACAGCCCTCATGCTGCTGTGGGTGCCCACCTTGTCCTCGTCCTTGTCTGCAAACCAAGTGGCACCCCCTGATCCACGTAAGTCAGAAAGTCAGTGACTACTGGACACCCCCAGTGGCCCCAAGTGTTAGGGTGACCATGTACCTGGCAGCAGGTCAGGGCCAGGGTGCCCCTGAGTCCACTGGGCAGGTAGTGGGCTGAGCCTCCCAGGGTCAGCGTGGGTGGGGAGCCCCCCAGGGCCTGGCCTCTGCCCCTCGCTTGCTTGACCTGTGACATTTCTATACCTGGTTGTTTTGGGGCTCACCCATCATACCCCAGAGCTCACTACACACTCAGCTCCAGAATTCCCACCACAGACCCGCTCACACAGCCAAGCCCTTCTGCGGTGTGACTCCCTGGGCCACGCCGCGTCCACTGTGTGGGCCTGGGGGTGTCTGTGCTGGTTCCTTACAGCAAGATGTGCCTGTCTTGGGAGGCCTTCGCCCGGCCGGGGCTCAGGGTTGGGTCTAGGAGCGAAGCTCTAAGTCTCCTTGGGCTGGGGCCTCAGAGAGGGCAGAGAAGTTTTAGAATCAAAGTGCCAGGTGCCCCCCGAGGGCAGCAGGCTGGACGTGCAGGGAGAAGGCTGCTGAGGAAGGAGGGCTGAGCTGCCCAGGCCAGCACCGGCAGCTGAGTAACCCACGTCTGCTGTCCAGCGCGGCTGACTTTCTCTCCCTTTCTGACTCTCAGGGCACTTAGTCAACGAAACACTAAGGGCTGTCAATAAAACGTCTGAGGCTGTGACTGTGGCGACACCTCCTCCTGTCATGCTGACCACTGGACCCTTAGTCACCAGCCCCAGCTCCTCTGTTGGCACCACGGGGAGGACACCTGGGACAAAGGGGAGCACTGCAGCCACGGCCCACGGAGCCCCCGAGCGCACAGCCTCCCCAGCATCCACACAGCAGGCCTCGTCCTCCACCGCTGCCACCAGTGGCCCCACTGAGGGGTCACAGCAGGCCCTGTCCTCTACCACTGCCCCCAGCGGCCCCACCAACGGGTCACGGCAGGCCCTGCCCTCTACCGCTGCCCCCAGCGGCCCTGCCGAGGGGTCACCTGGCAGCACGTTGCCCAGTGCAGTAGCTCCCACCACACCAGCCACGGGCGCCCCGGCCACATCTAGTGCCCAAACAGTGACGGCCAGCCTAGAGGGCACACACGTTCCTCCCAAGAACACACCCGGCCACCCCACAGTCAACTCCACACGCCCCACGAGTGCCCACACACCGAGCTCGGCCTCACCATCCACACACGGCCTCACCGTCGACTCGCCCACTACCCGACCTGTGGCCAACAGGACGAGTGAGCCTATGTCCACCCCCACAAACACAACCCTAGTGCCCACCCCCACAGTGAGGACCACTACCGGGACACAGGCCGGAGGGCTGGCAGCCAGCACAACGCCAGCACGTGCCACCAGCCCCAGCCCCGAGGCGGTGGCCACGTCCCCCACCACGTTGCCAAGCCCTGCGCCGTCCACCCCAGGGGCAGAGGGGCCTGGCACACCCCACACACCGGAGCAGCCAGAGCCAGAGGCCACCACCGGTACCACCTCCACCCCACCAACACCTGGGCACTCAGGGGGTCCTAAGGTGCCAACCACAGACTCGTGCCAGCTCAGCACCCAAGGCCAGTACCTGGTGGTCACCACTGAGCCCCTCAACCAGCCCCCCGTGAACCAGAGCTTCCTCCTGGCGGTGCTCGTGCTCGGGGTGACCCTGTTCATCGCCGTCTTGGTCCTGCTCGCCCTGCAAGCCCACGAGAGCTACAAGAAGAAGGACTACACGCAGGTGGACTATCTCATCAACGGCATGTACGCTGACTCGGAGATGTGAGGGCAGCGCCCCGGCCTCCGAGCCTGCCCAAGTGCTTCCGGACCCTTTTGGTGCAACTTAGGAGACACGCCAGATGCTAAAGGCACTTAATCGCCATCAGATTAACCCCACGGTCACTAGAGTTCTGCGTTTTTCATATTTATTTTTTTAAATGATGCCTCGGACGGCCCAGGCCGGAGCTGCCCAGGGAGCAGCTGGAGCCGGGCCGGAATTAAAGCGATGACCGATCTCTGGTCAGTGTGTCCCATGTCCCATGCATGAGCTGCGGCTCGCGGGGGGCGGGCTTAGCGGTTTCTGGGACTTGCGGCCCCAGGGGCCTGCTTCCCGATGCCCAGGCCCTCCCAGCGCCCCACCCCCACCCCTGGGTGCTATCCCCCAAGACTGCCCGCGCTCACTAGCCTGGAGCCCTTCAGAGGCTGCGCCCTTGGGTGTGAGCAAGGCCTCAGCCTCTGGCTCCACCTCCAGCCCCCTCCCCTCCCCGGAGGTCACTGGCCACTAGCCCCCCTCATTAACACAGCAAGAGACATCCAGGGCTTGGGGGGGCCTGAGCTAGGAAAGATGACCTTGGCCGCGGGAGGCCGCCCTGCACCAGCTGGGCAGGTGCCCCGAGCACGTTGTCTGCCACTCGGGCACTCGCAGGTGAGGCTGCTGCCCACTCGCAGGCACCCCGGGGCAGTGGATGAGGTGGGAGCAGCACAGGAGGAAGGCCTGCGCTCAGGGGAGGTGCCTGGGGGGGCTCAGTCTCCCTCTCCCCATCTCTGGGACTGCAGCCAGGACCACGGGGGCCATGGGAGGAGCGGGGTTCCCCCTGCATGGGGAGGCAGGGGCCAGTGTGGACATAAGAGTCAGGGCGGTTCTGGAAAGGAAGCTGGGCCCTTCGGTGACTTTGCTGCCTCCTCCCCGGGCTGACCTCTGGGGGGACAGTCAGAGCACCGCGATGAACGCCCCTGGCACTGCACAGAAGAGACCCGCTGGGAGCACCGAGGGGCCAGAGGCCTGCCCCTAAGGGGCTCTTTCCTTCACGGGGGAAACCGAGGCGCAGGGAGGGCAAGCTGCTGGCCCAAGGTCACCCCCCAGCCGGCGGCAGGACGGGGTTCACCCTGGGTCCGTCTGTCTGGGCGAACTCGGGCCGCGCTGGGCACAGGCAGCCCCGGAGCAGGACACCGGAGCCGCCCCTGCTTCCCGCGGCCGCCCCCTGGTGGCCGGGCGCGCCTGGCGCCCGGCGGCTTCGCGGGACCCTCCCCGGCTCCCTGGCTCCCCCGGCTCCCCCAGCCCCGGCTCCCCCATGCCCTGCTTCCCCGCCCCCCCTACCCCCATCCCTGCCCCCCTACCCCCATCCCTGCCCACCCCCGCCTACCCCATCCCCTGCCCCCCCCTACTCCATCCCCTGCCCCCCCCACCTACCCCCATCCCCTGCCCCCCCCCCCCTACCCATCCCCTGCCCCCCCCGCCTACCCCATCCCTGCCCCCCCGCCTACTCCCCATCCCTGACACCCCCCCCCCGCCTACCCCATCCCCCGGCCCCCCCCCCGCCTACCCATCCCCGGCCCCCCCCCCGCCTACCCCATCCCTGCGCACCCCCGCTTACCCCCATCCCTGCCCCCCCCTCCGCCGGCCTCCCCCACCCCCGGCCTCCCCTGGCCTGGCCCCCCGCGCCCCCAGCCCGGGGTCTCGCCTGCTGCGGGACAGAACGTTCTGGAGCAGCTCCAGGGCGCGCCCGGGACGCCCCCGCCAGGAGCCAGGCCTGAAGCCGGAGGAGGCAGCGGGCGCCCCAGGGGCGGGTCTCCCGTGCAGAGCGCCCTGCGCGCCCCGCTCCCGGCCCGGCTCAGCCCGCCCGCGCCTGCACACGCGCGGCACACGCGTGCACACGCACAGGCACACAGGCACACGCGGGCACATGGAAGGCACGCGTAGGCACACGCACAGGCGCACACATGGGCACGCTCAGGCACACAGGCACACGCAGGTGCACACGCATGCACAGTCACACGCATGCGCACACACAGGCACGCGCAGGCACACGCAGGTGCACACGCAGGCACACACAGGCACATGCACAGGCACGCGCACACAGGCACACGCAGGTGCACACGCAGGCTCACACAGGCACACGCAGGTGCACACTCAGGCACATGCAGGCACACGTAGGCACGCGCAGGTGCACACGCAGGCGCACACTCAGGCACATGCAGGCACACGCAGGTGCACACGCAGGCGCACACAGACACACAGGCACACGCAGGTGCACACACAGGCACGCGCAAGCGCACACACAGGCACACGCAGGCGCACGCAGGTGCACACGCAGGCGCACACACAGGCACACGCAGGTGCACGCGCAGGCGCACACGCAGGCACACGCAGGTGCACACACAGGCACGCGCAGGTACGCGCAGGCGCACACGCAGGCACACACAGGCACACGCAGGTGCACACACAGGCACACACAGGCACGCGCAGGCACGCGCAGGCACACGCAGGCGCACACGCAGGCGCACACACGGGCACGCGCAGGCACACCACACGCGCGGCTCACGCCCCGCAGCTTCCCAGGAATGCCAGCTGCGGGCGCCCTGGCCGGAGCCTCCCCCCCCCCCCCCCCCCCCGCCCGCAGGGCCCCCCCGCCGCACGCCCTCCCCCGCGGCAGGCCCCCCACCCCGCCGCAGGCCCCCCCCAGCCGCAGGCCCTTCCCCCGCCGCAGGCCCCCCCCCGCCGCAGGCCCCCCCCGCCGCAGCCCCCCCCCCCCCCCCGCCGCAGGGCCCGGCCTCGCAGTCTACACCGGGGGCTCTGCGTGCTCCCGGCACCCCGTGAGACTCGAGGCGCGGGACCCCGCAGCGGCAGCCGCCAGCCCGCGCCCCCCGGTGGCCCGTGTCCGGCGACGGCCACGGCGGCCACGTCCAGGCCGCGCCACCGTCCGGGCAGCCTGTCCTGCGCGGCCGCCCCTCCCGGCCCGCGCCGGCTCCGCGCCCCCGGGGGCCTGTGCGGACGCGGGGGGCGAGGGGGGCCTCCTCGGGCGCCCCGTCCCCGGCTCAGCCGCCGCGTCTCCGCCTCGCCTCCACGCGGGGCCGGCGCGGCCGCGTCCAGGGACCACCTTCTGGTCTCCCCGAGGACGCCCTTCGCTGGTTTCGTCTCCTCTGATTGAGTCGCTGCTCCCCGATCTTCACGACTCTCCTCCTCCTGGGTCCAGTTTGCTCTTCTTTCTCCTTCACGGAACCTCGCGGGGCGACCCTGTGTCTCCCTTAGGTGACAGGAACTGGCGGCTCTCAGCGTCCTCCCGACACCCGCCTCTCCCGCCTGGGAGCTTTGCTGTTCTGTGTTTACATTTCATTGGTTTCAAGTCATTTTCTGATTTTCTTTTAAAGATTTGTTTATTTATTTATTTGTCCAAGCACTGGGCACAGTCAGAAGCGCGGGAGGGTGAGAGAATCCACCAGAGCCAGAGCGGGGAGCAGAGCAGGCAGAAGGACCGAAGGACACTGCTGAGGGGAGCAGCGGGCGGGACAGGAGAGGTCTGCGCACCATGCGGGACCCTCCTCTGGTGGCCGGGGAGCAGCCGGGGATCGAACCGGCGCCGCAGAGGCTGCGGGCAGCTTCACAGCCCAGCGCTCAACGCTGCGCCACCGGGGAGGCCCATTTTCTTATTTTCTTTGTCGCTGTTTTCCTCGACTCATTACTTAAGAACATGTTGTTTGATTTCCACATATTTGTGAATTTTCCAGTTTTTGATGTTCGATCCCATCGTGATCAGAAAAGATACCTGTATTACTTCAGTCTTTCAAAACTTGTCAAGATTTCCTTTGCGGCCCAACCTAGGATCCATCACGGAGACTGCGCCATGTCTAGTGGAAAAAGCAGGTGTTCTCCCATGGCGGGGCGCGCTGCGTCTGGCTGTTAGATATAAGTGGTTTATAATAGTGCTCAAGTTCTCTTTTTCCTTACTGGTCTTCTGTCCCGTTGTTCTATCCATTATTAAAAGTAAGGTATTGAAATCTCCCACCATTTTGTTAGACCTGTTCTTCCTTTCAGTCTGTCAGTTTTTTGTTTCATATATTTTGGGGCTCCTGTGTTAGGTCTGCTGTCATTTTCGTATATATTTTTTCAAGATTTATTTATTGGGGGCCTCCCTGGTGGTACAAGGGGTTAAGCACTGCACTATGAAGCTATCCGCAGCCTCTGCAGCAAGAGTTCGATCCCCAGCCAGCCAGGGAGAAATCCACATGGCGAGGCGGACCTCTCCTGGCTCGCCCGCTGCTCCCCTCAGCAGTGGATTTCGGTCAGTCTGCCTGTTCTGTTCCCCGCTCTGTCTCTGGTGAATCCTCTCACCCCCTGCACATCTGGCCTGTATCCCAGTTCTTGTACCCAACCCGCGCTACAGAGGCTGCAGAGAGCTTCACAGCGCTGCACTCAACCGCCTGCGCCACCAGGGAGGCCCAAGATTTATTTATTTATGCATACAAGAGCTGAGGTACAGGCCAGAGGTGTGGGGGGTGAGAGGATTCACCAGAGACAGAGTGGGGAGCAGAACAGGCAGATCTACTGAGATACACTGCTGAGGAGAGCTGCGGGCGAGACAGGAGAGGTCTGCTGCACCATGTGGGTAGCTCCCTGGCCGGCTGGGGATCAAACTTGTGCTTCAGAGGCTGCAGACAGCCTCATAGGTTGCGTCTTAACCCCTTGTGCCACCAGGGAGGTCCCTTTCATATATCTTGGTGAATTGAATCTTTTATCAAATTGTAATGTCCTTATCACTGCATAACTTTTTTGGACTTAAAGTCTATTTTGTCTGAAATAATATGGCCGGCTCACCTCTTTTGGTTGTCATGTGCTCAGAATATCTTTTTCCATCCTTTTGCTTTCAATCTCTGTGTCTTTGTGCCTGAAAGTGAACCTTTATGGGTAGATTATAAGTGAATCATGGTTGTGTTTAATCTAATTTGCTAATCTCTGTCTCTCAATTGGAGAGTTTAATCCATTCACATTTAAAGTAATTACTGATAAGGAAGAATTTATGTCGCCACTTAGCTGTTTGTTTTCTGTGACTTATATTTTCCTGTCCTGCATTTCTCCATCACTGCCTTTTTTGGAATTGGTTGATTTTTATAGAAAAGCATTTTAATTGTCTTCTTTCCACATATTTTTCAGTTGTTTATATATTTTCTACATATTTTTTAGTTATTTAGTGGTTGCCTTTGAATTACAAATAGCCTCTTAGAACATCTTACTTTGAGTAAAACAACTTTGTTTAAATAGTGTACCAACAGGGCCTCCCCTGGTGGTGCAGCGGTTGAGCGCTGGGCTGTGAGGCTGCCCGCAGCCTCTGCAGCGCAGGTTCATTCCCCAGCCACCGGCGAGGGACCCACAAAAAAAAAAATAATAAAATAATAAAAATAAATAATGTACCAACAACTGCTCCTGTGCATCTTGATTCCTCCCCTTGGTATTGCTATTGTCACAGATTAAATCTTTACATATTGCCCATTAGCACAAAATTTTTATTTTGTTAAAATCAAATTTATAAGCTAAGGCTCACATTTTGGGTGTTAAATCTAAGCAAGTTTTACCTAATCCATGATCACAAAGCAATTGTACATCTGCATGCAAAAAAAGAAAAAAAATCCATATCAATCCATATTACTCAACATGTACAAAAACTAAAATATATCAGAGACCTAAATGTAAAACACAAAAATAAAAAACCAGAAAATAAATTAAAAGTTTATTTCTTGTAGTGTGCAGTTGCATTTCAAAAAGTACGTTTTAACTATCCCTACCTTTTATTTATTTATTTTTTTTAAAGAGGCATGCTTTATTTATTTGTTTGTTTGTTTATACAAGCACTGGGTACAGTCAGAAGCGCGGGAGAGTGAGAGGATTCACCAGAGCCAGAGCGGGGAGCAGAGCAGGCAGAAGGACCGAGGGACACTGCTGGGGGGAGCAGCGGGCGGCAGGAGAGGTCTGCGCGCCATGTGGGACCCTCCTCTGGTGGCCGGGGAGCAGCCGGGGATTGAACTGGCGCCGCGGAGGCTGCAGGCAGCTTCGCAACCCAGCGCCCAACCGCTGCGCCACTGAGGAGGCCCTATCCCTACCTTTTAATTCAAAGGTGTCGCTAATTTGTTTGCTGTGATGATTGATATGGTTATATTCAAATTCTTCCTCTTGCTCTTCAAGTTCTATTTGTCCATCTGTTCTCTCTTCTACCTGTGCTTTTTTTCCTGCCTTCTCATGTGTGGAGTGTTTTAGGATTCCATTTCATCTCCAATTTGGGCTTATAGGCTAAAACTCTTAGGTCTTGCATTTGAGTGGTTGCTGTGTAGTGTGATTTATAACTTTCCGTAGTCTACGTTCAAGTGCTATTATTATAGAACTTCACATGCAAGCAGCTTATAATAGTGCATTTCCATTTCTTTGTTCCTACTCGCTCTGCTACTGTTGTCACGCACGCTCCACTTTTATATAAACCTACATTTTGTTTTGTTACCTTATATTGAGATTTAAATGAGAAAAAACTTGATCTGCTCGCCCGGGTAGTTATACTGTTCCCAGTGGCCTCTGTTGCCCTGAGCAGGTCCAGTCTCCCTGAGGCCTCTTCCTCCCGCCCACCTAGGGCTCGCTTTGCTGTTAGCCACCTGACCCTCTCCTTGCCCCATCTAATTGGCTGTTAATCCTACACAGTGTTTCAGCTCAGACATGTATATTGAAGTTAAATTTTTTTAAATTTGATTTTTGCATGTAAGAACTGGGGTGCAGGGGCCTCCCCTGATAGCACAGCAGTTGAGCGCTGGGTTGCGAGGCTGCCCGCAGCCTCTGCAGTGCCAGTTCGATCCCCGGCCATCGGCGAGGGTCCCACAAAAAAAAAAAAAAAAAAACTGGGGTGCAGGCCAGAGGTGCGGGGGGTGAGAGGATTCACTAGAGACAGAGTGGAGAGCAGAACAGGCAGGTCCACTGAAACCCACAGCTGAGGGGAGCAGCAGGAGACAGGAAAGGTCTACTGCGCCCTGTGGGTCAGCTCCCTGGCTGGGGATCAAACTCAAGCCGCAGAGGTGACAGCGCTGAGACTCAGCCCCTAGGCCACCAGAGAGGTCCCTGAAGTTCAACTTGGATATTTTAAAAAATACTTGCTGCATCTCTTCTTAACTTTCTAAATTCCTTCTTCAGTTTCCTTGGCCCGTGGGATGCAGTGATAGGTGAAAGGTCGATGCAGGAGACCTGCCTCCCCCTGACAACGTGCGCAGCTTCACTGACCCCCACCTTGGGTCCGTGAAGTCCGCCTGGGGCGCAATAAATTTTCCCTTCCTTTGAGAAAGCTTAGCCTGGCTCTCCTTTTCTTTATTGCGCTGAACCTTTCGATAGGAACTGTCCATGTCCCTCTTTAGTGACCGGGTCATCTGGGTTGTGTGTGGTTTGATCTCCACTGACTGAACTTCCTCCTCTTCCTGGCACCTAGTTCTTGTGGCTCTGCAGACTGGACAACCTTTGCTGCAGCCTTACACGCCCGTGCTAGTTTTTGTCTTTTTTTTTAAGATTTATTTATTTATGCATACAAGAGCTGCGGTACAGGCCAGAGGTGTGGGGAGGGTGAGAGGATTCACCAGAGACACAGTGGGGAGCAGAACAGGCAGACTGACTGAAATCCACTGCTGAGGGGAGCAGCGGGGAGACAGGAGAGGTCTGCTGCGCCATGTGGGTCGGCTCCCCGGCCAGCCGAGGGACGAACTCGTGTTGCAGAGGCTGCAGATTGCTTCACAGGGCTGTGCTTAATCCCTTACACCACCAGGAAGGCCCCCGTGCTAGTTTTTAAAGTGATTTTACTTTGCTTTGTGTGTGCTATTTTTGTGTTCATATAAATATCCATGAACTTTGTTCTGGGACATGGTTCAGTGCCTTGGAAATAGCGGGGTGCTTCCTGGCACGGCTCTGTCTGCTGACCTGGCAGCACTCATCCAGGGCTCCTCTGGGGGGAGCTCTGAGAACCCTCAACCCATGCCAGCTCTGTGCCGGCTCCACTCCGGCGGTGGGAGCAGGAGCCGCGTTCCCCGGCCTGTGGAGCTGTGGTGATGGTTCCCTCCTCTCCTTCTGGGAGTTTCTTTCCCTGGCCTCGGTGTTTTCCTCCCAACCACGCGGTGATTGGTGCTCAGCTTAATCACATCTCAAGGACTTGCAGATCCCTGAAGCCCAAGCTCCCGTCCTCCTCCCTCTCCCTCTCCTTTCCAGTTCTCTGCCCTGTGAATTCTGGCCTGGCCCTCCCTAGCCTGCCAGCTCCGCCTTCACGGGCGCTGCCAGGCGGCCCCATTTCCTCCTCCCGGCAGCGCAGGCTGGCAACTCCTTCAGACAACAAGACGGTGCAATCGCCAGGCCGCGCCACATTCTTTCTTCTCCCGCAGGGACCACGAGTGACAAACAAGAACAATAAAACCATTAGAATTTAAAGAAGCACCAAAAGTTTTATTTTTTTTAAAGATTTGTTTATTAATTTATGCATACAAGAACTGGGGTACGGGGCAGAGGTGTGGGGGGTGAGAGGATTCACCAGAGACAGTGTCAGCAACAGAACAGGCAGATTGAAATCCACTGCTGAGGGGAGCAGCGGGGAGACAGGAGAGGTCTGCTGCACCTTGTGGGTCAGCTCCCTGGCTGGGGCTCGAACTCGTGCTACAGTGGCTGTGAGTAGCTTCATAGTGCTGTGTCTTAACCCCTTGGGCCACCAGGGAGGCCCCTTATTTTTTTTTTAAAGATTTATTTTATTCTTATGCATGCAAGAACTGGGGTGTAGGTCAGAGGTGCAGGGGTGGGGGGTGAGAGGACTCACCAGAGACAGAGTGGGGAGCAGAGCAGGCGGATCTACTGAAATCCACTGCTGAGGGGAGCAGTGGGAGACAGGAGAGGTCTGCTGTGCCCTGTGGCCAGGGATCATGCTGCGATGATGCTGCGATGATAGCTTGATAGCGCTGTCTTTAACACCTGCGCCACCAGGGAGGCCCCAAAGAGTTTTAAATACTTAAATTTAAATTTAAGAAAGATGTGTAGGACCTGTGAGCTGAAAACCGCAAAATGCTAATGAAAGAAATCAAACAAGACCGAAGTACCAGAAAGAGATCCTGTGTTCCTGGCCTGGAAGACCTGAGATATGTACCAGCCTGAGTGCACACGCATGTGCATATATGTGTGACACATATGTGTACCACTATAGTTAGTGACAATTCTCTACACATTGATCTATGGATTTCATTCCATTCCAACCAAAATCCCAACAGGATATTTTTGTAACTATCAACTAGCTGATTAAAAAAATTATATGAAGAGTCAAAATAAATTTATAAAAGAACAAAGTTGAAAAGCTCTCATACACTCCCTGGCATTTTAGCAAAGATCAAAAGGCAAATCCATGAGAAAAGGAAAGTCTTTCAACAAACGGTGCTGAGAAACTAGGATGTACAGACATAAAATGGGAGGAAAAGGAAAAATCCCAACTTCTATTCACTCTTTATATAAAGATTAGCCAAAAGTAGAGTTCAGTCTTAAATGTAAAACAAAACATTGCAGGGCCTCCCTGGTGGCACAAGGGGTTAAGACATTACCTATGAAGCTATACGTAGCCACTGCAGCACAAGTTCGATCCCCGGCCAGGGAGCTACCCACATGGTGCGGCAGACCCCTCCTGTTTCGCCCGCTGCTCCCCTCGGCAATGTACTTTGGTCAATCTGCCTGTTCTGTTCCCCACTCTGTCTCTGGTGAATCCTCTCACCCCCGACACCTCTGGCCTGTACCCCAGTTCTTGTACGCATAAAGAAATATTTAAAAACAAACCACAACATCGCAAAAGACTCTTTGTAGAAAACACAACAGCGTAATCTTCATGATCCTAAATTAGGCAAAGAATTCTTCTATAGGATGCCAAACTCATAATCAAGACCCTTAAAATAAAAAATTCTTCAAAATGAAAAGCTTTCGCTCTGTGAAAGATGCTGTTAAGACAACATGAAGCCACAGTTATAAATCACTTTTCCAAAAAGGGACTGTTCTCGGCAGATATGCAGAGCTCTTCAAATGCAACAATAAGAAAACAATCCAGTTTTAAAGTGGGTGAAAGATCGGACACTTCAACAAAGAAGGTAGAAAAATGGCAAATAAGTCAATGAAAAAAATGTTCGACACCATTAGTCAGTCCCTAAGGACATGCAAATTAAAACCATAGGATCCCCAAGACCTACCTACCTACGAATGTCCGAGAATGGCAGGAATTAAAGACCGACCACAGCACCCAACGAGGAGGACACGGAAGGCGGGGCCTCTCCTGCTGCTGGTAGAGACAGAGCGCGCAGATCTGAAAACTGGGTTGGCAGTTTCTTCTAAGACGCGGCACGTGCCCTTGGGCCCGGCAATCCTACTTCATCATTTACCGAAATGAAATGAGCACTTACCTTCACCCCCAACCCTGAAGATGAGCGTTCACAGCAGCATTAGTCACAGAGCGAGAAACTGGAAACAACCCAAAGGCCCTTCCGTGAGAGAACAGACGAGAACAGACGGCCACAGGGAAGTCCATCCAGCAACAATGCGCAAAAGCATTAAGGTAAGTGAAAGAAGCCGGACTCCAAAGGCCACACGCTGAAGAATTCCAGTCACATGACAATTAGAGAAAAGACCAGAGGGCAGATGAGTGATGCCCACGGTAAAGAGGCAGCATGCGGGGTGATGGGCCTGTTCTGTCTTCCCACCGTACCGGTGCACAGGAAGGCTCGCGGGCATGTGGGACACACACACACACCACAACAACCCTGCCTCTCAACTTTTTTAAAGATGTATTTATTTATGCATACACGAACCGGGGTACAGGCCAGAGGTGTCGGGGGTGAGAGGACTCACCAGAGACAGAGTGGGGAACAGAACAGGCGGATTGACTGAAATCCACTGCTGAGGGGAGCAGCAGGGAGACAGGAGAGGTCTGCTGCGCCGTGTGGGTAGCTCCCTGGCCGGGGATGGAACTCGTGCTGCAGTGGCTGTGGACAGCCTCATAGGTTGCATCTTAACCCCTTGCACCACTTGGGAGGCCCCCTGCTCTCATTTTTAAACTCCAGCTCACCGGGACAGAAGATTCTTATATTTAATCCAACGTTTCCAGGGAGCTGAGTCTCCCGGGCAGCTTCCTGATACTCGGAACGCCTCATGTCCTGGTGCTCCTGCTCCCTCCAGCCCAGTGTCCCCACCGTGTCCACACCCTGGTCTCGCTCCCCTGCATCTCTCTGCTCCCGGGAGCTGCTCTCCCTCCGAAAAAAGCTGCAACCAGCACCAGCCGCCATCTAAGTCAGTGGATCTCCCGCGGGGGTGATGTTGCCCCCAGAAGGTCTAAGACAACATCTGGACACGGGTTCAGGTGTGCCTGGGGCACGGGCAGGCAAGGCCAGGGCTGCTGCTCAACATCCCACCATGCGCCGGGCAGCCCCCGAGGGGAAGTGTCCGTTGCAGAGTCACCAGAGCCAGTGCTGAGGACTTGCTGGGACCTGACACCCACCCCCCACCCCACCCCCCGCTAGCACCGCCTCTCCTTGCCGATGGAGGCCGCTACAGCCTCGCCCAGGCCACCCCTCGGCCTCCCACCCGCTCTGCGCCCCTGCCCCACGGAGTACTCTCATCCTCCTCAGAGCTGACAGGGGGAGAGCTGCCTGCACCCACGGGCGCTCTCGGGGCCAGTCCCGACGCTCGCCCCAGAGGCGAGGACACACTCTTCCACTTGGCAGAGGTCGCTTGGGACCTCCCAGGGGTGGGGTCAGGGGCTGCCTAGGCTGCCAAGAGCTTGAAAATGGAAACTAGAGAGAGGGAGCAGCAGAGGCGGGGCCCCATGGGGCGGGAAACCCGGAAGCCTGTACCCCGGAGGTCACGTCCCAGGGGGTGCGATGCCTTCTGCTGGAAGGCCCGGGCGCGGCCCCCAGGAGCAGGGCCAGCCAGCTCCACCTGAGGCCGGCACCCGGCCTGGGGGACGGTGGGGCCTGGTTCCGCTCACAGGCCGTAGCCCAGAGCGTGCTCCGAACCCAGAGGTGCCGCGGGGGCCCCTGGTCTCAGGTTTCTCTCGGGAGAATGTGCCCTTTTGAAAAGGTCTAGAAGAGTCTCGGAAAGAATTCCACTTTCTTCCCCAGCACTCTCTTTTGGGGGGTTTTCATCTTTCCAGGTTATGATCTTTGGGCTTTCGAGGTTTTGGGATTTAACCGTCCAGGTTCTGGCATGAGGGATTGTGTTCTTTGGGATCACGACCCAAAACCCCAACAAATGTGACTCTTCTCCCAACCCTGCCTGGGCCCCCAGTCTTCTGGACCCTTCCAGACCGTCTGTCCTTCTTGGCAGCCAGCTTGCTCCACTGCGCAGTCGGTACCGCGCTGTCGTCGCTGGTCAGTGACAAGCTGTGACGGCTGCTGTGACTGCCAGAGGACCATGTCAGGTGCACGAGGGTGCCCTCAGGGGCCAGGATGCATTGTCTCCAACATCCCCCCAGGAGGCTCAAAAGCAAGGCCTACGCTTCTCCCAAGCCCAGCGTGAGCCTGCTTCAGAGGCAGCAGCAGAGTGAGTGATATTTGGGGTGCAAGGGTCATGACATCAAAGAAAAAGGGGGTCAACTATGGTCTGTGGAGGGGGGAAGGCAAGCTCGGGCTGCCGTAGATGAGGATGCACGTGGGGGTGGGGGTGAGCTGGACGAGGACAATGTAGAAGGTCAGAAGTGACCCGCGGAGCTAGAGGATCACGTTGCAAAAGGGAACCCAAGCACCCAGGAGGGTGGGAGCCCCCAAACTTGCCATGTTTACAAAATCCCTAGAACGGAGCACCCAGGTTGGAACACTTCAAAAAACATGCGCATGGGCCTCCCTGGTGGTGCAAGGGGTTAAGCACAGCACTGTGCAGCTATCCCAGCCACTGCAGCACGAGTGCTATCCCTGGCCGGCCAGAGAGCTACCCACATGGCGCAGCAGACCTCTCCTGACTCGCCTGCTGCTCCCCTCAGCAGTGTACTTCGGTCAATCTGCCTGTTCTGTTCCCCGCTCTGTCTCTGGTAAATCCTCTCACCCCCCGCATCTCTAGCCTCTACCCCGGTTCGTGTACGCATAAATAAATAAATCTTAAAAAACAAACAAACAGGGCCTCCCCGGTGGCGCAGCGTTGAGCGCTGGGTTGCGAAGCTGCCCGCAGCCTCTGCGGCGCGGGTTCGATCCCCGGCTGCTCCCCGGCCACTGGAGGAGGGTCCCACATGGCGCGCAGACCTCTCCTGCCGCCCGCTGCTCCCCTCAGCAGTGTACTTCGGTCCGTCTGCCTGCTCTGCTCCCCGCTCTGGCTCTGGTGAATCCTCTCACCCTCCCGCGCTTCTGACTGTACCCAGTGCTTGTATAGATAAATAAATAAAAATAAATCTTTAAAAAACAAACAAAAAAAATTGCACCTGACCTGCTGGCTTATTTTTCTTTGTAAACAGCAAGGTAAGTGCTTTGATCTAAACAGCAACACTTATGCATACGCACATGTGGCTGATTCTTCTTCACGGATTCTTTATTTGTGAATTTGTCTTTACTTAAAATTGACTTGCGGGGGCCTCCCTGGTGGCGCAGGGGTTAAGACGTAGCACTATGAAGCTATCGGCAGCCACTGTAGCACAAGTTTGATCCCTGCCAGGGAGCTGACCCACAGGACGTAGCAGACCTCTCCTGTCTCCCCACTGCTCCCCTCAGCAGTGTGTTTCAGTCAATCTGCCTGTTCTGCTCCCCACTCTGTGTCTGGTGAATCCTCCCAGTCCTGGCACCTCTGGCCTGTGCCCCAGGTCTTGCATGCATGAATAAATAAATCTTTTTTAAAAATAAAATAAAATAAAATTGACTTGCACCCCAAAAATGCACACTTGGTGAGCGTTTGTGGTCATTTGCAGACACGAGTCTGTGCAGAGAGGTGAAAACTCAAGCCGCCAGACACCAGGGCCGCGGCCTCTTATTTCTACTCACAGACGGTCAAGAAACCCGTGGTTCGCTGGCTGCTCAGAACGAGTCTTGGGAGGTCTGCTCCTTGGAGGGGGCGTCACTGTTTAAAACGGCCCCAGGCACAGAACTCAAGGGCTGGCTGGTGCATCTTAGCAGCGTTGGTCAGCTAGTCAACTAGGTAGCCAGCTAGTCAGCTAGTTAGTATACTAGTTAACTTGTTAGACAGCAAGTTAATCAGTCAGCTAGTTAGCAAGTTAGCCGGCTAGTTAACTAGTCAGCTAGGTATTAACTAGTTAGCTAGTTTGCCAGCAAGTTAGTGAGTTAGTCAGCAAGTTAGGTAGTCGGCTAGTTAGCTAGTCAGCCAGTTAACTAGTTAATTAGCTAGTTAGCTAGCTAGGTAGTTGGCTAGTTAGTCAGGTAGTTAACTAGTTTGTCAGCTAGTTGGCTAGTTAGCGAGTTAGCTAGTTAATTGCTTGTTGGGTGACCTGTTAGCACAGGACCCGTGTGATGTTACTTCGGACTCAGGTGCCCACTTAACAACACAGGAGCTTGGGGGCCCAAGGGCGCCCACAGTCTGCGGAACCTATGCCCGGCGTCGGCCCCTGTCCTCAGCAGGCGCCCTAGGCCGGCCACGCTGCAGGGGGTCCACACCCCTTCTCCCCCAGGCTGGTGATTCCCCGTGGGCAGACCACGTCCGTGTATCTGTCCCTTGCACGATCACTCGAGGGGCTGCTTCCGCCACTGGGCTGTTGCCATCACCTGGCGTGCTCTTGTTCAGCAAACACACGTTTGCAGCATGCGAGCCTGGGTCGCGCACGGTGCGTCTCCCGATGGGGCACTTTGCTCCTAAGTCATGCTGCATCAGCGGAGACTGGGTCCCGGAGGAGGGTGGCCAGGGGTTCCACCCCCCACCCCGCGCCCCCATGGGCAGGCCCCACAGCAGCCGGTGGGGACCCCCACCTGGCCGGAACCCTGCTTTCCCACTGAGCCCAGCGCGGTTCTGACCGGCCTGATTCGCGGGGCAGCCGCTTGTGATGTGAAAACAAGTCTTTTCTTCGCTAAAGTGTCTTCTCCTCCCTCCCAGGGCCTGTGCTCTGACTCTCCCGCCCGCCCGCCCTGCCCACAACTATAAGAAGACGCGCAGCACCCCGCGCCACCCCGTGCCACCTGCAGCTGGCCATCCGCAACGACGAGGAGCTCAACAAGCTGCTGGGCAAGGTGACCATCGCGCAGGGCGGCGTCCTGTCCAACATCCAGGCCGTGCTGCTGCCCAAGAAGATGGAGAGCCACCCCAAGGCGAAGGGCACGTGAAGCGGCGCCCGCGCCCCCCGCCCGCCGTGGGCTTCTCTGCCAGGTCACCCGGAACACTTGGAGGAAAACTGTCCCCACTTTCGACTCAGGAGGTGGAATCCCCCAGGGGACAAGGTTTCTGTGAGACCGAGGAGCGAGTGAAGGGCGAGGAGTCAGCCGGACCCACTGCACCCTGGCAGGTTGAGGGGTTCCAGGCTATGCTGACCAGACAGCCGCTAGAGGCGCCCCTGGGGCTGGAAGGTTCCCTGGGACTGTGAGAACAGCAGCCACCCTTCCCCCCTTTCACTCAGCGACTGCAGCCCTGACCCGTCCTGACGCAACAACAAGAGTCTTCAGCCCCCTCACCAGCACCTTGAACCTGGGCCATCCCCAGAAGCAATTCAGGGAAACACCCCCGAATATACAATGTTGCATAACTGACTGGCTGTCACAGAAGCGATGAAAAGGTCAGAGGTGTCTCCATGGAGCAGCAGCCCAGGTCAAGGCGCTTCCTTCCCAGCTGTTTCCCCACCTTGTGAGTGTGCAACATGCTGCAGTGATGTGCACAGCACTGGACTTATGATGAACACAGCCTGTCGCCCCCAGGTGGGGGACGTGCCCCCACATCAAAAAGTTCCTCCTGGATCTTGCCCCGGTGGGTCACCCGCCAGAGGCCAGCAGCTCCAGAGCTCTACCTCCTCCGCACATCAGGGTTTTCTGTCCCAGGACAGCCCACATTTGGGACCAAGAAAATTTTTTTTTAAGATTTATTTTATTTATGCATAGAGGAACCGGGGTGTAGACCAGAGGTGCGGGGGGTGGTAGGGTGAGAGCATTCACCAGAGACAGAGTGGGGAACAGAACAGGCAGATCCACTGAAACCCACAGCTGAGGGGAGCAGCGGGGAGACAGGAGAGGTCTGCTGCGCCCTGTGGGTCAGCTCCCTGGCCGGGGATCGAACTCATGCTGTGGTGTCTGCCAATAGCTTCATAGTGCTGAGACTTAACCCCTGTGCCACCAGGGAGGCCCTCAAGTAATTTGTACGCTGTGGTTTCCAATCTTTCACCTCAATATGATGTTTCTGGAATTCACCCACGTTGCCTGCTTTGGGGATATTATAATTGGCCACAAATATCTCTGAAGAAAAATAGGGGGGGAGGGGTCGCGGGAGGGGAAGAGACAAAACGAGAGATTAGAACCGAAGAAAAGCAGAGCCCTCAAGTCCACACTGATAGATCTCAACAGACCAGCAGCTGGAGAAAAGGGGCGTCTGTCCCGTCTCAGTACCTCTCTGCAGGATGCTTCCTTGTTGCAAAGGCTTTCCAGGGGAGCAGCCTGGCTGACACCCCCCTGATCCAGTGCCCCAGGTGCGCATCTGCAGTTGGGGGGCCTGGCAGCCCTCCACCACCTGCAGGAAGCGGTCAGAACATAGCCTCTCTGCTGGGCCATTCCTGCCCTTGCCTTGTGGTGAGCAGCCAGCAGAAAAGCCCCAGCTGAGGGGCGAAGTGCTGAACAGCTGACCTGCTCCCCTGGGGGCTGAGGTGGTACAAGCTGAGGAGAGAGTGGGGAGCAGGTCCAGGCTGCAGGAAGCTGGAGAGGGCCCAGCCAGGGATCCCGGGGCCCTAACCAGCTCCCGGCCCAAGGACTCTCTTAGGGTCACTGGGGAACTTGTCCTTGGTCTGCAGATTAAAAGGCAGCGGCCCAGTGACATGAATTTCCCGATTTCCATCCCGGTGTCTGGATTTGTCAGCGGTTATCTTGGGGGGGCGGGGGGGACGCGCCCGACTCGTCCCAAGGCCAGGGCGCTGGCACGGGGCTTCTTCTGCTCTATCCCGCTTCCCCGAGAGTGAAATTGCTTGAAAAATCCTAAGATGACGCTTTCCCTTGAGGAAACCCCTTCTGCGGCTGCTGGTCCAGTCTGTTTCCTCCCTGGGTGGGGGGTGGGGGCAGTGGGCTGTGGGGAAGGTCAGAGGGGGTGGGAGGCACCCCCGGACACAGGGCCGGCCGAGGCCTGCGTGGTGGCCCCGGGGGGCACGAATCCCAGGGCGTCCAGGCCGGGAGGCTCAAGCTTGTCCCGCGAGGCTTCGCCAGCACCCACCCCGGAGTGGGGTTGGAGACCTGCTCGCAACCACTGCGTCAGAGAGGTCGCTTCAGGCTCCCTGCACCGAGCCTCTCCCTGCCCCCAGGCCCGGGCGCTGTTTGGGGTGCTGGAGACGGAGCCCCGTGGCAGGCCCACAAAGTCCGCTGCCTTCAGGCAGCCTGGAGCCCGGGACGGACAGCCGGCGGCCCGCAGGGCAGACCTGAGCCCAGCTCCTGCTTGCGCTGTGCGGCCTCTTCTTCCCCTGCCTGCGCCGCGGGCAGCTAAGGCCCCTTCCGAGGCACAGAGAGGAGGGCAGTGCGGGGCAGGTGGCAGGCAAGGACAGTGCAGGGGGCCTAGTGGGGTTCAGGAGGTGGCCAGACAGCCAGCAGCCCCCGGACGGGTCACCGGTGGTCCTGGGTGTGCCCCCTGCCCTGTCCCACTAGCCTAAGACACCCCGTCTTCTGGGCAGGGCTGGGGGAGCAGAGTCCATGGGCCGACACGCCATTTACACAAGAAGCTACCTGCCCGGGCCTGGAATCCTGGGGTCAGCATGATCCCCCCAGCCCGCGGACACAGTCCCAGCAGCAAGTCCCTGCCAACTGGGTGAACCCGGCTTCCCACAACAAAGCAGTTGAGCTGGAGAGTTCCACAAAGGCGGGGCGGGGCAGGCTGGGTCTCTGGGGGCTCCTGCGCCCCATTGACAGACTGGAATAGACCGTGGCCTCAGCGTGTGCCTGGCCAGCGTGCCCCTCCCAGGCCAGCTCCAGGCTGGGCTGGCACTCCTGGGCTTCCGGGGTTGGCCGGGCACCTTCCGCCGACTCAGTCTTTCTTTAGAGCTGTTGGTATCTGCGTGTGTCCGGGCCTGGCGGGGCCCCACTGCCTCTGTGGCTTAGCACCTCCACTTTGGGGCATCCAGAGACTTCACAGGGAAAATGCCAATGGCTCCTGTCACAGGGGGCTGGGCAGGTGCCTGGCCGCACTGCTTCCTGTCCCCTCCCCCTCTGTGCCAGCTGGCAGGAGGCTGCCTCCAGCTGGCCATGCTCACTGCGGGAAGTTAAATTTCCAGCCTCTCCCAGGAGGGCCCCTCTTAGCGGTGCCCTCTGTCCCACGCAGCCTCCTGTCCCCTTCCAGCCTCTCCCTCTTAGCGGTGCCCTCTGACCTCCCTGGGTCGGGAGCCCTAAAGGCCCCAGCCTTCAGCAAGGCTCCAGGCACAGGGCCGGATCCCCGCACCCTCTGGGCCTCCCACTGGGTCTGGAAGAGCAGCCAGTCACGGGGGCACAGGGGGCGCAGAGACCCAGACCCGGCGGCCTGCAGGGAAGCTGTGCGTGGGTTTGCGGCCGTCTCTCCTGCCAGGCTGTGGGCCCAGCCTTTTTGGCCCAGCACGGGGTGGAGAACAAAGGGAGGAGCGGGCACCTTGGGCATCCCGGAGTTTTACAGGCGGGGGTGTCAGCCCCAGGAGCCCAAGGAAAGCGCCGCCTGGGCCGGGCCGGGCTGCACACTCGGCCCCGGGGGTCCACGCAGGCAGTGGCTGCCCATGGAGGCAGCGGGCATCGAGGGCAGGGCGGGCCGAGGGGTGGCAGAGGCAGCCTCACTGGCATGCGTTTATGAAAATCTTGCAAAGTTTAGTGACAAATCAGAAATTACGACGACCGAAGCCTCGGCCGGCCAAGCGTCTGCACCGAGGAAGCGGCTACCGGGCACCGACGTTCGCAGTCGGGGAGACGGTGGGGACCTGCGGCTCCCCGGGGAGGGGGCAGGGGGGCGTCGGGAGGAACTTCGGGCCCGAGGTCTGGACCTGCCGCCGCCCGCGAGGCGCGGGCCTGGGCCAGCCGCGGCGCCCGTCTGCCGTCCGCAGAGGCGCAGGGGCGCCCCGTCCACGGCGGTCGGGGGAGAGCCCGGGGGCCGCGCGTCGGGCGGGGGGCGCCGCGGCCTGCTCCGGGCCCGGACGGGATCGCGCGGGGTCCGGAACCACCTGTCCGCCCACCTGCTCGGCACCTGCCCGGGGCCCGCCCCAGCCTGTCCACCCCCCGACCCCCTCGGGGGTGCGCCCTGCACCCCGGCCCGGGCCCGACCGGCCGTCTCGGCGGCGCCCGAGCCCCGCGCCTCAGTTTCCCGGCGCGGGCGGGGGCGGGCGCGGGGGCCGGGCCGGGGCCGGGGCCGGGGCGGGGGCGGGCGGCGCCGCAGGGCGGTGCGCTCCGGCCGCTGATTGTTAGTTGCGATTGTGGGTCGCGGCGCCGGGTCGGAAGGGCGGGGCGTCCACTCCCGCCGGCGCACCCCGCGGCTGGGACCGGCCCGGCTCGGAGGGGCGGCTCGGGCGGCCGCGGCCCAGCGGGGGGAGGCGGAAGCGCCGGGGCCGCCGCACAGTGGGCGCTGGGCGGCCGCCCGACCCCGCGCGCGCCGGCTGCCGGGGGCGCGGGCTCGGCGGGCGGGGGCCCGGGCCCGGCCCCACAACAAAGAGCCGGGCGCTGGGGGCCGCCGCCCGTCGGCGCGACCCTGGGCACGGGGCGGGGCGCCCGAGCAGGCCGGGGCGGCCTCCCGGGGCGGCGGCGCGAGGAGCCGGGCGGGGGTCGGGCGCGCGGCGGCCGCGGGCCGAGGTGGCGCCCGAGGGGCGCGCGGCGACGCCGCCTCCAGCCGCGATTTAAAGGGCAGCGAGGGGCGGAGGGATCCCTCGCCGACGGTTCAGCGCGGATCCCTCCGCCGCGAGCGCAGTCCGGGCCGGCTCGGCGCGTCCTCGCGATTCGCGTTTGTCCCTCCGCCGCCGCCAGGAGCTCCCGGCGGGGACTCATTTCTTTCTCGTGTTTCTCCGCCTCCCCCACCCGCGTCCCGTAAAAGCCACAGAAGCGGCCGAGGCGGCGCGCGTCCGCGTGGTGTCCCTCCGCCGCCGGACGGGCACTCCTTTTCGTGTCCTTCCACCGTTCCCGGGCGGCGTCAGGGTGGCTCGCCGGGGGTGGCGACGCGGCTGCGGCGCGGGCGGCGAGGCTCCGGGGCTATGAGGTGAGGGCGCCGGGCTCCGGAGGCGGCAGCGCGCGGCGCCGGGACCCAGGACGCGGAACCCCGAGGCCGGCGGCCGCCTGTGGGCCCCGCGGCCGCGCGGGGGCGAGGTGAGGCCCGGGGCGCGGGGCCGGGCGCGGGGGCGCGGTGGGGGCGGGGGCCCGGTCGCGACGGGACTCTTTTCCCGGCAGCGGAGGGAGCGGGCGGTGCTGCGGCCCGCGCCGCCATCTTGGATTTTACTCTCCATTTTTCTGAGGAATTATTTTTTGGTGATTAATTTTCCGGGGACCCGGGCGGCGGCGCCCGGCGGCGGCCGGGCAGCGGGCGGCGGCGCGCCCCGGAGCGGCGGGCGGCGGCGGTGAGCGGCCGGCGGCGGGCGGCGGGGGCGCGGGCGCGGCGGGGGGAGGGGCGCGGCGGCGGGGGGCGCGGGTGCAGTGGGCGCCGCGGCCGGAAGGGAGCGGTAGCGGGCGCCGGGCCGGCCGCGAGGGGCGCAGCCCCGCGCCGCGATTGGGGGACTCCGCGCGGCCGCTTCGCCAATGGGCGGCCGGGAGCCGGCGCGCCCAGTCTGCGCCCGGCGCCGCGCTCGGCTCGGGCCGGCCGGAGCGGGCGCCCAAGATGCCGGCGCCCCCCGGCCGGCCGGCGCGCTCGCCAAGCCGGGGCCGCCGCGGAGGACGCGGCCCGGGGACGCGCTCGGGACGCGGGCGGCGGGCGGACGCCGGGGCCGCCGCGGCGCGGGCAGGTGCTGAGGCGGCGGCGCGCCCGGGCCGGGCCCGAGGGGCTCGGGGCGGAGCCCGCTGTGGCCGCGGGGCGCCCGGCTTTCCTGCCGCCTGGGGCGGGCGGGCGGGTCCTCGCCCCGGCTCGGGCCTCGCTGGTGTCCCCGGCCCGGGGCCCCGGGGCCCCCCGCTGCCCCCCAGTACGAGGGGCTCCCTCGGAGAGGCCCGGGAGCGGGCGGCCCCCCGGCCTGCGGCGGGTCTCCGGAGTCGGTCGCCCCGGTCCCGGCGCAGAGCGGGGCTCCCGGCCCCCCGAGGGGCCTCGCTCACCCGCGCCCGCTCGGCAGCCCCGGGGTGGGCGCGGCGGGTCGGCCCTGACGCCGTCCTCGCGCCCGGGCACGGGCTCGCGGCTCCCCGGGAGGGGCGCCCCGGGAGGGGCTCCGCTGCGCCCAGGCTCTGGGGCCGGACCCGGGGCTCTGCATGCGCCCTCGCCGGGTGCCCGGCCCGGGGCGGTCCGGGGGCGCAGAGGTGGACGGGGCGCGGCGGCCCCGCGGGCGGGCGGGCGGGCGGGCTCCCCCTTTCCCGCGGCGGGTTGCGCTCCCTGGGCTGCCCTCCGCGCGCGCGTCTGCGGGGGGCGCGGGCCGGGGCCTGTGGCCCCGCCCGCCCGGCCGCTGCTCCTGGGCCCCCTCGGCGCGCCGCTCTTGCCCCGCCGCCCAGAGCCGCCTCCTGCGGGCGGGGTTGGGACTGTCCGCCCTCGGCCGCTGGGAGCCCGTCCCCGTCTGCCCGGGCGGGGCTGCCCCGACTCGGGCTGTGGGCGGCGCGGGGAGTGCGGGCAGGCGGCGGGCAGGCTCCGGGCCGGAGTGAGTGTTATGGATGCGGTGCAGCTTCCTCCTCAGTCTGACTTCTAGTGTTTTTGGGGTGGGGGGGAAGAAAGCTGGTTTGACTGACAGGTCTGTGGAAACGGGGCTCTGAGAAGCGCATGGCCCAGCTGCGAGCGCCGCGAGGCGAAGAGGGAGGCCTGCCCGGGGGCGCCGGCCTTGGGGCCCGACCTGAGAGCTCCCCGGTGGAGCCTCTTATGCCGAGGAGCGGGTCCACCCTGCAGCCTCGCAGACCCGGTGCTCTGCCCCGAGCGCAGCCCAGCCGGCCTCGCAGCCAGCAGGCGGGCCTGGGCCTGGCGCCCCTCCGCGCGGCGTCGTGAGGCCGCTGCCAGCGCCGACCGCCCCGCAGAGCAGAGCCCCCGAGTCGGCTCGCGTTGGCTTAGGACGTGTCTGCTCTGTGTACAGGCGTCTTTCCGGGTTTCAGTCACGTGCATCTTCTTTTCAGCGCGTCCACGGGTTTTCCTATGTAAGAGGCGTGCTGCAGAGAGGACCCATCCGTACAGGGAGACTCCCCCTGATTTATTTCTCTAAATCCACGTTAACGTCTAGCGTTAGCTCTTGAGACTTTGCTTTTGATCCCACGTGGTCGGGGCGTGAGTCAGGCGGGCTCCTGACATCTCCGTGCGGACTCCGAGGTGGAGCCGGCGCGGGCAGCCCCATGGCCGGCGTTACCTCTGGAACAGGCTCACGGAAGGGCAGAGTCCCCGTGGGTGATGCTCCAGATTCTGCGGCACTCGAGCGTGCGGGCGCCACCCCATCCGTGCCCTCTGGCTCCCGTGTCTGCCAGCCAGGGCCGGCTGGTGTCCGAGTGGGCAGGCTCTGGGGTCTGGCTCCCGACTGCCACATCAACGCGGGGTTCTGGGCTGGATGAAAGGCCTGGGGAGAAGCGGGCGCCTGGCTCCGTTGGCACGAGGCCACCGCCAGTCCCTGCGTCTCACGTCTAAGACCCATCGAGACCATGCTCTGAGGTCGAGTCATGCGCGGGGCCCATCTGGAGAGGCCGTGTCAGCTTGCTCTCCCTTCCTCTGGCCGGGCTGGCTCGTGAGGACTGAGCACGGGCTCGCCGCTGCCCCAGGGGCTGACCCTAAGGGTTGTGTGCCCTGACTGGCCAACCGCGTCCTGGGACGTAGCTCACCTGGCACAGCATCACCGTGGAGCAGAAAGCGAGCTCGCCCCAAGCGTTCCCCGGCGGGAAGCCTCCGGTCGCTGAAGGCACGCAGGCCTGAGAGGCGGCATCGCCGGCTGCAGTGTAGCCACCGGTCCCCGACCCAGCCTCTAACTGACGGTTCTTTGACTTCACGAAGCCCCATCCGTTCCGGCGTGGTGGTGATAGCCATCTCACCTGCCTCACGGGGCTGCCCAGCGGGCGAGCCTTCATTCCTCCCTGTTGGGGTGAAACAAACATCCCTCCTGACTCCTAGTGTCCACAGGCGCTGCGGCTTAGGCAGCAGGCCCCCTGCGGGGGTCAGTCTCTCTCCAGGTGCCTGGCCTCCACTCACCTGGCAGCCCTGCCCTGTTTCTGACAGCAGGAGCTGAGGTGCGCCTGGTGTCCCCTGGACACGGCACTCAGTGCTGCGAACGGTGCAGGCGGTGGGGAGGCGGGCCACATGCTGGCCTGGCTGGAGTGCCTGGTGCAGCCTCCAGAGCTCTGAGGAGCCCTCCTAACAGCGAGGTGTTTGCGTGCTGCATGTGGAGGGGGGCGTGCGCGTGCGTGCGTGTACATCCGTCCTGTGGCGACTTGGCGCGCCCTGGCCTGGAGGAGGCGCCGCCCCCTCTGCTGGCAGCTGCTGGAGCTGGGGCTCAGAAGCCTGTGGACACCCGCTCACCTTAAAGCAGCAGCAGCAGCAGCAGCAGCAGCAGCACACCTCACTCGGGTCCAGGCGGAGGCCAAATCAGTTGCCTGAGAAACTTTTGGTGGGTGTAAATGCCAGGGGTGTGTTGAGCCCCCAGAAGTGACTGTTTTCATCTTGCCTTTGATCTTCTTGCCCTGCTCGTCCACCGAGGAGCCGCTCTCCTCACGTCCTCTCTGTGGTCTGCACCCCCCCCCCCCAAAAGGGCCTCAGGAGCGCACCTGTCTCCTGGCATCTGACTTCTCTACTGCTAGCAACGCTGTGTTGCTTTTTTGTATTTTCGCGGCTGGAGGGTGGGCTGCCGCGGGTATCTGTGCTGTGTTCTTTAGTATTGGTCACGCGTGGCTGTGTTGTGAGGCCCAGTGTTTTTCCCTAACGCACGCTCCAGGACCCCGTGGGAGTGAGTGATGCGATGCCAGAGGGTCTGGGGCCTGGTAAGAGAAGGTGTGGCGTGGGGGTCAGCAGACTAGGGCTTAGAGGTGTCTCTGTTGTGTCCAGGAGTGCTGGGCCCCCAGCCTTCGCTTTTCCTCTCACGTGTCCCGAGCATTTAGTGGACGGTGTGTGTTGGACGCCCTGCTGGGCACGTCCCTCCTGGGTCCAGAGTGCTGGTGGGGCGTCCCGTTCCGTTCCTTCTCCCTTCCCTCCCCTTCCCCCTTCCGTTGAAGTGCCCGCGCTGCGTCGGCTGTCGTTGGTGTCCTGTTCGGACAGCGCGTCGTCTTGGCAGAGGAGGGAATTACTTTGGGCCGATGACATCCCTCCCTGAGCCATGTTTCTGTAATCGATAGCTTTTTGCTCTGAAATTCTGCAATTTGAATCAAGATAGCGCCGGGATCTTGGTAGGCTGTGAACCCCTTACATCAGTGCTGGTCTCCCCGCAGGCCCACTCTCCTGAGTTCTGGCGCCTTAGGACAGTTTGGCCTGGTAGTGCCCTCTAGGCTTCCCGCCAGCCCGCCCTCCCGTGTAGTCCTGCTCCGCTGCAGGCCACCGCCGCCCCTCGGGAGACTTCTGACTCCTCCAGCTCCTGCCTGTCGTCACCACCTGTGTCTGCTTTGATTTAGGCATACAAGAACTGGGGGTACAGGTCAGAGGTGCAGGGGGTAGGAGGTTTCACCAGAGACAGAGCGGGGAGCAGGACAGGCAGACTGACTGAAATCCACTGCTGAGGGGAGCAGCGGGGAGACAGGAGAGGTCTGCTCGCCATGTGGGTAGCTCCCGGCCGGGGATTGAACTTGTGCTGCAGAGGCTGGGGATAGCTTCATAGTGCGGTGTTGAACCCACTGTGCCACCAGGGAGGCCCCACTGTAGCATTGAATCCCCTGCTCTGGCTCCAGTGGGGTGCTCTCTCCAGCACAATGGAGCACATTCTCCACCAGCTGACCTACCAGTATCTTCCTTTCAGAGCGTGAGAAGTAATTCAGTGACCGAGAGCCCCAAATGAAGGGAGCTGTTATTAAAAACGGAACTGTATCACAAGCTGAATTCCACTATGACAAAATCGGGGTGAGGGACTCTGAATGTTGAAATGTGAGGTGCAGTTTGGTGTGGGATTTTTTTTTTTTAATACACCGTGGGCACAAGTCACATTCCGTCTCTTCAGGAGCCGACGCCCTGCGTGGTCAGTAGCACTCCTGTCCTTTTTCATTCTTTTGAAAATTTGCGTTTTTTAAGTGGATGTGGTAATGTGATTTTTTTGGGGGGTGGGGGGGTGGGCTGTGTAGCCTGAGGAATGGAGGTGATGTTTCTGCCTCGTGGTGTAATTTCGTGAATAATGCCTCCACGTGCCTGGCCCTCTTTGTTTCTGCCTCAGTTTCTCCTCTGAAAAGAGGGGACAGTTGAGGAGCTTTGTTTTGATCAGTAGTTTCTGCTTTCGTCCCGTGTCGGGCAGGTGAGGTCTGAGGCCCTTTTGCATTCTGCTGGTGAGGCAGTGGGCATCCTGGGGCGGGGCCGGGTGGGCGGGGGCTCCCCCACCTCCTGACCTGGGGCACACCCTGCCCAGCCTACCACCTGCAAACTGTCTTGGCTTTGAAGACCCAGGCCAAGAACCCCTTTTGGAAGGTCCCCCTCGCTCCTGTCTCAGCCCAGGAGGATTCGGTCTGTCGTTGTGCCGCCTGTCTCCGTCTGCCGGCCGCGGGCTGCCCCAGGCCGCTGCCGCTGAGAACAGGAAATGCCGTTTGGGTCTCAGAGAAAACTGACAGATGAAGGCGGGCAGGTGGGTCAGACCCGAGAGGTGTAAGAGCAAGTATTTTTGGGCAGAAGTTCCCTCAACAGCCGCATCTGCACAGCCGCTGTGTTCACTGTGGCCGCGAGGCCCAGGAGCGCCATCTTGACAGTGCAGGGCCTGTGGCCACGACGCCGGGCGGGCCAGGAGGTGCTGGCTCTGCTGAGCGAGTAAGGGTGCTCTGGGGTGGCGCCTTCCCTGGCGGGCAGCGCGCCCCACGCTCTTCTGCTCGGGGAAGGGCTCTGCTGCTTTGTTTTTGTTCGGGTGGAAGCTTCCTGTGAACGCACAAGTGGTCGGGCCCGCCTGTGGGCTCGGCGCGGGGCTGGCGTGCCGTGGGGGAGCCTCGGTGCTGTGTCGTGTTCGGTTCACAGCGGGGGTCACTCCCCTGAAAAGAGCATTTAAGATCCTGTCCCAAGACACATTGGGCACCTGCTCCCCTTTCCTGTCGTCTGGCGCTGGTCGCCTCTGGGGCCGCAGCAGCACCCTGCACAGCTGGGGTCCCGGGGCTGTGGAGGAATGGGGGGGACGCCCTGTGGAGACCCTGGGGGCATCTGCTTCTGCCTCCCCAGCATCAGGCTGTGCGGTCCTTGGCCTGTGGCGCCAGTCTTGGCTCTCCTGGGGCGGCCCCGTGCCCCCTGCCTCTCTTACAGGGGCGCTTGTGATGGTATTTGGGGCCCACCCGCTAATCTCACTCATCCCAAAATCCATAACTCAGCCACACCCAGAGGCCCTTTCCTTGTAAACGAACACATGCGGCTCCAGATGCGGACCTGGCGTCTCGGGCCGCGTCTCAGGCCACTTCCCGACCCCTCCGGGCAGTTAGCGCAGCCGATCGCGCGCCCGGCACAGGGTTCTCCAAGAGGCACGAGGGCATCTCTAGCCTCTGTCGCCTGCCGCAGAGTCCAGAATGCACAGGAGGGGCTGTAGGGTTCAGGCCCCACCCCTGGCCGGTCTGGGGGCGTGACGCCCGGGCTATCTACGTTGGCGACCCGGGGTGCCTGTGGGTCGGACTCGACCAGAGCTGGGCGCAGACAGCAGAAATGGTATCTTGAATAACGGGGCCTTTGTATCGTGCAGCAGGAGCTCTTTGCTGTGCAGTTGGTGGCGCGGGGCACGGCTCAGCCGTAGAGTTCGGGGACAGCTCTGGTCTGGTGATAGCGGGCCAGGTGACGCGTGCTCATTTGGAAAGGCTGATCCTTCTGAACAGAGACCACGTCGTGGGCCAACACTGCTGCGGAGGCGCTGCTGTCGCCGGCTCGGTGGGGTGAGGTGTCGTCCTCCCGCAGCCTGCTCCGGCCCCCCAACCCTTGGCCCTTCCACTACGCCTCCTCTTCCTTCCCAACCCCTCGGCCCGTCCTGGCGTGGGGTGACTTCTCCAGGAGGAATCATGTCACCCGGTTCGGGGCGCACATCACTTGGGCAGCGCTTGGTAAATGTCCCAGAAATTGTCACGATTCTTGATCATCCTTCAGAATGTTTTCATTTTTCTGACAATTTTTGAAATCTTGGTTTGTGTTTAGAACATTCAACAAAAAAGCCTGTCTTGAAGCAGTAAAAATGGTTTGGAACCACAGCTCTCTAGTTGGGCGTGAGGAGTGCCCGCAGAAGTCACCAATGCCGGGCAGCCCGGGGTCCGCGGGGCATCGGAGGGGCGGGCGCGGTCTTGTCGCCGGGCATGGCTGCCAGCACAGCGCCGCTGCGCCCTTGAGTCCCGCTCAGGCATGGGGGTTCGCTGGCTTGTTTGTTCCCCTCCTGATTATAAATAAATAGGTTTCCTGTGTAGGGAAACTTTAAAACTTTTACAAATGTTGGGTGCCATGCCTCCGAGATGGCCTTGCTGCGTGACCTGCAGTGTGTGCGTGCAGGCCCCCACCCGGGGGCCGTGGTGTACGTGGACGTCTCCTGCGTGCTGCTGCTTGAGCGGCTTTTCAGTGACTCGTGTCTCTTGTGGACTGTTGCCGTGTTTGCACCTGCCGCCGGAACCTGCGGGGTGTGCTACCGCCCCACCTGCGGCCTCTGTGGGTGCCCCAGCCCGGGCCTCTCCGGAATGCTGCTTCCTGCCCGGAGCGCAGACCTGCTGCGTCCCAGGAGCCTGAACATCAGACAGGGCGAGGCCTTGCTGAGTCCACACGTTACCGCACTGGGGCGTCCTGCCCAGGCCACAGAACATCCTTCTGGGGAGACACTCCCACAACTGCCCGCGAGCCCTCGGGCGCACGCCTAGGTGGAGCTGCTCTCGTCATCCCCAGGCCCAGAATTTCATTTGCCTGTGTCCTTGTGGAACGTGCAACTTCTGTTTTTTTCCTCTTGTTGAAAACAAACGAAGATCCCAGTCTCCCTTCCCCCCAGTGTTCCTTTCACCGCCGCCTGCCCCCTGCCCCGTGAGCCGGTGTTTTCAGATGTGATGTCTTTTCACACGTTCTCCCTTAAGGGGTGTAAGGCTGCCTGTGGGGATATGACTCTTAAATCTGTCCAGAGCCCCTTTGCTCCTTCTGTTCCATGTCGCCGCACTGGGGCGTGTTCGGCATGTCAGGACCCGAGAGCCTTAAAAACACGTTCTTTGGGCATCATTCGACAGCCGTGGGTTTTGTGGGCGTCGGTGATCCGGGTTGCCTGAAAGACCAGAAAGCACTTTGCTTCTTGTGTGGGGTGCAGAACTAGGGGTGAGCCAGAGGTACAGTGAGGCCCCCCCCTCCAGCAGGCAGGGACGGGGACTTGGAGCCTTATTTGTCAGTCTAAAGCTGAGGGCCGGTTCTGTCAGGTGGCCTGGCACAAGCTTGTTGGCTGGCGGCTCAGCCGTGTGTGTCTGCTTCTTGCGCTGTGCTGGGAGGGGGTTAGAGAAAAGAAATGGAACTTCTGGCCTCAGGGGGTCTTGGTCAGTTAAGGAGGCGGAGAGTTAGGCGGCCCTTAGGGACTTGAGAAGTTTGACCTGAGCGCTCAGTGGGGCGTCTCGCTGGACTGGGCAGTGAGCATCCAGGAGACCTCCTGGAACAGGAAGGGGTAGACCAGAGAAAAGAGGTGGGTGGTCGCATACCAGGTGCAGGGGAAAGTGAGCGTGTCCTGGGCAGGGCCTTTGCTCTTCAGGGGGCCTGCTCCCGAGTTCTGCACCTGCCGTCCACGCGCGAGACAGGCTCTTTGATCACCAACATGGTTTTATGTTTAATTTAATAACTTTTTAAAATAGAAAATGTTTAACTTATAATTGCTGTCCTGGTGGTTTCTCGTGCCCTTTCCTGTTATTTCAGCAGCAGCATTTCTCTGGGTTCAGTGCCGCCTGCGAGAAGACAGGAGAGTGGGGCCCAGCGGAGGCCGAGTGGGGCTGGAATAGCGAAGGAGGTGGAGGTGCCTGTTGGGGGACAGTTGTAAGCGCGTCCTCATCAAGCGCAGTTTTGATCTTTTTAGCCAAATGTGACTTTCACCCCGTGGATTCACCCGAAGTTCCTGTGACGGGACAGGGATCCGAAGTCAAGTGAAAACCAGCGGTTGTGTTTGTGTGGAATGTCATTTAGGGCTTGCCCAGGTAGCCATTTCTGTGGCTACTTAAAATCATTTATCACCCGTGCTCTGCTGAGTTTGTAAGAAGTCAGGAACCGGTTCTCACCGTGGGGGAGAGGGAGGGAGAGGGAGACCTGCAGGCCTCACAGCCGTCGTGGCCTTCAGAGGGTGGGACCTCAGTCTCCGGGTGACCTTCACACTTTGCGTCTTTCTCGGGTGGGTGAACGTGGCCTTTTATGTATTTACCTCCCCATTTTGTTTTTCATATTTTGTTTCTGTCAGGAGAGAACACTGAAATTACTCTCTAAGCTGTGTGAAGAGCGTGACTAAATGCACCTGGGCCAGGCTGTCCGGGGGCATGAAGTGGCTGGGAGAATCCAAGAACATGGTGGTGAATGGCAGGAGGAGTGGAGGCAAGTTGTCGAGTGACCCTCCGCAGACCCAGGCCAAGCCACAGCCCGCGGGCAAGGACGCCGTGAAGGCCGGCAGGGGCGTGGTGGAGCGGAGGTCGAGCAGATGTACGTACCGCCTCCCTGCGCCGCCGCTGTGGCGTGCGTTCTGGTCTTTGCTGTCTCCACGTGCCTGTTCTGTGTGCTCGTGGGTAACGGCGTGGGTTTTTTTATGGTTCCAAAGTCATGTCAGTTGCTATTCTCATCATGGTGAAAAACTCAATTTTAATGCTTGATGTGATGACCTTCATGATGCTTTTATACCCACAGCTGTCTATGTTGTGGCATTTATAGCTCCATGTTTCATCTGTTCTACACAAATTTTTAAGCTACTGCTATTGAATTTCTTGTAAGTTCAGAGTGTATTTTTTTATATTTTATGTATATTTCTTTGAAAACTTAGAGTATTATAAATAATTAACTCTAACTTAACATGATTAATGGGAATCGAGCCGCTTCACCAATCTTTGCCATTTCTTCTGCTTAGAGAGGGTGATCAGCGCTTGATCCTGACAGTGACGCACTGTTGATAAGCAGTTACTTTCTTTTTACCCCTGTCGCTCTTGGTGAGACAAGGCTACTACTTGAGAGTTGGGGAACTTGTGGGTTTGACAGAGATTTCATAGTCAAGTGCCCTAGGGTGGGCATAAGCCTGAGTGGGCAGCTGTGTGAGCAGCGCCCAGGGTTTTGTGGCCATGGTGAGGGAGACTGAGTCTTCAGTGTCGTGCGTTTCCCGAGGCTAACTTGGCCTGAGCTGCTCTTGGAATTGGCGTGCTCCCCGTAGATTTGAATCAGCCTGGGGTTTGCTGGGTTACAGGTAGATTGCTCCGCTTCTGATTCACTTCCTCCTCTCATGGGCTGTGCTAGTCGTGGGTCCCAGGATGCCTGTAAGCTTTCTATCATGGATTTAGGTCACTGCTGCGTTAGGTGAGAACCTGAGACGGAATGGCTTCTCCTCCGCACAGGCCGCTCCCTCATCCTCGGAGTCTTTAGTGGGAACCTGAAGGAAGTATAGTGCCTACAGCAGGGCTGTTGGTTCTGGCCAATGAATTAGGCAGCTCTTAAATTTGTTTTTTGGTCTTGCTCATTTTTAGCAAGTGGCTCTTGATCTACCTTTGTGCATCGTGATGCAAAAAGGTCTTAATTAGTTTACTTTGTTGGAGAAAAATTAGAATGAGAAAATCAACATTATATAGACTACACTTTGCCAAGCGTAGGTAGAGTCAGAGGAAGATGTTGGAAAAAGCCGAGAGTGTAAAGGTGGATAGAGTCCTGCTAGGTGTTCCCAGGCAAGAATGGTGCAGAGTGAGAGACACGGTGAGTAGAGAAGGGAGTACAGAGTAGTGTTCCTCTGTAGGGGAGCTGCGGTGACTTCATCTGACATCAGAGCCCCACCATACACGGTGAGAAGGCTAAGTTGAAATGAGAAAAATATAATTCAGCAATAATTTGGAGACTTCAGTATCTACTTTCAGTTGTGCTTAGAATAGCTAGGCAGATCAACAAAATGCAAATGGTCTGGGCCTCCCTGGTGACACAAGGGGTTAAGTGTCAGCAGTATCAAGCTATCGGCAGCCTCTGCAACATGAGTTTGATCCCCGACCAGGGAGCTACCCACATGGTGCAGCAGACCTCTCCTGTCTTGCCCACTGCTCCCAGCAGTGGATTTCAGTAGATCTGCCTGTTCTGCTCCCCCCACTGTCTCTGGTGAATCCTCTCAGCCCCCACACCTCTGGCCTTCACCCTAGTTCTTGTATGCATAAATAAATAAAAATAAATCTTTTTAAAAAGAAAAAGAATGGTCACAGTGGAGTAGAATTGGAAATGGACAGAAATTTGGGAAATTCACAAATAGAAACTAAACAACACATTCCAAAATAACCAGTGAGCCAAAGAAGAAATCATAAGAGAAATGGAGAATACTTGAAGTTGAATGAAAAGGAGAATGTAATGTATCAAAATGGATGGGGTGCAGTAAAGCACTACTTAGAGGAATAGTTATAGTTGTGAATGTCTAATTGGCAAGACAAGAAAGATCTTGATCAGTAACCTGACCTTTCACTTTAACTCATCAGAAAAAGAAGAGCAAACTGAACCCAAAACATGAATGAAGGAAATAATAGAGTAGAATTTAATAGGATGGAGAACAGAAAGACGAAAAAGTCAACAAAACTAAAAGCTGATTCTTTGAAAAGAGCAACAAAATTGGCAAATCTTTAAGTGAGACTGGTCATGAAAGAGAGGAGACCCCAGAATCAAGAATGATAGTCCAACACTATACGTAAGAATATGGAGATACCACAAATAAAAATAAAAACAGGTCTATCATTCGATTTCTGGGTGTATTACCGAAAGGAAATGAAAACAGGAATTCAGTGAAATAAATGTTTATCGCAGCATTATTCACAGTAGGTAGGCTGTAGGAACCGCTCAGACGTCCGTCAGTAGACAAGTGGATAAACAATGGAGTGTAGATGCGCAGTGGAATATTACTCGGCCACGAGAACGGAACCGCGTGAATGGATGAGCACCTTATACAAAGAGACACGTCCGACAGACAAGTACTGTATAATGCCACATACATGTGGCATCGAATCTGTTTAGGGAAGAAAAAAAAATAGTAAAATGGTAATAGCAGAAATAGAAATAGCAGAAAGGTGTGGGGGGAAAAGATTGAGCACGTTTAAGGTACAAACTTGTAATAATTTCTAAAATAAGCCATAGGCTGCATAGAGTAAGTACATTGAATATAATTGTGTAATGTGAAAAGCATTACAACAGCAGTCATAAGTTTACCAAAGTAACATGCTGTACACCTTAAAGTCACACAAAGTTACTGCCTATTTTATCCAGTCAGAAAAAAGAAACAAGAATGAAAGAAGGTCTGATATGACAGGCTTGTAGTAGTACTGTGAATAACCACATACCAACAGTCAACAGTGTTGACTTAAAATTGGCAAATTCCTATAAAATAACAAGCTATCTGGGCCTCCCCGGTGGCGCAGCGGTTGAGCGCTGGGTTGCGAAGCTGCCCGCGGCCTCTGCAGCTCCGGTTCGATCCCCAGCTGTTCCCCGGCCACCGGAGGAGGAGGGTCCCACATGGCGCGCAGACCTCTCCTGCCGCCCGCTGCTCCCCTCAGCAGTGTCCTTCGGTCCTTCTGCCTGTTCTGCTCCCCGCTCTGGCTCTGGTGAATTCTCTCACCCTCCCGCGCTTCTGACTGTACCCAGTGCAAAATTTATTCAAGAAGAGGGCCTCCCAGGTGGCGCAAGGGGTTAAGCACCGCACTATGAAACTATCCGCAGTCTCTGCAGCACCAGTTTGATCTCTGGCCAGCCAGGGAGCTACCCACATGGCGCAGCAGACCTCTCCTGTCTCACCCGCTGCTCCCCTCAACAGTGTATTTCAGTCTGTCTGTTCTGTTCCCACTTTGTCTCTGGTGAATCCTCTCACCCACCCGCCCGCCGGCACCTTTGGCCTGTATCCCAGCTCTTGTATGCATAAGTAAATAAATCTTTAAAATTATTCAAGAAGAAATGCAAAATCTGAAAAAACCAAGTAACAAAATTGACTCAGTAATTTAAAAAAAACTCTACCTACAAAGGAAGTCTCAGGTCCAGATGGCTTTATTGATTAATACAGTGGGTATTTAAGTAAGAATTCATACCAGTTCTTCAGAGATTGTTCCAAAAATGCATAGGAAGGGAACACTTTCCTGATTCATTTGATGAGGCCAGTATTAACCTGCTATTAAAACCAGAGACATCACAGAAAAAGGAAACCACCCATCAGTGTGTCTGATAAATGTGGGCATAGTAGTCCTCAGCAAAACCAAATCCAGCAACAAATGATAAGGATTCTGCAGTATCACGAGGTGGGATTTGTGCTGGGAACGCAAGGTTGGTTTGGCTTCTGAAAACCAGTCAGTGTAATACATCATAGCAACAGGATGAAAGACACAAACCACACGATTATCCCCACAGGCGCAGGATAAAAACACTGCACACGGGAGGAACCGCAGGTAATCCCTCAACTTGGGCTGTGCACCAGCCCACAGCTAATGTCATCTTTATTGATGAAAGACTAAATGGTTCCCTGTAAGGTCAGGAATGAGACTACCTGTTCTCACCACTTTTATTCTAACCACCCACAGCAGTACGGCAAGAAAATGAACTTACAGAATCATCCAAAATGGAAAGAAAGAAGTTAAACAATCTATGTAAGAATGACATGGTTAGAAATCTTAAAGAATTCGCTAAAAAGGGCCTCACCGGTGGCGCAGCGGTTGAGCGCTGGGTTGCGAAGCTGCCCGCAGCCTCTGCAGTGCCGATTCGATCCCCGGCTGTTCCCCGGCCACTAGAGGAGGGTCCCACATGGCGCGCAGACCTCTCCTGCCGCCCGCTGCTCCCCTCAGCAGTGTACTTCGGTCCTTCTGCCTGCTCTGCTCCCCGCTCTGGCTCTGGTGAATTCTCTCACCCTCCCGCACTTCTGACTGTACCCAGTGCTTGTGTAAATAAATAAATCTTTAAAAAACTACTTAGAACTGATGAGTTCAGCGAGTGATACAAGGTCAATATACAAAAATCGAGTATATTTCTTGTGATAGATGATCCCAAAATTTCATTTACAATGGCATTAGAAAGAATAAGTAGTTGGCAATAAATTTAATGATATGTGTTGAGGGAAATTAAGACATAAATGAGACACCATCCATGTTTGTTTGGAAGACAGTATTGTTCACGTTAGATGACTGTGTCCTTGTCAAAATCTCAACTGACATCTTTGCAGACATCAAACTAATTTAAAATTCTTACTGGAAATCCAAGGAGCCCAGAATAGCAAGAGCAGGCTTGAGAAAGAACAGCCTTGGGGCACTCGCACACCTTGATTTTGAGCTATCTTGGGTCAGCGGCAGGAGTCAAGGTGGTGTTGGGTGGCAGGTGCATGGGCTTTTGGGGTAGGCTTGAGAGTCAGAAGTGAGCCACATGCTTGCCGTCAGTTGATTTTTGATAAGGACGGAGACACGTGGGGAAAGAATGAAATTGGGCCTGACTCACGCTGTGTAAAAACTCTCAAAATGAATTAAACACTTTAAAAGTTAAAACTTTAGGCCTCCCAGGTGGCGCGGCGGGTTGAGCGCAATGCTATGAAGCTGTCCACAGCCTCTACAGTGTGGTTTCGATTCCTGGCTGGCCAGGGAGATACCCACATGGTGCGGCAGACGTCTCCTGTCTCGCCCGCTGCTCCCCTCAGCAGTGTATTTCGTCAGTCTGCCTGTTCTGCTCCCCACTCTGTCTGGTGAATTCTCTCACCCTCCTGCGCGTCTGGCCTACACCCCAGATCTTGTGTAAATAAATCTTTTTAAAAACAAACTTTAAAGCTCCCTAGAAGAAAACATAGGTCTATATATCCATGATTTGGGACTAGGCAGTGGTTTCTTGGATTTGACACTGGAAAGCCCAAGGAACAAGAAGGGAAAAAAAGATTAATTGAAATTAAAATTGTAGAATTCTGGGCCTCCCTGATGGCATAGTGGTTAAATCTCAGCAGTATCACCGTTGTGGCCTGAGTTTGATCCCTGGCCAGGTTGCAGACCTCTCCTGTCTCCCCACTGCTCCCCACAGCAGTGGATTTCAATCTGCCTGTTCTGTTCCCCACTCTGTCTCTGGTGAACCCTCTCACCCCTGCACCTCTGGCCTGTACCCCAGCTCTTCTATGCATAAATAAATAAATAAATAAATAAAGCTGTAAAATTCTTGGTTTAGGGGAAACTATCAAGAACGTAAAATGGGGCCTCTCTGGTGGTACAAGGGGTTAAGATGCAACCTGTGAAGCTGTCCGTAGCCACTGCAGCACGAGTTCGATCCCCTGCTGGCCAGGGAGCAATCCACATGGCACAGCAGACCTCTCCTGACTTGCCCACTGTTCCCCTCAGCAGTGTACTTCTGTCAGTCTGCCTGTTCTGCTCCCCGCTCTGTCTCTGGTGAATCCTTCCAGCCCCCCCCCCATAACTCTGGCCTGTACCCCAGCTTCTGTACACATGAATAAATAAATCTTTAAAAAAGAAAAGGTAAAATGACACGTCACAGAAAGAGGGACGATTTTTTCAAATTTCAGAGTCTGGTAAGGGACTGATAACCAGGAAGCTATAAGTTAGCAGAGAGTGACAAACCCCACTTAGAAATGGGCAGAGGTCTGAATAGACAGGTGTGTCAGATGGCCCGAACTCAAAACGCTCAGAATCATTAGTCATTGGGAAATACAAAAATCATACCCACAAAGCACCACTCAACGACCACTGGCACGTCCGGCGTCAAAGAACAATGATAAGTACCGGAGATGATCCGAAGAACCAGAGCCTCCTGCTGCTGCTGGGAACGTGAAGTGGTGTGGCCGCTCTGGAGCACCGTCGGGCAGCCCGCAGAAGGCTAGGCAGAGTCACCGTGTGGGCCACAGGCCCAAGAGCTTGCGTGAGTGCTCACAGGAACATCAATAATGCCGAAAGTGGAAGCCCGCGAAAAAGGACCAAATGAGGCCCTTCCTTAGCCACGAGGAGTGAAGCCCTGGCGTGTGGCATGACGTGAGCGAGCCTTGGGAGCACGCTGCTGTGGGAAGGGGGCCAGCGCGAAGCCCCCCATCTCTGGGGCCCATCTGCGTGGGATTTGTAGGCCAACCAGCTCCTGGGGACAGAAGGCAGGTGCACTGCACTGGAGGGGCGCGCAGGTGACCACCGAGGGCCACAGGGTCTCTGTGGGTGATGGTTACACAACCCTGTAAATAACCTTAAAAACCATCGAATTGTGTGCTTGAAATGGGTGGATTTTATGGTACGTGGACCATATTTTTAAGAAGTTTTAGGGCCTCCCCTGGTGGCACAGCAGTTGAGCGCTGGGCTGCGAGGCTGCCCGCGGCCTCTGCAGTGCCGGTTCGATCCCCGGCCACCGGCGAGGGTCCCACCAAAAAAAAAAAAAAAAAGTTTTAAAAAATAATGACAGCTTTTCACATATGTCAAGAATTTAACTACAAAGCATACAGCTCCCCTTTGGCAGGGAATTACAGTTAAGTGTCTATTTAATTTTTTGAAAGAGGGGCTGAAAATGTCCCATCTCTCACTGTCTCTCATTCTTCCATGTCTTCATTTTGAGAGACTTGCTCTGTCTGCCGGGGCCTCAGTGCCGCCCATGCTGGCCCCTGAAAAGACTCCGTGACGTGGGCTTGTGGCTTAGGTCAGCTCGGGTGGAGTTCCACTCAAACAGTCCCTCTCCTTTCCGTTTTTCTTCCACAGTGAAGCCCAGTTACATGCCGTCCGCTCCAGTATGTTGAATAGACAGGCCAGGAAGTCACCATGTAAGTGCTAGATTGAATAATAGCAGATGCTGTTTCTATCAAGTTTTATAAAGATCCTATTTCAGTTGCTTCCCTATTTTTATCCATTCACTCAAAATCTGTTTCACGCAGGTTAGTTAGAAATAGTCCTGTCGGTCTCTCCACTTCTTTCCCCGCTTGTACTCCAGCTCTTGTGGCAGACAAGCTCGTCAGCCTCTGGGCCTCTGTTACCAGGATATGGGGGTGGTGAGTGCTCATTCGCCCAAAATGGGGCACCTGGCATGAGTGAGCCCCTCAGGACTTTTTCCGGCAGTGGAGATGACCCTGCGGCACTTTCTGCAGAGTGTCTATGTCGCGTCTTTGTCACCCTGGTGCCCTCAGCCCAGCCTGAAGCGGCCCTTCTGCTCCCTTGCTGTGGTGGTGAACCCTGCCCCGCCATCTCTCAGCTGTTCTCGCGGGGAGGCAGGGGTCAACCACCCAGACTCATTCTGGGAAGCCTGGTGATAGTGTCAGTAGCTACTAGGAGTGCTCTTTTTCACTGGACTACTTCATTGTATTTGGTTTTCTGTTCATGTGAAAGGTTCTTAATTCTTGATTATTATGACTGAATAAAATAATTTCACTTCCTGATTATTAGCTTAAGCTGGTAATAGAGCAAAATGGTTTTTAGGTAGAGTTCAGTACTTTTCAATTTGAGTTACTTTTCTTTTTTTTCCCCCACAGGTAATGGTAGTTCTGGATTCGAAGGACAGAGTCGATATGTACCATCTTCTGGAATGTCTGCCAAGGAACTGTGTGAAAACGATGACCTGGCAACCAGTTTGGTTCTTGATCCCTATTTAGGTTTTCAGACACACAAAATGAATACGAGGTAATTTTAAGTCTTCGTCCTGAATGGAACAGATGATGTTGAATTTAAGAAAACAGATGGTAATTTTACTTTTAGTCCAAATTTGACTTGCATTAAAGGAAAGTCCTTTGCTTCAGAAGGGCTTCCTGTGTGTGAGCCAAGAAAGCAGCAGGAGCCGCAGAGTCTCGTTACTTTTAATTCCGTGTTCCTGTTTTATCTCAGGGTATTTTTATTAAAATACAAAGCTGGAGAAGCATCTTCGTATTCTATTTTAAATGTTGATGATAGTCTTCTCAGTTGAAAGAAGAATGTTTCAAGCATCCTATAACCTTGGATATGTGTTTGTTGTCTTTTCTGCTCGAAGTAGGTTACATCGGGGCTTTTCCATGACTTCATTACAGATTTTTCTTCCTTTAAATAATTGATGCTCTACGAGGGAATTTTGCCACCATGTTTATTTAATCTTTGTGAATCAGCTAATCGTTGCAGGGTGAATATTTTGGACTACATGTCAGTGTGTTCCATATACAGGCAAGAAAATAACTAAGTGCCAGATTGAATATATCAGGTGCTGTTTTTATAAGGTATTATTAGGTCTCTTGTTGTCTGTCATCCTTTAAATTCTTTTGGGCTAACTCTTAAATATCCTCTCTCCCCCAGAAAGGCCCTTAGGTGAATTCATGGTTGACTCTGCCACCAAATACAAAGTGGTGTTGGAGGTGTTTGGCTTTTTTTTTTTTTTTTTTACAACTTTGTCTCTTAACCTCCATGGCAGAAGGTCTTCAGGTCAGCTGGAAACCCTAACAGCAGTGGGGTGGAGTAAAGAGCAAGTCCTGGGCCCCTGCTCGTGCCCCGTCTACATGTTGGCACTGGCTTTGTAGCTCCGGAGCCGGTGCAGCCCAGAGGGACTTGGTCACCAGGCGGATGGTTGGGCAGTCACCGGTAGTTGGGGAAGGAGGGTGAGTAGAGGTGATCAGAGGAATGTATTTATTCTAGTTCCAGAAAAAAAAAATGAAGCAGAAATGTGCCTTTGGTATTTTCATGTAATTTGCTGTTGTTGTATATCTTTATTTACCAAAATGAAAAGTTGGAACAGGCTTGAGAGATTGTTTAACTCTCTGCCTGCCAGAGAGATGGGTGGCTAAGTTTCCTGGGGAGGCAGGTGGAGGCCTGCGCAGGAAACCAGCGGGATTGGGCGCCGCTTGTCCACCTGGACTCTGGTTGCATCACATCAAGTCCATTTCCCTTTTTTCCCAGTGACACTGAGCCCACCAGAGCGCTCCTCTTCTGAGAGGATGCTGCCAGTATTGAAGTCATATTTCAGCCTCTGTTTCGGCAGAGTTAAATAAATGTGAATGACTGTTGCATATACTAGCCTGGTGGTGTTCGGGGTATGTCACTGCAAAACCCGTGCTTACGACTTGAAGTTTTCAAGAAAGAGCCATCATGCCTTGTATATACTGAAATAGGAAAGCATTCTGTCAAAATGACAAAGTTTTGGTGTCTTAGGAAAGAATTTCATGTCTTCAGAAACCCCCATACTTTATTTCAGAGATTAACAAGAATTTGCCAGAATGTTGACTTCATCAGTTTCAAAGATGATACTTTATTGAAAATCTACAATGTTTTATTGGAATAACCATAAATACTTCTTAAATTATTAGCTTAGACTTCTTTCTTTTTTTAAAAAAATGATTTATTTGCTTATTTATACAAGCACTGGGTACAGTCAGAAGCGGGAGGGTGAGAGAATTTCACCAGAGCCAGAGCAGGGAGCAGAACAGGCAGAAGGACTGAAGTACACTGCTGAGGGGAGCAGCGGGCCGCAGGAGAGGTCTGCGCGCCATGTGGGACCCTCACCAGGTATCGAACCTGGAGCTGCAGAGGCTGCGGGCAGCTTCACAGCCCAGCACTCAACTGCTGCGCCACCAGGGAGGCCCTAGACTTCTTTCTTTTGGGCTGCAAAATAAGTGATTGGAAATGTGATTGGGGCCTTCCTGGTGGCCTAGGGGTTATGTCTCAGCGCTGTCACCACCACAGCCCAGCACTGTGACCTGAGTTCGATCCCTGGCCTGAGAGCTGACCCACATTTGGTGCAGCACACCTCTCCTGTTTCCCGGCAGCAGAGTATTTCAGTAGATCCGCCTGTTCTGCCCCACTCTGTGTCTAGTGAATCCTTTCACCCCCCTGCACCTCTGGCCTACACCCCAGTTCTTCTACCCAAAAATAGATAAATAAAATCTTTAAAAAAAAAAAAAAAAAGGATTCCTTTAAAAAGAAATGTGGTGGCATCTGGATTTGAATCCTCCATGCTGCATGTGCAGTTTGTTTAATTGGTCTCCTTGGCCTCCTGTTGACACATCTGTAATTCGATTGTCATTTTTTGGTTCTTCTTCCTCCCTTCTCCTCTCAGTACACCATCAGGGCAGTGTCAGAGCAACAGGTGTCCAGTCATCTGAGGGTTTCCACACTGACTCCATGCCCTGCTGCTTCCTGACAGCAACTCGGGGCTGTGGTGCAAACTCCCAGAAACAGGAAAACCACAATAGGAATTCCATCTTATTGGGGAAAACGTCTGTTTAGTTGACCTTCGTCAATCATGAAGTTTAAATTCTTCCTTTTAACCTGAGAATAAAGTGAGCTGGACAGGAAGTAACTGGCAGAGAAATGAGCAGTGTCATCTCAGGGCCCCTTCCCTCAGGGACTGCTCGTGGCTTTCCCAGTTGGTGGTATGTCCTGCGCTGTCACCAGCTGATTTTCATTTTACTTTGTTTTTGCTTGTTTATATCCACTGTTGGGCATGAATTTATGAATCACTTTCAATGTCATTTTAAAATTAAGTGCTTGCCTAGAATGCATAAGGGAGCTTTCAGAGCCTTCTAACTTGGTACACTCAGGTAAATGATGTTACGTGGGAAGAGTTCCCACATTCTGGTTCCACCGTCGCACCGAGCCTGCCCCTGGCTCGTGCGGTTCTTGCTTGTCACAGCATTGTAAAGGTTTCTGCTGCAGCTAACGTAAGTCTGTTTGGAAATTACAAATGCAAATTGTACAATTCATTGTTTATTGTTGTTGTTTGTTTTTGCATTTATATAGCGCCTTTCCTTCGAGGAGCTCAAGGCATTTTTCAAAACCTGACAGTTTTCCTCACAACAACCCTGTGAGGTAGGTAGAATGCATCGCAAGCAATAATAAGACGCAACTAACCTTTCCGCCTTTCTGACATGTGTTTGTGTGAAATGATTGGCGGTGTCGGCATCAGTGAGGACTTTAGAGCTTCTTGCAAACCTTTAACTCTGTTGGGTCTTCATAATAGCTGTATTGAAAAAACCACTTGTGCTCCGGGGCAGGGGAGTTTTAAGAGAAATCACCCATCGGAGTGACCAGGCCAGCACCCTGACTCGGCCAATTGTGTCCTGGGTTGCTTTTCGGGTAGAGAAGGAATGAAGAGCTGTGGCCCCGGCGGGATCCTCGCAGCTCGCTGTCAGCGTGCAGCTGGCTCCTCGGTGTGCTGTAGCCAAGTGACTGCGTGGTTGTCTTGTTTCACATCTTAAGTATTTGAGCATTTTCCTGTCTTCCTCTCCTCCCTTGCTCCTTCCCCCGCCCCCCTCGGCTCCCCTCCGTGCATCAGCTCGTGCTTATGCACGCTGGCGGTTGGGCACTGCGACTTCCCTTCATTGCCACAGCGGTCTCTTGGGTTTGGAAATGGAAAAAACAAATAGCAAGAAAACCTGGGAAGTCTCTGGAAAGAGTGGGGACCAGGTGTGTGGGGTGTGAATTCTTGTGTTGTTTTCTGCCTTTTTTAATAATAGATGATTGTAAATGACCTATTTTTAAGAAATTCTTAGACCGGCCATAGATCAGAGTCGTTGGTTTATTTAAAATAGCAAATGTATTAAGAGAGGGAGGAGAGGTGTATTGGTTTGGAAATGCTAGACACCTGTTTCTCCTGCCTCCCCAGCTGTCCCTTCTGCCACCTCAACATGAGGACACTTACCTGCATCCGCCCCTTTCTGGACTCTCAGTCCAGCAGCTGGCGCTGCTGTGCCCCAGCTCGCTGAGGCCAGGTCCTGCCCAGGTGTGGAAGGACACCAGAGGGCGCTAGCGGCAGGGGGAGGGGGTGTGGTCCTGGGCACCTCCCTGACAGCCCTGGTGAGACAGGAGGGCTTAGATGGTCAGTTTCCTTGTTTCCTTCCAGCTTTAAGAACCATGGTGTGGGCCTTCCTGGTGGCACAGGGGGTTAAGACGTAACCTATGAAGCTCTCCGCAGCCACTGCGGCCCAAGTTCGATCTCAGGCTGGCCAGGTTGCTATCCCACATGGCGCAGCAGACCTCTCCTGACTCACCCACTGCTCCCCTCTGCAGTGCATTTCAGTCAGTCTGCCTATTCTGCTCCCCTCTGTCTCTGGTGAATTCTCTCACCCTCCACGCCTCTGGCCTGTACCCCAGTTCTTGTATGCATAATTAAATAAATCTTAAAAAATAAATAAATAAAACATGGTTGCAGAGAGCTCTCTGCAGCCTGTATGGGAGATTCCGAGCATTTGTTGAGGAGAGCACCATGTGTTTTAATCCTCAGTAATAGAATATTAGTGCCTTTTCTCCGGCCCGAATATTTGCAAGTCTTACATTAAGTAAGATTTCTCCATTTCTAAGTGAAATGGAGGCTCTTGCTAGTGGGCAGAGAGGGACAGTTTGGTGGGGGGGTTTGTGTTGAAGCCGGGAGAAACCGGGGGGCACGGCTTCGCGTGCTGTCGCCTGCTGCCAGCTCGGCCTCATTGATAGCTGAGCTGAGGGGCCCCACAGGCTCCATGCGGCTCCACTCTGGGGAGGTGCTCCCACTGCTCTGACAGCCGACCCATAGCCTGTGCCGCCTTCCTACTCCCAGGAGCCGGGCTGGACTCAGCAGTGGCTCTGGTGTGCTCGTAGTCATGCTTGAGGCTGTTGGAACAGTGCCACCGGAGGCCTGCTCCACACGGCAGGTGCCGCCAGCGCTGCCTGTCCTTGTATCCCTGCCACTTGATGTGGTTAGTCAGTCGCTGTGTTTGCTCCGTGAATGGTCGCCTTCTGTCTACGATCCAGAACACAGTTCTGTCCACACGGGCTCTGCGTTGCTGGACGTGGTCGGCCGCAACTGACAGCTGCCCGATTGTCTTGTTGGCCCCTCGTCTGCATGGATCCCAGGAAGGGTTGAGTTGGGGTTCTCGTCTGGGCAGAACCACAAGGTGGCTCCAGGGAGATGGTTTACTGTGACCCTGCAAGCTTGGAGCCTTCCACAGTTCTGCTGATCGCTTACTGCTGTGGTGATGGTTCTCTGCTGCCACATCTGACAGCTTGAACCATTAAAGACATTCCGAATTATTTAAAGGACGTCTGCTCTTCTGTCTGCGAGGGCTGAGCGCTGATTGATTGAAATGGAAAATAAAGCAGGACATTGTCCATTTCTTCCTATAGCATCTTTAGGATGCTTTTGATTCTTCCAGATAGTTCTGCTTAGCAGTCGCAAGAGCTGGCCAGCACCGGAGTCTAGCCAGGGCATTCCTGGGAGTCAGCATGTGCTTCGGTAACTGGTGTCTCATCCGACATTGCTGGCCACTGTCTGGCGCCGTGTTCCCTCTTCCTTGTTTTGGGCCCCACCTGTGGCTGGCAGCTGCCTTGGCCCCGTTGATCTCTTTGAATCCAGCTGTGTTAGGGTTTTCTGCTTAGACCCTCTCCCCTGCTGCTGCCTCTTGATTCTTTCCTGCCCGTGGAAGGTCCTGCTTTTTCCTTGTTAAGCTGCATTCATCGCTTTCTCCACTGCCTGTATCCGTGTCAACTCCAAAAACTTGCCCGACAAGCCTCACGCCTTGGGGGTGTTTTCTGTGCTCAGTGCAGGTCTCACCACAGCTGCACACAGGCACCCTGCATGTGGTGGTGCCTGCTGTTCCCTCCAACTTTCCAGTCAAGGACAGGTGCTTGTCTGTCTCTTTACGTTTTTGCCACAGCACCTAATAAATAATCCTTTGCAAAATGTTGTGGCTCAAAATCTTGCTGAAATGTTAGGAATATGTTTGTGGTCGCTTACCTAAGAAAGCTTAGCTTGATGCACCTCTGCTCCCCAGGGCTGTGTGGCGTTTCCACGTCAATGAGATGTACCGTTTTAAATGTTAACAATGAGATGTTGCATGGTTGAAATATTTCTTTCCTGGAGCCACTAGTATTTCCTAATGTATTTAATTTGAACAGCAGTTGCTAATTCCTTTTTTTGTTGAATGCTTTTTAAAAATGAAATCTTTGGGCCTCCCCTGGTGGCACAGTGGTTGAGCGCTGGGTTGCGAGACTGCCCGCAGCCTCTGCAGCGCCAGTTCGATCCCCGGTCACCGGCGAGGGTCCCACCAAAAAAATAAATAAAATAAAATAAAAATGAAATCTTTAGTGCCTCCCTGGTGGCGCAGGGGTTAGTCTCAGCACTATGAAGCTGTTCCCAGCCTGAGTTCGATCCCAGCCGGGGAGCCACCCACAGGGTGCAGCAGACCTTTCCTGTCTCCCTGCTGCTCCCTGCTCTGTCTCTGGTGAATCCTCTCACCCCCTGCACCTCTGGCCTGCACCCCAGTTCTTGTATGCGTAAATAAATAAATAAATCTTTAAAAAAGAAAGATTTATTTGGGAAAGTAAACCAAATGATATTGATGTGAGAAGAAAGTTAAAGACTAAGACCCACGTGCCTTAATCGGAGCCTGGGTGTTGTTGAGAGCACGGTTTTCAGAGGAGTCTTCCAGGCTTGTCTGCCTGGGACAGAGGTTGTGTCAGGTCCAGCCCTGTGGGGAGCTGTTCGAGGCCCAGTTACACAGTAGAAGCTATGACAGAAGCTTTGAGAAATTCTACCCCGACAGTTTTCCTTCTCATCAGCAGGATAGAGTCATGGCAAGTTGTACATTTCGCTCTCCTCCTGGTCCCTGAAAGCAGTTCAAGGTTAACTCAGTGGGGCTGTTGCAGGGCCTGGCTGGCTCCGTGGGGTCCTGCCTGTGCACACCGGGGCTGGCTTTGTCTGTGGCTGGATTTCGTTTGGTTTGTCTTCCTTCTGGAGTCATTGCCACGCACTCCTGGCTTGATTGCTGCACGCTTTAAAAACTCTTGTTCTCTTGATTACTTAGGCTTTATTCCACATCTTTCATTTTGTACTTTCCAAAGTAGGTGACTAGGGCGAGCCCGGAACAGACAGCTTTCATTTGAATCATCTGGTCACCCTTCAGTTAATGAGATACAGTGGAATAAAAATAAGAAAATACAGCTTGAAGAAAGCCTTCTGTTTCCTGGTGATCAGTATTGCTTGAGTTAGTGATTGTCAAGATTATTGGTGGTTCTTTTGTTGATCTTAACAGCACCCGAGCATGGGCAGAGAGATGACATTATTGTTTTGCTTTCTTGCAGATTTCGGCCTATTAAAGGAAGACAAGAAGAACTAAAGGAAGTCATTGAACGTTTTAAGAAAGATGAGCACTTGGAGAAAGCCTTTAAATGTCTGACTTCCGGCGAATGGGCCCGACACTATTTTCTGAACAAGAACAAAATGCAGGAGAAATTATTCAAGGAACATGTAGGTTTAAGATGAATACTGTCTGTCTGGACGAGAGTAAAGGGAACTGAAGCCTAAATTTTAGTCACATTGAAATTTTAAATCAACTTTCATAAAACCAATCAATGTGAAGATCTAATAACCCATGAGATCGTTTGTCCAAAGGGAAAAACTTTCACCTGAGTGAGGCGCATAGGGCTTTCACGGGTAACAAGGCCAAGCTGTGGGTCCTTGATGATCTTAAATGGTGGTGGTGGTGGTTGGCTTTTATAATTTTGAGAATGTCTAGCAGGGTAAGTAATTTAGCACAAAGTTAATACTAATTTTCTTTTCTGCTTTAGGTATTTATTTACTTGCGAATGTTTGCAACTGACAGTGGTTTTGAAATACTGCCCTGTAATAGATACTCATCAGAACAAAATGGAGCCAAGATAGTCGCAACGAAAGAGTGGTAACTGTTACACTAACGTAAACTTGTAAACTGTAGAGGGCTTTAGGGTTCTCTCTTGAGTTACTGTTTAAGTGCTAAGAAAGTTATGGGGAGGAATGAAACAGCGCTCCCCCAAAGGAGCCAGGGCTATGCTGGGGCCTGTGCCCCACTGTGGGGACAGGATGGGAGGCTGGAGTGTGAAGCAGGCCAGAGCCTGTCTCCTCTGCTGCGGCTGCTGCCTGCATAGTGCGGAGCGGCTGGGGGTCAGGGCCAGGGTGGGCAGCCCGGTCTCCAGAGCCCTCTCCACCAGCCTGGGAGGAAGGTGAGTGTGAAATCTGAGTGATCCTAGGAGTCTCTCAGGTGGAGATTTCCCCTTCATTGCCTGCTCTAAGCATAACTATGTAGACTGCTTTGCCAGCTGAAATTAATAAAGCTGAGCCAGCTAGGAGGGCTAAAAGCTGTATTGGGGAGAGAGAACATGTAATTTATTCTCCTTTCCTCTTATGCGTGTTCCCTGTATAATCTCACAGAAGAAACAGACACCCCCACACCCCCACAATATCACCCCCAGTTATTTTTATGGTAAAAATTTTAGGGTCGGGTAGCTGAAAATGGCTCGGGCCAAAAACATCCATCCAGGCCTCTTGCATGGGGATGCATGTGCAGGTCTGGGGTTGATTCCTCAGCTTTGCGACTCCCTGTGGCGTGGAGAGGGTGCCATCTGCGGGGGGCGGGGCCACGTGGCTGCTGAGCCTGCGCCATGCTGGTCTGATCAAGGGCTGTGGATGTGAGCTGCGTGCCGGACTTGGTGTCGCAGTTCCCATTGACATGCCTTGTATTGATTCCCGACTGAAGAGCGTCTTGGTTATGTTGAGTTGAAATATATTATTAAAAATGACTTCACCTGGGTGGGGGGTGGTGACTTCACCCATTTCTGCTCGCTCAGTGTGGCCGTTAGAAGTGATTGGCAGTCGGAGTACAGCGCATTTCCATGGCGGGGGCATCACAGGACTGGGCCCCATGACCCTTCACGGCTCCTTGTCTGGCTCCGTGGTCAGCGTGTTGCATTCAGTGCCCCACGGACAGATGGGCCCCCTGGGAGGAGGACGGTCTTCTCAGTTCCCCGTGTTTGTGGGACAGGCTTTATTTGATTAAAAGAAGCCTTATTATTTATAATTGCTAGTAATTTTTAACACATCACATATTTTAAATAGGAAACGAAATGACAAAATAGAATTACTGGTGGGTTGTATTGCCGAACTTTCAGAAATTGAGGAGAACATGCTACTTAGACATGGAGAAAACGACTTCAGTGTCATGTATTCCACAAGGAAAAACTGTGCTCAGCTCTGGCTTGGTCCCGCCGCGTTTATAAACCATGGTAAGCTCTGCTTCTCAGGTGTTGGCCTGGCGTTGGGCTGTACTGCGAAAAATTAGAATGACCATATCAAACTGTGTAGAACCTGTATTACTCAACAGTGGAAATAGGAATATTTTTTCATCAACTTCTAAAAATAAACATTGTCTAATTTGAGACCTAAACGTCTAGCAAAAGTTGTACAAGTGTATGGAAAGCTTATTTCAGGTTCTGTAATTGTTCGTGTTTCAGATCTTATCTACAGTTAATTGACTTTATCTTTTGGACATTTTTCAGATTGCAGACCTAACTGTAAGGTAAGCATGAACTTTCTCTATCTCCAGTATTTTATCTCTGCTGGAGGTGTGTGTTTCTCAATGCAGTCGCTTTATTTCAGTTTGTGTCAACGGGTCGAGACACAGCGTGTGTGAAGGCCCTAAGGGACATTGAACCCGGAGAAGAGATTTCTTGTTACTACGGAGATGGATTTTTTGGGGAAAACAATGAATTCTGCGAGTGTTACACTTGTGAAAGGTAAAGTACAAAGTAAGATGGGCGTGGACCTGCATCCCCTCCTCCTGGATCGGTGCGGGGGTGGGGGGGTGGTGGTGAGCGTCACATCCGTGCCTGGCACTGGGGCAGTGTGCGTGCCAGGCAGTGTGTAAGGAGCACAGGGCGCAGAGCCATGTGGGGCTCCGACGCCTTTAAAATCTCACTGTCCCCAGCTATTGTCCACATGAGTCAGGATACCAAGGTGCTTCAGGAGAGTGTGGGCACACCATGTGCACACGATGCCAGAGTGGGGTTGCCCCAAGTAGCAAGGGAAGTTCTACTACCGAGAGTGTAGTGCCATAAGACCCCAGGGTTGCTGTGTGTGTGTCTCAGCCACGTCTTCTGGAACTTCTACGTTTAATACATAAATGTCATAATCCTTAAGTTCTGTCACTTAGTGAGAGACTTCTTTTATGACCCATCGAGATTCTGGAGTCTTTGCAGGGACCCCCCCAGCTGCCTTAGAAGGACACTGATTCACTTGGGTTGTTGTGTCGTCTGCATACAAGTCCCGGTTGTCCTGGCTCCTGCTGCTCCGTCACGGGGGTGCAGCTTGCGGGCCATGGAGCGAGTCCCCCTGGATCTGCTGAGCCCCTGCCATGGCCCTTCTGCTGTGCTGGGCGCTGCTAGGCCCTTAGCCCTTGGAGAAAGCTTGAGTGATGCACCCACGTCACAGCCACAGAGACTTGGGTCTCTGTGCACGGCTCAGCCTGACCTCATAGCTCTCTCTGCTTCCAGAGCTTTGCAGAGCGCAGAGATGGTCTGGCAGCGCAGTATCTCCTAATTAAAATGGCCAGTGGCAGCCCGCCACCTCACCACAGACGGGTGGGTTCCTCAGAGGCCCCGTTCCTTCTTTCTGGGGAGCCAGGGTTCCCCGTGTGGCGAGAGGGCAGCAGCGTGCCCAGCATCTCCTCTCCCAGAATCGGCTGCTGCAGAGGACACCAAGAGCACCTCTTCCCGGGGCTGCTGGCCTTCTGCCCCTTGAATCGGGGTTGGGGCTAAAATTTATTTTTATTTTTAAAAATCTTTTTCTACATGAAAAAATGGTTAAATATGCGACTGGTCAACAAAAGACTCTTCAACCCATGAAGAAGTTTAATTATCATTGAATAATGCTTTAAAGTCACTGTATCATGACAACGTGATGTGGTGATTGAACCAGTCAGCCAAATGGGCTTCTGTGACTGCGTCTCGCTGGCGTTGACCTTGCTCCACTGGGCTGCTTGGTGCCCCGGTGGCCTCGCAAGCAGAACAGCAGCAGCGTTAGCACTCGCGGGGTTGCCGGGAGAGCTCGGTTTGCTGCTTCTCATAAAGCAGGTAGAGTAACACACAGTTAATGCTGCAAAACCATTTTTGGTTTCTGGTTATTTTCCCATTTGCAGGAACCCCCAGCTGAGGCGCCCTCAGAGTGGCGGAGATTTTTATCCTTTCATTTACTGCTCTATCCGCAGAGCAGTCCCTGGCCCATAGTAGGTATGTGGTCAGCGAGTGTGTCCATGAGTGGAGCTGATGACTCGCTAAATACGTTTTTGGAATATGTGCTGAAAACATGACCGCAGAAGTCAGGGTTCCAGGCCAGGCCTGGGGAGACGCGCTAGCTGAGGGTGCCCGCACCGTCAAGTCCTTTGGCGGGCAGCTCTCCTGTGAGCCCCACTTGGTGCTAGTCCGGTGGGGGTCTGCTTACCCTACAGGGTTTGTCCACGTGAGGAAAGGGTGTGCAGGCCTGGTCTGGGGCGCTGGGCTGCTGGCCCTTTGACCGTTTGAAGGGTTGGGTGCTGGTGTTCTGAAAATCTCTAGAACGCTAAACTGTGTCTTCACTCCAGAAAGTTGGTGAGAGCGTGGACTTGTCAGAGGAGCTCTTTCAGCTGTTCACCCAGTGTTGACTGAATTGATCATTATGTCAGGCCTCGTGTGAGCAGGCCTAGTGCGGGGCAGGCAACGAGGTACACACACATGCACACACACACACTCACACTGCACTAGCACCTGAGAGTGAGAGGAGGTGATTCGGTGATAACATGAGAGCGACTGTTCACGGGTGGCTGAAATCCCGGGCCCAGCATCCAGGACATGCGTGGTCCATGTCTGACAGTTGCCGTTCTGACAGCCTTGGCTGTGCCATGTTCGTGAGGAAGTAGTGCAGGTTTCGCTGGAAAATTTGAGGACTGAAATCTAAGGGAGGGCCAAATTATTTGAAAGCTTATATGAAAGTATATCTGATGATAACCAAGAAAAAATGTCTCACGAACAGTTGGTGGAGACTTGACATAGCAGATGAAAATTGGTATGAAACCGTTGTGATCAGAACTTGATGCTGTTGGCCCAGAAGCAGACAAATAGAGAAGGGGACGTGAGTAGGTCTCTGAAATAGAGGCTGGAGGTCCTGATGCCATATCCAGGGTAATGGCGGTTACTTCTTCCACAAGTGACTGGGTGTGGTGCGTTGTGCATTGGGCGGGGGGGGGGGGGGGGGGGGACCAGGCCAGCCCTCCACCTCACACCATAGAGAAGATAAGTTCAGATGGCTGAATACCCGAAATTTAAAATAAAATGCAAAGCTACTAGAAAAAAAACACAACATATCTGGCCTTGGGTTAGCAGAGTGTTGTGGAAGAAGTAAGACAAGAACGGTGGACACAAACTCGCTGGAAACGGCAAGAGTAAAGCCAGAAGTTGAAGGGTGCCCTGCGGGGTGAGAGCCAGGCAGAGCTCGTGTGGGCGACAGCAGGAAGCCCTGTGAGGATGGGTGGAGGTGACCTGGGGACACGGAGAAAGGCCTTGAACAGGGCTTTAACAGTGCCTGAGTACAGGCCCCAGTGCAGGCAGGTGTGGGGCGCCGCGAGGGCCTGGGCCGCAAGCAGTGGATCATCTCGGGAAAGCCCTCGCGCCCGGCAGGCCGACCCGGGGAGGATGTGTTCTGTAGGTGGGTGAACCCCTGTTAGTAGGTCTGGGTTCAGGAGCAATGCAGCAGCATTTTGGGGGGGGCAAGCAGAAACAAAGCAAACCCCACAAGTTTCAGTGATCACAGGGGCAGTTTATCCCGTATAAAAATGCAACTTTGAATGTTCAGTCAGAATGACTTGTCCGTGACATAAAACAGGAAAACTGGTGGTTGAGTGAAATGTGTAACGTTTCCTGCCGTGGTGGTGTTTGCTTAGGAAGAGAAACATCAGTAGCGTAGACCCGGGGCGGGGGTGGAAGCTGCCCCGCGAGGCGCAGTCTGGGCAGGGGGTGCCGCTGGCCAGGCGCACAGGGCAGCGTCCGCGTCAGAAACAAGCCAAGCAGAGACGTGACGAAGGGAGGGTTTTGACCTTAAGAAACCTGTCGTTTACAGATACTAGAATCCACGGTGGTCATTTGTTTGTGTCCAGGCTTACTTTAACTGTGGCCCATCTTTCTAGAAACAAGTTACAGTAAATCAGCGTGGACTATCGGAGAATGTTTTATTACTTTCTTACTCCACACAGTTGAAGAGGTCCCTCGGTAAGGTGTCAGTTGCTTTACAAAGGCATCAACGTAGGTAGCGTCCAAACCCAGCTGGCAAGGTGACAGCAGTAAGACGCCAGGGTGGCAGTTGCTGAGCGGGGGTGTGCGCTCCCAGCACCGAGATGGGGCAGGGCAAGGGGGGAGTCGCGTACTTTTCCTTAGCAAAGGCAGTGAAATACTGGGATTCCTTCAGGGGAGAAGTTATTTTCACGTAAACCCTGGGTGGGGGGGGGGTCGCAGGGGAGCACTCTCATCTCGGGACAGAGGGCGTTTGTGTCTTCACCCGAGTCCAGACACCCCATCACATGCTTCCCTGTGCATGCCAGGGCTGCGAAGGTCAGTGGCGGCAGTCTGGGCCAGAGAGCTCTCGCTTCGCGGTGCAGTATGGAGTGCTTTTTGAAAACCACGCTGATAATTGACTTCTGCTGTTGAATAGAAAGCTGAGTTGGAATTATACACTGAACAAACCAAAGACTTTGGATGGCTAGACTATAAGTTGTTCGGGAGAGCATCTTGTAAGCACCCTCACATCAGAATTCATGGAAATGTGAATGATTAGAGCAGGTTACACATCATTTTTATCCAGTGTTGAAAGCAAGCTTTTAGCATCTTTTATTTAGTGTGACATTTAGTTAACTTGCTTGTGGTCATCATTTTTTATTTCAGTGTCTTTGAAGGGATTATTAACAGGATTTCTGGTTCCAGAAATCAGATTTTCACTGACACAGCCTAGCCTTCTCACACAGAATTTCAGTCAGGATTTCTTTGTATCTGACATTAAGTTGTCAAATTTATCGACATTCTCTGTTTTTTTGTTTTGTTTTTTTTTGTTTTTTTTTTTAATTTCTCAGTATTCAGTAACGTGGTGATAAATTAGGCAGAGCAGAGCAGAACTCTAGTAGCAGGGGAGTTACCTGGCCCAACTCTTGTGCCTCCCTGTTTTGAACAAGGAAGAACTGGTGGTTGCTTGGTTGGTTTTTCGTCAACACATGAAATTTTGCAGGGCCCCGTAGTTTCTCGCGGGCTATAAACCATTGCTGTGACAACAGGCCTGGAAGGCTGTTCTGTTGTTTAATTTACATGCAGACTTGCTGACTCCCGAGAGCCCTAGACTTGGCAGGTTTCCGGGGATGGTTGAGGCCTCGTCACATCTGTTGACTGGACAGGGCCTGGTGCCCGCAGCCGCCACACTTACTGTAAGTACATCGGCACGCCGTGTGCTAACCTGCCTTGTCTTCTCTTTCAGACGGGGAACTGGTGCTTTTAAATCCAGAGTGGGACTGCCCGCGCCTGCTCCTGTTATCAATAGCAAATACGGACTCAGAGAGACAGACAAACGTCTAAATAGACTTAAAAAATTAGGTGACAGCAGCAAAAACTCAGACAGTCAGTCTGTCAGCTCTAACACTGATGCAGATACCACTCAGGAAAAAAACAATGCAAGTAAGTCGGGGAGCCCTGTGAGCGTGTCCTTCTCGTGTTTCATGCAGTCTGTCTCTAAGCATGCTTCGATGGTTTTGATCTTTTAAATATTAAGAGAAACTCTGGGACTCGCGTGCGTCAGCTGCCCTGCAGGGTCTAGAGATGATCTCAGCACAAAGCACAGCCTGTGTCCGCCTCCAGATTCCCTCCAGTGAGCTAGACTTCTTGTCTGCGTATCTCGGACCTTTGGGACTGGATGTTGAATCCTCCCTCCTCTGCTCCAGGGTCATGAGATGTCTGAGAGACATGGTCGAGGTGTTAGTTTCGCTCTAATGTGTTGTTGGGTCTGCCGAGAAGACAGAGGACCTGGTGGAACCACAGGCCGCGAGTGCTCCGTGTGGGCCGGGTGGCAGATGCATTCAGGGGTCGTAGCTTCTGGCCGCCAGGCTTCCACCTTTTTAGTATTTTCTTGCCTTTTTCAAAATTAACTGACCCAATTCACCAAACCACTGAGTTAGCAGACTCAGAGTCGAGAGGAGCATTGTGAATGTCGCTGCTGTGCTGGCCACCCAGAGGTAGCGAGAGGGATGAAGAAGAGGAAGAAGCAAGCTGTGTGGGGCGAGTGCTAAGGGCACGAGAAAGAGGAAATGAAGGAGAGTGAAGAAAGCCCAATGGGTGGAAGAAAACACTGTTTGTGGACCTAGGACTTTGGGACCCAGCTTCCCGCGGCTGCCTCTTACCAGGGATGCCCACCCAAGCAGGGCTCTCTGGTCTGACTTGTCTCTTGGAACAGTATGAGGTTGGCCTTGCCCGCCCCAGCGCTCCGGTGTCAGCCCTCACCCTCCAGAAAAGCCTAGAGGAAAGGGAGGGTTCCCTGCGCCGCTGAACCCCCTGCTGCCAGCAGCCGAGGCCAGGCTCCGCCTCTGCATGTGATGCAACTCCGTGTTCAGTCCTCAGTGTCCAGAAGGAGCAGTTAGTTCATCGTACGCTCTTAACTTGGTCTGATAATAAACGCAGCCCAACCACGTTCGTTTCTGAGTCTGGTTCCTGGGTGCCGCTGCAGGCCTCTGCTGCTCGCTCATGGCCCACCATGACACGTGGACGCTGCCGCCATGTCTGGGGCTGCGAGAGCCTGAGGGTGGTTTATGGCTTTGCACTAGCTGTTCCTAGCGGACAGCACTGAACTCGGACCCCCTCTGCCTCCGACACCAGGACACAGCTTTGGAACGGGCTGCATGGTCTTCCTGATGGGTGGGCCTTTGCCAGGAAACTACGCGCACATGGAGGGCCTGCTGGTCTGGAGAGGCAAAGACGTGTGTGCCTCGGTATCCCCGGACGGCCTGGGACGCACGCAGCCGAGCAAGCAGACAAGCTCCGTGTCCGATGCCAACGGGGCCAAGCGTCCTCTTGAGCCATCGCCCAGAATAGAAATAGACGCTTTGTCATAACTGCTCATATTGGGGTGCTTAACTTTATTCCAGTTACCTTTCTGCGGAATGACTATCTCTGGTAGTTGAAGGGCGGTTGTGACTGCCAGCGAGACAAGTCTGGGGCCTGGCCGGCGTGCCGAGGTGCCTGCTGCGCGCCCTCCGACCCCGGACCCAGTGCTCGGGGAGCCGTCTTCTCTCCTGTGTGGCCTCTCAGGCTGTGTTTCGTTTGGTGCCTGGTCCTCCTACCTGTCTGAGGGGCAGACCTAGAAACCACGGCTTGGAGGAAAGCAGGGCCCGAGAAGCGGTCCTGTGCACCCCATACCGGCACAGCCGCCTGTCATCCCACATGGGTCTAGGACTTGGCGGCCGACGGAGGAGTTCCTGTCTGGGAATGGCCTGTGTGTCCATTTCAGAGAAACTTTCCTGCCTGGCCAGAAGGAGAAGACTCTCCTTCCCCCGACCCTCACTGAAGGGCCTCAAGAGCCACATCCTGGCCATCTGCACCCAGAGGAGGAAGGAGTCAGCCGAGAGCCTGACGACGGCGCCGCTGTGGGGGAGGATCCCGACCACCCAGCTTTGGGGACGGGATCGTGAGGCAGCCCCGGTGGTGCCAGACCCGAAGCCTTGGGCAGCAGCCGGATGGATCGTCCTGTGTTGGTGTGCCTGGCTGAGCAGTAGTCACTGGCTGGGCAGCGCCCCCAGCCTTGGGTAGCTTCTGGGTCCTTTCCCACACCCTAGCCCAGGCCACATAAGGTGAAAACGGCTTCACATACCTGTAAGCGCCCTGAAGCCTTTAGGGACCTGCCAAGGGTGTTGTGGGCCCTCCAGTTCTAGAGCCACCTGGCTGCATGGGCCTCGCCCCTGCTCAGCGCAGGCCCCACGCAGCCCAGACTCAGGAGTGCGGGGTCGTCGGGCTGTTCTAGTACCTGCCACCGGGCGCCCAGGCAGGCCTGCCTTGTGATCAGAGGACACACTGAAATGACCGTGGGAGCCCTGCTAGTCCTCTCAGATGGGACAGCTTCAGTGCCCTTCATGGTGGTGCGGTTGAGCTGTAGACCCACGCTCTAGCCGCCCAGCCCCTGAGCAGTGGGTGTCACCGCATCCACCCCGGTGAGCCGTGTGCGAGGCGCCCAGCATCAGGGTGCACCCAGCCGCTGCCCGGGAGCGGCCCCAGGATATGAGCACCAGGCACTGACCACACCCTGGTTGGGCCGCCTGCCCGTCTCCGGACCTTGCTTGACCAGTGCAGTCCCGGTGGGGCCTTGGGCCAGGACAGGCGGCTCGATGTGTGAGCGTGGCCATGGCATCAGGCGCACCCACAGGCTCGCGTGGAGCAGACCCACATGGCCGCCCTGTCGTAGTTCTCCACACTTGGCTAACAGTGACGCTTGGAGGAGACACAAGCGGGCATCAGGTTTAAGGTCACCGTAAAGTGAGGTTCATGTTGTGGATTAAGATAAGTTCCCGGGTGAGGTGACCTAGAAAGTCACAAAGGCTGTCCAGGAACAGTGGCTCCTGAGTTGAGGCAGAGGGGGACTGGGCAGTGTTGGGGTTCCCTGCTGTGGGCAGAGTGCCAGCAAGGCCGTCGTCTGCCTGGCTGCACAGCCGGTGCCAGGAGGGAGGTGACTCTCAGGGCGTTGGGGTCACTGGGAGGTTGAAGGCCCAGAAGTGTAGGGTGCACTGGGGAAAACATCCTGGCTGCAGGCAGGGGTGGGGTGCTGGGGGCAGTAGTTGAGATGACACGGTAGGAAGCATTGGCTGGAGCTCAGGCAGGTGGTTGTGGGCATCAGAGAAGTAGCCAGTTCCAGTGGGTGAGATGCCTGGGCCATGGTGGGCCGCCCTAGGGGACGTCTCAGGGAAAGAAGCCCCAGTCTGGCTGGCAAGGTGCATTTGGCAGGTGGGCGTGATGCAACAGCCTCAGAGAGGGCCAGTGGCCATGGCATCTGCGGTGGACCTGCATGCAGGGAGGGCAGGCCAGGGCTGCCTGCCAATGGCAGTGTGGGCACTTTGCACCCAGAGAATGTGTGGGTGAGTCTTCAGAGGCCTGAAGACTCCCTTCTTCCCTCCACCTGGCACAGCAGGAGGGAAAACGCCAGGAATTGGGGGGACAGCAAGAAGAGGCCTCCAGGGCAGCCCTGGGAGTGGGTTCTCAGGCGCCGTCCAGCCAGCAGTGCCCCTTCTGCCAGCAAGGAAGGGAAGGGCCGGCGGTGACTCTGGACTTCCTGCCCAGCGGCCCTCAGACAGGCAGCGCCTCCACCTTAGGGTCGGCCTTGGACACGTGGTGTTGGGGGTTGTTGTGCGAGCGGCCGCAGGCGCAAAAGGAGACGCTGCAAACCAGCGAGCCTGGTCGGTGGTCCTGGGAGCCCCTGGGGCCGCGCAGCTCAGCAGCCCCCGACCTGGACACTGGGGCCCCGGAGGAAGCTCGTCGGCATAAGAACAAGTCTGTAGCAAGAGTCCCTGAATAGCCTCATTTTTTAAATAATTTCCAGCAAATGGTTCTGTGTAATTGCAGTTCAGTTGTCCTCAACCGAACTCAAGCGGAACGGCATGGGAGCGTTACTGCGGCCCCTATTCTGAGAATGAGCTGCCCCGAAGCGGCCCACCGGTCCGCCCGCAGGGCCCGCTGGCCGGAGTCGCTCTCACCTTGGTGCTGGGTGTTCTGCCGGGTTGCGGCGCCCTCTCGGTTCTTGTGTCGTCGTGGTAAAAACTTGCTCGTGGTGACTCCTCACTCAGCTGTGCAGGAGGAACACGGTCACCCTGGCAGCCCTGGGCATGGCGTGGCCGGCGCCCTCAGGCGTGGGCTGCCCACCCACGTCCATCCCCCTGCCTTCAGGGAAGCGGCGGTGACGATCAGAGAGGCTGCTCACAGCCCCAGCGGGTCGCTTCAGAAGATTTTGATGGGAAGAGGTTTCAGGTAGGGGGTGGCAGGATGTGGTGACTGAGAGGGGACGTGAGGCACCAGTGAGTAAAGGCCAGCGGGCCGAGAGCCAGTGCAGTGGCGGGACGTCCATGACAGCCAGAGGCTCGCCGTGGGGCGCTGCAGGTGGAGTCGCGAGAGCCAGGCCAGAGGCCAGTGGGATCCCTGCCGCTCTTGGCTTCTCACGGAGGAAGGCGGACTGGACCCCCTTTATCCCGAGTTAGCCGTAGCCGCTCTGGCTCTGGAGCTGGCCGGTCCGACCCGGGAGGGCCGAAGGGACAGCGTGAGGCAGCGAGGCTCCCAGGGAAGGTCTGTTGAGAAGCGAGCGCCGCTTGGGGTCTTCTGCTGGAGGCCTTCGTGAGTGCTGGGCGAGCCCCCGGGTCATCCGGTTCTGTCCATGGGGTTGGTCGAGCCGTGCTTACCTTGAGCTAACGGGTGAAGGGCTTTTGAAGCATTTGAAATGGCGATTTTAAGAATTTGTAAATGGGAGGATGGGGTTTTTGCTTGGCTTTACTTCAGAAGCGTCTTCAAATCCGTGTTTCACTTGACCCAGCATCGTGAGAGTCAGAACTCGTCCGGCTACGTGCAGGTGTTTGCGGGAGCGACTCGCCGCTCCCTCCCGGAGGTGGGACCCAGGGAGAGCCGGGCCAGGCTGGGCCGGGGAGCCAGTCTGCCGGGACGCGGAACCGGGCATCCGGCGCGTCGGCGCTGCGTGGCCAGGGCGCAGGCTGGGGGTGGTTCTCTGACACTGCCGAGGTGACAGGGCTGCTTCTCACCCCTTTTTCCTTTTTTTAACTTTGCAGCTTCTACCCGGAAATCTTCAGTTGGTGTGAAAAAGAGCAGCAAAAGCAGAACATTAACAAGGCAGTCTATGTCACGGATCCCAGCTTCTTCCGACTCTACCTCATCTAAGCTAACTCATGTAAATAATTCCAGGGTACCAAAGACACTGAAAAAGCCTGCCAAGCCTTTACTTTCCAAAATAAAATTAAGGAATCATTGCAAACGGCTGGAGCAAAAGAGCACTTCACGGAGACTCGAAATGGGAGACTTAGTGCTTAAAGAGCCTAAAGTCGTTCTCTACAAAAATTTACCCATTAAGAAGGACAAGGAGCCGGAGGGACCAGTCCCAGCCACGGCGGCCAGTGGGTGCTTGACTAGGCACGCGGCACGGGAGCACAGGCAGAACTCGGGGCGAGGGCCGCCCGTGCTGGGGGAGGAGGCCCCCTGCACCTACATAACCAGGCGGTCTGTACGGACAAGGCTGAACTTGAAGGAGCCCTCCGACATCAAGCTGGAACCAAATACGCCGGACGATTGCAAGGACGGCGTGACGGAGCCCTGCCCGGACAGTGGCGCCCAGCCCCCGCCCACGGCCCAGGCCACTGACCTGGCTGACGCGGCCGCCCCGAGCGGGGAGGCCCAGGGGCCCAAGAGCGACTCCAGCACATCCAGGAAAAAGGCCCGGCCGGGGAGGCTCGTGAAACAGCTCACAAAGGCGGAAGATGCCACCGTGGCACCCACGTCCCCGGGGAGGGCCTGCCTGCTGCCTGAGGCCACGGGGCCCCCCTTGGCGCAGGGTGAGCTTGGGGGCGCCGGGGGCAACCCTGTGGGCTGCACCGACTGGACCCATTCTCCGGGGGGCGGCTCCAGCCTGCCACCTGATGGCTTCACAGCAAAAGATGGCTTCAGAACTGCAAAGAGCAAGAAGAAGAGGCGCATCACTAGGTATGACGCGCAGCTGATCCTGGAAAACAACTCTGGGATCCCCAAACTGACTCTCCGGCGGCGTCACGACAGCAGCAGCAAGACGGACGACCGGGATGGGGACGGGATGAGCTCCTCGAAGATCAGCATCAAGCTGAGCAAAGACCACGAAAATGACAGCAACCTCTACGTGGCCAAGCTCAACAACGGCTTTAGCTCGGGGCCGGGCAGCAGCGCCACGAAACTGAAAATCCAGCTGAAGCGGGACGAGGAGAGCAGGGGGCCCTATCCGGAGGGGCTGCACGAAAACGGGGTGTGCTGCAGCGACCCCCTCTCTCTGCTGGAGTCCCGGATGGAGGTGGACGACTACAGCCAGTACGAGGAGGAGAGCTCGGATGCGGACGACTCCTCGGAGGGGGACGAGGACGGGGCCGACTGTGATGACGACTTCGAGGACGACTTCATCCCCCTCCCGCCCGCCAAGCGGCTGCGGCTCATCGTGGGCAAGGACTCCATAGACATTGACATCTCCTCCCGGAGGAGAGAAGACCAGTCCTTGCGGCTCAACGCCTGAGCTCGGCCTCGGCCGGCCTGGGGCAGCTGCGCTCAAGAGATGGAAATTCCAGCCGGTGGCTGCTCCCCTGACCGCCATGGCCGCCGGGCCGCCCGCCGCGCGTCAGCATAACACTGTAGGAAGCGTGCAGCCGCCGGCTCTCCTGGGCCTGCGCGCGCGCACTTGTACCGTACTTTCTAAATAGCCTCCTTACGTGCAATCCTGAGTTAGAGGTAAAGCCCTGTTGTAAGATAAAGGCTCAAGCAAAATTGTACAGTCACAGCCGCTTTCCACACAGGACCGTGAACCAATAATGTGGAGACAGTTTTTTTACCCTTACGAGCTTCAGCTGGCTCTTGAATCCGTGACTAGACAAAACCCCCATCTAAAACCAATCACAGTAGCAGCGTTTGCGGTTTTCTAGTTCATGCTAATGTCACCAGCAAGATCTTCCGGCTTTTTGGTTTATTTGCTCGATGTGCCCCTTGGCGTCCTGTCGGTCCCACACTGTCTGCCGGCCTCGCGCGGCGGGCGGAGGCGCCGGCCCTTGGCTGGGAGGCAGATTGTTTCTCGAAACAACCAGTACCGAGCTTGGGCCCCGCCGGCCGCCAGTGTCGGGGTGAGTTTCCACACGGCGTATTTATTGCTTGTCATGTAAATTAAAGACCTTGTATTTAACACTTTTCAATCCTTTTAGATAAAATTGTTCTTTGCAAGAATGATTGGTGCTTATTTTTTCAAAAATTCGCTGTGAACAATGTGACGACAACAAGCGACGTTTATCTGATGAACTACGGCTGTTTAGTTTGGGTCTCCCAAGTTTTCTGTTGCACTTGTAAAATGCTACAAGGAATATTAAAAACTCTATTCACTTTAACTTATAATAGTTTATGAAATAAAAACCTGAGTCACAGCTTTTGTTCTGTGGTAACCTATAAAAATGTTTGTCTGGAATTCAATGTAAAGAACTGAAAACAATGTGTATGTTGTAAATATTTGTGTGTTGTGAGAAATTTTTGTCATAAGAAATTAAAAGAACTTACCAGGAAGGTTTTTAAGTTTAGAAATACTCATGCCAATAAAATAGGAATTATAAATATATAGTTTAAAGCACTGCATCAGTGGGAGTTCTTGGCTTATGTTATTTTATGTACGAAAATATCAAAGATTTTTTTGACTATATTATCAGTTAAACAAAAAAGAGGAGTCAGATTTTAATTTGTTTTTTGAAGCACTTTTGAGAAGAGAAATTAATTTTAAGTAACTTAATGAGCAAAGTTTTTGATTACTACTTTATGTCCAATACCAGGCTTTCATTTCTCTGGATGATTTTACAGATCTTTGGACAAAGAACTGGGGGATGTAAATGTGTGCCCAGGGCGGATGCCGGGGGTCTGCTGCCTCTGGGACCTGTACTGGCGGCAGGCGCGCTGCGCCCCTAAGCAAGGTCCAGCAGGGCGTGTCTGAAACGTTAAAAGGAGCCCGCAGGCCGGAGACGCCGGGGGAGAAGGCCCGGTGCTTACTGCTGCGCTGACTGATGCCTGGTTTCCAGGTTTGGGGCATCAGTTAAATTCAGTTCCTCAAAACAGTTGCCAGCAGTTTCCAAATAGAAATTAGTAATACTCATAAAAGGCTTTTAAATGTAGAAGTGTTTCTCCTTGTTTCGTGGAGGAGCCACTGTGCGGCCTCCTGCCGTCTCCGGCGCGGTGCAGGCCCAACCCTCAGGTATCGCTTAGGAAGCTGGCGGTGGAGGGCCTGGTGTGCGCGCTCCCCTCCGCCCCAGAGGTCCTCGCCGCCAGGCCCAGCCTGTCCCTCGGAGCACTTTGCAGACCAAGTTCAGGCCTCACGTGTCCCGTGTGGGAGACGGGTGGGACTCACGCCCCTGGGGGAATTCAAGCTCAGACCCTTGTGCCAGCACACGGGGTCACCTCTTCTGTCCCCACCCTGGTTTGGGGCATTTCGAGGAGGGTCAGAAGCTAAAGCTTGAGCTCTCTCGGGCTACCCACAATAGCCACTTCAGGAGTTCCAGTCTTAAGGAAGAGGTAATACAAGATTGCATTTCCCACCTTTCTCTGTGTTTAAGCTTAATTTTAGTGACTTATTTATGACGTTTGTTTTTACTGCGGCCTCGTCTTTGAGGCTGACCTCCCCGTGGGTCTGGGCAGTGGCGTTCAGGGGGCCGCTGCCTCGGGAGTCGGTGTGCACAAGCGCTCGGCAGCCGCTGCCGGCGCCTTCCAGGGAAACCTAATTTCCGTTCTTAAAGCTAGGGGCCTCGGAGCTGCCCAGCTCCCTGCAGGGCTTCACCCTGCGGGTGGGCGCTGCCCTCGCTGGCGACCCCTCGGAAGAGGTGGCATTCAATAAAACTTAGCTTGAGCTTATGCAATGATTGGTAAACTTTTGGCATTGTGAGAATTAGGAAATGATCGTAGACGTATATGTAAAGTATTCGATTTTCAATCATTTTTCAAATTACTGTTTTAAATTGTTTTGCTGAGTTGTAATACTTTTGAGATACAATGTATTCCTTGTACTGAAAGAATGAAAAAAGGACTTTTTCTGCATTTGAGGTAAGTTCTTTAACGTTTCATTAAAAACATTTTTTACAAATATTTTGTACATGCACTTGCAGTATTGAGGTTAATCATTTTAATAAATTCGGAAATTAAAACAGTTTGGCCGGTGTCCACTTCTCTGAGAAGAAGAAATCAAATTGGCGACTTTCTCCACAAGGTTTTCGTGTGAAGGAGAAATTTTTAGTCTCTGGCCTTCCAGCGTCTGTGAGCCTGGAGCCGCCCAGCTCCTCAGCCCTGCCTTGCCCGCAGTATGGGACAGCGTGAGCCTCGGTCCCGGGGGCCGCCCCCCTCCCCGTCCTCCAGCCCCAGCCCTCTGCCACCCCGGGGGGATGGCTCCCCCTCGCCGAGCTGATAGGGCTGCAGCTCAGGAACAAGCCCCTTTGTCCTGCAAGTTACCGGAGCTAACCCTCCTGGAGAGGGTCTGGCTGGGTCAGGGCGCAGGAAACCTGAGCTCCCCCAGCTTTGCCACATCCGAGTGGCCCCAAGCGAGCGGCTCACCTGGATCCCTTGCTGGCACGAGGTCAAAGTGGAGGCCTGGTCCCAGGCCAGGGGACTTCGGCCGCAGCTTCCACCCGCGAGGACCATCAGGGTGCGCCAAGCCAGTCGGCGTAGGCAGCGCTGCGGCAGACCCGGCTCCTCAGCCACTTGTCTCAGCTTCATCTGTGGGAGCTGCTCGTAGCACAGCCCAGGGCCCTGGGGTGATGTCTGTGTCTCAGGTGCCAACTCGGTCGCTGCACCCCAATTTTGGTGCTGAGCCAGTGGCGCCCAGAGCTGCCAGTCCCTGGCACGCATGGTTATGGTGACAGGATCCCGGGATGCAGGCGAGGGGGCCCAGAAGCGAGGGAGCTTGAATCGTGGGAAGGGCAGGCTGTGTGATGGGCAGGATTGGGACAGGGTCATCCCAGGGCCGCCTCCCCGCTTCTGCACCACTGCCGCTTGCCCTCTCCCGGGACAGCACCCGCAGGCACACGGGAGAGCGAGCGGCTCTGCAGGGAGAGGCCCACGCGCCACTCGGGGGTCGGTCTGCTCAGATGCTGTCCTGCTGGAAGGTGAGCTCTGCAGGGTTGCAGCAGTGGTTCTGCCTCGGGGCGGGGGTAGCCCTCTCCGTCGTGTGGCTCTGCTGACGGGGTCGGCTCGGGCACCCGGGGGGCCACGGGGTTTGCTGGATGGGTTTCCAGGCTGAGCCCGCGCACGGGTCACCCGAGTGGCAGGAGTGAGGTCACTGTCCATGTCTGGTGAGCCTGTTGCCCCAGGGGCTGGGGGTGGGGCCGGATTTGAGTCCTCCAGGTGCCAGGAGCAGGTGAGACCCCGGGACAGAGGCCACCGTGGGCCCCGGGACAGGGGTGGCCTGCAGAGAGCCGGGAGGGGCGCCTGGGGGCGGGGAGGAGAAGGGCTGACGGCCAGACGGGCGTGGGGGAGATGAGTCCTCAGAGGATGCCGAGCAGGGAAGTCGCTGCGTGGTGGGGGCCGGAGGTGGGGGCGGGGGGGTAGGGAGGGGATGGGGGGGCGCTGCAGGAGCCGAGATCCAGATCGGTCTTCACTGGAAACGAGAAGGTGGGGGGCGGCTCCAACTTTGTGAAGTAGAAAGCGAAGTCATCTGAGCAAGGAGGAGGCAAAGCGCCCCCCGGAGTGCCAGGAGCATGAAGGAGATTTGAGAGCAGACGGGCTGATGGTGGAGCCTCACGGGCCGCATCAGAAGCCTTTGCGGTCATCGGTGGGCACCGGGCGTGTGGGAGGCGCCCCCAGGAGCCCAGGCCGGCAGCCACACTCCCGCAGGTGTGAGGCCCTCAGCCTGGCGGGGGCCTCGGGGGACGGGGTGCCGGGGATATGGCAGAGGGGCGAGCGGTCCCTCGGGATTTGGAAGGCCGTGTCTACGGTGATGACCACAAGGTCCCCAAGGAGTCTGGGTAGGGGGGAGCATCCTGGTTCTGAGAGGCCCAGACGTTGGACAAAACGGAGGTCACCCACGACGACAGTAGTCTTCTCCGTGAGCCCTGGGAGCCAAGCCAGGCAGAAGCTGAGCCTGCAGGGGACGAACGCTAGCGCGGCAGACCCCTCCTGCCTCCCCGCCGCTCCCCTCAGCAGTGGATTTCAGTCACTCTGCCTGTTCTGCTCCCCGCTCTGTCTCTGGTGAGTCTGCTCACCCCCTAACTCTGGCCTACACCCCAGTTCTTCTATATGCAAATAAATAAAAATAAAACTTAAAATACATATATACTCGGGGCTGGAAAGTGGGCGAGGTGCCGCTCTCAAAGTAAGTCTTGTGTGTTTGTGGCCCTGAGGGGTACAGACCCTCCTTGATCCCAAATGTGAGTTAGACAGGAAGATGGCCAGGAGCGGGGCCCACGGCCAGGCCTGTGGAAACAGGTGATCCAGGCAGCGCAGGGGCCCTGTGGTGTCCCTGTGGTCGCCCGAGGGACAATTGTCCTGGGAGGGGAGGGCGGGCTGCAGTGACTCGAGGGCGTTCTATTTACAGAAACGCGATTCCTTTCCCGGCCAGGGCTCAGGGTCTGCCTCCCGGCCCCGCCTCCCAGCCCCTGAAAACTCCAGCCTGGTTCTCGGGGGCCAAGAAGGGGATGCCAGGTGTTGGCTTCTCTGCCCCGAGCCTGGCAGGGCGGAGCAGGCCTTCCCCGGTCACTCTCCCATAAACCAAACAGAGTGGCTTTTATTTCCTCCTCTTGTTTTTTTAATGTTTTTTTAAGATTGATTTATTTATGCACACAAGAACTGGGGTGCAGGCCAGAGGTGCGGGGGTGAGAGGATTCACCAGAGACAGAGTGGGGAACTGAACAGGCAGATTAGGGCCTCCCCGGGGGCGCAGCGGTTGAGCGCTGGGTTGCGAACCTGCCCGCAGCCTCTGCAGCACCGGTTCGATACCCGGCTGCTCCCCGGCCACCGGAGGAGGGTCCCACATGGCGCGCAGACCTCTCCTGCCGCCCGCTGCTCCCCTCAGCAGTGTCCTTCGGTCCTTCTGCCTGCTCTGCTCCCCGCTCTGGCTCTGGTGAATTCTCTCACCCTCCCGCGCTTCTGACTGTACCCAGTGCATGTATAAACAAAATAAACAAACAAACAAATAAATAAATAAACATGCCTCTATAAAAAAAAAAAAAATGAACAGGCAGATTGACCTAAGTGCACTGTTAAGGGGAGCAGCGGGCGAGTCAGGAGAGGTCTGCTGCGCCGTGTGGGTAGCTCCCTGGCCAGCGGGGATGGAACTCATGCTGCAGTGGCTGCCAATAGCTTGATAGGGCCATCTTTAACCTGAGCCACCTGGGAGGCCCCTATTTCCTCCTCTTGTCAGAACAGCTGTCCTGGGTCAGAGGATGAGCAGAGGACGAACCAGTGCAAGTGACCCGGGGAAGGGCTCAGCCTGGGGGCGGGGGGCAACGGCACCTGCCCCTGCCCCAGGCCAATGGGGCTGGGCTCTGCTGCCCACCTGGGGTCCCTCCCATTTACCTGCCCCCTTGACAGCCTTCCCCACTTGACCACCAACACTGGACACTCCAGAGGCACAGAGCGAAGAGCAGGGACACAGCAGAAGGGCATGTGAGAGTGCTGGAGCAGGCGCGTGGGAAGCACTGATGAGTATGGAGGAGAAGCCCCCATTTCTGGTGGACAATCCAGGTGGGCTCCAGGAGGAGGTGAGATTAAGAAGAGTTCTTTAGGGCCTCCCCGGTGGCGCAGCGGTTGAGCGCTGGGTTGCGAAGCTGCCCGCGGCCTCTGCAATGCCGGTTCGATCCCCGGCTGCTCCCCGGCCACTGGAGGAGGGTCCCGCATGGCGCGCAGACCTCTCCTGCCGCCCGCTGCTCCCCCCAGCAGTGTCCTTCGGTCCTTCTGCCTGTTCTGCTCCCCGCTCTGGCTCTGGTGAATCCTCTCACCCTCCCGCGCTTCTGACTGTGCCCAGTGCATGTATAAACAAAACAAAACAAACAAACCAGCAAACAAATAAATAAAGCATGCCTCTATTAAAAAAAAAAATTATTAAAAAAAAATAAATAAAACTCAAAAAAAAAAAAAAAAGAAGAGTTCTTTAGGATGGGTAAGAGTTCATCAACCTACGTGGCAGGGAGCCAGACGACATGTGCAAAGTCCTAGAGACAAGGAAGGACAGGAGGCCCTTCGGGAAGGGTGGTGACAAGGCCTGGGTGGCTGATCCCAATGTCCAAGGCCATCAGCGGGGCCCAGGCTACTTCCCTGAGGAGACTGGGTGGGGCTGGAGGGAGATGATGCTTGGGGTCAGGGACCAGGGCAACAGTCAAGAAGCCTGAGGCAAATCCTGTCTCCCTCACTTTCCAGCTCAGTTTCCTGGGCTCTGAAGTAGTTGTGTCCACTTCCCTGAGGACTCAACAAAGCAGCCAAATGATGCCGGGGCCAGGCAGGCACGTGTGGTCGGTAACGGCTGTTCGCTTCTCGTTCCTGGAGTCCAATCCTAAATGCTGAGCCCAGCCCCGCTCCTGACTCCTGCTGGCCTTTGTGGCCAGTGCTCTCAGGAAGGCCCTGGGATCAGGCAGCCTTGGCAAGGACAGGTCCTGGCGGGCGCCACACAGCCTGAAGGGGGCAGCAGAGGGCAGGACTCAACCCAGGCCCGCCCTGGAACTGAGCCCCTGGCCTTGGTGGTGGCAGTGCCAGGCGGGGCTGTCAGCCCCGGGCCGCCGGCAGGTGACTACAGTGACATGTGACAAGGTGTGCCTGCCGGGACCGCTCCTCCCGGGTTAATGTTCAACTCGTCAGGCCCCTGGGCCGTGCGGAGCCCCAGATGGAACCCAGGGTTGTCCCCAGCATCTGCTCCCCCCCCACACACACCCCTCCTGCCTTGGGGGGTGCCAGCAGGCTGGTCTCTCGCGGACCTTCAGGCCATGGCACGCCCGCCATGGCACCTCACTGCCTCTCCTGGGAGGAGTGGGGTTCAAAGCCTGACCCCACATCACACAGCCCACATGACCCCACCACCTTGGGGGCCCCTGAGAGCACTTGCTGGGCTGCTGCTGGAAGTGGGGGGCTGTGACAGTGGCCCCGGGCTCGCCGTGGTAGGCTGTTTGCTTCTCCTTCCACCTTGACCCTCCTGCCCACCCCTCCCCAGAGCAGCTCCCTCTCCCCCTCAGGGCCCCTGCAGAGGTCACCTCCCAAGGCCCCTCTGGCCCCCACGCCCACCCCCATCTTCCCTCTGCTCAGCCTGATCCCGTTGGCCATGGGGTCCTTGGAGCCTGCTGGTGAGCCGCAGGCTGATGGGAGAGGCTCCTCCAGGGGTCACTCCAGCCTCCTGTGCACACAGGGTGGCTGGGCAGGCTCAGGTCACCCTGAAAAGCCAAAACCTCAGGCTGTCACCAGCCTGGAGCCTGCCCCTCCTCATCCCTACCAGGGCTCAGGGGCAGTGCCCAGACCCTGCCCCGCTGACCCGGCAGAGAAAGGCCCGGATGGAGAGCAGGTGAGGGGCCGGGGTGCGGGTGGGGTGGGGGCAGAAGTCTGGCTGGGAACTTCTGCCGAGGGGACTGGAGCCGCAGTAGTGGTTCCCTCTTCCGCCTGCAGCTGCCAGGGAGCATGGCTGGCAGGGAACACGCTGTCCTCTGACCGGCCCTCCGGGCCACCTCCGGGCACAAAGAGTGCCACTTGCTGGGGCTCCCACACAGCCTTGAGGGCGGGGCTTAGGAGCCCCAGGAGCCACGGGGCGGGGGGGCCTGCATAGCTAGGCACACAGAGCAGGACGCCAGCCCAGGCGCCGGCGCACGCAGGCCGGAGGACTCAGCCCCCTCCAGATGAGGGCCAACCAGAAGTGTGAAGGGCCCTCTGCCACTGGGGAGGGCGTGGGAGGGGTGAGGTTGTGGGGTGCCTGGGAAGATGGGACCACCCCACCTGCCCACCTGTGTACCCCAGGTACCCGACCCCAGTTTTGAGGCTGCCCCTCCTGTTCCCAGTGGCATTCAGACAGTGGGGACGGGGTGCAGCGGGTGGCTGGGTGGGCTTCTGGCCTGGTGGAGAGGCAGGCCTTGCCGCGGGGGTGAGCCAGGGTGCAGCGGCCCCCATGCCAGGCACAGTGGGGCACTGGGTCAGATAAACAGACCACAACAGGGCGGCCACGTGGCTTCCAAAGGCCTCGGGTGGCGTCAGCTGGGCTGAGCGGAGCTTGTCGAGTCGAGATAGCTGGCCTTGGACTCTGGCCACCGGGCCCACGGCCCTGACTCGTGTCCTCCCTGGCTGCGGCCGCCCACGGCCCAGCATGGACTCGGGCTCCTGTGGCCAAGGTTGCTGCGGCCGGTGTGGGGCCTCTGACTCCCTGCATTCGGTCACTCCCTCATTCACGGATTCCCGGGGCGCTTGACACGGGCCGGCTCTGTGCCATGATCTCCACTGGGCGCCAGGGAACCTCCCGTCCCGCCCCCAGGTTGTCCACAGTCCAACATGTACGCACACACACGCATGCACACGCACACACGCGCACACACGCGTACGCACACACACATGCACACACGCACACTGGCTGCAGCTCTGATGAGGGCCGCCCAGGAACCAAGGACACGGGGGCGGCACCCTGGGAGAAGTGGCGTGGCAGGCTTCTCAGAGAAGTGTCCTTGGAACAGGGGGAGGGGTTGGGCCATGGAGATGGGGACAGGCCCTGCCGCCCTGAGCAGCAAAGCCCCCCCACCCCGCCTCGTTCCCTGCTGCCTCTTCCAGGGAATGCATATGGCTTGGATATGCCTTTGGCCTTGCGCTTCCTTCTTTTACATTAACGCAGTGCTGCTAACGAGACAAATCTTCCTCAACTTGCGATGGATTCCCGTCCTGGCCAAACCCATCACATGCTGCAAACAGCGAGATGCGTTCAGCACACCTGACCCCCCGACATCGCGACATCTGGCTGACCTTGCGCGTGCCCAGGACGCTAGTCTGCAGTTGGGCAGAGGCATCCGACACGGAGCCCTTTGCAACCGCAGGGTGCTCAGCCTGAAGCCAGACTCCTTGCCAGGCCTGGGCCACGGCCACCGCTCTGGGAAGGCCGGGCGTGGGATCGGGAGGCCAGAGGCCACTGAGTCGCTGACGTGCTGTGTGACCCACGGCCAGACTCTGCCTTGTTCCCAGCTTCTGTCCAGAGTCGGCTCTGACCCTTGCCTTGGGAGGTGCCCGGGCCGGCCAGCCAGGTGAGACAGCCAGGCCACAGGCTGCTGCGGCTGCCCCACTGCTCCACTTGGCAGCCGCAGCACAGGACGGGGCAGGCGGGCTGGCAGCTCACCCTCACGGTCGCCTTCCCGGTCACAGACACGACCCACCCGGCTGGCTGTGTGTCTCGAGACTGAGGCCCGGAGGGTGACTGAGGTCCTGGAGGCTCACACTCCTGCTGTGGGGCCTCACTCTCTCATCTGCTCGATGGGGATGACAGTAACATCAGCGGTCACCTCCAGGCGGCCTGAGTTTCACAAGCTGTCTGACTTCTCCCCGCCACCCTGCCAGGGAGGCCAGCGTGTGTCCTAAACCCAGGGAAAGCGAGACTACGATGCCGTAGGTGGCTGGACCAAAAACCCCACGGACCCACAGAATAGAGAGGCGGTTTTGCCCCTGGGTTTTCTGTTCTGAAGCCCCAGCCCCAACGAGTTGACGCTCTGCCTTCCTCGCCAGCTCCCGGCTCAGGCGAGGTTCAGTCAGGGAAGCGGACTTCAAGCCAGGCGCCATCGACCTCGGCACTCGGGGGCTTGTAAGCCCCTTGGAAGAGCTGGGGGAGTGGAAGTGGGCAGCCCCCCAGCCCCAGCCCTGTGTTTGGAAACCGGGAAGAGGAGAACACGCAGGCTTCTGCTCCACAAGGGGCAGCCCTGGGAAGACCCTCAGGAGACCCCGGCCAGGCGTCTCACGGCTCCCGCAAGCCCACCGCGCCTCCCTCCAGCCCACCGGGTCTCTAGAAAGTGCCTGTGATGGGCAGAATCTAACCTCGAGCCTGTGCAGGGCAACATTGGGAGATACGGTTCTCAGGGCAGGGCATGGGGGAGGAGAGATGGTGCTGGAACGGCCCCGGCTGTGTGAGGCCCGCAGGGGCGAGCAGACACGGCAGCCACCTGGTGCCCAGCAGTGCTCAGCACACCTGCCGCTCCCCGCCGCGAGGCGTTCCTGTGGGGCCCTGGCCAGGTCTGGCGCCCCTTCCACATGTGCAGCTCCCGTGGGGGTCTTGGTGGGGCCAGAACCCTGTCCTGACGCCCCAGCCGTAGGCTCGGACCTGTGCTTTCCTGGGCAGACATCAGGCTCTTCTGGGGCCGTGGCTGCTGCCTCTCAGGTGACGCTGCCTGCGGCCCCGGCAGTCTCAGTGTCAGAGGGGGCCACAGGGCCCCCAGGTACCCGTTCCTGGGGCTCAGGCTCAGGACAGCTCTTCAGCACCCGTGTGCCTCTTTCTTTCCAGGCTCCCGACCAGGGGCTTGGAAGAGTCTTCCCAAGAGCCCCCCCAATAAACTCGGTTGCATCTTGGCCAACTTGAGTGGGGGTGCATGTCCGGGGCCAGCAGCCCCACCTGGAGCCCAGCTCTTGCAGGGCTACAGGCTCTTTCTGCTGTGGGGCTCTTGGGGGGCTCTGCTGGGCCACCCCCCACACGCCTGCTGTGGACATCAGCAACCGTTTCTGCAAGGACGTGCGTCTCCTAGGCGGATTCGCTTGTCCTCACGGCGTGTGGGTGCTATTGGGCCATGCCCAGCACTGTGATGGGCAGTTTCAAAGCCACAGTGAATCAAAGCTGTTCAGCGAATCCCCCCGGGGCCTTGATTAGCCTCCTCCACAGCTGCCTGCCCCTCCCGCTGCTCACCCACAGGCTGTCCGCTTTTGTTGAGGTGGCAATGCAATTTTAAGGGGAAAAAGGCAGAATCAAAATTCTCCAAAAACCATAGACCCTGGGCCCCCCCTGGTGGCGCAAGGGGTTAAGTCTCAGCACTATAAAGCTACTCGCAGCCACTACAGCACGAATTCTCGATCCCTGGCCTGACCCACATGGCGCAGCAGACCTCTCCTGTCTCCCCGCTGCTCCCCTCAGCAGTGTATTTCAGTGGATCCACCTGTTCTGTTCCCCACTCTGTCTCTGAGGAATCCTCTCACCCCCACCCCGCACCTCTGGGGGGTTCTCTTGTTCTTGTATGCATAATAAAAGAACACTTGGTATGGTGGGAATGTGAGATGGTGCCACTACTGTGGAAAACAATATGGTGGTGTCTCAAAAATCATGGCATAGGCTATCATTGAAGCAGCTCCCCTTTGGGGTATATAGCCAAAGATATTGAAAGCAGGTGCTTGATCAGATAAAGTCACGCGTTGCATAATGTACCCTTAGGTGATTTCAAGTGGCTAGATGTCAGAGGATAATTGTGCAAACCTAGAACTTATTGGGGTCACCGTTGCATACGGGGTGTCACATTGACCCAAACATTGTGGTGACCCAATGTTCCTAGCAGCATGATCACACTAGCTAAAAGTGGAAGCGACCAGTGTCCAATTGACAGATGAACGATGGATTGAATTGTGGTAGATCCATACAGAGGAATGTTATTGAGTCTTCAAAAGGAACAAAATTCTGATGGATGTGGAATCTACGACACGACACTAGATGACACAGCCAGATACAGGAGGACACACACTGTGTGACACCACTTGCAGGGAGCCCCTGGAAACAACAGGTTCCTGGAGACGGAGGGGGAATGGTGGATGCTGGGCCAGGCAGAGGGGACCAGGGAGCTGTTGCTTGAGGGGGACAGTTTCAGCTCTGCAACATGGAGAGTCTGCTAGAGGCTGGCGCACAAGCTCGGGAATGTACTCATGCTGGCAAGTGGCAGCTCAGACACCTCAGGTGAGGAAAACCAGCCTCTGGGACAGGCAGCCAAGGTGTGACCTCACTTAGCTGAAGGTCATGAATTTAAAGTAAAACCAGTTGAACCAGTTACAGAATGTTCTTGAGGAACACTGTTTTCCAGTGGCCGCTGAGAAGTTCAGTTCACCGGGGTGGGGGAGTGACGTCAGGACAGGCCCACTGTTCTCACAAAGAGCCTCAATCCCGGCTCTGGACCCCACCAGGCTTTGTCTGGCTCATGCACAGCTCTTGTGTACAGCCCCACCTACAGAATGTGGAAAACCACAGTCACTTCAACTAACACTGTCCTCCCAGATGCTGCTGCGCGGGCTCCGGGCGGGCTCTGGGGCGCAGGCTCTGGGGCGCAGGCGTTGGGTGGGCTCGGGGCTTGGGTTCCCTCCTCCAGACACCGTTTCTTCACCTGCTAGTTCCCAGCCCATGCAGCAGGGGGGAGATTGGGGGGAGAGACCCACAGCGAACCTCCTTGGCCCTGAGGCACCCATGTGGCTGTCGGGTCTGACCCATAGTCCATTTGCCGTGGGCAGGCGGCCCAGGGACACAGGCAGCTGGGAGAGTGACAGCACCTGGCTTCTGTCCTTGGCTCAGGGAAGCAGGAGGGCGGCCGGGGCACTCCCCAGCAGCACAGGACCTGCACAGGAGCCAGGCCGTCCTCTAGGTGGGGGGCGGGGCAGAGAAGTGCCCATCTGCCAGGAAGGGCAAGGCTGGGGAGGGGAGGGGAATCTATCGTGGGGGTATGGGGGGAGGGCTGGGGAAGTGGGAAGGCCAAGAAGGGAGGGGTTGAGAGGGGGTGGTAAATTGCAGCCAGGGTAGGTCGGGGGCCTGAGCTCAGAGGAGAGGAGCTGGTGGCCCCTAAGAGGGACCCTGGCAACAAGTTCCCTTCTGTAACAGGGTGGTCCCCAGGAAAGGGGGAGGTTCCCTGCCCCACCCAAGGGAGGGTGGAGCTGAGCAGGAAGAGGAGAAGCTGCAAGAAGAGACTGAGGAAGGAAGCAGGATGGAGCCAGAAGGAGACCTGGAGGAGGCGCATGGAGCCTAGAGACACGTGAAGAAACTGCGCTTGTCTTTTTGGTCGTGGACGGGGTGACACAGATGTGGGTGAGACCCGTGGGGAGGTGACCATGGCAGCTTTTATCTTGATGTTGATTTTGCTCTTTCCTTCTGGGCTTGTCTGGTTTTTTCTGACCCTTTTCTGTGGGTCCCCACTGGAAGATGCTTTAGACTTGGGGCAGGCTTTGGGGCCTTGCTCTGCGCCATTCCCATATGGATGGACTTTGACCCACGAGGGGACGGGTCACTTTGGGTGCTTCACTTAGAAACTAGACTCTTTGCCTTTCCTGTATTGTTTCCTAGTTGTATTAAAGTTCCTTCCCATTAAAGTCTCATATGTTTTGTGTTGATGCGGCAGATGGCAGAACCCATTTAGAATAGGCAGGTTTGCTATTCTGGTGTGAGAAAGCCCAGGGCCTGGGGCGTGCAAGAGAAGGGGTGCAGGCGAGGGGTCAAGAGCACAGAGACCAGGTGTTGCTTGGAGCATGAGGTACAGGTGAGGCCAGAGGGGGAGGGGGGCGTTTTCTCTCCTTCCACTCTGGCTATGAGCCAGCCTGTGTGCTAAGGCTCCTCCTAACCACCAGGGCAGGAAGGGCCGCATGTCCACGTCACAGGCAAGGAACAGCGAGGCCCAGAGAATAATCAGCGTCCAGCACCTGATTTCCAATCCGTCGGGGGCAGGGGATGGCCAGTGCCTCAGCCCACTGCTGAGCTTTGGCGTGAGGCCCGGGAGGAGGATGCAAGCGGCTGGGCAGGGGACGAGCCCGGCAGCATGTGTGACCATCGGCTGCGCCCAGATTGGCTCCTGGCAACGGGCCGCAGCCGAGCAGCAGGCACTTGGGCGCCCGGGCACTTCCTCATTATCATTGTAAACACTGCGCTGCCCTTGTGCAAGCGCCCGCCGGAAGGAAGCCCGGAGCCCGTTAGCTGCTCCAAACAAAAATCTGCGGACCCACTCCCACCAGGTTCCAAGAGGGCCGGGAGGGGAAACTGGTGGGCTGCGGGGGCTGCCGGCAGTGGCAGTAGTCAAGCAGGATGCAGGTCAGAGATTGGGGGATGTCTGGGGCCGAGGGGCCCCCTCCAGTGAGCCAGCAGGACCCCTGGCCTCACCCCCAGAGTACAGCACGAGGAATCCTGTCGGACTGGATTCCGACCCACTGGCAGCAGCTGGCTGTGGAATTCGCTTTGGCAGCTGGTGGGGGAGGATCCGGCCACAGTGGCCACTGCCTGCGGCCCAGACCAGGGGTTTTCCAAGGCCGCTGTCCCCTTTCAGTCTCCTTCCTGCCTTCCCCCCTGCGAGGTTAGGAGGCCTTCTGAGAAGTCCCCGCTGCCAAGGTCATGCTGAGGGGCCTCCCTGATCTCCTGGTACGTGGAGGCCACACCGTCCAGACGGGTCACGATGGAGCCGGGCACATGACTAGGGTCCTTAAGTCTCCTGAGGTCCCGGCAAATCTTCTGGAAGGAGAGGCCCTCCCAGGAGGCTGGAGCCGGACCCTGGGTAGAGAGAACAGGGGTTGGGAAGGGCCCTGGAGTCGCCAGCCTCCTGCTGAAAACCAAGTTTCAACAGAGACAGTGGGAAAGCTCTGGTGGGCTTTAAGAGGATGGAAAGCTGCTGCGGGGTAGAGAGATGAGTTTTCTATGCGGGACGAGGAAGACACCTACTCAAAAGCAGGTTGGAGGGGGTCTGGGGAGTGTGGGCCAAACCAATGCCCTCAGTTGCTGACCAGGTGACTCCAGCTTGATGATTTAAAGTATTGTTACAGGACAGCCCCGATATTGAACGGGTTCCTGGCTGGGGGTCCTCACCCGCGCGCTTTAAAGGGACTTATGAATACTCCACTGCAGGCACACACAAAAGGGTTAATAAAAGGTTTATTTACAAGAGAAAAAGAAATAAGGAAAATGGACAACTCAGGGAGAAAATAGGGAAATAAAGTCTTTCATGCGTCCTACCCGATCCGACGACCTGGAAACCCAAAGGCACTCTCCGAGCTGGCTGGACGCTGCGAGCTGGCGGAGAGGCCAAATGGGGGACCCCCCAAAGCCCACGTGTCTGGCTTTATCCCAACCTGGCTGCTGAACCCCACCCTCAGGTCCCAGCCACCTTCCCTTGGGTGGGGATGGGATGTGGAGTTCCCAGTGTCTTTGGCTTTGGCCCGGGGTGGGGGTGGGGTCCACAAAGCCTGTATGGAATCAGCTTCGGGACAGCCTTTTCCTCCTAACAGTTCTAATAACTGCACTTAGGTTGCTGGAAGAGTCATGTATGTTACAAATCCACAGGACAGGTTTCTACCAAATTTGGAAAGTGGGCTTGGAAGGCCATGGGGACACAGGAAAAACTCTCTTCCAGCTGATGTGGGGTGGCCACCGCCCAGTGTCACCCCGGGGGCCCCTGATTTCGATGCTTGGCGTCGTCTCTAAGTCAGGCCGCCGGATGCTCATCGCACTGTGCCATGGAAGGTGCTCTTCTACTTCACACGGTTACTAGCTGTGAGCCATAAAATCTTCGTGTGCGGGACCGTTCCAGGCAGCCCCAGCGTGAAATGCGTTGGCCTGGCTGTGCGTCCTCAGCCGCGTGCTTAAAAGGGACTGAGGAGACTCAACTGCAGGCACACAAAAAGGTTCACAAAGGGTTTATTGAGAAAAATGGGAAATGAAGAAAGGAATCACCCCAGGGAGAGAGATAAGTTGGTGACTGTGTCCTCCATTTCCTCTGAGCTGGGACCCCAACAGCCCGCTGAAGGCTGGTGAGAGACCAAGAACCCTCTGTGCCCACAGGGCTGGTTATACACCAAGCCTGGCTGTTACCTCCACCCTCAACTCCCAGCATCCACCCCTCGGTGGTGATGACCTTACAGATTCTGCAGTCCTTGGTGCCTGGGACCTCTGGTCTGGGGTGGTGCTGGGGCCCACAAACCCTGAGTTTGTAGGGTTCGTTCAGGCCACCCCCAACAGGACCTTTTGCAGATGTGTTAAAAGGTTTCAGATGTGCCCATTCTAGATAATCCTGTTGGTCTCATTCATTCTTGAAAGTGCCACGAGCCTCAAAGAGCAGAAAAGTTCCAGCCCAGCGGCTTCTGGGAGGAAAAGCTACAAGGTCTCCACACTAACAAGGGTGACAGCTGCTCTGGGCAGGCCTCCGGAAACCCAGCTAACAGCTGGGAAAAGACCCAGTCTGTGTGCCCAAGGGGTCCTTCCCCTGTTGTTTCGGGGAGTCTCCCCACCGACCCTGTAGAACAATGATCCCCCCCGACTGACTGTGTCAGGAGCCTCGTCCAAGGCTGCACAGCTTGCAGAGGCACAAACTCCAAAGGCAGGTTTTTACCCATAATGTTGTACTCTCAGGATCCCTGCAAATGGGGTGGGGGCAGGGGGCAGAGGGCAAGGCCTGTTCCATCCAGCGGACATGTGTTCAGATCACTGCTTTCACTAAGCCTCTGGGCCCTAGGCCCGTGGCCTTGAGGCCTGCGAGCTGGGTGCATGGTAGGAGCAAGTCAGTAAATGAGCGAGCCTGGGCTCAGAGGCCGCCGGGAAGGTGCTGGGCCTGCCAATCTCTGGGTGATGCCACTTCTGGACTGGGACCATCTGTGAAGGGGCCCCCGTGGCTCATCACCCCGCTGAAGGGAGCTGTAACCCAATCTTGAGCATGTAGGGTTTCAGCCCGTTGGTCTCTCTGCACTTACATCAATATTTTATGGTTCAGAAACGAAGTGGGGACACCTGGCTCTGGGTGCAGCCTGGGAGGGAAGGGTGAGCAAGCCCAGCCCTTGAAATGCTCCTCAGTCCTCTGGGGAACCCCACTGTGTCAAGCAGCTGGTGCTTCCTGGGTAGAAGGTGCTCTTGGTATAGAAGGAGTAGGCTCCCCTGCAGTCGGAGGCTGAGTCCGGGGGGCGGGGACCCAGTTCTGTCCTCAGTAGCTGCTTTGGACAAGTGATTTCACCTCCTGGTGAAGCACCCGTCTCACCTGGGAGACAAGAGCCAATGGCCTCACCTCCCTGCTGGTCTGGTCGTGAAAGGCCAAAGATGCCAAGGCAGGGAAGGGCTGGCACAGGGCCTGCCCCATCAAGTATTGGACAAGTAGGTCCTCATTTGAGGGTGACAGACTCAAAAGCCCTCGTTGGAGCAGCTCTAGTAGCTGAAGTTGGTGGTAAGGCTGGGGTATATGGGTGGACCCCTTCGTGCCCTGGGGGAGGCCCCTGGTCATGTCCAGTGGTTCTGGGAACCTCCCAGGCTCATTCCTCCCTGGCCCCCCATGCCTTCTGAGCCTGCTCTCAGCATTAATCAAAGGGCTTTTGGAAATGTTTTCCCAGAAGAAAAGATTTTGTGATTGGAACACCCTCTCACCAGCACCAGTGCACGCCATAGCAAAGTTCTCCCCAAGTCTCCTCCACCTCGCACACCTGCTGACATCGTGGTGTTCAAAATGTGGGTTCCAGTTTGAATTTTTTTAAAAAAGATTTATTTATGCATATAAGAGCTGGGGTACAGGCCAGAGGTGCGGGGGCAGGGGGTGAGAGGATGCACCAGAGACAGAGAGGGACAGGTGGGGAGCAGAACAGTCAGATTGACTGAAACACACTGCTGAGGGGAGCAGCGGGGGAGACAGCAGTGGTCTGCTGCGCCCTGTGGGTCAGATCCCTGGCCAGGTTTCCAATGGCTTCATAGTGCTGACGCTTAACCCTTTGTGCCACCAGGGAGGTCCAGGTTGCACGTTTTTAATTCCAGGCTGAATGGCAGCCACTGGCAGGAAGCCAGGAAGGCCCCACTGCAACTGAGAGCAGCACAGGTGCTTCCTGCCTGCTCGCTGCTCCTCCCACTCCCCCCTCCCAACAACGGGTGCATCTGACCATGAATGTCCTTAGGATTATATTGCACTCAAAAGGAGACAGTGGACAGAATCCAGAGTCCTTTATTGCGTTGCAAAAACTGGTGAAATCTTTTGAAAGGGTTGGCAATTACAGGTGGAAAAATACCTTGGAAAATAACCAATTCAGATCTCTCGCATCATATTAAAAGAAAAATCTTAATAGCAGAAACCAAAACAACATCCAAAATCCAAACCCAGCGCCCTCCAGCCCATCTACAGAGAGGTAACTGAGGTTCAGCCCAAAGTCACAAGGGTAGTAAGTGCTGACCCGGGACTTAGTTCATTCGGCAAATATTTCCGAGAGTCACAAACACCAGGCTGCTGGCACTGCGGTGGAGAGCAAGAATTCAAGATCCTGGCTCTGCTGAGGTTCCAGCCTGGGGGGAGTGACTCAGGAAGACAGGACAATCCACAATAAACAACCAAAAGGGGAGCTGTAGGGGGAGAAGCAGGAACCAGGCAGGGCTGCGGAACCCTGGGAAGCGAAGGCACCGAGAAAGGTGTGGAGAACGAACCCTGCCCGCCAGTTTCCGCCTGGACATCTTGAGCTCGGTCAGATACACGACACGTGGGCCCAGCATCCTTTACAGCCCGATTCAGGGGGCCAGACACACACACAGCTGACTTCGTTTTCTCCCCTTGCAGTTTTATATGCATGGGGCTTTTTGCTTAGGATGCTTCTTGGTTGGGAGAGTCTTGGCAAGGGATTGTTAGGTCAAGGGTCACGAGCATATTTATCCTTCTGGGTTTCCCCTTTCGGATAGTGCTGTGCCTGGCACTTTTCCTGGGCCTGCCCTTCCTGGCAAGTCCTCCCCATGAGAGGAAACGGTACTATGGATTTTACGCTGGAGGCAGAGGTCAGCAGCCTGGGGCGCTGGCTGCCCTAGAGGCTTTCTCAGCCTTTCAGAGCCAGCTCAAACACCCAGGGAGGCTCTCCCATTCTCTGGGCCGATTTAATCTTTTCTCATGTAAAACTTATCTTTTAGCATCACCATTGCCAAACTTTTCCCTTCTCACCCCGTGGTGTGAGGTGAAAGCAGTACCCCAGGCGCTGAAGGCCGGGCCTCCGGGGCATCCTAGCAGGAGGCTAGTCTGATGTAGGCCCGGAAGCTTTGTATCTTGGGAGGAAGAAGCCAGCCCTTCACCTGCCCAGCCCTTCACCTCAGTCAAGTCCAGTCCCTCAGCCTCGGGGGACCCACATTACTAAACGGAGACAGGAACAACGCAGCTTTCCCAACAGTCATGAAGCAACAACCTTTTGCTTCCACAGAGAACTGCAACCCCCTAAAGGCCCTGTGGGTGCTAATGGGTGGCCAGGCCAGCAGCCGCCAGGAAGAGTTATTTCAAATGACAGAGGCCCAGCCCTTCCTTCTAGTGCTGGAGCCTCCCGTCTGGATTCTCACATTCCTTGGAGATGACCAGCTTGGTGCCAGGGGCCAGTGGGACAAAGGGCTTGTCCCCTGGGCGGGCCACGGGCCGGGCCCCACCTCCCCGCGGGCTAGTATTTTTAGTCAAAGTCCTTGGCGACCTTATCTAAGTGGCCTGAGCCGAGCCCTTGCTCTCTCGGCCTCTGGCACATCCCACACCTCGCCGGCTCCTAGGCCCGGGCTGCGCCCAGCTTCCTCCAGCCCAGCGTCCAGCCCCCGCGGGCTCTGCTCGGCAGCCCCGTCCTCGTAGCCCCTTCGTTAAACAGGCCCGTTTATCTCGGCGCAAGCCCAGGCAGGTCCCCTCTAAATGTTACAGGGCAGCCCCGATACTGGACGGGTCCCAGCCCCCTTCCCTTGGGTGGGGATGGGATTTGGGGTTCCCGGTGCCTTTGGCTTTGGCCTGGGGTGGGGGTGGCGTCCACGAAGCTGTGTGGGATCAGCTCTGGGACATGCTTTCCCCCAACATAAACACGGAATTTCCGCTGACCGAACCCCCACACTGAAGCCCCCCGGGCCCCCAGCCGCCCGGAGGCCCCTGCCCGGCTCGGGCTCGGGGATGCCCACCCCGCCGCCCCGCGCGCGTCCAGACAGGGCGGCGGGGGCCGCGGCGTCCTCGGGGCCGGCAGCCGGCGCCGCCTCTGCCGGGATCCCGGCCCGCGCCGGCCGCCGCCTCGCGCCTCAGCACCACGGACAGGGGGGCCGGGCCGCGCCGCGCGCTTCCTCCCGGGCGGGGGCGCGGGCCGGGCCGGGCCGGGGCGGGGGGCCGGGGCGGGCGCCCCTCGCGCGGCCGAGCCCCGGGCACCGCGGCCCAAGCGCACCCCGGGGCCGCGGAAGGAGGCGCCCCGCCCCAAGGTCGCGCGGAGGGAGCCGGGCCCGGCCCCCAGGCCCCCGGCCGCGATGTCCGAGGGCCTCCGAGGGCTCCCGGGAAAGTCCCGCCCCCAAGAGGAGACCCCTGCGCGCCCGCCGGCCCCGCGGGCACCCCCGCCCCGGGCCCCGCAACCCCGCGCGCCCCGCCCGCCGGCCCCGCCCCCGCGAGGCCCCGCCCCGCCGCCCCGCCCCGCGCCGCCGCAGCCAATGGGGAGGCGGCGTGGCGAGGGCGGCGGCGGTTGTGATGCGGCGTCGCGGCGGGCGCCGGCCAATCGGCGGCGAGCGCGGGGGCGGGCTGTGACGCGGCGCTCCGCGTGCGGCGCCGTAGAGGAGGCGGCGCGGCCGGCGGGCACAGGGCAGCCGCCTCGTCCGCCCGCGCCCGCCGCGCCCCGCGCCCGCCGGGCATGAAGACCAAGTTCTGCAGCGGGGGCGAGGCGGAGCCCTCGCCGCTCGGGCTGCTGCTGGGCTGCGGCGGCGGCAGCGCGGCCGCGGCGCCCGGCGTGGGGCCGCCGCGCGGCGCCGCCAGCGCCCCCGAGCCCAAGCCGCCCGGCGGCCGGCCGCCCCCGCCCGCGCCCCCGCCCGCGCCCCCGCCCGCGCCGGCCGAGCAGCCCGAGCCCGCACGCGCCGCCGCGCCTATCTGTGGTGCCGGGAGTTCCTGCCCGGCGCCTGGCGCGGCCTCCGCGAGGACCAGTTCCACATCAGCGTCGTCAGGTCGGGGCGGCGGGCGGGCCGGGCGGGTCGGGTGACGCGAGGGGCCGGGGCGGGGCCGGGCGGGTCGGGTGACGCGGGGGGCGGGGGGCGGGGGCTGCCCCCCAAACTGCCTTTCCCGAGCCCCGCCGCCATCCCGCCGGGCCCCGCCGTCCGCGCGCCCTGGGGACCCGCCGCCCCGGGGGGCAGGGGCGCGCGCCCAGGGGTGTCTGCGGAGCTGGAGAAGCGCCTCGGGGAGTCCTTGCGGGGTTGGGGGGCCGCGGCCGCCCTAAGACGCCGCGCTCGTGACGCCCTCGGGTGCCGGGGCCGGACCCCCTGAAACGCTGCGGCGAGCGGGGCGCGGCCGCGGGACCCCGGCCTGTCTGCAGCTGCCGCCGGGGCAGCCCTCGGGGCTCGCGGGGCCCCCGCTTGGGCTGTCACAGCGTCGGTTTTTCTGCTCGTTGCTTTCCTGCGGCGCGGCCGCCCGGCTGCCCCCCCGCCCCCCCGCTGTCGGCAGTGAACCCCACATGCAGTTTCAGTCACTTGATTCTCCCGTGCGCAGCCCACCAGAGCCTCTGCAGCAGGATTAACCAGCCCCGCCTGTCACAGAGGCGTCCGGCCCTGAGAGTCCAAGGCGGCTGGTAGAAAGCAGAGGAAAGAAAGCCCGAGGTGCGTAGCTCATCCCGAGTTGCCTCAGGAGACACCAGAGCTTGGTTGCACCCGTAGCTGGGCCTGACGATGCCCAGACACAGGACAGAGGCCGCCCCCGGTAATGAAAGGAGCCATCCCGGTGAATGTCGGCCCCGGGCCAGTGCCTGCTAGCCTGGACCATCCCCACACCCTGGACGCAGCCTCCGGGCCTTCCGTGAAGGTTGCTCATCAGTGAAACCTTTGTTTTGCTCAGATGCGTCATTTTAAAAGCACGGAGGATGTCCTGTTTTTCTCCAGGAGTTGGAAGCCTTGGGAGACGTAGCTTTCCTTTGGGCGCGGAGACCATTTTGAGTAATGCGTGGCGTATACCTTGCCTCTCAGTCTTGTTTCCTGGAGTAAACTGTACTTGTAGGATGAGTTTAATAAAGAGAAAAGAGGTGATTTTAGGCACGTGGCGGTGCCCAGCTTGATGCAGACGCGGTGGCACCGTGGGGACAGGGTCACTTGGCTGAAACTCAGTGGCCCCGTGCGGGACTCCGGCTCCAGCTGGCTCCTGTTCCTGACACTCCTGGTCACTTGTCCAGCCCCCGCTTTCTGCTGTGTGCTGGTCCATTTGCCGTGGCTTGGTGACCTTGCTCTGCAGCTGCTCCCCTCCAGTCTGCCCCACGTTATCCCCTCCTGTTCCTCCCCGCCCAGGAAGGTGCTTCTCCTGCTTTCTCCTCTTGAGGCACCTGCTGGCCCGGAGCCTGAGCACTCCCAGGCTCCCCTCCTCTGCCCGCAGCAGCAAGTGAGGCCTGGGGAACTATTTTTCCCACCAGACTTTCTTTTCTCTGCCCCTCTGCTGCTTTGGGTCCAGGCCTGCCCGCAGTCCTTGCCTGGAGCCTGGGCGCGGGTGCCCAGGGGATCCTTGCACTTGGCGTTCCCCTCCAGCCTGGCCTGTGGCCTGGTGCCAGGGGTTTGTCAACACCCATTTAGAAGTGTACGTGGCTTCCTGCTGCTGGAGAAGAGAGTCCAGCTGCTTCCCTGCTCCCGACGGGGGCCTGGGCCTACCTTTCTACAGTGGTTCTTTTTTTTTTTTTTTTTTAATTGTTTTAGAATCACTCTTTCCCCTTCATTGGGAGCATTTCGGGGCCTGCCTTTCCTGAGTGAGCCTTGTGTTTTCTGTCTCCAGGCCTCTCTGCTGTGCTCTCTGCTTGGCAACCTTGGGCTCCCTTCTGGGCCTAACTTACAGAGAACCAGAACTGTCTTCTTTCTCATTTATGTCTCCTTCAGCTCTTCCTCGCACATACCTTTCCTGCAACTCTTGCGTGAGATTGAACCCCCAGAGGGCGCATCATGCTCTTCTCTGTGTCTCCTGCCCCAGACTCATGCTCGGCTCCCAGTGGGCACTGGATTTTATCTGAGGGTCTGTGCTGTTCTCCCAAGGGCTGACAGGGATCTTTGTTATCAGACTTGTGGTTGCCCTTGGGAGTATGAGTGGTGCAGGCAGGAGCGGGGTCACCTAACGTGAAAATTGCCCCTGCCAGGCCGGTTCCTCAAAGACTCAACCAGGCCAGTCTCTCAGCCTAACCCTGGCCCTGCCTCCCACCCCTCCAAAGGTTTGTTACCACTCTCATTGCCTTACAAAGGCACATTCAGCTGTGAAATGAAATCGCAAATCTTGCAAAAGTGTGAGATTACATAAAGTTTGATGAAAGAACTGTTTGAGAACTGTTAAGTCTCAACTCATCCTCAGACAGCCACTGATGGTTGAAATTTGAAGAGAGGATAACGCCCTGTGCCCTTCAGAATAGATCACTTAGGGCCTCCCTGGTGGCGCAGGGGTTACGACGCAGCCTGTGAAGCTGTCCGCAGCCACTGCAGCACGAGTTCCATCCCCGGCCAGGGAGCTACCCACATGGTGCAGCAGACCTCTCCTGACTTGCCCGCTGCTCCCCTCAGCAGTGGATTTCAGTCAGTCTGCCTGTTCTGCTCCCCACTCTGTCTCTGGTGAATCCTCTCACCCCCCACACCTCTGGCCTGTACCCTAGTTCTTGTATGCATAAATAAATAAATCTTTTAAAAAAACCAAAATAGATCACTTAAATGTCAAAAGACAGAGACGCTTGAAGAGACTGGCCGAGTTCATGAAATTACGCAGTGAAAGTGGAGCAGGGAGTGGGGGTGCTTTATTGGATCTTCATAAAGGTTTTTGGGAAAATGATACTAAAACTCCCTACTTGGTTTACTTTTTTGTTGTAGTTGGGTGATGACTAAATTATGTCACACAGGAGAGCTTTAGTTTCATTTTTTAAGGTAAAGTTTCATTTACACTTTGTTTTTTGTTTATTTATTTCAAGATTTATTTACTTATGCACACAAGAGCCAGGGTACAGGCCAGAGGTGCAGGGGATGAGAGGACTCACCAGAGACAGAGTGGGGAACGGAACAGGCAGACTGACTGAAATCCACTCCTGAGAGGAGCAGCGGGGAGACAGGAGAGGTCTGCTGCGCCATGTGGTTGCTCCCTGGCCGGGGATTGAACTTGTGCTGCAGAAGCTGCGGACAGCTTCATAGGTTGTGTCTTAACCCTTTGCGCCCCCAGGGAGGCCCTTGTTTTTTATTTTTTACTGTGAACATTTAGTGCCTCAGGTGTCTTCTACTTCAAAAAATTATATACTTTTTTTTTTTTTTAAAGATTTATTTAGTTATACAAGCACTAGGTACAGTCAGAAACGTGGGAGTGTGAGAGGATTCACCAGAGCCTGAGCGGGGAGCAGAACAGGCAGATTGACAGAAATACACTGCTGAGGGGAGCAGCGTGTGCGGCAGGAGAGGTCTGTTGCGCCATGTGGGACCCTCGCCAGTGGCCAGGGATCGGACTGGCGCTGCAAAGGCTGCAGGCAGCTTTGCAACCCAGCGCTCAACTGCTGCGCCACCGGGGAGGCCCCGTGTGCAGATTTTTATGAGGACGTGAGTTTTCAGTTCATTTGGGTAAATATGGAAGAATGTGTGATGGCTGGGTCGTGCCTGAGCCTATTGCGCCAAGTCCCGAAAAGCTGCCAGACATCGCCCTTCCCGCCGGCAGCGAAGCAGGGCCTGCTGCTCCGTGCCCTCCTGTGCCCTGTGCTGTGGACATCCTCTGGGGGTGTCTGCCGCGTGGCGGTTTGCAGCTCCCTAGTGATGGCTGGTCTCGCCCACCTTTCCTCGGGCTCGCTGGTCTTCTGCGCTCGTCTGCACCGGGGATCTCTTCAGACCTCCTGCTGCTGCTGCTGGTGGTGGTTTTTTTTTGAAAAAATTAAAGTCTTTATTTCTGGTGGGAGCAACAGAAGTGCCAACTTTATGCGAAGAGGGCGGTACATCATTTCAGGCTCCAGGGCATTGCTGCAGGTATTTCGTGGTTTGCTCAAAACACTCACTGACGCGCTCCAGGTGTTGATGACAGACAGGAGGACCAAAGGGACATGCTAGATACTACAATCTGGGGTAGTTTCAGGGCCGGCCACACGGGATCCTACACACCTCTCCAGAGCCCCTCACCTGAGAAGCCGCTCTGGGTGCCGGAGACTGTTTCTTCCCTCCCCAGACAGACGCGGCTTGGCCTGGAGCTGCACTTCTCACAAGGAGAAGATCTGTCTGCTTGTTACTCGTCTTCATTTTCCTAAGGTTGGCTTTTTAGAGTTCTTGAATATTTTGGCCCTTTATCAGATAAGTCCTTCAGATATTTTCTTCCAGTTTGTCTTTTCGTGTCCTTGCCAGTGTCTTTTGCAGAGAGGTTTTCGATGTTGGGGAAGTCTAACCTGTCGGTGGCTTCTCGTGCATGGTGCCTTTCGTGCTGTGGATGGAAAGTCTGCCCTGCGTCCCGAGCTGCTTTCCTGTGGCACCGCCTAGGGTTGCATTTTACACTTAGGCCTGTGATCCACTTTTGAGACAATTTTTGTGGGGGAGGTCCCACTGTTTGAACACCCTTTGTTGAAAAGATTGTTCTCTCTCCTTCGAATTGCCTTTGCTCCTCCGTCAGGTCAGCTGTTTCTGTAAAGCAGTTTTGGGGATTTCTGTTCTACGCAGTGATCTGTCTGTTTTGCCAGCACACACTGCCCTGTTGCTGCCGGTGTAACATGTCCTCCGTCTCACGTGGCTCGTCCTGAGACTTCACTCTTCTTCAGTCCTGTGCTGGCATTCCGCGCCCTTTGCCTCTCCATGTGAATTTTAGAATCCGTTTGTCAAATCCACAAAATAACTTGTTGGGATTTATTTTGGTTGCAACTGCACGGCCCTGTGGGTGGAGCAGAGAACTCACCTCGTGACGACGTGGCGTCCCCATCTGTGGACGTGGAGGCGCTCCGTTTACCTGGTTCTTTGATGTCTTCCATTTGTTCTGTGCTTGTGGTCATGTTCTGATGCATGCTTTGTTAGATTTATCCCTAATGTTTAACTTTTTTGGCGGGGGGTGGGGGTGGGAGCTGTGCTAATTTAAATTGGTAATGCCTTTTTTTTTAAAAGATTTATTTATTCATACAAGCACTGGGTACAGTCAGAAGCGCCGGAGGGTGAGAGAATTCACCAGAGTCAGAGCGGGGAACAGAACAGGCAGGCTGACGAAATACACTGCTGAGGGGAGCAGTGGGCGCGGCAGGTGAAGTCTGCACGCCATGTGGGACCCTCGCTGGTGGCCGGGGATCGAACTGACGCTGCAGAGGCTGTGGGCAGCTTTGCAGCCCAGCGCTCAACCGCTGCGCCACCAGGGGAGGCCCTGTAATGCATTTTTAATTTTAATTTCTACTTGTTCATTGCTGGTTTAGAGGAAACCAGTTGCCTTTTGTATGTTATCCTTGTATCCTGCAACCTTGCCCTAATTGCTGATTAGATCTGGAGGTTTCTTTCCCCAGTTTAGAGTCTGGCTTGTGTAGCTCCTGTACTGATGGCCATTCTCCTTCCTGGTGTTCCTTGTCAGGGAGCCCTGGCCGCTAGCCTCACCCCCCACCCCGGACCTCCCGTCTGTTGGCTGGCAGGGAATCTCATGCTGCCCCAGCCCTTGAAGCCTTAGCTTTCCAGGAGTCATCTTGCATCTGGAGGAGAGGGTGCTTACACGGCCTTGCGGGCATACTTGCACATCTCCCTGTGCCTGAAACGCCTGCTGTTGAGATCACAGTGGTAGTGAGGAAGGACTGACAATGCTGAGGCCCAGAGGAGGCGCGGGCAGGAGAGAGTGGACACTTGTGGAGAAAGTGGGAGCACCCCTGAGCCCTGACAGGTGCAAGGACCTTTCTGATAGGGAGAGTGGGCAGAGTGGCATGCTGTGTTCCCAGGAAGTGGTATTTTAGGAACACTTCCTGAGGTGACCTGAGGGCTACCTTTGAGGGGAGACAGACCAAGAAGCCCAGCGGTGAGAGAGGAGGCTGTCTGCTGGGGTAGGGAGGACTTGCATTTGGGCAGAAACAATGAGAATGGAAAAGAGGGAAGGATTTGAGAGCTGGTGGTGTGGAGGTGACTCTGCTCACTCTGGGCAAGTGAGAAATGCGTGTGCTGTTGAGAGGCAGGCAAGCCCAGAGGGAGAGGTGGTGCTGAGCAGGGTGCAAGATGGTGGGCTGGGAACTGGCCAGGGGATCGGGTGGCGCTCCATGGTCTGGACAGGAACACAGTCATTGAGAGGGTAGAGGCAGTGCTTCTTGCCGAGCCCCAGGTAACATTGCACGTCCCTGTTCTTGCTCGTATAGCCGGCGGTGGCGCCCTGGCACCCCGTGGGTAGAGGGCAGGGGTGCCGCAGGACACCCAGCCGTGTACAGGACCCGCCCCTTCTCCCCCAGCTCAGCCTGCAGTCCTGGTCACTCTCCTCCTGGCTGCTCCGGGACTGGCCTGGCATCGGGTGCCCGGGGGGCGCAGCTGTGCCGTGAGCGCCGCTGTATTTCACGCTAGAGATCGACTGCGGGGCCTCAGGAAGTTGCCCAAGTCCTCGCAGATTCTGCCCGCGTTCCCGGGAAGCCTGTTCTCTTGATTCTGCCCCGGCTTGGTGTTCAGCGAACTGGGGGATGCCCCACTCCTGTGCCCTGTGTGCCGGTGCTGTCATTTTACTGAAGTAGGTTTTTTCTTTTGAATCCAGCTGTGGTTGTTTTCAGTTGAGTTTTCGATGCTTAGAAGAAACTTTGCTAAAAAGAAAAAAGAAATTTTGCAAAAACTCACTTCTGCGGGACCCCCTCCCGCGGAAGAACTTAGGTGAAACCAATCTGGTCCTTGTTCAGCACGGTCAAGGCGCCGAGCACGCGGGAGGGACACGCTGCACCTGCTCCCCCAAGAAGATTGCTGCAGATGACGTATCAGATGCTAAGAAGATTGAGTGCCACAAACACTCCTGCCGTAGCAACAACTACCCCCTGTGTTTCTACATACCCTCTTGCTGACCTCTGTAATTTTAAATGTTTTTTCTTCCTTATATTGCTTTTATTCTCCTAAGTTAAGGTATAATGGTGTAATGAGTCAAAAGTTACTGTTTAATGTATAACCACAAAAAATTCGGCTACCTGATATCCAGTTAACAAACAAGTTGACAATTATATATGAATAATAATATAGCAGCTTCCTCCAACAGTCAACACATCCCTTAAAATAATCATAAATAAAAAACACTTGTTGGCGATCTCCTTAAAGTAACCCTGATTAATATATATAAGCTTGCAAGCATTTAATTAATACCAATCAACCTAATATAAAATATTAAAACAGTTAAATAGGCGGCCAGTTCCCAAATAATAATAATAGTAGTACTTATAATTATAATAATTATAATAATATAATATATATTATATAGATTTTATATTATATAATTATATATTATAATAATTATAATAATAATAGTACTTATAATTATAAGGTATAATCAAATAACTGGTTTAACTGGTTTAGGCAGGAACTATATTCTAACCACAAAGAATGTAATCCATGATCAATCATTAGTTAAAATATAACTTGTTGTAATTCTAAGTCTATTATATCGTGTGGTTGAATTCTGTTGAGAAAGAATATCATGTCATTTCTATGGCAAGAAATTGTATGATGTAATGCTTTAAGAAATGTATAAAAATGTACGTTGATTTTGAGCACATGACAGTCAGATGTTCACTCTTGAAGTGTGTCTGTCTGTCATTCTTTTGCCGAATCCTTGACCACCCTGCTCAGTCTCTCATCCCTGGGTCGGCCTTGCTAGTCTACCGCTGCGCTGGTCCGCAGCACGCTTCCCCCCCTTATTTCATTTGCTGTCTCTGTTCTGTGCCATTTTGGTATCATGTGTGTTCTCTTCCCACACACCCCCCCCTGTGGACTTGAGATTCCTTTTCTTGCTGTGATACTGGTTATGGTTATATTGCCATTTTTATTTTCTTTCTAGTCACTTCGACTTGTTGATGGTGCTCTTGAAACTCCTGGACCCAGGCCCTATACCTCAGGGCCGTCGGCTGGGCTGGGTGCTGTCTTGCTGGCGCCCGGTGTCTCACTGGTGGACAGTGGCTTTGTGCTTGTCCGCAAGCACGGCTGGTCGGGTGCGGGCCTGGTCGGTGCGGGCTTGGTGAGGTGCAGGTCCGCCCGCATTATTGAGCAGGTGAAAAGCCTCTGGGGCCCAAGCAGCTTCAGGTGTGCTGTCTGAGCAGTGGGCTGACTCAGCCCAGGTGAATCCCCTTCCAAAAGGTTAAAAGTGCACGAATGTGTTTGAGCAAAGGACCAGGAAGCATTTGCATACAGCCACACAGGAGCCAGCCTTAAAGGGACGGTCTCCCGTGCCACCCGCGGGGCGAGGGGTGAGGTGGCGTGGCAGCAGCGCAGTAGCCTGTGTGAGCTCCCTTGGGGGTCAGGTCCACGGAGACAAAGCAGACTGGGGGTGCCAGTGTGGAGGGCGGGGTGGAGGCTGGTGTTTAATGGGCACAGGGATCCGTTTGTGACGGAGAATTCTGGAAAAGGTGGACATGGCTAATTAGCGTGTTACGTATAGTTTACTGTAATTTCAAGTTTGTAAAAAAAAAAAAAAATAGGTATTTGACATGAGGAACGGTATGGTCAAGACCTTGCGTAAACCCCTTTAGGCCTGCTTGGTCTCCAAACACAGGAGACAGGTCAGTTGTGGAGCTCTTTGTATACATGATGCTGGATGAAAGATGCTATCAGGGTCACCTGCTACCTGCTTGGGTGATTTCACTCCAGAACTTTCGACCATGATCTTCTGTCAGATAAAGGGTTTCCACACTTTCCTAGCTCTGAGGCTCTCACCTCTCTGTTCACCTTACAACTTTTTCAGCAAAAATGACCAACCAACTGCTGCCCACCACAGACGCCGTTCTGAGGACGGGATGGGCATTGGCCAGGGCCCGAGCCGCTGTGCAGAAGCCCCAGGCTCTCACCACGTTGGCTTTGCCCTTTGATGTCCTCTCACACACGGAGTTGATTTATGGTCGGCATGAACTCTCCCTTGAATAAGTTTTCAGGGCTGGTTCCTGATGGTTGTTTTGATGTTGTTGGCCAGTAGGTGAACAGTCCGGGGGGGGTTGACGCTGTGGCCTCCTGGCCAGAAGGCGGATGACCCAGCTTTAGAGGGAGGGTGGCCCCCCAGAACCTCCTCTACTGCTCACGGTAGTGCTGGGCTTTTTGTGCCAGTGGGGGGCGCTGGTGCTGCCCCTGGCCTCCCAACACGTAGCCAGGCCTCAAGGGTGGCGGACTTGTGTTCCCCAGAGGGGTTTCCTCTTTCGCTTAGTTGGGGGGTGGTGAGGGGATCTCCATTTTACCTCTCTTCCTGAAAGTCTCCAGACCAGTGGCACAGCTGCACACTAACTGGATGGTGTGCTGGCCGTGAGCGAGCAGGCCCGGGAGGGCATTGTGGTAAGTTCAGAGGAACTCGATTGATTTTGGGCTTTGCCACATCTCAGAGTTTTGTGCTGTAGGCAACACGTCAGTTTCTCTGGGACGCCTTTTCGTGTGGGACTGCTGGCTTCTGTTGGAAAGGCCACTTCGGTGAGAAGGACGGTGGGGCAGAATAAGTCAGTTAGATAAACCTAAAACTTTCTTTGCCATGGGTAGCCACCATTTTGAATTGGTATTAAAACTGTTTTTGAAACTCTTCAGATCAGAATTTTGAAGTCTTTTGTAACCGGTGTTTTGGTGTAAGCAACGTGAACTGGTCTGGAAGCTCCAGAACTGGTCGCCTTGAACGAGAACAGTCTGCCCGCCTGGGCACCCGCTCGGACCACGTGCCTGGAGCACTTGGGTCCATATTCGACTTGTCATTTGGATGACTTGTCGCCCTAAGAAGACTTTGACACTAGGAAGGCATGAGTCACCTCAGCTGGGAGAACTGGGGTGGGAGGCGGTGTCTAGTGCCAGGCTTTAGTTCATGGAGTGGCTTTTGTTTTGAAAACAAGAGTGGAGCTTGCTGAGTTCCTCTTTACGTGGTTCACTGAGAGATCCCATTTCTGGGCCAACAAAATTTCTAGATCATCTGCTGTTTTAGACTTTCTTTCTAATTTTTTTTAAAGATTTGTTTATTTATGCATACAGGATCTGGGGTTCAGGCCAGAGGCGCGGGAGGGTGAGAGATTCACCAGAGACAGAGTGGGGAGCAGAACAGGCAGACTGACTGAAACACACTGCTGAGGGGAGCAGCGGGCGAGACAGAAGTGGTCTGCTGCGCCATGTGGGTTGCTCCCTGGCCAGCCAGGGATCCAACTCATGCTTTAGAGACTGCGGATTGCCTGATAGTACCGTGTTTAACCCCTTGCGCCACCAGGGAGACCCCTTTTCTCCATTTTTTTAAAACTTTTTTTAAATGATTTATTTATGCACACAAGAGCTGGGGCACAGGCCAGGGATGCTGGGGATGAGAGGATCCACTAGAGACAGAGTGGGGAACAGAACAGGCAGATGGACCAAAATCCACTGCTGAGGGGAGCAGCAGGCAAGACAGGAGAGGTCTGCCCCGCCATGTGGGTTGCTCCCTGGCCAGCTGGCGATTGAGCTCGTGCTACAGAGGCTGTGGATTGCTTTATAGTGTGGTGCATAACCCCTTGTGCCACCAGGGAGGCTCTCCTTTCTGTGTGTTTTTTTTTTTTTTTTTAAAGATTTATTTATTTATTTATACAAGCACTGGGTACAGTCAGAAGCTCGGGGGCCTCCCCCGTGGTGCAGCGGTTGAGCGCTGGGTTGCGAAGCTGCCCGCGGCCTCTGCGGCGCCGGTTCGATCCCCGGTTGCCCCCCGGCCACCAGAGGAGGGTCCCACATGGCGCGCAGACCTCTCCTGCCGCCCGCTGCTCCCCTCAGCAGTGTACTTCGGTCCTTCTGCCTGTTCTGCTCCCCGCTCTGGCTCTGGTGAATTCTCTCACCCTCCCGCGCTTCTGACTGTACCCAGTGCATGTATAAACAAAACAAACAAACAAACAAATAAATAATAAAAAAAAAAAATGCCTCTATTGAAAAAAAAAGTTAAAAAAAAAAAAAAGGAAGCTCGGGAGGGTGAGAGAATTCACCAGAGCCAGAGCGGGGAGCAGAGCAGGCAGAGGGACCGAAGTACACTGTTGAGGGGAGCAGCGGGCGGCAGGAGAGGTCTGCGCGCCATGTGGGACCCTCCTCCGGTGTCCAGGGAGCAGCTGGGGATCGAACCGGCGCTGCAGAGGCTGTGGGCAGCTTCGCAACCCAGCGCTCAACCGCTGCGCCACCAGGGAGGCCCTCCTTTCTGTGTTTTTAAAAGCTCTCCTTTATGTGCTGTCATTTGACGAGTTGCTCGTCTTAATTGTAAGTTAATTCTTGATTAGTTGTACATGAGAAATGGGCGTGGTTATTTCCACACCTCCCCGCACTCCTGTGTGTGCATTTGCTGTGGGAGGTGTGGGGCCTGTGGTGGATGCGGGGTGCTCAGCTGGGCGGGCCGCCTCCCCCCACCCGGCCTGGCTCACCTGTGGTGCTCGCACACTAAGTGTGTTTTCCTCACTGGGTTTGATAGTTTGCGTAGGTGAGTAGCTCATGCCTCCCGCACTGTGGCAGTGTGAGTTACAAAGCTGTTAATGTTGAGCCTGGGTGATGAAAAGCATGTTGTTTCAGACTTGCTGAAATCCTTGCGAGTTCCTGGGCTTCTGGTTGGGAGGAGTTGCCGCAAACGACACGGTGAAGTGGACTGTGTCATTTTGCTCATTTCTGGCATTTCTTTCCACTTGCCTTCCTGTTCTTACTCATGTTGTCTCATTGGTAACTGGCCTCTTCCTGGGTGTCCTTTCACAATTTGGGGCCTCCTTGACAATGCTCTTGCTTGATTTATTTTGACATCAAAAAATAATCACCGTTTTCCATCCTTCCACTGACGCCTGCGGCCCACAGAGGCGCAGGAGGGTCTCTCCCCGGGCATGTCTGCCCGGCAGCTGTGGGCTCTGGCAGGAGTGCGGGTGAGCTCTGAATGGGGTCACACAGCTTAGACAGAACAGTGCTGCTTCTGTTTGCTCCCCCGCCTGCGCTCCCCGCCGTGTGTGACCGGAAGGAGGGCGAGGCCTCGCGGTGTGGTCCTGCTGCGGGCCCCGTCTCCTGGAGCCCGTCGCCTGGGCTGGGTTGCCTGGTAGCCAGAGCCCTTGGCTGGTGGGTGGTGCAGTGGAGTCTGGGGGAGGCGCTGGTGGGGTACAAGAGGTGACAGCAGCTTGGGGGGAACACCCAGGGCTTTCTCCCAACTCATCTGCCCTCCCTGTTAGACTTGCTGAGGTCCCTGATACTCGTGATGGCTTTTCTTTTGAATAAGGCATTGAAGAAAGATTTTTAAAAGATTTATGTATTTATGTATATGAGAACTGGGGTACAGGCCAGAGGTGCGGGGAGTGAGAGGATTCACCAGAGACAGAGTGGGGAGCAGAACAGGCAGGTGGACCGAAACACACTGCTGAGGGGAGCCGCGGGGAGACCGGAGAGGTCTGCTGCGCCCTGTGGGTAGCTCCCTGGCAGGGGATCAAACTCAGGTCTCAGCATCAAACTCAGGCCTCGGTGACTGGCAATAGCTTGCTAGCACTGAGATTTAAGCCCTGCACCACTAGGGAGGCCCCATGTTTTTGTCTAGGACATTTTTGTCACCTCAGAAAGACACCCTGTCCTCTTTGGCCTGCTGCCCAGCCCTCGCAGCTTACCTGCTGCCTGTCTCCGTAGCAATCCAGTGCCGGACGCCTCGTGGGGAGGAATCACAGACCACGTGGCCTGTTGTGTTGGCTTCTTGCAGTTGGCATCGTGTTTTGAAGGTTCATCATGTTGTAGCACGCGTCACTTTACAGTTGTGGTGAGAGACATAGCATGACAGTCCCCGCTCTGGCGGTCTTGCGGGGTCAGCTCGGTGGCAGGGAGCCGCGTCCACTCATCCTCTCGTGTTGCAACCCCGTTTCCGCCATCAGCAGTTAATGTCACACGTTTTGGGGGAAGCCTGTGAGTCAAAACCCTGGAATGAAGGGGTCTACCTGGGAGCTGCTCTTAGGTGGAGGAGCCAGGAGGTGCCGTAAAGGTGACCCATGGGGGCTACCGTGGGAGCTGTGGATTATCGCGGACCCAGTGGGCTCTCAGGTCCTCCTTCCAGAGGCGGGTGCCTGGGTAGGTCTCACCTGCAGTTGAGCCAGAATGTGCCCCAGAAAGACAGACAGCGCTGGTCTTCGGTGTGGCGGGCGGGATCCCCCGGGGCTTGTGCTTGTGGAGGGACAGGTCTGTGTGGCAGCTGGCCCCCTGGCGGGCGAGAGGGACCCCCGAGAGGAGCCGAGCTGAGAGGCCCCGACTTCCCAATGCGCTTACCTAAGGAGAGCGACGTCGCGTACCTCCAGAGCACAGACACTTACCTTCCTTGTCTTTCCACAGAGGTGGCCTGAGCAACATGCTGTTCCAGTGCTCCCTCCCTGACACCGTGGCCCCCGTCGGTGACGAGCCCCGGAAGGTGCTCCTGCGGCTCTACGGCGCCATCCTCAAGATGGTGAGTCCCGGGCAGCTGCTCCCAGCCTGCTCCTCCCAGCCTCAGGGGCAAGTGCTCCGCGCGGTTGTGGGAGCTGTTTCCACGTGACGCTAGAGATGCTTTAGTGTGTGGCTTGGGACTTCCCTGGGCCTCGCGGCTTGACTTCTGCTTCCATTTCAAGTGAATTTCTGTTCACTTCTTATTTATTAGGAAATGAGTATAAATATTCCCAATTTTATACCCAGAAAAAGTTTAATGTTGGTTAAATCTTTCCTAGTGCTTGATGATGCTTGGGCTTTGCACCTGTTAACATTTTTGACTAGCTTGTAGAATTCTGCGTAAAGAAGGCGTGTTTTGTAGCAGAACTGAGAAAGCTGTGACGGGTAGGCCCAGTGGCCAAAGATCGGTCTCTGTGGAGCTGATTTATGCATCACCTTCCTTTGAGATTTCTTTAAAACTTAGAAATTGTTAGATTCATAATCTTAGTTTTTATATTACTTAATCACTTTTCTGGTAAAATGCCTTAATTGTTAAATTATCTTAACAAGTATAAGATCCCCTAAATATCTGCGTCATTTTAGCATTTTGCTGACCATATATACAAACATTTGGTCGATACATTTCTGGTAGAACTTTGATAACATTTAAATTTTCTTTGAAAGGGCCCATTTTTAGCCTCCCTGGTGGCGCAGCAGGTTGAGCGCAGTGCTGTGAAGCTGTCTGCAGACTCTGCAGCGCAGGTTGGATCCCCGGTCAGCCAGGGAGCTACCCACATGGCAAGCAGACCTCTCCTGTCTTGCCCGCTGCTCCCCTCAGCAGTGTATTTTGGTCCGTTTGCTGTTCTGCTCCCTGCTCTGTCTCTGGTGAATCCTGTTACCCTCCTGCACCTCTGGCCTGTACCCCAGCTCTTGTATAAAAATAAATCTTAAAAAAAAAAAAAATGAAAGGGCCCATTTTTATTTTTAAAGAGTAGTTTTTGACTTAATTTTTTGAAAGATTAGTCCCTTTGAGTTTACTCTAAATAGCTGGCTGTTTCCATGTCTGTGATCATTTGATCAGATGTTTCCTAAAGTTAATGTTGGCTGTCTAGTTCCTTTGAGACATTGTCATGATGTGGGAGCCCTCCATTGGACCGCCTCCTGACCGTCTGACAGTGGGCGCTCGGGCCTGCAGGGCTGGAGCCGGTGAGCAGTCTGGAGGCCGTGGAGCTAGGTACGTTGGCCAGCCCTGGCCCCTTGGTGATGGCGCCGAGCTTCCTGGGCCTGGGGAGGTTTGCCATGCAGCTTCGTTTTTTATTTGAGTTTCAAAGCACAGTTTTTGAAATATCCAATGAATGTCCTCTCGGCACTTTTAATGAGGTCAGTCTTTTTAGCTATGTTTCTTTGAGGGCTGCTTATATTCTCCTTTAGTCACGCCCCATTTCTGCTCACTGGTGGTGTGGGCTTTTGTTTAAGCCACAATTTCAAAATAATTACCAGCAGCTGGGGTTGCATATGATGTAAGACTTGTTCAGATCTGATTTATGAGGCATTTGTCTCTATTTTTTGCTTAAATAGAAGTGTTTGCAGCATGCCCCCCCGCCCTGGCACGGTGCTGCAGTGGCAGAGGTGGTCTGTCTGGGTCTGCCTGCCTGGGATGCCCGTCGCCACCTGCAGTGCTGTCCAACTCTTGACATTTGGCAGGTGTGACTATCAATGGAACTTGAAATTTTATTTGATTTTAACTAGCGCAAATGGATGTCGTCCCATGGAGCTGGTGTTGCTGTGTGGGGCGGCCCATCTCTGGAGTGGGAGGCACGGGGCGGTCTGTCTGGGCCTGGTGGCCAGCATGCCCCTAGTGAAGAGTCACCCCAGTTGTTACCATGTCATCCTTTTTGAGAAGTAGCAGCCTAAAAGTACTTTCTTCCAGTGGTGGTACCTTTTTTTTTTTTTTAAGATTTTTTAGTTATGCAAACAAGAACTGGGATACAGGCCAGAGGAGTGGGGGGGTGAGAGGATTCACCAGACAGAGTGGGGAGCAGAACAGGCAGATCTACTGAAATACACTGCTGAGGGGAGCAGCGGTTGAGCCAGGAGAGGTATGCTGTGCCATGTGGGTAGCTCCCTGGCTGGGGATAGAACTCGTGCTGCAGAGGCTGCGGACAGCTTCATAGGTTGCGTCCTAACCCCTTGCGCCACCCCGGAGGCCCCCAGAGGTACTTTAGTAATATCATTAACTTCAGTAGAAATGTCTGGAAATAGAATTTAATATAATTCTGTGTCCCTATTAATTTTTAAAGGGAAAAAAAGACTGTTAGGTGACTCAGAAAAATGAATAGTCACAGCACTTTACGTGGCATCAACTTCACAGGCCATAGACTGGCGTATGTTTCACCTAAGTTTGAATTTGGGGGTGGAAGGTGGGGGCACCCTACGTTGGCTTCTCAGTTGCATTTTTTTTAAGATTTATTTATTTATTTATTTATTTATACAAGCACTGGGTACAGTCAGAAGCGCGGGAGGGTGAGAGAATTTACCAGAGCCAGAGCGGGGAGCAGAGCAGGCAGAAGGACCGAAGTCCACTGCTGAGGGGAGCAGCGGGCGGCAGGAGAGGTCTGTGCGCCATGTGGGACCCTCGCCCAGCAGCCAGGGATCAAAACAGCGCTGCAGAGGCTGCGGGCAGCTTCCCAGCCCAGCACTCAACTGCTGTACCACTGGGAAGACCCCTCAGTTACATTCTTTTTTTTTTTTTTTTGTGGGACCCTTGCCGGCGGCCGGGGAACGAACTTGCGCTGCAGAGGCTGCGAACAGCCTCGCAGCCCAGCGCTCAACCGCTGCGCCACCGGGGAGGCCCCCCTCAGTTACATTCTTATTAGACGAATGTTAGTCTCCATTCCTGAAACTCCGTCTGGGGATGGGTAGAAACTGCTTGAACTGGGGATGGGTAGAAACTGTCGGGCAGAGAGGGAGGCGAGCAGCGTTTAGCCACCTCACCATTGACTTACTAGACTATAAGCTGAATTTTGTTGCCAAAAATGCTGTTCTTTTGCTTCAGAGTTCCAGCGCACTCTTGGTTGAAGGTTGAACTTAATAAAACTATGAATCCTAGAGCCTCAAATTTAAATATTTTTGGTTCCCAAGCTCTGTAGGGTTTAGCAGGAAGGTGTGGGCAGTTAGGGTTCAGGCTGGACTGATCACCTTGACAGCCCAAGGGCCCACATGGAGGGGCTCTGAACAGTGATGGGGGAGAAGGGCAGTGGAGGCAGAGACGGGGACTGTGGAGTCGAGCCAGGCAGCAGCCGAGCTTTCCTAGAGCTCTGCCAGGGGGTTACCCCACGCTGAAATTCCTTCCCAGGTATTTTCAACATGGTGTAAAATTTTTCTAGTCACTTTTTTCCAGGCCATGGGTGCAATGACACTGTGGGTTCGCAGTTGAGTCCTTGGAGTGAATCTGGCCTGTGGTGGCAGGGCATTTCCTGTCGGTAGCCAACTAAGCTCTTGTGCCCCTCACACGAGGAGCTCGCCGGGGAAAAGCAGCTTATGAGAGCTGGGTGCATTACGAGACGTGGCGAAGCAAGTACAGAGCCCGCGTAGTAAACCGCATCGCGTTCAGCAGTGTATGAAGAGGAGTCAGAATTAAACACAAACTCAAATACTTCTTATGTAATTTAAATATAATTTATAATTTAAATACAAGCTGAAATTTTTTTTTGCTTTCTAACGTCTTAGAGGAAAACACGCACACGCCTCTACACGCGCATGTGCACCGTGTGAGCACGGCTGGGCCGCCGAGCAGAGACCTGCGTGTCTTCTGAGCGTGTTGCTGTTTTTGCTTAATTTTATGCTCCGCCGCCTTGGTTTTCCTCCTCCTTGTTCTAAGCTTGTGAATTTTTTTTTTGCCTCTTTGAGAATCAAATACTAAGTAGAAAAATTTTTTCCAGTTTGCATTTACAGCCGTTCCTTGAGGCTTGACCCAGGCGACCTCCTCCTTCTGGAGCGGCGCCTGCTCCTCTGTCAGCTGGCGGAGGCCCGCGGGGGCAGCCCAGGTGCTACCCGGCAGACAGTCTCTCTTCCAGCTCGTGTCTACAAACGCGCCTCCAAACCGCGTCCTGGGGTCTTGTGTAGGATGTGCTGACTCAGAGGAACGAGAGAAAGTCAGTCCTGCGTTGGACGAGGGGCAGCACGGCCTTCTGAGAGCAGAGCGGGCGGGCGCGGCTATGGGGCAGAACTGTCCGTGTATTTGTAGGAAGACAGCAAGCGCCGAAGACGGGCCTGAGCTTGCAACTGTCTGTCGGTGTCTCTTTTGAGTAGATCATTTTCATTTCGAGGAGGCAGTTCCTTTCAGTGGCTGCGCAGACGACGGACACCAAATCCAGCTGACATCGCCCTGGCGGAGGCAGGACGGTTGGGCAGAGGCTCGGAGAAGAGCCGGCTTAGCCTCTGCCCGTGCGAAGGGCTCGGAAGTGAGGTGGCCGGCTCGGAAGTGAGGTGGCCGGCTCGGAGCTGCCGTCCCCCTTCCTGGCGGGGGAGGCCGTGCGCCGCAGCGCCCAGTCGCAGCCTTCTCAGACCGGCAGTGTGGCTGGCGGCGGTCACCCGCTTGCCTATGCTGTCCCCGACTGTGGGACGCCCCGTGGCCTGTGCCGGCTGCTGGAAGTGCAGGAGGACGGCTCTGCCCCTGCCCGGGGATGGGCGCCGGCCGGCCCTCCCCTGAGCACCGGCACCCCTCACTGCGCCCTGGGCTCTCTCAAGTATTGTCTGGGAAACATTTTTGTGTTTTGAGTAACAGAGGCTGACATTGGTGCGCGTTTGAGCCCTAACCAGAGTAAAATTGAAGGCGTAAAGGCCGGAGACGGATATGTGCCCGTGATTCCAAAGAGTGGGTGTGGCCACGCCTCTTTAATCCAAAAAACAAAGTCATCTTCCCTGTTTCTCCTGACGCCAGCTTACTAAGAAAGAAAACTACAGCCACGTACAGAACCGCCCGCAGAGTGTGTTAACACAGACAGTTGCTGCTAGCTTTTGGCCACTGAGAAACTGATGACTTAAAAACCTTTCTCTGCAACTGAGGCCGCACCCAGCGCGCAGAGGGCTGGCCGCCTCACCTTCGCGAAGCGCCCACTTTGTCCTGGGGATGGGGCAAGCCTGGGTCCCTCGGCTGAGTCCTGTGAACTGTATACATAGTTTTCTCGCTGCCTTAGGGAAACATCATGAGTTTTAATTGCTTTGTTTACGTTTTTACTCTTAGGGACCTCATGAGTTTAAGTTGATGTTTACTCTCCTCACAGAAACCTCCTGTACTTCAAGTACTGGTCAGGACCTTAGAGGGCCTCTCTCAGAAGAGAGATGTTTGCTAGTGTTGCCTGTTCCTGTTTGGTCTAAGTGAGTGTTTCTTCAGCTAATACTCTCCAACGGAAGTTGCCAAATCCTTCTCTGGTTCTCCTGCACCCGCTTTGGTGGTTTCTTTTGATAAATAAGATAAACCACAACCACTGCATCTCATTTTGACCTATGCAAAGTGCTTTTGTCTTGCTGGTCTTAAATTTTGGGGGCAGACAGCATGAGACCAATACCCATTTCTGCCTGCTGGCCAGGAGGTGTGGCCCTGCTTGCCCCTTGGGTGGGGAGTCTGCCGGGCCTTGAGGCGGTGTGCAGACTTGCCTGCTGTCGGCCTGGGGCCGTGTCCAGGTGACAGACACGCCCGTGGAGCGGTGAGGCCTCTGCCGCCAGAGCGCGCCTACGGCTGTGTGCTCGCTTTTGGTTCTTGGTCTCGAGAAATGATCTCTAAGATGAAAATTGCAATGTTTTCGTTATGTAGCACCCGCTACAGCCTGTGCTGGGGATTACGGTGCCAGGATGCTGTACGGTAAGCACGTTGGGGGTTCTGTTTTGTCCAGGGCAAATCCCTTCTGTCCCCTCAATAGAAAATGACAAACTTAGTAATTTTAGAAACTCACAGGCCTCCACCAGAGCATTCAGTGGCAGTACTTGGCTTCATCCTTCATACTATTCAGGAGCCACCACGGAGGTGCTGCCATTTCCGTCAGTTTGAGATCAGCCTTCTGTTTTGACCTCCTGCGTCAGCATCCTCCCCTTCTGGCGCGGCCTGGTCCCCCACGCCCCTGGGAAGCTCAGTGGCAGCTCCACAGGCTGGGAGCGGGGCGCCCTTCCTGGCAGCTTGTTGCTTGCAGATCACCCCCCCCCCCCCCCCGCACTTCTGCCAGAGACTTCCCCTTGGAAGCACGGGCTGCCTCAGGCCAGCCGCCTCCCTGGGATCAGACACAGATTGTGGGTCCTGAAGAGACCTTTGCCTCCCCTCATCTGTGTGCTGGCTTATGTCTGTGCGGGAGCCCTGAGAAGTTCTAGTCTCCTGTTAATGTTCGTGAAAAGGATCAGAGTGTGTTAGAATGTTCCTTAAAATAATGGAGGATGCCAGAAATCCCTGATCTTTTTAACTTCTTAGGCATCTGTGTGTTTGTTAAATGGCCATTAAACTCTACTTTAAATTATTGCCTTGTCCGCTCACATTTAGTGTATTCTGTGAAATAGTTTCAGAAAATTCAGCAAGAAACCATGAAGGCAGTAAGTCCAGAATGTTCTCCTAGAAGCCAGGAAGAGGGAGACTGGGGGATGACAGAGAGCACCGCAGCTCCAGACCCTGCCCGGCTTACCTGACAGGTGGGCTGGCCGCCAGCAGGTGATCCACCAGGAGGACGCCGAGCTGCCCGCCGTGCTGAGACTCTTCTTTCCTAGACAGTGGTGTGGCCAGGTAACCAGCACGGAGCTGCTGCGTCCTCAGGGCCACGGGCTGTGCAGCACAAAGCCCTTGGTGCCCCGGGACCACATGAGCATGACTGCCAGTGACTGTCCAGGGACGCCTTCTCGCGGTAAATGCTGGTGGTTTGGGGTTACCTGGCACTCAATCCCGAGCACTAAATAGCCCGTGGTAGTGGAGAGGTGGCCAGAGGTGGACGCTTCCTTGCTAACACTTAGAGCCTGGAGGTTGAGTCTAGCTAATATTTGCATCGATATCTTAATCGCTTGCTTATGAGTCCCAGAGTGGGTGGTTCCCAGGTGCTCCCGATCAGGTTGTCTCTCCGGTCCTCACTTTGGTTTCACCGCATCACAGCATTCCTTCCTCCGTGTTTCAGCTGGTGTCTAAATACGGCGAGGAGAGGAGACACAACCGCAGTGGCCCCTCCGGAGTTCAGTAGTCACTAAAAGCCACGTAGCCAGAGTGCAGGCTTCTAGTGAGTGCAAACGTTTTTCAGTTTTATTTACAACTTAGGAGAGAGCATCTTTATCAACGTGCAGGTTAGTCCAGGAACTGGAGCCATGCTGCTTCAGCCCAGCGGATTGAGCATCTTCAGATCCACATGTGCGTCCGGAGTAAGCCCTTCCTGGACCCAAAATTTTGTGGCCTCTTGGGCCTCTGCTTACCTCAGGAGGCGGCCTCTGCTCTCACCTTTGGTAGTTTCTACCTGGTGTGAACCTCCTGGTCTTGCTCTCTGTTCCCCCAGATGGGGCCTGCACATTCTGTCCTGAAGAAACAGAACAGGGCTCGGCAGAAACCGCTTGGCCTTCCCTGGGGCTCTGGCTGGGCAGGAAGCAGGGCGGGGTGGGGCGTTTGTTCACACCCAGTGGGGCTGCATGCTCACGGCAGGGGAGGGTGTGCGTCGCTCAGTAGCTCTGGCTGCGGCTCACAGTGGATGCGGGGACGCTGGCAGCACGGGGTGACAGCAGGGCAAATCCCGACACACAGAGGCAGTCGGGTGGGCAGCTTCCTCCTTTGTCCTGAAGCTTTGCTCGTGGCATGGATGGGCAGCAGATCAGGTGGCAGGCCGTAGGTGATGGCCCTCATTTCCTCTGGGAGAAAAGCACATGGATTCTATACTGCAGATGCATTTCCACCTGTGCGGTGTCGCAGTGAACACCGGTCTTTCCCACTGTGGGGCTGGGGGTGGGAGGCGCCCCTCAGTCTGTCAGTCCCCTGGTGTAAGGGGGAGCCCAGGCTTGTGCCTTGAGCCTCATGGCCCGGAAAGGGCTCACAGCTCCTGCTTTCTGCTCCATAGTAAGCACCAGGACGGGCTCGTGCTGTGGGGGACGGGCAGTAAATAAGAGAAGATTCATTAGGAATTGCTAGTCTTCTCAAGGCCAAGGTGACAGTTGCTGCCCCAAGAGCGCCTGGAGGTCAGGCAGGGTGAGGCTCCGTAGCCAGTTACCCCTCCCTGGGGCTGTCACCTCATGCCTGGAGCCTTCCGGCCAAGGCCATTTCTGTAGTATTTTACTTTTCATAGCTGTCATAGTAACAGGCTTTAACCTCTAACAACTTTTTTTTTTTTAAAGATTTATTTATTTATGTATGTATGTATGTATGTATGTATGTATGCAAGCACTGGGTACAGTCAGAAGCTCAGGAGGGTGAGAGGATTCACCAGAGCCAGAGCGGGGAGCAGAGCAGGCAGAAGGACCGAAGGACACTGCTGAGGGGAGCAGCGGGCGGCAGGAAAGGTCTGCGCGCCATGCGGGACCCTCCTCCGGTGGCTGGGGAGCAGCCGGGGATTGAACCGGCGCTGCAGAGGCTGCAGGCAGCTTCGCAACCCAGCGCTCAACCGCTGTGCCACCGGGGAGGCCCCAACCTCTAACAACTTTCATCAGAGAAACACAGATCACTCTGACGAATCCCCTGAGTGTGTTTCTGTGCAAAGTGCACTCATTTCATGCTACAGATGCTGCTGCGTGTGGAGACGTGCGTGCTGTGTGCAGACACCTCGTGAGCATGGGTGTGGGTCTTATTTGCTTTGTCTTGAGTAAGCGAGGACAAGTACTTACACAAAACATGCCCGGGGAGGTCTGGGATATCAGGGCACGGCTGGTGCTGCCGCCTGGTGGTTGCCCTGGCCACACGTCCTGCCCTCGGTGCAGGTGTCTGATAGAGCTGTGGCGTGGAAAGATAAGTTTTTCATGGAATAGTCAAGAATCTTTTACCATAAAAAAATGTAGGATCCTTCCTCTGAGTCTGACTTAAGCAGACTTGATTTAACTGTAAGAAAGAACATATTTCTAGAGGCAATATTTGAGTATAAAATTTTGACATAACTTTTCTTTCCCCACCCCAGTACTAAAGACAGTGTTTAAAGGCAGCCCCGGGGATGGGGCTGCTGGGAAAAGACGTGCCTGTGCTCTGGAGGGAGAGCGGAGCTGCTCCCGGGCCGGGCCCCAGGTCGCGTGGTCACAGTGGCAGCCCTGGCCGCCCCGCCTTGATCTCGCTGAGGAAAGTGGTGGAAAGCACCCTGAATGCCGTCACATGTAAAATAAGTTTAGGGACAGGTTTATGTTCCCATGATCCTTTCTGGAGGTGGGAGGTGAAGAGACTCAGCTGGGCTAGTGATGGGCTGAGCTAGCGGGTCAGCCAGAGAAAGAGGCATTTTGGGGACCTGATGTGGTCTCAGCGCAGCCAGGACCCCCGGTTCCTGCGGGGAGAACACCGTCCTGGGCTAGTGTGGCCTGGGAGGGCGTGGAGCTCGGCTGGAGAGACTCCTGGCCCACGGTCTTTGGGAGGCCTGTGGGAGGGCCCCACTGGCTCTTTGACTCGTGGAGAGGGTCGAGGTGCGGCCCTCAGGCCTCAGCAGCACTGTGGCCCTTGGGTGTGAGGGCTGGAGCCAGGCGCAGTGGGGCGCTTTCGGCCTGCGCCCGCCCACCTTAGCTGAGACAGGCAGGACATGCCGGCAAGAGCTGCGAGGTCTTGTCACCCTGACTGTCCTGGTGGCTGCTCCGCTTCCCCGTCTCACCGGAAGTGTTTGCTTTTTCTCATCTGTAGAGGTCCTGTAATAAGGAGGGAGCCGAACAGGCTCAAAAAGAAAATGAATTTCAAGTAAGTAATGAAGCCCTCTGCCTCCCTCTGAGGCATGAACTGGCACTGGCTGACGGCGCTGCCCAGGCCAGACCCCCACCCCCCACCCAGTCCTGTCCATGGGGAACAGGCTCTTGTCCGCTGGGCGCCGCCTGGCAGGGCCAAGCGCGTTGCAGGGCTCGGAGTCCATTCGCATGTAGGGGTTCTGGGTGTCTTCTGTCCGTCTCCGCGGGCGAGGGGTGCCGAATGCTGAGGCGGCGGCCATGGGCCCTGCACTCCTGCCCGTCTGTGTGGCAGGGCTGCCTCCCGCGGTTGCGCGTCTTCTCTGTGCAGCGCTTGGGGCGGAGGCCGCCAGGCTGGGAGGCCTGTGCACACGGCTGCTCGCCGAGGGCCTCCTGGAGGGTGGAGGTGCCACCGTCCCCTCCAGCTCAGAGACAGGGAGTCCGGGCCAGTGACGGCCCCTCCAGGGAGTAGACGGCTTCTGAGCGGACTCCACGCTGCTGGCTGCATGAAACACGCTCAGGAAGAGAAGCGACAAGGGGTGAGGTGACAGAGTGGAGGTGCCACCATCTTCTCGCACGTCCGTGGACGGCTTTGCACGGCCCTGCTCTGAGGTCCTGGTGCAGCGGAGCCGGGATGTGCCCCAGGGGCCCGAGGAAACGCTGCTGGGAGAAAGTGACCCCATCTTGTCATCCCCACAAGCTTTCCGCCTGTGGACCTGGTGTCTCCTGGTGGCAGTGGGGGCTGCTCCGTGGGAAGGCTGGATCCTCGCGGGCCTCCGTCCTCCTCTCACGCGCCCCAGGGAAGGCCCTCACTCCCTCCCGCTCTCCATCCCCCCTCCAGGCTGGTCCTCAAGCTGGCCTCAGCGCTGAAGGCCCGAGACCCTCTGTCGGTGGCCCTTGTCCCCAGGCTCCTGGCCCAGACCTGTCCTGGCGTTCCCCTCTACGCCAGCGGATGGCTGCGCCCTGCCAGCCTGCACCCTCATGGGACCACGGGGCTCGCCTGGCGTGTCTCACCGGGTGCAAGCTCTTCCTCCCCGTCACGGTGAACTCCGAATCCGTCCTTTCCGCTCAGGCCAGGCCGCCGGGGCCCTCGCCTGTAGCCTTCCCTCCGAACTGCACCTCGGAGCTCCTCCCCACCTCCTCGCGCCCCCTGCAAGCCACCGCCCTCCTCATGGGCCCTCTCCCACTGTCCGAGGGCGTGTGCCCTTGTGACCGCGCCAGCCTCTTGCTAGGCTCAGGCCGGGCTGTGGGCTTTGTCCTGGCAGGTCCCGGGCTCACAGCCGACTCCCCTCCCTGCTTCCCGCCAGGTGTCCTAAGCCACCGGCTTTCTTCCTGCCACAGGCCCTTTGCGGATGGGGCCCTTCGACTAGAACGTTGCGCCCACCTGTCTCCACCCTCCTATCTGATTACGCTCTCCCAGAGGCCACGTCCACGGGGCCACGCTTTCCCCTCATGTCTTGCTTTTAGCACCACGTTCCTCCCCTTCACGTTCCATGGCTGCAAAACCTCGTGAGGCGCCTTACTGGCGCACTGCAGCTCTGCGCCTGCTGCCTGCACGGGCACTGGCTGCGCCTTGCCCACCCCCCCCCCGCTGGGGCGCACTCCCAGTCAGGGCGCCCCGCCTCGGCAGCTGTCCTGCTCTATACCTGCATGTTCCCCCCGCGGGGCCGCAGGGCGCAGGCGGTGCTTGGGTTCTGCAGCTGGTCCTTCAGGTCACGGGGAGGCGGTGGCTGTCAGATGGAGGGGGCGGGGTCTCTTCTCCAAGCCCTGTGTGTGGGGGCTTGGGTCTGCTGCTGACCCCGTCTTCTGAGGCTCTCTCCCCAGAGCTGGACCCTGCGGGGCAGGCTGCACGGGGGTAGTGCAGCTCCGGGGCATCTTCCTGACCCTGTCGCAGCAGTGAGCTGCAGGCCTTGGCGCCCCTGTCTATGCCCTCCCTACTGCCACAGCCTGGCTCCCTGCTCCCCTGCGGCTCTTACCTTGCCTCCCAAGCCCAGGGAGGATCCGCTGGCAGCGCTTGATCTGCTGCCCTCCTCTGCTTTCCCTGTTGTCCTGCCTCATCGGCTGTGGGTGGTGGGCTGCGTGCTGCTGGCGGGACACACGGCGTGTCTGTTGCTCTGGTCCATGAGGTGGTGCAGGCGGCCAGGAGGTGAAGGTGCAGGTGCAGTACCCCTGTGCTGGTGTCTCCGTGGTGGCGTCGGGAGGAAGCGTTGTGTTGCTGTGCCCGTCGGTGGCTCTGGGCTCTGCCGGGCCCTCCTTTTCAGCCAGGCCCTTGACTTGAAACACTGTTGATAGCTGAGCAAGGCCCAGCCCCCCGATCCCCCAGCCACACAGGGCCACTGGCCTCTTCACCCTGCTCTGCCCACTTCTACCTCCTCAGTTACTCCAGCCCCCGGGCCCCCAGCGCTCCAAGTGCCTCTCCCGTTCCTGCCGGGGCCCGGGCTTCCTGTGGGTCTCTCACGCTTTCTCACCGCTCAGGTAGGTCTGTCGCCTCCTTGGATGTTGTCCCCCGTCACACCCACTGGTCACGTTGCATCTCTGTCCCTCATTGCCACTATCCCGATCCACCCGGACTCGCCGTTGACCTGTCCCGTCCAGCGTGGGAGCACCGTGGGGCAGGGCCAGGCGCGCAGTGGACACCCAGTGGCTATTTTTGGGTGAATGTAGGAATGGTTGAAGCCAAAATAAGTAGCTTGGGGAAGTCGCACCAGCTGTGGCTGGACCTGCGGCCTGCTTGCCCCGGCTTGGTGGGGCGGACCCGGAGCCCGTCGGTCGACCTTGCTCTCTGCCGGCGCGCCGCCCCTAGCAGCAGGCAGGAGGGTGTCGGGACTCGGCAGCTGCTGGGGCGCCCGCTGCCACGCCTCCTCATCCCTGCCAGCCGCCATACCCGCCTGCTTCTCCTGCTCGTGACTTGGTCGCTTCGTTTTCTCTCTCGCTAGTCTCCCCTCCAAAAAAAGAAGAGACAAAATGAAAAAACCCAGACTCTTCCCTGCACACACCATCCCCCTTCCTCATGGCCTGAGAGGGAGCTGAGAGGCAGGGGCACCCTGCAGAGCCTCTGGCCATCCGGGCGGCGCAAGCCCACACAGCGCACCGGGGCTCCCCTAGCTTGTGCTGTGTGTACAGAGCACTGGCCGTACAGCAGTAATAAAGTGGGGTGTAAATCTAAATATAAAGCCTGACCTTTTCAACTTTGAGGGTCCCTGGTGTTTGTGCGGTGCCAACATTAACACCCTTCAGCTTGGTCTCTGCGCAGAGGGAAGTTGAAGAACAAGTTTTAATTCCAACAGAATTCTGGCCGCCCGGACGGAAGTCCTCGCCCCGCTCTGCAGGGGTGGGGGAAAGTGCAGGAGTTTGGGTTGAGGTGGTAGGGACGGCGGAGGCCCTGGCGGCCCCGGGGGCAGTCCCCCGGCCTGCGCCTCCTTGCCCAGCGTACTCTGCGCTTGTTCAGGTGGGGGCCCGCAGCCCTTACAGCCCTTGGCTGTGCCGCAGGCAGCGTGAGTGCCCTTCGTCTCCGGCAGGGGCCTCTGAGGCCAGACAGGGCCAGCGTGCCTGAGCGGCTTGCGCCAGGACCAGACAGACAAGCGCAGGCATGTTGCTGGCCCTGCAGCAGCCCGGAGCTGTAGCTCTAAGGGCCACCTGATACCCTGCTCGAGTCCATGGGGCCCTGCTGGGCTGCGTTGCCGTCGTCCGGTCAGCCTGCTGGGGCCCCCAGAACCTAGAGCCTGGTGGACCCGAGGCCTGAGATGCAGAGGCCAACACATTCGGGCAAGGGCGGACTCATGACCGTCCGGCCTGCCTTCTTCCGCGGTGCAGGGGCTGAGCATGCAGCTCTGTCCTCAGGTGTCAGCACGCTGGGCCCTGGAGATGCCACCCTGTGACCTCATCCAACCAGTCACCTCCCAGGGGCCCCAGATACCATTGCTTTGGTCTCGGGGCTCAGCATAGGGCTGGGAAGGACTGTCATGTATGCAAACCTGCAGAACAGGCTCACGACGTGCTGGGCATACCGTGACTGTGGGCCATACAGGGTAGGGCCCAGGCTGTGATTGTGGGGGATTTTCGACAAATCGAGTAACTTCACTTTGATGAGGACCCATTGCCTTTGGATGTGTCTTTGCTTTGTCTTCTTGCTGACTGGATGCATCATTGCCAACTGGGTGCCCTAGGAGGTTTCTGGGTTTGTTTTTGTAATTCTGAGCAGTGTTTCTGTTTTGTTTTTGATCAGCATTTCTCCAGGGGTGTATACCTTTCCCCAAAATCCCCCCCAAAAGCTTGTTTTCTTTCTTTTTTTTTTTTAAGATTTATTTATACAAGCACTGGGTACAGTCAGAAGCGCGGGAGGGTGAGAGAATTCACCAGAGCCAGAGCGGGGAGCAGAGCAGGCAGAAGGACCGAAGCACACGGCTGAGGGGAGCAGCGGGCGGCAGGAGAGGTCTGCGCGCCATGTGGGACCCTCTCCCGGCGGCCGGGGATTGAACTGGCGCTGCAGAGGCTGCGGCAGCTTTGCAATCCATCGCTCAACCGCTGCGCCACCGGGGAAGGCCCCCCAAAAGCTTTCTTAACAGGGCTGAGTCAGAATCATCTGCGAGTGTTGCCAGACAACAGCTGTGGGACCCTCCTCAGACAGAACCGAGATCCTCTGTTTGTGATAGCTCCCTAATAGATTCAGGGGCACTCTCTGGCCAGTTCAACAACCCCCAAAAAGGAAAATTTTAAGCTGTGTCATCATGTTTTAGGGGATGAATGAGTTTGAATTGAGACCAAAGATGGATTTTGAAGGCATAGGATTACAGTGCCACGGTAGTTCTGGGACTCGGACAGACCTCTCGTTTGGCAGGAGGAGGCGGTCAGGGATAAGAGCCAGAAATAGGAAGCCCCATGGTCCTGCGGGGTATTCCTGAGCCAGACGGCACATTCTTCTTCCGACTCGGCAGTTCCCACTGTCCTGGCCCCACAGGGCAGTGGGGAGCAGAAGGTGCTCCCCGGAGCAGACCTCAGCCAGGGTATTGTCCGGGTTTTGACAAGACACCAAGACTGGGATGTATACAAAAGCTTTAAGATAAACGAGACAGTGAAATCTCCATACTGTTCTGTTACGGTTCTGTTTTTGGATCCAGTGACCCCAATTAAACTTGTATTTTCAAATCTCATTGGTACAGCCTGGCCTTTCCAGCCTGGGCCCTGCATGTTAGAGCCCAGTTGGCCTTGGGCTCTTCCTGTGTGGATGGGGACAGCTCCAGGGCACTGCCCTCTCGTGGGCTGCTGAGGGGTGGCAGGGGCACGTTGGGTGCCTGGTATGAGGCCGCACACCCTGAACATCTGCCTTGTGCCATCTTTTCTAGGGGGCCGAGGCCATGGTTCTGGAGAGCGTCATGTTCGCCATTCTTGCCGAGAGGTCGCTGGGGCCCCGGCTCTACGGCATCTTCCCCCAAGGTCGCCTGGAGCAGTTCATCCCGGTAAGACTTGGCAGCCGCCGGCACATGCCTGCTGCTGCAGGGCTGCGACGCCGTGGCTGGAATAGTAACGCCATTTCTGTTATGAAACTGTCAGAAATAAAGGAAAACCCGTTTTCTATTGAATTTATATCAGAACCTGTCTTTCCTGCAGAGATATGTCCGTCCAAGTGAAAAACATACAGCAGTCCTTTAAGCAACACCATCTCGTCATAAAGTTGATGAGAAAGGGCAGTGTCGCACACTGCACTGGGGCTGCTCACGTGCCGTGAGTTTCATGGAAGTCGCAGTTTCCAAGAAGCTGTAGCCCGCGGCCAGCCCACTGAGGTGCCCGCCCGGCCCTGGGAAGGGCTCTCCCTCCTCGCCCTGCAGGAGGCCCCCGAGGACGCACCTCCTGCCATGCCTGCCCCAAGGGGTGCCAGGACAGGCCTGAGTGCAGGCCTGCACCGTCGGGCAGGCACTCGGCGGCCAGGCTCCACGTTGTGTCTGGCCGGACCTGGAGGATGGAGTTCCTCCAAGAGACCCCGCGGCCCTGGGCAGGCACGTCCTGTGGTCTGTGGCCCCCAGTGTCACAGGGCTGGGCTCTCCTTGGCAGCCATCTCACAAAGCCCATGTGGAGAGGTGACGGCTGCCAGACATGAGCCACATCCGGTCGCTGAAGTACCTGAGAGTTTTGTAAACACTGGCCACTCCGAATGGCTACAAGGGGAATGTGTGAATCTTAAAACAATATTGAATAATAAAACCAAATTGCAGAGGACTACGGTCAGATCCTTGTAGTAAAGACTGACAGAGGCAAACTAAACAGGCGCCTGTGTGTGCATGCATGTGCCCGGCTCCCTGAGGAAAGATGCGGGCCAGGGAACACGCCCCAGCAGCGGCCTCGCAGGCGGGAGTACCCGACATGGTGCCCATCTGGGGCGGCGCCTGCTCTGGTCTGTGCTCCGCGTCGGCCCGCACACAGTGAGGGTGGCTGCTTAGTCCTCTTACACCCTGGGCCTGTCCGTGGCGGCCAGCGCGCAGTGCCACTCCCCGCATGGCCGCCACTCAGCCCAGCCGGTTCTCTGAGCTAGTCCTGGGTTTGCCTGCTGGGTGGGTGAGCTGAGGGCCATCTGCAGGCCCCGTGCTTCAGACGGAGAGCCGTGCCCCTGAGAGCGCTGGTGGTAGCCCTTCTCTGCTCTGGGAAGGGAGCCTGGAATTCTGAGGGTCCTTCTCAGTCTCCTTCGCGTTGAATGTTCCACGCAGCCAGACTCCTCGCTGGCGTTTCCAGCAGAGCTGCATCTGGAGTCTGTCCTGCCACTGCAGCCGCGGCCCTGCTCCCGTCTTGGATGCCAGCTCAGGGAGGGTCCGGTGTTAAGCCGGTGCCCTCGGTGGGCACTTGCCTTTGTGGGCAGGATGCCCGGCCCTGGCGGCATCTCTGCTCCGATGCTGCGCTCCACCTGGTGAGATGGACAGCAGGTGCAGAGTGCCTCCGGCTGTGCGGCGCTGACCCAGGGCCAGCTTTGAGCTGGGACTCCTCTAACTTGGGGACATCCTGTACCCCTGTGAAGTATTGTCTGAGTGTTCAGAGCAGCCGCTCTCAGGGCAGTTCACTGGAAGATGAATGGGCCTCAGGTGACCGCGCGCTCCTGCTGTGGCTGCAGACACAGGGAACCTGGCCCTGCTGCCTTGCAGGGGTGGGCCTTCCTCGCGCCTTTGACTGTTGCCTGATGGGCCCCGGCTCTCACCTGTGATGAGTCAGCAGGGCATCCCAGTTGAAGAAGGAGCTGGGTGCTGGGTCCCATAAAACAAGGTGGAAGACCTGGAGCTTCACCCCAGGGGAGAGTGGGCTCGGTGTCGAGGGTGAGCAGAGATGAGTATGAGTGAGAAGGACCTTCTCAAGGTCGAAGGGTCACCCGAGACGTGCCACGGCCTCACGGGGTCACTGACTGACCGCGCGCAGTACCTGTTCTTCCAGGGAGACAGGCACCCACAGAACTGCCACAGAACTGGCCCCTGGTTCTTAAGATCCTGTGACCTTGCGCACAGGTTCCCTGCACAGAGTCCGTGTTCTGACTGCCTTCTTTTTCCAGAGCCGGCGATTAGATACTGAGGAGTTAAGTTTGCCAGATATTTCTGCAGAAATAGCTGAGAAAATGGCCACATTTCATGGCATGAAAATGCCGTTCAACAAGGAACCGAAATGGCTCTTTGGAACAATGGAAAAGTAAGTGCTGCATCGGCGGCTTCAGAGCTGCTGTGGGCACCCCCCACCTCCCCACCCCCCACCCTGCCGCAGCCCGCCGGTGCACGCTGTCAGGCATGGGGTTTGGCTCTTACCCGGGAAGGGTCTGTTCCTGACGCAGAAAAGAAGTCTGCTGGATGGTGGGTGGGCCGAGACTGCTTCCCGGACCCGCGCCCGGCCCCCTCCCCACCAGGGAGATGGGGTGCCGGTGCCTTCTGCACGTCGCTGCAAGGACAAGCCACGGTCATCAAGCAATGACCTCTGTGCTCCTTCCCCTGCCAGGTATCTCAATCAAGTGCTCAGAATTAAATTTACCGGGGAGTCCCGAGTTAAGCAGCTCCACAAATTCCTCAGTTACAATCTGCCTTTGGAACTGGAAAACCTGAGGTGAGTTTTTCCTTCCTTCGCTTGACTTAGTGAGGACATCTCTCCAGAAATCACTCTCTCACCGAGGCCATTGCCGTGGCCGTCCCCTACGCCCACCTCCGGCCAGCGCCTCCACTGCTCTGCAGGGTGCGTTCCAACAGAAGCCACTGCTGGCTGAACCGCGGTTTCCACGTGCCCGTCACGTCTGCTCAGCATGGCGGTTTCCCGGAGGGAGTAAGATGGCAGAGCAGTGGCTGGAGACTCGGGGAATAGGACTGTCAGGAAAAAAAACTAAAGGGACCACAGGGGCAGCTGGGAGTGTGCCCAGGTGAGGGGGCAGGGGCAGCCAGGAGTGTGCCCCGGTGAGGAGCAGTTCAGCCCAGGCCCTGCAGGGAACAGGAGTGAGAAGCGTGACACCGTCCCCGAGCAGGGGCTCCAGGTGTCTTCACGGGGGTGTGTCCCCAGGCCTCTAGTGTACGCTGGTGTAGGCACACCTTTCGTTCCTCACGCGTCCGGGTGTCTGCTGTATCCAGCATTGTGACTGGTGCTGAGGAGATGGTGACCAAGACGTTCTTCAAGAAGCATCTGTTGGGCCTCCCCGGTGGCGCAGCGGTTGAGCGCTGGGTTGCGAAACTGCGCGCGGCCTCTGCGGCGCCGGTTCGATCCCCGGCTGCTCCCCGGCCACCGGAGGAGGGTCCCACATGGCGCGCAGACCTCTCCTGCCGCCCGCTGCTCCCCTCAGCAGTGTACTTCGGTCCTTCTGCCTGCTCTGCTCCCCGCTCTGGCTCTGGTGAATTCTCTCACCCTCCCGCACTTCTGACTGTACCCAGTGCATGTATAAACAAAAACAAACAAACAAACCAGCAAACAAATAAATAAAGCATGCCTCTATATAAAAAAAAAAAAAAAAAAAAAAAAAAAAAAAAAAAAGAAGCATCTGTTGTAGTAGGAGAGACAGGAAACAAGTAAATAAAACAATGGCAAGGTGTGATAAGTGCCGAGAAGGAAAGCAGAGGTCAAGGTAGACCGACAGGGAGGGACCACTCTGGGCAGTGGTCAGACGGCGCCGGGGAGGGGCCTACAGGCCAAGTCCGTACCCGCACGAGGCAGGCGTGGGGTCCTGCTGGCGGGGTCCTCCCAGAGAGGAGCCCTGTGGTGGGCAAGGGCCGGGCGTCCTCGGCCTGTGTGTCTGGGCTGAGCTGCCTTGGAGCTCTCGCCTCTTCAGAGCTTGCAGGATTCACGTGAACAGTGACATGCACCCTGATATAGTGCGGGGTGCCGAGGGCGGCGGCCGTGCCAGGGCCACGAGTAACAGCACGCCTTCCTTCCCAGGTCCCTGCTGGAATCGACTCCATCCCCAGTCGTGTTTTGTCATAACGACTGTCAGGAAGGTGAGCGCTGCGCCCTGTTGTGCTGAAGCTGGGGGTGTACAGGATGGGGTGTGGCGGCGCTGGGAGTCGGGGAGAGGGGGTTAGGTGACGTGTCACAGCCACACGGCGCGGTCTTCCGTGACTGTTAAAGGAACGAGGCTGAGTGTCATGCAGACCAGCAGGAGAATCTCCGGGATGCGTGGATATAAAAGGAAGTGTTAGACGACGTCGCCTGCCATCCCATGTCTGTGAAATAGATTCATAGGAAAATTCTGGGAAGCTTCCGCAAACGGGGAGGTGGGATAAAGGACTTAATCCTGCCAAATCACGTCATTCAGCGAGCGAATGGCCCGGCAGATCTGGAACAGCAGAGCTAGCCCCCCCACCCCCCCTTGCTCGCAGTGCCCTGCAGCTTGTCAGTGCGCTTCTCCTTAATGCCAGCCCGCGTGCCATGAATGGCTTCAGGCTTCTCTCCGATAAGAAAAGGACGGTGGGAAGTCAGCCGTGGGCCCAGGGGGGAGGCCCAGCGTGCCTTCTTTTGGGCCGCTGCCTCCAGTTCCTTCCTGGTCACTGGAAACTGAAGGCTAGTGCTGACCCACCGAGGAACCAGGCCTCCTGCAGGACCAGGAGGAAGAGCGGCCAGAAAGCCAGCAAGGCCCCACCCCAGGGCCTGCCAGTTGCCCGGCAGCCCAGATGCCCGACGCTGCCAAGAGGGGGCCTGGAGCTGGCCCCTGAGGAGCCTACCGGTGGCCCCCGCTTCGAGGGCTTGAACCTTCTTCTCAGAAAACGTGCCCAGAGTAAAAGCCGTGTCCTCCAAACCTTTTTGTAGGTAACATCTTACTGCTGGATGGCAGAGAGAATTCTGAAAAGCAGAAACTGATGCTTATCGACTTTGAATACAGCAGCTATAATTACAGGTAATAATGTTGGAGTCGGTTGTTTTATTTCAGTATTCTCGCTGTCTTGAGACATCCATGACATGACTAGAAGACGTGGGCGGTGGTGTTCTGGGCGGGTGGTCTCCCCCGGAAGCCGTGCTCCCGCCCCGGGCTTGCCGTCCTGGGGCAGCCGCTCTGCTGCTTGGCTGACCGTTGTGGCCGCGGCCTGCAGGACACAGGGCCTGGCGCTTGCGTCGGACTCGGCCCGCCTTCCTCTCACTGCGGTGCTGGCTGCGGAGAATGTGCTTGAGCGGAGGCGGGGGCTTTGGCATGCGGGTGGGGCCTGGGCTGTCCCTGCCCCTGGAGCCGCCGTCCTCCGGTCCTCAGCCGGCCCGGGCGGGGGCGTCTGGACATGGCCGGCGTCAGGCCGTTTGCCTCACCTCTGTCTCTTGTCTCTTGCCAGGGGATTCGACATCGGGAATCATTTCTGCGAGTGGATGTATGATTATAACTATGAGAAGTACCCTTTTTTCAGAGCCAACATCCAGAAGTACCCCACCAGGAAGCAGCAGGTAGGAGGTGCGTGCCGGCTGCCCGTCGCTGGGTGAGCCCGGTGCGCCGGGTGCGATCACGTCTTCCGCTTGAAAGATGCCTTTTGAAATTGTGGATTGGTTAGCGAGCCCTTTTGCTTCAAATGTTATTTTTTTCTGTTAAACACACACTTGACCGTTGTGTCTGGGTTTTTTCATCTCTGTGCCAGAGGTGCCGCATCTGTCAGAGGGGCCTCCTCAGTGGGTCCTCCTGGTTTTCTCTGAGAAGCCCAGCCTCCCCCCAACCCCCCCGCTTTCTGACCTTCCTCTTGGACGTCGCTGACTTTTCTCTGTCCATGCTGAGCAGAGAGAAGTGACCTTTTGCGTGCTGCGGTTTAGTCACTGCTGCAGTGTCTACAGCCCCCTCCTGCCCCAAGCTGTGGGCATCAACCACATTTCTAGACTGGCTGATAACGCGAGTCTGTCCAAGTGAGGTGGCCAAGACGGTTGGAGCCCTCAGAGTCCTGGGGCAGAAGGAAGGCTGGAGGAAGTTCGCGACCGTTGAGCCCGGGGAAGAAGGAAGTGGGCAGCAGGGTGCGGCGCCCACTGCTGTGAGACCAGTCAGATTCCAGGGAGTAGCTTGGTCAGAGCTGGAGCCCAGTGGGGGTCACGGCGAGATGGCAGAGTTAACGGATGGCGGTGGAGCCTGTTACCTGCTGAGGTGCCCGGCAGCGGGGATTTAAGGTGCTTCCATTTCTGTTTTCTGGGAGGTTTCAAGACTCGTGTGTAGGTGTTGCTCTTTACCACATAACCTGTGTCTACTGAGGTAGCCTGTCTGTCTTTAGTCCTTTTTTTTTTTTTTTTTTTTTTTTAATTTTTATACAAGAGCTGGGGTGCAGGCCAGAGGCGCAGGAGGGTGAGAGGATCCACCAGAGGCAGAGCGGGGAACAGAACAGGCAGACTGACCGAAATACACTGCTGAGCAGCGGGCGCGACAGGAGAGGTCTGTCGCGCCATGTGGGAATCTCCCTGGCTGGAAATTGAACCCGCGCCGCAGAAGCTGCGGACAGCTTCACAGCGCTGCACTCAACCCACTACGCCACTGGGGAGGCCCTGCCTTTAGTCTATTAATGAGATGTTTTTAAAGGTTCGGGTCGTCCTTGAATTCCTGAGGTGACCCCAGCTGAGTATAGTGTGCCCTGTGGTGGGCCAGTCCGGCGAGCGCTTGCTTAGGGCTGTGACGTCACTGCACGTACGGGACATGCACCTTTTGATGCTCATTTAAAAAGTTATTGTCTTATCTGCTCTGGGATCCAAATGATCATACTGGTCCCACAAAGTGAGTTGAGAGTCTCCTTTTATTTTCTGGAATGAATTTATAGAAGATGATCTCTGAAAGCTTCATGGTCCTTGCCTGGCAGTTCTTTGGCGGGAGGGTCACTTATTACTATTCCGTTAGGGTGCTGATCTAGTCCTGTTTTTTATTTTCATTTGCCAATTTCAGCATTTAGCATCTCCCAGAAATCAACCCCTGAGGCTGCCTTAGGCATGGGCTTCAAGTAATGCTGTCTGGGCGCGAGCTCCGGCCCGCCACGACTGGCTGGTTCCAAGCTCAGCTTTGTCTCCTCCTCGCTGTGGCACCTCCACTGGGCCCGAGCGGCCATCTTCTCCTTGCCTGGCTCGGCGCGGGGCCCCTGCCCGCCCAGGGCCAGGCCTGGACCTGGACGAAGCTTTCTAGTGGTGGGAGGTGGCGAGGCGCTGGGAATGGCTTTGGGGAAGGGGAGCAGCCGCTGGGGACCGTGTGGAGAAGGGCTGGCGGCCCTGTTGGCCTGCAGACCGCGCTGGAGGCTGCACCGTTGCCTTGTGATGTGTGACGTGGCGGGAACGTGGGGCCTCCTGAGTCCCTTCTTGTCAGCCGAGTGCGGGACCGGCAGACCCTTGGGTTGTGATTCTCCTCTGAACCAGAGCCCGAGTGTGTAAATGACTGTGGCTCTTAGAGGTGGGAGGCCCCCACCCTGCCTGACCGCCGCCAGCCGGAGGGGACACCTGCGTGAACGCCGGCAGGCCTGGGAGGGCAGGTGAGGCTTTCCCTGCTGCGGGTCCGACCGTGGGCGAGGTCGGGATCAGGACCCGGCCTGCCGCTGCCCTGCCGACTGCGCGGCACGGGCCCCGGGGCTCGCATCGACGCTGTGACCAGGCCCGTCCGGCGTCTCTGGCGCGGCCCCGGAGTTGCCTGGGCGGTGACCCCGCAGCTGTCCACGTGACCTGTTTTCAAGTCACCGATCCTAACGTCATGGCTTTCTTTCCAGCTCCATTTTATTTCCAGCTACTTGGCTGCGTTCCAAAATGAATTTGAAACCCTCAGTAATGAAGCAAAGTCCAGTGTAGAAGAAGAAATGTTACTTGAAGTCAATAGGTACCGTTCGCCTCTGGGTGGGGGGCAGCTTGGGCTGCGCTGGGGTTCCCGCTCGCAAGTGGGGCATTTCGGAAACTCTGTATAATCCTCCGTCTCTGGGACTTGACTTTGCCCCAAACAGAGCACTTGTGCCTGTCCACCTGGCGGAGAGTAGCACCAGGAGGGCCCGCCACCGGCGTGGACACCGGCTCCGCCCGCGCCGGCCATCAGCCGCAGGGCTCTGAGTGCCGGCCTGGTCTAGGGGGCCCAGAAAACGACTGGACGTTGCTCCTGACCGCTCCCTGGGCGGCGTCTGCAGGCCGCTTGCCTTCAGCTTCTTGAAGGGAGGGAGGCAGGAAAGTGGAGGTGGTGGGGAGCAGACGGAAAGGGCAGCCGGGGCCAGGGCCACGAGGAGAACAGGCGGGAGCGGTGAGGACGCGGCCGCGTCTGGCCCGTGCGGGAGGAGCGGCGCTCCAGCCGGCTGGGGCTGCTGTTTGGAGACTAGGATCCGCGGTGACGGGCGTGATCCCACCGGATGCCCGCCCGCCCGCTCCTCTCCTGGCAGGCCCCGAGTGGGGGGCGGAGAGGGGGCGAGGGCCAGTCCCCTCCTGGGGTGGCAGCGCAGCGGGGCCGCGCAGCGTGGTGCTTCCCTGAAGGGCCCAGGCCCCGCCGCAGGGCCGGGGGCTTGTCTGTCAGTTCGCCGCAGCCCCGTCGTGCACGCCCTCCGCTCACGCACGCCCCCTCGCCACTGCAGGTTCGCGCTGGCCTCCCACTTCTTCTGGGGACTGTGGTCCATCGTGCAGGCCAAGATCTCATCCATCGAGTTTGGGTACATGGTATGTTCTGGGTGTTTCTTCTCTCCTGCCCCGGGGCACGTGCTGGGGGTGTGGGTGTTTGGACCGGCCTCCCGGCGCCCGGAGAGGCAGCTTGCCCTCAGCAGGGGCTCGCCGCATGCCCGGGAGCAGCTGCATCACCTCAGCACCCTGGGGCCAAAGCACCCCTTCTCTGGCTGGCCGGGCTGTGGGTGGCCTGGCCGGGCGGGCCGGCCCGAGCCCCAGATGAGCCGCACTCACTTGTGTCCCCTAGGACTACGCCCAGGCAAGGTTTGACGCCTATTTTGACCAGAAGAGGAAACTTGGGGTGTGACTGGGCGCACGGCGGACACCTCATCCCTGGACGGCGCGGGGCGCGGGGCCGTCTGTGCTCCGGCTGCTGAGCCTGCGGCAGGAAGGCTGGGGAGTCTCACGCAAGCAGACATGCATGATACGAAAGACTATTAAAATCGAGTAACATTTATTTCATATCTTGTTTACGGTTTCACTAGGCCTCTGACCGAGAGCGGAAGCAGAATAGAGAACAATAGTGCAATAGCGCGGGCGCCCGGCATCCTTTCCCTCTAGGGGGCCTTTACACTCCGGGCTGGGCGCGAGATGGCAGAGGGCAGGCGTGGGCGGTCGGCCGCGCTCCCGCTGGTTGGAGTTGACGTCCGCGGTGCGCTGCTGCCAGCTCCCTGGTGCTGGCGTGAGAGCCCTGGGGCCGCGCCTGCCGCGGAGCCGGTGGGCAGCGGGTGCCCGCGGCCGAGCTGCGGCCGCCGACCGGGCGTGCGGCTCCCGGCGCCTGTCGTGGGTGCTGAACTGACCGTCTCCGTGCACCGGGTGCCGGGCCCCCCTGACTGAATGTGCTTTACTAACCCAGCTGTGGGGCAGCGGTCAGCGTGGCCCGAGCGCGGGGCGGCTGGGGCCGAGTGGGCGCCCGCGCCTCCTGTCTGCCGGCCCCGCCCTGCCTCTCCTGCTCTGCTCGGGCGGGTGGGCGGGCCCCTCACCCGGCAGCCGTCTGGCAGCCGTCCCGATGAGATCCGCCGCGGGGCGCGGGGAGTGGACAGCTGTGACGTCTACACGGATGGAATGTCCTTTACAGATTGGTTTTACTCTGAACTCTTGTTTTCGTGCCTATGTTTCTGCTCCCACCGAGATTGTACTATACAAATAATAAAAATTAAAACCGTCTTCTCAGCTGTGGCCCTTGTACGTGTCCTGAATCTTGGGGGGCCTCGGGCATCCACCCAGCTCAGAAGTCTGCTTGGGGAGTGCCGCAGCCATCACGCGGCCTCAGCAGCCTGGGCTCCCCTGGCCTCCTGGCCCTGGGACAGGGCCTTAGGGCCCCCCGGTTCTTCCTCTGGTTGCCCACGCCCTGACCGACCCTTGGTGTCTCCACTCCCCACATGCGAAGGCTGGAAGGCTCTAGAAGCCGGAGCAGTTGGGGGAGGGGGAGACCAAACAGCCGGGCAGGGGCTGGCGGGAGTTTTAACTAGGTGGTGTCCTGAAGTCCGGGCAGAGTTAGGATGCGGCTCCCGCCTGTGCCCCAGGCCAGGCCCTCGCCCCCCACCCACCCCGCCCCAGCTTCACGCTCCCCAAGCAGCGGCTCAGCTCACAGTCGCCTCTCAGGCCTTCGTAGCCCCTTCGTGAAGTGGCGCCATTCCTCAGCCGCCCTGCCCGCCGCTGCTGTTCTTGATGTGCCTTTTCCCAGTTCTGACTGCTTCTCTCACTCGCCTCCTGCACTAGAGCCTGAGCTCGTGTAGTAGGGATCGGGCCTGGCCTGTGCAGGCGACCTCCCCCCGTGTCTCCAGCGACCTCCATGGCCGAAGCGCCCACTCCCGTCCTTTGCAAGTGCTGACCCCGGGGCACATCCAAGCCCGGGGCCAACCATGTCTCCCTGGGGTCACAGGAGACCCCCCCAGACACACTACAGCTCTGAGCCTCAGCTCAGGTCCCTCTGTCCCTACCCACTGCCCCATCCTCGGGTCTTCCGTCCAGCGCTGCTTCCCAGGAAGGCCTGTCTCAGCCCCGAGGCCTGCAGCCCTCCTGACTCCGGCACCGCTTGCCTTGGGCCCAGCCAGGCCCCAGGTGACATTTGCCTAGAGCCAGGCCTGCCAGGAGGGCGGCATTGCCTGTGCAGGACCCAAGGGGCGTCTCTCAGCGGCTGGGCAAATGAGCCACAGCGGTGGGGCCCGGCCACCCACTCCCCGTGCCCAGGCAGCTGTCCTCGGGGCCTCTGGCGGGAAGAGCCACTTTGCGGCTCCTTGTGGGAGAAAGGGAGGTCTCAGCTGCGGCGGTGGCTGCCTCCAGCCTATAGGGGCCCAGCCAGAGGCAGCTGCACCCACTGAAGGACAGTCTGGGCGGGGTGAGGGGGGAGTGGGGGGCAGATGCTTCCCGAGATAAGGAGCCAGGGCCTGGAGCCTGCCAGCCCTATCCCTGGCCCTGGGGGTGCTGGCCAGCCTCTGCTCTTCCCTGCAGGGTGGTGCAGGCGTGGGTGCAGGGCTGCGGGCCAACTCGTGCTGATGCCCCCCAAACATTCTCCACCAGTTTGCACACCCAAAGGATGGGGTACTCACACCCCAGCCTGGAATATACATTCGCAGCCAACATGTGTCAGAATCACCCCTTCTTGGTCCCACCATGCCCCCGTGTCCCCCAAGTGGGATTATGGCAGGTGTGCTCATGAGTCTTCTCCCCAACTTCTCGAGGCCCAGATCCTGCACCAGGGCCTCCTGCCCCAGTGTCCCCCACCCACTTCAGCTACAAAAGGGGATGTGAGGGCCAAGGGCCCAGAGGCTGGCTCGAGAGGCTGGTGGGCAGGACGGCCCAGCCCCCGGGTCTTTCAGACGAGAGCCAGACACAGTTCCCGGCGTCTCCTCTTTATTCCTCTCCTCCCCACCAGCCAGGGCAGGGGTCACGGGCAGGGCCCTGGCGGGCTGCTACTCTTCCACGGCGAAGGTGAAGGGCGTCAGCTTGTAGCCGGTGCCCGAGTAGAACTTGTTCTGGAACTCCACCCTGGGGGCGAGGGGGGCGGCTGAGCGCAGGCAGGGGCAGGGCGGGGGCGGGGCGGGGCCAGGGACGGGCAGGGTGACCGCTCACCAGTGCAGCCGCAGCGCGTGCAGGAAGGCGGAGAGCCCCTCCATCACCAGCAGGATGGCCACGGTCAGGATGGCAAAGGCAGCGAAGACCGGCACGAGCACCACGGCTGCCACGCCCATCCTGCGGCCCATGCCCAGGCCCACGCGCATCACCATGGCCCACAGCACCTCTGACAGCTCTGTGGGCCGAGAGAGGCCGTGGGATCAGGGCCGAGGGGGTGCCCGCCAGCCCCCTCAGAAGCACCCCATTCCCTGTGGGGCCAGCAGGGGGGACACTGAGGCCACCTGGCCGGCAGCCGAGCGGCCGGGCATACTCACGGGCGTGGGCCAGGCTCAGGGCCCAGAGGCGCAGGTAGGAGGCCGTGTTGGAGATGCAGCCCAGGCAGAACTCGATGGTGTGGATGGCCTGGTGCATGAAGACCTCTGACAGGACAAGCTGTGGGCGGCAGTTAGGGCTTGGCCAGGCTGGTGGCCCCGCACCCGCCCTGCCCAGAGACCACAATACCCACCTCAGCCTCCTCTGGGGCCTCCGGGGCCTCCCCCTTCTCCTCGTCAGAGCCCGAAGCGTCCAGCAGCACGGCCCTGTCCTTGTCCTGGGGGAAAGCCAGCAGCGTCAGCAGCCCCGGGCCCAGGCCGCCCCAACTGCCTGCTCTCGGCCACTTGGGGAAATGAGCCCCAGGGTCTGGCAGCGCCCCACCTCCAGGCGGCCCTCCCACCATGCGCCCCCTCCCACCTGCCGGCCCGCGGGCCTCCTGGAATGGCGGCGGTGGTGCTGCCAGCGCAGGAACAGGGGCGTGCCGAGCAGCAGGACGGGCACCGTGGCCAAGGCCAGGCCCACCAGCGTGGACTGCACCACCTCCTGCAGGGGGCACAGGTCAGGGCCCCTGGAGACGAACACCCAGCCCGAGCCACTCGACCCACGCGGGGGCTGCTCCTGGGTGCGGCCCGGCCCCTACCGCCCGCCTCCTGTCTCCCGGCCTCACGCCTGCATCCCTCTCTGGTGAGGACCCTGCAGCCCGGCCCGGCCCACCTGCCCGTGGAACAGGGCCGGGTTGGTGGGGCTGGGGGAGAACATGAACATGTTGATGAAGTGGATGAGGATGCTGGGGGCGGAGGCAGCGCCGGCGGCCGAGACCCGTAGCCACTTGAAGCAGACCAGGAAGACCAGGTAGCCGAACAGGCCCAGCAGGAAGACCAGCTCCGGCAGTGTCTCCAGCGCCAGCCGGTGCCACTGGCCGAAGTGCCTAGGTGGGGTGGGGCGGCCGTCAGCCACCGCTGCCAGCACCCAGCCGCGTGCCTCCCTGCACCCCGCACCCGGGCCTCACACGTGGTTGAAGACTCCCAGGACCACGCCGAAGGCCATGTGAGTGACCCCCAGAATGACGGACATCTTCATCTTGAAGGAGTTGAGAAAGCTCAGGTGGTTGACCGCCAGGCTCCAGATCTGGGTGGCGGGAGGGGTGGTGATACCGCCGTCAGCCTGCGGCCCCCTCGGGCCTCGGCACTATCTGCCCCGCAGTGGGGATGGGGCGGCGCAGAGGGGGGCGTCACCCAGGAGGGCCGGCGAACATGGCTGGAGGAAGGGGTGCCCCAACTTGCCCTCCTCCCAGCGGCCCCCACAGCCAGCGCGGGACTTACAGGGTCGATGCCAAAGGGGTAGGGCCCCAGGAAGACGCCAGTGATGTTGGGGTCGAGGGTGAGCAGCGGGTGCTGGGCCAGGAAGGCATCGCTGCAGCGGAGCAGGCGGTGGTCAGGGCCGCAGGGGCACAGGGGCGTGCGGCCGGGGCCCCGGGGGCCTCACTCACCTCCAGCCGGACCGGTTGGCCATGGTGGCCACGCTCCAGCCCGAGGGGAAGATGGCGGTGGCGCGGCTGAAGCACTCATTGTAGATGAAGCCGGTGTAGATGGAGAACAGGCCCATGAGCAGGAGCAGATAGCGGCCCCCGAAGAAGGTCCTCCAGATCTGGGGGCAGGGGTGGGTGAGGGCCTGCGGGCTCCCCCAGCCCCTGCCCCCCGGCCCCCGCCGGGCCCCTCACCTCATTCTGTGCCGTCTTCACCGCCGGCCAGTTCTCGGCGATCACCATGGCGAGGGCGAAGAGGAACATGAGCAGCCCGTGGCCCACGTCACCGAACATGACGGCGAAGAGGAAGGGGAAGGTGATGATGGTGTAAGGCGCTGCGGGCAGAGCGGCCGGCGGTCAGCCAGGGCCCCACGGACACGGCAGTCCGCTCCCCGTGCCGGACGCACAGAGGCCCCGCCGCGGGCTCCGGGGCCCAGAACTCAGGGGTGTTGCTGGGAGGCGGGCAGCAGGCTGCTCGCCCACGTTTACAGGCCTGCCAGCTGCTGGCTGTGTGGCCGCGGGCCCGGGCCCTGACCTCCCCAAGCCCTCTGTGCGGAAACATCAACTCGCCCGCTTCGCTGGCCCGTAAGGAGCCGGCCCGCGGCGGGCCCGGCAGACGCGCCGAGCAAGCCAGCAGATGCGGCTACTCGGAGCGGACAGAACGGAGGAGCTTTAAGCAGATGGAGAGGGCACTGCAGGCCTAGAGGCAGTCCTGTCCTGGCAGCAGCTTCCAGAAGGCCGCGGCCACGCCACCGCCGAGGCCCTGGTTCCCTTCGGTGAGGTGGGGACACTAGGGAGAGGCACGGGCCAGCAGGGGCCACCCCTGCCCCCGCCTCTGTGTAGGGTGGGGTGCGGGAGGCGCTGTGCTGCCGGATCTCACTTTTTGTGAGCGTCTCGTGAAATGTGGACTCATAAAAACTCCGGTTTCCACACAGCACTCACGGCCTGCCAGGCGCAGCTCCTCCTCCGCCACACTGGGGTGCCCTCCACTCCCCAAAGGCCCAGTTTCAGAGAGCAGCCGCTCCGGGCGGTGAGGCCCAGCAGGCGTGCCTGGAGCTGCCCACACTGCCCTTTGCTGGGTCAGCTCGCCAGCCTGAGGCAGGCCAGGGGTGTCGTTTACCCCCTGTAGCCCCTGCACGGCCCTGCTTAGCTCTCCCCGCTGCACCCCGAGCCCCTTACTGGTTTCTCCCCGGAGCACCTCTCTTAGTAGAACACGTGCACCAGAGCCCCCCACGGGCAGCTTCCGGGAGAGCCCCCCAAGGCCACCCCCGAGACTCCCTGCGATGAGGCTGGCTCCGGCCCCGCGGGCTGCAGTGTGAGCCCCTGACCATCTCTCGCCTCCCAGCCCTTCCCTCACGGCCCCTCCCTTCTTCTTCCCGTTTTACAGAGCGGGAAACCGGGGCTCAGCGCAGCGAAGAGACTTATGGGGATAAGCGAGCCGGACCTCACACCCAGGCCGCTCCTGCCGGCTCCTGCCCGCTCCTGTGCTGGCCCCCGTAAGCTTGGCCAGGGGCCGCCGGGAATAAAGAGCACCCCCCGGCCCAGGCGTGCAGACGCCCCCGGACTGCCGTCCCGGGCCTCACCGGGGTTCACCTCCTGGTAGCGGCCCACGCCGTAGGCGTCCACGATGCCCTGGAAGCCGGCCGTGAAGCGGTTGGTGCGGATGAGCGTGGGGGGCATGTCTCGGCAGGGGATGCGGTGGACCACGGCGCTCACGCCCTCCTCGCTCTGGCCGCGGGCAGAGAGACAGGAGGCTGATGGCGGGGCCTCGGACCCCCGACCAGCCCTCTGGGGTGGTGGCGTCACGGGGGCCCCCTGGGCGGGCGTGGGGAGGCAAGGCAGCCCTTCCGCTCTGTCCCCAGCTGCCTCCCGCCAACACCTCAATTCAGGGGCCTGGAGGGAGAGTCTGCAGGGCTGGTGAACTGGAAGTCACTGAGGAAACGGCTGCCACTTCCAGGAAGACTGCCCTCGCCCCTGCGTACCGAGGACCCACCGCCGCGTCCCCAGGAGGTCACCCGCCCACTTCACAGAGGCCCCCATCAAAGGTCCCAAAGTGACAGGGTCAGCGCCTGCAGGGCAGCTCCTGCCTTTTCGTCACGCCCTGTGCAGCCTCCACTCCAAGGCTCTGGGAGTCCCAGGGCTGGCTGGGACAGAGCCAGCTGGGTGGACTCCCTGGAGGAGGGGGTGCCCCAGATAAGTGTGGCCAGGAAGAGAAGTGTGCTGCAGAGCAGCAGAGGCTCACCGAGCTGTCCTGCAGCGCCCTCTGCAGGGTGGGCAGGTCGTGGGCGGCGCACCAGCCCTCGGCGATGAGGCACTTGTGCGTGGTGCTCACGCTGCACTGGTTGAGCGCCAGGTACACGGCCTTCATCTTGCGGACCTGCACCTGCCAGGGCGGCAGCAGCCGCTGCACCCGGCCCAGCACCTGGCTCAGGAAGCGCTCCGTCTCCCCCAGGACCTGCGGCCAGAGGGGTGATCAGCAGGGGCAGGCGGTGGCCGGTGGGGTCCAGCCAGGCCGGCGGGGTGAGGGGTGCCCACCTCCTGCAGCTCCTGGCTCTGCTGCTGCAGCTGCTGCAGGGCGCCAAGCCGGGCCTCCTGCTCCGCGAACGGGAAGATGTGGCAGTGGAAGCTGGCAGGGAGGGAGGGAGACTGAGGGTGCCCGGGCTGGCCGGGCACAGTAGGCCTAGGCGTGCTCACTGCACAGTGTGGGGACACAGGGCAGGTGGATGCAGGGAACCTTGGGGGGCTGGGGCCCAGGACGTGGGGGCCTTGGAGCACAAGGGAGTGGCGGCATCCCGCAGGCAGGGCTCACCAGCTGGTGATCTTGCGGATCTTCTGCCCGATCTGCTCTCCCCAGTAGGAGATGAGGAAGGTCATCCACGTGGCCGGCTCACCCTGCGGAGAGGCCGGCTTACCCCGGGGCCCTGGCTCTGCCCAGGAACACCCCGGCGTGGGCCCCTTCCGCTCACCGTCACGGGGTCCTCCAGCTGCTGCTCTGTCTCCCTGAAACTGGCGATGAGGAAGCCCCGGCAGGCCCGCCACAGCAGGCGCTCCAGGGCGGCCGCCTTGTGTGGCTCCACGGCCCCTGCCACGAAGCTGTGCCACAGGTCAGACGGTCACTCAGCGCCTGGCCTGCACCCCAGGGCTAACCTCCCCCGGGGAGAAAATTCCAGGTGGAGGGAGGAGGCAGGGGCCGGGGGAGAGCACTGGACGAGGAGTCCCAGCCGGGCCTGACCCTGTGGCCAAGGCTGATGGGGAAAGGCGTGAACCTCACTCACTTGACCCTCAGGTCCTGGTGTGGCCCCCCGGGGGCCTGGAGCAGGGGGATCCTATCTGAGACCCCATCTGCATGGGCGGCTGCCACCTGGGAGCAAGGGGCACGGTGAGCCCCATGGGCTGGCACCCCGGCCCTCCCCACCCCGCCTGGGCTGGTGCTGACCTGGGGGCCGTGGCCCTGGCTCAGCACGGCCGCGTGGAGCCGCAGCTGCTGCAGCTGGACGCGCAGGGTCTGCTGGTTGCCCCGCACATCCCGGAGCTCCTGGGCCAGGCGATCTGTCTCCTCCTGGATGCGCAGCAGGTCTCGGGGCGGGGGCGCCGGTAGGTGTCCCTCGGGCGGGGGCAGGGTCAGCCCCGCCCGCCGCACCTCCTCCTGCAGGAAGCCTGGGTGCAGGGGAGGCCCTCAGGAGCCGCCACCCACTGATGGCCCCATGGGCCCAGGGCTGGCGAGCATCTTGGGGGTGCCAAGTGCCACCCTAAACTCCACGGGCCACCAGCTAGATTTTTCACCAAGCCTGAGAACCCCAGAACACCCCAGCCCCACAGGCCTGGTCCCCTCCCTCCGAGTTCATCTCCTTGCTTAGAGCCTGGGGCCCACCTCGGTCTCCTGGACAGGCGGCCCTGCGGTGCCGGGACCCGAGTGTCCCTCGAGCCCACACAGAACCCCCCCATTACTTCAAAGCGATCAACCCAGCAAACGAAGCACTAAGCCAAACTGGCGGTGGGTGCGGGCGCCTCTTGGGAGGGGCCGCCTGAGTGGGCACAAGGAAGGGGTCCGTCTTGCTCGGGTTAAAGCAGGAGGTGGTCCCTGGAGGTCCTGGCCTCCGCCACCCCAGTCCCTCAGCCCACCAGCAGTGGACAGAGCTCTGTCGGCGCCGCTCCCCTGCGTGGTGGCTCCCCGTCCGTGGGATGAAATCCCGTGGCCCCATGGGGGAGTCCAAGCCTCTTTCAAGCTAGTCCTGGGTCCTCTGCTCTGGTTCCACCTGCCAGCTCCCAAGAACATCCCACAGACCCAACTGCCCAGTGCTGGCCCTTCAGGGCCTGGCCTGCACCCCTTTTCTCTGCCTCCACCTGGGTGACCCAGACTCCTCCTCTCAGACCGAGCTTGACTGGCAGCTCCTCCAGGAAGCCTGGAGTTGTGGGCCTGGGGCCAACTCACTGAAGGTCTTCTCCAGCTCCTCACAGCGTCGAACATCCACCACAAAGCGTCTCTGGAAGGCACTCACCGAGGCGTTGAGCTGGGGTTGAGCGGGGGGACTCAGACTTCAGGGAGGGCCCAGGGAGGCCCGCACCCCAGGACCCAAGCCTAGCTCTCCTCGAACTTTCTCCAAAAAGATGCTGAGCACAGGGCGACCTCCCCAGAAGACCCCTCGGGCAACGTGGGCAAAGCTGGCCCTACAGAGCATCTGTGGCTGAGCCGGCGGGGAAGCAAGCAGGGCTGGGGTCATCCTGGGGCAGGCTGCCCGCCCTCTAGGACACAGGATGGGGTCCCCTCTACGCCCACCCGGCCGCACTCACATCTCTGAACTCCATGAGGCCCAGCTCGCCCAGCTGGCTCACGCAGGTGTAGGCCGCGGCGGTGGGCAGGAAGAGCTGCACCAGTGCCACCTCCTCACTCCGGAACATGGAGCCCATGGTCCTGGGGGGCGGGAGGGGTGGGGCTCAGTCTGGCCAGGCCACAGGTAGTTTGAATGGAGTTGTATGACCCTGGAAGGTCCTGCTACCACCCGCCTCTGACAGATGGGGACACCGAGGCCCAGAAGGCCCCCCGGGGTGTGCAGGTCGCACAGGATGTCAGCAGCATGACCGGGATTGGGGCCTGGCCTGGCCAGGCCCAAGCTGGCCACAGCCCAAGCTCTCTCCAGCGGGCTCTGCCTGTCCCAGGCCCTGTTGCCCCCTGCCTCCCCACACTGCTGGCTCCTCACGTGCATCTCTTGCCCCGCTGTCTGGCCTGTGACCTGCCCTCGCCCTAGATCCGACTCATCCTTGGGGCCCCAGGCCAAAGCCACCTCCAGCGGCCAGCATCCCGGCCCTGAGCCCTTCCTTCCTCCCCAGGGAGCGCCCGTGACAGGACACCAGGGCAGGGGTAGGTGTCCCCACAGGCTGCTCCTCCGCGCTGAGGTGTCTGTGCCTTGGCAGGGGCTCGACGGCCCCTGGGGGCTCGGCGGGTGGAGGCCGTGACCAGCGGCCCTCCCTGAGGCCTGGCCTGCCCGCACCGGTCCAGCACTGCGGGCAGGGGCGGGAGGCCGTCCAGGTGTCGCAACCAGTGAAAGTGAAACCGTGAAATGGGCGGGAAGGGCCTGGAAGCCCCACCCCCAAGCGGGGACTCCCGTGGCCACTGCCTTAGGGGCCCAGGCCCAGCCACTTCCCCTCTGTGGGATTCAGTTTCCAAAGCTTACAGATTGGGGGGCGGGGGCGTGGGCACGGGTGCAGGCCCCACCGACAGGGTGCATGTTTGGCACTGGAGAGCCCCGCCTGCTGTCTGGGCGGGCTGGGGCCTGCCCTGCTGGTCACTTCCTCCCCTGGGCCCGGCTTTCTTAAGATGAAATAGGGAACTGCCGCGCCCCCCAGCCCAGGCCAGGAGCCAGGGCCGGGAAGGTGGGCAGGAGGCCGGCGGCGGGCGGGCACCTGGCTGTGATAGGCTGCGTGGTCTTGGGGGCGGGTCTCGCCCTCTCTGGCCTCCACTTCCTCTTCGGGGATGGGGCTTGGCTGGCCCCGCCACGGGATCTGGGTGGGGAGGCAGCAAAAATAACCAGAGTCCCCGAGCAGCCCCGTCACCCAAGGGAGGGTGCCGCGGCCCTCGTAGACTGGCAGGGGAGGGGGCTGCGCTCAGGGGCCAGCAGGCGAGCGGGAGGCAGCTGCAGGCAGGTGGCGGCAGGTTTGAAGTCCCAGCACGGGGTGTGCGCGCGGGGAGGGCTGCCCTGGCCAGCAGAGACGGGGCTGGCCGCTGGGGACTGGCAGGGAGCCAGGTGGGGCTCCGCCATGGCAGCTCCGGCCTGGTGGTCCCCCCTCAGGGTCCCCGCGGTCTCCCGCAGCCCCTGGCCCAAGGGGTGGCTCCCTGGGGGCTGGGCATTTCCCATGGGGGGCAGAAGCTGTGGTGGGCACGGGGGCGTCGGCACCTGGTCATTTCAGGGGCCCCTGGGCATTCTGGGCTGTGACTGGCTCAGCCCCTTCCCCTCACCCTCCAGGGCGCTTGCCCGAGCGCCCCCCACTGTGGGGCACACTCGAGGAGCCTCAGCCCTGTGGTCTTCAGGGTGCAGACTCCGGCCCCCTCCTCCCCGGTGCCCCTCCCCTCCCCGGGGACGGCTGGGGGCCGAGGCTGATTCCCCCAGGAACCCCCTCTCTTCCCGGCCCCCGGCCCCCCCCAGGAGCTGCTGGGGAGAGGGTCTGCCACCCCTTCCAAGCAGGCCGGCTCCAGCGTCCCGATCACCCGCCGTCTCCGCCCGCAACTCCCGGCGGGCGGGCCTCAGTTTCCCCTCCCGCGGCAGGGGGCCCCCCGCGCGGCCGGGGCTCGCGCCCCTTGCTCCGCCCGCCGGCCCGAGCGCCCGCCGAGGCCGACGCGGGCGGCCCCGCGGCAGAGCTGCACCCCCGACCAGGTGGGCGGGGGACCAGGCTCCTCCTGGGCCGCAGGCGGGACTCGGGGCTCCGAGGCCCGCGGCGGGGCACTCACCCCGGCCGTCCGCTCCGCGCCGCGCCCCGGCCTCTGCGCTCCGCGCTCCGGGCTCCGCGCTCTGCACCCCGGCCTCGGCGCTGCGGGCTCTGCACCCCGGCTCCGCGCTCCGGGCTCTGCGCGCCGCTCCCCGCGCCCACGCAGCTCAGTCGCTCCCCGAAAGGCGGGGCGGAGCCAAGAAGGCCCCGCCCGGCCCCGCCCCGGCCCCGCCCCGGCGCCCGCGGAGGGAGGCAGGGCCTCGGCTGGGAGCGTTTTGGGGGCGCAGGGAACTTAACCTCCGCGAAGCGGGGACCGGGCAGAGGCGCGCGGCGGTCCGCATCTGCGCGGCCAGCCTGCAGCGAGGCGCGGAGTCCAGCCCCCCAAGAGCTAGGGGTGGGGCTCCCCAGCCCCGCCCGCCACCAGTCAGAGGCTCGCTGTGCTGGTCTGTGCTGCCGGGACCCCGAGACCTGAGACCTGGACTCGAGACCCGCGCGAGCCCGGCGCGCTCCCCAGTGGGGCCGTGCTCTCGAGGGAGGGCCGGCGACGCCAGCCCTTCCGCTCCCCGCCCCCGACCCCGCACCGGGGCCGGCCCTCGGGCAGCGCGGGCCTCTGGGCCTCCTTCCCCTGCGGGTCGGACCCTTGCGCTGTCCAGGGCCCGCCCCCTGCAGGCGCTGGGCCTGCTCTCAGGTCCCCTGTCACTCCACCCGCGCCGGCCTGTCCTGTCCGGCGACCTTGCTCCTCACGAGCCGCCTTCAGACGGTCCAGGTGCTGCCCTTGGGCCCGGCCAGGCCGTACCCACTGGGGAGAGGAAAGAGGCTCCTCTGCTCTGGTGATCCTTGAACCCCACACAAGGGCCCCTGAGGGGTGGGAATGAGCTGGCAAGTGGATCCCCCAGGCCGGGGCTGGGAGCTGAGTCACAGCCAAGGTGAGCGTCCTCAGGAGAGCGGGCCTCCTCTGGGGCAGCGTGGGGCTCCCGGGGACCTCGGAGCACCAGGGTCAGGCCTCAGGTCAGTACCGCCCTGCTGGGTAACGGGCCCCAGATCTCGATGCCGAAGGGCTTCCTCATGGCAGACGCCGTGCCACGTGGGAGCGGGGTCACCGCAGGCAGACAGGCCCATCCACGCCTCTACGCCAGCGTCCAGGCGGCGAACCAGCTGCGGTGACTCAGGACAGGGTCTTTCTTTGCAACGGGCTCCTGCCCCAGCAGTGGCCCGACACAGGAACCCTCCCCGGGTCCGGCACTTCCTTCTCACGCTGTGCCCTGTGCCCAAGCTTGGCCAGGGGTGGGGCACAAGCAGGTCCTGGCAACTTGTGTCAGGGTGGGGCCATAGCTGGCGGGGTCTGCGGAGGAGCTGGGGCAAGGCCGGGCCTCTTTGCTGCAGGCCTCAGAGCCGCCTGGGTGCTAACCGCGGTGCCTGCCCAGGGGAGCGGGCCCGGGGCTCTTCCCACACCGCTGGCCCACAGAACCACCCGCCTCTCCCCTCTTTCCAGAAGCATCTGGGGTTGGCTTCGTAAAAAGCAGTTTTGGAAGTGACCAAGAAGGGGGACTCAGAGCCCTGGCCGTGAGCTGGTTTTCCAGGGTCCACGCTGTGTGATGCGAATCACTTCGCCCGCGTCACGGCTGAGCACGCGCTGCCGCCCCTCCACAAAGCGATTCTCAGGACGCGCACCTGAAACATGTCAGCCCGCGGCGCGGCTTCAACTAGGAAAAAGAAGCCCTTTCACGGAGCCGAGCAGGGAGCCAAGCGCCGACGTTCGGCTATCCCGAGGCACGGGGCGTGCGTGTCCCCGCTGGAAGCCACACCGCTTGCTGGCACCACAAAGCAGGAAGTCCCGAGCAGAAGCCAAGCCAGCAGCGTGACCCGGGGAGGGAAGGGGATGTGGCTGGAGGCGAGGCCAGGCCAGCTCAGGGGCAGCAGGGCTTGCGTCACTCCCTCATGACTGTCGCCTCAGAACAGGCTCCCCTGCCCCCACAAGGATGCCCTGGCCTGGCCTGCTTCTGTCTCGTGATAAACTTCTGCCTGAGGCCTAAGGGTCTAGTTGTGGTGGCCCTCGGCAGAGGACAGGCCCAGCCTCACCCTTGGGCACCCAGGCCTAGGGGAACAGCCGCAGAGACCTCTGGCCTGCGAAGCCCTGGGGACAGGCCCCGGGTAGGCATGGGCGAGGGAACTGCAGGGCCCAGCCGCGGGGAGGGGCTGACGTTTCCACAGAGACCGCCGGAGGGCCGGGCCGGCTCTGCCCGAGCCACGGGGGAACCAAAGGCCAGGTCGGGCAGCAACAGGCCTTCCCAGGACAGCAGAGCCAAGACAGGAGGCGGGCCAGGAGAGCTCTTTATTGCGCGGGGGCCACGGCGGCCCGTCACCGGTACAGGTAGTCGGCCTGGATGTTGGCGGCGATCTCAGCCTCCCACTTGTCCCCGTTGTTGAGCAGCTTCTCCTTGTTGTACAGCAGCTCCTCGTGCGTCTCCGTGGAGAACTCAAAGTTGGGGCCCTGCAGGTGGGGGGGCAGGCGCTGTGTGAGGCCCCTCCAGGGAGCCAGCCCCCCACCCCCCGGGCCCCGCTCACCTCTACAATGGCGTCCACCGGGCAGGCCTCCTGGCAGAAGCCGCAGTAGATGCACTTGGTCATGTCGATGTCGTAGCGGGTGGTCCTGCGGCTGCCGTCTGCTCGCGGCTCAGCCTCGATGGTGATGGCCTGGGGGCAAGGCGTGGGGTACAGCCACCACAGCACCCCCCACTCCCAGCCCTGAGTCAGCCTCCTCCCAGGGGGCCTACAGAGTGCACCATCGTCCACGCTGAGCCCTCACGTGCCCTCCCTGGCTCCTCTGCTGAGACCCGACCAATTGTTGTTTAACTGCCAGCACCCCCGCCCCAACACAGGTCCCCAAGGGGAGCTGCTGCCGTGCCCCCTCCAGTCAGCACCGGGCGGCCTGAGCCCGGAACCAGTGCCCAGCGCGGCTGCTACGCCGAACTGCCCCACTGGCCCGGAGCTCCCCTGGGAAAGGGTTTTGAGAAAGCCGCGGCTCAGAGGTTGAGGGGCTCCAAAGCCATGCAGCAAGTGAGGGCCAGACCCAGGCTCGCAGACCCTAACCCCAGCGCAGCCTCGTGCTGGCAGGGGAGGGGGGGTGTCCCGGGGCCTCCCACCATCAGCGGCGCCTTCAAAAGGACCTGGCATGTCCCTAGGAGTGTACACCCCTTTGGCTGGTGGCCTCATCTCTCTGTACCTCAGTTTCCTCATTTGTAAAAATGGGGGTCACCTCTGCCTCCTGAAGTTGCTATAAAGCTAAATCCAGAGCGTGACTCTGGACCTATGCCCCGGGCGACGGAAGCCACCATGATCTATGCTGCTGGGGCTGCTCCGTGCACCAGGCCCGAGGCCACGCTGCAGACATCAAGGCCACGGCCCAGAGGAGCTGAAAGGGGCCCACTGGTGGTTCTGAGGCAGCCACCAGGCAGGGTTGTGTGGGCAGGAAGCACCCCCGGTGCTGCCAGGCTGCTCTGGGGACATGCTTGGGTTTGCAAGAGACACAACTGTGTCTGCTGCATTATCAGGGCCTGACTATGTGGGACCCCCCAACATCAGAACCACATGTGGGGACACTCTGGGGCGCAACTGCCAGGGGCATGCGTGCCCTGGGTCCGGCCCGGTGTTGGGCACCTGGACAGGGCTCCTAAAACAGCTGCTGCGTCCAGGGAAAAGTGGAGGTTCCCAGGGGCCACCTTGTAGCCCAGAGGCCCAGTTTTCATGGCCCTAACCAGACCCACAAGGCTGAGACCCGCCTGTGTCGATTATTCTGCTCAGGGCAGAAACTTCCCTCCCCAGACGATCCTGGCAAGAGTCTCATCGGTGCCACTCATGGGGGAAGTCCCCTCCTCACCCCCTGCTCAGAGGGACGGGACTTTCCTGGGGACACATGCTCAGCCCGGGTCAGAGTTTGGGTGCAGGGCCACTCGGAGTTATTTCCTTCCCTCAGCAGCAGGCTGTGCCTCCTCCCTGCAGGCAGGAGCCAGCGGCGGCCACGGGGGCCAGGGGCTCACCTGGGCTGGGCAGATGGCCTCACAGAGCTTGCAGGCGATGCAGCGCTCCTCCCCGGAGGGGTACCGGCGCAGTGCGTGCTCCCCACGGAAGCGCGGGCTCAGCGGGCCCTTCTCAAAGGGGTAGTTGATGGTCGCCGGCTCCCGGAACAGGTAGCTCAGCGTCATGCCCAGGCCTGTGGGGCAGCCGACAGTGATGGGGGTGCCTTCCTCACGCCCGAGCCTGCCTCCAGCCCGCCCGGCCCCTCCGCCCAGGGCCCACCTCGGGCGAGCTCTGTCCACAGCAGGGTCTGCGCCGCCCGGTCAGTCACCGACTTCATGTCCATCGAGGGCTCACGCAGGTTCACGTACTCTGCGGGACGCAGGCGGTGAGCCGTGGCAGCGGGCCTGGTGCAGCCTCACACAGCCCAGGCCCGAGGAGGTACACACATGGGGGCTCCCCAGGGCAGTGCATGCGCCCAGCTCAGCGCCCCAGGCTCACACTGGGCAGCTCCCTCCTACCCCACACAGGGGAGCGCTGAGATGGCACCATGTCGCACAGGGGAGCCCCTCCCCGCTCCCTGCCCTGCAAGATGGACTCTGCCCCACAAGTGACAGGCTATCATGGTCATCCTCATTTTACAGAGTAGAAGCTGAGGCCTGGGGGGGGGGCACCTGTGTCTCGGAGCACCCCAGAACTCACTGTATGTGGCTGCCACTGCGCTGCTGTGGAGGCTGCGGCCACAGGGATGTCCTGCGAGGAGAGGGAGTGCAGTGGTAACCTCGTGCCGGGGACTCAGCTCCCCCACACCCAGGAAAGGCTCCCGCCGCCTACCTGTGCGCGCAGCCTGGGTCAGGGCCCGCAGCAGTGTGGGTAAAGTCAGGCAATGCATCTGCGGGCAGGAAAAGGGAGGGGGCGCAGGTGGGGCCCAGATGCTGCCCCCAGGAACTCTGGCTCAGCAGGAGCCCCTTGTGCCCCCAAGTCCTCAGATCTGGCCAGCTCAACTGGACTAAGATTTAGGGAGGCTCTGTGGACCCCAAGTCCTGTCTACTGGACCTCCTAAGAAATCTTTACCGCCCACTCCTCCACTGCACCCCTGAAGCGGGCTCCAGCCTCCACATCTCCCCTCCCCTGCTCACCCTCCCGGATCGGACCTGGCAGTTGCCACCCCTGGGCGCCCCCGGTGCCAGGCACTGTGCTGGGGTCAGCCCTGCCAGAGGACCCAGGGAGGACGAGGAGGGCGCGGTCAGCGACCTGCCCAAAGCCCTGCGGGGGGGGGGGGGACCCCAAGGCTCCCCTGCGGGGCCCCGTCAGCCCCTCAGATCAGGGTCCCTTCCGGGTCAGCGCTGCGGGAAGGGCCTCGGGCCGGCGCCGGCCGCGGGGCTGGGCGGCGAGACCCCGCGCCGACTCTCCCCCATGAAGTGGGGCCGGAGGCCGGAGCCGCACACGGCCGGGGCCGGGCGCCGAGCGGGGGCGCGGGAGCCGCGAGCGTGGCCCGGGCCCCTCTCCTTCAACCACCGACTTCGCGCCAGGCGCCCGAGGGCACCTTCCCGGGCCTTTCCCATGACCTCTGACCCCGCGGGGCAGGCGGCCGGCGCGGGCGGCGCATGCGCCCCGGGGGCCGGCGTCCCAGTCCGCCCGCCGCAGCTCAAGGACAAGGAGACCGTGAGTCTCGCGGGGCCGAGGTGACGCCCGGTCGCGCGGCCCGCGGGTGGGGCGGGGTCCCCACACGCGCCCCGATGTCACGCTGCCCGGGCCGGCCTTCACAGCGGGTCCTCGGACACCCACCTTGAAGCACCTCCGCTCCTTCCCCAGCCCGGCCGCCTGTCCGCCGAGAGGCGGAGCCTACCTCTGGGACGCTGCCATTGGGCCGGGTGGCTTCGCCTTTTCCACGCTGACCTTCCATGATGGGGTCTGATTGGTTAGTGGTTCAGCCGAAAGGGCGGGATGCGGAACCTCCCCTCCTCTGATTGGCTCGGGTGGGGCAGGCGCTTGAGGTTGCGTAGGGCGCCGCCATGTTGAATGGGGCGGCCAATAAGCGAGGACTCTGGCGTCGCGGGAGGCGGGACATCCGGGGCGTGGTGTGGGGGCTCGGAGGCGCCGGCGCCGGGGTCGGCGTGTAACGGCGGGCAGAGCGCGACGGCGCCGGGGGCGCTCGCCGGGCAGGTGGGGAAACTGAGGCGCCGACGTGCGCGCAGCCTTGCCCCCCGCAGATCCGCGCGCGACTCGGCGCCCGCCCCCGTCATCACCCATCAGACCTGTGTTTTCCCAGTTAATGGCCTTTTTTTTTTAAGCTTTTTTATTTATTTTTAAAGGTTTGTTTATTTACACAAGCACTGGGTACAGTCAGAAGCGCGGGAGGGTGAGAGAATTCACCAGAGCCAGAGCAGGCAGAAGGACCGAAGGACACTGCTGAGTGGAGCAGCGGGCGGCAGGAGAGGTCTGCGCGCCATGCGGGACCCTCCTCCGGTGGCCGGGGAGCAGCCGGGGATCGAACCGGCGCTGCAGAGGCTGCTGGCAGCTTTGCAGCCCAGCGCTCAACTGCTGCGCCACCAGGGGAGGCCCTTCCCAGTAGGTTGTATGGGCCTATGGGCCACCCCCACCAGGCCGTCTGCTGGGGGCGGGGCGGGGGGACGAGATCAGGGAAGGCTTCCTGGAGGAGGTGAGGTCCAAGCTAGCAGTGGGAATTGACAGGCCAGGAAGGCGGAGAGGCATTCCCTTTGTGTGTGCAGAACTCTAAGGAGGAGGAGGGGGGCGTGTCATGTGCATCAGAAAAGGACAGGACTGGCCGAGTGCAGGGACACAGGGACATGGCGGAGCCCTCTGAGGATCTTTAGGAGTCTGGGCTTGGCCGCAGTGAAGGGCTTCAGGCTGAGTGGTGGCTTGGTCCAGTGAGAGCTTGGGGAATATGATGGAGGGTGGTGCAGAGGGAGGTGATGAGTGACCGAGTGATCCTGGGTGTGTGGGCTGGTGTGTGGATGGAGCAAGTTTTGGGGGTTGTAGAACCATCAGGACTTGGCCAGAGGTGGATCTTGGGTGAGAAGGGGGTGTCCAGCGGAAGATACAGCAATTTGGCCTTGGCTGAGTGGATGGGGACCAGGAGGGTGAGTGGGGACAGGAAGAGGCCGAGGCCCGGTGGAGTGTGGCGAGGGTAAGGCTTTGGGGCCACCCCACCCCCTGGGGAGGCGGAGTGGAGTGTGCTCAGGGCTCTGGAGCCCAGGGGGTGGGAGATCCCCGCCGCAGCAGTCTCATCAGCCTGACCTGCAGGGAGAGGTGGGGAGAGCAGAGGCTGCCTCACCCCCCAAACAAGGAGCCAGGACGCTTGGAGCTTGGGGTCAGTGACTTGTGTTTACTAAATTCCCAAATTTCATCCCTCAGGGACCTCAGGAGGGTCGATGGCTCATCCTCCCACTGGTGGAGAGACAGGCTCAGATGCAGGACCGGCCTGGGGCTCAGTGGGTCCACGGTGTGGCCTGAACCAGAGGCCATGGCCCTCGCTGCACCCTCCATGGGTAGGGGAGTGGCTCAGAGGTGCCCACATCTGCCTTCCTCTCCCAGGCACGGTGGCAAGCCGGAGGGCAGTGACAGCTTCCACGCACCCTCACTGTGACCCGTCCCAGTTGGGCTTCAACTGAGGGGGGAGGAGGAGGAGGAGGCCTAGGCAGGCCCTTTCCTCCCTGGGCCCTGGGCCCCGGGCATGAGCCGGGAGGGTGCCTGGGCTGAGGCGGGCTCACAGCAGGGTGCAGCTGCAGCCTCGGTCCTCCATGGCCACCAGCAGCAGCCTCAGCTTGCCCGGCGAGTAGGGTGGGTATCGCAGACTGTAGATCTTCTCCAGCCCCGGGGGGCGCAGCAGGCAGGCGCGGTGATGGGAGAAAGTGTCGAAGGAGAACTTGCCGTGGTAGCTGCCCATCCCGCTGGCACCTGCACAGTGACACCGACACGGAGCCAGACCCTCAGTGACCATCCCAGGGGACATCTGGCTCTGCCAGTCACATGGCGTGACCTGGGGGGGGCCACCTCACCTCTCCCAGTCGTGGCTTCCCCATCTACAAATAGGGGTAGCCCCATCTGGGCTAATCAGGGGACACTGGGTAAAGGGCCAAGTCCTGACCCTCACCAGCACCAGCCCATAAGCACTGGGGACCCCTGGGGCCGTGTGGGGTGCTCGGTCAAGAGTATGGATCTGGGGCCAGGCCAGGCTGCCCAGGGCTGAGTCCCAGCGGGTTGCCTTGGCAAGACTTCGCCTTGGATTCCTGTGACTTGGGTGGCAGTGGCACAGTAAGCGCTGCGTTCTGAGTCCTCAGCCACAAGGGAGGGGCAGTGAAGGACCAGGCCGGAGCCCAGCCTGGGTGGGCTGGGGTAATCAAGGAGGGCTTCCTGGAGTGAGCGAGGCTGGAGGCTGTGATGTTGACCAGACGAGGAGAGTGGCCCAGGCTTGGGGACAACTCAGCTTTGGAGGTGGGTGACGTGTGGTGGGTCAGGACCTGGGCCGAGCTCAGTGTGGACAGGGCAGGAAGTGGAGAGCAGGCCCCCACGGCCAGACCAGAGGCATCTGCCTCAAGAAGCTGTGAGTTGGGCCTGACTCCATCCTGTGGGGCCTGGGAGCCCCTCATAAGATGCAGTGACTACAGAATCACCCCAGATAGACACCCCACTTCCCTGAGGAAGGCCCCACTGGGGTCAGTTCTCGGAGCCCTCGGCTCTCGCCGGCTGCTCTCCAGGCAGGGCCCAGACGGCACTGGCTGTTTGCTCTGGTGTGGAGGGTGGACTTGGAGGGACCCGCCCCGCCCCCCCCAGGAGGAAGTGGGCCCTGAGAGGTGAGGTGGCTCCCCCAGATCACGCGGCCCCTGGGAGACCAGGACGTGCCAGTGGTGAGGGGGTTGGGGGAGGCCTGTCACCCAGCCTCCTTGGGGTGAATGCTAAGGGGGCCGGGGAGGGGGCGAGGCGCAGCGAGGGAGGCCCAGTGAGCCTTGCTGCTCCTGGAGCCATCACCGTGATGGCTCTAACTGTCTCTGTGGGCCTCCCGCGTCCGTCAACACAGAGGCAGATCTGGAATGTTCTGCCCAGACATGCGGGGATGCAGGCGAGGTGTCGGGCGCCATGCGGCCAGCCGGCCCTGAGACCTACCGACTCCTCCGAAAGGCAGGCTGGCCAGGGTCATGTGCATGAAGCCGTCGTTCCCGCAGAAGCCCCCGCTGCTGGTGCAGGCCAGCACCCTCCGGACCACCTGCAGGGAAGCAGCAGTGAGCCCCACGGCCTCCGAGCCGGAGCCCCCAGCGCACAGCGCGGCCTGGGAGGGGCGTGGAGACGCGGATGGCCCGCGGGGGCGCCCGGCCAGCCCGCAGGCACCTGGGGACCCGGGAACGCGGGATGAGGTGGCAGGTCGTCAGGGAGGCTTCCCAGGGGAGGGACGGGACGTGCCTGCCGAGTCTCGAGTCTCGGGGGGCAGAGACGTGACGAGGGCCCCCCCAGGCAGAGCAAAGGGCAGGTGCAGAGGAAACGGAGCGGCCGAGGGCCCGGGTTGTCCCCGCGCGCTCTCGGGGTGGGCGAGGCTGGTCCAGGGGTCAGGCTCGGGCTTGTGTGTTCTGGTCATTTCCCGGGGCGCCTTCCAGGAGCCGGACACCGAGCGGGCACCACAGCCACCCGACTGGCCAGGAGGCACGGAATGAAGGTGGGGCCGACGGGGACACCAGGCCCTGGGGGACACAGCAGAGCTGCCCTCTGCAGATCCAGGGGTGTGCAGCCCAGACTGGACGGGGGTGGGGGTGGAATCTGGCTGCTCCCAGGAGGAAGGACAGGACAGATGCTGGGCGGCCGCCGTCCCAGGATGCCCTGACCGCCGCTAGCCCCTGCCGGGCCCTGGGTCTGCCCTGGCCCTGGGGTTGCTGCCCCTCTGCTGCCCAGCTGCACTGCCCCCACGCCCTGCTGGCACCCGCTCCCACCTCCGCCCACCCCGCCCCCGAGCCGCACCCGGCTGCTGCTGGAGAAGGCGTACAGGGCCAGCGGCTTCTCCCGCCTGTTGATGAACTCGATGGCCTCATCCAGGCTCCCCACGGTCACGATGGGCAGGATGGGCCCGAAGATCTCCTCCTGCATCACCGGCTCCGTCTCCTTCACGTCCACCAGCACCGTGGGGGCTGCGGGCGCAGGGACGGCTCAGCCCCCGGGACGCCGCAGGGACGTGGCGGGGCGCCCTGGGAGCCCCGGGCCGGGTTCCCGGGGGGCCTGCACGCGGCCTCCAGCGTGGGGCCCGAGCCCAGGGCCGGGGGGGGGAGGCCGGGCTCACCGATGTAGCGGTCCCCCTCGTCGCTCTGGCCCCCGATGGCCACGCGGCCGCAGCCCAGCAGGCCCTGCAGCCGCCCGAACTGCTTCTCACTGATGATGCGGCCCAGGTTGGGGGAGCGCTGGGGGTCCTCGCCGAAGAAGCGGGTGATGGCCCTCTGCAGCGCGGGCAGCAGCCGCTCCCGCGTGGCGGGGCTGCACAGGACGTAGTCGGGGGCCACGCAGGTCTGGCCGGCGTTGAAGTAGCGGAAAAAGGCCACGCGGTTGGCCACGGTCTGGGGGTCGCAGCTGTTGTCCACGTAGCAGGGGTTCTTGCCCCCCAGCTCCAGCGTGACGGGCGTCAGGTGCTTGGCGGCGGCCGTCATGACGATCCTGCCCACTCGCGGGCTCCCTGGGGACACAGGAGTTGAGCCTAATGCCTGAGCAGCTTTGCCTGATGCTCAGCGTCAGCTTCCCGGCCCCTCCTGCCTCTCCCGTTGGGCTGACTGTCCGGGCCTGCCACCCCGGAACCCGCCCCAGGAGCCTGGCCTGCCTACCCAGGCTGTGGCCATCAGGGCTTCTCCCACCGCTAGTCACCCCCTCGTCTTCCTACATAGCCTTCCTGTCCCTGTTCTCCAGCGTCCCCCCAGGACCCAGCCGGGCCCCCTCACCCGTGAAGAAGATGTAGTCGAACCTGTGCTCCAGCAGCCGCCCCGTCTCCTCGGGCCCGCCCAGCAGCACGGCGAAGCAGCTCTGCAAGGCGGGCCGGGCGGTGGGCTCCCTCTGGGACCCCAGCCCGGGAGCCTGGAGGGACTGCCCCCTCGCCCTGCCGGGGGCTCTAGGTGGGGAGGGGAGACCTCCAGGGGCCCAGGCGGCTGTGAAGGGGGGGGACCTGCGGGGGAACCCGGGCCAGGCCCAGGTGAGCGGGCAAGTAGAGATGGGGCCCCTGGGGCGGAGTGCTCGGGGGCAGCTGTGGTCGCCAGCCCCGTTTCCCTCGGAGGGGGCAGGCCGGACGGGGCCACGCAACCCAGAGGAGACAGGACCGAGGGAGGAACTCGGGTCCTGCCCCCAAGGACCCACCTGTCCCCGCTGGTCTGCCCAGTCCCTGCTCACCTGGTCCAGGTACCGGGGCAGCACCTCGGCCAGGACCTTCTCGGTGCCCTTGCTGATCTCCGACGGCTTCAGCACCACGCAGTTCCCTGCGGGCAGGGGAGGGAGAGAGCTGGGAGGCATGGGGCTCGCGGCACCCCAGGGCGGCACAGGGCGGGTGCTGGCCTCTCTCCACCTCCAGGGGAAGAGCCTGGCTCAGGGACGTGAGGTGACAAGCCCGGGGCCACAGCCGGGGGAGAGCGACCCGAACGGGAGTTAGACCTTTGCCAGCTGGTGCCAGCTCCTCCCTCCTCCCTGGCTGTGGTGAGAGGGAGGTGGGCAGCGGTGGGCAGGCTGGGAAGGTGGAGAGGCTGGGCTCTCACCTGCGGCCAGGGCCCCCACCAGGGGCACCAGGGTCAGGTTCACGGGGTAGTTCCAGGGGGCGATGATGAGCACCAGGCCGAAGGGCTCCTTGCGGATGAAGGCCGAGTCCAGCTGTGTGGCCTGGGCCGGGCCAGCGTGAATGGTGAAGGGCGAGGCCCCGAAACCCTCCGCACCCCCACCCCTGGGGCGGTGACCCCCGGGGAGCCCAAGGCACTCACCAGGTTCTTGGACACCTTCTCGTCCTTCATCCAGGCTCGCAGGTTCCGGAGCGCCTTGTCGATCTCGCCCTGGCCAATGCTGATCTCTGACATCTCGGACTCGAAGGGCGACTACGGGGCCGAGGGCAGGGAGGGAGTTCTGGGGGCCTGCTCCTGTGAGCACGTTCACTCACACGCTCGCGGCGCCCGTCGGGGTGCCTGTCCCGGGAACCCGGTGGGCACAGGGCCACGAAAAACCTGCCCCTTAGAGCTGACCTGAGACGCTGGCATGACCGTGAGGGCCCTGGCCCTCGGAGGACGGGAGCACCAGAGGGCGCCATGGGTGAGGAAGAGACTGGGGGCGGGTGCCAGGGAGTATCAGCGTGCACTAGTGCGTGTGAGTGTGCGCGTGTCCAATGTTACGGCGGCAGTGCAGGGCTCTGGGGTGAGGCGACAGCGCAGCAGTGAGGAAAGGGAGGGGGGAGCTCATGGATCTTTCTAGGCAGATATTCCAGGCAGGGCCCGGCATGTGCAAAGGCCCTGAGGTGAGGATGGGCGTCCCAACCAGCGCGGTGCCACGGGGCTGAGGCCATGGGGCCAGGACCTGCTCTCTGCGGGCTGGCGGGCACAGCAGAGACAGGGTTAACCTAGGACTTGTGAGGACTGTCTGTAGGGCTGGCTGGGTGGACATCCGTCTGCAGGGGACAGCCCTGGGGACAGATGTCCCTGAGTAAATGCCGTCACGTCCAGCGCAGGGGTGGGGGGTGCCCGTCAGATTTCCAGGGCAGGAGCAAGGAGGCAGAAATCAACAGGGACGCTGTCGATCTGGGCTGCTGGGTTGCCAGCTCCAGCCCCGCAGGGAGGGGAGGCCCCGCCCACCGCGCAGCTGCCAGGGCCGGAGGCCCAAGGCCAGACACCAGTCCCCGCGCATCACTGACGACAGCGCCAGCCCCTCTGCCAGAAGGGGGGGATGAGCAGGAGGGGCGGGGTGCCGGGTCAGCGCAGCGGGCAAACCCAAGTCCAGAGAAAGGGACGCCCTGCCCAGGGTCGCTCAGCAAGCCAGTGGCCAGGCCAGGCCAGCGCTGAGCCCTGGCGGGGGCTGCCATCATGGAGGAAGATGCCACATGCCCCAGCGCCGAGTCCGCGTGTGTCAAGCAGCCCGTCCTTGTGCCCAGACTGCGCGACCCTGAACTTGGTAGGTGACCTTTGACCGCAGTGAACTGTGCCCTGATTTGCCGGAGGGTCTGGACCCAGCTGAGTGCTGTGACTTTGAGCCAGGATTGTGTGGCCTTAGGCAGGGACGTGCCCTCTCTGAGCCGCCTCTGGTGGTGCCCGGGCGAGACTGCCCCTCTCGGAAGGTTGTCGGGGCTTCAACAAGAGGATTCCTCAGGGCAGGTGGGCAGATGCTGCTGCTGGGAGGTGTGGGGCAGGGCCCGCAAGGTCAGAGGGAGGGACTGGATTTTCTGGGCTGCCGCTCCCTTTGTGGGGCTCAGCTCAGGAGCCTCAAGAGGAGTCGGGATGGGAGGGGGTGAAATCTGAGCTGACGGGAGAAAAGGGACCAGCTAGACAGTCGGGTCAGGTAGACGGGCCAGCGCCGGGTGGACAGGGGCTTAGTGGGGGTGTGGTCCCCAGGTATGCGTCGCCTCCGGCCTAGACCAGGCCCAGTGAGCGGGACACTCCCACAGGAGGCAAACCGGGCCTGGGCGCGGGAGAACCGGATGGGTAGGGCAGACTGAGCGCCTGGTGACTCCAGCAGCGCTGACAGGGATCCCCAGCCACCCGGCGTCATCCCGAGGCCTCTCGTTCGGTTCGTGCTCGCTTGCTGCAGCGTCTCCACAGGACCTGGGTGGAGCTGGCGGGAGGGGGGATGGGTAGCCGTGGTATCCACTAGCTCAAGGGTCTAACCTGCAGCCCAGAGTGGCAAAAGGACTGCCCAGGAATCACTGTGGGGTCCCTTGCGTGAGCTCAGGAGCCTCCAGGCTGTTCCTGGGACACCTGGGGTCTTGAGGGACGATGAGCTCAGTGCTGCAGGCCTCAATGCTGCAGGACAGGAGGTGACCACAGGGGCAGGCAGGCAGGCCACTGACTTGTGCTGGGGGCCTTGGGGAGGATTCCAAGTGGTGAGGAGCCAGTGGAATGCAAGACGGGGTCCCCCTGGACATGTGGCCTTTGTGGTAAATGCAAAGAACATTTTGTCCAGAGAAGAACCCCTGTCTGGTTGCCCTGGGTGGGGGCACCAAGGAGTGGACCTGCTGGCTGAGGGTGCACCACACAGGAGTGCATGTCTCCGGCTCCTGCCATGGCTGCTTCTGGAACTGGAAAAGACCTCTGTCCATGAGGCCCTGCGGGGTGTGACGCCCTCCCTGGCCCTCATCGTTGCTATCTCGGCCTCTCCCACCCCTCAGCCATGCCGGCCTCCCTGCTGCTCCCCAAGCACAAACACACCAGCACCTCCTGCCTCAGGGCCTTTGCACATACCATGCCAGCCACCATCCTCCCCCTGCACCCTGCCCACCCACATGGCTCCTTTCCTCTCCTTCACATCTCTGCTCTTGTGCCACCTCCCCAGAGAACCTCCACTGACCCCACAGATAAAGCGGCCCCTGATCTAGGCCCTCTCTCATGCCCTTCAGACTGGGACTTACTGCCCCTCAGCATGGTACGCCGTGATTTATTTATGGTCGTGCATCTTTCCAGCAGACCTGGGCACAGGACTGTGCTTGATCTCTGGTATCCCCAGAGCTTAGAGCCGAGTAGTTGTCATGATTGCAGGGCGGGTGAGTGGCTGGGTGGGCGCAGAAGAGCACCCGGGGAAGGAGGAGGCGCTCAGTTCACCTTCCTGGAACACGCAGCTGTCCCAGCCTCCTGACGCCGCCCACCCTGTGCAGGCCCCACAGGCACCCGCCGCCCACCTTGTGTAGGTCCTCCGCCAGCGCCTCCTGCAGAAGCTGCTTGTTGTCCCGCAGGAAGCGACTCAGGCCCTTGAGCTGCGCTGCCCGGAACTCAGCCGGCCGTGTCCGCCCCGCCCGGAAGGTGTCCCGCAGCCGCTGCAGCGTGTCCTCCAGGGAGTCCATCCTGCGGGGGTGGCACATGGTGGGTCACAGACGGCCTGCCCCCAACCTTGCTTGCCCCCCCCCCGGGCTTACGGAACCCCACAGGGACTCACAGTCACCCCACCGGGGCCAGGGCTGCCCTCACTTATACACATTTGTACACACACTCAGACACACACAAAAATGTACCCAGGACGACTCCGCTCCATGCGCGGCAGGAGGGTCTGGGAGGGGCTGAGGGATTGGCGTGTGCCAGCGGCCAGGGGCCTGTGTGCCTTCCTGCCTCTCGGAAGTCAGCCCCAAGTCATGCCCCCACTCTGCCCTGTGCCCTCCCTGCCATAGGCTGCCTCGCCACTGCCAGGCTGAGCCACGTGCCCGGCGGGAGCTGGATAAGTAGAGGGACAGTCCACCAACCGCTACTCTGGGACATTCCAGGCACAGAATGCTCTGTCCCCGCCTCCTCAGCCTGGTGGTGGCTCAGAGGGCTGGTGGCTGTAGGCAAAGGCCTTCTCTCAGCTCCCAGCTCCCCAGCAAGATGGAGAAAGAACTCTGGCTTCCCCTGCTGCCCTGGCTTCCCCGTCTTAGAGGAACAGGTGAGGGGGGACAGGGCGGGGACGCTGCCGTGCTGCCCTCAGCCAGGGCTGGCAGGCAGGTCGGGCCCTGACACTCCCCTGGGCCCCATCTGTTTACTTGCAGCTCATCAGAGGAGAGCTCTGACGCACTCACTTCTTGGCCAGGTGCCAGGAACCTGTGGGGACCCTTTCTGCCTTCCCTTGCTGTCTCCCCTTCAGGTCCTGGCTTGGCTAATGCCTCCTCCTCCAGGCAGCCTGCCTGGACTACTCCCTCACACACTTCCCCAGTGGCCCCTTGGCTTTGCTCCCCACCACACTGGCATACCCTGTAGTAGGTGCCTGCTTTCATTCTGACCACCTCCCTGCCCCCCCATTGTCTCCTGCTACCCCCTCCCATGGGCCTAGGAGGCAAGCCCCTCTTTGTCTGCTAAACTCATCATTTGGGTCTTCACGCCTCAAACTCATCTCGTAGGAGAGTAGGGAAAATGGCCACCCACCCAGAGGGTGTTTGTCAAGAATGAAGCCACACCACCCAGTTCTGAGTCCAAGGCCATGCATCAGTGCCCCCGAGGCTGCCAGGGATGGGCAGCACAGGCCTTCGTTTTCTGGAAAGTTCCTTGGCCCCGAGGGCTGAGCCTGCCATACCAAGAGGATGGCATGGCCTGATGGGCATTTTGCCTGGAGTCCTGCTGGAGCCCTGGGTCTGCCCTGGCGTGGCTGGGCCAGGCTGACCCCATGGGCCTCCTGCTCTGTCAGGAGAGAGCTTGCAGCTGCCTTGGGCACAGGACAGGCTTACTGGCCACGTGACCTTGGGCAAGTCACTGCCCCTTCCCTACCTCCATTTCTAGGTCGGTAAAATGGAGATGACAATTGCTCTTGCTCTGGTTCCGAGTATTAAGTGACACACGCAGCACAAAGCGGCTGCCATGGTACCCAGCGTAAGTGGTGGCTTTAACTAGGCACTCAGCAAACATTATTCTGCCCCCTCTACTCCCAGGCCTCTCTCTGGCCCGCTGTCCCCTCAGGTGCTGTGGATGAGTGCCGAGGGCAAGCCGCACCCAGCCCTCTCCTGACTCCCCAGGGTTCTCTGCCTGCAGCACCCATAAAAGTGTGAAACACGGCAGCTAAACAGTGCTTCTCCCTTGGGGGTGGGGAGCTGGAGATCCTGGAACATTCCGGCAGCCTCTCCTGGCTACATTGACTCCAAACCACCCAGTGTTGTCCCCAGCTGGTGGGTCACTCTGGATCCAGGCCCCAGGGGTGCCCCTTGAGGACCAGGGGGCTGGGCAGAACCCGGGCATGCTCAGGAGCCAAGGCTGCCCCCTGCGTGGGGCTTGGGGGCGCCTGGGCTGGGGACGGGCAGTCACCGTGGACACAGATGACGGGTTCCTGCAGCAGCACCTGGCAATGGCGGCCCCCAGCCCACCTCCACCCGGCACGTGCGAGGCTGTGTCGTGCACAAGGACGCTGAGAGCCGCCCCCGCTCTGCGCCGCTGCCCGCCCGCCCTCCCAAGCCGCGCCTGTGCCTGGGCGGGGAGCAAGGTGGCCTGGCCCTGGGGAGTTGGGAGAAGGGACCCCTGCGTCCACCCGCACTGCAGCCCCAGGCCCGGGCGGGCAGGGGTGTGGCTGGGTCGGGCCCCCGCAAGCGGCCACGGCTCCCGACGGTCTCCTCCTCCTTCCCCTGCGAGCCTCGGCGGCCCGGCCTCGGGGGTGCCCGGGGGTCCAGGGGCTGAGGCGGCCGCAGCGTCAACCGCCCGCCTGGCGTACCTGTCCTGACCGCGGCCGTGGCGCGTTGCTAAATCATCTGACGGTGAAAGGGGGGCTGTTTCCCCGGGCGGCCGTGAAGGACAGCTGTGCCCGCGGGCTCGGGCCGGGGAGAGCCGGGGCGGAAGCCGGGAGGACCCGGTGGGCACAGTCTCGTCCAGGCCAGGGTGCGGAGGGCCCGGGGAGTCCCCATCAGGCCCCTGCGGTGGAGGCCACACTCTCACGGGCCCTCACACCCTGGGGGCGTGGGGAGGGGAGCAACTGGGGACCAACCCTTGCCGTGGCTGAGCCACCCGCGGCCCCAACCCGGGAGAGGCTGCGCCGGCGCCCGACGCGGGCAGAGGCCCTCTGGCCATCGGTTCCTGCTCCATGAAGGGCGGGTCTGGCGTCCTTCCTTCTCAGACACCGGGGAGGCCATTTCCCAAGGAGAGGGGTCTCCTGGGACCACACCCGGGCGCCCCCGCCTCAGCACCGGACGGCGGCGGCGCCAGAAACCTCGAGTTGTGAAATGAATGCTGGGCCGGGGGTGGGTGGGGACTCGGTGCCCGCTTCGGGGCAGCTGTGACCAGCCCAGGGTCCCCGCTTCCCCTAAGTGATGCCCAGCGCCCCAGGAGAAGAAGGGACGCTGGCCCCCCGCCCCGCCCCGCTGTCCGGTCCCGCGGCGGGCAGGCCCGCCCTCCTCTCTTCCCCGGGAGGACCGGGGAGGCCGGGGCGAGGCGTCTGCGCCTGTGGCCTGAGCGCCGGGCCTGCCCGGGGTCGGCACCCAGCCGGCAGCGGTGTCCCTGAGGCTCGCCGCTCTTCCCCCGGCCTCCCAGACACCGTACCTGAGGCCCTGCCAAGCTGCCCTTCCTCCTGGCAGTCCCCTGGCTTCCTGCCGCCGCGGTTGTGTAATGTCCGAGCTGAGCCAGCCCCCGGGGAGGACTTTGGCCCCGGGCCAGCCGGAGGCCGGACTGAGATTTCACCACCAGCTCCCTCCGGGGCCTCTAGCGCCTCTCCCGGACCACAGAGCTGGCGCCGGCCGGGGTCACACAGCAGGCGTCCTGGGAGCTCTGAGCTGAGGGGTCCCACCCGAGGCCTGGCGGTAGGACCCAGGCCCCGCTGGGGGTGGAGTGCCCGGGGCGGCGGCCCGGTGAGCTGTGGGGGGGTTGGGACCCAGTGGCCTGGGCTGACAAGCTCAGGCCCCCCCACCCCCGAGCATCTGTTGCCCTCTGCCAAATGAAGAGGTCGGATGGAAAGATGCTGGCGTCCAGGAATACCACCCGGGGACCGCGCTGCGCCCTCTGCCCTCAGGGCACGTGGGGCCCCTCCTCCAGCCCCCGTGGACCCATCGCCCCAGCAACCTGACGATGTACAGTGGGGAAGCGGAGGCGCAGGGGGCAGGTCCAGACAGCGCAAGGCCCAGGTGGAGGGACCGGCCCACCCTGGAGCCTGACGCGTGGCAGCTGCGGCTGTGTCCGCCCAACTTGCCCTTCAGCCTCCCAGGCCGAGCGCCACCCTCTGTCCGCTTGGATGGTCTTCCGTGACAGGTGTCAGCGTGGGGGGCCCTGGGCCCTGGGCGCCAGAGCCAGGCCGTCCTGGGCCCTGCCCGCCCCTCCCGCCCTCCCGCACACCTGTGGCTGCAGGACTGCAGGACGGATCGGGTTACAGGCGTGGGGAGCGGCTCCTTTGTGTCAGCGCTTCACCTCGCCCTGAGCCGGCTGTTGTCCCTCCGCAGAGGTGCCCTGGGTCGGCCTGGGATCCTGGCCCCGGGGGCCCTCTGGGCCGACTGGCACCTGGGAGGTGCTCCTCAAGCCCCCGCCCTCCCGCACCCCGCCCCTGGGAGGCAGGAGAAGCTGGCCCACACCGGCTGGGGAGCCCCTGGAGGCTTCGGCCAACAGGGATGGGGGCCGGGGCTGGAGGAGCCCCTGTGCTCGGGGTGGGATGGAGCCCCCAGCCGCTGCCTGTCACGTGGCTCAGCATGTGACAGCCCTGCCCTGCCATCTGGAGCTGAGCCAGGCAGTGGCAAGAGGGAGCCAGGTGAGGCCGGGCTGGGGCTGAGCAAGAAGCCCCGAGAGGGCAGCCCCTGGCTAAGGCCACACAGCCCATCGGAGACCCGCCTGGAGAGCTACTGGCAAGTGGGGGTGTTAGGGGGAAAAGGCTGTCCCAAAGCTGATCCCATACAGGCTTCGTGGACTCCACCCCCACCCCAGGCCAAAGCCAAAGACACTGGGAACTCCACATCCCATCCCCACCCAAGGGAAGGTGGCTGGGACCTGAGGGTGGGGTTCAGCAGCCAGGTTGGGATAAAGCCAGACCTGTGGGCTTTGGGGGGTCCCCCATTTTGGCTCTCAGCCGGCTTGCAGCGTCCGGCCAGCTCTGAGAGTGACTTTGGGTTTCCAGGTCGTCGGATTGGGCAGGACGCATGAAAGATATTATTTCCCTAGTTTCTCCCTGAGTTGTCCATTTTCCTTATTTCCCTTTCCCTTGTCAATAAACCTTTATGAACCTTTCGCGTGTGCCTGCCGTGGAGTGTTCATAAGTCCCTTGTCAGCGCGCGGTGAGGACCCCCAGCCAGGAACCCGTTCAGGATCGGGGCTGCCCTATAACAGCGGGAAGGTGTGGCAGGATCCCGAGGGACTCCTCCCTGACATGGGGTCCCGCCTGACCTTCGAGAATGAGGAACAGCCTGGCAGGAGGCCCCCACAGAGGCCTGTGCTCCTGGCCCAGGAGTCCTAACGGCCTGGAAGTGATCCTCCCAACTTGGGGGACACTGTCCCCTGGGGGAGCAAGGGCTACCCTGGGGAGCCTCGAGCCTGCGGGAAACGGCAGGCACCGTTTCCTGGGTGCTGGCGATGTCCGGCCCGCCAGGGCCTTGGGTCCCTCAGTCCGCCATGGTCACTCTGCCCCTGGTTTTCAGTTTTAAAAGCGGCACAAGCTCACCGGGAGGCCAGGCCGTGGCGCTAGGGGGGTGGCGGGGGCCAGCGGCTCCTGTTTGGGGGGCGGCGCCGGGGTGTCCCGCTTCACCAGGCCCCGGGAGCAGTTTACTTCAAGGCGGTGGGATTGGGCGCCAGAGCTCTCTGCCGCCACTTGTTTCCTCTGTAAGGAGGTGCCGCCTCCTGGGGGTGCTCCTGCCCTTTCCTCTGCTTTATTAAGACACGCTGGGCCTGATTTCACCTGGGCCGGGGGGGTTGGGGGGGTGCTTTCCGGTGGGAAACACAGAACCAAGAAGCTTTGGGTCTGTGCAACGCATGGTGGGCGCCCCGTCCCCCAGCAGACGGCCCCCCCTGCAGGCTGCCCCGCTGCGGGCCACACACTCCCCCTCCCACGTGCACTCACGGGCCCCCTCGGAGCCCACCGGAGGCCGCGCCTTTCTCTCCCTGCTGCCCTTGCGCGCCCTGGGGTCCTGCACGGCCCCTTCAGGGGTCACCCCCTCCCTGCTCTGTCCCTTACAGGACTCCTGGGGCCTGTCTTCTCCCCAGTGTGGTGACAACTGAACACCTCAGCTCTGCTGGCTGCCTCCCCCTCGGGTCCACTCAGGCCCCAAAGTGCTTCTCCTCCCCGCCAGCCTGCCCCGCCTTCTGTTCCAGTCCCCATCAGCTTTTCTCCGCATCGTCATCCGCAGGAGAGGAAATGCTGGGGTACGTGCAAGGCCAGGTGAGGGGGCCGCCTTAACATCCAGAGAAGACACCCCGGGACCCCGCTTCATGGCCAGAGGACCCTTCCCTGCCCTCTCTCTCTCTCTCTGAGCTGGGCCTGGGCTCTGGTGGAGCAGGAGGGCTGCCAGCTGGGGGCACAGGACTCGGGGCCCCAAGCAGGGGGGGGACAGGCCGGTGGGGGGGCTTTACAGAGCGTTGGTGCTCGTCTCCTCGCAGCCCCAAGGGCTCCTTTGCACTGTGGCTTTGGGGGCACACACTCCAGGAGGAGCAAGGGCTCACTCTTGGCATCCTCTCCTGCAGAATCCTGGGAGACCCATCTTCACCCCCTGCTCCACTGAGCCCACACCCCGAAACACCCCCACCCCCAGGAGCTGTCTTCTCTTCCCCTGGCCTCATGGCCTGCCCTGCTGAGTTCTGCAGTCCGCGGCACCCCGGGCCTCCTCATCCCGCAAGCCCCCATGACTTCCTGGACCGCCCCACCCCTCAGCCACACCCTGGACTTTGTGGTTGCTGGAGGTGATGAACCCTCATTCACTCTCTGGCCACACCCCCGGCCTCCAAGCGGCCTCTGCACCCGCCCTCTTGCTTCCAAGCAGCCTCTGCTCTCGCTGCTCCTGCTCCCCCACATCGCCTACTACCAGGCACCCTGCTAGGATCCACCTGTCTGCTTGCCCCCTAATCAGCAGCTGGGTGCAGTTCCAGAAAGTTCCACCTCTTCGCATCCTGAAGCCCCTGCAGATTCATGCCCTTCACAGCCCCAGTGCTCCCGCTTCCCGTGGCCCCTCTGGGTGGGTAGCTGTCACCCACTCACCCCCTGGCCCACATACCCCTCACGTTATTGAACATCTCCTAAGTGCTCCCCATTCTCTGCCTGAGAGGTCCTTGGGGAGTTCCCTGGGGGAGGGGTAGGCAATGAGGCAGAGAAAACCAGAAGGGAAATAGTGCGAGGCTGTACCCCTTCTCAGGGGTAATCTTAAAAGATTTATTTATTTATGCATATAAGGGATGGGGTACAGGCCAGAGGTGCGGGGAGTGAGAGGATTCACCAGAGACAGAGTGGGGAGCAGAACAGGTGGATCCACGGAAACACACTGCTGAGGGGAGCAGCAGGGAGACAGGAGAGGTCTGCTGCGCCCTGGGGGTCAGCTCCCTGGCCGGGGCTCGAACTCAGGCCGCAGTGGCTGGCGACAGCTTGATAGCGCTGAGACTTTCACCCCTGCTGCACCAGGGATGCGCCAGGTATTTTTAAATTGAGATATAATCGATTATGACACTGTGTAGGGTAAGATAGGGACGTGTTGCCTTGGTAGGTTTGTGCTGCGGCAGGACTGCTGCTGTCGGCCAGCACACACTTGCCGTTTCTTCTCACGGGGAAATAATCGAGGAAAGGTGCCGTGACTTGCCGCCTGCGGTCCTTGCACCGTGTCTGAGACGTCCAGGAACGGCCCGTCTGCTCACTGGATGTCCCCGCGCGCCTCCTCCCCACCTCCCAGCTCTTGGCAACCGCCCTCCACTCTGGATTTGGGAGGTTTTTTTTTTTTTGGTCTTGCTGCACATGTAGCAACTCCAGGCCACGTTTGTCTCTCCCTGCCTGGCTTCTCTCTCCCAGCCTGGTGGTCAGGGGTCCACCCACGCCGTCGCAAGCGCCAGATTTCCTTACCTCTCGTGGCTGAATCCAGCACATTCTGCGGATCTCTGGCGTCCCTTCCAGACCCCAGCAGCCAAGCAAAACAGGGAGTCTCACACGGATGGTATGTCAGCGCCTAGAACAGCGATGTTTACACCGCACGGCAGTCCAGTAAGTGTGCGGCAGTGCCAGGTCTAAACACGACGTGTCCGCCCGGATTAAACGCGGCACAGAGGCCAGGTGTGAGCAGGTGCTGTCGGGAACCCGGCACTGCTTGCCTTGCTGGGCGCTGGAAGCGTCACGGTGCAAAATGCAGGGTGCAATAAAACGGGCACAATAAAGTGAGACACACCTGTAACAGTGTGTGCACGCACGCACACGTGTGTGCGTGTGCGTGTGCGCGCGCGTGCATACGCTGCCTCTTCTTTATCCTCTCACTGTTGCTGACGCTCGGGTTGTCTCCGGCGTGTGCACGACGCTGCAGTGCACGGGGGCTGCAGAGACCTCTGTCTACGCTCCCGTGGCCTGTGCCCGCAAGTGGGGCTGCTGGAGTGTGTGGAATTTCTCCTTTTCATTTCTTTCTTTCTTTTTTTTTTATTAGTGGTAGTTTTGACATTTTTTTTAAAGATTATTTATTTATGCAAGCACTGGGTACAGTCAGAAGCACGGGAGGGTGAGAGAATCCACCAGAGCCAGAGCGGGGAGCAGAGCAGGCAGAAGGACCGAAGTACACTGCTGAGGGGAGCAGCGGGCGGCAGGAGAGGTCTGCGCGCCATGCAGGACCCTCTTTTGGTGGCCAGGGAGCAGCCGGGGATCGAACCGGCGCTGCAGAGGCTGCGGGCAGCTTCGCAACCCAGCGCTCAACCGCTGCGCCACCGGGGAGGCCCTCCTTTTCATTTCTTGAGGCGCCTCCATCCTGCTCTCTGGGGGGGGCCCGCCCATTTATGGGCCCACAGGACACAGGCTCCCCTTCCACCGCGTCCTCACCGCCCTGTTGCCTTTGGGCGACAGCCGTGCCTCCAGGTATGAGGTTTGGTTTGCACGTCCCTGGTGACAGGTGACACTGAGCCCCTCTCACGTGCCTGTGCCCATCAAGGTGTCTCCCTTGGGGGGGAGTCTCTTTGGTTCCTCTGTCCATTTTGTCATTGTTTGCCGGGGCTTTGTGGTGTGCTGCCCGGTGAGTGTGGGGCCCAGGGCGGGCCTTGCAGACGCTCTCTCCGGTGTGTTCACTCCGTTTTCCTCTTGTGTTTCTCTGGTGCGGAAGCAAGCGGTCCTGCTTGCTGGCATCGCCTCTGGGTCTTGTGCTTCTGGTGTCCTATCCGAAAGATGACTAAGACCAAAGCCAGCGACACCCCCCGCCCCGCTTTCTTCTAGGAGCTTGATGCTTTGGGGTTTTCTGCTTACACTTTGGGCCCATTTTAAGTTAAGCTGAGAGCGGTGGAAGCAGGGCCCGGCTTCATCTTCCGCGTGTGGTTATTCCCCCGCAGGCTTGGACCCAGGGCCCACTGGGGTGGGTGCAGGCGGCTCTGGACCCTCGCGGAGGGGGGTGCCCCATGGGCGCCTCTGTAATCGCGCCTCCCAGGGCCCTGCCAGAGCTCCCACTAGCAGAAGCCAAAACTGAAAGGGGAAGGGCGGGTCAGAGGTGGGCCCCAATCCTGGGGTGGGGGTCCTCTGTGGGGGGTGCTGGGCTCTTCTTTGCTAACCTGCAGACACACCCATGGGGCCGGCTGTTTCTCAGACACTACCTTAACTCAGCAACCCAAGCCCAGCCCTGGAGGGGTAACGGGGTCCCCAGGGAAGGGAGGTTCGAGGTTTCCTGCCCACCCTAAGGGAAGTGGAGCTGCGCAAAGGAGCCAGGAGGAGCCGGAGAAGGGATGAAGGGAAGCGGGAGCGGGACCTGGAGGAGGCGCTTGGAGCAGAGACACACGCGTGAGGAAGCGGCGCTTGCAGCTCGGCCTTGGCCTTGCACCAGGGACTTGGGGGACTTGGAAGGAGACGCTTGACACAGACGTGGTGAGAGCCCCGCGGGGGGTGCCAGGGCAGCCTTTCTCTTGGTTTTCATTTTCTCTTTTCCTTCCAGACTGGCCAGGCCCCCTGCCCTTTCCACAGGAGGCACCTTAGATGTGTGGCAAGTTTCGGGGCCTCAGGGGCCCTGCTTTGCGCCCACCCTGTTGGGCTGGGCATTCACCCACCAGGGAGTGGGTGACTTGGGGTGTTTCAAGGGGAAACTATTTGATGCAGCCTCTCCCTTCCCTGTGCTGCGCGGGTGTTACTGCAGCGCCCCTCCACGGACGGCCTTACACAGCGGGGCGTGTGTTTGGTCCTGATGGGGGAGGGGGTGCGCGGATGGCAGAACGCATTTAGAGCAGGCAGTTTTGGGGTCCCAGGATACCCCTCCCCTGCCCTGTACCAGAAGTAGCGCTGGCGTGTCGGGTTTGCAGGTGAGGACGAGGGCGCAGAGCCGCGGCCCCGGCTGCCCAAGTCCCGGAGCCAGGACGTGGCTGGGGTCCCCGCAGCCAGCCCGGGCTCGTGCACGCGCGGCCCCGCCCCCCAGGCGCCCCGCTGCACCCCACCGCGGGGGCGGGGCCGGGCCGGGGCGGGGCGGGCCGGGGCGGGGCCGCCGCGGGGAGGAAGCGCCTGGCGGGCCCGGGACGGCCGGACTCGCCGCGAGCGCTCGGCGCGGCCCGGCCATGGAGGCGCAGCCGCCGCTCTACCCGGTGGCCGGGGCCGCGGGGCCGCAGGGGGACGAGGACCGGCTCAGGCTCCCCGATGGGCCCGGCGCGCCGGTGAGCCGGGCGCGGGGGGCGGGCACCCGGGAGCGGAGGTCGCCCCGACGGGGCTGGGACGCGCCCCCCGGCGGACGGGGCGGGGGCGCGGGGTCGGGGGTGGGGGCGCGGGGCTGGAGCTGGGCCCTGGGGTGCGACCCCGGGCGAGCGCCGTGCGTGCCCCGCAGCTGGACGAGCTGGTGGGCGCGTACCCCAACTACAACGAGGAGGAGGAGGAGCGCCGCTACTACCGCCGCAAGCGCCTCGGCGTGGTCAAGAACGTGCTGGCGGCCAGCGCGGGCGGCGCGCTCACCTACGGCGTCTACCTGGGTACGGCGCCCGCGCCCCCCCGGGCCCGGCCTGGGAAACAGAAACCCGGGCCCGGGCCGCTCCCTTCCCCTTTCACTTCCCCCTGCTGTCCCGGGGGGCGGCCCCTGCGCGGGGCGGGGCGGGGCGGGGCGGGGCGGGGGGCGCCGCTGCGCGGGCCCAGGGGTCCCGGCCCGCCGCGGGCGCGCGAGGGGGCGGCGCCCCCGGCCGGGTCGGCTGCCTCGGGGATCCGGGCGCGGGCGGCGGGCGGGATCCAGGCTGCGGGTGGCGCCGCGGCTGGCGGGACCCTGGGCCCCACGGGGCCCGCGTGGCGTGGGCGACGGCGCCTGCCGCGCCCCGAAGGCCTCGCGCGCCAGGCTCTGCTGGGTGGCCCCGGCGCCAGGCTCTGCTGGGTGGCCCCGGCGCCAGGCTCTGCTGGTGGCCCCGGCGCCAGGCTCTGCTGGTGGCCCCGGAGCCAGGCTCTGCTGGTGGCCCCGGCGCCAGGCCGCCGCTCATGCCCACCCGGCCCCAGGCCTCCTGCAGATGCAGCTGATCCTGCATTACGACGAGACCTACCGCGAGGTGAAGTACGGCAACATGGGGCTCCCCGACATCGACAGCAAGATGCTCATGGGCATCAACGTGACGCCCATCGCCGCCCTGCTCTACACGCCCGTGCTCATCAGGTGGCCAGGGCGGGTGCTCTGGGGCGGGGAGCCGAGGGCAGCGTGAAGGGTGAGCCCGGGTGGGAAGCGAGAGCAAGGGCCAGACCCTCGGGCACCCAGACGTGAAACTCACTCCCTGCCGCCCGTGCCCACCCCGTGCTCTCCGGGTGGGGTCTGGGGGGGATGCGATCTGCGGGCTGCACCCGGCCTTCCTCCCCACGCGGGGGCCCTTCTCCCCGGGCAGGACGGGCAAGGCCGCTGCCCACAGGGGTAGCTAGACCCCAGCCTTGCAGGCAGCCTCCCAGCCAGTGCGAGAAATTCCCTCCCCGGCACCCTCCCCACGGGTGGCGGTGCCTGCTCAGATGGGCCCCGAAACCCGGCTGCTTGCACGGGTTTTTGTTCCCCGTCTATAAAAAAGACGCAAACCTCCTTCATCACGATTGCGGGCAGCGTGAGAGTCATAGTGGAAATCAGAAAAAGGAAATCCTTCCCCAGCCCTCCCGTTAACAGGCCGCTCCCGTCCCACCGGCACGATGGCGACGTTCCGTGCCTGTCACCACGCCTGCGTGTGCGTGGGCACAAGCACATGCTCATGTGTGCACTCGTGTGCAGCTCCCCTTTGCTTGCTTGTTTGCCCTGCACGCACCCGGCCCGCTCCAGTCTTTACAGTGAGACTCGGGTTGGGGGTCTGCAGAGATGGGGGCCCCCAGCGGTGGCTCAGAGTTGGGCCTCAGCTCTCCCTCTGCTTTTCCTTCTTTCACTCTGTGCTTGTTGCCACTTCCTCTTTTTTTTATTAAAGATTTATTTATGCACACGAGAGCTGGAGTGCAGGCCAGAGGTGCAGGGGATGAGAGGATTCCCCAGAGACAGAGTGGGGAGCAGAACAGGCAGATCCACTGCAATCCACTGCAGAGCGGAACAGCGGAGAGACAGGAGAGGTCCCCTGCGCCGTGTGGGTAGCTCCCTGGCCGGGGATCGAACTCGCGCTGTGGCTGCCGATAGCCTCATAGTGCTGAGTCATAACCCCTTGCGCCGCCAGGGAGGCCCTGCTTCCTTCTTAAAGTTCAAAAAACCTTTCTTGGATAAACCCCCCGGGGAGCCCTTACTAGGTCAGCAGCAGCAGCGGGGAAGGGCTTTAGGGGAACACGTCCCTATTGTTGGTAGCCACCCACACTCCCTGTTCCCCGCCGTCTGAGGCAGGGGCGCTGACCTCAGACTGGGAGACGCCCAAGGCTGGACAGCTCGCCCAGGTGCCATGGCAGGTGTTGACCGAGTGACTCCAAACCCCATGATTGTCCCTTGCCCCCTGCCCCAGCCCCTGGAGGATTGTCCGAATGGCTACACCAGCCCACGCGCACCCCCTCAGGGCCCCTGCTCCGAGTCCAGGGCTCTCAGCACACCTGGCGCATCCTCGTGTGCGGGCACCTGGAGTCGTGGTCACTGGGGTCGGTCCAGGTAGACCTGTGGTGCCAACATCGCTCCTACTGCCCACAGGTTTTTTGGCACCAAGTGGATGATGTTCCTGGCTGTGGGCATCTATGCCCTCTTTGTCTCCACCAACTACTGGGAGCGCTACTACACCCTCGTGCCCTCGGCCGTGGCCTTGGGCATGGCCATCGTGCCTCTTTGGGCCTCCATGGGCAACTACATCACCAGGTGAGCATGGCGGGCAGCGGGGCGGGAGACTGGAGACATGGCTGAGCCTCTGCCGCGTGGCCAGTCTGGCCTGTGGCTCCCTGGATCAGTCCCTTCCGCCCTCTGTCTCAGCTTCCCTGTCCGCGCGACACGGGCTGGCCGCCCACGGCTGAGGGTGCAGGCAGCGGAGGCATCTGCAGAGGTCGGGCCGGGGCAAGTCTTGTCTCCTTCCTTCCAGGATGTCCCAGAAGTACTACGAGTACGCCCACTACAAGGAGCGGGAGGAGCAGGCCCCCCGGCAGCGCCCGCCTCGGGGCTCCCATGCCCCCTACCTCCTGGTTTTCCAGGCCATCTTTTACAGCTTCTTCCACGTGAGTGCCACGTACAGCGCCCTCGGGGCTTATTCCAGGCCCAGAACCTACACATTAGAGCCCATTCCACCGTCTTTTCGGCTCTCCAGTCCCACCGCCCTTTCCCGAGCCAACCTGCTTGGTCACCTCTGGTGACTGAGCCCTCATCCGCTCCCAGCACGGTGCTGAGCAGATCTTCTGCATCAGGCACGCGCCCCCAACCATGGGCTGCCCCCAGAGGCGGGAGGGCCCCTGTCCCCCCAAGGCTGTGCACAGCCCCTCCCATATCCAGCTATGTTCCGTGGCCTGAGCCCTACCCAAGTTGCCCTCCTGCCCGCAGCTGAGCTTCGCCTGTGCCCAGCTGCCCATGATCTACTTCCTGAACCACTACCTGTACGACCTGAACCACACGCTGTACAATGTGCAGAACTGCGGTTAGTGTTCTTGGGGTGGGGTCCCTAAGGCTGCTCACCCACTCCCCTGAGCCATCCAGTAGAGGCCGGGCCCTCCGAGGCACAGAGGGTGCCCTTGCTCACAGCGCTCGGGGCTGAGATCCTGCCGTCTGGTGACTGTAGAGGGCAAGGCGCAGATCCCTGAAGGCAAATGTGGTTGGGACATTGGGGGCCCATTCTCAGGGCCCAGCATTCCCCCAGAGCTCAGGTGAAAGTATGGAGGGGGGAGGTGGACTGGCCCAAGCCTCCCCCCAGCCTGGGAGCAATATGTCAGTAAGGGGGGGAGGAGCGCCTCTCTTTGGGGTGCATCCAGGTCCAGGGACCTTAACCTCCAACTGGTCCCCAAAGATCCCGCCTCCGCAGGCGCTGACGCCCCCTCCCCTGAGTGGGCCGAGGTGACCGTGTCCTGCTCGCCCCTTCTCAGGTACGAACAGTCAGGGCGTCCTCAACGGCTTCAACAAGACGGTGCTGCGGACGCTGCCGCGCAGCCGCAACCTCATCGTGGTGGAGAGCGTGCTCATGGCCGTGGCCTTCCTGGCCATGCTGCTGGTGCGCCGGCGGGGAGGGGCGCAGCCGGCCCGGGGCGGGCGAGGTGGGGGAGAGGCGCGGGCTGGAAGCGGGGCTGGCGTCCGGGGCGGGGCCGGCCCCCCCCCCCCCGCTGAGTCTTGGGGGGAGCCTGGTGAGTCCAGAGGCGAGTGATGCCTGTGGACTGAGTCGGTATCCCTGAGGCGGGGGGGGGGGGGGGGCGCGGGGGCCGGGGGGGCGGGGGTGGTCACGGGGAGCAAAGGGGCGAAGACATAGCCCAAGCCCGGGGGCGGTACCGGAAGGCACATGTAAGGGATTAGGGGCGTGACCAGGGCGTGGCTTGGCCTGGGGGCGGAGCAGAGAGCAAGACCCCGGCCTGCCCTGCGGCGTGTGTGGGCGGGGCCTGCGGGGCCTGCGGCGTGTAGGGAGCGGGGCCCTTCGGTGTGCTGGGGGCGGGGCCTGCAGCGTGTGTGGGGCGGGGCCCTGGTGGGCGGGACCCTGGTGGGCGGTGCCTGTAGGGGCGGGCGAGGGCGCGGTAGGGGCGGGGCCCTGGTGGGCCGGGGCGGGGCCAGTGGGCCCGGCTGCCGCCCCTGACAGCGCGCCCGGCAGGTGCTGGGTCTGTGCGGCGCCGCGTACCGGCCCACGGAGGAGATCGACCTGCGTAGCGTGGGCTGGGGCAACATCTTCCAGCTGCCCTTCAAGCACGTGCGCGACTTCCGCCTGCGCCACCTCGTGCCCTTCTTCATCTACAGCGGCTTCGAGGTGCTCTTCGCCTGCACTGGCATCGCCCTGGTGAGCGCGGCAGGTGCGGGATTGCGCGTGGAATGCGGGGCGTCCGGGGAGATTTGAATTTCAGATGCACAACGAATACTTTTTCAATACACGAATGAGTTTGTGCACCTGTGCCCCAGATCTGCGCCCCCTCTTCTCTTGGCTCCCTTGTGCTACCCCCACCCGGGCCAGGTTACTTTAAGGAGCCTGGGCTCCCTGCCTGTGGAGTGCGAAGAGCCCCGTGCCCGCTGTCAAAAGCATCACGCAGCTGAGACGGTGACCACAGGCGGGCCTGGTTCTATGCAGGATGCTGCCTCTGGGGTTCTTCTGGGGGGGAGTGCTCCGAGCATTTCCATGTAAACCCCCCCATCTTCCAGGAAGCCTGGAAGCGAGTTAGCCTCCAGGTGACCCCAAGAGGGAAGGGTGTAGCCTAAAATGAGGCCTGTGGGCAGTCCCGACTGACCTCCCGTGTGCTCCCTTGTCCCAGGGCTACGGTGTCTGCTCGGTGGGGCTGGAACGCCTGGCGTACCTCCTGGTGGCTTACGGCCTGGGTGCCTCGGCCTCGTCCCTGCTGGGCTTGCTGGGGCTGTGGCTGCCCCGTGCCGTGCCTCTGATGGCTGGGGCCGGGCTGCACCTGCTACTCATTCTCGGCCTCTTTTTCTGGGCTCCGGCACCTCGAGTCCAGCAGCACACCTGGATCCTTTATGCAGCAGCTGTCCTGTGGGGCGTGGGCAGTGCCCTCAACAAGACTGGGCTCAGCAGTGAGTATGGCCACGTGGCAGGGCACCCTGTGGCTACTTGGGGGTGGTTGGGGGAGCACACTGGAGGTCTCGTATGGGGTCGTGTGCACACTCATGGGCTGGAAGGAAGGACACTGTCAGTACAGGCGGAGGGGGGCTCTGGACACCCTGGGGTAAGTATGGTAGTTGCATGACCCCTGGATCTCCTGTGGATAGCCCAGGGTGGCTTGGGGTCCAGTGGACACTTAGGGGTCAGCAGCTAGTTGTGGACACTGTGGGTGCCCCAGAGATAGTCTGCAGGAGCACATTGGTTACACCTTGCTTTCATGCCAGGACACAGGGTCTAACTTGCCATAGTTTTCATAACACTGGAGCCAATGTGGGGCCTGTGCCCAGGGACATGGGAAGCGGCAGGTGGCCCTGTCTACATCTCAGGGTGCAGGAGCAGGGTGCAGGCATGAAGCCCCAGCACTGGTTTCTAGAGTAGCAGGGTCCAGGCCTCAAGTCTAAGCTGTGAGGGTGGGGCCCAGTTTGGCCCGGTTTGCCCAACTGGGGAAGGGCCATGTTTGCAAAAAGAAGGGAGTGGGTCAGAGTGCAGCTGCTTGATGTTCTCTGCCCAGGGTGGGCACAGACCAGCGACATGCAGCCAGCGCACAGAAGGAGGCACCTCTTTCTCGGTGCCAGTGCTGCTAACATTTCTGAATGTCACCCCTGGGAGTGTGGCGTGAGGAGGTCATGCCTGCTGCAGTGGGGCAGGGGCTGGCTCAGGCGACCCTTGCACCCACCATGATAGAGAGATGTCTATAGCCGTTGTGGGGGATGGAGCCCCAACTACTCTTGGCCACTTTGCTGAGGGCAGCCATCTCTGGGCAGTGTCCAGCCTGGGCACCTGGAGCCCTTGACAGGATTCCCCTTGGCCGTGGTCCTGGCATGCCTTCTCAGCTCTGCTTCCTGCCTTGTCCTCAGGGCCCTGGGGGGCTCCATGTCCCTTCACAGCAGCCCCCTGGGGGACTGTCGCTCTGCGGGGTCTCAGGACGGGGGTGCTAATGTCCTGAGCGCCAGGTGCCGTGTGGGCTTTCTCACCTTAAAACCTCACAACACAATCTATACCACGTGTCACCCCATTTTAGAGATGGGAAAGTGAGCCAACACCGGAGCTCACACCTCTGCCCGCTCTCCTCACTTACAGCTCTAAGAACGGATTTTGGGTCTCTGACCTCTGAGCAGGGCTTCCTGCCTGCCCCTGGGAGGCTTCTTTGGAAAACAGTTCTCCCCTGGATCTGTAGGTTTGTTTGCCCTCCCTGGCCGAGGTGAGGAGGAGAAACAGCCTCTGGCAGCCTGGCACTTTATGTCTGAGAACTGGAGGGGACAGGGTACGACTGCACGTGAACTTTCCACCTTTGCGGCCACACAGGTGGCCCAGATCTCACCCTGCGGGGGCTCAGCCCACTGCGGCCTCTGCTCAGCGCCTGTGCCAACCCAGCCTCCACTAGGGGGCGGCCCAGGACCAGCTCACGGCTCTCTGGGCGCCTGGTGCCAAGGACGGGACCAGGGCAGGGCCTAAGGTCACAGGTGGCCCCGGTGACACCTCTCCCTTCCTGCCCTGCGTGCCGCAGCACTCCTGGGAATTCTGTATGAGGACAAGGAGAGACAAGACTTCATCTTCACCATCTACCACTGGTGGCAGGCGGTGGCCATCTTCATTGTGTACCTGGGCTCGGGCCTGCCCATGAAGGTGAGGGTGGGTGGCCGGGCGGAGGGCCTGGGGTAATGTGATGACAGCGCGGGGCCTGCGGGCTGAGTTTGGCCTGAAGTTGCTTCCGACTGCGGTTTTGGTTTCTGAGGCATCCTTTTGGCCCCCACGTGTCAGGCACGGATGGAGCTACGCTCTGGGAGGGGAGGGCCAGGCCTGTGTGGGGCTTGGCGGGCGTGCTCAGAGCTAACCCAGGCGCAGAGGCAGCCCTGCAGGGACCGGGCGGGAGAACCGCTGGGGGCACGGGGCGGAGCTGGGGTATGGGCCTAGGTGGCCAAGGGCCGGAGGGGGAGCTGCGGGGCGACGGGCTCCCTAACCCCTCGCTGGGTCCCCAGGCAAAGCTGGCCGTGCTGCTGCTCACGCTGCTGGCCGCCGCCGCCTCGTACCTGTGGATGGAGCAGAAGCTGCGGCGGGGCCTGGCCCCGCGCCAGCCGCGCATCCCGCGGCCGCAGCACAAGGTGCGCGGCTACCGCTACCTGGAGGAGGACAACTCGGACGAGAGCGATGCGGAGGGCGAGCCCGGGGGCGGCGCCGGCGGAGGCCCGGAGGACGGCGCGGAGGAGGAGGCCCCGCCCGCGGGAGCCCGGCCGGGCGCAGAGCCCGCGGGCCTCGGCCGCCGCCCCTGCCCCTACGAGCAGGCGCTGGGGGGCGACGGGCCCGAGGAGCAGTGAGGGGCCACCCTGCCTGCCCGCCGCCTTCACGGCGCCCCGGGTTGGTGGGGGGGCGTCTGATTCCTGCGCCCCCGACCCCTATCCTGGGGCGCCCCTTGGGGAGCCTGCCCGGGGTCACTTGGAGCTTGAACTTGGGACCCACCCCCTGACTCCCTCCAGGTTGGTGGGGGCTTGAGGCCCCCAGGCCGGGCCTGGGCTTCCAGGGCCCGCACCCCCGAGGGGCCCCCACCCCCGAGGGGCCCCCCACCCCGGCGGCGTCCTCTCGCCGCGCGCTCCCCCGTCCCGCCCGACCCGAGCTTTGCGCAGCCTAACCCGGGTCCGCCAGGAGGCGCGGCTTGTGTAGAAAGTGACCGAAGAGAAGATTCTGAATCGCCCGGCTGGGGGCCGGGAGCCGCCGGCGCCGCCCCAGGCCTTGGTGCCCCCCGGGAGGCAGGCCGGCCCGCGCCCCCGGCCCCTCCGCTCTCCGGGGCTCGGCCAGCCGCACCTGGCGCGGGAGCCTGAGCTCGTGCCGGGCCGCCGTGGGGCTGGGGCCGCCTCTGCGGGCACCCCCAGCCCTCCGGCCCACCCCTGTGCTTCTGCCGGGGCGCTTCTGCCTGCAGCTCGCCAAGGGGCTCCGCTGGGGGCTGGGTCCACTTCTGAAGCGCGTAGGGGTCACCCCGGAAGGGAGCCGAGTCCAGGCAGACGAGGCTGTCAGGTGCGTGGGCTGGTCAGCAAGTCGTGGCGCTTCTGAAAGGACGAAATAAAAGCCCCGTTTTCCATCCCGGGGACGCCTGGTCTGTTTTCCAAGTGACCGCAAGGTTGTCAGAACAATAATATTAAGTAGTTTGAGTCTCAAAGAACACCTACGACGAGGGTGCTTTGGACCTAGGAGTACCATGAAAAAGCTCCTGAGACGCAGAGGGGGCCCGAACTGAGAAAGCTGGGGGACCCCTGACAGTGAGGTAGAACAGAGTAGCCCCCAACCCATGTCAGCCCTAGCACCGCCTCCCTGGGTGTTCCTTGCGGTCCCCCTGGACATGGGCCCTGTTCAAGGGAAGGTGACTAACCCCAGGACTGTCACCCCTGAGAAGGAGCCTCTTGGGGCCTGCCGTAACCCGCTGCAAACTAGTTACCCCGTTGTCTGGCAGAGATGGGGTTCTGCAGTCACAGGGGCCACGGCAGCCTGTCCACCCCGGTGGGAGGCCCAAACGCCTGCCTCCCACGCAGTCTCAGTGCCGGGCAGGCCCAGAGGTGGCACGCCCGTGGGGGTGGGCTGGCTGGAGTGCTAAGGCCTGCCCCCCAGTTCCCCTGCTGCAGCTGGCCTGGAAGGGAGAAGCCCCGTGGCAGCTGGCTCTGGGGCAGGACCTCAGCTCCACTCCAGGGGAGTTGGGCAACCAAAGGCTCTGATAATCAGCTCATGACACAGGTCACCGTGCCATCTGGAAGCACATGGGGCCCTGGCAAGCCTGCAAGGGGGGAGGGGTGGGTCTTCGCTGAGTTTCCACATCATTTCTACAGCGTCTGTCTTGGTACTGGACAAAGACTGCATGTTGCGCAGCCACAGAGCTGGGCCAGGCACGTGGACGGGTGGGGGCTGGTGCCCTGGGCTGTGGCCCCACCAGCAGACTTCTCCGGCCTTCTCGCTGCCCTGGCCGCTGCACAGGACCCACCCGGGCAGGCTGCACACAGGCTGGTGACCCCGACTGAGCCCTGCAGCCACATCCTGGCCGGGCTGCCGCTCACACCTGGGGCGCCGCCCCCGCCTGGTCTCGCCATGAAGTATGACGTGGACTTCGGGGTCATCTCCCCTCGCCTCTCTGACCTCTGGGTCAGGGGTCACCGCCGTCCTCTGGCTTAAGGCAGCTCTGTGAGCTTGTCAGTCTGATCCGGGAGCTGCTCAGCGCGAGCCCTGGGCTGAACTGTTGTTCACATCTCAGCAGGTTAGACAGCCCGTGGCGTCCCCCCAAAGCACCTGGGACTGCTGGGTAAGAACCATACTTCTTTTTTTATTTACTTATTTATTTATTTGTTTTTAAAACCCTAAGACAATCAAATGGTAGATACTGAAAGGAAAAACGTTATACTTCAGTTCCTTTAATGTCCCCCACCCTTGTTTTTTTTTTAAAACGATTTATTTATGCATGCAAGAGCTGGGGTACAGGTCAGAGATGCGGGGGGTGAGAGGATTCACCAAAGACAGAGTGGGGAGCAGAACAGGCAGATCCACTGAAACACACTGCTGAGGGGAGCAGCAGGGAAACTGGAGAGGTCTGCTGCGCCATGTGGGTAGCTCCCTGGCCGGCCTGGGATCGCACTGTGCTGCAGAGGCTGTGGCTGGCTTCATAGTGCGGTGCTTAACCCCTTGCGCCACCAGGGAGGCCCCTCATCTTTTTAAATCTGCGGCTGAGCTCCCAAGAAAGCAAAGCCCCTTGGCACCAAAACTCATGGGGGAACAGGACCCAGGTCAGCAAGAGGAGGAGCTGGGTGGAGCCCAGCGGGAGGGCAGGGCCCAAGGCCACTTCTGGAGCTCCCTGCCCGGGGGCACAAAGAGAAGAGGCAGGAGATTGGACCTTAGAAAAGCAGCATTTTAGGGGAGGGAGAGAACTACTCACAGCCACGGAAAGAGGTGAGGAAATCTGGGTTCTGGGAGGGAAAACGTTCCCCACGAGAGCTTTGCATTTTCTGGCCTGTTTGATTGAAGTTTGGGGTTTCTACAAAGGCATCTTCCCATCTGCCTAGGAACCCCAGAATTGAGAAATGAACATTTAGGAGCGGCTGGGGCTATGCGGTGCCCCCTGGGCTCCTCATGCAAACACACAGGAAGCTGCTCCATGACCTGTCTGGATCCTAGGCCATGCCCTTGCAGACACATACCTGCTCCCAGCCCCCAGTACTCTTCGGGTCACCCCCAAAACTGAGCTGGAAATTCAAAGCTCACACAAAGAAGCAAATCATCACACAAAGAAGCAAATCATCGGGAATAAAAAGCAATAGCCCCCTAAAGAGACATAATCCACACCTTGCCCATTTGTCACCCCCTGATTCTGAGAGGCTCTCAAATAGGCAGGAATGGCAGGTGACCTCTGACCTTGACTTTTGGGTCTCCCCCTCCTCCTGACGGTGGCATGGACTAGTGATTTCTTCTAGCTGGCAGCACAGGTGTGGTGGGCACAGTTCTGCCTGGCCCCCCAGGCTCGCCACCCCCTCAGGTGTGAAGGGAGATCACCCCGAGATTAGGTTCCCATGCAGCTGCCTTTGTGCTAAGAAAGGGGAGATTATCCGGGAGGGCCTGGCCTCGTCAACTCCAGGCTGGCTGGGGACCATGGGGCGCCATGGGGTCCTTGGCACCTCCACCACCACGAACTCAGCATGGAGGGGTTCAGTTCCAGACAGAGAGGCGGAGGGCCAGCACCTCCCCCACAGCCCCGGGCGGCCCCAGCGCTGGGGCTGGAGCTGCCTCTGACCCCATGAGGTGAAAGGATCAGTGGGTGACGTTTCCAGCCTCTGCGATGATGGCAGTTTGCTCCATAGCAAGGAGAAGCTAATAACACCAGCCTGAACGTGACGGGCTGTCACGGCTGCCAAGAGGCTGCAAGGCTCCGGTGTTTTCTGGCTCTGGACGTGAGGAAGCCGCTGACCTGTCCTGAGCTGCCCTGGGGACAGCCCCATGACCAGGCCCTGAGGGTGGCCTCTGACACTGGTGGGGAGGGCTCTCAGCCCCGCAGCCCGGGGCAGTGGGTGGGGCGTTAGTGGGTGTTGGGATGGGTGCCTTCCCGGACATCAACAAGTGTGGGAGAAAATGATGACTCATGGCCAGGTCAGCTCTGCCTCAGGCCTGAACAGGGAGTGGGTCCTTACGTAGGTGGGGTGCAGCCAGGCCTGGGGTACCCTGAGCAGGCTGGAGCCACAAGGTGGATGAAGCTGCACATTGCTAAGCTGGACTCAGCAAAAGAAGCCAAAGTCCATGGAGCGTAGGTGCCACTTAGGTGAACATCCAGGACAGGCAAATCCAGGGACCAAAGCACAGCCATGGATGCTGGGGCCTGGCGGGGCCGGGGCTGCTCACAGGTATGGCGCTTCTCTTTAGAGAATGTTCTAAAATTCGATAGTGGTGATGGCTGTCCAGGGATGGATATTCTGAAACCCGCTGCATCTACTACTACAGGGATGAATTTTAGGGATGTGAACTTATGTCAATAAATCAGTTGTAGGGCCTCCCTGGTGGCGCAAGGTGACGCAACCTAAGAAGCCAGCTGCAGTCACTACAGCACTTGTTCCAGATCCCCGGCTGGCCAGGGAACTACCCACATGGCGCAGCAGACCTCTCCTGTCTCCCCGCTGCTCCCCTCGGCAGTGAATTTCAGTAGATCTGCCTGTTCTGTTGCCCACTCTGTGTCTGGTGAATCCTCTCACCCCCCCACACCTCTGGCCTGTGCCCAGTTCTTGTATGCATAAATAAATAAAATCTTTTTTTCATTAAAGTTTTTTTTTTTTTAGATTTATTTATTTATTTATTTATCCATGCACTGGGTACAGTCAGAAGCGTGGGAGGGTGAGAGAATTCACCAGAGCCAGAGCGGGGAGCAGAGCAGGCAGAAGGACCGAAGGACACTGCTGAGGGGAGCAGCGGGCGGCAGGAGAGGTCTGCGCGCCATGTGGGACCCTCCTCCGGTGGCCGGGCAGCAGCTGGGGATGGAACCGGCGCCGCAGAGGCTGCGGGCAGCTTCACAACCCAGCACTCAACCACTGCGCCACTGGGGAGGCCCAATAAATAAAATCTTAACCAAAAAAAAAATCAGTAGTAAAAGGAAGGAAGGCTGGTGTATAATTTACCGCCAATTGGAATTTAGGGATAGTTATAGGGCCATAGGGTGAGGCAGGGCCAGTGGTGTCCACGGCAAGTCCAGTACTGTTTGATCAGGGTGTGGGCTTTAATCTTAGTAAAGGGTATCTAGCTGTGGACATACACATACATAGCAGTGTGGCAAATTATATATATATATATATATATATATATATATATATTATGTATATAATATATATACACACACATAAAATTTGGAGGATACAGATGCATTTGTGATGAATACATATGTATAATTTGCAGGAATTTTAGAGACACAAGAAAAAGGGAGGAGCAGGTCGGGCTTAAGGTTGGTTTTGGAGTGATTTGAGGAGGGGTGCCATTTTAGAGGGGCGCAGAGGGGAGAGGAGAGCACATAAAGGGGAGGTGACATGGAAGTCGCCCTGGAATTCAGTCCAGCAACTGGCATGGACCCAGCAGTCAGGAGTGAACTTGGCCTCCAGGCAGAGTATGTCTGGGTGCGACACTAACCTGGTGTGAATTTGAATTTAATAATTCTCAGTGGAGCTGACAACTGTAGCCATGGAGACACATTGGTCTGGGGGACACAGGCGAGTGGGGTTCCATGGGATTCTGGGTGCACCCAGGTCTCACACTACCTGCAGTGGCGACATCTATGCGCGTGTAGGCGCCCCGGAGCCCACAGCCTGTCAGGGCCACGCCCCGAGTTTTGCAAGCACTCCACCTACTACTATTACATACACTATTAACAGGAAGGTCAGATGGGCCATCGGTCATTTTGTGGGAGCTTGTGTTCTAAAGTGTGTTTCCCTTTACCTTTAAAAGACGTCAACAGAAGAATTTCTGTATTGTTGGAGCTGATTGATGATTTTCAATTCTGGGAGGTGGTGGCCCTGCAGGATACTGAATAAATCAAATGATACCGGAGGGCAACAGGGTCAAAAGAGGCCCCGTATTTCAGGCCTGGTGTGGGGGGCTCTCCGCGGGGGGTGGGGGGTAGTGTCTAGGCCCAAGGAACAGAGACTGAGAAGCAGCGCTTTGTACCTGCCCTGGACTCGCAGACCCGAGGGCCTGGGAGGCATTGCTGGGGGCCTCGTTTAATATCTTCATATTCTGGAGCCCTGACTCCCACCAGAAGTTGCTTTTAAATCTGTGCCGCTTCCCATTGTTAACCATCCTGGGAAGAGTCATCATTGGAATTGTTAATTGTTCATTTTATACTTTTGGCAGATTCTGCTGCTTAGGTAGGTGCTACAAGCACAATTCAGTTATTTTCCAGCCTTTTCCTTAAAGGGTGGAGGAAGTTTTCCTCCTAAGCAGCCACCAGTAGTCAAAACAACAGAAGTGGGATCTTTTCCCCTGTTGCACACAGGACAGCTGTGTAGACATCTCTGTTCAGAAGGCGGGGTGGAGGCACTGGCCCACCGCAATTCCACACTCAAGGCTGACACCCCGATTTCAGCCTGTGAGAACGCTGAGTCAGGCCAGACCCAGAGAAACTGTAGCATCATAAATCATGCTTGTTCTGAACCACTCGACTGTCGTGCAGCCGCCGATGCTGATACATTTCTACCTGCCAGCGGTGCTGCCTAAAGAGCAAAACACCAGAGAACAGCGTTGGACCCGGCCAGTGGTGGAGGCGGCAGCGCTTCCAGGTCATGTTAGAGAACGTTCAAAAAGCTGAACAGGGACCTCCCTGGTGGCGCAGGGGTTTAAGACAGCGTTCTCAAGTATCGCCAGCCACTGCGGCCTGAGTGTGAGCCTGAGTCCCATTAGCGGCCAGGGAGCTACACACACGGCGCAGCAGACCTCTGCTGTCTCACCTGCTGCTCCCCTCAGCAGTGTACTTAGGTCAGTCTGCCTGTTCTGTTCCCCGCTCTGTCTCTGGTGAATCCGGCGCCTCTGGCCTGTACTCCAGCTCTTGTGTAAATAAAAAATAAATCTTTAAAAAAAGAGAAAATCTCAGACAAATAAGCAAATATTCAGATGTGGCGAGATCAGGGAGGCACAGAGGTTTTGCCTAAATACTGCCTACGTCATAAAGAACAGAAGGTCTGCCACGTCCCACAGGCTCCAGCTGCAAGCAGACTGGGAGAACCTGTGCTCTCAAGACTCCCTCTCTGCGCCTGTGGTTCTTTTTTTTTTTTTTTTTAAAGATTTATTTATTTATTTATACAAGCACTGGGTACAGTCAGACGCTCAGGAGGGTGAGAGAATTCACCAGAGCCAGAGCGGAGAGCAGAACAGGCAGACTGACGAAGCACACTGCTGAGGGGAGCAGCAGGTGGCAGGAGAGGTCTGCGCACCATGTGGGACCCTTGCCGGCGGCCGGGGATCGAAACCGGTGCTGCAGAGGCTGCAGGCAGCTTCGCAGCCCAGCGCTCAACTGCTGTGCCACCAGGGGAGGCCCAGGGGCCCGTGGTTCTAAAATTGTCCTGGGGCCTCATTGTGACTGGACAGCGCCCTGGGCCACAGCCTCCGCCATCCCCTCCTCCTGGTGGGGACCGGACTTGGCTCCTGGGGCCTCTCAGTCGCTGTCTCTGACGCTTCTCTGCAGAGTCTCTGGAAGCAGCTAATCTTACCCTACCACAATCTCCCTGCAGGGGGAATCCTGCTGCACTTTGGGGTCCCTGCTCTGGACCTAGACAGGCTCTGGGTCTTCTGAGCAGGGATGGCTCCAGGTGGGCCGCCTTCTGTGTGGCGCGGGTCTGGAGGGAGGTTGCTCTGTCCCAAGCCCATTGGGTGGTTTTTCCCAGCGTGGCCAGGGACAGCCCACTCTTTGGCCAGGGACCGCACCTGAATACTGCGGTCACAGGTTGCTGGGGCAGCTGGGGCGACATGCCCATTCCATTCACTGAGCCCCTCTGTGGGTCCCCTTGCACTCAGGACCCAGCCAAGGGACAGACGCCCCAAGGTGCCTGTCCTCCCGCCCCGGGCACTGGCCTCATGTCCTGCTCCCAGACCGGGACTTCCTCATGGCTGCAGAGTCTACCTGCAGGCCTCACTCAGATGTCTGTGCCCCCAGCGCAGCTCCCCCCAGCATCTGGTTACCACTGTTGGATGCACTGACCACGGGCAAGGCGTCACCTCTGGGGACCCACGTGCCACAGGGCCAGTCAGGGCCGGCGCATGCCACCTGCCTCCCAAGGGCTCCACAGGCCCTTGTCGGTGGTCAGGACGTTTCCAGGGAGGGGTGCGCCTGTGCGGCACAGGGGCTTTGGTCGTGGCTCCAAGCTATGTCCACCTCCTGAGCCTCGGTGAACGAGAACTCGCTCAGCATCTTTGGAAGTGACTAAATTAGGGATCTAGAGGTGAGGAAGTCATCGTGGGTTGTCCCGTGGACCCCAAACCAATCGCTAAGTCTTTTTTTTTTTTTTTTTTTTTATAAAGGCATGTTTTTATTTATTTATTTGTTTGTTTGTTTGTTTTGTTTATACATGCACTGGGTACAGTCAGAAGCGCGGGAGGGTGAGAGAATTCACCAGAGCCAGAGCGGGGAGCAGAGCAGGCAGAAAAAAGTACACTGCTGAGGGGAGCAGCGGGCGGCAGGAGAGGTCTGCGCGCCATGTGGGACCCTCCTCCGGTGGCCGGGGAGCAGCTGGGGATCGAACCGGTGCTGCAGAGGCTGCGGGCAGCTTCGCAACCCAGTGCTCAACCGCTGCGCCACCGGGGAGGCCCCAATCGCTAAGTCTTAATCAGAGAGCAGGGGGTGTGGCCACAAGCCGAGGAACGCAGGCAGCTGTGGGGACTGGTAGGGCAGGAAGGAGCCCCCCATCCCAGGCTCTGGAGAGTGTGGGCCTGGGGACACCTCTCTGTCCTATGGACTTCTAGCCTCAGAACCGTGAGCCCATACATTTCTGTTGCCTTCAGCCACCACATCTGGGCTCATTTTGTTGCCAAGTGGTGAGCTTCCTGGCCAGCATGCAGAGGTGGGGGCCGTGACCCCCCGCTTGGGGGAAGGAAGCTTTATTGCAAACTGATTGGCAAGGAGGCAGGAGGTAAACTCAGATCTGCCTCCCCAGCTAAGAAAGGGTTTGTACGTTTTGGGGACCAGAGTTGAGGTTTGATTGTACTGGCTAAGGAGTGGGTCAAGGGCTAAGAAATGTGGGCTAAAGTCCAGGGTCACTTACGGGGCAATTCATCCATGGAGAAGTAGGAAGAGGTTTTTCGTTAGATCACTGGATCTTCAGCCGGCCTTTGAGCTCAGCTCAAGAAGGGTCACTTCTGCCGGCTGGGGCAGGTTGCCTCCAGATGAAATCCAGTCTCCCCAACCCCCGCTGTGGGCCTGTGAAAGAAGACCTTGAAGCCAGATGCTTTTCCCTTTGTGTTCTAGGATCTCAGAACAATTTAGCCATTTAGCCTCTGTTACAACTTGTTACAGCAGTGGGCGTGAGGAGGCACCATCCAAATGCTTTAGTTTAAAGAACTTACACTGCCCAACAAAAACAAAATAAACAATCCAGTCAAGAAATGGACAGAAGAATTTAAAAGACATTTCTCCAAAGAGGAAATACAAATGGCCAACAGGCATATGAAAAAATGTTCAACATCCCTTATCATCAGGGAACTGCAAATCAAAACGACACTGAGACACCACCTTACACCAGTGAGGATGGCACACATCAAAAAAACAAGCAACAGGTCCAACCACTATGGAGACCTGTGTGGAGATTCCTCACCCTACTAAAGATAGAGCTTCCAGTTGATCCAGCAATTCCACTCCTAGGGATTTACCCAAAGGACACAGAAACATCCATTCCAAAGAGCACCTGCACCCCTATGTTTATAGCAGCACTGTTTACAATAGCTAAGCTTTGGAAACAACCCAAATGCCCAAAAATAGATGACTGGATCAAGAAGACGTGGTCCATGTACATCATGGAATATTACTCAGCATTCAAAAAAGATTAACACATGCCATTTGCAGCAACATGGATGGAGCTGGAAGGGATCATGCTCAGCGAAATAAGCCAAAAAGAAAAAGAAAAATACCGGATGGTCTCACTCATAGCAGGAATCTAGAAAACCTAAATAAGGGACCAGGAAAAAGAACAACTGTAAGAAAGAAAATATCAAAATCAACCAACAGCTATGAACCAGAGACACACTGTTGCGGGGGGCAGGGAAAGGCAGGATTGGGGTCAAAATAAGGGGGTTGCAATTGTATGGGGAATATAAAAATAAAATTAAAAAAAAAAACAAGCAACAGCAAATGTTGACAAGAATGTGGTGAAAAGGAACTCTCCTGCATTGCTGGTGGGAGTGCAAACTGGTCCAACCACTGTGGAGAGCTGTGTGGAGGTTCCTCAGTCTACTAAAAATGGAGCTACCATATGACCCAGCAATTCCACTCCTAGGGATCTACCCAAAGGACACAAAAACAGTGATTCAAAAGAGCACCTGCACCCCTATGTTTACTGCAGCACTGTTTACAATAGGTAAAACTTGGAAACAACCCAAATGCCCCAAAATAGATGACTGGATCAAGAAGATGTGGTACATATACACCAGGGAATATTACTCAGCATTCAAAAAGATAAACTCATGCCATTCACAGCAATGTGGATGGAGCTAGAAGGAATGATGCTCAGTGAAATAAGCCAGAAGGAAAAAGAAAAATATCGGATGGTTTCACTTATAGGAGGAATACAGGGGAACCCAATAAGACATCAGTGTAAAAAAAAAAAACAACAGTACAAAACACAACAAAGCAAAAACAGACAATTATAAACCAGAGACATCCTGCAGGGAAAGAGGGAGAGGGGTCAGAGGGAGGGAGGGAGGCGCACGGGGGACTGAGGTGATGGTGCACGGGTGCCTTGGGGAAGGAAATTCTGTGGGGACTACACCTGAGGGGGTAGGGGGAAGCAACTATTGTTTAAAAATAAAAAAATAGGGCCTCCCCAGTGGCGCAGTAGTTGAGCGCTGGGTTGCGAAGCTGCCTGCAGCCTCTGCATAGCCGGTTCGATCCCTGGCTGCTCCCGGCCACCGGAGGAGGGTCCCACATGGCGCGCAGACCTCTCCTGCCGCCCGCTGCTCCCCTCAGCAGTGTACTTCGGTCCTTCTGCCTGCTCTGCTCCCCACTCTGGCTCTGGTGAATTCTCTCACCCTCCCGCGCTTCTGACTGTACCTGGTGCTTGGATAAATAAATAAATAAATATTAAAAAATATAAAAAATAAAAAAATAATACATTTTAAAAAATGCTTTAGTTTAGGTTTTACCAGTAGCCCTTGAGGTTGAGTGTATTTTCATTTGCTTGTGGACTAGTCGTGTTTTTCTTTTCTTTTTAAGATTTATTTATTTATGCATGCAAGAGCTGGGGTGCAGGACAGAAGTGCAGGAAGGGTGAGAGGATTCACCAGAGACAGAGTGGGGAGCAGAGCAGGTGGATCCACTGAAACACACTGCCGAGGGGAGCAGTGGGGAGACAGGAGAGGTCTGCTGCGCCCTGCGGTCAGCTCCCTGGCGAGGGCTCAAACTCAGGCCTTCACAGTGGACGCTGAGCCTTAACCCCTCAGCTACCAGAGAGGCCCCCCTGGTTCCATTTTATTTTAACAGCCTCCCACTGAAGCGTACACCCAGTGGTTTGGGGCATGGGCCTCTTCAGTCCAGAGCCCCTCGCTGCTCTTAGGAAGCTCTTGCCAGCCCTCAAGGTCTGTGCGGGGACAGCTCTGAGCGCCTCCCTGGGAACTGGCGCCTGAAGGGATTTGTGGTGGACGGAGGCTCCCGCGGAGCCGGCCCTGTGCACGGCTGGATGCTGCCCGCTCTCCATGGCCCTCGGCAGTGAGTGTTTTTTTTTTTTTCCGTTTTCTTAAATTTTATTTTTTACATCATTTTTCACTTTTGCACAATGTATGCATTTTCATCTTGGTTATAGTCCCCATGCAATTCCCAGCCCCCTTGTTTTGATCCTCCTCCCTCCTCCACCCCCTGTAGTGTGTCTCTGGTTTATAGTTGCTTGTCGATTTTGATTTTTGCTTTATTATAATTAGTCTTTTTCCTGGCCCCTTATTTAGTGTTTTTTTAAAAGATTTATTTATTTATGCATACAATGGCTGGGGTACAGGCCCCAGAGATGCCGGGAGTGAGAGGACTCACCAGAGACAGAGCGGGGAACAGAACAGGCAGATCGACGGAAGTACACTGCTGAGGGGAGCAGCGGGTGAGTCAGGGAGGTCTGCCGCGCCATGTGGGTTGCTCCCTGGCTGGTCAGGAATCGAACTCGTGCTGCAGAGGCTACGGATTACTTCATAGTGTGGTGCCTAACCCCTTGCGCCACCAAGGAGGTCCCCCTTATTTAGGTTTTCTAAATTCCTACTATGAGTGAGACCATTTGGCATTTTTCTTTTTTTTTTTCTGGCTTATTTCGCTGAGCATGATCCCTTCCAGCTCCATCCATGTTGCTGCAAATTACATGAGTTTATCTTTTTTGATTGCTGAGTAATATTCCATGGTGTATATGGACCACATCTTCTTGATCCAGTCATCTATTTTTGGGCATTTGGGTTGTTTCCTAAGCTTAGCTATTGTAAACAGTGCTGCTATAAACATAGGGGTGCAGGTGCTCTTCGGAATGGATGTTTCTGTGTCCTTTGGGTAAATATCTAGGAGTGGAATTGCTGGATCATACGGAAGCTCTATGTTTAGTAGGTCCAGAAATCTCCACACAGGACCTCCCCGGTGGCGCAGCAGTTGAGCGCTGGGTTGGGAGGCTGCCGGCAGCCTCTGCAATGCCAGTTCGATCCCTGACTGCCGGGTGAGGCGCGCAGACCTCTCCTGCCGCCCGCTGCTCTCCTCAGCAGTGTGCTTCGGTCCTTCTGCCTGTTCTGCTCCTCGCTCTGGCTCTGATGAATTCTCTCACCCTCCCGTGCTTCTGACTGTGTCCAGTGCTTGTATGAATAAATAAATAAATAAATCTTAAAAAAAAAAAAAAAAGAAGTCTCCACACAGTTCTCCATAGTGGTTGGACCAGTGTGCACTCCCACCAGCAGTTCGGAGAGTTCCTTTTTCTCCACATCCTCGCCAACATTTGCTGTAGCTAGTTTTGTTTAATATGTGCCATTCTCACTGGTGTCAGATGGTATTGTATTGTCATTTTTATTTGCATTTCCTTGATTACAAGTGATGCTGAACATTTTTTCATATGCCTGTTGGCCATTTGCATTTCCTCTTAGGAGAAGTTTCTTTTTAGCTCTTCTGCCCATTTTTTGACTGGATTATTTTCTTTGTTGTTGTTGAGTCTCATCAGCTCTTTGTAGATTTTTGTGACCAGTCCTTTATCATTAGTGTTGGGTGCAAAAATGTTCTCCCAGTCGACGGGGTGTCTCTTTGTTTTGGTTACTGTCTCTTTTGTTGTGCAGAAGCTCTTTATTTATTTATTTTTTAAAGATTTATTTATTTATTTATACAAGCACTGGGTACAGTCAGAAGCGCGGGAGGGTGAGAGAATTCACCAGAGCCAGAGCGGGGAGCAGAGCAGGCAGAAGGACCGAAGTACACTGCTGAGGGGAGCAGCGGGCGGCAGGAGAGGTCTGCGCGCCATGAGGGACCCTCCTCTGGTGGCCGGGGATCGAACCGGCGCTGCAGAGGCTGCGGGCAGCCTCACAACCCAGTGCTCAACAGCTGCGCCACTGGGGGAGGCCCATGCAGTGAATGTTCTTGACCGCATGTCCAGGGCTGGTAGGTGGACAGGGGCGGGTCATCCTGAGAGTCCACAGCAGAACCAAGTATGCGTTCAAGATACTCGAGCGTCTTGCATTTTTCCACATGAGCCTAGGAACCGAGATAGCGAAGCACACATTGTTATCCCAGCGCGGTTCAGACGGTCGGGGGACTTGCCCTCGTCACACCGGAGGACACAGGACAAGGACTGCGCTGTCCTCAGACTCTCCCTGCAGCTGCTTCCGCCACAGGAAGTGCCTGTGACACATGTGCGGTGAGCGGACCGAGGGCTTCCCAGAAGGGGCAGTGCAGCCCTGTGTCCCACCTGGGCATCTTCCTCTTTTTCGTCATCAGGGAACTCCTTGCCAGTCCAGGTGAGGAGAACAGTGTGACTTGTTCCTGCACCAGCTGATTGGAGCAGGCACAGCCAAGCCCGGCGCTGGGGCAGCACAGGTGTGAATAAAGAGGTGGCCCGACCAGATCCTGCCACTCTTATGTCTCTCTTGGCAACACCCACACAGGCGTGGGCACAGAGGCTCTCAGGCCCGGAGGACTGGAAAGCGACAGAGGCAGAGGTGAGGAGCAGAGTCGGCCTTCTGGAGAGAGAATGTCGGGCAAAGAAGGCAAAGGCTCCGCGGGGGACCCTGGCGCGGAGCCCACACTGGGGTAATGGCCCGTGGCCCGAGGGCGGGGCGGGTGGGCACAGGTGGAGGGAGTGGGGTGGGGGTACAGGGCGGGGAGGGGGGCACCGTGCTGCCCTGGCTGTGCCCCACACCCTGCCTTGGCTGAGCAAGGCGCCCCCAGCTCTGGGCGAGGCCCGGGGAGGCAGGGAGGCGCCGCTGCCAGGGAGCAGTCACAGGCTGTGCGCTGGGGTCCGGGGAGGGCTGGGGGGAGCTGGGATTTGGTTCCGGATGGCAAAGTGGCTCTCGCTGCTCATCTCTGCCGCGGGCGGCCACGCAGAAAATTCGCGGCTGCAGAGAGGCTGAGAAGACAGTGGGAGCCGCTGGGCCTGGAGCAGGTGACGTCGGGGAGAGAGGGGCGCGGGGGCTTTGGGGGCCGGGGGTGAGGTCTCCACTTAGCACCTTGAAGAGGGAGCCAGGTGGCTTCGCTTCTCATCCTTCCCGGGGAGCACGAGCAGGGCCCCGCGACCATGAAGGGAGGCAGGAGCCCTGCCACCTGCTTGCCCACAGAGTGGGGTGTGTCGAGGCTGTGTCCTCAGGGCCAGGCCAGAGCCCTGCCCTCTTGGGATGTGCTGACTCATCCCCCGCAGGGTCGGGGAAGCTGAGCACGGCTCACTCGATGTCTGTGAGGCTCTGGGGCGCAGGCCTGGACCTGCAGTGCTGCCGACGGCTGGGGACAGGCCCGTCCACACACAGACACACAGAGACAGACGCACGGACGCATAGAGACACAGGCGCAACGTGCAGCCGCCGGGTTGGGGTGCTCAGACCCCCGCTCCGATCTGGCCAGGCCTTCCCGAGTGAGCCTCGCTGGGCCCTGGCCCTCCTGCAGGGCCTGCCTTGGACCTCCATGCTGAGAGCAGAGGGACTGGAGTTCCGGGCAGCCTCAGCCCTGCCCGCCTGCCTGACAGCTCCTCTCCCCAGTGCTTGTTCTCCAGAACATTCTCCACTGCACCATGCTCGGAGAGCTTGCTCTCAGCACCACCTCCCCATAGCACCGAACCCTCCTCATTCTCCCATGGCACAGCCCAGGCCACAGTTTACCCAACTGCTCTGCACAAGCTCTGTGACATCTGAGGCAAAGTATGCTCAGGGGCTCTGGCTTCAGCCAAAGAGGGGGGCTCTCAAGAACACCCTGCAGGGCAGCCGTCGAATCCCTGCTCCTTGATTCAGGTGTGGCCTGGTGGCCTGGGAGGCGGGGCCTGGTGGGAGTGGGAGCGAGTTACAGTGTGGAGGGGCAGAGCAGCCCCGGCCCTGGTGGGGTGACCATGAGTCCCTGTGGGGTTCAGTAAGCCCAGATGGGGGCAGGCCATCCATGGCCCACTATGTCTCCCCTCCCACCCCCGCAGGATGGACTCCCTGGAGGACACGCTGCAGCGGCTGCGGGACACCTTCCGGGCGGGGCGGACACGGCCGGCTGAGTTCCGGGCAGCGCAGCTCGAAGGCCTGAACCGTTTCCTGCAGGACAACAAGCAGCTTCTGCAGGAGGCGCTGGCGGAGGACCTACACAAGGTGGGTGGTGGGTGCCTGTGGGGCCTGCACAGGGTGGGCGGTGGGGATCAGAGCCTCAACCCCTCCCTGTTTATTCCCTGGTGAGGGGCTGCTATGAGCTGCCACAGCTTGGACTCGTCCACAAAGCGCCGGGCGGGCAGGCTCAGCTGTGGTCACGTGTTGCCACTGGGGACACTGCAGGGCCTGGGGTCAGGCCACTTGTCTGAGCACCCAGGGCGGGAGCACAGGGCCTGGCCTTGGCCCAGCTCCTCAGCTCAGCGAGCAGTTCCCAGGGAACCAGCTGGGCCGGTCCTGCAGACTCCCCTCATCCCTGGTGGGCCATTGAAGCCCAAGCAGTGGGTACCCCGGGGCTGACGGTGCCCCACCCCCGTCACAGTCGGCTTTCGAGTCGGACATTTCTGAGCTCCTGTTATGCCAGAATGAGGTGGAGCTAGCCCTCAGGAACCTGCGCAACTGGATGAAGGATGAGCCCACAGCCAACAGCCTGGTGAGGTGGTGGGGGGGGGGGCGGGGCAGGGCGCTCCAGGCCAGGGTGGGCTCTGGGTGGCCCCAGGGGACCTCATGCCCTGCTGTGTCCCAGCTAACGAAGACCAGCTCCACCTTCATCCGCAAGGAGCCCTTTGGCCTGGTGCTCGTCATCGCCCCTTGGAACTACCCCGTGAACCTGACCCTGGTGCCCCTGGTGGGGGCCCTGGCCGCAGGTGAGAAGGTCCTGAACCCCATGGCTTCCCAGCCAAACAGACCTTCCCAAAGGGGTTCCAGAAATTCCACTGATATGGGGCCCAGCCTGGGCGCCTCCCGACATCTTTGCTCTCTGAGTCCAGCCCCCCTTTCCAGGGGAATGCCAGGGCACCCTCTGCTCCTCCCCCTCTCCCTCACCCCTGTGAGCTCCCGCAGGGAACTGCGTGGTGCTGAAGCCGTCGGAGATCAGCAAGGGCACCGAGAAGGTCCTGGCCGAGGTGCTGCCCCGGTACCTGGACCAGGTGAGCAGGGACTGGGCAGACCAGCGGGGACAGGTGGGTCCTTGGGGGCAGGACCCGAGTTCCTCCCTCGGTCCTGTCTCCTCTGGGTTGCGTGGCCCCGTCCGGCCTGCCCCCTCCGAGGGAAACGGGGCTGGCGACCACAGCTGCCCCCGAGCACTCCGCCCCAGGGGCCCCATCTCTACTTGCCCGCTCACCTGGGCCTGGCCCGGGTTCCCCCGCAGGTCCCCCCCCTTCACAGCCGCCTGGGCCCCTGGAGGTCTCCCCTCCCCACCTAGAGCCCCCGGCAGGGCGAGGGGGCAGTCCCTCCAGGCTCCCGGGCTGGGGTCCCAGAGGGAGCCCACCGCCCGGCCCGCCTTGCAGAGCTGCTTCGCCGTGCTGCTGGGCGGGCCCGAGGAGACGGGGCGGCTGCTGGAGCACAGGTTCGACTACATCTTCTTCACGGGTGAGGGGGCCCGGCTGGGTCCTGGGGGGACGCTGGAGAACAGGGACAGGAAGGCTATGTAGGAAGACGAGGGGGTGACTAGCGGTGGGAGAAGCCCTGATGGCCACAGCCTGGGTAGGCAGGCCAGGCTCCTGGGGCGGGTTCCGGGGTGGCAGGCCCGGACAGTCAGCCCAACGGGAGAGGCAGGAGGGGCCGGGAAGCTGACGCTGAGCATCAGGCAAAGCTGCTCAGGCATTAGGCTCAACTCCTGTGTCCCCAGGGAGCCCGCGAGTGGGCAGGATCGTCATGACGGCCGCCGCCAAGCACCTGACGCCCGTCACGCTGGAGCTGGGGGGCAAGAACCCCTGCTACGTGGACGACAGCTGCGACCCCCAGACCGTGGCCAACCGCGTGGCCTTTTTCCGCTACTTCAACGCCGGCCAGACCTGCGTGGCCCCCGACTACGTCCTGTGCAGCCCCGCCACGCGGGAGCGGCTGCTGCCCGCGCTGCAGAGGGCCATCACCCGCTTCTTCGGCGAGGACCCCCAGCGCTCCCCCAACCTGGGCCGCATCATCAGTGAGAAGCAGTTCGGGCGGCTGCAGGGCCTGCTGGGCTGCGGCCGCGTGGCCATCGGGGGCCAGAGCGACGAGGGGGACCGCTACATCGGTGAGCCCGGCCTCCCCCCTCCCCCGGCCCTGGGCTCGGGCCCCACGCTGGAGGCCGCGTGCAGGCCCCCCGGGAACCCGGCCCGGGGCTCCCAGGGCGCCCCGCCACGTCCCTGCTGCGTCCCGGGGGCTGAGCCGTCCCTGCGCCCGCAGCCCCCACGGTGCTGGTGGACGTGAAGGAGACGGAGCCGGTGATGCAGGAGGAGATCTTCGGGCCCATCCTGCCCATCGTGACCGTGGGGAGCCTGGACGAGGCCATCGAGTTCATCAACAGACGGGAGAAGCCGCTGGCCCTGTACGCCTTCTCCAGCAGCAGCCAGGTGCGGCTCGGGCCTGGCCGGGTGCAGGCACAGCGGGGCTCTAAGCTCACACACTTGCCACGAGCTCTCCTTTCACAGCCCACCTGGGAGTGTTAGGGCAGCAGCTGCCTCCAGCATGACTCAGATCCAGGCCCTCTGGATGATGGGAGCCCAAGCCCTGCAGTGCCCGGCTGGCCAGCTCTCTGCCCTGGCCTGCCCTGCCCCTGCAGAGCCCCTGTCTGAGACCGTGCCACGGTTTCCTCCGGGTGGGACAGAGCATGGCTGTCCCACTGTCTGCGCCTGTTTGCTATCCTGATTGTCCTGTATTAAGGTCATGGCCTCCCCCCGGCGCAGGGAGTCCAGGAGGGGCCGAGTTTGTGCAGTCAGGGATGGAGGGGGGGAGGCTCCCCTGCTCCTCCAGAGGATGCCCGCTCCTCTCCTGCCCCCAGGTAGTGAGCCAGGTCCTGGACCAGACCAGCAGTGGCAGCTTCACTGGCAACGATGGCTTCACCTTCCTGACGCTGCTGTCCCTGCCGCTGGGGGGCGTCGGTGAGTCCCCAACCTCCCTGCCTTCCCTCACCCTCCAGTCTCCTCCAGCCTTCCCCCAACCCCGTGGCCAGGCCCAGGAAGCTGCACTTTTGCCTTCGCTCCCTGTCTGCCTTGGTCCAAGCCCTGAAAGTCTCAAACTTCAGTTTCCCTGTCTGCAAAGTGGGGCCGGGCTACCCCCAGCTCCTGCCAGCTGGGGCCTCCAGCCAGGGCAATGGGCTGCCTGACTCAGGCGCTGACTTCTGTGCCCATGCAGGCAACAGCGGGATGGGAAGATACCACGGGAAGTTCTCTTTTGACACCTTCTCCCACCACCGCTCCTGCCTGCTCGCCCCCCCAGGCCTGGAGAAGCTCAACGAAATCCGATACCCCCCCTACAGTGACAGAAATCAGCAGCTGATCCGCTGGGCTGTGGGGACTTGGAGCTGCACCATTCTGTGAACACCTGGCTGACTCCAGCCACCCCACCCCACCAGGTGCTCAGTGGTCCCCGCGAGGCAGACGTCCCAAGGAGGAGTGCAAAGGTCCTGCCCCAGGGCCCGTCTGAACAGACCCCCGCCGGCAGGACCCCTGGCCCCTGGGTGCAGCTCCTTTCAGGGCCAAGTCCCCTCTGCAGCCTCCCTGACCCTCTCTTTGAATATGTCTGGTGATGGAGAAGTCACCCTCATAAGGTTGGGGAGTGCTTGTGGTTAGAAAGGACTCACTTGTTTTAGATTTACAAATAGGCTCCCCCAATACAGAGCAATTTCTAACAGTTCCACTCACGTCTGGTTTGGAGATCTGGGTTTGTCTAACCTGAAGTGATCTGATCTTGGATCCAGAGCTGGCCAACTGGCGGCGTCTGCCTGAAGTGCCTCATTAACAAGAACTCGCGCCGAGTGTGGAGTTAACGGGAATGTGTGCAGCAGTTGATTTGTGATGTCTGCTAGGGGCATGGGAGGGGCCATGCACATGCTGGTCACAGCTGTCCTAGAAGATGGTCAGGGAGGGTAGAATATACATCTGGCTATTTCATCTGACATATGAAGAAACTCAAGCCTAGAGACAGGATGGGGGTGAATTAAACTTACACAGGAAAAGAGAGCAGAGTTGAATGATGGTGGGCTTCCTGGGAAATGCAGGGCGCGGGGCCAGTGAGCAGAGCACATCTGGTCCGTCATGCCCAGCCCCTGCTCCTTTCTCTAGACTCTCCCTGGGACCAATCCGGCTTCAGTGGCTTCCTCTCTGCTCAGAGAGACGTGAAAACTGGATTAGTAGTATCAGGGTGGGATGAGGCAGAGGGAAGACGGAAGTACGATTCTCCTGCCACCCTGAGAGTTGTTAGGGCGACAGAGCCCAGGGAGGCTCAGCGTGGACTCAGAAAAGGTGCTTAACAGGGACGTATTGATGACAGAAGGAAGGATGAAGACGGAAGTGAGAGGATAGAAGGATGTTTGCGTGGATGGATGGGTGGGTGGATGGATGGGTGGCCGGGTGGGCGGGTGGGTGGATGGAAGAGTGAGTAGATGAACGGGAGGGTGGTGGACGGATGGCAGGTGGAAGGAGAGGGGTGACCAGGCGCCAGAGACACAGCCAGACCCCGGCTGAGATGCTGGATGGTCAGGCGGGAGGCTCCACAGTCACTGGGCAGTGGCTGTCGGGTCACATGGCTCTCCTGGGCCAAACACTACAATTTTGTGGGTTCACTCAGGTCCTGATCCTTCTTTGGGTCTCAGTTTCCCCAGCTGCAGTGAGGGAGCGGGACCCACCGACACCCACAACATCGCCCTCGCCCGCCGTCACGCTGGGGTCTGCCGCGGCTGGGCCCGTTTTTCACCGGGGCTGCCACCAGGGCTGGTCGTGAGCCCTCCTCCCTTCGCGGGCAGGCGCCGCGCCCGCTGGGCACGCGTTCTCTCGCCCCCGCACAGTAGCCAGGCCGAGGGTCAGCCAAGGGCGCCTCCAGCCTGGGGGCTCAGCGGGGCCGCTCGCTGTCAGCTGACACGGGCGGAGAGGGGCCAGGGAGCCCTTGAGCCACCGCAGGTCCAGCAGGTCCAGCCCCGCGAAGCCATCGGCAGGGATTCGCCGACATCTTGGATCAGCAAGCCGAGAGGAACAAACTTTGCTTAAAAAAGTAAAGAAAAGGCTTATTTATTTATTTATTTATTTATTTTTAAAGAAAAGGCTTATTTAGAGGCGGGAAGCAGGACTCCCAGGCTCGCGTGCGGGGAGGGGCAAGGAAGCCGCTCGGGCGAGCGTCTTAGCGTTTCCCTCCCAGCCCAGGGTCTTGTTCGCTCAGGTGTTACTGTTTCCGTTCAGGCTCCTGGGCCTTCTGACCTCGCTCTGGGGCACGCTTTTGTTAGCACCTCTTGGAAGGTGCTGTCCTCCCTCCGACGCCTCCTGAAGTCCCGAAGTCCCGGGCGCACCGTCCCTGCGGCGGCCTGGTGGCCCCGGCCTGCCCTGGCCCCGCCACCGCCACGCTGTCTTCACCGCGAGGACAGACACACGTCGGCACAGACACGTCGGCACAGACGTGAGCACACAGAGCCTCAGACCCGCACACGCGCTGGGTAGGGGCTGCGGCTGCTGTTTCTGGGGGTGCTGGCCTGGCTCCCTGACGTCCTTCTATAAACACCCTCTGAAATGGGGAAAATGGACCCCAGCCAAGGGAAGTGAAACTTTCCAGGACATCTCTACTGCTGTCCTCCCCAGAGTGGGGGCCAGCGCCTCCTGGCAGGAAGTGTGCTGGTCCCCAGCAACCCCCAAAACAGCCAGATCTGCTGAGCAGGCCTTTCCTTCCTCCCCGGGCACCTTGGGCCCAGTCAGCAGAACCCCACGTTTGCAGTGGGCCTCCCAGAGTCCAGCGTGAGAACCCCCCCACCGCGGGGAGGGAGGGGGCAGGGAGGGTGGCACACTTGGGCTCACCCCACCCCCTCCCACCACCTCACCCCTCATGTACAGCATGGGGGGAGGGAGTCTTGGCCAAGTCCAAGTCCTTCAACCTCCTGGAGCCCAGGGCTGCACCTGCGGGTCTGAGTGACAAACAGCTGCCCCGGGGCCTTGCGCCCAAGGATCCCGTGACCCCAGGAGGTCTCCGCCTCCTTGACCGAGACTCTTGCTCTAGGAGGGAGCGGGCCCTGGGGAGACGTGTCAGGGGACCCAGCCTCACGCTTCACCCGCTCCCAGTCACTGGACCCCTACGGCTGGGCCTGGTTTGGAGCCGGGCCGGTCCAGAGACTAGTCTGGCAGTAGAGCAGGCTGGGCCCAGATGCCTGGGAGGCCCAACGCCAGGGCTGGGTGCCTGGCATTCAGGGGGGAGCGGTGGGACTTTCTCACTCTTATTGCAACATTGTGTTTTATTTTGAGATGTATTTTACTCAAAACAACTTTAGGGGGTGGGGAGCACCTCTTTTATGTGATGGAGGACCAGAGGGTCTGAAGCTGCCCACCTGTCTCCCTTCCAGAGGCTAAGCCAGCGCAGCCCCTGGGAGGGATTTCTGCACCAGTTTTCAAGTTTATTGAACAAATGCTTAGACTGTTGGCTGTGTGCCAGGCGCTGCTTCTCAAGTGCTGTTAACTGTTTAATTTAAACCTCAGGGTGATCCCTGGAGATGGTCTATGATCCTGTTTTACACACGAGGAAGCTGAGGAACAGCGAGGTCAAGCGGCTTGCTCAAGGTCACACAGCTAGCAAGGATTTGAACCCAGGCCTCACAGTCTGTGCCCACTGCTGCTGGTTGCCCCTGCAACGACGGGCGTCTTTTTAAGGCTGCCAGCGTCTCTATTTCCAGGCCCAGAACTGACTGAAATCACTCGTGCAACTCCTCTGGGGTCGCCCCCCACCCCCAGGCCAGGCCTGGGCCAGGGTCTGCTCGACAACCTCTGTCCCGACTCTTCGCAGGACCGAGACTTCTGGCCTCTAGGGCCCGGCGCGCCCATCTTCCAGATGTTCAGCCGCGAGGACGTGTTGAAGGAGGGGGTGCCCATGGTGCACCCTGTGTTCATCAAGGAGGCCGCCTACTACGAGAAGGGCATCGCCTTCATCCAGACCAAGAAGCTCTTGTTCTCCGTGCCCTCCATGCCCACCCTGCCCACGCTGGACCCCGCCCCGGGTCCCTCACCCCATCCCTAGCCCTACCACCATAGCTGCCCGGCCTCAGCCTCCCATCTGAACAGGTCCCGAGGCCCAACCTGAGCCCAGCGACGCCCCTGTACCCCTGCTGTCTGCCACGTTCCTTCCCATGCCCCCACTCGGTGCCTGCTCACTTCTATGAAGTGGAAGCTGCCAGGGCCGGCTCCTGCTCTCCATCTGCGCGGCCCCTCCCTGTGGCCTCAGGCGTGGCCTCCGACACGGCGTGTGATAGCGCCAGGGTGGCGTCCCTGTGCCCACCTCGTCCATCAGCACCCAAGGGCAGACACCAGGGTCTGGGGAAACTGTCCTGGGGCCAGAAGAGGGACGTTCCGAGGAAACACCCCCTGGGAGGCATCCTGACCCCCCTTGTCCCTGGGGCCAGAGACTCGGTCTGGGAGAGAAATGGGTGTCCATACCTGTGCACGGATGTGTGGTGTCCACACGTGGGCCCCTGCACCTCAGCACCTTGGCTGTTCTGCAGGGAAGGGAGTGTGGCCGGCACCAAGCCTACCCGGCATCCAGGTGTGCCTGCGGGGTGAGCCAGCTTCACAAGGCTCTCCCCACCCAGAGCAGCCCGCCTAGGTGCTAAGGAAGGGCACTGGGCAGTCCTACCTGGGGGGCCTCCCCTCTGCCTGCCCCCCAGGCCGCCCACATCACCATCAGGGTGGGGGAGGCAGTGGTGGGGGTCCTGCTGCTGGGCCCCCAGTCCTGAGCCTGTGCTCCCTGCCAGGGCACCAAGGCAACTAGGCAGGCAGGGCAGAGCCTCATGCGCCCCAGCCGGCAGAGTGGAGGTGCTGGCCTACGGGGGGACCAGGGCTGAGAGCCCAGCGCGCTGGCCCCGCCTCTTGCCCAGCCCAGCCCATCCATCTCCCCGCGGCCATGGCTGCCACATGCCTCCTGCTATTGAGCGCTGAGATGAGAAGGTGTGAAGGATCTGGGGGCGCCAGGGACAGGCTGGCAGGCAAGACAGATGAGGGGGCAGGGGGCCAGTCGGCGCCTCGGGCAGGAGAGACAGACCGGCCACGCGGGGCTGCGCAGGGAGGCGCACCTGTGTGTGTGGTGTGTGCGTGAGGGGCCGGGGAGCCTGCCTGTCGTGCACACGGGAGTGCAGAGCCAGCGGCGTGAGCAAGGGTGTGCTGGCGTTGCCCATTGCACAGACCAAGGCGTGTGCAAGTGCACGCACACACGCACAGGTGCACTGAGCTGGACAAGCACTGGCGAGTCCCCCCCCGTGGGTCCTGAGATGGGGTGGCTCGCAGGACCCCCGAGAATCTCCCCCACGGCACAGAGACCCCGCCCCTGGCCTGCACCGCCCGGGCGGGCGCCGTCCTCCTCCCGGACTGCACGCGGGTCTGGGCCAGGCTCCCCGCGGGCTCCTTCCCACCTGGGCAGGCAGGGATACGGGCACGGGGTGCCGCACTGGTGGGCATCCAGAGCTCAAGGGAGGAGGGTTCTGGCCCGGCTCTGGGCTCTGGGGGAGTCTGGGGGGGCCCTGCAGGTCACACACAAGAGAAGCGGCCCTTCCAATGCCCCGCGCCTCCGTGTCTCCAGCACGACCCCGCTCCTGACACCCCCGGAGCCTGACTCTGGAGGCCAGCTGTCCTTGGGAACCCCACCTGAGCATGCCTGGCCCCCCTGAGGTGGCCTCATCTCGGGCGTGGCCCTGGGCTAGCTGTGAAGTTGGCCCCCAGAGGGTCTCGTCAGATAACCCGCCTGGACCAAATGGCCAAGCGCTGTCAGAGGAGCGTGGCCGCCCGGGGGTCCGGCCCTCTGCCTGTCTCACCAGTGACCTGGTGGCCGCCGAGGGCCCCGCCCTGGACGGCAGGGGCAGCCTGGAGAAGGTGCCTGGCCAGGCTGGGGAGGACGGTCCCCAGAGGCCTCTTGCCTGGACCCCCTCCCTTGCTAGGGGGATTGTGTGGGTACCCCAGGGTGGGTGCGGGCTGCTGCTCCCCAGGCTGGGCCGGCCCCCGCAGGCAGAGGAGGCGGCGCAGGGAGTTCAGCTGGGAGGACGGAGGGTCTCCGGGCACCGGCCTCCCTCGCGTGGCTCTTTGGGCCAAGCGGACAGGAGGGCCCCCACTTCCTGCGCCCAGCCGGGGGATTCGCTCCTGCGGGACCAACTGCCGCCCATTTCCACTCAGACTTCCAAGCGAGTCCACACCAGCCGCCCTCAGCCTGGCCAGGCCCCGGCCCGGTGAGAGGACACCCCCTCTGCCCTTCAGTCACCATCCCCCCAGGCCCCTCGGCCAGCCAGGCCGGGGCCCCTGCGGACCACCCTGCCCTGCCCGGGCTGGCCATTGATCAGGAACGGCTGGGGGGCTCTGAACTGGGGAGGGAGGGAGCCAGGCGAGGGCCGGGAGGGGGAGGAGGCTCGGCAACGTCAGCACCACCCCCCTGCCTCATCGCACAGCCTAGCCTGGAGCGGGACCACCCAGCAGTGGCCTCGCCAGCCCGCCTGAGTCGGAGAAAGGCGCCCGCACTCCGAGGGTCCTGCCTGCAGAGAGCAGGTGCTGGCCCCGGGGGGACCAGGACCTGGGCGGCGGGAGCGGAGGGCGGCCTGCCCACGCCCAGGCTCCGGGAGTGCCCGCGGGAATGGAGCCCGAGGCCAGGAGTGGCTGAGCACCCCTCCTGTGGCAGGGCCTGGGTGGCACCCCCAGCTGAGCGGAACTTCCAGCAACCGGACATCGGGGTGTCCCCATGGCAGGTAGGGTTCGGGCATCGCAGGCACCCTTTGGGGGTGGGGGCTCTGGCCCAGGGTCAGCGGGTAGGACAGGGCGGGGACAGGGGCTGGGGACCCAAGGAAAGGGGGGCGGGGGCCCCCATGCTGGAGCCTCAGGTTCCACACTTCAAGTACAAGAATTGGGGTGCTGACAGGCAGGGGCACACAGCCACTTCCCCGAGGGAAAGGCTTATCAGCTGCGAGTGCCCCGGGCCCGTCCCTCCCCTCTTACCCGAGTAGCAAGGTGGGGAGCTGGACACGAAGCCTCAGCTCCCCCCAGCCCTGAGTCCTCGCCCGCGGGAAACTCCCACCTGGTGCCTGTGCGAGCGGCTGGCCTGGGGCAGACAGGCCCCTCCCCGAGAGGCTCGGCGCGCTGGCCGGGATGGCCGGGGTGGGCCGCGGGAGGCGTGGGCGCCGGAGAGCTGCCTATGGCTACCCTGGACCCCAGGACGCCTGAGCTGGCCCCTCGGGACTGGTCACTGTGGGCCGGGGGGCTGCTTCTCCAGGTGACAGACCTGCCCCGGGGCCCTCCGACGGCCTGGTCCCAGGTGCTGGGGCCGTCTCCCTTCGCGCCCTCTGGGGGCCTGTCCACCCCCCTCACTGCAGAGCCCCCAGGGATCTGGTGAGCTGCCGGTGGCACTTGGGGCTGCTAAGACGGGGCCTCGGGCCTGGGCCCCACGCCCCCGGGGCTACAGGGGGCGGCCCTGCCTCGGTAGCACCTTCGGTCTCCCTCCCCCAAGCCTCCCCCAGCACCCGGCTGTCTGTCCGTCCATCCGCCCCACACCGAAGTCCGTCCCTGCCCCAAGGCTTCCCGCGGCCCTCGCCGCTCCCGTGGTTGCTACAAACTCACAGTCTGTTTTTCGGGGTTTTTTCTTTCAATTTAAAAGCCCCTCACTGTGGGGAAACATACATCCGGCCATGTTGCCGGTTTTCTGGGTCCCGGCCGCGGCATCCCGCACCTTCCCGCACCTTCCCGCCAGCCTCCCCGGGGCTTTGTGCGGAAGTGGGCTTGCTGGGTCACGGGGAGTCTGTGCCCTGGGCTCCGACTTCCCGGCCCTCACTGACACGTGCCATTTCTGGGGATCGTCCTTGGCAGCAGCCTCCCTCGTGGGGGTGAAGCTGTGCTGGGTAGCGTGGCGGTTTTTTACTAGAAGGGGCGGGTGGCAACGCTTCTGGCCGAGGCCGGGCTGCGGGCCAAGGGGGGCGGCCAGAACAGAGATGTGGGGGCGCCTTCTGGAGGAAGGACCAGGGCAGGTTCTCGACGTCAGAGATGGAAAAGAGTAACTGGTGGTGATGGGGGCGCCTCTCGGCTCAGCTCTGCGGCACCAGGCCCTGGGGCCCCCCGGGAGCCCCCAACCCCACCCTCACACACACTGTCGTCCATACCGGAGTTGGTTAGGACAGGCCTACCGTGTGCCAGGCCCCATGTGTGTCCTGGTGGCGCCTCACACCGGCCCCGAGGCAGGAATAAGAAACCCTGTGACAGATGAGGAAACCAAGGCTCCAGAGGTGAATAAAAATTGCTCAAAGATTCCCTGGGAGAAAGCAGGGCTCTGGCCCTGGCCACCGGCAGCTTGCTGGGGAAAAGACTCAGGAGCATTCACTTCAGGTGATGCTGATGTGGGGGTGCTGTGGGAACGCAAGCCTGGCAGTCAGGGAGGGCTTCGTGGAGGAAGAGGCACCTAGGAGCAGCCTGAAGGATGAGGGCCGGCAGGGTGAGGAGCGGGTGTGACTGAGGCGAGCAGGAGCTCCTCCCCTCTCCTCCAGGCTTCCTCTCCGCTGGCCGAGGGGTGCTTGCCCCCTCAGAGGCCTATGCCCTGCCGGTGACCGGCTCCAGCTGGGAGCCCCGCCTGGGCTCGTCCTTCTCATCAGGCCCTGCTGCCGGATCCCCAGGGCCACACGCCATGGCCGAGCCCACTGGGCAGGGTCCCAAGAACCCATGCGTGTCCGGCGTGACAGTCCAGCTGGAGATGAAGGGCCTGTGGGAGGAATTCAACCAGCTGGGCACGGAGATGATCGTCACCAAGGCCGGCAGGTAGCAGCGGCCGGGGTGGGCTGGGGCCAGGCTGCAGCTGCCTCGGGAGTCTAACACCCCCTCCCGCAGGAGGATGTTCCCCAACTTCCAGGTGAAGATCCTGGGCATGGACACGCTGGCCGACTACGCCCTGCTCATGGACTTCGTGCCGCTGGACAACAAGAGATACAGGTCCGGGCGGCGATGGGCTGGGGCAGGGCCCAGGCAGGAAGTGGCCGGGACCCGAGCTCCCGGGAGGGAAGGGTCGGTCTGAGCCGGGACGGGGTGGTGTCTCCTGGGGCAGCCAGGAGAATCCCGAGGGAAGAAGGTGCCCAGCTCGGGGCAGCGGTTGGAGAGGGCGGCGGGCCAGCCTGGGCAGTGGCGTGGCCGAGCAGGACGGCAGCACAGCCCAGGGCTGGGCCGCGTCCCCCGAGCGCTGGTTCCCGGCGCACAGGGCCAGGCGGCATCCGGCCTCCCTCGGGCCAGGGCGGGCTTAGGTGCAGGCCGCAGAGGGGGGCAGTGAGCGCAGACGGGGCGCCCTGGCTCCCTGCTCTGCTCCCCAGGTACGCCTTCCACAGCTCGGCCTGGCTGGTGGCGGGCAAGGCAGACCCGGCCCCGCCCGGCCGCGTGCACTTCCACCCCGACTCGCCCGCCAAGGGCGCGCAGTGGATGCGCCAGATCGTGTCCTTCGACAAGCTCAAGCTGACCAACAACCTGCTGGACGACAACGGCCACGTGAGGCCCGGGGCACAGCGGGAGGGGCCGGCAGCGGGGGCGGGGCCGGTGGCGAGGAAGCCTGGAGCCAGGCGGACCAGAACTGCGGTGGCGATGGCCTCGGGGCCCTCGTCCCTGCCGGCCGCTGGCCCGATGGGTGGGGGCCCGGGTTGTGGCTGCAGAGACGGTGGAGGGAGCGGCAAGGGCACAGGCCTGGGGCTGGAGAAGGCCGAGCGCGTGGGGCAGTGCAGGGTGCAGGGAGGCTGCTGGGCGGCCGGCGAGGGGCGAGGGGCGAGGCGGGTGAGCTGGAGCTGACACGAGGCGGCTGCTGTGTGAAGAATGGAGAAAGGGGCAGGGGGTGGGTGGGGGCAGCGGAGGAATCACAGCCCAAGGACGACGGTGAGGGGGAGAGGGGTCAGGTTCTGGAGAGTTCTGAAGGGGAGTCCGAGGCGGGTGTGGGTGTGAAAGGCGGAGCAGCGAGGCGCCTGGATGCACCAGGGCCTGCGGCAGAACTGCACCCCCTCGGGTTCAATGCCCGCACCGGAGGGGCGGAGGGGCGGCCTCCCCGCCGGGGGCGAAGGGTTCGCTGCCCCTCCCCACCCCCTGTGCCCCACAGATCATTCTCAACTCCATGCACCGCTACCAGCCCCGCTTCCACGTGGTCTTCGTGGACCCGCGCAAGGACAGCGAGCGCTACGCCCAGGAGAACTTCAAGTCCTTCATCTTCTCAGAGACCCAGTTCACGGCCGTGACCGCCTACCAGAACCACCGGGTGCGTGGGCGGGGGCGCGAGGCCTGGAGCCCTCTCCTGGGGCGAGCGTGAGGCCCGAGGCTCCTGCCCCCGCGTGCACACGGGCCTCCGCTCTCCTCCCCTTCCTGGGACGCGGGCGTCTCTGCCCTCGCCTACGAGCTCCGTGGTTCCGGGGCTGGGGCCCAGGGAGCCAGGGCCTGCAGGTCGGGGGTCCAGGGAGGCCAGAGTGGCCGAGTCAGGGGCCCCACAGCCTTGTGCTGGCTCAGAGCTGGCCCATAACTACACCTTCTCCCCTGCAGATCACCCAGCTGAAAATCGCCAGCAACCCCTTTGCTAAGGGCTTTAGGGAAAGTGACCCGGATTCCTGGTACTGCCCCGACAGCTCTGCCCAGCTGCCCTAACCACACCGCACCCCCGTTCCCCGAGGCCCCAGCTCCTGACTTGCCCCAGGCTCCCACTGCCTGATTCTCACCATGACCCTCAGGCCTGGGTCCTTCCCCTTGACCCCAGGCCCATTTTCAGGGCTGTGTCTCCGCGCCCGCTGCTCAGCATCTCTGCCCGGAGCCGTGGCAGCCTCAGTCCGGGCCTGCTCAAGGGCTCCACCGAGCAGGACAAAGGTCAGCTTCCAGGCACAGGGGTCCAGCCCTGCACAGTGGGCAGGAAGTGAGGGGACAGGCCACAGACACTTCAGGAAGGAGCTTTGACATGCTCAGGGAGCCCCCTGGGCACCCATGTGAACAGAGAGAAGCCAGAAGTTTCTAAGACAATGTGTGGGGGGGAACCAAGGCAGAGAACAGGACCGGGCGTGTCAGGTGGGCTTCCTGGAGGAGGTGGTTCCTAAGCCAGGCCTTGGGGGACTGGGAAGGGTTTGCACAGAGGGAGAAGGTGGGTATAAAATTCCAGGTAGAGAGAAGAACAGAGCAAAGGCAGAGTGGGGGGGCGACTGGAACAGGGGAGCAGGGAAGAGGAGAGGGCAGGCCAGGGTGAGGGCTGAGGACGTGAGGGAGGTCTGGGGTCCACTCAGACCATTTCCTCCCTCACACCCCAACAAAGGTCCAGGCTCCACCTCCAGGACCCCTCTCAGGCTCCACCATCAGCTGCTGGCCCCCCCTGAGGCTCTGCTGGCTCCCGTCACCTGCCGGCCCCTCACCTACCAGGACCTGTACCCCGGAACCTCAGGCCCCCTCAGGGTCCCAAGGGCCCGACCAACACCTTACCCCCTCTCCAATATTCAGGCTGACAGGGATCAGGGGGGCCTCGCCCTCCCGGCTGGGCTGGGGCTCCTGTCCCCTACCACCGTGTGCCTGGGGCGCAGCCAGGAGCCTCAGTGACTGCAGCCCAGCGGACAGAGCCCTCTCCCCTGGGCCCCACCCCTAGCCCCCCTCTGCGGGGTCCCTGTGCTCCTCAGAGTCGTCGCAGGTGGAAGGTGCCTCCCCAGAGCCATCGCCAGGCTGGAACTGTGCTCTGAGGAACCAGCCCCCCACCTCCAGGCCTGCCCCCTCTGCCTTGGGGGACACCCCTCCAAACCTGCTTGATCTGCCCCTGGCCCCTCATTAAACCATTGTCACGGGTGGTCCACGCGCTTCTGTCCTCTGAGGTGGTGGCGAGGGTCTGAGGGCGCCGGGACCCCAGCGTCTAGCTGCGGGGAGGCTGCGCCGCGCCCGCGCGCCCCGACCGGCCCGAACCCGCCCGCGGCAAAGCCGGGGCCGCCCCTCCGCCCGGGCGAGGAGCCGGGACGGCGCCGGCGGCGGGTCCGCGGAACCTGACGGGCCGCGCCGCGGGCCCAGCGCGGGTGGGGAGGAGTTTGAGGGTCCCGGGGAGTATATCTAAACCAGCGCCCCCGGGGGACGCGGGCAGGGGGCGCGGGGGCAGGACGGAGCGGGGCGCGGCGGGGGGAGGGCCGGGAGGGGCGGGGCCGGCGTCGGGCCGTGGGACCCCGCTGCGGGCGGCCCGCGCACCCCCAGGAGAGAGCAGGGAGGGCGCGCACGGGCGGCCGGGCCGGGCGCCCCGGGGACCCCCACGGCCGGCTCTGCACGTCCCGGGGCGCGTCCTGCGGGGCCCTCAGGAGAGGGGCCGACAGACGCGGGCGCAGGCACGTGGCGCCCCGCGGGGCTCCAACAGCCCGACGCCCCGAGTCCCGGAGCAGCGGCCAGAGGGGCGGGGCTCGGCCGCGCCCCCGCCCCGGCCCCGCCCCGGCCCCGCCCAGGACCGCCCCTCCCGCCGGAACCCCGGCCCGTCCCCACGCTTCCGGCCCGCCCCTGCCGCTCGCGGAGAGGCCGCTGCTCCGCGCCGCCCCGCCCTGGCCCCGCCCCACCCCTATAGCCCCGCCCACCCTCCTGCCCACGCCCCACCCATGGCCACGCCCCGCCCCGCCCTGCTCGCATGGCCCCACCCCTGGTCACGCCCCGCCCTGCCCTCCTGGCCCCGCCCCGCCCGCCCTCCTGGCCACGCCCCACCCTCCTGGACACGCCCCACCCATGGCCACGCCCCGCCCGCCCTGCCCGCATGGCCCCGCCCCGCCCGCGTGGCCACGCCCCATTCTCCGAGGCCCCGCCCCGGCCGCGCCGGCGCCCTCGGGAGCCCCCGGGCGGGGCGGGGCGTCCGGGCCGACTCCCGCCGCGGCCCCGCCCCTGCCCTCGGCGTCCCGCGGCGCCCTGGGTGTCCCGGCGCGCCCGGCCGGACATGCCGGCGGACTTCCTGTCGGCGGAGAGCGAGCGGCGCTGCCGCCGGCTGCTGGCGGGGGCCACGGCCCGGCTCCGCGCGCGGCCCGCGGCGGCCGCGGTGCTCGTGCCGCTGTGCTCGGTGCGCGGGGTCCCGGCGCTGCTCTACACGCTGCGCTCGCGCCGCCTGCGGGGCCGGCACCGCGGCGAGGTCAGGTACGCGGCGCGGGCGCCTCCTTCCGCGGCGGCTCGGGCCGCCGCCGCCCGCCGCGGGGCTGTGCGGGGAGCGCGGCCCCGCGGGCCCCCGGGCCGGCCGCGTCTCCCCGGGCGGCGCGCGCCCCCTGGCGGCCACCGCGGGAGACGCGGCCCCGCCGCAGAACGCGGGGCTCCCGGCGCCGCCCCGGCGGGCGCGGGGCCCCTGGGGTCAGCGTCCTAGGGGGGCGGGGCCTCCATACGCAGAATTTGGGTGCCTCTCCCCCTGACTGCACCGCCCAGGACGGCAGACTGAGCCTGGAGCAGCCACGTGAGGCCCGAGGGGCAGAGGCGGCCGGGCTGGGGGCCTCTGCAGCAGCCCCGCCTGCCCGCCCGGTGCCCCCCGCGGCCCGAGGCCTAGACTCCTGCCGTTCAGTTTCCCAGGCGGCAAATGCGACCCCACAGACCAGGACGTGGTGCACACCGCCCTGCGGGAGACCCGCGAGGAGCTGGGCCTGACGGTACCCGAGGAGCAGGTGTGGGGCCTCCTGCGGCCTCTGCACGACAAGGTGAGCCCCAGGCGCCGGCCACCTGCCTGGGCCTCCTCCCGCCCCGCCACAGCTGGGCGAGGAGGCCGGGCTGCTCTCCTCCCCTGTCACAGGGGACACTGAGGCTCAGGTCAGGGGGCTGAGGGCTGAAGAAGGCCGCTCAGAGTGGAGCGGGATGGAACGACAGGCTTTTAGGGCCGTGGAAGTAGGGGAACATCGTCCTCGGTGCAGGAACAGCCTGAATGGCCCAGTGCACTTGGGGGCGGGGTTAGTCGGTGTGGCTGGAGTGAGCGCAAGGCGGGAGCAATGGGGCTGCCTTGGCTCTTCTTGCCAAAGGCCTCTGGGTGGCAAGCTAGGGTCTTCCTCGCAGGCTCCGCCTCCCCTGAACACCTGCCCTCCTCTCACCCCAGCGAAAGGCCACCGTGGTGCCAGTGCTGGCTGGTGTGGGCCAACTGGATCCCCAGAGCCTAAGGCCCAACCCCAGTGAGGTGAGCAGGGGAGCAGGGACGCTGGGGGGCAGGGTGTCCCAGTGGAGGAGGCACAGCGGCCAGTCCCTGTCTACCCTCTTGCTGCTTCCTGCCCACAGGTGGACGAGGTGTTCGTGCTGCCCCTGGCCCATCTGCTGCAGGCCCAGAACCAGGGCTACACACACTTCTGCAAGGGTGGCCACTTCGAGTACACAATGCCTGTCTTCCTGCACGGGCCACACCGTGTCTGGGGGCTCACGGCTATCATCACAGAGTTCACCCTGCAGCTGCTGGCACCTGACACCTACCAGCCCCGCCTGGCCAGCCCCAAGCTGCTCAAGGGCTGAGGGCCTGGCCCTCGCCTGCTCTTGCCTCTGTCCTGCAGGCCGGCTGCACTCCAGGACCGAATAAAGAGGTTGTACCGACTCTGGAGCAACTGTCTTCTGTACCGGGACCCTGACCACGGGCAGGCCCCACTGGACAGCTTCTGGCTGGGGCGCCTCTGTCCAATCACAGTTACCCACAGCAGCAGGCACTCCCTGTGTGCCAGATTCTCAGTGCCGTGTGGGGGCCGGTCATGACCCTGGCTGCGGGAGGCCAGGGCTCAGGGAGCATAAACACCTTGCAGGGGCCACTGGAAGCTGGGATTTAACCACGTCCTTTGACTCCAGAGCCCCAGCTCTTAGCCCCTGCGCCGCACAGGTCCTCCCACCGGCGTGCCTGGCTGCCCGAGCGGGCGGCTGCCATCTGCAGGCATCCTGCACGTTACTGCAAGTCCCAAGAGGCTGAGCAGCCCCCAGGCAGCAGCTAGATGCTGCCCTCCCTTCTGCAGGGAAGCGGGGTTCAATTCAGAGGAGACCTTGTGCTGCGTGGGGACAGCCGATGACCTTCTCCGCCACCAGTGAAGACGCGAGTCCAAATGAATTTGCACTGGGGCGAGGCCGGGGAGCGCCGTCGAGAGCCTCTGCCTTCCACTCGCCCAGCCCAAGCCCTCACGATGAACAAGGGCCCAAAAAGTAGCGCGCAGTTGTGTTTTCGCTTTTACAGACGAATAAGTTGGCGCTGGAAACAAGCTGCCCTGGTAGCAGGGAACACGCGCACCAGCCAGTGCATCCTCAGGGAAGGGGAGGCCGTCCTGGGAAGAGGTTCTGCTTGCAGCACTCCCAGCGTTCTGGAACTCTGCGTGCGGAGTGGACAGGTGTTCTCCAACACTCCACCTCCCTGCAGGACAGCAGGCTCCCGGCAGCCAGGGACCGGGTCACGCAGGTCATCATGGCACGGCGCGTGAGCTCACCACAGGTAACAGTGGCGTTAAGATACCACTTGTGTAGACCAAGGTTCTGTGGGAGAGTTGAGGGGTTGGGTGATCTGGGAAGCCTTCATGGGCAGCTGTTACTCAGGGTGACAGAAAACCACCCACTGCCCGACTGTGCCAAGAGGAATGGTGAGTACAGACTCCTGAAGCAGCGAGCTTCGGGCGTAGCTGCATCCAGCAACTTGGGGGCTCTGAACTCTGGCTGTGGACTGGCCTTGCGCTCAGGACCACGTCTGCGGGGCATGCCGCAGGGCAGAGGGTGCTCCAGGTTGAGGCTGGCACAGCACTAGTGCCAATCCACAGAAAACAGTCGCTCTTCCCGGGCCAGTCTAACCACAATTGCACTTCACCCACCTGCCTGGGGTCACATCGCCTTCCCTGCCTGCCACCCCGAAGCCTGCCTGCTGGAGCTGGAAGCATTGGTTGGCAGGGCATGGGGCACAGGCCTGGGGAGAAGGGTGAACTTCCACGGCTGAGAGTAGGGAAAGGGCGGCCCCAGAGGACCCCTGGGGGACACGGAAGGGAAGGCTGAGCAGGTGACAATGGCCCAGTTCCTCGAGTGACCTGGAAATCTAAGGGAGCAGGAGCAGGCCGGCTCCAAGGGCAGGGGGCAGAAGGGGCCACAAGGCACGCAGCTGGGGCTTTGGAGAAAGCCAAGAGTGATGTGGAGACGGAGGGGGGCGCCGCCCCCGCAGGGGCAGAGAGGTGCCAGGGGTTGCGCCTCGTGATGGCTGGCATTTCTTTCCCGGCCGGGAGAGGGGAGGGGTGAAGTCATCAACCCCGCTTGAGGACGCTGAGCTGGCTCCCGGAAGGGGACCGAGTGCAGGCGCCCCCCCCCCCACGCCTCTCACCTTCCCCTGCACCCCCTCCACACCTCCCAGTCACCCACACACCCCGCCCTCGGCCCCTCACACCCCTGGTGCCACCTCTGGCCGTCCAGCGTCCTCACCTGGGAGCAGGGCCACATGACACGCTAAAAATAGCTCCCCGATGGCGTGTGAAGAGGGTGGGAAGGGAGGCTGGGCCCTGCTCGGGAAGGGACCCTTGGGTGAGGGCAGGAGGTGTGGCTTGGGAGCCCCCCCATGCCCCCTCAGATGAGCGGCCCCTCCTGCCTGCCGTGCCCTCCCCAGCAGTCCCCAGAGGCCCCACCGGTCTAGCTCTGGTCCTCACAGGGTCGCCTCAGTCAGGCTCCTGGCCCCGGCGCGGCAGCACCAGCAGCGAGCCGGGCCGGGTGAGGAGCCCCGGGCCTGCCTGCTGCCCGCCGGGCCCCTCCAGGCTGGGGGGTCCCCACCTGCCTTGACCCTGTGCTGTGTCCCCAGGGATGCCTCTTCACCTGGACGCGGGGCTCGCCTGCAGCCCCCTCATCTCCGGCCCTCGGGGGCTCCCCTGAGCCCCGGCCTCATGTCCGAGCCCCCATGGCGGGCAGGGCGGCGGGGGGCTGGCGGCAGCCCCCGCGCGTGAGCATGCAGGAGCACATGGCCATCGACGTGAGCCCGGGCCCCATCCGGCCCATCCGCCTCATCTCCGACTACTTCCCGCACTTCTACCCCTTCGCCGAGCCCGCCCTGCGAGCCCTGGACGGCCGCCCCGCCGCGGCCCCCGCCGGCCGCCCCGCACCCCCGCCGCAGCCCGACCCGGAGGAGCCGGAAGGAGACTCGGACGACAGCAGTGAGTGGGCAAGGAAGGGCCGGCCGGGGCGGGTCTGGGGCCACCCGGGCCTTGCGGGGGAGGGCAGGGCCGTGAAGGGGGTGCAGAGCTGGGAGCGCCCCGCGGCCACCTGCCTCCTGCCCCGCCCTAGCCGCCCTGGGCACCCTGGAGTTCACGCTGTTCTTCGACGCGGACAACAGCGCCCTGCACTGCACTGCGCACCGCGCCAAGGTGAGGGGGGCGGGGGGCGGGGGGCTGGCTCTGGGCCGGGGCCCTGGCCCGGGCCGCCCCACACCCCACGTCTGTTCCCAGGGCCTCAAGCCGCCAGCCTCGGGCTCCGTGGACACCTACATCAAAGCCAATCTGCTGCCGGGGGCCAGCAAGGTAGGGGCGACGGGGCCTGCTGCTGCCGCGGGGTCCACCCCGGCCCCGCCTGGGGACCAGCAGGGAGTCCCACTGCCAGGCCGGGGACCGAGGAGGCCCTGCCCGGGGGCACTCCAGAGCCGGACCGCATGCCCTGCCCCCGCCCGCCCCCAGGCCAGCCAACTCCGGACGCGCACGGTCCGCGGCACCAGGGGCCCGGTCTGGGAGGAGACGCTTACCTACCACGGCTTCACCCGCCAGGACGCCGGGCGCAAGACCCTGCGGTGAGGGTGGGCCGGGCCGGGGGCGGGCGCGGGCAGAGGGCGCGGGCGGGGCCGGGTCTGACGCGGGCAGCCACCAGGCTGTGCGTGTGCGAGGACCCGAGGCTGCGCCGACGGCGGAGGGCGCCTCCCCTGGGGGAGCTGCGGGTGCCCCTGAGGAAGCTGGTGCCCAACCGAGCCCGCAGCTTCGACGTGTGCCTGGAGAAGCGGCGGCTGGTGAGTGTGGGTGGCTGCGGGGCACTGGCCTTGCGGGGGCAGCGCGGGGGCGGGGCAGGGCCTGGGCAGTGACCACGCTCTGCTCTTCCAGACGAAGAGGCCCAAGAGCCTGGACGCAGCTCGCGGCATGTCCCTGTACGAGGAGGTGGGTCCGATGGGGACGGAGCAGGCCCGGCGCCCTGGGCCACGTGGGCCAGGCAGGGGAGCAGGGGATGGCGGGACTGAGGCCCCTCTCGTGGGCCCTTGGGCCCTGTAGCCCGGGGACTGCCGTGCCCGCTAGGACCGCCCAGAGGAGCCACTTGGCTCTGGGACCGGCAAGCAGAGCCCTCAGACCGGACACGGGCCAGCCCGAGGCTGAGGCTGGAACTTGACCGTGGTCCGAGCTCAGAGGGCAGGTCAAGGTGGAGAACAGCGGGGTGGGGCTCCCTGGCCGCTGGTGGGGAGACTGTGGGTGCGACCCCCCCCCCGGCTAGGGGCCCTTCCAGGAGCAGTGAAGGCGACTGCGGTGGGTCCCCCATGGGACCAAAGCAGCGCTGCCACCCAGCAGGGACAAGGCCCCCACCTCTGGGATCCCAGGGCCGGCTGCTGCTCCCCTACCCCCCGGTGGAGCCACAAGTCGCCGCAGCTGCCCATTAGCCGAGCCAGGCGGGCAGCGACGGGAAGCGGGGCCACGTTTGGGCGCCCACTTCGGCAGAGCCCACGCACAGCAGAGGCGCAGCCATGCCACGGTGCGGCCGGTGCCCGGAGGGCTCCCGTACTGGGGCGCGCTTCGGGCAAGTCAAACCCTATGTGGAGGCGGGAGAAGCACCCTCTTCCCGAGCGCACGCCCAAGCTCTTCTGGAGCACCCGGAAAGGACAAAGGACAGTCAGGTCCCCGGGGCAGCGGGGGGTGAAGGGGGCGGGTTTGTAGCTGAAGGGAGCCGTGGGCCCCAGGTGGGGACCAGCTCTGGAGTGACCTGGGGCTTGCCCCCAGCAGGGCCAGGATGGGCACCTGGTGGGGCCGCCGGGGAGTGCCCAGCACACCTGCCCCGGCGGCCTCAGTCCCGCCCTCTCCCCAAGCAGGGTGCATGAAGGTGCACGGAACACCAGCTCCGGCCCCCGCAAGCCCCCCCTCTTCTCAGGCCCCAGAGGGGAACAGCTGATAGGACGTTCCCGTCCAGGACCCCAGGCAGCGGCTTTCTGGAAACTGAACTATAGAATGAAATTGTTGGCTGACTTGGCAGCCAGTCCGAGTCCCGATGCGGCTGGGCGGGCAGGCTTTGGGCGGCACAGGGCTGACCCCCGCGCCCCCTGCAGGAGGAAGTGGAGGCTGAGGTGGCCGGGGAGGAGCGGGGGCGCATCCTGCTCTCCCTGTGCTACAGCTCCCAGCGGGGCGGCCTGCTGGTGGGCGTGCTGCGCTGTGCCCACCTCGCACCCATGGACGCCAACGGCTACTCTGACCCCTTCGTCCGCCTGTGAGTGTGAGCAGCGGCGGGCAGGTGGGCCCCCCTCTCCAGGGTCACCTCTCACTTGCCCCATCCTCCCCAGCTTCCTGCATCCAAACGTGGGAAAGAAATCTAAATACAAGACCAGCGTCCGGAAGAAGACCCTGAACCCCGAGTTCAATGAGGTAGGCCCGGGCTGGGCAGCAGCAGTTCCAGCTGCGCTGAGGTGGGCACAGGTCCTGCCTGTCTGAAAGTGTGGGCGCAGCTCACCCGAGCCACTCGCCGGCTGAGCCTCTTTGTGAAGCTGTGGGGACCCGGGGCCACCTCCTTTCTGCCTTTCTCACCCCTGCCCTGCAGGAGTTCTTCTACGCAGGCGCGAGGGAGGAGCTGGCCCAGAAGACGCTGCTGGTGTCCGTGTGGGACTATGACCTGGGAACTGCCGACGACTTCATTGGTTAGGTGGGAACTTGGGGGAGGGAGGCCCCGATGGGCTCCCATGATTCGTGACCCATGTCCCCCAACCCAGGTGGGGTGCAGCTGAGTAGCCAGGCCAGTGGGGAGCGGCAGAGGCATTGGCGTGAGTGCCTTGGCCGCAGCGACCGGCGGCTGGAGCTGTGGCACCTGCTGGACGGAGTGCCCCTCCAGCTCAGCGACTAGCAGGAGCACCGCCTGACCTTGACCTCCCACCCCCCCATAACTGACCCACCCCATCTGCAGAGTTGGGAGCACTGGGGGCTGCCCCAGCACCGTGCCTAGTCCTAGTCCTCCCTTCCCACCTTTCAAGCTCACCCCACCGCCAACTCACAAATAAACATCTCCTCCAACCAGCCCAGACAGCCTGTTCTTTCTCTGGCGCAAGCGCACACCCTCCTCTGCCCGCAACCTTCCAAGGCAGACTGGGCCCCGTTCTTTCTCCCACCTCCAGAGGCTGGCACTGGGCCAGGTACAGGTCGGGACCCCAGGTCACTGCTGTCCCCTCCTGCGTAGCACGGGAGAAGCGGCCCTCCCGACTCTGCTTCCTGTGCTGGGGGACGGGCGTTCAGGGTGGTCGAGGAAGGTCGCTGGCCCACAGGAGAGCAGGTGTGGAGTCAGGACATGACCTTGAGCTGACCTGGCCTCCAATCTGTCTAGAGACAGGCGTCCGTGAGTGATGGGCTGCCGGCGGCAGGGCGAAGGGCAAGGCCACAGAGAAGCTGCAAAGGGGAGAGTGGGCTGCACCAGCTTTATTATCCAGCCGTCTGGCAGGAGGCGGCCGAGCCTGGCTCAGGAGGCAGCCTGCCTGGCCTGGTGCTGCTGGGCAAACTGCTGCATCCGTTCCTCCAACTCCGGCCGGAAGTGGCGGATCAGGCCCTGGAGTGACAGATTCGGTGGAAAGTGGGTGGGAAGTCCCCCACTGTCTCAGTGTCCTGGGCTGCAGCACCCTCCCACTCCGCACCGAGTGCCAGGCAGCAGGGCAACGGGTACCTGCACGGGCCAGGCGGCCCCGTCACCCAGGGCGCAGATGGTGTGGCCCTCTATCTGCTTGCTGATCTCCCACAGGGAGTCGATCTCTGCCGGCCGGGCATCCCCCCTCACGAAGCGAGCCATCACCTTGTTCATCCAGTCCACACCTGCAGCAAGGCAGCGAGAGAGGGGCCTGCTGGTCTCCCCCTGCCAGGAGCTGGGGGGCAATCTGGAGGGGTGCAGGTTGCAGGCAGGGTGGGGGGCTAAGAAAAGCCAGTGGAGGCCAGAGGTAGTAGCTGTTGATCCGAGGTCCAGAGCCCACCCCTCTGGAGAGCTGCGCCCGACCCTGGCATGGGCCAACCACAGAGGGCCCCCCGCCCCAGGGCTCACCCTCTCGGCATGGGGTGCACTGGCCACAGCTCTCGTGTTTGTAGAACTCGATGAGGCGGGCGATGGCTTTCACGATATCCGTCTAGGGTGACAGGGCTAGTGAGCAGGCCAGCGCCTGAGTCTCAGCACCTCCCCCCCAAGCGTTCTGCAGAGCAGCCTGCCCCCCAAGAGCTGGCCAAGTTCTCACAGAAGCCGGGGAAAGTGCTACCAACGGGCGGGGGGCCTGGGTCAGCCTCACCGAACGGTCCATGACGATCACCGCGGCTGTGCCCAGGCCCGTCTGCGCCTGCACCAGCGAGTCGAAGTCCATCAGCACCGTTTCACACACCGACTTGGGGATCAATGGGGTGGACGAGCCGCCGGGGATCACAGCAAGGAGGTTATCCCAGCCGCCTATGACGCCCCCTGGGGCCCCAATCCAACCCCCAAAGAATAGGGATGGTCAGGCCCGGGACCAGCACACCTGCCAAGTCCAAGCCCAGGCTGCCAGCCCCCGCCCAGCTGCGGCTCCCGAGACGCCCACACCAGCTCTGCAGACACCGCGGCCCGCCCGGCTGGCCCAGCCTCACCCGCGTGCTTCTCGATGAGCTCCTTCAGCGGCACCGACATCTCCTCCTCCACGGTGCAGGGGTGGTTGACGTGGCCAGAGATGTTGAAGAGCTTGGTGCCCGAGTTGCGCTCACGGCCAAAGCTGGCAAACCAGGCACCCCCACGGCGGCAGATGGTGGGGGACACAGACACAGTCTCCACATTGGCCACTGTTGTGGGGCAGCCGAACACTCCTGGCGGGCAATGCACAGAGACCGGCAGCTGCCAGGGGGGCAGGGGCAGTTTGGGGTGGGCTTCCGGACAGGGGGGTCTGTCCTAGGGCCCTGCTCCTGGGGCAGAGTTCCCCCTTTCCCGCTGAAACCCCGAACTGCAGCAGGAGCTGCATCACTGTTCACCACTTGCCTCTCGCTCCTGGAGACTCGGAGGGACCCGGCTGGCTGACGTGGGGGCTGAGCGGAAGGAAGGACTGCAGGTGGCCCCGGGGAGCCTCCACGTTGCTACCAGCCTGCTCTCGGGCCTGCCTCCCCCCCGTCCAGAAGGAACTCAGGGATCCCCTGAGGATGCTCCCTGGGAACCTCACACAGACAGACCCGGATCCCACAGGCCACAGAAGGCCCAGGCCAGGCCAGGCTCACCTACATCAGCAGGAAAAGGCGGCTTCAGGCGGGGCTTGCCCTGCTTGCCCTCGATGGACTCGATGAGCGCCGTCTCCTCCCCACAGATGTACGCCCCGGCCCCGCGCACCACAAACACGTCAAAGTCATAGCCAGAGCCGCAGGCGTTCTTGCCGATCAGACCAGCCTCGTAGGCCTCTCGGATGGCCACCTGCGGGACCGGATGTGAGGACACCGTCCCCGAGCGCCCAGGGGCCCCGGGAAGCCGGCGCGAGGGGGGCGGTGAGGGACGGGAGGGCAAGTCCAGCGAGCCCATCACATCCAGGGAGAACAGAACACTCGGGAAAGAGCGATGCCTTTCACAGCGCGCGTGGGCGTTACTGACATTTAATAGTTCTCAAGTATATGTATTTTTTTAAAAGGAAAACTACCAAAATAAACTGAATTTTAGCAAGTAGCTTCCTAGGCGGATCTGTGGTGTGTGCTTTTCTGGCTTTAGGCCGGGCAAGTGCTGCTTCTGCAGGAAAGGAAGAGACTAGAGGTTTAAGGTGTAAGAACACCTGCGCGTGGCGCCACGCTATGCCAAGCACCGCTCCGGGTGCTGCCCTGAACCCCTCGTGGCTGCTGTGCAGGAGCCGAATGGCCCTGGGCCTCTCACCACCTGGAAATCACTGAAGGCACCCCAAGGCCTTCTGCAGGGAAAATGCCCGAGTGTGAGCTCCCCAGCTGACCTCTCTGCTGGAGCGCCGGAAGGGCTCCCAAGTGGCGGCTCTGGGGTCAAGTCCCATTCACGACCCGTGAGACCCCAGGCGGAACAGGCGCTAAGTCTAGGAACGGCTGCACCGGCGCGCCAGCAGTGAAGGCACCCCGCCGACGCACCTGCAGGTTGGAGGCCTCGTTGTAGAACTCCCCGCGAATGTAGATATAGGCGGCACGGGCGCCCATGGCCCGGCCCCCCACCAGACAGCCTTCCACCAGCTTGTGGGGATCGTGGCGCATGATCTCCCGGTCTTTGCAGGTACCTGGCTCCCCCTCGTCCGCATTCACCACCAGATACTTGGGCCTGTGGGGACACAGGCAGGCAGGCAATGGGGCCACCAGGACTGGGGCTTCAAGCACATGCCACCTCCGCGCCACCCAGGGGAGCCTCAAGGATGGCTCCTCTCGCTGCCGGCCCCTCTACACCCGCCCCCAGCATGCTCCCAGGGCTCTGCCGGCGCTTCGCCAGCGGCGGGGAGCTCACTGCCTATTACATCCTCGGGTGGCAGCAGCCACAGAAAAGCTCTTTGTCATGCTCAGTCCAAATGTCTCTCCTGTACTTCCTGAGAGTCCAAATTCTGCTAATGGTCACAAAGAGCCTTCCTGAACCCTGACTGCAGCTCTGAGGCCAAAAAGAGGTAAAGTTGTCAACATTTATCATTTGCTTGTGCCAACCAAAACATGCAGGCTGAAAGCTGTACAAATGATATTTCAACTCCTGCACAACATCCACTTATAAAAAAGAAAACTGAGATTCAAAGAGGCCAGGAGGTCACTCAGGGCTATATGATCAGAAGGCAGAGCCAGGGACTGATCCATTAACTCAGAACCTTGTGTTGAATATGCTGCACCTCAAGTGTCCTCTGAGGAAAATAAGAGAGAACTGAGTCCCATCTACTTAGGCTCTGCTAACATTTCCCTCCTTCATTCACTCTTAGCTTCCAAGGCAATGGCCCAAATGCCAGGTAAGCCCCAGGTCCACAACGCCGCCTCTGCCTCCTTGCACACACCTGCCATCAGAGGGCTTATTCATGAAGCTCCACTTGAGCCCAGTGGGAAAGCCAGCACCTCCGCGACCCCGCAAGCCCGATGCCTTGACTTCCCCCAGGATCCAGTCAGGCCCCTTCAGCAGGATCTCCTTTGTCTTGTACCAGTCACCTCGACTCTGAGCGCCTTTCAGCCTGGACAGGGTGGAGAAAGCAGTGAAGGGGAGGCCCTTCCCAAGAACCCACCAGGCTAACAGCACTGTCTTACCTCCAGTCATGGCGGCCATACAGGTTGGTGAAGATCCGGTCTTCATCCTTCAGAGAGCCAAATGAGGTTTTCTTGGGTGCTGCCTGGGGACACAGCGGGTCAGGAGGTTGAGCAGAGCTGCGAAGCCATGAGAGGCCAGGTCAAAAGCCACAGGCTCTTGGGTACTCGATTAGAAGGGCTGGGGTGGGGAGACAATAGGGGCCTAAACCTCAGAACTCACAGCACTGTTCCTTTCATCACCTCTCAGTAAGGACTTCCTGTCTAGCAGGCACTAGGTGAAGTATTTTACACCCTACTCCATACTTATAACACGGACACAGAAAGGGTTGCCCCTACCTCACAGAGGAGTAAACTGAGGCTCAGAGAAAATGCGTGGAATAGCACACAGCCTACAGCAGCTGATGAAACTTGAGCTCAGGTGTGTTCCTCGCCAAAGCTCGCATCTGCACCAAGCACTGCGCCTGGTGTGATGAGGTGTGTCCACCTGCTTTTCGAGTGTCCCTGCTGAACCAGAACCTGGTCAACTGAGGGCTTTATATGACTGGCTCTGTTGGTGGCAAAAACCATTTACTGACGGGAAAGAGACGCCTCACTAGGGCTCGGACACAAAGATGGTGGAGGGAGGCCCACGCGCGATAACACTATGAGGAGAATCGCGGATCTGGCTCCAGGACCCCCAGCCACTTAAAAGTCACCACTGGAGCAGAGCGCTGGCCCCAGAATTGGGAGGCGCACATCCCTCGGCGGTTCTGCCTCTGTAATGTGAGGCAATGACCCCTTCACGCCCTACGAGACCTGGCAAGGAAGGCATGAAACAAGGCGCCTGGCCTCCTGCAAAATTTTCCGGGCAGCCAAGCAAGGGAAGCCAAGGAGCCCCGAGGGCTGGGAGGAGTCAGCCTCTGGTGGAGACCCACTTCCCCGACGCCCTCGGGGGAGCGGCAACCTTCCCGGCCGGCTGGGAGGTGCGGAGGGCTCTCCAGAGGCACTAAAGACCCAAGGGACGGCGCGCGCCGGGGCCCCGCGCCAGACCCGGCCCGCGAACACCCCTGGCCCGAGCCAGGCCGGCCCTCACCGTGCCGCTGCTGAAGCGCACAGACACCCGCGCGGGGAGCGGCCCGCCGAGCAGCCGCCGTGCTGCCAGCATCGCGGGGGCCAGCCCGGTCACCTCCCCTTGTCACCTTCACGGCCCCGAGGCAGAGAAACCGGAGCGACAGAGTCGGCGGCGGCGCACAGGAAGAACGTCACGCGCCTCGGCGCCCAGGCCTCCCTGCACCTCTCCCGCCTTACCGGCCCCGCCTCCTGGGTAGGGAGGCGTGGCCGGACGTGGCCTGCTGGCGCTTAGCCTGCTGGGAGTTGTAGTCCCGTTGGCTTCGGGCCCGCCTTCTTTTCTCCTTGGGGTTGGTTCTTACTCCCTTCCTCGCTCACTCAGCTTTCTCGCGGTCATGCCAGAACCCCACAGCCATTCAGCCCCTAAGCTGCCGAGTGGTAGACCTGAACTGGCGCCCAGGCCTCCCTCCCTCCCCAGAATGTCCTCCCAGCCCCCACCAAACCTACAAGTCAACTGACACACGGCTGACGGTCACTGTGGAATGCCAGCGGGGTGCCCTAAAGGGGTGCCAAGAGCCCCAGCACCTTGTCTGAGGTCTCGCACATGGGTGAATAAGGAGGGCAGTGCCAGGGGGGTGGGGGTGGGGGGCGGGAGGGGAGGGATTGGGGTCAAAATGGGGGGGTTGCAATTGTATGGGGAATATAAAAATAAAAATTATTATTAAAATAAATAAATAAATAAAAAGAATAATCAGACATTAAAAAAAAAAAAAGGAGGGCAGTGCCAGCCCCAGTGCCCAGCAGTCCTGGCTCCCAGCCCCAGAACCACCCCTCATCTCCACCCCCCAACACGAGCTGGGAAAGATTGCCCAGACAGAGCTGGGCATTACACAGCTAATCCTGGGCTCAGATCCCTGAGTTCACCCATGCCTCCCGCTGGTGTGGGAAAAGGGGGCCAGATGGAGCCAGAGTGGAGTCCTTCCCCATCCTGCTCTAACTGGGTCACAGGAATGCAAGGCTGAGGGGAGACACAGCCTGGGACTGGGAGACAGGGGAGAGGTGGGGCAGGGATCTGTTCATCTGTGCCAGGCTCTGTACAAACACTTGCCGCATGTCATCTCCTCCACCCACCCACGACCCTGGGTGTAATGGTGAGACCCTGTTTTCAGAAGAGGACAGAGGGTGTCAGCAACACTGAGCACCCTCAGGACAAAACCCAAGGCCCTGGGCCTGGCATTCAAGGTCCGGTGCCAACCTTCCCAGCTCCTGCTAGGAGCACTCTGCTCACGCAAGCTGGGTTTGCACCAGAGGATGGTTCTTCTTCCCTTTCCTCCTCCTCCTCATGGGCCCTTTGATGCCCCCTCCGGGAGAAGCTGGCTTCACCACCTCACACAACAATGTTTTGAGCAACTGTGGCTACAGGTCCAGGTTGATACAGCATAATTGGATTTTCTTTCTTCTCTGCCCCCAGCTCTGCAGAGCTTCTCAATATTGCTCAGTATCGTCACCTAATTTTATATTTAGAAAATGAAATATAAATCAATGGCTTTCCTTTGTTGGAAATTTAAGAAACACAGAAAAACAAAAAGAAAATAGTAACATGTTTTCACCATCATCACAATCCTCACTATCAATTTTTTTTTTCTTTTTTCTTTTTTCTTTTTTTTTGTGGGACCCTCCCCGGTGGCTGGGGATCGAATTGGCGCTGCAAAGGCTGCGGGCAGCCACGCAACCCAGCGATCAACCGCTGTGCCACCAGGGGAGGCCCTCATTTTTTTTTTAATGTTTTTTCCTTCATTGTTTTTCTGTAGTTTTTTCTTGCTCTATTCTGTTGTTTCCTGCTTGTTTCCATTCTTTTTTATAGTTGATTTTAAAACATTTCACAGTAGCATATGAATATACAGAGCCTTTAAAATTTAAATCTTTACAGACCAAAATCTCTCCTCCCAGAGTCAAATGCGATACTGTCTTTCATTCCTTAAAAATGTACCTTTACTTGCACATAGACCTGCACGGAAAACTGCTTGGTGCTTTCCATGTGGAGTACCAGGGCATCGTGTTGCAGAGCACTTCTTCACCTCGCTTTTTTTCATTCAGCATCATGGTTTTGCAATTAGTCCTTGTGGATGCAAATAGATTTAGAAATATGACTGTACAGGTGACACCCAAGCTTCAAGATTACAGACCAAGCTTCCACCACTTACTGCCTGTGTGATTTTATGGTCTGTGTCTCAGTTTCCTCTAGGGGAAATTAGGGTACCCTAGAAGAGCACCTGTTAGGATTGATAAAAGGAAATGAGGTGCTTGTAAGTGCTCAGAGCTGCACCTGACCTTCCGGGAGGGCTGGGAACGCCCAGAGAATGTTTGACCAAAAACCAGTTGCACTAGGTTATTGATGAATTTGGAGATCCACCACACTTATATAATTTTGAATCCCTCCCACATGTAATATCACTTCTCACTTTTTCAGCTCGTTTCAGTCCTTTGTTAAACACTGAGAATTTTTAAAGACGTTTTGCACATTTTTAACAGAGTTTTAGGCACGTGTGTGGCTTTGTAATCTCTGCTGCAATGACAGCGCTCTTTGGCTATTGTTTGTAACGGAGCACCCTCCATTTGCCTTTATTGGTTTTGTGTCTCAACCCCTTGATGAACGTGTCCATTGACGCTTTTTAATTTTCAATGCTCATGATCACGTTGCTAAGAAAGTGAGTCCAGTATCTCCTTTCCAATATCAGGTGTCTAATTCCTTATTGCACCGGCCAAGAGCCTCAGATTAAGGTTGAATAGTGGAGAGAGTAGCCAGCTTCCTTATATGAGGAAGCCGGTTTAATGGGAATTAATAGTAAAATTTCCAGACCTACTTGCTAGAATGTTTGTTCCTCTTTTTCATTTCATATACCTTTAGGTTTCCTTAGCTGAGCTGTTTTCCACTGGCTACTCAGGAACAGTTTCTGCCAGTGCACTTCTTACTAGTTCTCTCCTATTTATAGTAGTTGCTCATGAAAATAAAGACAGAGTAACTGCAGAAAAGGCCTGCTGACACAGTGCCAGAGGAGACGGAGTTCTCCACATCTTTTCAGAGGGAGCTGGAGAAACAGCCCCCAGACTTTGACCCTAGTCTCTCTCTCCACCCCTTGGTGCTACCACCTAGCAAGGTCTTCTTTCCCACTGACCCTTCTTTTGTGTGTTTCATGAATCCCGCTGTTACGCCATTTCCCAGAGAAATCAGGCAGCACTCAGAGAGGTGAAGAGAGAGAAATTCATTTGTCACACCGCCAGGCTTAGTGGGATAGCTCCCGAAAGTCTGAGTCCCGAATTGTGGGAATGGTAAGGTTTTATTTTATTTTTTTTAATATTTATTTTATATTTATTTATCCAAGCACTGGGTACAGTCAGAAGCACGGGAGGGTGAGAGAATTCACCAGAGCCAGAGCGGGACGCAGAGCAGGCAGAAGGACTGAAGGACACTGCTGAGGGGAGCAGCAGGCGGCAGGAGAGGTCTGCGCGCCATGCGGGACCCTCCTCCGGTGGCTGGGGAGCAGCCGGGGATCAAACCTGCGCTGCAGAGGCTGCAGGCAGCTTCGCAACCCAGCGCTCAACCACTGCGCCACTGGGGAGGCCCAGAATCCCCTTTTTTACTTCTGTGTGGCTAAGATTTTAATTTCTTCCTTCTCTGGTTTTGATGTGTTTGAGGACAGGGCAAATTTCAGGTTGCATTCTACCTTGAACTGGAATTATGAATTTTCTCCCCAAATTTAAACTTAATCAGTCATGACAGGTGGGGACGGAGCAGGACAAGGCAAGCACACTGGGAAAGCAGCACAGTCAACAAAGCATCTGGCCCACCCCCAGCCCACTCTGCAGCCAAGTCACAGGGGCCCCCTGTGGCTCACACAGTCCTAAAGCACTGGGCACCATCTGTGTCTCCTCCAGGGAGGAATTGTGAGGTCCCCGGCCCTAGGGCAGCCCCTCAGCAGCCCCTCATTCAGACACAGCAAGTATCAGTATCCGGAGTGTCCCCATGTTGGTCCTCTGTCCCCAAGTCATTCCTTGGGGTCCTGCCTGCCTGCCCTTTGTCCCTTAACATGAAAGCTCTAGTCTCTTCTTTTTTCTCCCATGTAGTCCTTTTTTTTTTTAAATGATTTTTTTTTTAAGATTTATTTATTTATTTATAACATACAAGCACTGGGTACAGTCAGAAGCACGGGAGGGTGAGAGAATTCACCAGAGCCAGAGCGGGGAGCAGAGCAGGCAGAAGGACCGAAGGACACTGCTGAGGGGAGCAGCGGGCGGCAGGAGAGGTCCGCGGGCCATGTGGGACCCTCCTCCTCCGGTGGCCGGGGAGCAGCCGGGGATCGAACCGGCGCTGCGGAGGCTGCGGGCAGCTTCGCAACCCAGCGCTCAACCTCTGTGCCACTGGGGAGGCCCTCCCATGTATTCCTTGATGACTATTCAGGATGACAGACACCAGGAAGAGCTTACACACCCCTAGACTAATCCCAAACTGGTAGAAATATGAGACTCACCTTTCCCTTTCCCCAGGGGTTCAGATTTTAGAGACTCCAGGTTCTGTCTTGTAAATCAGCACAAAGAAAAACCTGTTGAGTGTTTATGACCAGACATGGTTGAGCTGTGCATCTTCTGTTACTTGCTCTTCCTCATGTGGTCACTTTGCATCTTGCAAAGACAATTTCCTCCCACCGTACAGGGCCCAGACCCACCCAGGGGCTGCGTGCTACAATGGGTGGTGACTCGTGGCCCGAGGCGATGTTTTCCTACCTCCTCTGTGAACCCACATTCTCTTTGCCTCCTGCCAACACACAGCTGCTCAGAGGGCTTTCCCAGCTGGGGCGACCTGTCAAAGATGTCATGTCTCTCCAAATTGATCTACAGACCCATCAAAAATGCTGATCAAAATCCCATCAAGGCTGTCTGTGGAACTGGAAAAATGGATACTAAAATGTGTACAGAACAAGGACCAACAACAACCAAGGCAATTTCAAAGAAGGTGGGGGTCCTGCTGGGCTAGGCAGAGACTGTTGTAAAGCTATAGTGAGCAAGACAAGCAAACCTCTCCCTCCCATACATGGTGCTGATTTACCATAATCTGCCAGAAATTCTGCAACTTTGCTTTTGATTTCTCTTTGACATAAATCATTTTAAAAGTAACTCATAGGGCCTCCCCTGGTGGCGCAGGCGGTTGAGCGCAGCGTTGTGAGGCTATCCGCAGCTTCTGCACTGCCGGTTCGATCCCTTCTGGCCTCGGAGCAACCCACATGGTGGGCAGACCTCTCCTGTCTCGCCCGCTGCTCCCTTCAGCAGTGAATTTCGTCAGTCTGCCTGTTCTGTTCCCTGCTCTGTCTCTGGTGAATCCTCTCACCCTCCTGCCCATCTGATCTGTATCCCGGTTCTTGTATGTATGAATAAATAAATCTAAAAAAATAATAATAATAAAAATAAAAGCAACTTATATACAAATTATCAGTTAAATATTTTTTTAAACTTTTTTTTAAGATTTATTTATTTTTATTTTATGTTTTTAAATTTTATTTATACAAGCACTGGGTACAGTCAGAAGCGCGGGAGGGTGAGAGAATTCACCAGAGCCAGAGCGGGGAGCAGAGCAGGCAGAAGGACCGAAGCACACTGCTGAGGGGAGCAGCGGGTGGCAGGAGAGGTCTGCACCATGTGGGACCCTCCTCCAGTGGCCGGGGAGCAGCCGGGGATCGAACCGGCGCTGCAGAGGCTGCGGGCAGCTTCGCAACCCAGTGCTCAACCGCTGCGCCACCAGGGAGGCCCTATCAGTTAAATATTTTAACTGTAAACTTTAGAGTCTTTTTGTTTCCTTTTTTGGTCAATGCCTTACAATGAGACTGTCATTTGACTCATGTTCTAAAACTTTCCCCGAGGCATGATATATGGTTGTTACAATAACTGTCCCAAGAACAGCACCCTCTCTGTTTTCCTTTTGCAGAGTTTGAAATTCGTGGTTTCCAACTGCCAAAGTCCTGCTCTTCCCAGGCGTTTCTCAATGCCAGGGGGTGCACTTAGTGCCCAGAAGCTTGAAACTCTGGTCACTTCACATGTCCCTTGCTTTCATGAGAGATGGCGCGTGTATGGGGTGGGGGTGGGTGGGTTCTGAAAGATTAGTGGGAACGCCAGCTCCACCATCATAAATCATGTCTCCCCTTCAGTCATTGTAATTATTTCCTTTGAGTTTATCATCTCTGACAATTTGATAAGCAGTAGCCACCGTCCCACCAGGGAAACCCTCTCTGATGGATGTTGTTACGTTCATTCATCTGGGATACATCGCCCTGGCCGAAGTCATAAAGACATGTCTTTAAACAAAATAATAATAAATTTATTTATGCATACAAGAACTGGGGTACAGGCGAGAGGTGTGTGTGGGGGGGTGAGGGGATTCACCAGAGACAGAGTGGGGAGCAGAACAAGCAGATCTACTGACATCCATTGCTGAGGGGAGCAGCGGGGAGACAGGAGAGGTCTGCTGTGCCGTGTGGGTCACTCCCTGGTCGGAGGGGATTGAACTTGTGCTGCAGTGGCTGTGGGTATCTTCATGGTGCAGCATCTTAATCCCTTGGGCCACCAGGGAGGCCCATTACATTTTCTTCGTTAGGATTTTCTTTCTCTTCCCAGGTAGGTGGACCCAATCGCAGATTTCTCCATCTGGACACCATGGATATTCTGGGCTATCTGATTGGGCACTGGCCTGTGCCAATGTGGACACATGGCAGCATCCTTCAGTCCTGTGCCACCAGTGCTGACAACAAAAATGTCTCCACACATCGCCTAATCTAATCTGGGAGACAAAACCACCCCATATGAGAACCACTGATCTACATGGTTGTCTACGGTGTGAGGTAAGGATCCAGAACTTTTTTTCAACATGGCGAATCAGCTGTACTGACACCTGCAGTGTGGAAACAATTCATTCAGGAGAAACCTTACTTTGGATTTTTGAATTCTGATCTTTTCCTGCTAGTAATAGGTCCTATGCTCCTCTCTGGTGATGCACAGCCCCAGACAGCCGAGGTTATGAGAGCAACTGTTCCGCTCTTCACTTTAAGTTTGGCTTTCAGTGAATCACACAGGTGCTCCCTGGTGAGCTAGTGGTGAGGATGGGTCCTCAATAAATGTTACAAGAGCTGTGTGATTTCATTATAAAACAGACTTTGTGGGCCTCCCTGGTGGTGCAAGGGGTTAAGCATGCACTATGAAGCAATTGGCAGCCTCTGCAGCACAAGTTCGATCCCCGGCAAGCCAGGGAGAAACCCACATGGCGCAGCAGACCGCTCCTGTCTTGCCGCTGCTCCCCTTAGCAGTGTATTTCAGTCTGCCTGCCTGTTCTGTTCCCCACTGTCTCTGGTGGACCCTCTCACCCCCTGCGTCTCTGGCCAGTACCCCAGCTCTTGTATGCAGAAATAAATCTTAAAAAAAAAACAGACTTTGTGTTAGATGATTTGGCTTACGTGAGTATTCTAAGTACGTGAGTGTCGGCTGTGACAGTTGGTGGGTTGGGTGTATAACATGCATTTCGGGCTGCCAGGCATCAGTCTGTGGGGAAGGATGTGACAATGCCAGCCTCCTGGAGCCTCCCGTGGCAGGGCCGGGGTGGGCATGCCTAGCTGACATGCTCGCTTGCAAGCTCAAGCCAACTTTTTCACCAAACTGAGTGTTTTACCACCAAGGATGGCCTTGAAGAGGAGCCCAGGCACAGGCATCCCTCGCTGCCACTGCCCTGCGGCACACAGGTTGCCTCCTTCTGGGCCTCCTGGGATGTGCCCCGGAAGAGCAAGCCATCCACCAGTTGTCTCAGCAAGACATCACTTCCTGAGGGGTTCCCCTTTTGGGGTGCTGGTAGGAGTTCTGGTGCTGACAAGGCTCCCCAGAGAAGCGTCTGCTCCCCAGCTATACTACAGGAACCCCCCTCCAAGGTTCTTCCCCTCAGGGTGTCCCTGGGAGGCCAGCCCTGCTCACACACCAATGTTCCTGCTTTGCCAGGGTCCCTCACCACCATGGAAACCCCTCTGCCAGGTGGCCAAGGCTGGGGGGTTCTCTGTCCAGCCGCCAGCCCTCAGCCATCTGGTGAGAAGAGGAGGGAGCACCCAGCAAGGTGGTGCTGCCCCTCCACCAGACACCTGCCTGCACAGAAGTGACCAACCCCCATGCCCCTCCTCAGCAGGGCCCTCTGACCCTGCTGTCCTGGCCCAAGGCCCTGGGCAGGCGGGCTGCAGGAACCAGCACGCTACATGAGGCAGCCCTTCCGCGCTCCCCACTGGGGACCTCCAGGGCAGGGACCACATTTAACACAGACTGGGGTGAGGGCTCCAGCAAGACACCCCGACAGTACTTTAGGATGCCAGTACCCTGGTCGGCTGCCCAGGCTCTCCCCCGAGCCTGAGGGTCTCAGAGCCCCTTCCCAGGAAGCTCACTGCTCACGGTCTTGGAACTTTTATTGGTCCCGGGAAAAGGGAGGCGGCGCCCGCCCCCACCCCGTGGCCTCCTGGGGCCACCAGCCTCACTGTTTCCCATTGCCATTGATGGGGCGGTTCACGTGCTCGGGGGAGGCCAGGAAGGCCTTGAGCTTGGGCCGGGCGCTGAGACGGGCCACGTAGGCTGAGAGCAGGGGGAATGCGTCCAGGCAGCCGGGGGCCAGGACCTGGTGAATCAGCAGCAAGTCCAGCAGGTTGTAGTCGGCGAAGGAGATCTGCAGGTGGGAGCAGAGGGGGTGGCACAGAGAGCCTGAGCCATCTGCCTAGTTTTGCTGACCAACGGCCCGTGTGTCTCTGCGCCGCTGCTATCTGTACGCAGAGGGTCGCGACAGGGGCCGACAGGGCTGCACCTCACCTGGTCGCCCACGATGAAAGCCTGGCCCCCCTGGTTCTGGGACAGCAGGGTCTCAAAAGGCTTGAGGTGTCCAGGCAGTGCCTTCACATAGTCCGCTTTGCCAGCCTCCTGCCAGGAAGACATCAGAGCTCATCACCTTCCTGACTGTCGCATGCCACCAGGCCTCCCACCCAAGAAGCCCCCTCCTCTCGTCTCATCTCAGTGAGTCTCCACCCACCCAGGGCCCGGGCCCCAGGCTAGAGCCGACGCTTGTCCGGTTCGCCAGCTGGTTCCTCTCTACTCCATCCCCACTGTGATGAGGCCACCCTGAGAACCCCGGAAGGCCCTGCTGAGCCTCACATCCTGGCACAGCCCACTGAGACATCTCAGCGGCGCCCCTGCCAGTGTCCAGGCCAGCCGGCTCAAGGCCCTCCAGGCCCGCAGCCCCTCTAGCTCCATCTCCCGACACACCTGACCCTGCCTGCTCAAATGTGCTCCATCTCCACGTACTCTGTGCTGGCAAAAGTGCCAGCACCCCCAGCTCAGGTAATGGTGACCACCTCTGCCCTGCACTGCTCTGCTATTGCCATATCTGTGGTGCATCAGCCCCTGGGCAGGGTGGGGGCTCACTGGGCCTCACCCACATGGGCTTCTGGTACCCAGCACAGTGCCTGGCCCAGGCCCAGCAGCTGGCTGAGGGAGGCAGGGGGTCAGATGTACAGAGCCCCCCTCTGTTCCTCTACATCCCTCCCTCAACCCCCTGTGCCCGCACTCACGTAGTTGGTGTAGATGAGGGTGACGTACTTGCAGCGGAGGTCCTCCACGCCGTCATTCACCACGTCCACTAGGGCTGCCTCGCGCTGGTCCTTCCCATACAGCCCTGGGGGCCAGGAGGGTGGACCAGTGACTGTGTGCGGACACACAACTGCCACCTGGCCGCCGACGGGGAGGAGGGTGGACGGAAGGATGGTGCTCACACAGTAGGTGCCCAGAGCCCATTGGGAAGGGCCTGGCATGGGGCCAGGGTAACAGGCCCGCCTGAGCCTGACCTTTGGCAAGTTGTATAAGCTCCACTCTGTGCGGCTGATATGCACCCACCGCTGCCCCACCGCTGCCCCACCGCTGCCTGGGGCCCCAGCACTCACCCAGGGAGCGGCCCAGGTGCCGCAGGATGGCATTGGACTGGTACAAGGTGAGGTCTCCGTCCTGGAACTTGGGGAGCTGCCCGTACAGCTGGGGGCAGCACAGGTCCATGAGGGGTGCTGAGCTTGCCCCCCATCCTACTCTGCCTGCCCAGGTGCAGCCTCAAAGCCCCTCCCACACAAGCACTCACACAGGAGGCCTTGAGAGGGCCCTGCCGCCAGGCGTCCATCGTCACCACTTCCTCCTTCCAGGTCTGGCCCTGGTCGGCCAGCAGCATGCGCATGGCCTCGCAGCGCCCTGGCGGGGAGACATTGTGTGGGGACGCAGACCCCAGCCTCACTGCACCCCGGGAGCGCAGCGCCATGATGAAGCAGCAAGCTAGGGTGGGGGAGGTGCGACCGTAGCCCAGGGAGCTCAGCAACACAGCACAGGAGGGGGTGCAGCCGGGAGAGGAGAAAGGAGGGGGCCCCCCGGTGGGGGAGGGTGGTGGGCTGCAGCCTCTAACCCCTGCCGCCCCAGCCTCACAGCCCCTACCTCGAACAGGGAAGTAGACGACAGTGTAGGGTGGCACTGCAGGGGACAAAGAGAAGTTTGTCAGAGTTGGGGGGAAGAGAAGAGGGGAGAGCATCCCATGACCTGCTGGGAATCCCCAGGCCCTTATCTCTGATCTGGGGGCCCGGGTCGGCCTGAGCGCCCCAAGCTCATACTGGTGGTGTCCAGGGTCCCGGGATCTCCGTCCGGAGCTGGAGTTGGGGGTGAGGTGGGGGCAGGGAGACGAATTTTCTGGAAGCCCCCGGCGGGAAGCTGGGAGTCCCAGGCGAGCATGGGGGCCCCCTCCCCCGAGCCCCCGGGAGCCCTGCCCGCCCTCGGAGCCCCGGGAGCCCCGGGGGGCGCACTCACTGGTTCCGCGCGGGAGCGGCGGTCGAGCTGTGGCGCGGCCCGGCCCCGGCGCCTTATAAGGGGCGCCCCGCCCCGCGCTCCCCGCGCCGCCCCGGTGCTGAGTCATCGCGCGGCCCACCCGCCCCGCGGCCCACCCGCCCCGCGGCCCACCCGCCCGCGCCCCGCCCCCGCGCCCCGCGCCCGCGCCCCGCGCCCCGCGCCCCGCGCCCCGCGCCCCGCGCCCGCGCCCCGCGCCCCGCGCCCCGCCGCGCGCCCTGGAGCTCGCGAGCCGGCGCCCGGGGCTGGGGGGCGCACTGCCGGGCTGGGGCACGGCTTTCAGATCTTCCAGAGGCTTTAGGGCCCCTCCCCCCCCCCCCCCCCCCCCCCCCCCCGCCGCCCCCGGGTGCAGCCGCGGTGCAGCCCTTGGTCCCCGTTGGCCAAGGTCCAGGCCACACGCGGCACTTCCCGGCCATCCCGCCAGCACCACCTTCCACCGTCACAAGCAGCTGCTCCCCGGGGGCTTCAGAGCTCACTCAACCTGGGCCAAAGCTGCCCGACGCGGGCCTCCCCAGCCCCAGCGCCCGCCGCCCGGCGAGCCCCGGAAAGCAAAAAAATGAAGCAAGGGGACAGTTGCAAGTAGATGTCACACCAGCAGAACCTTCCCCTCCCGCTGCCGGCTCCCGGGCAGCCCTCGGCTCCCTCTGCGGGGCTCTCCCCAGAGGGCCACTTAGACCTCCTGCCTCTGCCTCGGGGGCCAGGCCCCTCAGCCCCTCAGCCCCCTCAGGGGGCCAGGTTCACCCTCCGGCGCTCCATCCTCACCATCTACCTGTGGGCTGGAGCCTGGGTCTGGGGGAGGGCGTGTGTGTGCGTGTGTGTGCATATGTGTGTGTGTGTGTGTGTGTGTGTGTGTGTGTGGAGTGGGTATGGCTCTCCCACCACCCTCCTGCCACTGAGGCCCCGGGTCTCTGTTCCCTTCGCCGCTGGGAGAGGACTTTAGCCTCACCCAACCTCTCTGCTTGCCCTGGGGTGTGCAGCTGCCTTTGCCTTCCCCAGCCCTCTGAACTCCTCAGCGCCTCGCTCCACCCCCTCCACCAGGTCTCAGGGTGTCGGGTGGTCCTGGGCTGGACGAGCATGTTGGGCGGCAGGGGTTTGTGTGTGTGGTGCCCCTCAATGCCTAGTCTGATAACTGGTCTGCGCAGGGCCCCCACTGTTTGCATTTGTTTACGTGTGCCACCCTTCTCCCACATTCCATCCTTATTTCCAGCAGGTGAGAGTCCTGGGCTGCATGCCCAGAGGCGGAGCTGCAGCCCGGGTCTGAGAACCCGCCATTTGCATGAGTCAGCCAGGTGGCCCTCCCTGGGGCCTTGGGGAGCTGTTGGGTTTCCTTTAGACTCACACCAGCCGTTAGGTTGAGACCGAGGGGGTACCCACACCCCAAACTGGTAAGTGGTGTGCACTCGAAAAGGGTTCCTGCTGCCCGTCAGCACCAAGGCAGAGGAAGCGACTCTGAGTGTGAAGGTTTTAAATAGAATTGGTGTGCGTGGAGGCAGAGACAGAGATGGAGAGACGGTTTCAATGTGGGAGCCTGGGCTTTTGTGTGTCTCAACTATTCTATCTTTGCCTGAATTGTTCCTTGCTTTGACTGTTCTGTGCCTCTTAGTGAGCAGAACTGTAACAGGGGGTTCCCCAGGAAAGGGGGAGGTTCCAGGTTTCCGGCCCCAGCCAAGGGAGGGTGGAGCTGAGCAGGGAGAGAAGCTGCTGGGGAGACTGAGGAAGGAAGGAAGTAGGATGGAGCCAGAAGGAGCCCTGGAGGAGGCGCATGGAGCGGAGAGTCACGTGAAGAAACTGCACTTGTCTTGTGGTCGTGGACTGGGTGACACAGATGTGGGTGAGACCTGTGGGGAGGTGACAGTGGCAGCTTTTATCTTGATTTTGATTTTGCTCTTTCCCTCCAGATTTGTCTGGTTGTTTCTGATCCTTTTCTGTGGGTCCCCACTGGAAGGTGCTTTAGACTTGTGGCAGGCTTTGGGGCCTTGCTCTGGGCCAATCCCCCTTGGATGGAGTTTTACCCACGAGGGGACGGGTCACTTTGGGTGCTTGATTTAGGAACTAGATTCTTTGCCTTTCCTGTATTGTTTCCTCATTGTATTAAAGTTCCTTCCCATTAAAGTCTCATGTTTTGTGCTGATGCGGCGGATGGCAGAACCTACTTAGAGCAGGCAGGTTTGCGGGGTCTGGGCTGCCCGCTCCCTGCCCTGTAACAGAACCAGGGAAAGTGGATAAGGAACCTCTCGGGGCAAGAGTCCTGGTGTGAGGATCTCTAGGCGCTGGACACAGCAGGTGCAGCATCAGCAGGAGATGTCATGGTGCGAGAGGCGTAAACACGCAGACTTTCCTTGACTTCCTCCCTGTTTCCCACCCTTGGCTGGGGCCAGCTGGTCCGCATCCCCCACACACTTGTGCATCCCATTTGCCTACTGCTTCTTTGATCTTTTTGTTTTCTGTCTGATTCTGAATAGAAGCGAGACTGCCCTTGAGCTGGCTGCACCTTCCGGTGGCTCCCTCCAGGCTTCCTGCTCTGCACATGGACCTTGAGGAATCCTTTTCATCCCACTGCCACATGTCAAATGAATGAATTTTCCAGTAAAAACCCCCAAATTATTCATCTTCTTATGAGCAAACGCCCAGCCAAATGGGCTGGGCCCCTAGCAGGGCAGCTGAGGCCTGAAGCATGCCACAAGGCTAGGGTGCCTTCTGGCGGGAGCCACACAAAGGGCGAGGCAGGCCCCAGAGTGGGGGACAGGAGCGGCTCAGCACCCGAGCTGACCACATCTGGACAGCGGCTGCATTGTCTGCCCAGGATGAGGGGCCGCCCCCCCACATGTCTCTCACCACGTGTCTTCCTCCATCTCTCTCCTCCGCGAGTCTCCCGGGACCCCCTGCACATGTGCCCCGCCCTGGTCCTCCTCCCTTCCCACCTGTCTCCTGCCCAGCGGCCCCATTCAGGACATCTGGTTCTCTCATCCAGGGCAGCCCATGTAAGTGGGGCGTGGGGAATTGGTGCGTGTCGGGGGCTGCAGTGCCCTCCCCGTGCACAGAGGGGCCTCTGTGTCTGGTGCCCACGTCCTCTGACGCCTGGCCTCAGCCGCCTAGGGGCTGCCCCGTAATGCAAAGCCACCTGCTGTTTCCGGCCGCCTGCCCCTCGTGACCAAGGACTGTGATCACTTCCTGGGCTTGCTGGGTTTCATCTTCCTCTTCTGGAAATAGCCACTTCAAATCCTTTCACCACTTCCTATTGGATTCCGCCTACTTTCTGTTGAGTTGCAGTTCTTCAGTCCCTCCAGATATTAGTGTCTCGGCGGCCTTAGATGTTACAGATACCTCCTCCTATTCTGTCAACTTAAAAAAAAAAAAAAGATTGATTTATTTATGCATTCAAGAGCCGGGGTGCAGGCCAGAGGTGTGGGGGGTGAGAGGACCGAGTGGGGAGCAGAACAGGTGGATCCACTGAAATCCACTGCTGAGGGGAGCAGGGGGGAGACAGGAGAGGTCTGCTGCACCCTGTGGGTCAGCTCTCTGGCCAGGGATGGAACTCCTGCTGCAGTGGCTGCGGACAGCTTCATAATGCTGAGACTTAACCCCTTGCGCCAACGGGGAGGCCCTTATTCTTAAAACTTTGTCCTTATTTGTCCTTGTAACTTTGTCCTTATTCTTATAACTCTTATAACTTTGTCCAAGGGATCTTTCCTTGAACAGAACTCCTGAATTTTAGAATAATCAGATTCATCAAGAGGTCTTAGGGGGTATTTTTTTAAAAAAGATTTATTTATTTATGCATACAAGAACTGGGGTACAGGCCAGAGGTGCAGAGGGGTGAGAGGATTCACCAGAGACAGAGTGGGGAACAGAACAGGAGGATCTACTGAAATATACTGCTGAGGGGAGCAGTGGGGAGACAGGAGGTCTGCTGCGCCATGTGGGTATTGCAGAGGCTGCAGATAGCTTCACAGTGCTGTGCTTAACCCTTTGCGCCACCTGGGAGGCCCTAGATAATTTTCAGTTTCACTCTCATTGTCTTAGTTGGCCAAACCCCCTGGTGTGGCGTTCTCCGAGCCTTAGTGACTGTCTTCTTTAGTTCTGAGACATGTATGCCAGTGCTCCGCCAAGACTCCCACTGCTCCATCTTTGTTTTTCTCTCCCACTGGGACTTGTACTATCTATACTATTGTTCTATTCTATCTTCCTTGCTCCTCCATATCTTTCCTATTTTTCTCCTGGTTAGCTTGCCAGAGTTCTCCAGCTGACTTCTCCACTCACTGCTTCATCCTGAATCACACGATTCGCCCCATCTGCTTCAATCAATAAATGACTTTTGTCAATAATTGCTTTTATGTGTTTTTTTGGTGGGTTCAGTAAATTTTGTTTCACATTGCCAGTGATTTTTTCATGTCCTTCTGTATTTTTACTACGTGCATTCTCTGTGTGATGCACGAATTCTGCTTCAGATGTTGCATTTGTCTTCTGAAATGTCTCGTCCAGGGCCTGTGAGCTCGCACTGCCTGGTGGCATTTGTCGTGCTGCCTGAGGTTTCAGGAGAGGGGAAGGGGTTGGGCCCCGGGAGCCAGCACAGCACAGCATGTGAGGCATGGGGCCAGAACCTCCCTTCCGGTCCCTAGGGAAGCCACTATGGGGGCTCCCAGGTTCTAAGTGCCCATCCTAGGCAGCCTGGGGGAGATTGGAAGGGAAAAGCCCAGGGCCACCGTCACAACTCTTGTCCCCATGCCTTACCCAGCAGCGCCTTTGCAGTTCGACGTAACTCTGGTGAAGGCCGCACCAAAGTCAAAGCCAAGCAGTGACAGCACCTTGACAACACCTGGGAATGAGAACCAGCAGCAGGTTCCCTCTGGCATCTCGTCACCTCCAGCTCCAGCCCCAAGCCACCCAGAGACACACCCTTTACACACACACATGCACACAATGCAACACAATACATGTGCTGCACACATATGTGCACAGAGTCACACACAACTACGTGGTGCACACTCCCCACACACAAGCACATGGACTGCACACCTGTACACGTGTGGCGCACACACACCCCTGCACGCGTATGACAAGCACACAGGGGGTAGGCCTCACTCGTTTTAATTTTCCTGAAATCCTCACTTCTCTCTGCATTTTCTCCAGGGTGCAGGTCAGAGGCGGAGACGGCAGCAAGTGGCCAGTCACCAGCTAGACTGGAGGCTGGTACACCAGGGAGCTCCGGTGTCACCTGCTTTTGGTTTCACTGGCGCCCAGCCATGTCCGTTCGTTTACATTGTGTCTGAGTCTGTTTGTGAGCACAAGACCAGAAAGGAGCAGAGGTCGCAGTACCTCGTGGTCCTCGGAGCTGGAAACGCTGGCTCTCTGCCCCTGACAGAAAAAGTTGCCCACTCTCACCGAGACGGAGGGCCCTAGGACAAGCTCCCCTGCAGAGGACACTTCGGTGTCATCTGTTTTCCCTTGCTGAGATGGTTGCCAAGGAGCCCTCCAGGGCAACCCACTGTCACCCCCAGCGCTGCCCAGCGCCCCACTGACATCCTGACACTAATTGTCATCCAGCCCAGCGAGGGAGCTGCTAAGAGGTCCTGGAACGTGGCCCAAGGGCCAGTTGGGCAGCACGCAGCTCCCTCTCCATCGCAGGGCAGATGGACCCCCTTACAGATGGGTGGGGGGGTAGGGGGTGGGCGCCGGGCAGGCACAGCTTTCTTCTTCCCACTCTTTTAAGATGTTCCATCCAGGGCCTCCCTGGTGGCGCGGTTGAGCACTGGGTTGCGAAGCTGGCCGCAGCCTCTGCAGTGCCGGTTCGATCCCCGGCTGCTCCCCGGCTGCTCCCCGGCTGCTCCCCGGCCACCGGAGGAGGGTCCCACATGGCGCGCAGACCTCTCCTGCCGCCCGCTGCTCCCCTCAGCAGTGTACCTCGGTCCTTCTGCCTGCTCTGCTCCCCGCTCTGGCTCTGGTGAATTCTCTCACCCTCCCGCGAAGTACCCAGTGCTTGTGTAAATAAACAAACAAACAAACAAACAAATAAATCTTAAAAAAAAAAAAAAAAAAAGATGTTCCATCCAGGGGACTCCTTTGCACCCCCTGGAGGAGTGATTGTGGCGGCAATGGCTGGGGAAGGTGGGCAGAGAGCATGCACAGCAAGAGGTCTCCTATGCCCTCACCCAACCTCTGAATGTCCCTCCTGCCTTTCTACATATGCGCTGTAGACAGTGACACTCTCTAGGGTGGGAACGAGGACCACGTGGTCCCCTGTACCCTGCAGAACCCGAGTAAATGCCAGCTACTTGGAGGGTCCCTGGAGACCCCGCCCCAGGGAAGGTTGCCCACTCGGCTCAGGACCTCAACAACCCTGGCCCTCTCTCACCAGCCACCCCACACGATGCCCAGACCCTGGCTGAGGAAGCCCATCAGAGTACAGACTGGGGCCCCATGAAGAAGGAAATGGGCCTGAATGGGATCCCCCCATGGGAGACGATCCCTGGGCTGCTGTGCCCAGCCCTGAGGCGGACAATGGGTGAAGGTGGGGTGAGCTGCCAACCAGTCTGGCAACTTTTAGGAAGGAATCCAGGACAGGATGGCTCTCAGGCAGGGCTGGGGGCTGAGGAAAGTTTATAATATATGGATCCAATGAAACTATCTCGTTGTATATAAAGAGGAAGGAAAATGATGAGTCATTGGCTCACCGCCACCAGAAAGACCTGGGCGGCTCCTGGCTATTGCGAGGGTTTCACCTTTGAAACCTTCACCCTGGTTTCACCTCTGCGCTACCGAAGCTCAGGGCAGAACACAGAGAGGCCATACCAGGCACTGCCCGGCTCCTGCCAGGCCCAAGGCCCTTGAGTGAGCCAAACCATCCACCAACCCATCTGCTTTTCCCAGTCTCCCCTTTGGAATTTCTGATGAATGGCTTTTTTGCGCTTCATCCCACGTGGCCTTACAACACAACACACAGGAGGTACAGCTGGGCACGAGGATCGTCTCGGGAGGACAGAGCTGGCACCACATGTCACCTGCGGGCCTTCCCTGCCCTTTCTGGGTAACAGAACCCCTCTCGTGGAGGGAGCCGAGTCCACATGATCAAAGTGAAACTGACCACTTCCACCCACGGGGATGGCCACATGACCAGGCTGGCCAAAGTGACCTTTCAGGGCTGAGCGTGACCAAGCCAAGCCCGCGAGATGCCACATAGAGGCGCTCTGTCAGCGCTGCTGGTGGCCGAGGACCTGAGATGCCCCTGTTGTGCCACCTCTGTGCCCATGGGCAGTACTGAGAATGGAGCCACCGGAAGCAAATGGACAGAGACAGTGGGACAGAGAGAAAGAGGGAGAAATGATGCTGGGTTGGGTTGAGCTGTGGATCCAGGGAGCCTGAGGCTGGAGGCATCCATCATCCCTGCTGACTGAGGCCATGGTTTCACCTCTGCCTCTGGGATGTCTGTGCTTTGCCATCAGGATCACCCCAATTCCTGTGGAAGCACTGTGGGTGTGGCACATCCGCTGGTTCCCAGAATTGCTCTTTAAAATTGGACTCGCTATTCATCTTGTAGCACAGGGGGGAGGGGCTGGGGCAGACACCCCCAGCCACTTCCTTGGGGGCCAGTTTATAAAACAGAATTGGAATAGGGGTCTCCCTGGTGGCACAAGGGGTTAAGACGCAACCTATGAAGCTATCCGCAGCCTCTGCAGCATGAGTTCGATCCCCGGCCAGGGAGCTACCCACATGGCACAGCAGACCTCTCCTGTCTCCCCACTGCTCCCCTCAGCAGTGGATTTCAGTCGATCTGCCTGTTCTGCTCCCCTCTCTGTCTCTGATGAATTCTCGCACCCCCTGCATCTCTGACCTGTACCCCAGTTCTTGTATACATAAATAAATAAATCTTTAAAAAAAAAACCCCAGAACTGAATAAAGTAGGTCCAGGGCTGCCAGTTTGCCTTGCCCTGCCCCATGACTCCTTAAATAACTGCATATGTATGAATTGGCTTCTCCCCGCAAAGTACACAAGAGGAAGAAAAAAAGAACTTCTTGAACAATTGGCCTCTCTTTGTTGCATTTTACAAGTCCCAGTCACTAGAAGTCATCAATTGCAAGTCAGAAATTCCAAACCAAATACTGCATGGGGTCATGTGGTGTTGGCAGTGGTGGCTTATTCTATTACTTATGTCATAAACCCTAGATAGAAGATGCTTCTCGATACATGTGGCTTCCCTGGCTGAAGAGGTGGGATGGGCAGCACCCTCAGCATGGCAGCCACAGACGCAGAGCCAGGTCCCCCACAGCACGAGCCTGACACCAGCTCCATCCACATGGCTTTGAGCCACGTGAGCAAAATCTTCCAGCTTGTTTCAATAGCAGTTCCTGGAAGACTCTGTGTAATTGCCCTGCGACCCGAATGCAGCAAGAGCAAGAACACAAAGAAGTAGCAGATGGTTAAGATCCATCCCCCCACCCGTGAGTGAATCTGTTTCTAGAAACTCTATTTTTTAAAAATCATCTTCTTTTCAGCCAAACCTAATATATGGTGAGCAAATATTTAACAGGTTTTGTTTGAAGGGGTAGCAAATTACTAGCCAACCTTGTGCATATTTCACAATCCAATCCACAATGAACAAAATAATAATAATGATGTTTGCTGTTTGAAAGTAGTTTGTGTGGATATCTTATGCCCTTAAGCACATGAAAAGAGGTTCTCCCCAGTAGTCATCAGGGAAACAGATGAAAACCACAACGAGATTCCCAATAGCAAAAGGGGAAGCACTGACAATCCCAAGTGTTGACAAGGATCTAGGGCAACTTGAACTTTTCTTGCATTACTGGTGGAAGTGTGGAAATGGCCCAACCTCTTTGAAAACTTGTTCACATTGTCTACTAAGGCTCCACTCTTAGATGTATATTTATAATGGTTAATTCTTTGCTGACTTGTATAGGGACTTGTGCCCAGATATTTGGTGAAATACTAGTTTAGTCATTTTCTGGTTTTTTTTTTTAAGAAGCGTTTTTAAGATGAGACAATGAGTAAAACAGATTACCCTCCATGACATAGGTGGGCCTCCTCCAATCAGTTGAAGACCTTTACAAAAAAGACTGACCTCCTCCAAGGAAGAGTCAGCCAACAAACAGCCCTCAGACTCCAACTGCCAGTTGCACACATGGGGATCTCCTCTGTGCACCTTTATAGCTGTCCCCCCTCCTGTCCGCAATCTCTGATATCTGTCCTCCGTGTCATGTCTATAGCCGGCCACTCAGGGATAGTATGTTAATGAAGACTATGAACAGCATCCAGCCTTCTGGGAATCGCCTTTTTCTCACCCAGCACAATTCTCTAGATCCATCCAGGTGAATCAACAGTCTGTAAGAATCACGCTCCACAGTGTGCATTTTCCACAGTGGTTGGGCCTCCCACCACTGCAGGATCTGGGTTCTTACCACTTTGGGAATAGAACTGCTATGAAAAGCCCCCTTCGAGCTCATCCACGCTGGAGGAGCCCCAGGGCTGAGTCACAAACTGGGGGAAATCAGATAAGTGAGTGGTTTCAAGTCACTGCATGTTGGGGAGGCTGAATTGAGTCCAGGGGACCAGCAGGTAGCCCTTCTGGGAGACAGGCGCCAAGCTCAAGACCATACAGCAAGAAGGAAGTTCACCACCTGCTCTGTTAACTGTGTCTCTTACCTCTTTGAGGCGGCCAGCTGCATTGGAAAACATGGTGAATAGAACACGCATTGGGGTGCTGGGCTTACTGGGGTCACAGTCAGGAGTCAGGAACTCATTGAAGGCTTGCGGGTTCTGGGGTACAGGGCTGTCCCGCACCAACTGATCTATAGGCCTGGGATGATTAGGGCAGGTGACGAGTGACTCCTAAAGGAAATAGTTGGGTGTATGATCAGAATTGGTCCATTTGCATTTAAATAAATTTTTATGGCGGTAACAGTTTACAATTCTGTATATGATTTAGAGGGGTAGGGTCATACCTCTTGAGATGTGTTATCATGCCATGCACTCATGGACCAGGATAGCACGCGGAAGCAGGCCACAATGCCTCCCTTGAACTGGTCCAGCTCAGAGTTTACCACCACTGCCACCACACCTGAGTGAGAAGTGGGGCCTAGCAGGCAGTTGAGTGCAGCACTGAGAAGCTGTCCGCAGCCTTTGCAGCGCTGGTTTGATCCTGGCCATCCGGCGAGGGTCCCACATGGCACCGCGGACCACTCCTGCCACGCCCGCTGCTCCCCTCAGCAGTGTGTTTCGTCAGTCTGCCTGATTTGTTCCCTGCTCTGTCTCTGGTGAATCCTCTCACCCTCCCGTGAATCTGGCCTGTACCCCGGTTCTTGTATAAATAAATAAATAAATCTTCAAAAAAAAAAAGAGAGAGAGAGAAAGAAATGGGGCCTAGACACTCGGGGGCAAGGAATTAGGCTCCGGGTTTGGAGGGGAAGACTGTCCAAGGATTTCTGGATATATTTTTAAACCATCATAATATTTTCCAGCTGAGGTCACAAAAATGCAACTTGAAAAACAGGCCCACGTGATCAAACTGGGATGGACTGCCTCTCGGGGACTGCGACCAGGGATCTACAAACTCATGCACATGCACACACTTCTCTGTGCGTGGGCCCCACTTTCTCAGCTATAACCAGCCTCATCCTCCATGAACTGACATCCTCACTGCCTCATAACCAGAAGAGAAAGCTGGGTCAGGGGCAGCTCCTAGCACCCAGCCAGATGTCTGGGCCAGGTAGGGAGGACATGATAAACACAGCACATCGCCTGCTCCTTCCTCAGACCCCGCAGGGGCTGCAGCCAGGCTCCATGACTGGCTGGGCTTGGAGCCTGGGACCAGCAGGGAGAGAGGGCCCTGGGGGCACAAACACTGTGGGTTGGAGCCGGTGTGTGTGCAATCTCGCCCAGCCTGGATTTATGAGCCAAAATCATAGTTGCCCTATTTTCAGAACAACAGGAAAAAGCAGCTGCTTCAAACTCTGGAAATGGTAAATTTCCAAGGGTGTGGCCCAATCATCAGGGCTATTTGAAGACTTTAGACATGCAGAGCTTGTCTTGGCAAGGGCACCAACTTCCTCCTTGACACTTTTGGGCCAGAACTGAGAGGTGGGTGCAGTAGACAGGTGGGCCAAAAGCTCTCCTTGTCTGTCTCTCCCCTGGGCGCTGCCCTTTAGAACAAGGCTCATGAGAATAAGATTCAGGGACAGCAAGCAAAGCCCAGGCTTGCAGAAGGCAGAACTTTTCCTAATCTGGGACAGAAAACCCCAGCTGGATGCAAAGGTCCCGCCCTCCCTGGTTCAAAGTCTCCTAATGGAAAGTTTGGAGCCCAGATATGGTTTTGGCACTTCTGGGAAATAAAATGTCTCATGGTGAGAGGAGGCCTCTGGCTCACCCTGATTCAGATCCTGTGAGCGGGGCCAGAGTCCAGGCTCTGCAGGCATGGAAGACTAAGCCTGGAGGCTGCCGCATCGACCAGCCCATAACGTAGCCTAGAGGCTGCCAGAGACGACCAGAAGGCTGTCCCCAGCCCCAGCCTGGATGCTATAGGGGTTGATCAGAAGCCTGGCTGCAGTCACAGCCGCTAGGCTGCCAGGGTTGACCAGAAGGCCAGTCCCTGCCCCAGCCCCAGCTTGGAGGGCACTGGAGTTTACCAAAATGCTGGAAGTAGCCCCAGCCTCTAGACAGCAGGGTTGACCAGAAGGTTGGCACAAACCTGGTGTCAACCAGGGGTTCAACAAGAAGGCAGGCCCCAGACCCAGCTTAGAGGCTGCCAGGGATGACCAGAAGGCCGGCCATAGCCCCAATCTGGAAGCTAATGGGGTTGACCAGAAGGCTGGACCCAGCCACAACTGGAGGCTACTGGGGTCGAACAGAAGGCCAGACCAATCCCAGCCTGGAGGTTGCCAGGATTGACTAGAAGTTTGGACCCAGCCCTGAACCTAGCCAGAGGCTGCTGGGGTTGACAAGAAGGTAAGCCCCAGGCCCAGTCCCAGCCTGGAAGCTGCCAGGATATACGAGAAGTCAGGGACCAGCCCCAGCCTAGGGGCTGCCGGAGTCAAAAAGCAGGCTGCCCCAGGCCCAGCTTGGAGTCTCCCGGGGTCAACAAGTACGCCGGCCCCAGCCCCAGCCTGGAACTAACTTGGTCAAGCAGAAGGCCGACCCCAGCCCCAGCCTGGAGAATGTTGGAGTTGACAAGAAGGTGGGACCCACACCCAGCAAGGAGGCTGTGGGTGTCAACCAGAGGGTTGACCAGAAGGCCCGCCCCAGTCCCAACCTGGAGGCTGCCAGGGTCAACCAGAACACAGGCCCAATGCCTAGCCCCAGTCTCCAGGCATAGGGGTCAACCAGAAGGCCAGCGCAAAGCCCATCGTCAGCTTGGAGGCTGAAGGGGTCGAAGAGAAAGCCTGCCCAGCCACAGCCAGGAGGCTAGAAGGGTCAACCAGAATAGCCACCCAAGGCCCAGCCACAGACTGAAGGCTGCCAGGATTGAACAGGAAGCAGGCTCCAGGCCCAGCCCCACCCTGGAGACTGCAGGAATTTCCCAGAGGCCAGCCCCAGCCCCAGGCTGGAGGTTGCTGGGGTTGATCAGAATGCTGGATCAAGGACAAACTACAGGCTGCTGGGGTCGAGCAGAGTGCCAGTCCCAGCCCCAGGTTGGAGGTGCCAGGATTGAACAAAGGCTGGGCTCAGCCCAGCCTGCAGGCTGCCAGGTTGACCAGAAGGCAGGCTTTAGCCACACACTGGAGACTTCCAGGGTCAACGAGAATGCTGGACCAAATCCCAGCCCCAGCCTGGAGACTATTGGGGTCTAATAGAAGGCCAGTGCCAGCCCTAGCCTTGAGGCTGCCCAGGTCGACAAGAAGGCAACCCCAGCCAGAGCCTAGGGAATAGAGGGACCACCAGAATGCCAACCCAAAGCCCAGTCAAAGCCTGGAGGCTACCAGGGTGAAACTGAAACCAGGCAAAATACCCATGCCAGCCTAGAGGCTGCAGTGTCGGCAAGAAGGCCAGCCCTAGCAACAGCAAGCAGTTTGCCAGGGTTGACCAGAAGTTGGCACCAGCCCAGCCTGGAGGCTTGGTGGTCAACCGGCAGGCCTGCACCAGCTCACACTGGAGGCTGAGGTGCTCCACCAGTAGGCAAGACACAGATAAGCACGGAGGTTTGGGGTCGACCAGCAGACCAGGGCCAGCTCAGCTGGGGGACTGAAGGGGTCGACTGGAGGACTACCCCAGCTTAGCCTAGAGGCTGAGGGGGTAAACAAGCAGGGCAGAAGAGGCTTAACCTGGAGGTTGATGTGCAAGACCAGCAGCCCGGCCTAGGGGGTCAAAGGGGTAGGCTGGTCTGCTCAACCTGGACGCTGAGAGGGACGAGCAGCTGGAGGCTGAGGGGGTAGAGCAGCAGGAAGTTCCAGGCTCAGCCTGGAGGCTAGGGGGTTGAGCAGCAGGAGGGCCACAGCTTAGCCTGGAGACTGAGGGGGTAGAGAGGCAGGCAGGTCCAGGCTGAGCCTGGAGGCTGAGGAGGTCAAGCAGCAGGCCGGCCCAGGTCAATCTGAAGGCTGATGGGGTCGAGCGCCAGGCGGGCCCAGGCTCAGCATATAGGCTGAGGGGGTAAAACAGCAGGGAGGACCAGGCCCAGCCTGCAGACTGAGAGGGTCAATAGCCCTGGATCCAGCTCAGCTGGAGGCTGAGGTGCTTGACCAGAGAACTCGCTGAGCTAAACCTTGAGGCTAAGGGGTTGACCAGAGAACTACCCCTGTTCAGCCTGAGCCTGAGGGGGTCAAGCAGAAGGCCAGTCCCGGGTGAACCTGGAGGATGAGGGTGTCAAGCAGAAGGCCAGCCGCAGCTGTGCTTGAGAGTGAGGGGGACGAGTGGCAGGCAGGCCCAGACTAGGTCTGGAGGCTGAGGAGGTTAAGCGGCGGCTGGCCATGGCTTAGCCTAGAGGCTGAGAGGGTGGAGCCTCAGGCAGGTCCAGGCACAGCCTGGAGGCTGAGGAGGTCAAGCAGCAGGCCGGCTCCAGCCCTGCCTGGAGGTTGGGGAGGTCCAGTCGGGAGGCCCAGTCTGGACTGGGGAGACCCCGATCCAGTCTGGAGGCTGAGGGGGTAGATCTGAAGGCTGGCCCCAGCCAGGACTGGTGGCTAAGGAGGTCAGCTTGCAGGCCGGCCCCTGCCAAGCCTGAAGGCTGAGGAGGTTGATCTGCAGGCGGGTCCTAGCCTGGTGTGGCGGCTGAGGAGGTCAAACTGCAGGACGGTCCCAGCACACCCTGGAGGCTGAGGAGGTCAAACTGCAGGCCCACATCAGCACAGCCTGGAAGCTGAGGAGGTGACCAGCAGGCCAGCTCCAGCCCTGCCTGGAGGCTGAAGAGGTCCACCTGCAGGACAGCCAGAACCCAGCCTGGAGGCTGAGGGGGTCCACCTGCAGACCGGACCTAGGCCTGCCTGGAGGCTGAGGAGGATGACCTGAGGATGGCCCCATCCCATTCTGGAGGTTGAGGTGGTCAAATACAGGCTGGCCCCTGGCCTACCTGGAGGTAGAGGAGGTCACCTGCAGGTTGTTCGCAGCCCAGCCTGCAGGCTGAGGAATTCAACCTGCAGGACAACACCAGGGCAGCCTGGAGGCTGAGGACTTCGAAATATAGGCTGGCCCTAGCCCTGCCTGGAGGCTGTGAAGTTCAACCTCTAAACCGGCCCCAGCCCAGCCTAGAAGCTGAGTAGGTTGACATGCAGGCCGGACCCTGCACGCAAGCTAGCAGGCTGAAGAATTCAAACTTCTGACCGGCCCCAGCCCAGCTGGAGACTGAGGATGTCCACCTGCAGTCTGGCCACATCCCAGCCTGGAGCCTGAGATGGACGACCTGCAGGCCGGCCCAAGCACAGCCTGGAGGTTGCGTAGGTCGACCTGCAAGACAGCCCCAGTCCAACTCAGAAGCTGAGGAGGTCGACCTGCAGGCCTGTCTCATCCTAGCCTGTGCGGTCGACCTGCAGGCTGGCCACTGCCCAGCTCAAGGCTGAGGAATTCGACCTCTAAGCCAGCCCCAGCCCAGCCTAGAGGCTGAGTAGGTTGACCTGCAGGATGGCACAGCCCAGACTGGAGGCTGAGGAGTTCGACCTGCAGGACGGCCCCAGCACAGCCTGAAGGCTGAGGAGGTCGACCTAGCAGGGTGGCCCCAGCCCACCTTGAGGGGTGAAGAGTTCAACCTGCAGTCCGGATGCTGTGGAGGTCGGCCAGCAGGCTGGCCCCAGCCAGCCTGGAGGCTGAATAGGTCAACCTGTAGGCCAGATCACCCAGCCTGATTGCTGAGGAATCTGACCTGTAGGCCGGCCCCAGCCCAGCCTGGGGGCTGAGGAGTTCGACCTCTAAGATGGCCCCAGCCCAGTCTACAGGCTGAGTAGGTCGACCTGCAGGTCAGCCAGACATCACCATGGATTGCTCCAGTAGGTCGGCTCCAGCCAGCTGGCAGGCTGAGGAATTCGAACTTCAGGCTGGCCCCAGCCCAGCCTGGCAGTTGAGAGGTCAACCTGCAGGCCGGCCCCAGCCCATCCTGGAGGCTGAGGTGATCGACGTGAAGGACGGCCCCAGCTGACACTGGAGGCTGAGGAGGTCCACCTGCAGGCCAGCCCCAGCCCAGCCTGGAGGCTGAGGAGGTTGACTTGAAGGCCTGCTCGAGCACAGCCTGGAGGCTGTGGCCGTCGACTGGAGGCAGGCCAAGGTCAGCCTGGAGGCTGATGGATCAAGCGGCAGGTCAGTCTGTCTCAGCCTGGAGTCTGAGGAGTTGTAGCTGCAGGCCGGCCCTGGCTCAGTTGGAGGCTGAGGGGGTCGAACAGTACCTGGATCATCTCAGTCTGGAGGCTGAGGTGGTTGACCAGAGACTCCCTGAACTCAGCCTTGAGGCTATGGGGTTGACCAGAGAACTACTCCAGTTCAGCCCAGAGGCTGAGGGGGTCAAGCGGCAGGCAGGCCTTGGCTCGGCATGGAGGCTGAGATGGTCGAGCAGCAGGCGGTCCCGGCTCAGCCTGGAGACTGAGGGGTTTGAGGGGCAGCCACTCCCTGTCTCAGCCCGGAGGCTGAGGGAGTTGAGCAGTGGGCTGGCCCCAAGTCAGCCTAGTGGCTGTATTGGTGGACTGTCAGCCCAGCCCCAACTCACCCTGGAGTCTTAGGGGGCCTCTGGCACCTGCCCCAGCTTAGCCTGGAGGCTGAGCCCTCATACTGACAAGCAGGTCGTAGCTCTGCTTGGGGGTGCTGAGAGGGTTGACTAGCAGGTCGGCTCCATCTCAGCTTTGAGGCTGAGGAGGTTGTCCAACAGGCGGCCCCAGCTCAGCCTGTTGGCTGCGAGGGTGGACCAGCAGCCCAGCCCCTGTTCAGACTGAAGAATGAGGAGTTTTACTGGCAGTCAGGCCCTGGCTCAGACTGGAGCCTTGGGGGTCGACTAGTGGGCCCACCCAAGCTCAGCCTGGAGGCTGAGGGGGTGGATCTTAGCTGGTCTCAGCTCTGGCTGGAAGCTGATGGGGTCGACCAGCAGCCAGGCCCCAGATCAGCCCAGAGTTGAGGGGTCGACCAGCAGGCCGGTTCTAGCTAAGCCTCGAGGCTCAGAAAGTTGACCTGGAGGCTCAGAAAGTTGACCTTTCAGCCTGGAGCCTGAAAGCAGGCTTGGTTTTGAGGTCTGTGGTCTGCACCCCTCATCCCCCCGTCCACCAAAGTATGCTGTGTGAACGGATGCTGGCCCCTGGATCCCACAGCCCTTCTAACTCCACAGCAGCTGGGGTGGGAGGGGGAAGATTAGGGGTGCAGCTTTGAACCCATGTCAGCTGGGCAACAAACCCTCACTAGTCTTCAAACTGGAAGTAATCCCACTGCCACCCTGTCCTGATGGGCTGGAAGCCCCATCTTCCTCTGAGGGTTTCACCCCCCCATAAAATCTGGGGGCTACTGGCCTTTCTGTACCAGAAAATGAAGAGTAGCTCGAGCCCCCACCTGTGGCAGAGCTGTGCTGGAGAGCCCTGGGGCTCGAGTCTGGCTTGGGCCTCCCCCGAGCTGCGTGGTCTCCGGAGGACTGCTCACTGGCCTGTGCCTCCATTTGCTCATCTTAAAAACGGTGCTATTACGAGCATCTACTAGGTGGGTCCTTTTGTGAGGTTTGAGCATGTTCACGTGTGTAAAATGATTCTGCCTGGCTTGGCGGAGGCTCAGGCCCAGTTCGCTGTCACCTTCACAACAGAAGGGGCTGTAAGCCTCGCCCCCAGCTAGTCACCCGCTCACCCCTTAACTGCCCAAACAGGAGTCCTGCCACTCCCTGGAGGCCCTGCTGTCAGCTGCAGGGAGGTGCTTCCCTCCGCTTTCTAGGGTCACAGAACTGCACCTTCAAAATATGCAGCCCTGGGCCTCCCCTGGTGGCGCAACGGTTGGGCGCTGGGCTGTGAAGCTGCCTGCAGCCTCTGCAGCGCCGGTTCGATCCCCGGCCACCGGCGAGGGTCCCACATGGCGCACAGACCTCTCCTGCCATCCGCTGCTCCCCTCAGCAGTGTATTTCGTCAGTCTGCCTGTTCTGTTCTCCACTCTGGCTCTGGTAAATTCTCTCACCCTCCTGCTCTTCTGACTGTACCCAGTGTTTGTATAAATAAAAAAATAAATAAATCTTAAAAAAAAAACACAAACATGCAGCCCAGTCACCCTGAAGGATGTGGAAGTGATGGGTTGCAGGGAGCTTTCAAAAGAGGGACTCCCTCTCTGTTGCCCTGGGCCCTGCAGGAGGCCCTGTCCTCGCCGACCATGACCACCGTCATGTCTGCCTGTGCGGAAACCACCGAGGCTTCCGGCTGCCCGCCCTCCTCACCTGGACAGGACTGGGAGTTGGACCCCCATGGGACAAGGGACGCCAGGACGAGGAGGCTCACAGGCCCTGGTGCAGAGTTATGAGCCCCCCAGGACAGCAGCACCCCCACCCCAGGTGTGTCTCTGCCCGGGGATGGGGAGGTGCAGGCTCTCCCCTTCCTCAGGGACACCTCTGCGTTTCCCCCCCAAAGAGATCCGCTCCCTCCTCCAGAAGCCCAAACTGCCACCAGCCCCCAAAGCTTGCACATAAGACCTTCCCCTGGGGCCTCTGCTGGTGGCCTCAGGGGGCAGAGGTCCCTTAATGGCAGCCGGGCCCCAGGAGGCCATCTTGGCCCACCCTGTACTTGCTCAGTGACTCTGGCAAGCCCAACCCGCTTTCCCAGCCTCAGTTTCCCTATCAGCGAGGGTGTTAAGCTACGTGATCCCCAGGATCACTGAGCATTCACAAACACTCCTAAAAGTCCTCTTTCCCGTCATTTCTCCTGCTCAAAAACCTACAGTGGCTCCCCAGTGCCCGAGAATCAACATCCCTCCTTGGTCTGGCAAACTGGGCCTCCACAGTGCTCCACAGTGCCCTGCCCGCTCCCCCCAAGAGGCTCCAGCCCAGGTCTGCCTTCTCCTCTGGCCCCCACACCCCTGCCCCTACTTCCCTTCCCATGGCCCACCCTGGGAAAGCCTGGGGGTCCCTCAGACCTGGGTTTGGGCTCCGGGGCTCTTGTTTAATGAGCTATGTGGCCGAGGGCCAGTTGCCTCACCTCTGTGCGTGGGGCTCCTCCCCAGGTCACAGGGAATCGTTCCCCAGTCCCCAGTGCGATGGGCCACCAGGTTGGTGAACTCACAGAGGCCCCTGATAGGGACTTGGTTGATGGGAGGGAGAGCGACAGGAGTGGGGGAGGAGGACAGAGGCAGAGAGAGGTGGGCGAGAGGGGGAGAGAGGGAGGGGAAAGGGGGCGGCCCCCCCAGAGAGCTGTGTGGCGGGTCAGCTCTTGTTCTAACAGGGACAGGTGAGTCAGTCACCTCACCTGGGTGCTGAAGGGAAATGAACTGAATCTGGCCTCTAACCTCACAGGAGGCAGCTGGGCCCACCAGGACCAGGAGGGCAGAGCTGAATACAGGGCGGAGCCCCCGGGCACTGGGGCTGTGGAAGGGAGCAGGCACTGCCCGCTGGAGGAGGGGTGGAGAGCGCCGGGGTGGAGAGAGCTCACAGGGAAAAGCCTGGGCAGCAGTGGACGGCTGTGTGGAGGGGAGAAGCTCTGTAGCTCTGAGGACAAAGGGGCAGGGGCATGGGAATGTTCTGGAGAGCGGGAGTTCAAATTAGGGAGGGCCTGGCAGGCTTGGCAGGCTGTGGACTTCGCCCAGAGGGCAGCCAGGAGCCGTTGGGACCTTTGCAAAGGGAGTGCCTGGCATTCTGGGGTGTCTGGCTCTCCACTGCCTGATAAGCCTGCAGGAGGTGGCTGGAGGGGGCGGCCTGTAAGAGAGACGGGTTGGGGCCAACAGGCAGCTGGCAGTCCTTGGGGTGGGGGGAGGTCTGGCTGCCTGGAGCCCCAGGCAGGGGGAGGCCACGCAGAGCTCCAGGAGGGTCACACAGGAGAGGTAACTTGGAAGCACAGGAAACCCCCCAGAGTCACTCCCAGGTGTGAGTAGACCTGGTGACAGAATCCAGCACTGGAGGGCAGGGACTGTGCTACATTTAAGACTTCCCTTTCCTCAGGTTGAGATGGTTTCCCCAGTGGCTATAATCACAGGTGTCCCTGTGAGGTTCACCCCCTCCAGCAGGAAGTCCTCCAGGGAGTACCCTATGGCCTGGAGTCTCATCTACCTCCCCGTACTCTGGATGCCTATTGTCTCCTAGTAGGTCCAGGGCCTGGACCCACAGCCTGGCCATCCCCCTCCCTAAGGCAGACTGAGAGGGGGCAGTGGGTCCCCTGTGCTCACCCAGCCCCTCTGTAGCCACAGCACAGTTTTCCTCTCATGTTTATTGGTTCCCAAGGGCAGCCCCACCCAGAGGAGGCCAGTGGGCTCAGATCTTGCGGCTTCCAAAGACAGGGCGGTTCACGTGCTCGGGGGAGGCCAAGAAGGCCTTGAGCTTGGGCCGGGCGCTGAGACGGGCCACATAGGCTGAAAGCAGGGGGAGAGAATCCAGGCAGCCGGGGGCCAGGACCTGGTGATTCAGCAGCAAGTCCAGCAGGTTGTAGTCGGCGAAGGAGATCTGCAGGGCAGGGAGGGGGTCAGGAGAGACAGGTAGCGAGGGGCTGTGGGAGCCCGAATACAGCTGCTGCAGAGCAAGAGTCAGGCCCCGCCCTGGACCTCAGTTTGTTCTTCTGAGAAATGGAGCTGCCATGGGCTAGACCTAGTACGCACCTGGTCACCCACAATGAAGGCCTGGCCCCCCTGGTTCTGGGCCAGCAGGGTCTCAAATGGCTTCAGGTAGCCTGGCAAGTCCTGGACATACTGGGCCTTGCCCTCCTCCTGTGAACGGGAGAGGTCCCAGTTGGTGGCACGCGTGTCTGGGCACAGAGCCCCCCCGGCCTGGCCCAAGGCCCACGCACATAGTTGTGGTGGATGAGGTGGCTGCAGCGCCGGCGGAGGTCCTCCACGCCGTCATTCACCATGTCCACCTGCGCCGCCTCCCGCGGGTCTCTGCCGTAGAGCCCTGGCCAGCAGCCGAGTGGGTCAGCCTCCTCGTGTTGGAGGCCTCCACTCCACAAGCCCACTTTCCTCGGTGACACTCCCAGTGCCCAGGACTCAGAAATTCCCTGCTCTAATGCTCCCAAGCCCCTTGCCCCAGGCCTGTGCCCTGAAAGGTTGGACCAAACCCTGGTGGGCGCCTCTCTAGGTGCAAGAGGTAGCTGTCTGTGGGAGCCCAACATGCTGTGCATGCTGGGGTATCCACACACCGTGCAGGGTGTGGGGGCTGGGGAGAAGGGCGGCAGGCCACAGCCCTCTCGGGCCCTGCAGAAGCAAGGCCAGGCCTGGGCTGGGCTGTGCCTGCTCCCCTGGCTCCTTCATCCTACTGGGACCTGGGATTTTCTCAACCCTCCAAGCTGGTGAAAGAAGAGCAGTCACCTACCTAAGCCAAGTTCCTGCCACCCTTGAATCAAGGCTGCAGGCCTGGCCCCTGGGAGCGTGAATTTCCCATATTCAGCTGAGCCTGGGCCGGGGGTCTGTCTGGAAACCTCTGGCCCAACAGACAGAGGCCTCCAGCCCATACCTGCACACACCTGCGGGGACACACCTGTGGGGGCACACCTGCGGGGGCACACCTGCTGGGGCACACCTGCTGGGGCTAGCTGGCGCTGATGGCTGGTCCAGGGGCATTGGCACCCCAGCCCCACACCCTTCCTAGAGCTCAGGCCCAGCATCCTGTGTACGGGCATCTGGTCTACCCTCCAGCCTGGCAGGATCTGCTGGCCACAGGTGTAGCAGCTCAGGCCCCAGGATGCTAGACCGGCCCTGCTGCCCCGGGGCCCCAGCACTCACCCAGGGAGCGACCCAGGTGCCTCAGGATGGCATTCGACTGGTACAGGGTGAGGTCTCCATCCTGGAACTTGGGGAGCTGCCCATACAGCTGGGGGCAGCACAGGTCCGTGAGGGGTGCTGAGTTCTGCTGCCCTCACCCTGCTTCACCCAAAGGCCCAGCACCTGCCCCTACCCACGGGCAGCCACTCACACAGGAGGCCTTGAGAGGGCCCTGCCGCCAGGCATCCTTGGTCACCACCTCCTCCTTCCAGGTCTGGCCCTGGTCGGCCAGCAGCATGCGCATGGCCTCGCAGCGCCCTGGCGGGGAGACAGCGTGTGGGGACGCAGACCCCAGCCTCACTGCACCCCGGGAGGGGGGAGGGCGCAGCACCCAAACCCCGACTTTAGAGCCATCTAGGGGGAGGATGGACCGGGGAGGAAGAGGGGAGGCCATGGCCCCAACGAAATGTTGAAGAGGGGCCAGAGACGGAGACCCCAGGCGCGGGCCACACCGTGCCCAGGATGAACAGGTTCGGGGTGCGGCCGCGGTGCGGCGAGGATGCTGTCACCACAGAAGCGGGTCCTGGCCCCGCCGCGGCCCGCCCCCGGAGTCCGGGCCCGACCCGCGACCCCAGGCCCGTCGGGGTCCCCGCCCTGCGCCCCCTCGCCCCGCCTCGCGCGCAGGCGGGCACCGAGGCAGCAGCCTGCGCATCCGGTTCGGGCCTCGCGCGCCCTTCGCCCTCCTGAAGGAGCAGCGCCGCACCTCGGGCGGGGAAGTACACGATGGTGTAGGGCGGCACTAGGAGAGACGGACAGACAGACAGGCTGCGTGAGGGCCCCGGGGCGGGCAGACCCCGAGGAGAGGGGTGACGGCCGGGGCCCGCCCCCCACCCTGTCGCGACCCAACTCACTGGAGGGCGGTGAAGTCCGGAGCAGCAGGAAGCGGGGCGGAGCCCGCGGGCCCGTATTTATGGTTCTGCTGCTCCCGCCCCGCCCCGGCCCCGGAGTGCGCCCGCGGGGAGCTCGGGGCGGGGCTGGAGCCGGCGGGACCGGCCCTAAAAAGGAAGCAGCCAGGTCCGGGCTTGAGAGAGGACCCGGGCTCGGCAACTGCCTCCACGCCGCCCGACCCGGCTGCCTGCGGCCCAGCTGGGGAGCCTGCGGCGTCTGCGAGGAGTTGCCTGAGCGCGCTGAGGATCTCTGCAAAGGGAACCGGCCCCGGAGCCTGGCGAGCGCGCCCACCTGAGGCTGCCCGTGCCCTGAGGAAGCGAGGCGGGGCTGCCGGCCGGCGCTGACCCCCGCCCTCCGGGAGCCGGGTGTGGCAGCAGTGTCAGTATCTTGGCGTGGACATACTTGAGGCTACTGTTTTGGAAGCACCCGTTTCCAAAAGCTGCTTTGAGATTTTTTGGGGGGAGGGGAGTCACCGCATTTTTCCAGGGCACACTCGTTTCATAGCACCAGACCAGCTGGTCCTGACTCTTGGCTTGCACCCCTTCCTTGGGACCTGGGAGAAGGGCGCTCACTTAATTCTTAGCTTTGGTTAACACCGGCCTGCAGGGCGGTGACTTTGGAGGAGTTGGCCACAGTTGGCGTCACACAGCCTCCGCTCCTCCCCACGCCAAACACACACAGCTCCACAGAGGACCCAAATGTGTCCCCAGCAGGCACTCAATAAATGCTCGTTGCATGAGTGGATGCAATGTCAATAGACATATCCATTTACACACGGTCTTTCCAAGATGACAATGCGAGGAAGCCCCGAGGGGTGCAGGCCTGTTGAGAAGGTCACATACATTGCCACCCTCAGACTTGGCCCTTCTGTGCCCCGTTTTATTTTTATTTTTTTAGGATTTATTTATTGGGCCTCCCTGGTGGCACGGGCGGTTGAGCACGGTGCTGTGAAGCTGTCCGCAGCCTCTGCAGTGCCGGTTCGATCCCCGCTGACCTCGGAGCAACCCACATGGTGGGCAGACCTCTCCTGTTTCGCCCTCTGCTCCCCGCTCTGTCTCTGGTGAATCCTCTCACCCTCCCGTGCATCTGGGCTGTGCCCCGGCTCTTGTATAAATAAAATTTAAAAAATTTATTTATGCATACAAGAACCGGGGTACAGGCCAGAGGTGCAGGAGGGTGAGAGGAGTCACCAGAGACAGAGTGGGGAACAGAACAGGCAGACTGACGAAATACACTGCTGAGGGGAGCAGTGGGCGAGTCACTGGCTGCCAGGGATCACTGCGGATTGCTTCACAGTGAGGTGCTTAACTGCTAAGCAAATGAAAACTTTCCTGTTTCCTGCTAGAGTCACAGGCCTGGTGCAGTAAATAATACAAAGTGTAAACAACAAGTTTGCTTCCTTAATAAGCATATCTAAAGGAGGTGACATTCTCACGCCATCCTCAGATAGCTGCATTTTTCCCTCTTTTGTCAAGAACTTTTGTCCTCACTGACCATGTTATCAACGGAAGATGGTTATGTATAAAAGAGACCCTTTGTCTCTAGACAGGTGCTCAGACCTTACAGGACTGCCCAGGTCTGGGACCTCATGCACAAGTAATGAAGCTTCTCCTGACCTCACCATTCCTGAAGTACGGCTTGTTCTTCCCTTGCCTGGGTAAAAGACTAGAATTTATTTCTGCAACACTTGCGCCACCAGGGAGGCCCTGAGCCTCGTTTTATAGAGCAGGAAATGGAAGCTCAGAGGTTAAGGGACTTTCCCAAGGTCACACAGCAGGAAACAGGATTCAAACCCAGGGCTGACTGGCCTCGGGCCTCACATTTCCTCCTCATCCTTTCTGCTCAAGGTTTTAGTTTCCAAATGTTTGTGGACTGAGTCTGAGGGCTTGGCGCATGCGAGGAAAGACAGGCGGGAAGGTGCCGGAAGGTGCAGAATCTGCGTGTCTGTCCCACAGTGCAACGCTTACCTCCCCACAGGCACATCTGGCTCCCCAGCCCCTGTGCTCCTGCCCTTCACTGGCCCACCCCTGGGGCTCACTGTGGTGCTGTGGGCTTCCTCCGGAACTGGGGCTTGACTGAGCTGGAGGTCTCAGCATGGGCTTCTAGTCAAAACTACGAGGAGGAAGCTGTCCTTCCTGGGTGCAGAACCACCCACCCAAAGCACAGGGAAAACCAAGCACCCCAATCAGGAGCATCCCTAAGCCTCTTAGAGTCCACAGCTGCCTGGGGCTGAGGGTGAGGAAGGGGGGAGGGAGCTGGGTTCTCATCCCTGCCTCACAGCTAGAGGAACATCTGTCTGCCCAGCACTTAGCAGCTGATGAATTCTTTCTTCTAAATAGTCTCACTTCATCTCCACACACCCTGGGAAGGAGCGAGTTTGTTCCCATAGTACAGACAGGACACCAAGGCTTGGAGAGGAGCCTGCTCCCTTTATGTGCAAGTAGCAACACCACCACCACCCCACCCCCACCCCCGCCCCCATCCATCAGGCCAGCTCTTGCCAGCTCACCCTTGCCAGCCATCACACTCACTTCCCGGGGCACGCTGGTTCCTAGGACAGCTTGGCACTGCGCGGTGGTGTTTCAGGTGTCTGCTGTACTCTCGGCTCTCTGGCTCCACAAGCCCAGCCTGTGATCAAGGAGCACCCCCCAGGAGCACCCCCAAGCGCCAACCCATCTTTATATCAGCACCCGTCTTTGGCAGGGTTTCAGTATGTATAGACAGCCTTATTGCTACAAACATTCACCCTTATAAAGTGCCCATCCCGTGGTTTTTAGCATAACTGGTGCACTAAACCTCTGCCACGATCGAATTCCAGAGAGAAGCCTGGTCCTCTTTAGCAGCCACTCCTCCTTCCCGCCCCACCCACTGTACTTTCTGCCACTTTGGGTTTGCCTAGTGTGGACATCTCACACGCGTGGACTCACATCTGTGTCCTTCATGTCTGGCTGCTTTCACGGAGCCTCAGGTCCCAAGGTTCACCCACGCTGTGGCCATGTCAGCACGTTGTTCCTTTTTATGGCCTGGCAATTCCCATCGCAGAGGTGCACACCTTGTGCTTACCTGTTCACCCACACAGTGGTGGACACCTGAGGGTGGTTTCATTTGGGGGCTGTTATGCATACGCCTCTGTGACCATTTGTGCACAAACATTTGTGTGTACTTATGTTTTCAATTTCCTTGGGTATATACCGGAAGTGGAATTGCTGGGTTCCATGCAAACTCATCTTGGGGAACAACCAAATTCTTTTCCAAAGAGGCTGTGTCATTTTATAAACTCAGTGGCAGCATCGGAGGATTCCAACTTCTCTGCAGCTTCACCAACAATTGCTGCCATCTCTCTTTTTCACTTTAGCTATCCTCGTGGGCATGAGTGGCATCTCAACCTACCTAGTTCTGTGGATGGTGGTCACAGGTGCCGGGCACGGGTTCAGCTTGCGAGGAACACAATGGAGAAGCAGCTGTCAGAGGAACCAGAGCTCAGAGTCGGGGGACAGGCATGGTTTTCACTCATGCATCAATCAGGGGCTTCAGGCAATGAACGGGCTGGACACCACAGGGACACCAAGAAAGGTACGATATGGCGCCCAACCTAATGGGCTCTTCTCATGAAGAATATGACCTTCACCAGCAATCTGCCCTCCCAACAACTATCCTTGCCCGTTGACTTAAACACCCCTCTACCCAGTCACCCCCCCATCCAACAACCAAACATTCAGCTAGCAGCCCCTCAAAACATCTGCCTGTCCATTCATCCGCCCATCCACCCAACCACCTGTTTACCCACCCAGTTTTGCTCTACCTGCCAATCCACTCATCATTTCATCCACCCATTCATTCACCCACCTATCGAGGAAGTCACCCATCCATCTGCCATTTAACCACTAGCCCATCAAATCATCTACCTGTACTCCCATTCAGCCAGCCACCTACCTGTCCATCCATCCATCTTCCCGTCTACCCATGCAACTATCCATCCACCTGTCCGTGCATCTGTCTGTCCATCTATCCATCCAGCCATCCTTCAACCACCAATTATTCAAACACCAGCCTATCAAATCATACACCCATCGATCCACCCACCCATCTGTCTATGCCTCAGTCAGCCATTGACCCGCCTGGACATCCTGGATACTGGAGTTGGGACCCCAATTTGGCTAACTCAGGCTGGGCAAGTTAGGGCACCAAGATACCCTGGATGCTGATAATCGAACATGGGCCAGAAGGACTTTCCCAGCCAGGCTTTCTCCACCTAAACACAAAGCCTTTGCTCCTTGATGGAGAAGCTTCTGCTCTCTCCCCTGACCAGTCACAGCCCCCACTCCATCGGCTTACACTTTGGGGCACACATTTCTCAGCATGCCCTGCTGTCTTAGTTATTTGGACATGGAATCATTCATTACATGTGGCGTCCACCATTTTTTGAGGCTTCTCTGTGATCCAGGAAACTGCAAGATCCTTTATCATTTAATTTTCACAAAGGCACCACCAGGCAGATACTAGATCAACAGTATCTAGATTCAGACAGAGAAACTGAGGCTCAGAGAAATGAAATATCTTTTTTTTAAAGGTTTTTTTAAAAAAAGATTTATTTATTTATGCATACAAGAGCTGGGGCACAGGCCAGGATGCGGGAGTGAGAGGATCCACCAGAGACAGAGTGGGGAGCAGAACAGGCAGACGGACTGAAATACACTGCTGAGGGGAGCAGCCGGGAGACAGGAGAGGTCTGCTGCGCCATGTGGGTTCCTTCCTCCCTGGCCGGCTGGGAATTGAACTTGTGTCGCAGAGGCTGCGGAATGCTTCATAGTGTGGCGCTTAACCCCTTGTGCCACCAGGGAGGCCCAGAAGTGAAATATCTTGCCCAGAGTCACACAGCGAGTCTAGAGAGAACCCAGCCCCTGGGCCCTTCCTGCGGCCTTGCCGAGAAGTGCAGTCTCTGAGGGGCTGTTGCAGAGAGGGAGGCGTGTGCTGCTGGCCTCCAGATGGGGCTGAAGGACGCTGAAAGCTGAACCTCCCAATGGTCAGCGTCACTAGTCACAAGGAGTCCTTGACCACCTGACCAGTGTCCTCTGGCCTTGCCCCTAGTCTTCCGGCAGACCCGCAGCCTGCTCAGGGCTATGTGGCGGCTGTTCCCTTCCCGGTGCCACTCACATCATCCTGGGTCCGAGCCACACGACACTTCCTCAGCCCCGTCACAGCAAGGTCCCTATTCTCCTCTCCTTATTGGCCTCTTGGGCTCTTCCTGCCGGTCCCTTCCATGGTTGTCCTGGATCTGCCGGGTGGGCATCTCCCGCCAGGTGGGATATTCCAGGAGGCAGGGACTGGCACCCAGAAGGGCACATGGCAGGTGCCGACAAACACCTGTGAACCCCAGCCCCTCTGAAATCTCATCCACCCCGCCCTCCCCCACTCTCTCCAGAGGCCGCTGCCCAACATGCCCAGCAGACCCAGCACATGGCCACTCGCCCAGGGACCCCAGGGCAGGCGCGGGTTACAGCGGACGCAGTGCCTGGGCAGTGGCTTCATTCCTGTGCCTCTTCCATGAAGGCTCCCGGTGCCCTGTCTGTGCCCCCAAACCCTCGGAGACTGTGAACCTCTCTTGAGCTAGGGCCTGGGAGCCAGGCCCCCAGGGCAGTCAGTCTGTCCCGCGACCCTGCGGCTGGCCTGGGCGTGGTCCCGCGTGAATGGACGGCCGCGCTGCGGCAGAGCCACTGGCTCAGGTGGCCGGCGCCGGTGGGATCTTGTTCCCTCGGACAGAGTCTGCTGTGGGGGGGACGGGGCAAGTGAATAAATCATGAGGGGCCTGGAGCGGAGCGGGGGCAGGACGCTGACCTCATTCGGGGAGGTGAGGAGCGGCGACCAGGCGGTAAGCGGGCTGTGGGCACAAGAAGGAGGCCCGAGGCCAGCGGGGGGCCCTCCCCACCCACCTCCACCCTTTCCCCTGAGAAGCAGGAGGGAGGAGGCCCCAGAAGCTAAGTGGGAGGTGCTGGCAGGAGGGGGGAGGGGGGGCGCAGAAGAGCAGAGGCCCCCAGCTCTGGGTGGGGGGGCGCCACCCCTGGAGGAGGGATAGTGGGGCGAAAAGGGAGAGCGCGGTGGACAGACAGACAGAGAGACAGACCGGCTTGAGACGGCCTGCGGGAGCAGCGGGAGGAACCGGCGGGGAGATGAGTGAGAGCAGGTCAGACGGGCCCACGGGGTGCAGCTGGATGGAGGCGGGCGGGCGCAGAGCGGGCGCAGAGCGGGCACGGTGGGGCAGAGCCCGAGGCCGAGGGAGGCGGGAGGTGCCGACTCCGTGAGCCAGGCAGGCACCTCCGGGGTACCGGGCCTGCAGGGACAGGGACAGTCTGGCCAGCGCGAGGGCTGGCGGGTGAGGGAGGCTAGACTGACAGGGGTGGCTGGGGTACTCTCAGGGACCCTGTGGGGCGCACACCCCCAGCCACCCGCTAAGCCACCCCTCCCTCAGGAGCAGAGCGACCTGAGGGGCGGCGTCCCTCAGCGAGCAGGAGGTGGCAAGCCCTTGTCTCCATGGCCCACCCCCAGGGCCCGGCAGATGACAGCCAACCCATGGGGGACCCCAGCCCCCATGAGGGCACCCCAGGGCCCAGCAGGGCCCCCACCAGCCCGGCAGCCGCCAGACGGGCACTCCTCCGGGAGCTCGAAGCTGAGGTGCAGGCAGCCTACGGGCAGGTAAAGGGGGCAGGGCATGGGGCTGGTCTTAGCTTTGGGGACCCCATACCCTAACTGAGGCCCATACAGGGCAGACACAGAGCTCAACCCAAGGAGGAGACTCTGTATGTGCAGGAGGGAGGCTGGACACGCCCCCACCTCTGTCCTCACAGAGCCCCTCGCCAGCCTGCGGCACCCCGCGTGGGTGCTCCAGCTTCTTGCCTGAGCACAAGGCGGGGCTAGTCCAGGCTGAGGGGGGCCTCTGAGGTGAGAGCCAGGGTCCTGGTGGGGATGGTGGGGCGGGCAGGGGCTCCCTGCATTCCGGGCTTCCAGTGGCGGGAAGGGCCTGCATGTTCCTACCACTTGGCGTCGTCTGCCCCCCAACCTGGCCCCTCGGGCCTCTGGAGTCCTCTTCCCAGGCCCAGACCCTGCTCCAGAGGACTTCCAGTCTCTCCCGATTGGACGCAGATGGGGTCGGGAGGCACTGGAGAGGGTGTCTGGAAACCCCCCAGGAGTGAACATGGGAAGGCTGCGCCTTCCGGGGGCCTTGGGCCCAAGTGGCCCCCTCATCAGCAGAGATGCTCAGAGAGAATCCTGGATGAGGACCCAAGTCCCATGCCCAGGTCCCCTGCCTGCCCACCCACCCCAATCTTCCCCATAAAGCCCCCCAGGAAAACCCCGAGTGTTCCCAGGCTTCCTGAGAGCTGCGAGGGGCTGGCAGGCACCCACAGAACTTGCTGAGGCCCAGTTGTGGGCGGCCCCCAGGACTCCAGGCCTGCTACGGTTCTGGGGCACATGGGCAACCGTGCCAGGCGACCCTGACACCAGGGACTTACAGTAGAAGGGCTGAAGGGCAGATGTCGAGGCCAGGAGGTCAGGCTGGACCCTGGAGGGGGTGGGCAGTGCCCTAGAGGGCCTGGGGCTGGGGTTAGAGGTGGGGAGGCATAGATGGGGGGTTCCCACTTCCCCAGATGTATATTTTTCCCTGGAAGCCCCAGACTCTGACCCATCCCCGTCATGGCTCCCCCAGACCCTGGAGCCTCAGGTCCCGCAGCCGCCCGTCTGACGGCCTGTCCTGCCACAGGTCTCTGGTCTCTATGGGCCCGTCCAGACCAGGGAGACGGAGCTGGAAGGCCAGGGGCTCCTGTGCCTCTAGCTTGCAGAGTGACCTTGGCCTAGTCCCTCGCCTTTTCTGGGCCTAGAGTATTGATGGGTGAGGCCCCCCATGTCCTGCGTCCCTTCCAAAGATAGGAGAAGCCAGTGAGTGGTGGCTGCTGCCCAGCTCGTGGCCAGCTCTGCTGCAGGCTGGCTGCCACAGGCCTGGCTCCCCCCGGGGCGCTCCTGCTACAGCCCTGGCCCCAAGGAGCAGGGTAGGGTCCTAGGCCAGGCATCCAGGGCTACTCAGCGCTCAACAGCCTGGTGGGGCCCGCCTGCATCTTCCCGCGGCCCAGCATCGCCGCGGCCCAGCTTGCATATATGGCCGCCGCCTGCCGCCCGCGCCGGTGTTGCCCTCCTCGAGTGGGGAGGAGCGGATTGCGTGGGACATCCGAGCAAAGGCACGCATATCGCACATCTGGGGGATGGAGGCAGAGAAGGCAGGAGAAACAGACATAAGCTCAAATGTGAGGGAGACTCAGGAAAGAGAAGAGGCAGAGAAATGTCAGACAGCCACCACGGGAGGCGGCAGGACCCCAGGAGGCAGAGCAAGAGATACTGGGCTCCCCAGGGCCACGCCTGGCAGAGGGCGCTCTGTGTCTGAGGCAGGGAGGTTTGGCCCCAGAGAGGCCGTGCAGGTGGCCGGGAGGGAGCCCCGCCGCCCAGGCTGGCCAGCAGGAATGGGCGGGAAGAGTCGGGTCTGCGCTTACAGGGGGTGGGGTGGGGAGTCCCGAAGACCAAGAAGGCCCAGGGAATTCCTAACACCTTGTGCCCTCTCAGGACCGGGAACTGCGGCCAGAGGAGATTGAAGGTAAAGTGGGGAAGGAACTGGAGGTCTCGGGAGGGGCGGGCATAGGGTGAGCACCAGGCGGGGCGGGTGGGGGGCAGAGAGCACCAGGTGGGGGGCTCAGCAGTCTCCAGAAGGCCCCAGGGAACGTGTGAGGGGAGATGAGGCCATGGCCGAGCCGGGAGGGGCTGGCGGGTCCCTGCTGTCAGTCCTCTGGTCCCTGCTGTCAGTCCTCAGTCTCACACGCCAGGTGGGCCACGGGCCCTTGTTGTATTCATTCAGCAAACACCTCCCAGGGCTGGCTCTGTGCCGGGCCCTGCGCTGAGCACCGGGAAAGGTGGCAAACTGGACAGAGATGGCCCGTGTCCCCAGAGACCGACGTCATCAGTCAACTCCAAGTACAACCATTACTATAAGTGCTTTCCAGGAAGGGAGCAAATGGTCGGAGGGGATCAAATTCAGAGGGAAGACGCCCTTGACCCGGCATAAGGAACAGAGCAGAGAGGACAGTGTTCTAGAACGCGAGCTCCACACACCAGGGATCTGTCTTCCCTTCTCTCTTTCTCCTCTCATAGTCACCGCCATGCTCCTAGTGCCCAGAGCAGGCTTGGCACATTGTAAACGCGCCTAAATGGTGGCTGAAAGGCTGAACACAGGAACTCCATGAGCAAAGGCCCTGAGGCAGCAAAGAGAACCTAATGATTGGCAGGCGGGAATGATGGGACCAAAGGGAGAAGGGTGAACCGGTCCGGGCTGGGGTCCAAGGGAATGTGGGGACACGAGCGGTCCGCTCTGCCCGCCAGAGCTGCAGGCCGCCTTCCAGGAGTTTGACCGAGACCGTGACGGCTACATCGGCCAGCGGGAGCTGGGCGCCTGCATGCGCACGCTGGGCTACATGCCCACCGAGATGGAGCTCATCGAGATTTCACAGCAGATCAGTATGTGCCCTGGGCCCGCACCCACCCCGGCCCCGGAGGACAGGGCCAGGGCCGGGCACACAGGCGAAGCACCGCCTGCACCTCGGCCCTTCCCAAGGCCAGGTCTTCCCCCGCGGAGAATCCCACCGCCCCCAGGAGTGGGGTGGGCGAGGACATCACCCCCGCTTTGCAGAGACAAGACTGAGTCTCTGAAAGCGAGGGATGGCCTGAGGCCCCGCGAGCAGGGCCCTGGAGCCAGGTCTGAATCCAACCCCAGGAAGTTTTCAAAGTGATTTCCCGTCCCTTTTGGCCAACTCTGCGCCTTGCTTGGAGGGACACGCAGATGCCCCAGGCCGGGACCGGGAGGAAGGGAAGGGGCGCCCGTGGGCGGGGGAGCAGGGCCAGCAGAGGAGGGCAAGGGCGGGCGGGGGAAGCCCGGGACCGCTGATGGGGTGGCCCCCAGGTGGCGGGAAGGTGGACTTTGAAGACTTCGTGGAGCTGATGGGCCCCAAGCTGCTGGCAGAGACGGCTGACATGATCGGCGTCAGGGAGCTGCGGGACGCCTTCCGGGAGGTGCGCCCGGGGCTGCCGGGCCGCTTGTCTGCTGGGTGGGGGCTCCGAGTGAACGGGTCGGTCTGTGACCCGATGCCACTGCAGTTCGACACCAACAGGGACGGCCGCATCAGCTCGGGGGAGCTCCGGGCGGCCCTCAAGGCCCTGTTGGGGGAGCGGCTCAGCCAGCGCGAGGTGGACGAGATCCTCCAAGACATTGACCTCAATGGGGACGGCCTGGTTGACTTCGAAGGTACCACCCCACGTAGCACCACAAGCCCCGCAAAGTTTTGACAGATAAATGATAAGGGGAGTGTTATCAGCGCGTGCCAGGCCCGCCCAGGGAACCATCGCTGCAACTCAGGAGGACAGAACCAGTGCTTTCCCCAGAAGCAGGATAAGAAAGTCAGTTCTTAGAAACCGGGGGTACCTGACAAAAGGAAATGGATGGAGCCAAGATTTGAGCCCAGAATTCAACGCTCCTCTATATTGCATTCTCCCGGGGGGGAAACTGGATAACATCACAAGAACCCAGGGAAATCAGTATGTACAAATTCCTGGAAGTCAGCGCCAAAGTTGTCCCTGAGCTTCCTAGCAGCCAAAGCAAAGAAGAAAATAGGTTCCATTATAAGAGCTTTTTGTTCGTAAACCAAAGTCCCTTCTTCCTGGCCCTGAGGCCTCCCAGAGCCAGGGGACTATTTTGCGGGCCCTGTCCTTGACCCCACACTCTCTCACCCCAAGACCAATAGCTTGGCTTCATCTCTCGGGGGATCCAGAGAGGAGACCTAAAATCCTTGGCCTTGTCCTGGCAGAGTTTGTGCGGATGATGTCTCGCTGAGCCTGCACAGCCACTCTGTGGCTGGGACGTGGGGACCACAGCTGCTAGAAGTCCCTGGAAGTCATCATCTGCAGGGGGATCCCCTGCCCTCCACCTCTGCCTGAGTGCACTGCCCCTCACCCCGACTCCTACACCCCTCCAAGCTCCCTTGACCATCTCCCTTTCTCTGACAATAAAGTGTGTCCAAACCAGGGGAGAGGACTTTCACCTTGTACTTGCTCACCCTGCATGACTCAAAAATTGAACCCCAGGGCCATCCAGGTGGCGCAGGGGTTAAAGACACAGAGCTATGAAGCTATCGCCAGTCACTGCAACAGGAGTTCGATCCCCGGCCAGGGAGGTGACCCACAGGGTGCAGCAGACCTCTCCTGTCTCACCCGCTGCTCCCCTCAAGCAGTGGATTTCAGTGGATTTGTCTATTCTGCTCCCCACTCAGTCTCTGGTGAATCCTCTCACCCCCGGCACCTCTGGCCTGCACCCCAGTTCTTATATGCATAAATAAATAAATCTTTAAAAAAACCCTGACCCCCCCCCAAATTAAGTCTCTGGCCTCAAGCCCCCTTGACTGTGAGCTCCCAGGGAGTGGGCCAGGGCCTCCCTGGATCCTCCACCCAGTTCAGAGCAAGTGTCGGCACCGCCCCGGGAGGAGTGAACCCAAAGCCCCTATCCTGGAGGCGGTGTGGGCCCCTCTTCTGAGAGAAGGTCAGCCGGTCCAGGGTGACCTCAGAGGCTGGAGCAGGTGCCGAGGGCTCCTCCCACTCTCTGGCTTTTACTCTTGCGGGGGGCTTGTACTCAGAGCTCCCTTCCAGAATGAACTTAGCGTTCAGCTGGAAGGAGCAAGTTAGCAGACAGGCTCGGCCGTGGCCCCGTCCTGCTGCCCTCAGCCTCCAGGCTGCCCTGTCAGACACCCAGTGAACACAGGGAGGTGAGTGCGTGCCCACTGCCACCTAATGCTCGATCCCCTCCCTGCCCTCAGCGCCCCTCCTTTAGATCCCGGGCTCACCGCCACAACCTGCCTCACCCCTCACCCCTCTCTGCATCCCTAGCTTCAGCTCAGGGTCTGCTCTCTAGGGGCACCAACGGGCGCGCCTCCAACACCACCTGGTCTTTATAGCCCATTTGCCAGGTTGAGAAAAGCAAGAGGCTGAGTTTCAGCGGCGTGCAGAGGTCACGCCTCCCCGCCGCCATCACTCCTTCCAGGCCACGGCGAATGCCGCCAGACTATCCTTCCCCAGTGTCACTCGGGCTTGCCACTCCTGTGCAGGAACTGACCACGATGCTGTATGACCCCCAGGCTCATCCAGCCCCTTGCCAGGCAGAGAGGTCCCAGGGGGGTGGGCAGAAGCCGCGTACACAAGGAGGAAGCAGAGGCGGGGCTAGATGGCACAGGCATGACCTCCCCTGCTTCTGTCTGCTGGAGGGGTGAGCCCTGACCGCCCTGCTGAGGGACTGGGGACTCTCAGGGCCGGCCCCTGACAGACAGCCTGGGACAGAGGGGGCGGGCGGGCAGTCACCGGAGCCCTGCTCAGCTCGGAGCCTGGACATGGAGATGCCAGGGCTGGCTGCAGCAATTTCAGTGCCACACGCCTGACAGACCCCAATTAATCCCTAATCTTCAATTAGGCGATCCCTCCTGCCAGTCTGGCAGGTCTAGGGATGAGGAGGAGATACCCTCCCCACCACTGCCATCTCTGGCTGGCGCAGATGGGCTTGCTGCCTAGGAAGATGTCTGTCCTCTCTGCAGAGGCTGCAGGTGCCAGGGGAAGGCCAGGACGCCACTCCAGGTCAGCCTCCCACCAGCCCTGGGTCCCCAGTTTGGCTGGTTCTGGGCTGGAGGGAGTAGGGTGACTGGCGGGACGAGCTTGATTGCAGTGTGCCCCCAACTCCCCTAAATCTCATGCATATCCTCCTACCTCAAAAAGATGGCTAGCCTAGAAGTTCAGCAGACAGCTGCAGGAGCAGGCACAGGAAAACCAGGCAGGCAGAGACTGTGCTGAGCTGAGAACCCCTCCCTCATCAGAAGGCCACCCGGCCACCCGGCCCCACCGCCGCCGGTCGGGACAGTCTGGAGCTACAAGATCATCGGGTACTCCAAGAGAAGCTGTAAATTCATATTTTGACATTAAATCCACTTCAGGTAGTTTGAGTATAACACATTCAGTGAGGTGTAGAAATCTCAAGTGTCCAGCTCAACGAATTTTTCCACATGTGTGCAACCAGGTAACCATCATCCACTTATTTTAAAACCATTCTAGATTTTACAGAATTATTTAGAAGATAGCACAGAGTGTTCCCATATAACGCCCACACACATGCCACCCAGCCTCTCCTGTGTGTTAGTCAAGTTCTCCAGAGAAACAGAACCAATTGGAGGTGTGTGAGTATGTGTGTTCCGAAAGATATTTATTGTGAGAAATTGTTAATTATAGTCCCAAGCTCTGTAGTCATCAAGTTAGGGACCGGGAGACAAAGTGTATAGTTTCAGTCTGAGTTCAAAGGCCCAAGAATGATGAAAGTCAGTGTTGTGAGTTTCAGTCTCGGGGCAGAAGAAGGATGTTCCAGATCAAACAATCAGGCAAGCAAGTCTCCTCCTACTCAGCCTTTTTTGTTCTATTCAGGTCTTCAACTGATTGGGGGTGGCCCACCCACATTGGGCAGGGCAATCTGCTTTACTCACTCCATAGATTTATTTATTAATTCATACAAGAACTGGGGTACAGGCCAGAGGGGCGGGGGGGGGTGTAAGAGGATTCACCAGAGACAGAGTGGGGAATGGAACAGATGGATTGACTGAAATGCACTGCTGAGAGGAGCAGAGGGGAGACAGGAGAGGTCTGCTGCGCCATGTGGGTAGCTCCCTGGCTGGGGATGGAACTTGTGCTGCGGTGGCTGCGGAGAGCTTCATAGTGCTGAGACAACCCCTTGTGCCACCAGGGAGGCCCCTCAGCCCATGGATTTAAATGTTCATCTCAGGCCTCCCTGGTGGCCTACAACTTGAGTCTCGGTGTTGTCACTGCCACCACCTGAGTTCGATCACCAACCAGGGAGCTGACCCACATATGGCTCAGCAGACATCTCCTGTCTCCCTGCTGCTCCCTTCAGCAACGTTATTCAGTAGTAGATCAGCCTGTTACGCTCCCCTCTCTGTCTCTGGTGAATCCTCTCACCTCCCGTACGCCTGGCCTACATTCCTGTTATTCTAAGCAAAAAAAAAAAAATCATCTCATCCAGAAATATAGTCCCAGGTACACCCAGAATGGACTTTGACCAAGTGTCTGGGAACCTCATGACCCTGTCAAGTGGACACAAAAATAAACCATCACATTCTCAGTTACATCCTAAAACTGAATGGGACGTAGATCACAGCCAATGAACTAATAATGATACATTGTGATTAATTCAGTTCAGCATTTTATAAATGTATCAGTGGTTCCCTTCTTTTGTTCCACAATGTAACCCAGGGTGTCAGTTACATTCGACTGCCCCGGTTTCTCTTGGCTATGATGGTTTTCCAACTTTTCTCCCTATCTTTCTTTGTTTGTTTGTTTTATGGTGTTTATTCATTTTTAAAGATCTTGACCGTTCTGAGAAGGGCTGGTCAGGTGTTTTATACACTGTTCCAAAACTGGGATTTGCCTGATATTTTTCTCTCATGACAGGAAGACAGATGCAAGACCATTCTCCTCCCCTCACATCAAGGGCTCCTCACTACTGAGGTTGGATTTGATCGCCCAGCTGAAGGCAGTGTTTGTCAGGTTTCTGTGCTATTAAATTACTTTTCCCTCCCTTTACTTACTATGTTCTTTGGAAATCATTACACTCAGCCCACACAGGGCGGGAGTTGTAATTCACCTCATTAAGAGCAGAGTATGTAAATTAGAATTCTTCTGTATGGGAGATTTGTCTCCTTATTCATTCATTCAATCACTTTTTCATATCAGTATGGACTCAAAGATAGATCCTATAAATCCGATATTACTTTGCTTTTCAAGCAGTCCCCGCCGTGCTCACGGGGAGGGCTCTCCTGCGCACGTGTGTCCCTTTAACACACGCCTGTCCTTGCGAGAGGGGGTTGGTTTCGTCCGTAGCCTTAACTTAGACAATTAATTTGGACTGAGGGTCTCTGCTCTCGCCCTCGAACCTGAGGGCATTCCGGACCTGAGAACCGTCCAATCCTAAGAGGCGCGGCGCGGCGGTGGCGTTGGGGAGGGACCCGTTGCCATGGGAACAAAGGCTTTAGAGCGCATGCGCACACGGGGACGCGGTGTCGAGCCGGTGAAAGGTGACGTAAAGGCGCACGGGGTGGGGCGCAGGGCTCGGGACGTCAAAGCCCTGCGTCCTCCGGAGCCACCGCGGAGGAAAGGCGCGCTCGGCAGCGGCGGCGGCGACAGCAGCCCCAGACCCGGCGGCGCGAAGCTGACGTGAGAAGAGGCGCGAGTGAGGCGCGAGGGCTGCGCCCGCGCCGGGGAAAACCTACCTCGGAGCGCGACCCGCGGCGGACCAGACTCCCGTCCGGCTCCCGAGGCCCCGCCCCTCGGGCCTCGGGACTAATCGGATTGAGAGCGCGCCGGCCGGGGCCGCGAACTCGCCAATTGCGGTGGGCGTCGGCCACCGCCCAATCCGGAGCAGACAGGTGCGAGGTCCGGAAGGCGGAGGCCAATCAGCGGCGGTTGCGACCAGTGGGGCCCGGCCCCGGCCAATGAGGAGGCCCGAGTGACGTCTCCCTGCGCCAATCGGGAGTGAGGGCGTGTTCCTGCCCGCCCGCCCTTCCGGCCTGGGCTCTATTTACCAGGGGCGTGCAACCCGCTTGCCAATCAGAGCGCGGCTGAGCGGCCCGGCAGCCAACCCCGGAGGAGCGGCCGGCCGGCGTCCGCCGCACCCAGGAGTTGGGGATGTCCTACAAGCCCATCGCCCCCGCCCCCAGCAGCACCCCCGGCTCCAGCACCCCCGGGCCCGGCACCCCCGTCCCCACAGGTGAGCGCCCGCTCGGCCCCGCCCGCCCGCCGCCCGGGCGGCCGAGCCCTCGGAGAGGAGACGGCCCGAGTCCGCGGCGCCGGGCCTGCCGCGCGCCCGGCCGAGCCTCAGTCTGCGGGGCTGCGAAGTGGGCGTGGCCCGGGGGCCGGGCCGGGGCGCGCCGGGGGAGGGCGCCCCGCCGTCGGGAGGCCGAGGGCGAGCGTGGGGCGCGGGGCGGCCGCGTCCCTGCCCCGCCTGACCGCTCGCCGTTGCAGCCGGGAGCGTCCCTTCGCCGTCGGGGTCGGTGCCGGGAGCCGCTGCCCCTTTCAGGCCGCTGTTTAACGACTTCGGGCCGCCGTCCATGGGCTACGTGCAGGTGAGCGGGGCGGCCTCGCGCGCGGCTCGCGGCCCAGCCCCTCCGCGCCTGAGCGCCCCCCGTGCTCTCGACCCAGGCTATGAAGCCGCCCGGCGCCCAGGGCTCCCAGAGCACCTACACCGACCTGCTGTCCGTCATCGAGGAGATGGGCAAGGAGATCCGGCCCACCTACGCCGGCAGCAAGAGCGCCATGGAGCGCCTGAAGCGAGGTGAGTGCGGCGGCCCGCGCCCTGCCCCGGGCCCGCGCAGCCGGCGGTTCGGGAGGGCAGGGCCGCCAGACGGGACCAGGCTGGCCCACTCCCCAGCGAGGCGCCGCCAGCTGACATTGCATCGAGTCCGTTTCCAGGGACTGACCAGGAATTGGTGTTTCAAGGGGGCGAATCTAAGGATTGGCCGGCGCGGCGGCGGGGTGCTGAAGGGGGCAGGGGCGGGGGGCCTTCGGGAGGGCGGGGGTGAGACGGTGGAGGGTCTCTGAGACCCCGTTTGTTACCTCCCCACTCCCACCCGCCCCACCCCAGGCATCATCCATGCCCGGGCCCTAGTCAGAGAGTGCCTGGCGGAGACAGAGCGGAACGCCCGCACGTAACAGGACGCGCCTCCGCCTCGGCGTCTGGACCTTTCCCGGCCACTGCAGAGCACCTGCTTCTCCCTGGCCTCCACCCCGAGTTGCACTTCCCATCCTGGGCTTCCTGTCCTGTGTCCCTCGGTGGGTGCCCTCCAGGAACCAGGGGCCACGCTCTCACTCCAGTCGGCAGCGCTAACTGGGAACCCACGGTAGACAGCGGCAGGTCCCCGAGCCCCATGACCCGCCAGCAGCGTGGGCCCAACTGGAGCACTCTGCAGCCCCCACCACACAGCACTAGCCCCGCGCTCCCACCCAGTCCCCTTCTCCCCCGCAGGGCCTCGGAAGGCCTGTCACCTCCCTGCCTTGTCTCCTGGGCCACAGCCACTTTTTTCTCAGTGTGTCTTTTGCTAAATATGCCCTTTTTGTATAAATAAAAGATAATTTGGAGTTGTTCTCTCAGCTGTGAGTCTGAGTCTGGTACTTGTAATACGCCCGGGTGGGCCAGAGGGAGGGGGACTAGGGGTGGGAGACGGTTTTGGGAGGGGCAGACTGGGCCTGGCTCTCTGGTGCCATCCATGGGCCCTGGTGGCACCTGCCCCTCTGGGCCCCCAGCCTTCCCCAGCTCTTAGTACCTCTAGGACAGGACTCACTCCAGCTGCGCCTGGTCCTGCCCACCTTCAGATGGTGCCACCAGGGGGCAGCGCTGGTCTTGCTGCCTCCACTGCTGCAGCCACTGCCCCAGCTGGGCATAGAGGCGTCTCTGGATCAGCGGTCATGCTGGCAGAGTAGAAAATGCCAGTTCATCGAAGTCACACCCTCTCATGCTTTAATGCCCTGATACCCTCAACTCCCAGTCGGCTGGGGAGCTCTGAAGACACCTCATCTCTGACCTCCGCAGGCCACAGGGTCCGCTGCCTCCCTCCCCAGCACCTGGGAGGCAAGAGCCCAGGGGAGACCGGCTGGGCGTGTCATCCACTGCCCTGGGGCATCCAGCCACCTGGGTGTGGTCCCCTGAGCCCAGCCCTTGGTGTCTCAGCCTTTGCCCAGGGTCTGGTTGGCCAGACTTGTGCACCGGGAAGGTACAGGTGGTGAAGGCCACGGGCGCCATGCAGGGGCTAGCAGGGTGACTGCCGGTTGCTGAAGGAGCCCACCGAGCCTGGAGGCCCCGGGGCGCTGGAGCCCCACCCCTAGGTAGAGGCAGGTCAGAGAAAGACCCGGCCAGCTGGGCCAGACTCAGTAGGGAGGCATCTACCTTGCTCTGGTCCCAGGTCCAGGGGCCCGGAGTGGAGGGGATGGGCCCCCGCCGTGTTCCCGCAGCACCCGGGGGGCCGGGCAGGTGCAGACAGGAACCAGGGTGCTCTGGGGAGCCAGGGCGCGCGAAGGGAAGGAAAAGCGCGGCGCTGGGGGAGCAGCCTCCGGCCCCGCCGCCGCGAGGGGAAGGAAGGCCCCGCCGCCCTCCTCCGCCGCGGGCGGGGCCGCCCGGACCCCGCAGGGTGGGGGGGGCCGGCCGGGCCCAGGAAGGGGGCGGGGCGGCGGCCGTGACGCGGCGGGCGAGGGGAAGGACGGCCGGGGCGCCGCGGGCGGGCCGGGAGGAAGGTCGGGGCCATGGGCGCGCGCTGCGCCTCCGGAGGGTCCGGCGGCTGCTGGAGCCCGAGGCCGGGCCTGGGGTGGGTCCGGGGTGCGAGCCGAGGCGCCGCCGCCCGCGCCCGTGCGGGGTGAGGGGCGCGCGCCCGCAGCCCGAGGTGAGCCGGGAGCGCGGGGCAGCGGGAGCGGGGCCGGCGGGGCCTCCAGCCTGCGCGCGGGGGCGCGGGAGGGGCGCCGGCCGCGGGGCCGGGGCGCAGGTGGGCGGAGCGGGCCTCCGGCGGGGCCCTGGGAACATCTGGGCGGCCGCTTCCGCGGCCCGGGGGCCGCCCCGGGAGGGAGACCGCGGCGGCTGCGCGCGTGAAGCGGGGGTCCCGGGGGGATGCTGGGGCGGGCAGGTCCGAGACGGCGCTGCAAGCCTGGAAGGGGAGAGCAGGTCTGGGGGCGAGGGGTGTCGCTCCTGGCAGGGAGGTTGGGGGCGGGGCGGGGCGCCCGGGGATGTTGAGGAGACGGGCTGCTCCACGGACACCCGGGGACAAGGTTCTCGCTGGCGTCCGGGGTGGGGACACCTCACCCCACCAACCCAGGGAAGCGAGGGGGGCGGGGCCCGGGGGGCCGGCGGTGGGGGCGGGCCCGGAGGGAGGGGCCCGGGGGCTCCGGGGGGCGGGTCCCCCGAGCGGCCGCGCTGGGGGCGGGGGTCGCGGGCGCCGGTGGCGGGCGACGCGGGCCGGCTCCCGCCGCTCGGGGGGCCGCGTCAGCGCGCGGTTGCCTTGGCGACGGCCGGGCGGGGGGCGGGGGCCGCGCGGAAAGGAGGTCAGCGCTCGGCCTCGCGGCGGCCCCGGCCCCGGGCGGCGCTGGCGGCGGCGCGGGGCTCGCCTCTGCCTCCCCGGCGGCCGGCGCGGGCATGGGGCCCCTCGGCCCGAGCCCCTCGGCCCGCGCGCAGGACTCGGGGGCGCGCGCCGCCGCCCCGCGCTGACGGCCTCGCCGTGCCCTGCGCCAGGCGGAGCGGAGGCCGCGCGCGGCCGGCCGGGCGCCCTCAGGATGCTCATCAAGGAGTACCACATCCTGCTGCCCATGAGCCTGGACGAGTACCAGGTGGCCCAGCTCTACATGATCCAGGTGAGGGCGGCGGGCGGCCCCGGGCCAGGCTTCGCGCTGCGAACGGCCGGTCCGGCCGCACCCAGCACCGGGCCGGGCCCAGCGCCACCCATCCAGCCCGCTCCTGGGCTTGCGAGGCTCGGTGGCCAGAAAGCGCGAGGCCCCTTTCGGAGGCCGGGGAGAGGGGGCGAGGGCTGCGGGGGGAAGGAGCCGAGGAGCCCGCGGCGCCACCCAAGGGCCCACCCCAGCAGCCAGCCCGGCCCAGCTTGCGCTCCTTAAATCCTCCTTAGAATCTGTAGTGGGGGGGGCGCATGAAGAGGCAGGACTGACCGCACCTGGGAGGGGGTCCCCGCAGGGTGCAGGATTCTGGCAACCCAGGAGGCCAGGGAGCTAGAATAATAATCAGCCCCAAACTGACGGAGAGGGCAGGCAGGGACCCCGAGGGTGAGGGAGGGAATTCGAGCTAAGTGGAAGGGGAGGGCAGGAGCGGAGAGAGGAGGGACAGGCGGGCCCTCTGGGGGGGGAGAGGGTTGGTGCAGGGCCTGAGGGACACCTGTTCCAGATGTGTTCCCAGAAGCGGGCGCAGAGTCCGAGGAGGCCTGAGTGGGCAAGCTCCGGTTCCAGAGTCACAACAGGACAGGCTATGAGGCTCTCGCACTCCGAGGGGTGTGGCAGGAGCTGGAATTGGGGACCCAGAGAGGGTCAGGGTCAGGTCCTTGGAGAGATGGGGGCCCCTTGCACTCTTCTAGATGCTTCCAGCCGTCCCGCCAGGGCCGCCTTGCTGCCGGAGCACACTCCCCCCTGGGAACTTGCCCAGACCCTCCTCTGCCTGGAATACCCCCCATGCCACCCCCCAGCCACTCAGCGCCTTCCCTCCCCACCTTCATGTCATGTTTGAATCTTGGCCTCCAACCATCCTGTCAAAACAGTCCCCATCTCTACCCCGCTCACCCTGTTCTACTTTCTTTCCCACGGGGCGTATCACCCTCTAACAGTCCGTGATTGCTTTTTTGTTATCTGTCTCTCTCCACTAGAATACAAGCTGCAGGAGGGCAGGGGTTCATTCTGCTTATCAACAGATCCCAAATAACAGAACCCCAAACAGTACCTCCACACAGCACAGACCATACCTGAGCTGAGGTTGCAGAACCCCAGGGGGTACTGGACAGTTGTGATCCTGACCCCAGAGCCAAGGGGACCAGGGTCCCATTTCAGGGAGTTGGAAAGGCCAGGACTAGGGCCCCGAAGCTGTGCAGGGGGCAAGGCCAAGGTGGCCCGCAGGAGCTGAGCTGCCTGTTCTGCTTGGTCCTGGGCTCCAGAAAAAGAGCCGGGAGGAGTCGAGTGGCGAGGGCAGTGGCGTGGAGATCCTGGCCAACCGGCCCTACACGGACGGGCCCGGCGGCAGCGGGCAGTACACACACAAGGTCTACCACGTGGGCTCCCACATCCCAGGCTGGTTCCGGGCACTGCTGCCCAAGGCCGCCCTGCAGGTGGAGGAGGAATCCTGGAATGCGTATCCCTACACCCGGACGCGGTGAGCAGGGGGGCTGGCGTGGGCCTGGGCCACCGGGAGCGGCCCTGTGGGCACAGCTGTAACCCCAGCCCTGGCCCCACCCAGGTACACCTGCCCCTTCGTGGAGAAATTCTCCATTGAAATAGAGACCTATTACCTGCCTGATGGGGGGCAGCAGCCAAATGTCTTCAACCTGAGCGGGGCGGAGAGAAGACAGCGCATCCTGGGTGAGGCCTGAGGCCGGCAGGGGACCCCGGCGGGCGGCCTCCGCCAAGCCCCGCGCTCTCGCAGGCCTTGGCTTCCTGTCTGAAAGGCCACCCTCCCCGTCCCGAGGCAGGAAGGGGGGGCTGGTGGGGGCTGGCGAGGTTCAGTGCTGCCCGACCCCCTCAGACACCATCGACATCGTGAAGGACGCGGTGGCCCCGGGGGAGTACAAGGCAGAAGAGGATCCCCGGCTGTACCGCTCGGCCAAGACGGGCAGGGGGCCGCTGGCTGACGACTGGGCCCGCACGGCCGCGCAGACGGGACCCCTCATGTGCGCCTACAAGCTGTGCAAGGTGGAGTTCCGCTACTGGGGCATGCAGGCCAAGATCGAGCAGTTCATCCACGACGTCGGTGAGTGCCCGGCGGGGAGCTTCCCTCTCCCGGCAGCCACAGAACCCCCTCGCCCGCGTCTGCCGCGGTGAGGCTGAGGCACAGGGGAACGGCGCCGCCTGGCCAGCGTGCGGGCCGCCTGGCCCCGACGCCCCGGGGAGTCAGGACGAGAGGCTGGCGACGTGGCCCCTGACGTCCACATGGCTCTGACATTCAGAGCCGCCGCTTCTAACCCACTGGGACCCTCAGACTCTCCATCCTTCCGCAGGACCTTCCAGACTTGCAGGAGGGTCTCCAGCCCTCATAGGCAAACAGGCTAAGGATGTCATTCTCTCGAGGTGCCCTCCCACCCCCCAGCTCCCAGACTTCCATCTGCTGGCGCTGGAATCCAGGAACCCCAGTTCCATGCACCCCCCCCCCCAAACCTAACCCTCAGTTCCCAAAGTTCGGCCCTGGGCCACCTGCAGGGAGAAGGTCCATCCCTGGGTGGGGGTGTCCAGGGGCCTGGGGTCCTCTCCATGATGACTGCGTGGGGTCCCCCAGCAAGCCACCTCCCATCTGCGCACCTCGACACTCCCTCTGGACACGAGGAGGAGGTTGGGCCAGACACTGAGCTAACAGTGACCAAGCGACCAGCACGTGACCCGACATGCCAGATCCTTCGCTAATTTTCATGCCAGCTTTCCTTTCACTCCCGCAAGCCCCGTCAGGTGTCAGCCCCATTCTCCGGATGAGAACATCTACTCGGAGAGTGACACAGGTTCCTTGTCTTGCATTTGGAAAAATACCAAAAAGCACAAATAAGAGAATGAAAGCCACCCACGTGGAACCACCATTAAGATTCTGATCTATTTCCTCCTGGAGGCTTATAATTATAATTCAGCCATTGTTACTTTATTTCCTAGATGTTGAAATTTCTAACTTTATTCCTCCACTTAAGATGAAAATATCCCAGGATGGGTATCATCTTTCCCTACAACCCTCATTAAGTGCCAACACTTCCATTAACTATTAACGCTTCATTAACCATCAACACGTTCATTAACTGTTAGTGCCTTAATTGTTACCTCCTCTGAAGAAGCCAGCAGGAAGCCAGCTGAAAGAGAACGGAACAAACACTGGTCCCAGCTGCCAGGGATGTTGGGGTGGGGTCTGGCTCAGACTTGGGGTGTCCACAGGGGAAGGGAATGTGATGGGGCATGAAGACAGATGCCCCAGTTTCCACCCCCACCTCCTGGACGGCAGTTGCCCTGCCCTACTTTGGTTCTGGGTGGGTCACGAGCCCGGAGGAGCCATTACCCGACCTACCTACGGGCTCTGCGTGTGGCTGAGGTGGCGTGGTTCTGAGGCATGGGCACCTGCAGGTCTGCGGCGGGTGATGCTGCGGGCCCACCGCCAGGCCTGGTGCTGGCAGGACGAGTGGACAGAGCTGAGCATGGCTGACATCCGGGCGCTGGAGGAGGAGACGGCCCGCATGCTGGCCCAGCGCATGGCCAAGTGCAACGCAAGCAGCGAGGGGCCCGAGGCCCCGCCCCCTGGGAAACCCAGCATGGAGGTTCGGGCAGGGGCAAGCCATGCCAGCACCCCCGACGGGCCCGAGGCCCCTGCAGGCCCTGATGCCTCACCCGATGCCAGCTTTGGCAAGCAGTGGTCCTCATCCTCCCGGTCCTCCTACTCGTCCCAGCACGGAGGTGAGGCCGAGGCACGGGGCCAGGGACGGAGGGAGTGGGCCTCTGGCTGGGCTGAGGCCGGGAGCTGAGGCCGCGGCCCCCCGGCCCCGCAGGGGGCGTGTCTCCCCAGAGCCTGTCCGAGTGGCGCATGCAGAACATCGCCCGGGACTCTGAGAACAGCTCCGAGGATGAGTTCTTTGATGCCCACGGTCAGCATCCGCGGGCCTCCCTGGCGGAAGGCGGGGTGCCTCAGCCACTCCTCCGGCCCCGTGACAGCGCCCCTTGTCCCTCCAGAAGGCTTCTCGGACAGCGACGAGGTGTTCCCCAAGGAGATGACCAAGTGGAACTCCAACGATTTCATCGACGCCTTCGCCTCCCCGATGGAGGCAGAGGGGGCTCCAGGTACAGACCCCGGCGGGCGGCCGGCACCCCGCCCGCAGCGGGCCCAGAGGGCCGGGGTCCTCGGCTGGACCCCATCCAACAAGATTGGTGCTTGGGAAACTGCAGCAGCTGAGGAGGGCGTGGAGGGCACGCAGGGAGGACGAGGCGAGACGGCAGAGGCACGTGGGAGGTGGCGTCCCGGGTGGATTTTGAAGGATTGGATGAGCTTGTCCCACAGAACTCTGTGGTGATGGAATGTTCCAGGCCTGGGCTGCCCGGGATGGTAAGCACTGGCCACAGCGGCTTGAAACTTCAAGCACTAGAAATGTGGTGGGTATGGCCGGGAGCTGAAGGTTGGGTTGTATTTTAATTCATTTATGTTGAAACAGGCACCCATGGCTAGTGGCTACATCCTGGGAAGGGAGGGATTAGAATCTTCGAGGCAAACAGCCATTGTGGGGAGTCCTGAGAGCCTCAGGACTGGCCTGAGTAAAGGCCCAGCAGTGAGATGGCCTGGGAGAGTCGGGGGTGGATAGTGGGGGGAGGTAGACAATGAGGGGGCAACCCGAAGTGCCTGATGAGGGGGTTCCCACAGACCCAGTCTTCTTCACTGCTTTCCCCCGTTCTACAGACCCTGGAACTGAGGCCACCAAAGACGTCGGGGATGGGGCGCGAGCACCCAGGGACTCGGAGGTGAGTCTGTCAGTTGCCCCGGGTCCAAGTTCTGCCCCTGCTGGCCAAGCCCCAGTCCTGACGCACACACACTGTGCCCACAGGGTCCGGATGGAGCTGTGGAGCTGGGGGCTGAGGCCTGCGCCGTCCACGCCCTCTTCCTCATCCTCCACAGTGGCAACATCCTGGACTCCGGGCCCGGGGACGCCAGCTCCAAACAGGCAGATGTGCAGACGCTGAGCCTGGCCTTCGAGGCCGTCACCCGCGTCCACTTCCCCGAGGCCTTGGGCCATGTGGCGCTACGCTTGGTGCCCTGCCCGCCCATCTGCGCTGCCGCCTATGCCCTTGTCTCCAAGTACTGGTCAGGGGTGGAAGGGCGGGGGACACCCAGGGTCCCCAAGGTGCAGAGAGCCCCTCAGGGGCTCCTGGGCCGTGGGAGGCCCCACAGGCAGGGGGAGGCCGGGAAACCAGACAGAGCTGGTCACCCATCTGTCTAGTCCACAGCTCTGTCAGAACGGCCCCCGCATTGCTAGGACTTGCCAGCGGCTGAGGGCACTCGGAGGGCGTGGGGCCGGAGGTCACCCACTCCACACCCACCCACCACGCCCTCCTCCTGCAGCCTGAGCCCCTACAGCCACGACGGCGACAGCCTGTCCCGCTCCCAGGACCACATTCCACTGGCCGCCCTGCCGCTGCTGGCCACCTCGTCCTCCCGCTACCAGGGCGCCGTGGCCACGGTCATCGCCCGCACCAACCAGGCCTACGCCGCCTTCCTGCGCTCGCCTGAGGGCGCTGGCTTCTGCGGGCAGGTCAGGGGGTGGGGGCGTCCCAGGGAGCTTGCCAGGAGCCATCCGCCCGCCGGGCTCCACTGCAGCCCCCTGGTGGCCCTGCCCTTTCCCCCAGGTGGTGCTGATCGGGGACGGCGTCGGCGGAATCCTGGGCTTTGACGCGCTCTGCCACAGTGCCAGCGTGGGCGCCGGGAGCCGGGGCAGTAGCCGCCGGGGGAGCATGGTCAGTGCGGCTGCACCTGCGTGCTCAGGAGGGGCCCCCAGGGCTCTGCCCCCGGAACATGGCCTCTGCAGCGGGTCCCCGGCAGCCCCGTTCCTGCCCCTCTCGCACTTTCTTTGAAGCCCTGCCCACCTGCCGGGCCTGTCCTCGCTTCACGTAAGTGGGAATGGCTGGCCTCCGTCCTAAGCGTGTTCCGTCTCCTCTTGCATCTAGAACAATGAGCTGCTCTCCCCAGAGGTCGGCCCAGTGCGGGACCCCCTGGCAGAGGGGGCAGAGGGGCTGGGCCGCGCCAGCCCAGAACCTTCAGCCCTGCCCGCCCAGCGCACCGCCAGCGACACAGCCGGCCCTGAGCCCGAGGGCTCTCAGAACAGGTAGCGCCCCTGCCCCTCCGCCTCCGCCGGCGCCCACGTGGGCCTTCGGGGGGCCTTCGGGGGCAGCGGCGCTAAGCAGCCCTCCTCCCCCTCAGCCTGCAAGCGACGCCCCCTACCACTTTCTCTGGGGAGCCCCGGAGGTCCAGCACAGTCTCCTGCCCACCCCCTGCCAGCTCCGAGGCTCCGGATGGCCCCGCCAGCACCGCCCGCCTCGACTTCAAAGTCTCCGGCTTCTTCCTCTTTGGCTCCCCGCTGGGCCTGGTGCTGGCTCTGCGTAAAACAGTGATGCCCGCCTTGGAGGGTGAGACTTTGGGGTGGGGCCTGCATGCTTCGCCCGTGCCCTTCAGCTGCCTCCCCGCCCTGCTGCTTTTTCACCTCGCCCGCCACGCTGGGATACCGACACTAAATGACCCGGCCAGAGAGGGGGTGCTGGATGGCCAGCAAGAAGGGACTTGTCCAGGCCAGTGCCCTGGGAGGCGCGCACGTCAGACCTGCCCCGCGAGGGGTCCAGAGCGAGCCTGGGAAGGCTTCTTCCTGGGCCACGGCAGCACCTTGCAGGCTGGTTCCTTCTCAACCAAGAAAGCTGACTTTGGGCACCGCCTGGTGCCGGCCCAGGGGGTGCGGCTTGGGAAGTGCTGGCTCAGGGTCACACAGCGTGCAGGGGAGTCACAGCACGCCCAGCTCAAGCCCCGCCCTTTCCTCCTGACACCAGTGACCCAGATGCGCCCCGCCTGCGAGCAGATCTACAACCTCTTCCATGCAGCCGACCCCTGCGCCTCCCGCCTTGAGCCCCTGCTGGCCCCCAAGTTCCAGGCCATCGCCCCACTGACTGTGCCCCGCTACCAGAAGTTCCCCCTGGGAGATGGCTCGTCCCTGCTGCTGGGTATGCCCCCAGCCTAGATAAAAGGGGGAGGGAGGCATCAGCGGGGAGGGTGGGTCCCCCAAGACATGGGGTAGTTCCCGCATCAGTTGTCAGTACCCCCAGGACCAAGGGAGCCCTGCCCTGGCCCTTGGGAGATCTGGATCCCAGGACCCTCTGCCCCTCTGCCCAGGAGCTGGGGCAGTGGTGATGACAGCCTGGAATGAGGGGCAGTGAGGGCAGTATGCCAGCGTCTGGAGGGTATCTCCACAGGCACCTGCACTCATGTCCGGGCCATGTACCAAGTGGATATGTGCAAGTGGGCACCCATTTGGCTAGGAGACAAGTGGGGCTCTGTTGGGGTGGGGGGTGCAGGCGTCTGGCAGGAACGGAGTGGCTGCTGGGTGAGCTAAGAGTGTGCCCTTTCAGCTACGAGGCAGCTCAGCCTCAGCCAAGACCTGCCCGGGGGTGCTGGCAGGGAGATGGGGGTAGAGGAGCCCCGCTAGCTGAGAACCCCTGGGGGTAAGACGGGAGGGAGTGGGCCCGCCTGGCGCTGAGGTTGCCCCTCCGCCCCCAGCCGACACCCTGCAGACCCACTCGGGCCTCTTTCTGGAGGAGCTGGAGATGTTGGTGCCCTCTACACCCACCTCTGCCAGCGGTGCCTTCTGGAAGGGCAGCGAGTTAGGCACCGAGCCACCGGCCCAGCCAGCTGCCCCCAGCACCACCGGCGAGGTGGTTAAGAGTAAGTGCGCTGGCCGCCCACCGCCCAGCCCGGGGAGCGGTGTGTGCCTGACCCCAAAGTCCGGAGGAAACACCCCCGCCGGCACTCAGCTGGGACTCGGCAAGAGCAGGCTTGCTGGGAAGGGGGCAGGGAAGTGTGCCCAGGGGCTCGCCAGGCGGCCCCCGGTGAGGTCACCCCTGACTCGCTGCCTGGCAGTCCTGGAGCGCTGGTGGGGGACCAAGCGGATCGACTACTCGCTCTACTGCCCCGAAGCGCTCACCGCCTTCCCCACCGTCACGCTGCCCCACCTCTTCCACGCCAGCTACTGGGAGTCGGCGGACGTGGTGGCCTTCATCCTGCGCCAGGTGGGCCCAGGGCTGAGCAGCGGGTGCGGGGGGAGGGGCCGGGCGCTCCCGCCTTCACGCGGCCTCCCCTCCCCGCCGCGCAGGTGATCGAGAAGGAGCGGCCGCAGCTGGCCGAGTGCGAGGAGCCATCCATCTACAGCCCGGCCTTCCCCAGGGAGAAGTGGCAGCGCAAACGCACCCAAGTCAAGATCCGGGTACCTGCCCTGCCCCTCCTGGCTGCCACTCTGGCCTTCCTGGGTCTGCCCCCCATGGTCATGGCCCCCTGGGTCTCCTCCGCCCCTCAAGCCCCGGTCAGTCCGGGCTGGGCACCCAGCCTCTGCGTGGCACCCGGCAGTCCCCGCCAACAAAAGCACCCACCCCTTGGACGCGTCCCTTCTGCAGCGGCCCCTTGCCTCCCGTTACCTGACCCCAGGCTCACGCTGTCTCCTCCTGGCAGAACGTCACTTCCAACCACCGGGCGAGCGACACGGTGGTGTGCGAGGGCCGCCCCCAGGTGCTGAGTGGGCGCTTCATGTACGGGCCCTTGGACGTGGTCACGCTCACCGGAGAGAAGGTCAGGACCCTCTGGCCTCACCCCGGCCCAGGGCAGACCCAGCCCAGCCAGGGTGACTTTGCCCAACGGGGGGGGCTACCCTCCCAAAGCCCCTGCCTGCCTCCAGCCCCTGCGGCTAGAGCCCCCGTCCAGCCCCTGGATGGGCCATTCAGGGTGGGGTGCTCGCCAGCCCATGGGACCCCCCCATCGCGCCAGGTGGACGTCTACATCATGACGCAGCCGCTGTCAGGCAAGTGGATCCACTTTGGCACAGAGGTCACCAACAGCTCGGGTCGCCTCACCTTCCCGGTGCCCTCCGAGCGTGCCCTGGGCATTGGCGTCTACCCGGTGCGCATGGTGGTCAGGTGAGCACGGCCGGCCGGGCCTCTGCGGGGAGGGACTCCCGGCCCCAGGCCGCTCACACTCCACCCCGCGGGCCGCAGGGGCGACCACACGTACGCTGAATGCTGCCTGACGGTGGTGGCGCGTGGCACAGAGGCCGTGGTCTTCAGCATCGACGGCTCCTTCACCGCCAGCGTCTCCATCATGGGCAGCGACCCCAAGGTGCGCGCCGGCGCAGTGGACGTGGTCAGGTAGGTGCGCTGCCCCTGGCTCCCGCGGGGACCTCCGCCCGGGCCGCGCTGACGGCCACCGCCCCGCAGGCACTGGCAGGATGCGGGCTACCTGATCCTGTACGTCACGGGCCGGCCCGACATGCAGAAGCACCGCGTGGTGGCCTGGCTGTCGCAGCACAACTTCCCCCACGGCGTGGTCTCCTTCTGTGACGGCCTCACCCACGACCCGCTGCGCCAGAAGGCCGTGTTTCTGCAGAGCCTCGTGCAGGAGGTGGGGGGCAACGCGGGTTCCCCATCCTCTCACCCACTCCCTCCGCCCAAAGCCCAGCCCCGCCAGGTCCCGCCTCTTCCCTGCTGCGGCCCTGACAGCTCTCCCCACGGTCCTGCCCCCTGGTGGTGGAGGAGACACTCAGCCCTGAGGCCGGGAGGGACTCGCTGGTGCTGCCCTCCCCGGGTCCCCCACCACCTGACAAGCCTCGTCCCTGAAGCAACCCCTGGAGGCATGGGAGACCCCCACCCCCAACACCAGGGTGGGTCCGGGGGGCTGATGGCATCTCTGCCACAGGTGGAACTGAACATCGTAGCCGGATACGGGTCCCCCAAAGATGTGGCTGTGTATGCAGCGCTGGGCCTGCCCCCCAGCCAGACCTACATTGTGGGCCGTGCAGTGCGGAAGCTGCAGGCTCAGTGCCAGGTGGGCACCAGGTGGGGCCCCCAGGGAGCGGGAGCCTGGTGGGAGGGCGGGTTCAAAGGCTCCAGAGGGGGCGGCTGTGAGGAAGCTCTGCCACACTGAGGTGGCACTGGCCACCGAGTCAAGACACCCTCCCCGCTCCCCACCCTTTCATCTCTGAAGCCTCTCAGGGGACCTGGGTTCCTCCCAGGACAGGGTTCCACACTCAGGGGGGTGTCAAGACCTGGAGTGCTGGCTGGGCTCTGCCTGGCCCTGGGCATGTGCCTTGGCCCTGCCAATCTCAATACCCCACCTGTGAAGTGGAAGGTAAGCTGCACCCACCTTGACAGCTGTCGCAAAGATCACGATTCACGCACAGCACCACGCAGGGCTGGGCAGAAAGCTAGGGCCTGCTGAGTGATTCCACCGTACAGCGAGGACACCGAGGCTTGGAGTCAGAGTGAAGCCTCGGCACCCTGGCACCCGGCCTGGGTCGCCACGTGCTGGGAGACTGGGTCAGACCCGGCCTGTGGTGCAGCCCCCGCTGCCTGGGAGCCGAGGGAGGCGGGCAGAGAGCAGCAGGAGGGTGCGCATCCCGCCAGCCCCTCATCCCCGCCCACCCTCGTCCACAGTTCCTGTCGGATGGCTACGTGGCCCACTTGGGCCAGCTGGAAGCGGGCTCCCACCCTCATGCCCCTGCGGGACCCTCGAGGGCCAGCCTGGCCAAGAGCAGCTACGGCGGGGCTGCCCCCGTGGACTTCCTGCGCAAGCAGAGCCAGCTGCTTCGCTCACGGGGGCCCAGCCAGGCAGAGCGCGAGGGGCCGGGGACGCCCCCCACCACCCTGGCCCGGGGCAAGGCCCGAAGCATCAGCCTCAAGCTGGACAGTGAAGAGTGAGGCCCAACCGGCTGGACGTGAGCTATTCATGCAGACTCGAGGGGCGAGGGGCCATGTGTGGGAGGCTGGCCCCCAGCCCCACATCCTGCATCTTTGCCTGCCCGTCAGTGTTACGTCCCTTTCACGTGGGGGACACAGCCAGGGGGAGGGAAGAGGGCACCGCCAGGGCCCAAAGGCTTTTCCAGTGCGTGTAAATCCATGAAAATAAACACCACCCGCATCCCGCCAGCCACCAGCGTCCAGGTCGATGGGGACACGAGGCCAGGAGGGGCCAGGCCATCCCGGAGGCATGGTCTGGATGGGCCAGGGCCGCGAGGCCTGTCTCAGGAGGGCTTTATCCTGCTCGCTACCCGAGGTCCTTCCTGCCAACCCTCCCCGCCTGGGCCAGCCCTGCGGCGGGCAGGGGCCACCCTCTGCCCAGACTTGGCCTCTTGCTGAAAGCTCTGCCCCAGAAGCCACTGTGGGGCCACGGAGTCAGAGGTTGGAGGCCACCGTGCTCAGCACCAAGCCCCCTGGCATGAGCCTACCTTGCTCCCTGAGGATCCCAGGCTCCTACACCCCAGCCTTGGCCAACAGGAAACACCTCCTTGGTGGCAGAGCCCGCCCCTCACTTCTGTCAGGGAGGTGGGCAGCTGGGGTGTGGAGCCTGACCCTGTGCCTTCCAAGACCACCCAGGTAGCAGGGAATGTGAGGTGGTGACCCGGCTCCCCCAACGAATCAGTTCAGCTGCCCCAGAGAGAGATAAATAAGGCCTTTATACACAGAGGCGGGAGTAGTGGGACAGGTGGGCTGGCAGCGGCAGTGCTGGGCCGGGCAGGGCCTGTCAGTGGGAGAAGATACCCCGGAAGCGGGCCTTGTCCTCCTCGTCCTTCTGCCGGATCCGCGCCTCCAGGGCCCGCAGCTCTCGGCTCACGACCGGTGCCAGGGCGGGGTCCAGCTCCAGCACCTTGGCGAAGTCAGCCTGGGCCTCCTGGGCATTCCACACGGCCGCGTGAGCTTTGCCCCGCTTGAAGTAGGCCTTGACGTTGTCTGCAGGGGGCACCAGTGGGCAGCAGGCACACCAGGGTGAGGGGGGCAACCTTCCACCCCGAAGCCCCCAGCCCGGGACACCATTCACCCCCAAGGGGCACAAGGGCCCCATGGCCCTGCCTGGGCAGGGAGCACAGGGTCGGCTCTGTGGGAGCTCAGAGTGCGGGTGACGTCAAAGGCAAGGTCTTGTGCCCAGTGCCCAGGAGACAGGGAGCAGGAGGCCGGGGGCGCTCACCCTCATATTTGTTGAGGATGGAGGAGCAATGGTCCAGCACCTCGTAATACTCCTGGGCCACCAGCTTGCACTGACAGTAGTTGAGCAGCAGCGGTGTGATCTGCTGGTCCAGCTGGATCCAGTCCGGGGACCCGGGCTGCTCCTGGACATGGGGACAGAGGGGGAGAGGCAGTGAGCTGGGCCCCCCATTGACTGTGCCTGCCCCGCCTGCTGGCCCGCCTGCTGGCCTGCCCGCGGCACCTTCATCTGCAGGTTCTTGAGGCAGGCGATGGCATCATAGTACTTGGCGGCGGCCTCCTTCACATGGCCCTCGCGGTACAGCCGGTTGCCCTCCTGGTGGATGACCGGCACGGCCTGGGCCTTCTCCTCATCTGTCATTGCCCACGGGTCCTGCTGGTACGTGCCAGGGTGCTCCACCTGCCGGGCAGGGGCCAGTTGGAGCGGGGGCCTCGGGGCAGCACCGCCTCTCCAGCCTCAGGCCTGACCTTGGGCGGGCGGGTATCGGGCACTGGCCTGAAGCAGGATCGCTGGTCCATTCACTGACCATTCTCCCGCGTGCCCAGTGCCTCAGCCAGGTCCTGAGACTAGAACAGCGAGGAAGACGGGGACGGTCTCTGCCCTCGCTGACACCGGGAAGAGGAGGGGCTCTGGGGGAGACCCACGGGACCGCCAGGCCCCCTGCACTTGCCCTGTCCCAACCCAACGGTCCATCCATAGGTCAGCGCCCCCGTGCCCCAGATGGGCAGGCAGGGCAGCCGGGGGAGGCACCAGGGCTGGAGGGCCCTCACCTTAAGCATCTCAAAGTCAAAGATGAGGGGCTGGGGGTTCTGCTGCAGGGCGTCCAGGTCGGCGTGGCCCAGAGAATTGTGCTCGTGCATCTGCGCGATGCCGCAGCAGTGCCGCTGACCCTCCAGGGGGTCCTTGCCAGCAGCGATGTTGCGAAGACTCTTGGCGACCAGCGGGTACAGGACCACATGCTGCAGGAGGGCAGGAGGGCGTGGGGGCCTGTCAGCATGGGCCGGTTTCTCACTGGACGCAAGAAGACCAGGCCCTGCCCCCCGACTGTCAGAGAGAGGCCCTGGAGGCCTGGGGGGCAGCAGTGGCATAGGCCCCACTCCGCGGGAAGGCATGAGGGCTTCCCCCGGCCTCTTCCAGCCTCGCAGCCTCCCTTCCAGGGACGCCCCGGGCTCTGCCGCAAGCGGCCACCTACTCCCAGCCCCGCATACACACTCCCTCGCCGCTTGCCTCCCCATCCTCAGTGGATTCCCACCTCCTCCTCCTGTGGCTCCTTCACAGTCTGATCCCAGCACGCTGCCTTCTCCCCCTGCCCACCGCCACCCCATCCTGGGCCTATCCCTACGCTGGGCCCGGGACAGCACTTCAAACCCGCAGGGGAGACCCTTGGAGGGGATGGTAGGGCCTACGCCTCACCCCGTCGCTGCCAGCTCCTCTCACTGCCCGTTCCCTTGCGGGGGCAGACAGCTAGGCTAACGTGCACCCAGCCAGCGGATGTGTCCTGGGCTTTGGCTCCGGGCTGGGCCAAGCTCCTAACCACCAAGAAGCATGAGGGGTGGGAGGCCCAAGAGGCAGGGTTCAAATCAACCACCAGCAGCTGGGGAGGGCTTCCTGGGGGTGGTGACTTAGGATTTCACAAAGTATGAATTTGAAGTATGAAGGGGAACCATGGCCAAGAGGAGGATGCGAAGGCTGTGGGGGAGCTGGGGGAGGCGGGCAGGGCCACGGAACAGCTGGAGCTAATGCTTTAGCCTGATGGTGACAAGGAGCCAGCGAGGTTTGAAACAAGGGGCTGCTGGGCTGTGCTCACTTGAGAATGCGTCTCCTGGCTGCACTCAGGCTACTGGAGAGTGGAAGGCAGGAGAGGGGCCGGGATGCCGGGCTGGTGTGGCGCCCAGGGGGGCTGGTGGTGGCCTAGCCAGGGTGGAGACAAGGGCCCAGCTGGCTAGACCCTGGGGGCAGGTGCGGATGTCCAGTACCTTGATGTCACAGCGGAACTGGGCAATCTCGCCCTCACGCATGGTGCACACGATGGTCTCCCACACGGGCAGCTTGAACTTCTTGCCAATGATGAGCTCCATGGGCTTGCCACGGGCCCGGCTGTCGTCCAGCACGGTGCCCTCCTTGTCGCTGTGCAAGGTCCGGTAGTGGAATGTGGCCTGCGAGCCACACGTGGGATCAGGCAAGGGTACAAACCCCCACGAACCCCCAAGGATGAGCCAGCCCCCAGCTGGGTCACCACCTGATCTTTATGTGGCTTTGACATTCACCCAGTAGGGGAGGAAAGTGAGTTACACGGTGACTGGGGGGGCGGGCTGGGAGGAGAGTCCCAGCAAAGAAAGGGGAGGCAGGAGGCCGCAAAGCCCCAGGCGAGGCGAGGAGTGGGGGCGGGAGGTGCGGTGGGGTGTATCAGATCCTGGTGTATTTTCAAAATAGCCGTGGGACAGACAAGAACAGACCAGGCTCCAAGTGTCTTTCCCCTACTGGTGCCTACCTGTGCCCGGCTTTGTGCTGTCAGCAGGACACGGCAGCAAGCAACACAGACAAAAGTCCCTGCTCACGGGACCGCGAGGCAAACAAGGTGCTGGGAAGGGTGGGGCGAGTTTATGCAGGGGCAAGGGGCCTCTCTGAGGAGGCCACACTTAAGCAGAGATCTGAAGGGGGAGAGAAGCTGGCCAGATGCCGGGGTAGGAGGGGATCAGGAACTTCCTTGGCCAAAAAAACAGCAGGTGCAGAAGTCTCGCCATGGGCCGGGGCAAGGCCTGTGCTGGCAGCAGCAGCAAGGGCAGTGTGGCAGGGGCAGGGTAACGGAGGGGTGCACCAGGGGATCCCAAGGTCAGCAGATGGACCGCAAAGGTCATGGGGAGGACTCCATTTTTCCACGTGAAGATGGAAGCCCGGGAGGCTCCAAGCAAGGGAGGCGCATGACCTGGCTGGGTCTGAGGCGCCCGAGGTGAGAGGGCGCAGACCGGGGTAGGAGGCCGCGAAGCCCCAGGGGAGGTGAAGAGCGGGGGCGGGAGCTGCGGTGGGGGGTGTCAGATCCCCGTCTATTTCCAAAATTGCTGTGGGACAGACACGAACAGACCTGGCAAAAGAAACCTGTGGTTTCGCGGCCTGAGCAGCAGAGGCTGAGGTGCCCTCCGCTGAGATGGGCCTGGGCTAAGTGTTAGCCGCCCGGACGTGCGGTGGGATGGTCAGGCGCGGGAAGGCAGGTGCGAGAGGGGGAGGCTGAGCGGGACGGGGAGGGGCAAGGAGGGGCAGGCACGAGCGCCTGCTGAGGAGACAGGAGGGCCGCGGCCAGGCCAGCCAGGGGGAGCGGGGAGAGGGGCCTGCAGAGGGAACCCGCGACAGGATATGGGCGGAGGCGCTCACACTCTTCACCCCCACACGCGCCGCTCCTCTCAGCTCCAGCAGGACCGGGGCTGCCCCGGCCCCTGTGCCTCGCGGGCCCAGAGGAAAGCGGCGAGAGCATTTGGCGCCGAGGCTGTTCTGTGGTATTAGCTGAGCCTGTTCCTTCGCCGCCGTGGGGTGTTCCAGGATCTCCCTCCTTCGAGAACCCCGCGGGCTGCCGCAGCCGCGCCCCTTCTCTGTGGGGGGCGGCCCCGCCCATACCTCGGCGGCTCCCGGGCCCGGGTCAGCGCGGCGCGTGTGCTCTGCGGGCCGCCCCGGGGCAGGGGCCGCCCTGCGAAGGCCCTCACACGAGGACCGGCGGCGGCTGGGAAGGGCGACCGGGAGAGGCACCCCGGCAGCGGCGGGGGCCGGCGGGCAGCTCGCAGGGCGGGGCGGAGGGCTGCGGGGTGGGGGCCCGGGCGGCCGGGGGGCGGCCGGGAGACGGCTCCGGGCCCGCGTCTGCCCGCGTGATGCCACGCGAAGCAGTCGGAAAGCGGCCAAGGGTTCTGGTCGGCGAACCCGACCCCTGGGCCGGTTCCGAGGCCGGTCTCCTCAGCCAGCAACGGGACACGGCCCAGGCGTTCCCGGAAGGCCCGACCTTCCACAAGGGGCCGCAAACCCGGCGACCCAGGGGCCCACGGGCCCCTGCCACGCCCCGGCCTTCCTCAGGCGCTGAGGGTGCTGGTGATGACGGACGGCCTCCCGGGCCAATGCGGCCGCAGGGCCAGGCCAGGGGGCGGGGCAAAAGCATCCGAATTCACGCCCCACTTAAACTCCAACCAATCATCGTCGAGCTCCGCATGTGAGCGGGTAGGGTCACCGGCCGCTACTGTCTGGGCATGCGCAACCTCTCGCCTACGGCCTCCTCCCGCCTCGCATGCGCACCGCGCCGCAGACGGGGCTGGGGGGAGAGGGTTTGACACGAACCTTGGTGCCATCCTGAAAGTCAGGGAGCTCTCCTCGGCCCTCCTGTATCACACGCTTCTCGATCCCGTCCTCCCGGAGTCTTGCGATGACATCCGCCATCCTCCTTCCCCGCTGCTCTCTTTCGGTAACTTCCGGACTCGCTCGGCAGCTTCCGGACCTGCTTCGACAACTTCTAGCGCTTCGGCAACTTCCGAGATGGCGCCATTTTGGCTGAGGGCAGACGCCAAAAAGGGACGGGACGTGGAAACGGACGACGATTGGCTCTTTGCGCTGCGGCTGGGGGCGGTGCCCGCCCAGGGGCGGGGCCTGAGTCTGGGAGGAAGGCGGGGCCGGGCCCGCCGCGGGGGCGGGGCGGGGCGGGGCGGGGCGGGGCGGGGCGTCCGGGCGGCGGTGTCGTAAAGCTGACGTGGGCCGGGCGCCCCTCCGGCTGGAGACGTGGGGTGACGGGCCAGCTGTGCCAGCTGCGGGGGCCGGGCTTGGGCGGCGGAAGCCCGTCTGGAACGCCGCCCCCGAAGCTGCTAAGTTCGTTTATTTCCCCTTTGTCTTTTTTTGGTTTTGTTTTTGTGTCTGGTGTGTGCGCGTATATCTTGCACAACAGTAATTTTTGCATCTGGATTTTTCTCTTAACAACAAAAAACAGGAAGAGGGCGCGGAAGAAGGGTTTCCGGCCTCCTGCAGGGACCGAGAGCCCCTGGTGGGTCAGAGGGGGCTGTGTCCTCACCGCTGAGTCCTCAGTGCCGTGCACACAGTAGGTGGCCAGCACACAGTAGGTGGCCAGCATGTACTTGGGAGGACATGAACGATGGAAGTGAGGAAATTTGCAACTTAATCGACGTTTCTCTCTGCCTCTGGAAACTAGCTGCAAACCAGCCCTAACAGGCTGATGCTCCCCCATACAAGGTTTAGTAACCAAGTTTGGGTGAAAAGGAACTGCTCAGCAAATCTTTCCTGCTAAAGGGTCTTAGGCCTGGTGCAGTAAATAATCCAATGCACTTGTAAATAGCAAGTTTGCTTATTTGATAAGCCTTTCCTTAGAGAGCTTTCCATCTAAGTTTTAGCTTGTCTAAACGAGGTTACATTTTAACAAGGTCGGAGGGCCGGCCAAACTGAGTTCCCTCTCAAGGACTTCCCGGAATGTCCATCTTTCTCCCTTTGTCTAGCAGTTTTACAGCAAACAGTTGTGCTTGCTAACCAATGTTATCAATGTAAGACGGTTGTGTATGAAAGAAACGCTTTATCTCTAGACAGGTGCTCAGACCTTAGGGGGCCACCCAGGTCTGAGACCTCATGAATAATAAAGCTCCTCCGGATCTCACCATTCCTGAAGTATCTCTTCTTCTTCCCTTGCCTGGGTAAAAGGCTAGAATTTATTTCTGCAACATGGGGAGTGTCTTGGGCCCTCTGCACTGTCTTCATTCCAGCCTCATAATTTGGAATTATTACTGTCTGTCCCGGCTGCCCCAGGTGCTAAGAGCTTGAGATATTTACACGGGTTTATTTCCCACAAGAAGTCCCCCCAGGACACGGCGGGTCGGACCTCTGAGGCAAGAGGGACACGTGCTTAGTTTTTTTTTTTTTTTTCTTTTTTTAACCAACACAGGAAGTTGACAGGCAAGATCTGCCAAAATTTGAAGCAACAAGTAGTCTGTATCTTGGACACATTGTTCCAGAAAATGGAAAAAGAGGGAAAACAGATTAACATATTTTACCTGGCTACCTTAATACCACAAAGCATGAAAAGCATATTTTACTATTCAATTTAATTATGAAAAATCCTCAGTAAAATATGAAGCTAGCCAGCATCCAACTAACATAAAAATGCATCAGTATGTCATTTACAAAATACTGTATCCACTTATCTAAGGTATCTAGAGTAGTCAAATCATACAAACAGAAAGCTGAATGGTTGCCAGGGGCCGGGGGAAGGAAGAGGAAATGAGCAGTTGTTAAATGAATATAGAATTGCAGTTTTGCAAAATGAAAAGTCTGGAACTTGGTTGCACAACCGTGTGAATTTACTTAATGCTACTGAACTGTGCACTTAAAAATGGTAAAGATGGTGAGATTCATGTTATATGTATTTCATCACAATTAAAAACTAAAATTTCTTTTTCAAAAGAAAACACATCAAGATCGGGGCCTCCCTGGTGGCGCAGCAGTTGAGCGCTGGGTTGCGAAGCTGCCCGCAGCCTCGCAGCGCTGGTTCGATCCCCAGCTGCATCACCTGAGGAGGGGTCCCACATGGCGCGCAGACCTCTCCTGCCGCCCGCTGCTCCCCTCAGCAGTGTACTTCGGTCCTTCTGCCTGCTCTGCTCCCCCCTCTGACTCTGGTGAATTCTCTCACCCTCCCGCGCTTCTGACTGTACTCAGTGCTTGTATAAATAAATAAATAAATCCCTAACAAACAAATAAATAAATAAATCTTTAAAAAAAAAAAAAACTTCAAAGGCAAATGACTTCAAAAAATCTTTAAAAAAAAAAAAAAGAAAACACATCAAGATCAAGTAGGGTTTATTCCAGTAATGTAGGAACGATTTGACATTAGAAACATGTTTTACTGTGATTTACTGCATCCATGGACTAAAGGCGAAAACTCATATTGTTATCTCAAAATGTACAAAAAAGCATTTGATGAAGTTCTGTAACTATGATAAAACATCATAGAACGAACAAAGGAACTTTCTCGGGTTGATAAAAGCCAAATGGAAATAAAAGCCATTCCCTTCAAGATCAGGAACAAAACAAGAAATACTGTCTAATCAGTGGTGCTGCTTAGCAATAGTAGTAGCATAGAAGTCCACGCCAAAGCAATAAACAAAAATAAATGAAGATGATTATATCTACACAGAAAATTCAACAGAATCTACAGAAAGATGATTGAAACAAATTAGTTCAGCAGTTTACAGAGCTATAAATAAACAAAAGTTAATAATACTCTTCACAGCACTGACAGTCTACTAAAAAATGTAAGAGAACATAGGTACCACACAGAACAGCAGTAAAATTGATGAGGCATTTAGGAAATAAAATTTCAGGACTTCAATTATAGGGGGAAAACATTAAATACATAAATACAGACATAAAGAACCTAAGTGACATAACTTGTTAAAGAATAGAACAACTTGGGCCTCCCCTGGTGGCGCAGTGGTTGAGTGCTGGGCTGCGAAGCTGCCTGCAGCCTCTGCAGCACCAGTTCGTTCTCCGGCCATCGGGCGAGGGTCCCACATGGCGCGCAGACCTCTCCTGCCGCCCGCTGCTCCCCTCAGCAGTGTACTTCAGTCCTTCTGCCTGCTCTGCTCCCCGCTCTGGCTCTGGTGAATTCTCTCACCCTCCCGCGCTTCTGACTGTACCCAGTGCTTGTATAAATAAATAAATAAATCTTTAAAAAAAAAAAAAAGAATAGAACAACTTAACATTGAAAGCTGTGCTTTTTTTTTATATAAGTTTTTTTTTTTTTTTTAAGATTTATTTGTTTATACAGGCACTGGGGTACAGGCCAGAGGCGCAGGAGAGTGAGAGAATTCACCAAAGACAGAGCAGGGAGCAGAACAAGCAGAAGGACCGCGGAAGTAAACTGCTGAGGGCAGCAGCAGGTGAGACAGGAGAGTCTGCCACACCATGTGGGAATCTCCCTGGCCGGCTGGGAATCGAACCGGCACTGCAGAGGCTGCAGACAGCTTCACAGTGCTATGCTCAACCTGCTGCGCCACCGGGGAGGCCGAAAGCTGTGCTTTTTCCTGAAATTAATAAATTCAGTGAAATACCAATGAAAAAATCGGGGGAGGATTTTTTTTTTAAGATTTATTTATTTATGCATACAAAAACTGGAGTACAGGCCAGATGTGCGGGAGGGTGAGAGGATTCACCAGACACAGAGTGGGGAACAGAACAAGCAGACTGACTGAAATACACCGCTGAGGGGAGCAGTGGGCGAGAACCGTAGAGGTCTGCCGTGCCATGTGGGTTATCTCCCCGGCCAGCTGGTAACGAACAGCGCTGCAGAGGCTGAGGACAGCTTCACGGCACAGCACTCAACCACCTGCGCCACCAGGGATGCCCTGGGGGAGGATTTTTGAAGAACTTGAAAACATTTGCACAACATTTCTATAGAAGAATAAAGGTCAAGGGCCTCTCTGGTGGCGCGGGTGGTTGAGTGCTGCGCTGTGAGGCTGTGCACAGCCTCCACAGTGCGGGTTTGAGCCTGGCTGGGCCTGGGAGATACCCACATGGTGCGGCAGACCTCTCCTGTTGTGCCTGCTGCTCTCCTCAGCAGTGTATTTCATCAGTCTGCCTGTTCTGTTCCCCGCTCTGTGTCCGGTGAATCCTCTCACCCTCCCGCGCATCTGGCCTGTATCCTGGTTCTTGTATAAATAAATAAATAAATAAATAAATCTTTTTTAAAAATTAGTTTTTTTTTTTTTAAAGAATAAAGGTCCATAAAACACTAGGTCAAAACTGAAAAAGTGATGATCAGAAGTGGGGACTCCCCCTGCCATAGTAAACCACAGTTCCTCCCCTGTAAGGAGCACATGATATTGACTGAGAAATAGTCAAACAGATCAAAGGAAACAAAAAAACCCTAAAATATATGTTAATAGCTATAAGCTTGATACATGATAAAAGTGGCACCACTATTCAGACATAGAAAGACTGATTGTTTAGGAGGTACATAGGACTAACTCACTTACTCCTAAACGAATGCTAAGAAGGACATTATCTCCATCTGGCAAGTGAGGAAACAGAGGCACAAAGATATGACATCATTTGTTCAAGCCAGGACCAGGACCCGGGTGAGGCAAGTAAGTCATGCCAGACTGAGTCCTGTCTTTAAGATTTTGACATTTTGTTCATGGAGTGTTTTAATTTGATTTTTTTAAACATCACTAATGTTGCTTACTGAGTTTCTGAGTGTGCCTTAATTTTTCATCCAACGGAATGCCTCACTCTCCTTACTCTAGTCCTGGCCTCCAAGGTCCCACAGTTAGGAAGGGTAAGAACTGGAAATCCAGGGCAAGCAGCTTGGCTCCAGAGTTAACTATATTGTTGCAACATTTCTCTAGATAGTAAAACCATCAGGCCAATAAAACAAGGTGGTAAGTAGAACAGAGTGTCTTTGTAACCTTGAACTTCAAACAAGACTCAAGGAGCACAAGTGGGATGGACTTGCTGTATAAAAACCAGGGTTGCTTCCTGACACCTCAGTCAAAGCAAGGAGGCAAAGACAGGGAGGAGCTTGAGGCAACATCGAAACCAGCAAAAGAGGAATACGTAGAAAGGTACAGACTTGCAAACCAGCAGCAAAAAACAGCAGGAAAAAAGGTGGACAAAGGATCGGAGCAGGGCCTCCCCTGGGGGCGCAGGCGGTTGAGAGCAGCGCTGTGAAGCTGTCCACAGCCTCTGCAGCGCTGGCTTGATCCCGCCGGGCAGCGAGAATCCCCCATGGAGCAGCAGCCCTCTCCTTCCTGTCTCGCCCGCTGCTCCCCTCAGCAGTGTATTTCAGTCAGTCTGCCTGTTCTGTTCCCCGCTCTGGCTCTGGTGAATCCTCTCACCCTCCCACGCATCTGGCCTGTACCCTGGTTCTTGTATAAATAAATAAATAAATCTTAAAAAAAAAAAAAAGATAGCAGACAATTCACAGAAGAGGGCACTCCCGTGACAAGTGTACGAAGAGTTGTTCAAATTCTCAGTAGCCAGAGACTCCAGGTGGAAGTGAGCCTTCGGAAAGCTGGTGTCCTGTGTGTTGAGGGAAATCTGGAACCCCTGCACTGTGTGCGTGGATGAGTATAGCTAGGAGAGCTGCAGGGTACCGTGTGAAGTCAAGGGTGCCTGTAACCTGTGACCTGGAAGTCCTACTCCAGGAAGACTTCTTTGACCGTCCATAAGGGGACAGTGTGGAGCTGCCTACAGCGGTGCTGCCTGTGATGCTGTGATGGGCCCCGTGGTGCCTAGAGGGTTGGCCCGGACACAGTGAAAGTGCCTGGCAGGCTGCAGTGGTGCAGGTCTCCCCACCCCACTGCTCCAAGGCATGCAGCACCCTCCCCAAAGCAAGCTAGCCCTGGGGCTCCCACAGTGGAGGCCCACAGACTGTCAGGCCAACATGGCAGGCTCCCAGCAGAACCCCCTCTGCGGCAGCTCTGGGCCCCATGTCCCTGTGCTGCTGCAGCACCCCCATTGCATTGTTACACCTGCACCCGGTGCAAAGTGCCTCTGGCCCCCCACCCCCCCCAGGCCTGTTTCATCTGTGGCTCCCTGGAGACTGTTGGCAGAGAGGCTGACCTGACCTCAATGCAGGTGCCAGGGTTTTTCTTTTTAAATCTGACACCAGGATCGTAAATAGACCAATCAGGTTCAAGCTCGCCAGCTGTCAGTCAAGGGCTTGAGCTCATCAATCAAATGCTTAGGATGGAAAATGGTCTAATTAGGCTTGTGGGGGAGGGGACCCAGAAGAGCATATAAGACAGAGGAGCCGGCTTGATTCACTCTGAAGAAGCGTCGAGCAGACAACTTCCAAGGAGTTCAACAGACCTCCACAGACGCCAAGACCTCCGCAAACTCTGAGGCCCCTGGAGACCTCCAGACCTCAGCTGACCCTTGCAGAGACCCACCTGTGGCCATGCCCCGCCCTGCCTCTGAGAGCACCTGCGAAGAGCCCCATCGCCTTGGCCAGGTGTCTCGAAGACCTGGTAGCTCTTGGCTCATCCCACTAGCTCACAAAGAGCTGTACCACTGGTATCTCTGCCCGGAGGTGGTGAGCGGTGGTGACCAGCACCGGTGCTGAGCAGCACTGCTGACAGATGACTGGCACTCTGTGTCTAGCCATCTTTGAAAGCTGTCCACCACTTCTGATCATCTAGCACCGCCTCTGTTGCTGTCCGTCCACATCCAGTGCTGTCCAAGTGGCCTTCAGACTGCTGCCGCAGGCCATTGCAGTGGCACCTCAGTGGCCCCACCTGTGAGCGCCTCCAGCTACCACTGTAATTTGGATCCTGATCTGCCACAGCTCCAGGCCCTCACTGATGGGACAGCACTGTCTTGCAGCAGCAGTCTTTGGGACTACTGGACACTACAGACACTCTCTGGGTGAGACAGTGGCCACTAGTGGTCTTTGAAACCCTTTGTTTCCCCAGTCTACTCTTTTTTTTTTTATTATTCGTTTGTTTGTTTTGTTTATACATGCACTGGGTACAGTCAGAAGCGCGGGAGGGTGAGAGAATTCACCAGAGCCAGAGCGGGGAGCAGAGCAGGCAGAAGGACTGAAGGACTGAGGGGAGCAGCGGGCGGCAGGAGAGGTCTGCGCGCCATGTAGGACCCTCCTCCGGTGGCCGGGGAGCAGCTGGGGATCGAACCGGCGCCGCAGAGGCCACGGGCAGCTTCGCAACCCAGCGCTCAACCGCTGCGCCACCGGGGAGGCCCTCCCCAATCTACTCTTCATTAAAGTAACCTCTCCCTGTTGTTCCCTGAGCCTCACCCACCCTGAGTCAGCATGTGGGTGAGAACCCATAGAGAGTGACCTGTCCCCCACCTTTGGCACTGTCCTTGGCACTGTTTAGGTACAATTTTAGTACTGCTTTAATGGGGGCATTGGGGACAAGCTAAGTGTGCATCACCGGGGGTGTGGTGGCTAATGAAGGGCTGGATCCCCACATGGTATACTGTGCGCGCAGTTCATGGAAGCAACTCATAAGATGCATGTGGAGAACATCAGCATTGAGTGGACAAATGTAAAGAGCAGACATTTTAGGGCCTCCCCGGTGGCGCAGCGGTAGAGCGCTGGGTTGCGAAGCTGCCCGCAGCCTCTATAACGCCGGTTCGATCCTCGGCTGCTCCCCGGCCACCGGAGGAGGGTCCCGCATGGCGCGCAGACCTCTCCTGCCGCCCGCTGCTCCCCTCAGCAGTGTCCTTCGGTCCTTCTGCCTGCTCTGCTCCCCGCTCTGGCTCTGGTGAATTCTCTCACCCTCCCGCGATTCTGACTGTACCCAGTGCTTGCATAAATAAATAAAAATAAATCTTTAAAAAAAAAAAAAGAGCAGACATTTTATAAACTGAAACACATCCCCACAGGAGCCACTGCCGTGTGCTGGAGGGCCAGGCTGTGTTGGAGGAAGCCACTGTGCGGGTGTGTGGAGTGGGGTCCGGTGGAGGCAGAGAAGGGAAGAAGAGAGAAGGGAAATGAACTAATGTAACTCGAGCCGGCTCTTGTTCATAACCATACTGTGTCACAAACAGAAATGGGATTGGCCAACTCTGTCCAACAAATCATAAAATGAAGTGGGGGTGGGCAGGTGGGGGAGGGTAAGCCCTCTTCTTTCATGGGAGGTAAGTGCCTGGGTTCGAATCCCACGTCTGTACTTGCAAGCTGCTGGAGTTTTGGTAAAGTTCTCATTCATTTCGCCCACAAATATTTACTGAGCACCTACTTAGTGCAGATATGCTGGGCACTAGGCACAGAGGTGAGTTAAACAGTGTCAAATAAGATCATCTCAGGAGAGCGCTGCGTGATGTGAAATTGGCCACACATGGCATAGTCGGGGAGGTTTCCCAAGAGGGGACATCTGAGCAGGGACTAGGATGATGGAAGGGCCCTGGGAGGCAGCAAGCTCGAGTGATTTTCAGGATGGGGACCAGCGCACGCAAAAGCCCTGGGATGGCAATGAGCTCGGCCTGCGTCGTGGAGTGGGTCAGAGGGCCAGAGGGGACCTGAGGAGCTCGGGACGGCAGGTCACGGGGCACAAGAGTTCCTATTTTAGTCTAACCACAATGGAAAACAGAGTGACTTAGCACACCGTCTTAAAGCCAGTGTTTAAGAAGAACACAGAAGGAAGGATCAGAGACGCTTTTAAAGATCACTTTGGCGGCCGCGTGGAGCCTGCGTGGGCGGAGTGGCAGCCAAGAGCGCGCTCTGACCTCAGGGTCCACATCTGCAAAGCGGCGCGAACACCCCTCCCGCGCATGGCGTGGTGGGTCGGGGTGAGGAACGAGCTCCCAGGAGCACCCCTGGTGCATGAGGGCGCGGCCGGCAGAGGTGCCCTCCGGGTCCCCGCAGCAGCCGCTCCGCGCTCGCAGCACAGACCTGAGCTGGGTCCGCCCGCGGCACAGCTGTCGCTCACCCAGGCCACCGCCAGGCGGCGCCCCCGGGCGGGCGCGGTCCGGACGAGGACGCCCCGCCCACTGGGCCGCTCGGCGCTCGGCAGCTCTGGCCTGAGGAGCGCGGGCGGGGCGGGGCCTCGACCACAGCCGGACCCGTCGAGCTTCCTAGACGGCGAGCCCGGGGGCGGGGCCGGTCGGGGGCGGGGCCTGCGCGGGGCGGGGCGGGGCCTGCGCGGGGCGGGGCCGCGGCGACACTGGGGCAGGCGGGCGCGGATGGCGGCGGCGCTGGGCGCCTGAGCGGGCCCGGGCCATGAGCGCCGCCCGCCCCCAGTTCAGCATCGATGACGCGTTCGAGCTGTCCCTGGAGGATGCGGGCCCCGGGCCCGATTCCAGCGGGGTCGCCCGCTTCGGGCCGCTGCACTTCGAGCGCCGGGCCCGGTTCGAGGTGACCGACGAGGAAAAGCAGTCGCGACTGCGCTACCAGGTGAACGGCCGGCCCAGCTCGCCCCCGCCCGGGCCCGGGGAGGCCCCTGGAGAGGCTCGCGCAGGGACATCTGCCCAGAGCCCCCGCTCGAGCGGGAACCGCCCCTCGGACGAGGCCTCCGACCCAGACCTTTGCCCAGACCCTCCCAGCTCAGATGTCGGTCCCCACCGGCCACGGCGGCACCCAGAGCCGGGACCGGGCATCTCAGCCCGCTCCGCCCGCTGGAGACCCCGCCTGGAATCCCCACGCGCCCTGGGTACTGCCCCTGCCCGAGGGCCCCCGCTGGGCTGGAGCGCTCAGTACCTGAGGCAGACCTTGCCCGAGCGGGCCGATCTTACTGAAACCTGCCCCCTTTCCGTTCTGGAAGCCCCCACTCCATCCTCCCCACCCAAGCTGGCAGCCCTCACTCACATGAGAAACCTCCACCAAGTCTAGGGTCTTTTTCTTGGAATCCTGGACCAGATTCCTGTGCTCCAAGCCTGGAAATTCTGGGCCTGCCTTTCCCTGGCACCCCAAATCCAGAACCTCCGTGCTGGGCCCCTGAAATATCCTGAGCGCGCCACCCTAACTCTCAAACGGGAGAGCACTGGACCCTGGACCCATGCTGAGTGCCTTCAGCCAGCCTCTACCACCTCTTGCCCCCCAAAACTCCCAGCACCCACTTCTCCCCGGGGTTTCGGTTTCTGTGAATCATCAAACCTGTTCTGCTGGGAGGGCGGAGGGCCAGGTAAGCAGCTGTCAGGCTGCCCAGCTGGGCTGGGCGGGCAGGTAGCTGCGGGGCCTGCTTTCCACCTGTCCTTGGGAGGGGAGGCAGAACCTGAGCCCTGTGTTCTGGAATAGAACCTGGAGAACGATGAGGATGGAGCCCAGGCCTCTCCAGAGCCGGATGGGGGAGTCAGCACCAGGTCAGGGCCAGGTGGGGACCCACCCTGCAACCCTAGCCCCGAAGCCTCTGGCTTCTGACCCCAGAACCCTACCCAGTCTTCCACCTCACTTCACCCACTCTCTCACATCCTATCCTACAAAAGGCTTCTCAGCTCACCCCCATTCTCCAGATGGGGTATCCTGTCCTGCAGGGTTACCCTGCCCTCGTACCAGCCGCACCCATCCACCCCCACCAGGCTCTTTAACCCCTATCTGGTCTGGCCCCCACCTTCCTACCCGTCACCTGCTCCTCCCAGCTCTCAGCCCAGCCTCCTCCACCCCAGGCCCTACCCCGCACAAATGCACAGCCCCAGCCCTGCACCATCCCCTGCCACCAGTCCCAAGGGACCCTCTTCCTCACCTCCCCTACCCCTCCTGCACCTGTCCTGCAGGGACTCCCGAGGCAGCTCCATCCGCAGCTCGCAGTGGTCCTTCAGCACCATCAGCAACGGCACCCAGCGCTCCTACAGGGCCTGCTGCAGGTAAGGCCTTCCTGGCTCGAGCACACTGGCAGCCCGGTGCCCCCACACCACCCCTCCCCTGACTCACACTCACCCCCTCTCCTCCCTCCCAGCTGGACCCAACACCCTTTGATCCAGAAGAACCGTCGCATAGTGCTGGCCTCCTTCCTGCTCCTGCTGCTGGGGCTGGGTGAGTGCCGAGGCCCCCACTTCCCTGGTACCCCCGGGGAGAGCCGTTGTATAGACTCCACAGTTCTCTGAGCACAGCAAGCCTCCCAGTTCCCAAGGCCCCCACTGGCTGCCATCGCCCACCCCCATTCAGCAGGTGAGGAACAAGGCCTGAGAGCAGCAGCCCGGGCCTGGCACACGCTGACAATGGCACCTGGTTCAGTGGCCCAAGCTTGTCTTCACTTTAACGTAGCCTGATTAACCTCAGGGACAGAAGCCTGATCACTCCCTTTACTCTGTGTCTACTTGGAGCCAGGAACAAGGCAGGCTTGTTCCTTCCAGTCCCGCCTTCCAGTCCCAGCAAGCAAGGGCTAGGGCCTTACCCCAGACCTGTGTGTAGGGGTGGATGCTCGCAGAAAGCCTGGCCTGTGGCAGAGGTGCTGAGTGCCTGCCAGCCCAATCCCCAGGGCACGTGTCACCTCCCCTCCTCTGGAATCTAGTGCTGACAGGGATCTCTCTCCCTTCCCCAGGGCTCAGACAGGGAAACTGAGGCACACAGCGGGCAGATCTGACTCCCACGCTGCTCGTTCTAGGGGGCCGAGGAGTCAGAGTCCCTAGAAGGGATTTAGGGCTGGGATCAAGAAGGGCCCACAAAGAGGGCACAACGGTACTGCTGGCCTCCCCCACTCCCCAAAAGGCCAGAGTCCCCCAGCCAACAGCTCCCCTGACCACAAAACCAGGCAAGTGTGTCCTTGGTCCTTGCCTGAGCGCTATGTGTTGGGGTGGGCCAGGGGGCTTCCCCCATCCACTGCTTGCAAGGCACTGGTATACTGGCCACCTGCCTTGCCACTCACCCTTCTCTCTGACCCAGTGGGACGAGCATTGCTACCATCCATTTCCAGAAGCCAGGACACAGGCTGGCAGATGAGGGGACTTCTCAGGTCACAGCAGAGAGCGGATGCACAAGGACTGACCCCCCTCAGGGGCACCACAGGGCCTGAGGGCCCCGCAGGCCTGGCAAGGGCCCTGGTGGGAATTAGAAACAGCTGCCTCCTCTGATTGGGAGCATGGCCCAAACTTGGGGACCACAGACCCGGGGTCATGGTTCACTCAACTGTTCAGACCTGGGTCTGTGGCGAGAGGCAGGAGGGGGAAGGTGGGTAGGTGGTCTCATAGGCAGGGGGCGGGGTACTGTGCTCCTCAAAAAAGGGTGTGATGGGGCTGAAACTCACTCTGCACACCTGCTGTGATGTGGGCTGTGGGCTCTGCCCACTCAGAGCTAGAAGCGCCCAGAAGCCGCAGTAGGTCCCTTTGCCATGCTCCTCAGCATGTGTGGAGTAGCCGCCCGCACCCGGGCCTCACACACCATCTGGACTCCAGCACCTCCACCTCCCGGAGGTAGCTGCAGGCGGGTCACTTTTCCTGTGTCCGTTTTATCTTCAGTGAAACAGGGGGATGATAATTCTGTGTCACTGGGTCAGGGTGACAAATGGGCAGTGCGCGTATCACGCCCAGCCCCAAGCCCTGGCCTGGTAAGTGGTCACTGCACATTAATTAACTGCTGATGCTGCTGCTCCCGGCTCAGCCAGGCCCCGGAGCCCGCCTGGACCCCTCTGCCGGCCGTGCCCTCAGTGAAGCCGCACTAGGAAAGGCCACGAGGGTGGGGTGAGGACCTCATCGCCTTTCACTCAGGATTCCCAGTACCAGGCTCAGCGCAGGTGCCCCCGCAATGCTTGTTGAGTGACTGAAAGCAGCAGACGAAACTCTCTGGCTTCACTGCCGAAGACCCTGCTCGGAAAACAGCTTGGGAGCTTCCCAGGGCGCCCCTCCCCGGGGGGGCCTGCAGCTCCAGGGCGGGGCGCGCTCCTCGGGCCTCGCTCAAGTTGGGGGGTGCGGGTGGAGGTGACCCTTGCCCTCTGCGCCCCCCTCACCCGCGCGGCTCCCTCCGCAGTGCTGATCCTGACCGGCGTGGGACTGGAGGTGGCCCCCGCCCCAGGTGAGCGCCCCTCCGACTCCGCGGGAGCGCCCAGGGGTCCGTGGCCGGCCCCGCCACCTCCCGGCGCGCCCGCCCCGCGCCGACAGCCCCGCCTCTCGCCCGCAGGTGTCTCCAGCGCCATCTTCTTCGTGCCGGGCTTCCTGCTGCTGGTCCCGGGAGGTGCGCGGGGCGCCCGGGGCGGGGCGGGGCGGGGCGGGGCGGGGCCTGGAGGCTGACTGGCCCCGCCCCACAGTCTACCACGTGATCTTCATCTACTGCGCCGTCCGGGGCCACCGGGGCTTCCAGTTCTTCTACCTGCCCTACTTCGAGAAGTGAGCCTCGAGCCGCGGAGGACAGCCGACATCCAGCGTGGCCCCGAGCGGCCCGGGGCGCCCTCGCATCTCCAGGGAAAAGCCTCCACGCCACCCCTGCTGCTCCAGGGCGTGCGAGCCCCCAGCCCCCTCGGTTTGCTCAGGAAGTTTGGGGTGTTCAGGCCCCCTGAACCTGAGAAAGTCGCCCCTTGCCTGCTGTGTGCCTTAACTTATTCTCCGGCCCGGGGCTGCGGGTTGGCGTTTTGTATTAATAAAGGGGTTGGTGCCAGCAGAGATTTCCCTCTTTCCTTCCCACCAGCCACACGCCCTCCTGCAAAAGCTGGGGAAGGACTGACCCTGGGCCTTGCACTCAGCTGCTTGTGCACAGGACACACCTGATGCTCCATGACTTGCTCAGGGGCACACAGCGCCTTACCGGCCGAGCCAGGTCTGGGACCTTGACACCCTGCGACTTCAAGGAGCCTCTTCCAGTCTCCCTATTCCCCCTGCTCCCAGCAGAGCTGACCCTGCCCCCTCTCTACCTGGAGGGCATCTGCTAGCAGGTGGCACCTCTGGTGGCCCTGGCCAAGGGCACTTACAGTTAACGCAGGCCTGGGACCTGGAGGCTGGTATCCTGGTTCAGCTTGGCTCTGGGGCTCTGGGCTGTGCGGCCAACCCCAAATGTAGGCCACGACAAGGTAGAGCCCAGCCCCCTCCACCCACTGGCCTACTTCCCAGGCCCAGAATTTGGGAGCAGTAGAGGCAACAGAAAGCACAGCCCATATTGACAACCTTAGTGACCAAAGACTCTTAGAATCTCATAATGTTGGAAACAGACCATCTCAGAGTTTTGAAAATCTGAGTATCTCAGAATCTTAAGAACCAAAAAACAATCTTTTTCCTTCAATTTTATCTGTCAATCATTTACATATAAGTAGATATAATTCTGGGCTAAATCTTCACACCTCCATATATGCATATGCTTCACTCATCACCAAACCTCTTGAGCCAATGCTCAGCCCCCCCCCTTCCAAGAAAAAGAATGTTTCAGAACCCTAAAATCTGAGATCCCATTAGCTACCATCTCTTAAACTCTCATAAGTCACCAAGTTTTATGCTAAACACTTAACACGGTTTGTTTCTGGCAATCCTGATTGCCTTGGCCCATTTTGCAGATGAACAAACTGAGGCCCAGAGAGCCATATTGCCCAATGGCAGGCACTGGACAGCAGCCAGAGTTAGGAATACACCCAACTCCCTCTGCAGCAACTCAGCCCGGACCCTCTCCATGAAAAGTCTTTGGAGAATCTAGTTGTTCCTCAGAAAGTAATCTGAGCTGTTTGTAAGATTTTCTTTCTTTCTTTTTTTTTTTTTTAAATAGAGGCATGTTTTATTTATTTGTTTGTTTGTTTGTTTGTTTGTTTATACATGCACTGGGTACAGTCAGAAGCACGGGAGGGTGAGAGAATTCACCAGAGCCAGAGCGGGGAGCAGAGCAGGCAGAAGGACCGAAGGACACTGCTGAGGGGAGCAGCGGGCGGCAGGAGAGGTCTGCGCGCCATGTGGGACCCTCCTCCGGTGGCCGGGGAGCAGCCGGGGATCGAACCGGCGCCTCCGAGGCCGCGGGCAGCTTCGCAACCCAGCGCTCAACCGCTGCGCCACCGGGGAGGCCCTGTTTGTAAGATTTTCTTTTTGCCATCTGTGTCATTGGGATGCATCGAGATATACATTTATTTTTATTTCTCCTGCTCTGGTTCTAATATGCATCCTCCAGTTGCGCGCCCATCTTTGTAGACATATTTATGGAAAATATTCAGCCATCATCTCTTTGAACATTGCCACATGCCCATTCTCTGTATTTTCTCCTGAGACACCTGAGGAATGTCAACTCCCTTTTTATTTCCCACTTTCACTCAGCGTTACTGAGTGATCTCACAGAGGGAGCTTTTAGTTCGGGACTCTTTAATGGTGTCTAATATGCTGTTTAACCAATTGTTGATTTTTTCATCCTATTTTTAATCTTCCTCTTTTATTTTTATACCATCTCGTAACTATTGGTTTCTCTTCCTTCTTTTATCTCAAGAAGTGTTTGCATCTATTTTAGGGTCTCTTTTAGATTATTTTACTATCTCTACTTTTGTTTGTTGCATCTGCCTGGTCTCCCTAGGATGATTTGTTTCCTTACGTGATTTATCACTTTTTGTCGTCAACTCATCCTCAGAAGTGACAGGTTGCATGTCCTGTGTGCCTGGGGCTGAGACAGTGCCCCAGGAGTTTTTCCAGTTACTTCAGTTCTTCTCACCATGGAGATGGACCACACTCAGGCTTGGTGTGCGGGCCTCAGCATCTGTGCCCGTCTCAGGCTGGTAAGTGGAAATGCACTGGAGTCACCCTTTCAAGAACAGCTTGACCCTTTGAGTCCCTGAACACGGTCAGGGCCGTGCTCACTCCCCAGCCTCTTTGGGCCTCACAGCATCATCACTCCTGGGTTCCACGGCCCAGGGCCCTAGAGCTCTCTGGGTCTGAAGCCCCCATGGTGTTCGCTCCCTGCCACCACCACCTTTGCGTTTTCTCTCCATCTCTGGCACCCGGGCTCACCCCTTTCTTCTTTCAATTTCCCTCCAGGCAGTTCGGTGGGAGGCAGGTGAGATGGCATGGGCAGGTGACATCAGGAGGGAGAGGACCCTCTGGTCAGGTATCATCGGGGGCAGAAGCCTGGGGGCTCCAGGGTCTTGCATCAGGAGTCTTGTGGGGAGGGTTACGGCAGGTCCCTGCTGGAATCTGGGGCCAAAGGACAGCTCATCCCCCTCCTGAAGCCTCAGTGAGTGGAAAGCATCATCACAAACTCTGCAGGGGAGATGGGGCAGGACTTAGCCCAGCCAGGCCAGGAGTCACGGGAGGCGCTGTGCTCAGCCTGGGAGCTGGCGGCCTGGGGGTCATGAGGGAAGCAGACTGACCATCAAAGTCCACAGAGCCGTCCCCATTGAGGTCCACATCTCGGAGCATCTCGTCCAGCTCAGGGCTCACCAGCGGCTCCCCCAGCAGAGCGGGTGCCGCCTGCCGAAGCTCTGCCCCTGTGATTCGTCCGTCCCTGTCCCTGTCGAACTGGGGCCCAGGCAGGGTGCAGTCACTCCCCAAAGCTGCTCTGCCCACCCCCCCACCATGGTCTCCCTCCTCCGGAAGTCTCCCTAGGGGGCTCCCCCTAGCTAGAAGTCAGCAGAAACCCTCCGGCCCCTCCCTGCCCCTCGTCCCACTGTGTGCAGGGCTGAGGCCACCAGCCTCCTCTGGCCTGGGTGGGCAGCCAGCCAGGGTGCCATGCAGCCCCCACCCCAACTCCAAACCTCTCGGAAGGCGATGCGCAGTTCCCGAACCCCCAACATGTGTGCCGTCTCCTCCTTCAGCTTTGGGCCTATCAATTCCACAAATTCCTCGAAGTCCACGCAGCCACCCACTGCAGGCCAGGGGAGCGTCACAGGGTGAGGGCCAGGCCTTGGGGACCTTGTGCCAGCCCCTCCCCCACCCAGGAGGAAGCACCCGGGTCCATGCCCTCAGGCAGGAGGACTGGAGCCCCATTCTCTGCTGAGGGGAGCCAACTGGGGAGAGGGCATGGGCACGGTCAAGGGAACCCCCAAGTGTGGGGGAGAAAGCCAGGCCGAGGAACACACAGCCGAGGGTTCAAACCGGCCTTTGCTGCCTGTGGGGGTGGCCTTGCGTGACTTGCTAACCCTCCTTCCTTCTCCTTGAACCTCTGGGGGCTCTGAGTGCTGGAACCCTGTAGGCAGCAAATAGCACCCCTGGGGAAGCCGACCCCTCTGGCCCTGGGTTCTAAGACGCCACCCAGATGGCCAAAAACAGCTTGGGAAGCACCTATGGGTGTAAATCACATCCCCATTTGGGAAGCTGTAAAGGGAAAAACAAACGTGGGTGTTCGGGAATGAAAGGAACCTGATCTCTGTCGGAGAACAAATTTGCTCCTGATAATCACACAGGTGCCCGCCCGCTTGACATTTAATCGCCAGGCCTGGCCAGGCCGCAACACGCCGGCCTCCAAAGTTCCGGGGCGGCTTTTCCCAAGAGGGAGAGAGAAGCAAGCAGTGGCGAGCACCAGCAGGGAGCACTGGCCGGGGGCCAGTGGGGCTCAGGTGGAAGGCCAAGTTTGGAGTGGCCAGAGGACACCCGGGGGGCTCTCCACCTGAGCCCCAATACCTCTCTTGCCCACCCCCCATGTCCCTGCCTCTGACGGTGTCATTGTGGGCCTGCGCACCCCTCCAGCCTCCCGGGTCACCTGGTACCCCACCTCACTGACTCTGACCTCGAGGCTCAGCCTGGGCTAGGGCCGCCCCGCCCCGCCCCGCCCCGCCCGGCTCCCCAGCACTGACTTCGCATCTTGACGTGCTGGGAGACCTCGAGGAGCTCCATCTCGGTGGGCATGTAGCCCAGCGTGCGCATGCAGGCGCCCAGCTCCCGGTGGCCGATGTAGCCGTCACCGTCAGTGTCAAACTCCTGGAAGGCGGCCTGCAGCTCTGCCGGGGAGGGGGGTCAGGCCAGGGGCCGGGTCTGGGACCCCGCCACCCGCCACCGGCAGCCAGGGCCACTCACCATGCAGCTCCCCGGGGCCCAGCGCGCGATCCTGCAGGGACACAGGCCAGCTTGTCCCGGGCCACGCTGCCCCTGCAGCCCAGCCCAGACCCCGAGGGCAGAAGGAGCTGTAGTCCCGCGGGCCTCAGAAAACAGACGAGCCCCCCTTCCTGCTCCTGCTCCCGAGGCCTGAGCTCTCGCAGAACTCGGTCTGAGCTCTGACTCTGCCAAGGCCAAGGTCAGTCCAAGGCCTGCCTTGCCTGGACTGCAGCAAGTCCTGCCCGGACCCCGAGTCGAGCAGAAGAGGCAGGAGGCCTGGGTACTAGGGGCAGAGTGCTGAGCTTGAGGGCTGAGGCCCACCCCGCCCCGCGGCCCAGCCTGCCCAGGCCCCAGCTGACCTTCCCGAAGACGCGGCTGAGAAGGGGCCCGTAGGTCTTCTGAGCAGCATCGAGCCGGGGTCCGGGACAATGCCGGCGGGGGGACTGGTGGCGAGAGGCCGGCCCCTGGGCTACAGAGGCTGACCCCCCCTGCCCTTCTCTGGTCCTAGATACGTTCTTGCCGCTCCCTGGGGCTTGGGGGCCCTGACTAGGGGTCTGTACCCCAGAGCTGCCAGTGCCCTTCCAGGATCCTCGTAGCCCCTTCTCCTCCTTGCTCCTCCTCCTGGTCAAGGGGAGCCCCTCACCACTCTTGGGAGCCACAAGCCCCACGGGGGGCTCCTGGGGGCCAAGGGCCAGGCCTGAGCCATGCAGCCCCCTTGTCTGCTCTGTGGCCATGTGGAGGGGTCGATGGGACTCAGAGACAGACAGCACCACGGAGTGTTGTTGGCCCTCGGGGCCCACAAAGCTGCTTATGCACCCCCACCGTGAGAGCTGGTGGCCTGAGGTCAGGCCCCGAGTGGGATTAGGGTAAGTGAGGCTGGCAGCCCAGGCCCTAATCCATGTCCTCTACCTGGGGGTGGCCAGGGCCAGCCAGATGGGGCAAGAGACCTGTCTTCAGTTCGGATTCCAGCTCTGCCAGCTGAGCTGGGAGACCCAGCAGACTGGCCTCTCTAAAGCCTCCACTGCCTCCTCTATAATATGGGGTCGGTATTCCCGAAGAGTCAAGGATGCGACCCCGTTGTGTGATGTGGACAAGACTCAGCTAGGCAGAGCATCGGAGGTCATCTCAGGCGGGAGGAGTGGGGGCCGGAGCTGGCAGGAGGAAGGCATTGCCCACCTGAGCAGCCCCTCGGGGGGCAACATCTGGCTGGAAGAGAGGCCAGGGCACAGAGGCCCTGGATGCCAGATCAAGGGGCAGAGCGTTGACATCAGAGGAGGTGACCCCTTGGGGACCCAGAGCCAGTCCTGAGCTAGAGGGGACCTGGGGGAGGGGATTTCGGGGAGCAGGGGGCCTGGCTGGTCACTCGGCCTCCTGGGCCGGGGTTAGGGTTTCCCGGAGAGCAGTCCATGAATGATTGATGTCATCTCAGCTTGGGTTTCACGCCGGCGCCTCGGCGCTGCAGGCCATGAGCAGGCCCGGCGTGGGGCCATGTGGACGGCGGGACCTCCCTGCAGCCAGGCGCGCCTGCTCCTTCCGGCCGGCAGCCCGCGCTTCACTGGTAAGCCAGGCCTCCCCGCTCAGCGTGGGGTGGCCAAGGCTCTGGCCCGGAGCTTGCAGAGTGTGGTTGGCCTGGGGCGGGGTGGCCACCAGGCTGAAGGCCAAGCAGATGGAGTCGCAGGCCACAGGCAGGGTCAGCCTTTCTGGGGCCTCTGGCTCCTCTGCTAACTCCAGGCGCCACCCGGGGCTTCTCCATCCTCAGAGGGAGACCCTCGGGCCATCTGGGGCGGGGCGGGGAGCAAGCCCTCGGTCCCGGCAGCCCTCATCCTGCTGAGTCCACTTCTCGGTAGACCGGGGGAAAGGCGCCAGCTCCAGCCTGAGCCAAGGCTCGGGGAGGCGCCACCAGTGGGGGGGCGGGGGGGGCGGGGTGGGGAGGAGGACGAGGAAGCTGCTGCCTGGGAGCCTCTGGGCTCAGCCCTCGCCTGGAGTGCGTCTGCGCGGCCTGGCGGAAGGGATCTCCACGCCCAAGGCCCTGCCCAGCCTTGACCCCTGGGGCCGGGCACCCTGGGCCCTCCCCTCCCGGAAGCTCAAACACTTGAACCCCAGGGGGCCAGACAGAAAAGAGCCCGCGATGGGGTCACACCAAGTGTTTTTCTTTTCTGCATTCTTTTGTTTCTGCTGTTCTTGTTGCTTTTCTTTTCCTCTCTTTAAAAAATGTATTTCTTATATTTTTCTCCACATGGTCTTCAAACCGTGCTCCCAGGAGCCCTAGGGGCGCTCTCCCCCCCTTTAATCTGAACTCCCCTTTAGTTTATACATCGTTCCACAGCTGTATTTTATTTATTTAAAGAAAATACTCACCAGTTTTTAAAAAATATGTTCGACAGGCTCTGGTTTAGTCTCCCCGGACACGCAGGACTCCGCTGGCAGCAGAGGCCGGCGCCCTCTTCCCACCTCTGACCTCGCGCTGATCCTCTGAACCCGCCTCCCTGCACCTGTAAAACAGACTGGCAAGGTCACTTACTAAGGTCCCTGCTTACGCTAACCCACCAGGAGGCGCTAATAATGGCTCAGAGAGGGACGGTGACTTGCTTGGAGACACACAGCGCCCTCTCTCAAACTCAGTCATCCTTTCCTTGGTTCACAGGTGCCCACCCTGTGCCCACTGGTAACCTGGGGACCGCAGATGGACACTGCCATGGAGGCCAGCCTGGGTGCTGCTGGCCACAAGCCCCGCACAGAGCTTGATGATGAGGACTCTTACCCCCAGGGTGGCTGGGATATGGTCTTCTTGGTGGCCCTGCTGATTCTGGGGCTGCCAGCCAACGGGCTTATGGCATGGCTGGCCGGCTCACAGGCCCGGGAGGGAGCGGGTACTCGGCTGGCCCTGCTGCTGCTCAGCCTGGCCCTCTCTGACTTTCTGTTCCTGGCAGCAGCAGCCTTCCAGATTCTGGAGATCCAGCATGGAGGGCACTGGCCCCTGGGGACAGCTGCCTGCCGCTTCTACTACTTTTTGTGGGGTGTGTCCTACTCCTCTGGCCTCTTCCTGCTGGCAGCCCTGAGCCTGGACTGCTGCCTGCTGGTGCTGTGTCCAGGCTGGTACCCCAGGTGCCGCCCGGCCCGCTTGCCCCTCTGGGTCTGTGCTGGGGTCTGGGTGCTGGCCACACTCTTCAGTGTGCCCTGGCTGGTATTCCCCGAGGCTGCCGTCTGGTGGTATGACCTGGTCATCTGCCTGGACTTCTGGGAGAGCGAGGAGCTGCCGCTGCGGATGCTTGAGATCCTGGGGGGCTTCCTGCCATTCCTTCTGCTGCTCGTCTGCCACGTGCTCACACAAGCTGCTGCCTGCAAGGCTTGCCGCTGCGGCCGGCCCAGGCCTCCGGCCTGCCGTGGCTTTGCCCGTGTGGCCAAGACCATCTTGTCAGCCTACGTGGTCCTGCGGCTGCCCTACCAGTTGGCGCAGCTGCTGTACCTGGCCTTCCTGTGGGACGTCTACCCCGGCTACCTGCTCTGGGAGGCCCTGGTCTACTCTGACTACCTGATCCTGCTCAACAGCTGCCTCAGCCCCTTCCTATGCCTCCTGGCCAGCGCCGACCTCCGGGCCCTGCTGCACACCGTCCTCTCCTCCTTTGCGGCGGCTCTCTGTGAGGAACGGCCTGGCAGCGTCACGCTAGCGGAGCCGCAGACCCAAGCAGACTCTGGGGGCCAGTCTCTGCCAGCGCCAATGTCTGAGGCCCAGCCACAGGCAACCCCCATGGTCCCATCACAGGCAACCCCCACCACCCAGCCAGAGGTGAACCCCACAGCCCAACCACAGGAGACCCCCACCGCCCAGCCAGAGGCGAACCCCAACGCCCAGCCACAGGCAGATTCTGTAGCCCAGCTGGACTCTATGGCCCGACCGCAGGCAAGCCCTGAGGCCCAGACTCCCGAACCCACTGCCAGCCCCCATGATGAAGGCCCCTGCAACCCATCCACAGAACCCACCCCAGAGGCCTCTGAGAAGCCAGACACGTCTGCTGCAGCGGAAGAAGAAAGCCCTGGTAGTGGCCCCCCAGAGGTGGCCATGGGCACAAGCCCCACATGAGGAGCAGGAAAGCTCAGGCCTCAGAAGAGACAGAGGGAGACAGGAACCAGCCCAGTACGAAGGAGGGGCCGAGGAGGAAGCAGTCATGGAAAACCCTACCAAGGCCCCCAGGCCTGACAGGAGGACTTGGGGGAAGTGAAAATGAAGCAGCCAAAACCCCCAGTTTGTAAGCGCCGCTCGGTCCCTGGCTCCCCCAGGCCTCTTCCGGGCCCGCCGCCACCACACTTGCAGGGGCCCACCTGCCCCTGCGCTGTCACAGCTGACTGTGTCCTGCTGAACTCTGCCCTGCAGCGCGGCCCTGCTGCGTCTCCCACCTCCCTGCCACCCCCTCTAACCTGGCATAAGGAGGCTGGCCCTGCAATGGTGCAGGCCTGGGGGCCCACAGCTGGCCTGCATGGTCAAGTCCTCTCCCCAGCCCCTCCGGACCCACAGGCAGTGGGACAGGACTGGGGGAGGCGCTCCCTCAGCAAGGAGGGGGTTGGGGAGCTGGATTAAAATACTGCGTTGGAGGCTCTGGACAAGCAGCTTTGCCGTCTGAGCTCTGGTTTCAGCTGCTGTGGTGAGGATTAAACGAATAAGTGTGTGAGGCACCCAGCAAGAGCCTGGCACATGGTAGGGCCAGATGTTCTTCCTTCCTGGAGCACAGGGATGTCCCTGCGAGGGCCGGGTCTGGATGGGAAGGGCAGGCGGGAGAGGCCCCATCTGGCCTGAGCATCTGGGGCCCTGTGAGTTTGGGGACAGGTCAGCTGTGCTGGGTTCGGGGCTATGACACCCAGGTGGCCTGAGAGCATGCAGGGCTGCCTCTGTGCTGGGGCAGCTGGCAGGTCAAGGTCAGCTCCGTGAAAGGGTTCAGGGCTGGGAGGAAGTCCAAGAGGGTTCTGGGGCCCAGCAGCTCCAGAAAGGGCAGACCCTCCCCAAAGGGCAGACGCCACCCCCACCAGGTTGCAGGAATCTCTGGGGTAGTCAACCTCCCCCCTCTCAAGCTGCAGGCACTTCGAGAAAAAAGAGGAAGTGCTGAAGGCCTATTTTCAATCTGCACCCACTTCCCTTCCCCTCCAGCACCTTCTCCTGGCCTCCCTCCAGCTTTCTCCTGACCCCAGCATCCCCAAGTCCAGTTCTCTTTCCCCACTTCACCGACCCCCATCCTTCCCCATTAGCTCTGCACTGTGACTTAGCCAGCGGCGGCCCCTCCCAGTAGCTGTGACAGTGACTTTCGTGGGCACTGTGGGCAACCGAGGCAGGTAGAGAGAGGTCTCTGGACAAGCACGAGTTTGTTGAATTCATTCATTTACTGAGTGAATTACCCTTGCCAAGGGCCTTTCAGCCAGCCCAGCATTTTGGAGTCGGGGGTGTGTGAGGGGGCAACCCCTCCCCAAGGGGTTGTTTGGGTCCTGGCTCTACTACTCACCGGCTGTGCGGCCTTCAGGAGGGTTCTTGACCTCTTTGAGGCTCAGTTTCGTCAGTTGTATCACGGGAAACATAATGGTGCCACTTCTTAGGCCTGTTGTCACTGTGAAGTGCATGGATCCTGGCAAGGGGTGGGGGATCACCAACAGTCAGCCTACAGCAGGCCACACCCCAGCCTCAAACAGGCTGGAGCCAGCACTGACCCCCAGGTAGGCATCCTGCCCACCAGGGATCATCCCTGCTGCCACCCAGCTTCTTCCTCTTCAAGAAACGCTTTCACACTCCCTCACCCCACTGGGGGCTCCCTGAAGGCAAGGTCCAGACTTATGGCCCCTGTGGCACTTCACCGTACCCCCACCTTCTCTCAGGCCAGAGCCTCAAAGCTTTAAACAAGTAGGACAGCTCAGGGCCAGACACCTGTCTACTAAGCTGGGGTGCACCCCAAGCCCCGCCTCTGGAGGGCCAGCCAGCCCCATGTCCACGGCCCCAGGAAACTCACCCACCTGGGTCATTCCAATCTGGAGAAAGACGGCGCCACGTGGGCTTGTGGCCCAGGAGTCCCCTGCGGCCACAGAGGAGGCCCTGTGCTGGAGGAACTGTTCACACCGAGACAGTCCCAGCCCCTTCACCCTGTGCCCAGAGCTCAGCCCCTGCTGCCCGGGGAGACTCGCCCCTTCCGGGTGAGGAGCACCCCTGCTCTCGCTCAGAGGCGCCAGGCATTGATTCGAGATTTGTGAATATGAACATTTTTTTTCAATTGTACGTTCAGAGCGTCTGACCATTCCTTCAACACACGTGGGAGGAACACAAGCTGCGAGCTCGGTCTTGTTTGGGGTGCTGGGGGCACAGTGGGGACCAAGACAAAGCGCCACCCTCCATTAGCTGACATCCTAGCTGGGGAGGCAGAACCCACGGCAACCACACAAATAATTACATGATGTAACACCAGCGGTGATTAAGAAGGACACAGGAGAGCGACTGGGTGATGGGGCTAGCCAGGGAGGGTCCCGGGCACGCGGCACCGACGTCTGGGCATGGAGGGAGAAAGGGATGCAGCCTTTTCAAGACCCGGAGGAAGAGCTTCCCGACCGAGGGGCTGGGGCAGGAAGGAAGCCGGTGGGTTTCGGGGCCGGGAGGGTCAGCAGCAGGTGCGCAGGACCGGCCACCGATTCACTTCAGGTGTGGTGATGAGGGGCGACGGGAGGACTGGGCAGAGGATCTGGTCTGGGCTTTGACAGATCCCTGATCCCTCCTGGAGGGCACAGCGGACGCCTCATGCCCCCTTCCCAGCTGCTCAGATCCCAGGCCTGCTGGGAGGGTCAGCAGACCCCTAGGTTTACAGCGCAGGAGAAAAGCAAGGACATTGGTGCAAAACAGAGGGAACCACCTCCCGCAGGGGCACGGGGGCACCTGTCCTCTCAGCTGTTTCCCCAGCAGGGTGAGAAGTGAGAGCTGGAGGAGCCTGGGCCCAGGTGGAGGTCCCTGCAGCCCCGGGGCGACGCTCCCGCTGGCTCCCCCTCCACCCTCCACCCCGCTTTCAGGCCCCTCACGCAAGCATCACCCAGGGCAGCAGATGCTCAGGGAAGGGATGGAAGTGGCCGGTGCCCGAGGGCCACCCGAGCTCCCAGGGGGGGATGGAGATGGGGGGAGCTGAGGTCACAGTGAGGGGGGCCGTGCGCCCGACAGCCAGGCCTGGTGAGGGTCAGGAGAGAGAGGCGGGAGCGAAGGATCTGTGGGGCTCGGCCCGTTTCTGGTTTTTCAAGAAAGAGGCCCGGTAGGACCCAGGAGTGCGCCTCAGACCGGGAGGGGGGGCTGGGGTCTCCCGCTGGCGCCTTGAAACACCAACTTTTCATAGTTGTTAACCGAAAGCGCCGCCCTTCGGATCCCCACCCCAGCGCGCGCTGCCAGAGCCCCCCAAGGCGCCCCCCTCCGCAAAGCACTCGCCGTGGGGCAGGCGCCCCGTCCACGAGCCACGAGCCTCTTTTAAGTGACGAAATAACCACCCAAGCCCGGCGCCTCCTGAGGATGCCGCGAAGAGCCGCGGAGCAGGGAGGCGCTGGGGCCCACGCCGGGCCGCCCGGGACCCCCGCCCCCCGGGACCCCCCGCGGCCCCGCCCCGCCCCGCCCCGCCCCCGGGACCCCCGCGGCCCCGCCCCGCCCCCCGCCCCGCCCCGCCCCCCGCGGCCCCCCGCCCGCCCCGCCCCCCGCGGGCCCGCGGCCCGCCCCGCCCCGGCTCCTCTGTCACTTCCTGATTCCCGCTTCCTGCTTCCCAGAGCCTGGGATCCGGAGCTGCCCGAGGCCGGAGCCGCAGCCCCGGTGCTCCGGTGAGCGGGGCCGGGCCGCGGGCGGGGAGCTGGGCGGGCCGCGGGCGGAGCCTCGGGGGTCTGGGACCGGGGCGGGGGGCGCAAGCCCGAGGGGCTTCTCCTCCGCTGGGCTCACCCTCAGCTCCAGCTCCCCTTGGCCGCTCGGCCTCTCCCCTCTTGGGCCGGGGCCCCTCGAAGTCGGGCTCCCGGTTCATCTGGTCCCGCTCCAAGGCCGTTCTGGGAGCTCCCGAGCCCGGCTCGGTGCTGCCAGGACCCCTGGGCCGGCCTGGGCCGCCTTCCAGCCCCTACACATGCCTGCGGGGCGAGAGCATCCCAGGGGGCCAGAGCTAGGGCCTGGCGCAGATGACCGCGCGGGTCCTCTCTCTGGTCGTCGCCATCACCCAGCCTGCAGCCGCTGGGCAGAAGGGACCCTGCGGGGACTGCCTGGGAACCGCCTGGGAGCCACCGCGGGACTCAGCTTGCTCTGGTTTCACTTCCCAGGAGGGCCCAGGCAGGGTCCTGTGAAGCCCCTCAGGACTCCGGTGTCAGCCGGAGCCCAGTGCATTTCCCCTTCCCAGCGCTCGCTGACCGGGGTGGACAGCCCGGATCTGCCCTGTGACCCCATTCTGCAACTGGGAAGAGGAGAGCCGGGCTGCAGGCCCGGGGCGGACGGGGGGTTGCCTGAGTGGGCGGGGGCTGACCCAGGCCTCTCCGCTGCGCAGACATGTCGGGCCGCAAAGTGGTGCGGCAGAGCAAGTTCCGGCATGTGTTCGGGCAGCCAGTCAAGAACGACCAATGCTACGAGGACATTCGAGTGTCCCGTGTCACCTGGGACAGCACCTTCTGCGCGGTCAACCCCAAGTTCCTGGCGGTGATCGTGGAGGCCAGCGGCGGGGGCGCCTTCCTGGTGCTCCCCCTGAGCAAGGTGGGCTCCTGCGGGGCTGGGGGGCCAGTTTGGCCCAACCTGTCGCTCACCTCATCCCTTATCTCGCGCGTCCCCACCTTCTGGACGGGTGTCATCATCCAGACTTCCCGCTCCTGCGCTGTCAGCACAGATCAGATGGTTAAGTACTTTATTGCCCAGAGTTACGGTCAGAGACAACAAGCATTTCCTGCTCCCCTGATAATGCCAAGGAGGAAGAGAGGTGCCAGGGAGAGGCAGAGCGAAGGGCACAGCCAGGCCCATCATCCCCACTCCGCAGAGGGGAAGACGGAGGCTGCGGGGGGGACAGAGCCCGGGCCTTCTCTTTGACTGCCCTCCGTGTCCGCAGACGGGCCGAGTCGACAAGGCCTACCCGACGGTGTGTGGCCACACGGGACCCGTCCTGGACATCGACTGGTGTCCCCACAACGACGAGGTCATCGCCAGCGGCTCAGAGGACTGCACGGTCATGGTGAGGCCGGGGCTGTGGCCGGGCGGGGCGGGCGCAGGTGCAGCTCCCGGCTGCTGCCCGCGGGGCGGAGCAGGGGCCTCAGCGTGGCTCCACCCCTCCCCCAGGTGTGGCAGATCCCGGAGAACGGGCTGACCTCCCCGCTGACGGAGCCGGTAGTCGTGCTGGAGGGCCACACCAAACGAGTGGGCATCGTCACCTGGCACCCCACCGCCCGCAACGTGCTACTCAGCGCAGGTCCGGGCTGCAGCCCCCCGCCCCCCACCTCCATGCACAGCTCTGGACCCTCTCCGCTGCCTCTCCCAGGCCATCTGCCAGAGGGGAGCGCTGAGGCCCACAGAGGTCGAGGGGCTGGGGCTGGTCCTGGGGGCCATCAGTGAGCTGGTGCCCCCGCCGCGCCTGAGCCGGTGGTCCCCGCCCGCAGGCTGTGACAACATGGTACTCATCTGGAACGTGGGCACGGCGGAGGAGCTGTACCGCCTGGACAGCCTGCACCCCGACCTCATCTACAACGTCAGCTGGAACCGCAACGGCAGCCTCTTCTGCTCCGCCTGCAAGGACAAGAGCGTGCGCATCGTCGACCCCCGCCGCGGGGTCCTGGTGGCGGTACGTGGCCGCGGAGGGTGAAGAGGACGGTGGACAGGCCGGGGGCCTCCGGGGGCGCTGCCCTGACACCCCGTCTCCCCACAGGAGCGGGAGAAGGCTCACGAGGGGGCCCGGCCCATGCGGGCCATCTTCCTGGCGGACGGCAAGGTGTTCACCACGGGCTTCAGCCGCATGAGCGAGCGGCAGCTGGCGCTCTGGGACCCGGTGAGGGGCGGCTCGAGACGTGGGTCCCACCCGGGATGAGGAGGGCAGGGGTGTCCCTGGAGGCTGGGGCTCCGGGTTCTCAGCCTGCCGCAGAGGCTCTCGTGGCTCTGGAATCCTACCAGTGCCCCACCGCCCACCCCCCCCCCCGCGCTCTGGCTGCCCACTGCCTCCCTCCCTGGCCGGCCCCTGCTGCCTCCTTTGCCTGCCTAGGCCCGCCTGGCTGCCCTCCCGAGCCCTGTCCTCTGGGAGCCTCCCAGCCCTTCCCCTGAAGCGCTCTGGGGCCCCTCTGCGACGGGGGCTGCCGCTGCCTGCCACCCTGGCTCCCTTATGGGGGGCCCTTTCTCAGCACTTGCTCGGTGGCCTGGGAAGAGTCTACAGGCCTGGAATAGACCTCCTAGGGTGGAGGGGGTCCAGAGAGCCCGGCAGGGTCTGCAAAGGCCTAGAGGTGGGGGAGAAGCCACCTGGCGTGGGAGGGGGCAGCACCAGCAAGCAGGCGAGGCTGGCCAGGGCAGGTTCTGCTGTGGGGTTGGGACACGGGAAAGGGAGGCTCTGCCAGGCCTGACCGCACCCCTCCTGCGTACCAGGAAAATCTCGAAGAGCCCATGGCCCTGCAGGAGCTGGACTCCAGCAACGGGGCCCTGCTGCCCTTCTACGACGCCGACACCAGTGTGGTCTACGTCTGCGGCAAGGTGGGGCAGGCTGGGGCAGGGCTGGGGGGCAGGGAAGAGGGGTGCCTGCAGCTGACCCCTGCCCCTGCCCACCCCGCAGGGCGACTCCAGCATCCGGTACTTTGAGATCACAGATGAGTCCCCCTACATCCACTTCCTGAACACGTTCAGCAGCAAAGAGCCCCAGAGGGGCATGGGCAGCATGCCCAAGAGAGGCCTGGAGGTCAACAAGTGCGAGATCGCCCGGTAAGAGGGGCAGGATATAGGGAGGGGGGTCGGCCTGGGGTGGTGCCGGTAGTCGTGGGCCTGCCCTGGGCATCTAGGGTGAGAGGTCAGATCTTAGGAGGCTGCCCTGGAGCAGGAAGCTGCCTGGGAGGAGGGGGAAGTGGTCAGGGGTCAGCCTGTGGGAGGCAGCCAGTCTGCGAGAGGGGCCAGGGTGAGGACTGGAAGGAGGCCATCAGGAGAGCTGATGTGGGGGTTCTACCTGTGGCTCCCCCAGGTTCTACAAACTGCATGAGCGCAAGTGCGAGCCCATTGTCATGACCGTGCCAAGGAAGGTGAGGCCGCCTGGTCCCCACCACCCGGGCCCTCTGCAGCAGGCCGGCCCCATGTAGGAGTGGTCAGAAGGCTGGACAGAGGCCAGCAGGCCCTTTTGCCCACCAGGTGTTGGGCTGTGCCGGACAGGGAATAAGCAGGGATGAGACCCAGGGTGAGCTGAGGAGACATGTCTGGCAGCCCTGGCAGTCTTCCTGTAGGAGGCAGGATGGGCAGCAGGCCTGGGGCGGGGACCCTCTCTGGATAGACACTAGGCTGGGAGATCCGGGAGTCTAGCTGCAGTGGAGGCACTTGGGAGGAAGGGGATAAGACCTTGCACGGCTTGGCCTGGATGCCCAGCCCAGCGCCTGGGCTGCCCTCACAGCACACACCACTCAGCACGCCAGGCACGGCCCAGGAGCAGAGGCTGGCAGTGTCTACCTGAGGCTTGCAGTCCAGAGGCACGGATGTGGCTTCCAGCAGCCCACAAAGCCACACGCCGGCCCCTGCTGGGGAAGCTTGGGGAAGGTTTCAGGGGAGCTGTCGGTGGTGCTCAGAGGAAGTGGAAGGGCAGACCCGACCTTTAGAAAGGTCACTCCGGGCCAGGTCACGGGTGGATGGAGTGATGGCAAGCAAGCCCAGAGGCCTGGATGATGTGGCCATCCAGGGTCTAGGCGAGAGGACCCCACTGATCTTGCTCTCCCCCTTCCCCTGCCCAGTCGGACCTCTTCCAGGAAGATCTGTACCCCGACACGGCGGGGCCCGAGGCGGCCCTGGAGGCAGAGGAGTGGGTGAGCGGCCGTGATGCTGACCCCATGCTCATCTCCCTGCGGGTGGCCTACGTGCCCACCAAGCAGCGGGACCTGAAGGTCAGCCGGCGCAACGTATTGTCCGACAGCCGGCCCGCCCTGACCGCTGGCTCTGCCCGCCCAGGGGCCTCCTCCGGTGCCCTCAGCGGGAGCCTCTCTGGAGGAGCTGGGGTACGTGACCCCTGGTGGGGTGGGGTATTGCCCCGGTCTGCGGGTGTGCCTGAACACATACTGCCCGTCTCGGGGCCGTGGGCGCCAGGCCTTGACCCCCCTGCTGTACCACAGGAGGCCGGGAAGCTGGAGGAGGTGATGCAGGAGCTGCGGGCCCTGCGAGCCCTAGTCAAGGAGCAGGGGGAGCGCCTCAGCCGCTTGGAGGAGCAGCTGGGCCGCATGGAGAACGGGGACGCATAGGACCACAGACCCCTCCGACACCACTGCCCCCTCACCTCCTGCTCGACCCCACTGTTGCTCAGCCTCTGCAGCGTCACACCACCGGCTGGCTACCCCTGCCGAGGGCCTGTGGGGCGGACTCGGGCCCGTCCGAACCCTGACCCTCCAGGCGCCCAGGCTGGAGCTGGCTTTGGCAGTTACTGTGAAGGTTCTTGAAGCAAGGCAAGCTTGTACTCTGAGGGACCACCCCCACCCGCCCAGGCCCTGCTCTCCCCGGGGAGAGGGCCGAGACGGGCTCTATATTTTCATTCCAAATAAAATCCTCTTTGTAAAAGCTAGTTTCGTCCTGCTGCTGCAGAGACGGGGCCAGGAAAGGCAGACCTGGGGACCCGACGGGACCGGCGGGGTGTCGATGGGAGGAGGGCCTGGGCCAGGAGCATCCCCCGCCTTGGCTTCCCTGATGTCGGCCAGGCGGAGACAGGCAGAAGCCCTGGGGACACCTGCAGGGTCAGCTGGAGCTGCGTGCCCTTTGTCCTCCTCGGGGCGTGGTCACAGGCCGAAGCCCGTCCTGACCCCATGAAACGGGAGGGTCTGTGTAGCACAGGGTGGTCCTGAGGCCCAAGGCTCCCACCAGGGTCCCGGCGGAGAAGGCTGGGAGGGGTTTTGTGGGCAGGAAGCGGAAGCCTCGGGTCACCCCTAGCGCAGTGAGCGCGCCAGCTCACTTCTCGCTCAACACAGCCAGAGTCGGAGGTGGGCGCCCAGCACTGAGCAGCCGGCAGACCAATGGTGAGACGAGCCTGCTGGGTCCTTGGGGCGGGGGCGACAGCTCGGAGCTGGAATGTCTGGGTCCTGGGAGCTAAGGAAGAACTCCACACCCCCCCACCCCCCCCACCCCCGCTGCCAGCCAGGCCCAGGAGCAGAGGGAAGCTAGTCAGGCAGAGGGGAGCACGAGGCAGAGCCCAGGCCTTTGTCTCCCCTCACATCAGAGCTTGGCCTCCTGGAACTCAGGGTGTGACCCCAGCACCCTGCTCTAGGCAGGGGCCCCAACAGAAAGCCAAATAGACCTCTCCCACCTGCTCCTCTGTGAGTGGGCCCGAGGCGCGACCCTACTTGAGTGCGAGAATCTGGGCAGACAGGCTGGAGTGGGGGAGGCTCGCTTGAACCTCAGCACTCCCCCGCCCCCACCTGCTGTTCCAACCGCAGGCTTCCTCTGGCAGCTGCACCCGCCGCCAGCCCCAGCCCTGGGCCCCGGCCAGGGCCGCCTGAGGGCCCCCAGGGACAGGAGTTAAACGGAAACACTGCAGCTGGGCCTGTCCCTGGGCGGGAAGAGGGTCTCGGGGACCCCCATCCTGGGACCTGGCCAAGTGGAGGTTGAACTGCTGCTTCGGCTGGTCCAGAGCTCCAGCTCCAATGCCAGTCTCCCTCCCACTCCCCCACCCCAGGTGGGCAGCCTTGACCCGGCCAGCCAGCTCTGTGGAGTACCTGCTGTTGCCAGAATGACTTAGGTGCTTGGGCCAAAATGATCCCCGTCCTGTCGCCGCTTATTCCCATGGGGAGACGAGACCCACAAGCATCATGAAGTTACCTACCGAGCAAGGAGGGCAGGAGAGGGAAGCAGACTCTGGCACCGAGGGCTGGGCGGCGGGGCCACAGCATGCATGCAGGACGGTGTCCAGATCAGGGCACCTCACACCTCACAGGAAACCCCGTGGCTCTCAGGGGCTAGGCTGCCCAGACAAAAGTCACAACACAGGGCTTGGCAGGAGCTGCTTCTAGCAGCTTCTCAGGTACCGTAGGAAGAAGGGGGAGTCGAGTGTTGGCAGATCTCAGGGCAGGGCCTTGTGGAGTCAGCGAGGACGTGGGCTTTACAGTTTCACTGTCCCCATAATGCCCCAGAGGCACCCGAGGGCCCCAGCCCAGGTGACACCCCCGCCCGTTTCCCCACAGGACCTGCCCTGCGTCCTGGGGCTCGGGACTCTGCTGACCCTGCCCGGGGTCCTGGGCTCAGGTGGCAGTGCCAAGGACAGCGGGCACTCCAGCTTGGTCACTGTCGTGCTCCTGTTGCTGCTCCTCCTGCTGCTGGTCGCTGGCCTGGTGCTGGCCTGGCGCCGCCTCAGCCGAGACTCGGGGGGCTACTACCACCCGGCCCGCCTGGGCGCCGCACTGTGGGGCCGCACCTGCCGCCTGTTCTGGGCCAGCCCGCCAGGCCGGTGGCTCCAGGCTCGGGCTGAGCTGGACCCACCAGACCAGGACCCCGAATGTCAGGAAGATGAGGACCTGGAAGACTACAACCTGGATGGTGGCCTGAAGGAGGCCGAAGGCGGGGAGGAGGAGCAGCCGTACAAAGACGGGCCCAGCCCGAGGGTGGAGCTTACAGAGTCAGCTGAGGAAGCGCACGAGGCGGCTGCTGAAGAGAGCCTGGGCCTTGGCGCGCAGGGGCCCGAGGGCTCGAGAGGCAGTGCCGAGGCCCTGCTGAGCGACCTGCACGCATTTGCCGGCAGCGCAGCCTGGGACGACAGTGCGGGGGTAGCGGGGGGCCAGGAACTCCATGTCACAGCACTTTAGGGGTCACAGACCCCAGACCTGGGGTCACACCCCTGTCACCGCCTGGGCCTCTTTGCGGCCATGACATGACACAAGCACCCCAGGGCCCATCACCCCCACCTGGAGTGCTCAGACTGTCACTTTACCACTAGATCCTTCCCCACACCTGGACAGCCCCACCGCCCCCAGCCAGCCCACCTGTCCCTGGAGCCATCGGGCGGCCATCGGAAATAAACCCTCCAGCTAGTGGTCTTGCTGTCCTGTGGTGACCCCGCCCAGCCCTGCGCAGCGGCTCCTGGCGCGAGCCCCCCACGCCCACCTCAGGTCCTTGGGAAGAGCCAGGTCAGCACCATGATTCAATCCTTTAATTCTCCAAGGGCAGGCCTGACCGGGGGACAGTGGGCCGCAGGACCCCCACTGGCAGCCGGAGCCTGCAGCCCTCCGAGCCACGATTCAGGGGCGCAGCCACTCTGATGGGAAAACACACTCACACTCGTTCCTGTTCCCCAGACACCCCCAGGTCCACTGCCCTCACGGGGCGGAGTCTCAACAGTCACCTCGTGCTCCCCAGTCCTAGTGCCCGGAGCGCCCCCGGCCCCTCTTGGACTTCTTGGTTCCTGAGGGGGGACGGATGGGGAGGGGGGCAGTGCTCGAGGGGGGTAGCGGTGGTGGCGGCGGTGGCAAAGGTAGAGTGGGCTCCATGGGCTCCGGTGGGCCGGGGCTGGGCCGGAACCCCTCGAAGGGTGAGAACTTCAGGGGACTGCAGGGGAAACCGAGGTGGAGTCAGCTACTGCACGGGCCGGGGGCTGGGGGGAAGCAGGGGCTGACTTCCCCTCCGCAGGGGCACAGGATGTGAGGCCCACCAGTGCCCTTCCAAGCAGCTTCCCCACAAGAGGCCCCCGTGGCAGAGAAAGGGGCCCACGCTAGGCAAGCTGGGAGTGTGCGCGGGCCCCCAGAGACCTGCCCCTGCAGTACCTGATGGGGGTCCGCGGGCTGCTGTTGAGACGCCTCGGGGAGCGCAGCTTGGGCTGGAAAGAGAAGCCCTCCTTGATGCTGTCCAGGACGGAGGGCGCCACATACGTGAAGCCCTGGGGGCAGAGGCGGCCAAGCGAACTCAGTGCCCTCCTCCCCCGTGCCAGCCCCGCCAGCGACCCCCAGGCCCCGGAGCCTCACCAGGAAGGCCTGGTTGGCGCTCTCACTCAGGGCCGTGTCGTCGGGACTGTCCACTGGCGTCTGCCGGGTGAAGCGGGCATCAAACTGGCTCACGTCTTCCTCTGACTGCTGTGGGTGGACGCAGGGGGTGGGGAGGGTCAGGGGGTGCCCAGGACAGGGGCCGCCCCCACTGCCCCCGTGCCCAGGAGACCCCCACTCACCAGACAGGGCCTGAACGGGGGGTCCACACGACGGGCCAGGAGGTCGTCCCAATTAACGTGCCGGAAAAAGGGGTGCCTCTGCGGGTGGCATAACCCAAAAGGTCCACAGTTCACCCTCCAAGAGGCAGTCTGCCCTCTGGCCCTGCACCCTGGGGGCCTCAACCCAACCCTTGTGGTGGCCCCAGACGCACCTGCACATCGGCGGCATCCCCTGGGCCACCCCCCATCCGTTGGCTGGGGTTTCGTTTCAGAAACTGTAGGATGAGGGCGGAGGGTGAGGACCATGCCTACGTCCCAGAGGCTGGTGGGGGGCTGCCTCTGGAGTGTGGCCTTCACCTACTGACTCAGACTTTCAAGGTTTGGCTTGACCCTCCCCCCTGGAGCTTACCAAGGTGCCAGGGCACTTCCAACTCCATGTCTGGAAGGGCGCCTCCCCACTGGCAGTGTGCCCCCCCCCCAGTCTATTTTGATGGAAGAGCAGCCAGCTCGTGATGGGGGTGAGCTGTTTTAGGGCGGGGGCAGTGGGTCTGCATCAGAACAGACGCTCAGCTCTGTGAACCCCAAAGCTGTTGCTCCTCCACCCCACAGGCTCACTGCACAGGAAGGGTGGCTCTAGCTCCCCACAGCCCCCGAGAGGAGAGATGGGGGGCAGGAGTACAGGCAGGAGGGAACCCACCTTTTTGATGAGGTCACGGGCATCTGGGGTGAGGTAGGGGGGCAGTGCCAGCTTCCCTTTGATGATCTTGTCCATGGTTTTCTTCCGGTTCTCTGCAGTGAAGGGAGGCTGGAGAAGGCCGAGGGTGAGGGGGGACTTATGGGCTTCCCACCAGCTCTCACCTGCCCAAGGGGATCTCCCGCCTCAACCCGCAGTCCCCCCCACTCCCGTCCCGGGACGTGGGACTTGCCGATCCAGTGAGCATGTCATACATCAGGGCTCCCAGGCTCCACCAGTCCACTGCCCTGTTGTGGCCACTGCGCACCAGAATCTCAGGGGCCCTGGGGGCCGGGGGGACCGGCAGTCAGGCCGGGCCCTCCCTGCCTGTCCTTCTGAGCCCCAGGCCAGCGGCCGTCACTTACATGTACTCAATGGTGCCACAGAAGGTGTGGGTGACGGCGCCCTCGTGAATGGACTCCTTGCAGAGTCCGAAGTCAGTCAACTTGATATGGCCTGAAGATGGAGGGGTGGTCAGGGCCTGGCCAGCCAGTGCGCTCCTCAGCCCGCCCCCTCCCCAACGCACCCTGGCTATTAAGCATGATGTTCTCAGGCTTGAGGTCCCGGTAGATGATGCCTTGAGAGTGGAGGTGGCCCAGGGCCAGTGTGATCTCTGCCAGGTAGAAACTGCGGAGACAGGACAGGATGAAGGCCAGGATGGGGCCAGGCCAGGGGGCAGAATCCCCAGAGTCCTTCAGGCGAGAGGCCGCAGGTGACACCCACCAGGCGGTGTCTTCCAGGAAGATGCCCTCTCGCTCCAGGTGTGTGAAGAGCTCGCCGCCTGCGACACAAACACGTCAGCAGCCGTGTGCGGCCCCGGCTCCTCTGCTCTGAGTCTCGGTTTCTCCTCGGGGAGAGTGGGGCTGGCGTTTCCCGCCCTACCTGCCTCACAGAGCTGCCGTGGGGGTTCAATTCAATTCAGCAAACATCTACGGACGCCTACTCGGTGCCTGGCCCTGTGCTGGGTGAAGCTGGGGACAGAGATGAAGAGACCCAGCCATTGCCCTCAGGTGCTCAGTCTGAGGGGGAGACATACATGCACATCGCTGCTCTAGTAGCCAGACTGAGGCAACAGCGCCAAGACTTGAACCCGAGAAGTCTCACGGAGGAGAATGAGGAGGCCAAACATGAGGAGACAGAGGAAGTCTGGGGAGCGGGATGTGGAGATGGAGCGCGTAGGAATGAAGCTCACAGAGCTTGTGCGTGGCGGGGGCAGGTGGGAAAGCGTGCCTCCTGGGGGTGGGGCGGAGCCAGGCTTTTCTGGGCAGTTAGAGACTGGAGTGTGGGGTCAAACCCAGGCCCTGAAAGCCAGTGGAAGAGAGAGCAGGAAGAGGGTGACTCGGGCCCTCAAGTCAGTTAAGAAACAAATGCGCCTCCCACTCTCCAGGGAGAGTGTGGGGAGGAGGGAGGACGAGGTAGAGAACAACCAAGTGAACTTGGACCTGACTGAATGCAGGGCGCGCAGGCGACGCAGGGAACACGAAGGCAGCGGGAATGGACCAACAGCCCTAGGGCCTGCTGTACAATGCCCACCATTCCCATGCACCCCCAACGCAGGTGAGGGACACAATAGGCACTAGAAAAACATTTGCTGAATGAATGAATGAATGAATGGAGTGAGTGAATGAACAAGTGACTAAAGGGACAGACAGATGGATGTGGGGCCCCCTAGCTGTTCTCCATCTCTTCCCCCACTGTGTTTCCTATGTTGGTCCCAGCCGTAGCCCCCCACCCTGGCTGGGCCCCCACTCATACCACTGAGGCACTCAAGGATGAGGTAGAGTTTGCCACCAGTCTGGAAGGCATAGGCCAGTTCCACAATGAAGGGATGCTTCACTGACTCAAGAATGTTCCGCTCAGCCTGAGTGTGTGCTGTGTCCTTGGCATTGCGCACAATTTTGGCCTGGAAAGGGGGGTCAGTTAGAAAGTGGGCACCGAGGGCTACCTCAGACCTCCCACCAAGACCTTCTGCTATGCTCCTCCCTCCACTGTACTTCATAATTCCACTGCTCTAAGTAACATTCTTTCCCAAGTGCTCCTCAACCTCGGCACCAGTGACATCTGGAGCCAGATAATTCTTTGTCGGGGGTACTATCCTGTGCACTGAGGGTGGTTAGCAGCATCTGAATGCCACTGGATGGCAGCAGTACCCCCTCTAGTCTTGGCTGGACAACATCTGCACACACAGTCAAATGTCCCCAGGGAGGCAAAACTTCCCCTGGCTGGGAATTGGTGCAAAATTATATCCATCACCATTAGGAACAAATCAGCAAACCAAAAACAGGGACCATCTCCTCCGCCATGTTCACGGCTGCACTCGCAAAGCAAGGCCTAGTGCTTGGGGAACGGCAGCCATGGGGAAGGGTGTGTTGACTGACTGTTTGACTCACCTTCCTCAGCACTTTCATGGCATATATCTTGCCTGAGTTGGTGCCCTGCACCTTTCGAACCTGGAACACCTGTAGGGCAGGGGAGACAGGATCAGCTTCCCTCTCCACATCCCATCTTCAAACAGCCCCACCCTGAAGCTCTGTCCTGGGGACCAAGAGGCCTAGGCCCACCCAAGGGTGGGGCTGTAAAGATCTCAGGTCCGATTCTGAGAGGACATGCCCTTCCCTCCTCTGGGTGCTGGCGGGAGTTTTGCTGATTCACAAGTCTAATGGGTCCCGAGTGCATTGGTGGGTGAGCCCGGCAGCAGCCTGGTGAGACAGGAGGGGAGTGAGCAGGGAGGCAGCCCTGCGAGGCAGGAAGGCCGTACCTTGCCATAGCCGCCTTTGCCCAGCACACGCAGCAGCTCAAAGCAGTGAGGCCCAATGCGCTCCGGGCCCAGGTTCACACTGTTTTCCGTCAGCTCCACCTCCTCATAGTGTCCCCCAGCCCTACGGATACAAGACGTTAAGGGACAGGCTCCAGACCCCCCAGGTCCCCTCCCCAGTCCTCTCCCTCCTCCCCCAGCGGCGCCCTCACTCACTCCAGGCCAGCCGCCCTCCACTCGGCAAGGGGACACACGTCCTGTGAGAAACCGAGGGGTAAGCGCCAAGGGAGGTGCCAGGATACCTCCCCCCCAGGCAGGACTGCTCGGCCCAGAGAGGAGGGGGGTCAGGAAGGGGAGGTGGCAGGCGGCGGGTCGGGGGCAGTGGAGGGGAGGCCGAGGACAGCAGGGGGAGACGCAGAGAAGAGCTGGGGGTCTGGACGACAGGTCGGGGCGGGAGCGGGGTCAGAGCTTGGAACAGAGGCCGGGATCTGAGAAAGACCCGGGTCTGAGGCGCGCCTGGGTGATGGGAACCACTCACCGAGGGGCTGAAATCTGGCTCGCCCTCTCCCTCGCTGCCTTCCTCCGTCTCCAGGTCCAGGTCAAACACCGCCGCCATAGCGGCGCCGGCCCGCGGGCCACTCGGCCCGTACCAGGCACTCTGACTGGCAGCCCAGGATCGGGTTCGAACGCTATCATCCCCCGACCGCCGCGCGCCGATGACGCAAGAGGCTGTGCGCTCCCACCCTCAAGCCCATTTGTCCGATGGAGAGAAAAGATGGCGTCCGCCGCAAGGCCTCCTGGGAGTTGTAGTTCCAAAGTGTCGGGGAGCCAAACTTTGAAATCCTCTCGGCCGGACCCTCGGTCGTCCCAACACAGCCACCTCCGGGCGGCATTGACTAGGGACGGCCTGGAATGCGCCCATCTTGGCTCTAGGGAGAGCTTGAGTTTGGATCGGCAGACTCCGCAGTGCTTGGTGTGTGCGTGCAAATTGAATTCCTCCCCTTGTTGGAACCGGGCGCTGTCAGGCTGGCTGAGTGGAGGAGGAAGATCGCATCTCTGTTCTTCTCTGAAAGGAAAGTGGCTGCATCAGGGTCTTCCTAACGCACTTCACGTCCAGGACCCTGCAGGTCAAAGTCCCATGCTCAGCTCCCTCCTGTGTCTTGCTGCTACATTCTGAGCCAGAAAGAGTGGGTCTCGTGGATGCATTGATAGAGGCTGGTGCTGGAGTTGGCTCCTTTGTCAATTTGAGAAAATTGAGCAATTTGGCTGGTTGATACAAAATAGTTGTGCAGTGGGCAAGCAGGCCAGCAGGGAGGTTCACTTTTGATTCAGGCATCTGGATAAAGAGTTTGGAGCCCTCAGGATTTTACAGGCCTCTAATGTCAGTGCAAAATTATATCCATCACTGTTAGCAACAAATCAACAAACCAGGAACCGATTCCTCCACTGTGTTCAAGGCTGCACTCCCAAAGCCAGACCTAGTGCTTGGGGAACTGCGGCCACGGGATTCTCTGACTCAGAAAACCAGGTACACAGGCACACAGGCACACCAGGCTGGGAGACCGGACAGGGGGCTGAGCAGGCAGACTCCTTCTCTCACCTCTCTCTGGCTTTCTCCCTCGGTATGTGTTGGCTCGTAGACTCCACCCTTTGTCCCTCCCCTCAAGGCGCTCTGCACAGGCCCTGCTCTCTGGGACCAGGTGTCCATAATCATGCGCCTCTCAGCTCCAGGCATCTACACAACCTAGGAGGCCAAGGCCGCAGGTGGTAGCTGTAGAGGCTAGAGGTGGTGGGGTGTGAAAAAGCCCGATTCGCTTCATTTACCCTATAACGTGCTTAATAAAATGTCCTGAAGAGAATGAATGAACACACCAAATTTGCTCTGTGACTTTATTTTTTTTAAGATTTATTTATGTAAACAAGAACTGGGGTGTGGGGGTGAGAGGATTCACCAGAGAGAGTGGGGAACAGAGCAGGTGGATTGGCTGAAACACACTGCTGAGGGGAGCAGCGGGCAAGACAGGAGACTTGCTGTGCCATGTGGGTCACCTCCCTGGCTGGGGATAGAACTCGTACTGCAGTGGCTGCCAATAGCTTCATAGTGCTGAGACTTATCCCCTTGTACCACCAGGGAGGCCCCTGCTCTGTGACTTTAGATATGGGCATTGGTTCTTGTTGAATGGGGCCCGGGGATGGGGGAAGTGAATTTGGGCCTGACCAAGCCTTGGTAGTGAATTCTGATTGTTGGCAGCTGTCTGGATGTGCATCCAGTTGGCAGGAGGAGGCTTGCTGTGAACTTAACTGGACTTGGCCCTCTGGTGGGAATTTCACCAAAGGAGACCCACAGGTTTGGTGCTGGTGGGATAGCCTCTGCAGATGCCTGCCAAAGGCGAGCCCATGTTCTGAGCGGCGCAGCAGTTTACCCTCAGCTCCAGGGGCTGCAGGTTTCCCCTGGTCACTTCTCCCTCCTCCCTTCCCCACCCCCACCCCCATTCACGTGAGCCTGAGGGGCAAGTCACAAGAATCCATCCAGACTCCAGACATTTCACTAGTTCATAAGCCTTTATTTGGAGTGGGGTGCTCATGGAGCTGGCCACAGCCCCTGTGCTGTTCAGAGGAAGGGTTCCGAAAGCACCCTCCCCTGAACCTGGGACGTAGACTCTGCTCTGCCAATGCTAGTTAGTGGGCCAGAGGCTGCAGCTCTGAAGCTTGGTGGTGCATGGGAAAGAAGGTTCATAAGGCTCAGGACCACGTGAGTGAGGGCAGGGAGATGAGAGGGCCTAGAAGCTGAGCAGGCATGTAAGACTTAGCAAGAGCCGAAACCTGGACCTTGCCTCTGTGCCTCAGCCCTCTGGCCCCTGGGATATGACCATGAAGTGGCTGTTTTCCCTCTCTGAGCCAGTCTCCTCGTCTGCAGAATGGGGCAACAGTGTCTGCCGATGACCCCAGATCCCCTGCTTCTGCTGCTCAGGTCAAATGAGGCAGGAGGGGCACTGCCAGAAGTCGCCAGTGGGCTCTTGAACTAGGCTGAAATTTGTTAAATGAGAGTAAGAATACAAGGGGTTTAGTCTCAAGTTAGGTAGGGATTTGTTCAAGGCCAACGGCCAGCCATGTTCTCTCCTCCTGTAGATGGCAGGGAGAGAGGCACATCCAGAGGGGTGAGAGAATGGGCTGGGTTGGAGCCTGCTCCCACCTCCCTGAAAATTCAGGGGATGAGTGTGTGGGGGGGGGGGGTCTGCGGTCCTGGGGCTGTTCTGGGATGGGTGGGGTTTGGAAGGGCAAGTGCGCCCAGCAACCCCAGATACTTTCTTCTGTGGCCCACAAGTCCAGGAGACTTAGGGGTCAAAATGGCCCTGCTGCTCTGGATCAGTCGTGAGGCCTTGGAGCAGGCTGGGAAGGGGCTGGGGCAGGGCCAAGGGGAGAGAGGCAGGGAGAGCATCAGGGAGCGAAAGGCACCACTGTGCCCACTCCCGCCCTTTGCCCTGCCCCTAGGCCCCAGTGCTATTTAAAGTGGGACAGGAAGTGGGCCACAGGGTAGTGGGGCCCGTCGATGCCCAGGCCCTGGCAGAGGCCCAGCAAGCGGAGCTGGGCTTCTGCTGGGCTGGGCCCGGCACAGGCCACACTGCAGTAGGGTTCCTCATATTCGCCAGGCACCAGGGCCTCCTCCAGCAGATTGAGGCGCAGCAGGCCCCGGTCATGAAGCGCTTGCAGGGTCTCACGGCTGGCGGTGGAACTCAGCGCCTGCAGGTGCTGGGACACCAGGCACATGACACCCACCAGGTGCCCCCGGGCGCGGGGGTGGGCAGGCAGGGCCGGCTGCAGGCCGCAGGCCACCATGGCAGCAGCCAGCAGCAGGTCTACCCCATACAGCTCCAGGATCCAGTCACGCAGGTAGAAGCCACCCATACGGGGGTTGATCTCGATGAGCTTCGGCCCAGCCCCGGTCAGCTTGAGCTCCACATTAAAGACCCCATCCAGCAGCCCACAGCCCAGGCAGCAGCGGAAGGCTGCCTGCACCAGCTGTGCCTCCTGCTCCGGTGCCAGCCCAGTGGGCATGCAGGCTGCCGTCTCAGTGAAACCGGGCAGCCGGGTGGGGCCGTTGTCCGAGACGAAGGCAGCCAGCAGTCGCCCGCCAAACAACACCAGGTCCACATCGTGCTCGGTGCCCTCCACGAACTCCATCAGCAGCATGGCATTGCCCCAGCCCAGCCCAATGCCCGGGTGGTCAGCCTCACCCTGCAGGTCATGGGCAATCCGGGAAAAGTGCTCGAGGCACTGCGGTGCATCCTCCACCAGCCGCACACCCACCGCGCCCGCCCCGAACTCCAGCTTCATGACTCCCGGCAGGGGCACCTGATGGACAGCCCTTTCCACATCAGCCTCACTCTCCAGCGGGCAGCAGGGCACGGCGTGGAGGGAGGGCGCAGGCCAGGGCGGGCCGTGGTGGCGTAGCAGGTGCAACTGAGTGCGGCTCTTTTGCTTGGCCAGGCGCATGGCAGCCGGGGGGCTGCAGGGCAGCCCTAGCTCCTGGCAGAGCAAGGCGGTGAGCACCAGGCAGTCGTCCCAGTAGGAAAAGCAGCCGTCGAGCTGCAGGCCACGGGCCCGCACAAGCTCCGCCAGCAGCCGAGCATTCTCCTCATCCTTCCGGTGCTCTGTCACGTCGAAGTGGATGAAGCTTTGCACCAGCTGGGATGCAAAGTGGTTGGGGTTCGACTCTACCAAGTGTAGCTGCGAAAACCAGAGGACAACACAATAAGGTCAGTGCAGGGGTGCTGGGGAGAGAGGGACGTGGTCTCGGCCTTCGGGAGAGCCGGGTTAACCACTGGGTGCTGGAATGACATTTGCTGGTGACTGAATAACTGGAAGGTGCAGAAGTGGGGCCACGTCACCCAGCCCCAGGGCGGGCCGGCTTCCCAGAGGAGGCAGTGCCTGAGCTGAAGGCTGATAAGGGTCAGTCAGAAGAAAGATGCTGCAGGAGGGAGAGTGTGAACGTGGGGGCAGGGCCTGGAGCAGGGAGTTGTGGGGGCCGGTGACAGGCCTACAGCCTCACTCTGGCCCGGAAACCACCAGGGCTGGGGCTCCAGACAGGAGGGCTGGTGTCCTGGGGCTTGGGCTCTTGTTTGTCATTCGCCTGACTTGTTCTGACGCGGGGGCTGGGAGGTGAGGGATGGTGTCACAGAGGAATCCAGTGAGACCCTGCGCTCCCTGCATGCTCGGGGTACACAGTCACGGCTGGTACCCAGGGCAGAGGCAGCCCCTAAAGAGGGGGTGCACTGTAACACTCAGCAGGAGTGGAGACCTTCGGTGGAGGGTACAGTGGGGCACACGGTGTGGCCGGCAGGGACAGGAGACAGGGGTGTGTGCTGCGGGGGTGGGGGGGTGGTGAAGAGGTCCCTGTGGTAGGCTGGGGCCAGGAAGGGCCGAGACATTCGGGCTCCATTCTGGAGCTGTTCAGTAGGGCTAAGAAGTCTAGGCTGCCCCTGAGGCTGCAGATTCTGAACCCTGAGCACCCCCTACCCCCTGTGAACTTGCCTCAGGGTCTGTCAGCTGCTCCCCAGCACCCTCCTCTGGAGCTCAGGAATTCAACCTAAAGGCATGCCCTTTAGGGTCCCGAGCCTGGCATTCAAGCGGGGTTCTGGCGCTAACCCTGCAGGCCCGCCTGGCCCCTCCCGGCCATCGACCCCGGCTTCCTCTTCTCCTGGGGGGCACGGTGCTCTCCCGGGGCGCTGGACAGAATTCGGTTAGGGGCTAAAAAGTTCACCCCTCCAACCTGGGCCGGGCGCAGACACGCCTCTTGGTCGGGGCTCCAGAGCCTCGCAGGGCCGCACGCCCAGGGGTGCCCCCCCGCCCCCCGCCCAGGCCCCGCCCGCCGCGCGGGCCGCGCACCTGGAGCCCGTAGTCGCGGGCCGCCTCCCACACGAACTTCTTGCTGACGCCGCCCGCGCCGACCAGCAGCAGCCGCTTGCCCTCCATGAGGCGGCGCGCCGAGCGCCGGAGCATCGTCTCCACGAGCGGCGCGGCCGCAGCCTCCTCGGCCGGCCCCCGGCGCGGCGCGGCCCACAGCCCCTCGAGCGCGCCGCACACCTCCAGGCACAGGCCGCAGTTGAGCCCCAGGGCCACGGGCACCAGCGAGCGGCCGGCCGCCGTCAGCGCGAAGTCCACGCCTGGCCGGGCGCGGGGCGCGGGGCGCGGGCTCAGTGCGCGCCCCCCTCGGCCTCGGCCCCGCGCCCCCGGCCCGGGCCGCCCGCACTCACCCACGACGTCGGTGCGGGCCCGGGGCCCTCCGCGCTGCTCCGCGCTCAGACCGGCCTCCAGGCTCAGCACGGCGGCCAGCGCGGCCTCGGCCGCCGCCTTGACGCGCCCTCGCACGGCCGCCACCTGCGCAGCCTCCCCCAGGCCGCACTGGGCCAGGGCCGCCTCCAGCGTGCGCGGCAGGGAGGTCCGGTGCCGCAGAGGCTGGTCCCCGCGGCCCACGCTGCACACCACCTGGGCAGGGCGCGACTCGGGACCAGCCCGGGAGGAGCTCCCCTCAGCTGCCCCACACCCCTGCCCCTGCCAGGACTCAGGGGGGCGACACTCGGGAGCCCCATGCCCCACGGTGACTTACACGGCACAAGCAGCTCTCCCCTGCTCTGCCCACCTGGTCCCTACTCCCTTGGGGGGGGGTACTGCTTGGGCTGCCCTGCTCCCCAGGGCTCCCAGCAGAGCTCCCGGAACTCTGGCAGCAGGTGCCGCCCTGTTGTGCCCCAGCGCCGAGCAGGGTGAAGGGTCCACCTCTCATCTTGGCCCAGAGCGATATACTCAGGAGGGTCCCCAAGCCTCCCTGAGCTCCCCAGCTTGGAGGCCCCTAAAGAGCTCCAGGCCTGGGTGGGTCTCAGGACCTTGGTTGGCCGTTCTGTGGGCAAGAGCTCTCTGGGAAGGGGGTTCAGCTCTGAGGCCGCCAGGCAGGCTCCTGAAGCGGGAGGGGTGCCAGCAGGATTGGGGAGGGAGGGAAAGTATTGGGCCCAGGAATCCCTCCAGAAGCAACCAAGATCCCCTCCCCCCCAAAGATGTCGTCCTCTTTCTGTCCAGGGGCCTCTTCAGGTCGGTGAGGCCGGGCTGGGGTGTGGCAGCAGAGTCACTACCTGAACCTGGGCCGCACCCACCTTGCTCAGCAGGGGCCTGTCGCACTGTGTTCGACACACTACCGCACAGATCCGCACCGCCAGCTCGGGGCCTGGCGGGGGGCTGCCTGGGGGAGATGGTGAGACCTAAGCCCAGCACAGGGGGCGGAGCCCAGCTTCCGCCCCAGGCCAGCTCAGGCGGCTCTCACCTGGGAAGGGCAGCCGGGCAGGTGGGCACACAGCCTCCACCAGGACACTCTCCTCCTCCTCCAGTTTTTCCAGCAAGGTCAGCACTGTGTCCACCACTGGGCCCAGCTCTGCCCGAGGATGCAGGCGCAATGCCTGCCGCCCCCGCCAGCGCCAGCCACTGGGCTTCACAGCCACCTGCAGCAGGAAGGGGTAGGGGGAGTCCTCACCACCCCCTGTACCTGAAGGGTGGGGTGCATACACCTAGGAACCCATGAGGAACCAGGGCAGAGGATTGCCAGAAAGGTGGGGCAACAGCTAAAAGTTGGGGACAGCCTCCCAGTGGGACTTGGTAACCATCCATTGGTCCCCTCCAGCTGGCGTCAGCAAGACCTGGGCATCAGGGGCCTGTTACCTGCAGGGCATCCCCCAGGGCCTGGGAGTGCAGAAAGACCCTCACTTCCTCCTTCACCAGGGTCTCCTGGCCCTCTTTGCCATTCAGCTGCACCACCCGGAGCGCTGGGCTGGCATCCCCTCCCTGCAGCAGTGCTGGCGGCTTGTAGATGAAAGCCAAGGTAGCTGGCACTGCCACACCACCCTGCTTGGCCAGCAGTTGCCTTGTCAGCAGCCGGTCCTCCAGCAGCTGGGCCAGCTCGGCTGAGGCTCCGGTGGGGCAGGTCAGGTCTCGGGCTAGCTCTGCGGCCTCTCGACCCCAGCCAGGCCCCAGCCCCAGCCCCGCCAGGAAATAGGTGGCACAGCGTGGGGGATCAAAATCATCCAGAAACGTCAGGCCCCCCGGGTGGAAGCTCACGGCCTTGGAGACCAGCAGGGCCGCCTCCCCTGGTCGCCCGGGTGCTGGCACCTTGGTCAACCAGGCAGGGGACAGGCAAAGGAGCATGTTTCCTGTGGGCAGAGGGAGGAGGGCTGCTGGCCAGGAAGGCATATTGTCCCTGCCCTCTACTGCCAGCCTGCATCCTGTGTGGTGGGGGCAGCTGCTCCCAGGACCCACCCCCACTGAGAGCATGGCAGCTGGGCCAGCGAAATTCAGGCAGATGCCAGGGTCAGCGGGTATTTTGGGATGTGGCCGGGCCAGGCCAGAACTGACCTTTCTGTAGGAGGGGGTAGGGAACCTAGGGACACACTCACCCGGACTCTGCACCCCACCCTCCAGCAGCACAGACAGAAAGGTGCTGGGGGATCCCAGAACGCACAAGGTCACCTCCGCCCCAGGGCAGCCTCGGGAAAGAGAACATTTCCCAGTTCACCGGGGGCCCCCTGGCTGTCTATTGAGCCCTTCCCCATCCCTCCAATCCCCACCCTCTACCCTGGGGTCTCCAAGTGCTTCTGGTTTCCTATGGGAGAGGAAGCTGGAGCGGCAAGGGGCTGCTTCCCTGCTCCTCCAGCTGCTCCTACGGCCCTGGAGGCTGGGTGGCCCGGCCTGGGCTCTGCCACTGATTCTCTGTGACCCTTGGTCCCAGTGCAGCGCGGGGAGGCATTGCTGCACCTCAGTTTCCCAGTCTGTACATTGGGACCCAGGCCATGACATTCCCGTCTTCTAGCCGTGTCCCTCTGACACAAAATCTTTGGTGGCCTCATGACATATAAAACAGCTGAAGCAGAGGAGTCTTCAGGCCCTCCTGATCAGCTGCCTTCACAGCAGCTTCCAAGACATCTCTCTAGAAGCTTCAGCTCCATGGAAGGACGTGGATTGCCAAGGTGGATCTTGCGGAGGAGGGACGGGGACAGGACCTTGGTCCCTGACCTTACTGGTGCTAGATGGCCCTGGGAGCAACACCGGCCTGGACAGGTCGACTGGCCTGGCATCCTTGGCTTCAGACCCAGCCAGAGCCTGGGGGAAGGGGCCAGCCTTGATGGGGATGGGAAGCAGGCTGGGCTAGGCACCTCCCCCCTCCACAGGGCCCCCCTCCGTGGAGCCCTCGGGCACCTGTGCGGGGCACCTGGCTGCGGTCCTGGGTCTCCGGAAGGCCAGCTTGCTGCAGACAGCTCTGCAGGAGGCTGTAGTAGTAGACAGTCCAGGCCCGGGCCTCTGCCCCTTCCGGGGCGCCCCTGCAGTCCAGGCCCACGTCGTGGCACCAGGAGCCAGGGAAGTAGCCTGTGGGAGGGAGGCCAGAGCCCCCTCCCCACAGGCCCTCCTCTTCCTCCTTGGAGGCCAGGGGGCAGTCCCGCTTGGGACCCAGCGGATCCAGGGAGAGCTGAGGGGGCAGAAATGGTGGGTCTCGGGCAGGGTGGGCAAGGGGCATGTTAAGTCACCCAAGGGTATAAGCTACCCCCCTCCTGCTCTGGACAGGCGTCCCGGGAGCCAGGAGAGTTCGGGGTGGGCTGGGGGTGAAGGCCTGTCAGCCATCGGGCACGCGTAGGCGGCAGTGCTTTGTAAATGGTGGGGGCTCTGGGGGTGGAGGCAGAAGGCAGCGTATAGCTGGCTGGATGACGGTCCCCTGCAGCCCCCACCCCACCCCGTGCCAGGTCTGCCCTACTTTGACTCACAGGGGTGAAGATGTTTGCCTGTTTCATTCACTGGAGCAGCCCAGGCAGCTAAAACAGTGCCTGGCACACTGTGGCTGCCCTTAATGTTTGTTGACAGAAGAATAAACAAACGAACCAAGCATCGCTCCCCGGTTGCTCATTCTCCTTGGGGCCAGTGACCCAGCTACCGAGGTGGGGTCCTGCTGAGACCTAAATCTGTGGGTGTATCTGTTCTGTTGCCGCCCCCAGGGGTCTTGAGCCCAGCCCTGTGCTAGGCACCTGTCCTTTTCAGACACTCTGACTTCCGAGAGGTTTTCTTTGGATGACTCCCCCATACCCTGCCCTTGCTCAGGCTGGCGAGGGGGCTCAGAGGCTTGGTGGGAAAATAGGTGGGGACACAGAGGGCCTGTGGGTGCCTGGTGCTTGCCCTGTCCCACCCTGGGGTGTTGGACTTTGGTCAATGGGAGACAGTGTGCTATGGCCAGGAGATGTCTGGGCCTCAGACCTGGGCTTGAGTCCTGGCTCGCCAGTGCCAAACCTTGGGTCCAGGGACCCTTTCTTAAAAGTCGAGCTTCCTGAAAGCCCAGTTTGTGGGTTCACTCCTATATCCCCAACTGCAGGACGGTGGTAGGTACCTAGTAGGTGCTCAATAAATGCTGCAGAATGAATGAAAGGGGCCCAAGTCTGCCCACCTCCCCGGGCCAGTGTGGGGAGTCCAGCGGGTGTGAGCTGGCTATGGTCTCAACTGTGCAAGGGAATTGCTGGGGCGAGGCTTCTGGGTGCCAACCACCACCCTCTGGATGCTCCCTCTGCCTGGGGTTGGGGTCTGGGGATAGGGCAGGGGCCAGAGGCTGGGTCTGGGGTGGGGGCAGTGAGGGACCCGAGGCAACTCACCATCTTACAGGTGGAGAGGCGAGAGGCTGATGGCAGAGACACAGGGAGAGGGACAGAGGAGGAGGTCACACCCACAGCCCCACGCAGCCTCTGGGCTGAGAGGCCCCACGCCTGAGCCTCTGCGCGTCCGTGCCAGAGGCGGCCAGGGTTGCCCCACCCCCACCCCAAGGAGGCAGGTGCAGAGAGATTCCTGCCTCTGGGACCCCCGTGGGTCCCGCCGCCCTGAGCTCGCGCAGCCAGCGCTGGGCCGACGCGGGGTCCTGACAGTCCCTCCGGCGGGGGCGTGCGGCGCCCAGCGGGGCGCGGGGCGAGCGTCGAGGGTCCCTCTGGGGCGCGGGCGCTCAAGGCCCCCGGCCGCGCGGCCCGGCCCCGCAGCCCCCCTCCCTGGCTCTCCCCGGGGCGCGGGCAGGAGCCGGGGTACCTGGCGGCGGCTGGCGGCGGGCGGCGCGGACCGGGCGGCTGGGCGGCGGCAGGCCTGGGGCTGGGCGCGCCGCTTTATATAGAGACCCGGGGCGCCGGGGTGGGCGGGGCGGGCGGGACCTGCACGCGGGCGCCCCCGCCCCTCCCGCCCGCCGCCGCGGCCCGCCAGGGGGTCCCGCCTGGGGCGCGCGAGGGGGACCTGGGGCGGGGGCCGGGCCGGGGGCCGGAGGCGGGCGCCGGGCGGGTCGGGGAGGGCAGACAGACGGGGGACGGGGGCGCCCAGAGACCGCTGCGTCGGAACAGGGGGCCAGGTAGCCCCGGGCCGGAGCCGCCCAGACGGCGCTGGACATTGGCCCTGGGAACTAAGAGGAGGTGGGCACAGGGGCAGGGACAGACCCTCCATGGAGGAGACATGGAAAGAGCGGAAGGGCGAGTTGGGGGGAGGGGAGAACCCGAGCCGGCAGAGGCTGGTACTGGGGCCCGCCCTTGAGGGTGGGTGGCCAGGAGAGCGGCTGGGGCTCAGGCGGAGCCGGCCCTTGGACAGAGCTGAGCTCCCCAGCACACCCGGGCAGCTGTCCCGCCCAGCCCAGAGCCCTCGGCCCTGAGGCCGACCTCCCCAGGAAGCCAAGTTGGAGCCGGGTTCTTGCACACCTCCTCAGGTGTGCAAGAGGAGGGGCCCCTTCTCGCCTCCCTGGTCCTGAGAGAGTAGTGGCCACTCAGCAAGATGCCCCCACAGGGGTAGTTCCCTGAGATACCCTCCGCCCCCAGGAGGCCAAGAGGGAAGGGAGTGACCACGCTAGGGGTTCCAGTGGGTGTGAGCACAGGAAAGGGGGTGTCTACTCCATCCAACGTGCCCTGGGGCAGCCGGTCACCCACAGTTATACCCATAATCTCCCAAAGACAAAAATTCTTAGACCCAGGGGCACCCACCCAAACACCCACAGAACCACACCCTAAGAGAGTTGTCTCACTGTCACTAAATCACCCCAAGAAAGAAACCCCAAAACTGACCCTTTCCTGGAGAAGACGCCTAGCTCTGGTGATAGAGCCTGGCACCTCCCCACTCTGGTCTGAAGCTCCATTTCTCCTGCCCAAAATGGGGTTCCTTCTCATCTCACAAAGCTGCGGGACCACGCACCCCGCAAAGGCAAGCTGTTGTTTAACTCCTCCACCTCATGCCTCCAATCTTCCTGACTGCCTTGGGGAAGGAGGTATTGGAGACACCCCTCACTCAGTCCCCAGGAGCCTCCAGGGCTGGGGGAGGGATCAAGGGGCCCATGACAATTGTGGGGGCCCCTTCTGCACCTGTATACAGAGCATTCTGTAAGGACCCAACCACGGGAGGGACTCAGAGGGGAGAAGGGCCTCGTTCGGGGGTTCAGGGTCCTCCAGCCCAGCCTAGCCCACATTCCCCATGTGGCTCTCCAGAGCCGCTTGGCCCACCAGCTCCAGCTCTACAGCGGCTTCCCCCGTGGCCCTGGGATGAGCCGTGGACCCTCCAGAAGATCCATTCTCTTTGCTGCCTGGGTAACCTGAGTGCCAGTGCCACCCCACTGGCGGGGGGGAAGGGGCGGGGCACGGGTGTCACCAATGAGCTTGAGCTTTGACGCCTGGCAAGTGCTAAAAAATAAAAAGCAGCAGCTCTTGCCCTTGAAGACTGCCCACCGTGTCTACACAGACATCTCGTTTCCCTAATAAGCCTTTACCGTGCGACAAAACAAAACAAAATTCAACTGAGCAAATGTAAAGATCTCATTGTCTTTATTCAATGATTCACCCATCGGGCCGCAGCCAGGCGGGCAGCTAGGGGCTGAAAGGCTTTCAAAGGCAGAAGGAGCAGAAAGGAGGAAACTGGCGCTACAGCACATCCTTCCCCCTGACAGCAGGAGACAAGAAAAGCGAGTGGATGATGGCCTGGTCGCTGGGGCCGCCTGACTGGTGCTGAGCGAACAGTCCTGTCGAGCTGCTGGGAGAGCCTCTTTCTGGGGAAGCCTGGCAGCCCCGGGGGCGGGAGGCTGCCCAGCTCCCGAATTGTCTAATAAAGCCAACCAGATCTCTTAACAGCCACAACAAGAATTACTCCATTTCTGGGAAGGCCGAAACTGTCATTAAGTCTCAGTTTTGAGACGTGGGGCTTTTAAGGGAAGCAACTCTCTCCATTTAGGTCCTGGTGTTTCGAACACAATCTGTGCAGCCGCCCGGACTCCGTGTCCTCGCCTCGGGGGGAGGGCAATGCCAGCTTTCGCCTGGGCTCTGGCGGGCAGGGGCTGCCGGGCAAGAGGGGAGCGCTCAGTGGTGGTGCTGCCCGCGTCCCGCCCGCGTCCTGGGTGCCGGGGGTGGGTTTTGTATTCAGGATCTCACGGAATCCTCTGAGGTGGCACTTACACGTCTGCCTGTTACAGAGGAGGAAAGTAAGTCTCAAAGCACCGAGGGGGCAAGCCCGAGGTCACGAGCTGGGGAGAGGTGAGCTGAGTCGGGTAGGGATGGAATGAAGAACTGGGACAGTGGGGGTGGGGGTGGGGATCTCTGGGGTGGGTGGCAGTGTGAGATGGAGCCCATGGACCCTCCCTCCTCAGGCCAAGGCCCGGTCCATTTGCCCTTCCACTTTTTTGCTCCCCCCCAACCACTCCCGTGCCCAGGACTGACCCAGGCCAACGACAAGTCGTAGGGGTGCTGGGGAAATTTTACCCACCCTTCTAGTTCTTCTCATGCTGGTTAAGCAAATTAGTATCAGGCAGGTTAGTAGGAGAAAAAGAACCAATTTAATTACACACATATGGAGAATTTACATGGCTGTAATGGGGCAGAACAAGAGCTTTTTATTCTTGAACTGTAAACGGGATGAGGGCCTGGGGCACCAAAGAGGAGGAGGGGTCTCACGTGACAAGGAAGGGGGGACGCCTGGGGGCTTCTGGGACAAAGACCAGATGCCCTGCCATGAGATAGGTGTCTCCAAAAGAAGGTTATTCTGCAGATGGCCCTAAACCTGGGTAATCATTAAACATTGAGGTAGTTAAGGTAGTGAAACCTGTGGGGCTTCGCTCGACCTTAGCTACCTATGCCAAGGTGATACATTTGGAAAAAGTCCATTCTGAATATCTGGGGGGGCGGGGGGGGGGAGCCTAACCTGTGGGGTCATCTCAGCTCCAATCCCCACAGGCTGGGTGGCTCCCAAGTGCATGACTTGTCTTCTCTGAGTCCTTTGCAGGCAGATCATCAGGAACTGGGGCTGCCAGTGTCGCACAGTACAGTTGTGCAGGTTGCTCACTGCACAAGGGTGCCCCGCTGAGTGGTCCTGTCCCTCTGCCCCCCAGGGCTGTATGTGGTTGGAGGAAGGACATTTTTCCTGCCCAGTGCAGAGATGTGGTAGGAGCTGCTGGTCCTCCTCTGCTCTGAACCCCCAGCTCACTCCTCGTGCAATGCGTTGATAATGGCCTTGCAGAGAGCTGCCCAGAAAATGCTCATGAGGGCAGCGAGGTGTTGGCTCAGCCTCAGCTGGAGACCCTCTGCCCATGGCCTATCTTCAGGGGGACCCACTGCCACCGTGCTCCCCTCCCAGCCTTGTGACAGATTCTGGGGCTGGGGCCAAGGCCGCTGCACCTCTATTCTTCCAGCAAAATAGCTGAGCCCATGGGGGGCGGGAGTTGATAGGTAGAATGCAGCTATAGGCCCCCCACCTGCTGTGGTGCCGAGATTCCATTAGACTCCCCACTCAAGGGCCAAGGCAATGTCTAGAAGGCACAGGAGTCTGCGCTCAGGCTGGCTCTGCCCCTCCGCATCATCTTGGGCTGGGCACGCCCCCTCACTGAGCACTACCCCCCTTTCTCTGAAGAGGTTAGCAACACCACTTGCAGAGAGAGGGTGCCTGGAGGCGGCTGGTCTGAAAAAAGATTCTGTGACCTGCAGGTGCCTTTGTGCAGCGAGGAAGAGAAGGGGAGGGCTTGGGAAGCTCTCTACCCCGCCACAGGTCCCCAGCTGCTGCCTCCCACTGGGGGGACGAGGGCTGAGGGAGTGCATGGGCAGGAGAAAGGCAACCCCAGACCGGCAGACCAGGCTGGGTGCTGAGCAGAGAGCGAAGGTTCATAGCTATGGATGGGTGGTGGGGGCAGGGGCAATCTTGGCTTGGCCATGGCGGCAAGATCTTGGCCAAGTTTGCCCCCTTTCTGAGCCTCAGTTTCCCCAGGGAAATGGCAGAGCTGGGGCTGAGCCCTGCGATGCCCTCCTCCAGGCTTCGGGGGTGGGATGGTCGGCAGAGCGAGCCCCACATAAACACAGGCAGCCTACAACCTGTGGGCCGGGCACGAGAAGCTTCTGGACTTGGGTTCTGAAGTGTGGCCGGGCCTGTGTTCCAGCTCGACCACTGGGACTGCTGACCAAACACGGCACCATTCAGCGGCTCCCACCCTGCCTAGCCACCCACCCTCCATCCTGCCAGGGAGACGAGCACCCAGGACGGGCACAGCGGGGAGGCCAGCTGCGCTGGGACCAGCCCTGTTGTCCTGGCGATGGCGCGGGGCCCAGGCACCCCAGGCACCCACGGGAGCAATTAGCAAGTGTAGGAGGTTTCCATGGAGGCAGTCCTGAGGGGTGCTGCTGGCGCGGGAGGAGGCAGGGCCGGAGGGACCTTTCTCCTTTGTCCCGGGCACACTGGGTCTTTGTCTGCCTGGTTCTCTCTGAGGCCGGAACCAGGACCATGGGTGGGGGGCAGACTTGGGTTAGAGGCCCTCCCCATCCCGACCCCCGGGGTCCTGAACCAGCCCAGGGGAAGGGCAAAATAGGGACTAGAGCCCCACTCCTCGGCCAGCCTCCCTGTGGGGGCCCTCCTCCCACCGATGTGGGAGCCTACCTGCTCCCAAGAGGCTGGGCCAGGGCTCACATGGGCTCCTGATGTTGGTAAACACCTTCTTGGCAGCCAGCGGGCAGCCGGGCGTGCCCCTAGGCAGATTACGGGAGCTAGGACTTGGGGAGAGGCAGCAACGGAGTGAGGGCCAGGGTCATCCTGTCTAGGGCATTTAATTCAACTCCATCCAGGCTTCTGCACAGTCAGACTTTATTCCAGGAAGCCCTTTGGGGTCCCCAAGTCCAGCCTGCGGCCTTAGCCCCACACGCTATCAGCACCAGCTGCGATGTTCGCAGGGGCCCAGGTGCCAGGACAGCTTTGTGGGCTGATGTGGGTCAGGGCCCCCGGCCCCCGACAATGTTCATGCCACAGTCCACAGGAAGGAAGCTGAGCCCCCAGATCGGGGCCTTCAAGCGTGGCATCCGTTTTCAGGGCTCGTGTCCATCGTTCAGGCGATTGAGACCTGGGCGCACTGAGTGCAGTGTCCTCAGAATCGGGTGTCCAGGAAGGAGGTGGAGCCTCGATGAGACCTGGGGGGGCCCTGGAGCGGGGGACCCCGGGCCCGAGTCAGCAACCCATGGAAAGTCTTGCCACGGGTCTGAGGCTTGCGCTTGGGCTCCTCAGGGGGCTGCACCACGATGAGGGGTGTCTCAGGTTTGGCGCTTCCCTGAACCCCAGCCAGCTGCTGGGCCTCAAAGATGGCCTGTGCCCCGGGCAGGCGGGCCTGGGGCCGCGGTGGTGGCCCGGACGCCGATGCGGGAAGCTGTGCCAGCTGGGTCCTGATCTCCCGCTGCAGGTCCTGCTCGGACAGGGCCACGCTGTGCACCTGGGAGGGGGCAGTTGCTGTTGAGTTTGCCCTGCCTGGGGGTGGGGGCGGGGGCAGGAAACCGTGAAGTCCCCACGGGGCGGGCAGCACACAAACCCAGGAAGTGGCTGAGGGCTGAGGCCCTGACAGCCTGGCTAGGGGGCCATCGAAAGTCACTTGAGGCCTGGGGTTTGCTCACTGCTGCTCTCGGGACAGGAACCGAGAGGGGTCCACATTCTGACTTCCTGTGCTGGGGCTCAGTTTCCCCAATGGTGCAGCAGGGGCCGGGCACCGGGAGGGCGGGCAGGGGCACACACCTGGGACATGAAGACCTCCTCCTGCAGCTGTGCAGGCGGGATGGTTCGAAGGGCCCCGAGCGTCTCCAGGAGCCCGGGGCAGGCCAGGCGCTGTTCTGAGGTGCCCAGTGCCAGACGCACTAGCGTGAGCCCCACACGGAACAGCACCTTCACACCTGCGGGACAAGGGCTCGCTCAGCAGGGGGCCAGCACCCCAGTTCTGCACCTGACCCTGCCCTCCGCCAGATGCCTTCCACCCTGCTGTCACTCTGGTGCCTCCTGAGCCGGGAGGAGCGACTGAGGCACTGGAGGGTCAGTCTCAGCAGCTGCCGTCCCTTCCCGGCTGAGCATCTGCCAGGAGCCAGGGGCTACAGATAACGGGGGCTTCATGCCAAACCCTCTCGGGCCTCATTTGGTTCCCACAAGGAAGGGGCAGGCGGAACCTGCAGGGCCTTTCCAGCTCAGCTCTGTGACTTTCTGATTCTGGATTCCACACACAGCTCCTCACCCCTAAACCAGGAGCACAGAGTTCACACATGTACGTGTAACCACGCCCGCTCACACACGGGCGTGCATGCACGCTCCTGGGCCGGCTCTTGGGGTGACCTTGGGCCCTTCCAGGTGCCACTGAACTCCCTCCTGGCAGCCTCCGTTCTGCCGAGCAGAGTGGTTAGGGAACCTCAAGGCCCTGTGACGACTGTGACTTGTAAAGAGACAACAGCAACTATTAACGTTCTCATTTTCGGGAAGGGAAATCTGGCGGTGCTGGTCCAGGGTTGACAGGACGAGGGCAGCTCAGCCCCACTGACAGGGCCCCGGCCCGGCCGCTCTCGAGATGCAGGGCTGGAGGGCAGGTGGCACATGGTAGGTGACTTGGACGGTGAGGGCCAGAGCTCAAAGCCAGACTAGTCAGGTGGGCACACAGCAGGTGCTCAGTAAATACACGGACTCCTACCATTTTCAGGTGCAACTGTACACATCCCACATCGACGAGGATGCAAATGAGTTACTGGGGGCGGGGAGGCAGGCACTAGGACCAAGCCCCCAAGCACCAGAGTCCAGCTTAGCTCTGCCCAGGTGCCCCCACTCTTGGCCTGGCCACAGCTTCTCCCTTCCCTCACCCTACCCTGTCCAGTCGTCTGGAGCTGGATCCTGGGCCAGTGCCCTCGAGGCCTCCCGGCCGCCACCCTGCCCACAGGTTGCCCTCCTCTATGGAGCAACCAGAGCATCTTTGAAAACAGCCCTTTCCTCCCACCACTGCCCTGATGCTCTGCCACAGCTTGTTTTATTTCCTTGGTGGCACTTTCGACCATCTGTATCTATCCCGTTAACCTGGTTATCGTTGCCTCCCATCACCCCATCAGTTCCAGAGCAGCGCCTGGCCCCAGTGAGGGCTCCCCAGGGGTGAGTGCCCTGCTCTGGGCCATGCCCCACTGCACAGCCCTAGAGCTGCTCCACCCCTGGGGTCCCCCCATCCTCTCCCAGGCACTCTCCCAGCACACCCACCTTCTGCTGGTCTCAGCCCAGGGGACGAGGCTGCCGTGCGGTACATGTGTGAGGGACTGGCTCAGCGCCATCGCCCACAGCACCCCATGCACCCCGGCCCAGGCCAGGGTAGGCGCAGGCCAGCAGGGCGGCAGAGTGGGGGTGCCCCCTCCCTTGCACACTGCGTCCCCCAGACCCCCACCTCCCCACTCACCCTCACTGAGGAAGGCGTCCCAGATGCGCAGCACTGTGGGGAAGGGCAGGGAGCGCGCGAAGAGGCACAGGAACCACTCGGGCAGGTAGAGCAGGGGCCCAACGCCCACCTGCTGCAGGTGCTTGTGCACGCGAGGGAGCAGCCGCCGCAGCAGGGCCGTGAACACCTCGGCATCCAGCCGCACGGCCTCCTGCGGCCATGTCCATCAGCACCTCCACTGTCGAGCCCTGGCTCTGCCCCCGCGGTCCCCACCTGCCAGCCCAGCCCTCCCCCAAACCCTCTAGCCCCATGCCAGCCACTCACCATGTGGGGCCCGTAGTAGCCAGGGAGGTAGGCCTCGCAGATCTGTACCAGGCACCAAAAGGCCTCCTGGGGGGTGGGCACGGGGTATGAGTGCCCAGCAGAGTGGACCACGGTGGAAGCGCAGGGCAGGGGGCTGGGGCTCAGCGGAGGGCTGACACTATCTGCAGTTATTCTTATCCAGAGTCTCCCGTTTGCCCAGATGGAGGTCCATCAATGCGTTTAGGGGGCTGGAAGTCACTGGGCTCAGGGCATGGAATTTGAGGGTTGCAGGGTGGGGTTCACTGGTCAAGGGTTGGGAGGGTCCCGAAGTTCAAGTCCTGGGTTCCTGGGGTTGTGCAGTCAGGGGTGACATGTTCAGAATCAAGAGTCATGAAGTCCAAGTGACAACATCCTAACTCTTAAGTACCTGGGGTAAGGGTCAGGGGTCAAGGTCCCAGGTTCAGGAAGTCAAGATCATGGGGCTTCAAGGTCACTGATGGTGGCAGTCGTGAGTCCCTGGGCCCTTCAGATCTGGGAGTCAAGGATCCCCGGCCCCTGAGCATTCCTGAGGTCGGGTGTCACGGGTCCCAGCACAGGATTACTAGGACCCTAGACCATTAGGGTTGAGGATCATGGGTCACTGGGGCTTGGGGCCTTGGGTCTCTGGCCTCTGGAGCAGGGTTAAGGGCACTCACCTCTGGGAGCAGGTGCATGAGCAGCACGGCCGCCACAGGGCCCTGGGCCTGGCAGTAGCCCTGTTCAGGCCGATACACCGTGTAGGCCTTCAGTACCTGCAGGAGCCCTTGCTGCCTGTGCCAGAAGACCCCGTTAGCAGTCAGTCCTCAGGCCTCCCTTCCCTACCCTCTGGTGTGCTCTGTCTAGGCCCCAGGCCCCTGGGCTGGGCTGAATCCCCTGAGATGTAAGCACATAAAGCTAGGGCAGGGGAATGCACCAACGCGCCTAGGGTTGGAGGGGCTGGGGCCCCTGGGCACTGCCGGCCTCGTACCCATGACCCTGGGGCGACACAAACATCTCATGCAAAGGGAACTGGCGGTGCAGGTCCCTGCCGATGGTCTCCATCCACTGCGGGTCTCCAGGGGTCTCGGCCAGGGTCTGTGGGCGGGCAGGCAGGTGGGTGTGAGGGCTCAGAATAGCGAGGGGCGAGGGGAACAGCCAGGGACAGCCAATTCCCTTACCTCATAGCTTACAGGGCTATTCACCCGACAAACGTGGGCGCCACACAACAGGGGCCAGCACCGGGCCCGCAGGGCGGAGGGGATGCCCTTCCGGCACTGCATCTTAACCTGCAGGTGCCAGGGAAAACGTCAGGCCAACTGGCCAGCCTCCCCTGCATCGTGGGAACAAGGCCCAAGCTTGTTCGTTCTGGAGCAGAGGGCCATTTTGGGGGGCAGGAAAAGAAGGCAGGAGGTGCCAGGCACCAGAGGGTAATTTTGTCAGTGCGTGGATTAACGCAGAGGGAGAGGGGCCAAAGAGGCAGGCGGGCCACACTCCCCTCACCTTCTTGTACCGCCGAGACATGGTTTTCTCCCAGTGCGAAGTCATCTCCACCCACTTCATCTCCCGCTGGCGTATGAGGTCTGCAGGAGGGTGACCCAACCTAGGGACACAGGGCACAGGCGTCCAGGTACTGGGGCTCACCTATGCGACCCTCCACGCTCCTAGCCCTGGGACGTCTGGGGTGCCCTGGGGGAGGGGCGACCTGTCACCCAGGAGTTGCCAGCGGTTGTCATGGGGACAGGAAAGGATGTGGCTGGGTTGTGGGCGGAAGCAGGAGAGACTGAAGGGGGTGTGTAGGTGTGTTTTGGGGGAAGGGCTGGTTGGCTGTCGTCCAGGGACAGGGCATGGGCAACTCATTGAACTGGAGCCCTGGCCTAGCAGCCAGGTCCGTTTCTGGTCCGCTGTCTTTTGGCTTGTCCTGTGTCTACACTGGGAAAGGGGAGGGCGGGGGAGCAGTGTAGGTTCTCTGATTTGGATCTGGGATCCTGGGCCAGGATCTGAGACTGAAAGGGGAACGATGTTCAGCCCCCAAGGGCAGGTACAAACCCTTGGAAACTGGCAATGAAAGAGATGTATAAGGATACCCCACCCCTAGCCCTGCCAGTTTAGGATTCCACCCTGTGGAGGGCTGACACTGGCTGAAGCCCCAGACCTGCCCAGGACCCTGAGGTTGGGTGCCTCACTCTAGCCCCACCCGCAATCCCAACACCCTTCTACCTCCCGTCCCTTTCCCACTTACCCTGGCTCTGCAGAGCTGCCCCCAATGAAGCCATAGCGATCTGCCTGGCGATAAGGGCCAGGCCCATTCAGCTCAGAATCGGAGCCCAAAGAGCTGGAGTCATCCTGCAGCTCCAAAGGCTGTACCAGGTCCTCCCCCAGGGTCTGGGCCATGGCACCCCAGACCCCTGCCGCTCCAGGCTGCAAGGTGTGGGGAGAGTCAGTGAGAGAGAAGCTTCTAGTAGCTCAGGGCGTGGGCCCCAAATGCGGGAGTCCCCAGCTCCAGGGCCTGGTTTCAGGGTCAGAGAGGGAGGTTTCAGGTTTCAGGTTATCTCACCAAGCCCCCTCTGCCCTTCAGGGATGTGTGTGGGGGGAACGGGCAAGGCCCTGACTGGCAGAAAGGCCACACCTATCTCAGCGGGTCACTGTCCCCTGTCCCCACCAGCCCCGCTTACCTCCCTGCTGCACCTACCTACCTCCTCCTCTCGCTTCCTCTTCAGCCACGGCTTCAGCAACAACCACTGGGGGGCCCCTCCCAAGCTGGGGGGGGTCACCCCTTCCTCTTCCGCCCTGCCCCTGTGCCCCTGAGCCTGGGCCCCTCCCACCCATGTGGCTATAGGCTCGGCGCCCGCGGGGTGCGAGGGGCCACCTCCAGGTACGGCGCACGAGGCGCTCAGCTCACGGGCCTAGCAAGGGTTATGATGTGCTGCCCTCGGCGGGCACTGCTCTGAACACGCGCGCAGCGCGGCCGCGCCGCCCGGCAGGCGCGCCAGGGTTCGGCGCCGCGCGACCCCGCGGGCCCCGCAGGCAACGAGCCCGGGGCCAGGCGGCGCTGGAGGCCGCAGCAGCCTCGCGGCCCGACGCGCGGGCGGCCTCTGGCCAGCGCCCGGCCTGGGCCTGCTCTGCCCTGGGCACTTGTCCCGCCTGTTTCGGGGCCGGCGCCGGCGCGCTCGCCCCGGGGGAAGGACCGCGCGGCCTCCGCGGGACGAAAACAACTTCCCGGCACTTCCGGGCCCCGAGCCGCGGGGGAGCCGGGGGCGGGGCCACGCTCGGCCCCGCCCCGCCCCGCCCCGCCCCTGCGGCCGTGCGCCCGGCGGCCGGCGGGGGCGCTCGAGAGCGCGGGGGGCGGCGGGGCGGGGCGGCCGGGGCGGGGCGGGGCGGCCGGGGCGGCGGAAGGAGCGCAAGGCCGGAAGGAGGCGGCCGGAGGGCGGGAGGCAGGAGCGGGCCCGGAGCTGCTGGGCCGGAGCGGCGGAGCCGCCATGTCCGACAGCGAGAAGCTCAACCTGGACTCTATCATCGGGCGCCTGCTGGAAGGTTGGCCGGGAGGGGTCGCGGCCGCGCGTCTCGGCCCGGCCCGGCCGTCGCGCGCGCCGCCCCCCCCGGGCCAGCTTGCTCTGGGCGGGGACGGGCCGCGAGGTCTCGCGGCCGCCGCCCGGCCCCCCCGCCCGGGGGCACCCGGGAGGTCGGGCCAGTTCCGGCGGGGGCCGCGGGGGGCGGCGCTGGGGCTCCAGGGCCGGGGGCTCCTGGGGCGCGGGAGAAACCTTCGAAGCCCGGTCCTCGGGAAGGGGTCCTGCGCCTCGAGGTGTGCGCGGCAGGCCCCTGCGCACAGCAGCCCCCTCGGGAGTGTCCTGTGGGTAGTTCGGCCCCGTCCTGGGAGGCTTGAGGCGGAGGTTCCCCGACACGCAGCAGCAACAGCTGCCCCTGGGCCAGGAGGGGCCCAGGAGGCCCACGCGCCCCCAGATATGCCCTTGGGACCACCCTTATGGCCCGCTCCCCCTCCTGCCCGACGGACCAGGGTCCTGACGCTCCCTGCCGCCCCCAGTGCAGGGCTCGAGGCCTGGAAAGAATGTGCAGCTGACAGAGAATGAGATCCGCGGCCTGTGCCTGAAATCCAGGGAGATTTTCCTGAGCCAGCCCATCCTTCTGGAGTTGGAGGCACCCCTCAAGATCTGCGGTGAGACCCTCCCCAGGCCTCTTGGCTTCCTGAGATGGCACCCCTCCCTTTTTTTCCTTGAGCTCAACTCTGGGTCAATTCCAGAGCCTGCAGCCTGTGCTGACTGTTCCCTGGGTCACAGGCGACATCCACGGCCAGTACTACGACCTTCTGCGCCTGTTCGAGTACGGCGGCTTCCCTCCGGAGAGCAACTACCTCTTCCTGGGGGACTACGTGGACCGGGGCAAGCAGTCCTTGGAGACCATCTGCCTGCTGCTGGCCTATAAGATCAAGTACCCGGAGAACTTCTTCCTGCTCCGGGGGAACCACGAGTGTGCCAGCATCAACCGCATCTACGGCTTCTACGATGAGTGTGAGTGGGCAGTGCCTGGGGCGGCCCAGCTCCCAAAGGGGCCCCCTGTTAGTGAGTGGACCCTCCCTCTGGCCTGGAGTAGGGTGTCTCACAGACCAGGAGCCGCGTGGAGGCCGCCTCAGTTCTCATCTCTCCGCCCTGCCCTCCTGGCACCGGGCTGGGCTCCGGGAGGGATCTGAGAATGGCTGCCCGTGTTCGAAGGCAGGGCACTCCCTCCAGTACCTCCATTATTTAAGCATTGAGGATGCCCCTCTGGACTGGACTCCGCTGCCTGCAAGTGGAGATAAGCCAGACCTGGTCCTGCCTGGTGGATGGGGGAGGGAGACAACCCCGAGGGGGTTCCTGTGGACACTGCTGCTTGAGGATGTCTCCTGGGAGGCAGCAGCCCCTCTCCCAGATGTGTCCAAATGGTCAAGTTCCCCAGGTTGAGGGGTGGGGCGCATGGCCTCCTCCCGAGCCACCTCCTTTCTCTGGACAGGCAAGAGACGCTACAATATTAAGCTGTGGAAAACGTTCACCGACTGCTTCAACTGCCTGCCCATCGCCGCCATCGTGGATGAGAAGATCTTCTGCTGCCACGGAGGTGAGGGGCTCTGGGCCTGTGCGAGGTGGGAGCCAGGGCACGGTCCCGAGCCCGGGGCCAGCTGGGGCTGTTCCCAGCTGCCTGTAACAGCTCTGCCTGGGCTTGGCAGTCATTTCTTCCAGGTGGCCCCCTGCCGCCCACTGCCTGGTCCTCTGTTGAGCCTGGTCCTTGTGCAGAGGGTTCACTCAGCTGTAGGAGCTCTGCCTGGAGGGCAGGGCCTTGAGAAGACAGGGGATGCCTTCTGCCAGCTGGGCATTTGAGGAGTGGGGGCGGGCTTGTTCTGAGGCCTGTTTGAGGTGGTGACCTGGTCCTTGTCACCCAGGCCTGTCCCCAGACCTGCAGTCGATGGAACAGATTCGGCGTATCATGAGGCCCACAGACGTACCTGACCAGGGGCTGCTGTGTGATCTGCTGTGGTCGGACCCCGACAAGGATGTGCAGGGCTGGGGCGAGAATGACCGTGGCGTTTCCTTTACCTTCGGGGCTGAGGTGGTGGCCAAGTTCCTGCACAAGCACGACTTGGACCTCATCTGCCGGGCACACCAGGTGGGCTGGCAGTGCTGGCCCGTGAGGTGAGGGGGGGCCCAGGGCTGGCCCCGGTTGTGCTGACAGCCTGTCCTGGTCCAGGTGGTCGAGGACGGCTACGAGTTCTTTGCCAAGCGGCAGCTGGTGACACTCTTCTCGGCTCCCAACTACTGTGGCGAATTTGACAACGCAGGCGCCATGATGAGTGTGGATGAGACGCTGATGTGTTCCTTCCAGGTGGGGGGGCAGGGCAGGGCAGGGCTGGGCCGGCAGGCCTTCCTCTCCATGCTGCTCGGAGACCCTGACCAGCCTTGTCTCTTTCAGATTCTCAAGCCCGCCGACAAGAACAAGGGGAAATACGGGCAGTTCAGTGGCCTGAACCCCGGAGGACGGCCTATCACCCCACCCCGCAACTCTGCCAAAGCCAAGAAGTAGCCTCTGTGGGTCCACCCTCTGCCCCAGGTGGCGGATTGTACAGAATCATGCGGCTATCAGGGCCACCTATGCTGGCCCCCAGGCCCACCTGTCACGGGGAACATGGGACCTTGGTGTATTTTTTCTTTTTTTAATGAATCACTAGCAGCATCCAGTCCCCCAGGGCGCTCTCTGCCTGTGCCAGTGGTGGCTGCAAGCAGGATCCTGGGGCTGAGGCTGCAGCTCAGGGCTAAGCAGGGCCAGATTGTGGGTCTCCAGCCTTGCTTGTCCTCAGGGCTGGCAGCCGGCTCCTGGGGCAACCCATCTGGTCTCTTGAATAAAGGTCAAAGCTGGATTCTTGCCATGCCTCTGTCTCCCTTGTCGCAGACACTGGGTTTGGCAGCCCCTCCACCCACAGCCACTGGGGAAAGGCAGCCTCGGGTCCACGGAGGCTCAGAATCTGAGCCAGGGCCTACAATCACCAGGAAAGCAAGAGCTGTCTGTGCCGTGCAGGCTACAGAGGTGCGCCTGGGGTTTGAAGGAGGGTCAGGTCACTATTGGTAAAGGAGGTGAGTCACTGATTTTTTTTTCCTTAGGGAGGTGGACTGAGAGGAAGCAGGGTCCAGCCCTGGCCACAAGGCGAGGATCCCTGTTCAGACATGATTAGTTGGGAACTGGGAGAAGGTGACAGGACCCAGGCCAGTCACAGATAGCTGGGGGGGCGGAGGGAGGCCAGCAAGGCCAGCCGGCTCGGCGCCAGTCCAGCGCGCCTCTACCTCACCAGGGCAGAGACCTGGTGCTGGTGCTGGGGGGAGGGGTGGCTGCAGTTCCACCTAGGCCAGGGCCTCCAGACACACGTGCGGTTCTCAGCTCAGCCTTCGCCCTCACTGTCTTCGGCCAGCACTGGGCTGGGGCCCTGGGGGGAAAGCGCCGGGGCCAGGATGGAGCCAAAGAACAGGGAGCGGAACTGGAAGAACAAAGGCTGAGTGAGTTCCGGAGGTCGCTGCCTGCCGCCCATCCCTGCCGCCCCCTCCAGCCCCTACCTTCTTGGGCGGAGGAGTCCCAGGCACTGTACTGGGCTCGGTGTCGTCTTCCTCCTCCGCCTCCGAGAGGGGGCCGGGGCTACCAGGGAACTGGAGGCCGGCTGAGGGAGCGATGGAGGGCAGAGCCCGCGCGCCCTCACTGCCCAGAGTGGTTTCCATGGCAATCATGTAAGAGTCGATGTCATCATTAACAAAGTCGTCCACGGGGGGCGCGCTGCAGGCAGAGGTGGTGTCAGGGAAGTGAGGAGGAGGAGGGAGGGTACGAAGGCAAGCCCCCACCTTGGAGGACGGAGAGGGGGCCTCGTGACCACCAGTGATTTCTGGATTTTATTACTTCCTGGTTTGGTTGGAGAGGGGAGGGGGGGTTAAGTGGTGGCTTCCTGGAGGGGGTGGGCCTGGAATCCTTTGATGGGAGTTCAGGTAGGGGCCGGAGGGAGGAGCTGAGGGGGCCGGTTTTCCCTCAGCAGGGGGAGGAGAGCAGCAAGTCCAGAGCTGGGCCGCCTGGGGTCCAAGCCCCACCTCCCCAGGGCACAGGAATTGGAGAGCACTGGGGCCCAGGGACATGCTGGGCGGGGGGCCAGACCCAACTTCCTCTGATTCAACTAGGCTGGGCCCATCCTCCCCAACCCACCTGCCCTTCCAGCCACCTGCTTCCCCCCACCCCCCGGCAGCCCTTTCTCTCCTTGGCCTGGGAGGAGGCTCAGAGGGGAGGCCTCAGGCCTCTGCCAGAGAAGGAAGCCAGCCCTACCTTGGGGACACTTCCCTGGGTGGGAGGGTTCTCTGAGCACAGCTGACAGGGAAGGCTGAGCCTATGGGGCTGGAAGCTGTGAGTACCCAAGGGGCTGGGGCCGACAGGAAGTATGTGCTGGGGGGTGGCGGGACTGGAAGCCGGCAGGCTGGGGGGTGGGGGGCAGCACTCACCTGTGAGCAGGGAGCTGAGGCGCTGGCCTGCGGAGCTCAGGAGAGTGCAAGTTCTGGGACGGTGGGTCCAGCTCTGAGAGGGTGGCCAGGACAAAGTGGCCATCCAGCAAAGAGTCTGTGATGGTGAAGATGGCTGGCCTGGATGGATGACAGGCAAGGGCAAGGTCAGAGCCCTTTGGCTTCAGGCACTTGGAACTCCCCCAACCCCTGCTGGGAATTACCTGCCGGGAGTGTCAAAGTGAATGCTGAGAGGCAAGTTTGCTGACTCTGCAAAGCTCAGGAGTCCCTGCAGGAGAGGCAGAGGGGTGAGGCCCCAAGCAGGGCAGGGAAGATGGGGGGGGGGGGTGGCGCCGGGGGAGGGGGAGCCTCACCCGGAATTCCTTAAGGCAGAAAGTAATGGCCACCCCTTCTTGGGCCTGCAGCTGCTGGAAATCCTCCTCCCCGAGGCTCAGTTCGGTCACCATGGCTTTGACAGTGCTGTCTGGGAAGCAGAACCAGGTGGCCCCGGGGCCCCACCTCCCACCCCAGCTCTGCTCCCTGTCCCAGCCAAGTCTGGCTCCCTCACCTGCCTCCTCCTCCTGGTAGCTGCGCAGGATGACCCTGCGGCCACGGCCGATGCCCAGTGTCACCTCAGCCAGTGTAGGGGGAAAGGGCAGAACAGCCTCGGCCAGGACCCTATGAGGAGGGCCAGTGTCACACCCGAGACCAGCCCTGCCCCGTGGCTTTGCTCTCAGGATCGGTGGCAGGGCAGTGACATGGGTGACGTTCTGGGAGAACGGTCGTGGGCAGGCCTGGTGCCCCAGGAAGGAGGCCCGGGTAAGCAGGACAGGCCCTGCCCCAGCAAAGCTCCCAGGCTGCAATGGGAGAGAAGTCCACGGCCAGGGCTGGGCGGGTCCCCGGGACGCCAGCAGGGAGGTGGCTGTTTGCACCAGACCCTTCAGGGGTGCGGAGCCACATCCACAGCCCCTCTGGATGCTGCCTTGGAAAAAACCCTTCTATCCTTGTAGGGAAGCACAGTGATAAATATTTACAGATGAAATGTCAGCTGGAATCTGCCTCAAGACAAATGGAGCAGAGCTGGCATCTGCTTTTACATGTAAGTGAATCTGCCTATAAGAAAAAGGAAAAATTGCTCGTAAAGCAGAAAGAGAGACCTCCAAGTCCAGACTGGGGGTGACAGTCTCCCTCCTCTACCCACTACTGCCCCAGAAGAACTAGAGAGGACTGGGCCCTTCCAGTTACTACATCCTAAAAACTGAGCAAGCCCAGCCTACCCGAGGGCTGCATGGGGCAGGGGGGGCGGCAGGAGAGCCTTCCTCTGCTGGCCTAGGCCTGGAACCTCTGCCCCTGCTGCCATCTGGCCCCCTTAGTGCCCCGCCTGCCCCAAATGGCTTCATCTCAGCAGGTGCTTGTTTGCACAGCCCTTCTGGACCAGGACCTCCTGCCCTGGCCGGGGTTCCTCAAAGGTGGAGTTCAGGAGGTGGGAGAGGCTGCCCTTGAAGGGGAGCATTCCCAGAAGGATGAGCCAGGGGAGGGTTTTTGTCTAACCCACAAAGACTAAAGAGGGAGCATCAAGGCCGTGTAGGTGCAAGGAAATTTGAAGGCAGGCCAGGGACCTGCCCTCTGGGCATCAGAAAAAGGCCTGAGGGCTTCCCCAGTGGCACAGCAGTTGAGCACCGGGTTGTGAGGCTGCCCGCAGCCTCTGCAGCGCGGTTCAATCCCCAGCCTCCGGGTGAGGGTCCCACATGGTGCGACAGACCTCTCCTGCCGCCCGCTGCTCCCCTCAGCAGTGTACTTCGTCTGCCTGCTCTGCTCCCCGCTCTGGCTCTGGTGAATTCTCTCACCCTTCCGTGCTTCTGACTGTACCCAGTGCTTGTATAAATAAATAAATAAATAAATAGTTTTTTAAAAAAAAAAGAAAAAGAAAAAGGCCTGAGTGGCCGGAGGTGGAGCTGACACTCTGGAGCGGAGAAGACAGGCTGATGAAGACAGTGACAGGAACAGGGCAGAGGTGCACCCAGCCCCTCCACTTCGGCCTCTGCCCTGAGAGCCCACTGGGCTGGGCGAACTGAAGTTCAAAACCCTGCAGGAGGGCTTCCCTGGTGGTGCAAGGGGTTAAAACGCAACCTATGAAGCTATCCACAGCCACTGTAGCAAGAGTTCAATCCCCGGCCAGGGAGCTACCCATATGGCGCAGCAGACCTCTCCTGACTCGAGCACTGCTCTTCTCAGCAGTGTATTTCAGTCGATCTGCCTGTTCTGTTCCCTGCTCTGTCTGGTGAATCCTCCCACTCCCTCCCCCCACATCTCTGGCCTGTACCCCAGTTCTTGTATGTATAAATAAGTAAATCTTTAAAAAAAAGAAAACACCAAAACCCTGTAGGAAAGCAAAGGCGGTACCTTCTCGAGTTGATGCCTGAGGCCCAAAGAAGACCCAGAGGCCCAGGGCTCCACTTGGGGCCGGGGCTGTGCTCACCTGGCTGGGGCACGGAGCACGTGGGGGCACAAGGCGGGATCGAAAACAGCCTGCAGGGACTCACAGTCTTGGAAAGACAGGTTGTGAGTCTTCTTCACCCCTGGATGGACAGACAGTCTCGGTGGGCCTCAGGACCTCCACCCCACGCCCCAGAGCTCCTGAACTAGCCAGCTGCCCACTCACCATACTTGCAGTGCAGCTGGACCACCAGGCGGCTGGCCCTGCCATTCAGGGAGATGCAGCACTTCTCCACGGTCTTCTCCAGCAAGGCCAGCGAGCGGAAGACAGACAGGAAGGACTGCGGGGGAGATGGCAGCTGGAAGCGCGTGCCTCCTGGCCCACGTGGGCCCCGGCCTCATGGGCTCAGCCCCATCACCCAGGAAAGGCCCGGCCACATGCCCAATATTGATGCCTCCAGGCTCTTGCTCTTACCGTCCCTGCAGCTAGGCGTCCAGGGCCTGCTCAGCTTCCCAGGACCAGCTTGCCTGTCCCTATGCTTCGCAGTACCCGGCAGAACCCATCAGCCTCTCCAGAGCTCCACGACAAGCCCCTGCTGTCTTCCCTCCGCCTCTCCCTGCAGCCTGCCCTGGGTCACGCCTGCACACAGCTCCCCAGTTAACATCTACCCAGCGGCCTGGGGCAGACCCTGAGAGAGGAGGTTCCTGGAGCGCGCAGTGCCGCCTCCGAGGGGCCCCCTCACCTTCATCAGGATCTTGCAGCGCAAGGGGTCTTGCCCAGAGGTGGCCGCCTGGTACTGCTGGAAGAACAGCGGGGCGAAGAGGAAGCAAGCATAGGCCGAGCGGGAGGAGTTCACGGTCCGGAGGGAGAGCTGGGCCAGGAAAAGCAGGAGAGGGATGCGGTGAGGGGCAGGGCCAGCGCCGGGGCTTTGGCTGATGCGCGGGCTCCACCTGGTGACCCCTCCCTCTGCTCCCTGTCGGAGGGGCCCGCTCCACCGGGCCTGCCCCCCGCCTCAGCACTGCTCCACCGAGCACGTCAGAGGCCACTGCCCGCAGCTGCCAGCGCCTCTGGGGAGCTGCCCGGGGCCAAGGGACACACACCCCCACCCAAGGCCAGACACCCGCCCCGCGGCCAAGTCTGCCCGCGGGCCTCCTGCCGGCGGACGCGGGACTCGAGGCCCGGGGAGGGGTCCCCGCTGGAACGCCCCGACCCCGGCCCCTCACCCCGTCTTCCAGGGGCTCCAGGTAGAGCTCGTCCCCCATCCGCGACAGGGAGTGGACGGCCTTGCCGAGCACTGCGGGGAGAGCAGAACCGCGTTAGCGCCGCCGCCGGCCCCCCGCGCGCCCGCGGCCCCGGCCGGCCCCGCTCACCCTTCACGTGGCCGCCGGTGACCTCGCACCGCATGCCGGCCGCCCCGCGCCCGGAGGGGCCCCGCCGCCCGCGGTCCCCGCCGCCCGGCCCTTCGCGCGCCGCCCGGGGCCCCGCCCGCGCCGCCGCCTCATTGGCCGCCGCCCGCGCCGCCGTCACGTGACCGCCGCCCGCCGTCACGTGACCGCCGCCCGGGCGGGCCTGGGCCCGCGGGTCGGGGCGCCGGCGCGGGTCGCGCTGTGGGCGTCGCGCCGCCCAGGCCGCCCCCCTCCCGGGATCCGCGCGCGGCGGAGCGTGAGCCCCGAGACGTGCGCCCGCGCCGCGAGCGGAGTGCGGGTTCCCGGCCGCACCCAGACGCTCCGGGGTCACAACGAGATGAAAGGCGCCTCCCTGGTGGCGCGAGGGGTTGAGGCGCATCCTGTGAAGCTGTCCGCAGCCTCTGCAGCGCGAGATCGCGCCCCGGCCTGGGAGCTACCCACATGGCGCGGCAGACCTCTCCTGGCTCCCCGGGGCTCCCCTCAGCCGTGGATTTCTTCAGTCTGCCTGTTCTGCTCCCCGCCCTGTCTCTGGTGAATCCTCTCACCCCCCCATCTCTTTCCTGTACCCCAGTTCTTGTATGCATAAATAAATAAATAAATCTTTTTTAAAAAGATAGAGATGAGAGGCCCAGCTGCAGGGCCGCGGGGTGGGCGGTTCTCTCGCTTCCATGTTCGTTCATTGATTGATTGATTGATTCATGGTCAATCATTGATTTTTAAAAAAGATTTATTTATTTATGCATATAAGAGCTGGGGTACAGGCCAGAGGTGCAGGAGGGTGAGAGGATTCGCCAGAGACAGAGTGGGGAACAAAACAAGTAGACTGAGCGAAATACACTGCTGAGGGGAGCGGCGGGGGAGGCAGGAGAGGTCTGCTGCACCCTGTGGGTAGCTCCCTGGCCAGCCGGGGATCAAACTTGTGCTGCAGAGGCTGCGGACAGCCTCATAGTACTGTGCTTAACCCCTTGCACCACCAGGGAGGGCCCTTGTTGATTCTTAGAAAGCAGAAGAGTCTTCTGGCAGAAAAGGGCAGAAAAAAAAAGAAAGAAAAGGGCAGAAACATGCCCCTGGGTGGGGGAAGTGAGAGTCACAGCTCAGCCCCAGCTTCTGGGGCGGGAAGTGGGTCCCTGGGGGATGGAGGTGCACACCGGGAGGTGCTGGGTCCCGTTCCTGGTAGAATCTTGCTTATGTGGCCATTTTCAGGAGGATGGAGGGTCGCAAAAGGAGGGGGCCACGTATGTAGGCCGTGTGTAGGTCTCGCTGACCCATTTCCTGGGCACCAAGTTTCCATGGCACTGCCAAGAACTGGGGGCTTCCTATTGTCCTTTAGGCCTGGCCTGGCCCCTCCAGTCCTGGCAGAGCTCCTTGCCAGCTGCTCCAGGCCTGCAGTTCTGGGCTCCGCTTTGTCCCTCTCCTTGTCCTTAGCTTCCCTCCCTCACCAGCCTCACCTCTGGGCCAGAGCACTGGTGGCGGTTACTCCTGCCCCTCCCAAGGGGACTGGTGTGGATGGGACCACCTGGCATTTAGGTCGGTAAACTGGGAGTCACTCTGGACAGTTCCTCCCTCACCCCACACGCTGCTGTCCTTTGCCACGTCCTGACCCCTCTACCTCCCAGACGGATGCGGCCGTGGCCCCTGTCATCACCTTGCTGAACAATGAACAACTACAGGGACATCCCAAGGGGCTCGTGCCTCCTGCTGGTCACCACACAGCAGCAGTGTGACTTGCCCCAAATGTCCATCGAGTCACAACGCTCCCTTGTGTGGACCTTCCAGCGGCCGCCAGCTCCATTAGTCGCAACCAAACTTCTTACCCCAGACGTGCCTCCCGCCTCTTCCACCATGTGGTCTTTGCATGTGCTGCTCCCACCTCCTGGAATCCACCCCACCCCCGTTTCTCACATGCTACCTCCTCTTCCTCAGGGCTCAGCTTCGGCTGCTGTCCTCACAGGGTCTCCCTTCCCGACCCCCAGTCAAGCCCTTGTCCACAGACAGCATTGCCACTACTCGATGTTATCTCATATGAGGGCTTATTTATTTATCTCATCTCTGCCCCTCAAGTCAGTCAGCCCCTGAGGGCAGGGACCAGGCTGTTCTGTTTGCAGCTCTCTCCCTGCGCCTCACACAATGCCTGGCCTTCAGACAATCTGTAAATGTGTGAGTGCAGAAAGGCGTGAGCCAGGTGAAGCCTGTGTCTCTGTGTCACTCTCAGCGTGGGGCTGAGGTGAGAGGCACATTCAACCCTCTCCCGCCATGCCCCTCCCTTCATTGTGCCCCCCACATTCTCTGGCAAAAAAACAATAGGACAGGCTTTAGTTTCTTACCTTTTCTTCCTCTTTCGAAGTGTGAACCAGCTAGGCCTTTCCCTGGGCCCCTTCCCCTGGGCCCCATGCTGTTGCCTGGAGCGTGAACTACCACCCATGCCCAGAAGGCTAGAGGGGAGAGCTGTGAACAGTCACAGTGCTGCTCCCCCTAACCCCAGGCACCTGTGGGCTGGGGTTCCGTGGTCTTGAGGTGGCTGGACCAGGCCCGAGGGAGAGGGAGATGTAAACTCCAATTTAGGGCTTTAAAAAAAAAAAAGATTTATTTATCCATGCATACAAGAACTGGGGTACAGGTCAGATGGTGTGGGAGGGTGAGAGGATTCACCAGAGACAGGGCAGGGAACAGAACAGGCAGACTGACGAAATACACTGCTGAGGGGAGCAGCGGGCGAGACAGGAGAGGTCTGCCATGCCATGTGGGAATCTCCCTGTCCAGCTGGGAATCGAACTGGTGCTGCAGAGGCTGCGGAAGGTGTCACAGCGCTGCACTCAGCCCACTGTGCCACCGGGGAGGCCCCATTGCAAATTTTAAAAAGAACTTTCTGGAAATTTCTTGCTTCAGTCATCATTTCTCAGCCAAGGGGAGGTCTGAAGTCATAGGATTCCCCAGACCTCAGTGCAGATCTCCCTTGACTGAGGGTAGGGTGATGGCCTGACAAACCCATCATAAAATGAAACAATTCTAAGTTGAAAATGCTGGCAACACAGTCATCTGTTGAGCACTGGTGGTCTCCCCTTGTGACAGCGGGGTGACCTGGTGCACTCACTGCCTCTGCGCCAGGGACTGAGGCTAGGAAGGAGCAACAGGCCAATTTCGAGGACAGTCCTACTGAACGCAAGTAGCTTTTGTGTTGTTTTTGCTGAAAAACCCCAAGTGGAGCTATTGTAGGCCAGACACTGTTGCTCATTCACTTAACACACGTAGTCGCACGTATCTAGGAAGGGAGAGAACAGGAAAAAAAACCCACTCTCGTGGGCTGCCTTGGAGTGGGGAGAGATGACAATAAGAGAGTCAGTCACACAACATGCGAGAAGGTGGCAGTGCAACAGGGAAATGTACAGAGGAGGCGACTGGGGTGCTGGGGAGAGGGGTGCAATTCTCAACAGCAGCAGCACAGTGAGGTTGCGTCACTAAATGGATGTGAGCAAGGGCCTGAAGGAGGTCAGGGGCTGAGCCCATGGACACCTGGGAAGGGCGTCCAGGCAGAGGCAACTGCCTGTCTGAAGTCTGGCTGGGCTGTTGGAGCAACTGCAAAAGGGGCACTGGGCAGGGAGGGAGGGCACAGCCCAGGGCGGGAAACTGATATCAGTCAGAGAATCACCAACATAAATATGAAACTACACCCAGAGGAAGACCAGGAAGGATGACATGCCGGCAGGTACACCCGGTCAGGGGCGTCAAGGAGGGCTTCCTGGAGGAAGCAGCCGTCTGAGGGGAGTGTGGCATGATGAGCAAGTGGCCTAGAAAAGTGCATTCACTGAGGGGCCACTGAGGGGATGATCTTCCAGGCACCAGTCTGCTCCAGGGGACTAGGCCTCCTCGGACTCGCAAAGCAACGGCCCCCGTGTGGGCAGGGTTTTGCCAAACTGGGATAACTTCTCCTGGCAGCGGTTAGGGCTTGGGAGTTCGCTCTGCTGTTTTGCTCTAGGGTACCACACACAGAAAATGGTAGCGTGTGGTCCCTGGGGTCACAGGTGGACACTGCAGCTGAGCTTTGGGGGTGCTGAGCTGGCGGACCCGTCCCGCACCCCTACTCCCCTCTGTGCAGGCCAGTTGGCTCCAGCGCCCGCCCAAGCCTCTCCCACTCCCCGGCATTTCTCCCAGCAAACAGAACAAGCTTGGCACATGGCAGGGGATTAATAAGAATGTGTGGAGCCACGGAAGAGTATGGGATTCTGAGAAGTTGCCAGACTTGACCCCAGCATGTCTGTCGGGGTAGACAGCGGGCCCCGGGCACCAGCCAGGCTGGCTCTGCATCCTGGCCCCGGCCCTTCCAGGCTGTAGGCAACGGGGCCTGTCGCCGATACTCTCCCTGCCTCAGTTTCCTCGTGAGCAAACTGGGGACGAGGTCATTACGGGCCCTGCCTCCCAGGGCTGTTGTGAGGATGCGCTTAGGCAGCTTCCGAAGCCCGGCAACACGCTCTCGGCATTGTCACGACTGTGCCCGCTGTGTCTGCCCCCTCTGTCTCTCGGGATCGGGGTCGGGACGAGGGGCAGAAGCAGCGCACGTGGGGGAAGCCAGGGTGAGCCCACACCAGCAGCCTGGGAGCAAGGCGCCCTGAGAAACAGGACGGAGGCGGGGGCAGAAGTCAGCCAGGGGAGGAGGCGTGGGGGCCCTGCCCCCGTTCTGGGCCCTGGGTACCCCCTGCCCGGCCGGGATTGCCTGGTGCTAGCTGCTCCGCTCGCTGCTGGGGCAGGGCTGGGGAAACAGCTGTGCCCACACTGCCCCTCGCTCGGGCCAGCGCACAGGCCTGCCCCCCGCGGGGCTGGAGGTGGCGGGAGGGGGATGGAATGTTTTAACGGCGGGGATGGCCAGGGGAAGCTGGGGCTTGTTCACCCACACCTGGCATGCTGGAGTTACAGGGCCCCCTCGGAGCGCAAGTGAGGTAAGTGTAAGACAAATCAAAGGCGGCGTGCTTCCCCAGCAGGGGAGACAGCCATGGAGCTCATTACCCCAAGATGTGGTCTCGGCTGGAAACAGAAATAGCTTCACGAGAGGTTTAGATAAATCCATGGATGACAGCTCGTTCACGGGCTAGAAGGGGATTCCGGGGCTCTTGGGGCCCCTGGCCCCTGGGGGAGGCATCAGGGCGCAGCCTGGCCTCCTCGAGACCACCCCTCGGGGCCCTGTCGGTGGGCTGCTTCCGGCGGCAGTGCTGGTGTTCCTGCAGCCGAGCCAGCCGAGGCCCTGGCCCTTTCCTCAGCCCCCCTCCAATGCTCACCTTCCGCTGTGTGAAGACGCGGGCAACCCCAACTCTTGGAGAAAGCTTCCGGGCCCAGCTGTCCCCTCAGGGACCAGCAGAGGGAGACAGACACCATGTCCAGTCCCAGCTCCCAGAACACAGGCCAGACTGCTCGGCCTTGGGCAGGGCAAGCCAGCCCACCCCTCCACGCCTCCAGACCTACACACACGCACACGCGCATGCACACACACACATGCACGCACACACACACGCATGCACGCACACGTTGCAGCTGGGTACCCAGCGCTGCGCTAGGCACCCGAGGAGGGAAGGGCTGGGAAGCCCTCCTCCCTGGCCCCAGATGGGCTTACTGCAGTGGAGGGGGAAGGGGAAGAAACTTCAGGGAACTGGGGCAGGCCGGGAGGAGGCCACTAATTAAGAGCAGGCCGGCTCTGGAGCCATCTTGCCCTCTGCCCCACCAGGCCCCGAGACCCTGTAGGTCCACACGGCTCCTCGGGGCGGTCTGCACGTACAGGAGGCGCTTCAGAAGCTTGGGGGTGACTGGGCCGCCCCCAGCCTGAGTGGCGGCTCCTCCCAGCCCTGGTGCCAGGCCAGGTACGTGTTCCCCGCTGGGCCACTCGCAGTTTGCTCAGCCCCTCTCAAGTCTTGCTGGCATCTGGCTCCTCTGAGCCTCCATCCCCAGCACCGCAGCCCTGGGGGCCTTCCTGAGTCCTCGAGGCTGGCCTCTGTGGAGTACCTCTGCTCTGAGGAGGACCACGAGGTGGACCTCAGGAAGATGCTGGGGGGCCGAGGAGGGAGAGCCCCTCGCAGACCCAACCAGCTGATTCTCACCACTAGACGGCCGAAACCAGGCAGAGGGGGCCGCCCTGCTCTCTCCACCGGCTCCTCTCATCCCAGTTGCCTGCATCCGGGTCCCTTCCCCTCACCCCGCTCAGGCCAGTCATCTGGACATCAAGTCAAATCCCAGGGAGTCTGTTTATGGTGGGGGGTAGAGATGAGCAAAGGCCTAAGAGTTCTGCTTGCCTGTGGTGGAGGACAAACGGGGGCGGGGGCAGAATGAAAGACGGGGCGGTGCGGCTGTGTGGTGCGGCCGTGTGGCCGCGGGTGCCGGCAGGGGAGGCGGCGCTCCCGGGGGGACATCACCAGCACATGGGAGGCTCGGCCGTGGCAGAGAACAGTCAACACCGTGGAGCTGACTCGTGCTCCTCAGTTGGCCTGGACTCTCGGGAAGGCACCGAGACCACCGGCCCTGCCCGCTCCGGGGGTCAGGCCAGGGGACTTGCCTGAGGTCACACAGCGGGTAACCGCGGCAGCAGGTCACTTCCCAACAGCGCCCGCGGCAGGTGCGTGGGGTGGCCCCGGGAAGGCGCTGTCCGTGCTCTGGCCCCAGGCCCCAGCGGAGGAGCCCAGACAGTCTGGAGAAAGTGGTGAGCGGCCCAAGGAGGGAGGCCGGTGTGGAGGGCGGGCACAGGGCGGGAGGAGCCGGCAGTGACTCAGCAGGGCAGGATAAGGATCTTGCAGCCCAGGGAGAGGTAACCCCACTCCTCTGCCAGGGGAGACGGAGTCACGGAGCCTGCGGCATGGGTTGGCCAGGGCCATGGAACATCCTGAGAGCATGGCAGGGAGAGCTCCTGGCGGGCAAGCGCGGAGCTGAGCCCCTGGGGGTATCCCTTCTGGCCCTGCCCTCCTCACACCCCATCACCCAGACATCCTTGCAGACAGGGAAACGGGGCCCCGGGCTGGGCCGGGAGAAGTAGGCAGCGGGGCCAGGCTCCTCTCAGCTTCGCAGGGGAGCAGGGCGCGGGTGGGCGCGGTGTCCTCAGGAGGGCTGGGCTGGTCCAGGTGTGGGTGGGGGACGCGGGGCAGGGCAGGGCCATGGATGAGGTAGGAGGAGGCCCCGGGGTTTCCGCTGACATCACGGCCAGCTCAGGGTGAGCCAGGGCCGCTGGGTGCCTGCCCACTGAAGGGAAAGGGAAAGTGCACACCCGGCGGCCTCCCCCCCCCCCCCCCCCGGCCGCCTGCCCTCCGTGGCCCCTGCACATCCCCACAGGGGGAGAGGCTGATCCCCGGGCCTGGCAGGCCCTAGCAGCCCAGGCGGACTCAAGTCTGCCCAGCCGCCCCACTTGGCAGCCTGTGGTCAGGGCCCGGGAACCCAGGGAGTCCTGGCACGGGTGGCTCGTGGCTGCCTGACTCCCAGCGCGGCGCTCACCCACCATCCAAACTCCGGCCCGGAGTCAACAGTTGTAGCTGGGGGCGCCCTGAGCGGGCCCAGGGTGAAGGGCAGCTGCGACTGCGGTGCCTGCCCAGCCTCACACAGGGCCTGTCTGTGGTGGGGGTGGGTGGCAGGCAGGAGGGCCCAGCTCCCCTGCCCCGGGCACACGGGGACTCTCATGTGACACCAGCGGCCTTCCTTAGAGTCCTGAGGAAACTGGGGAGTTCGAAAGCTCAGAGCCAGGCGCTCGGCACGTCCTACTGTCTTGAGAGGCTCTCAGCACCTGGCCTCTCCCCATTTCGAGAGTCTCGGGCCCAGAGGTTGCCCCCGGATCTGCGCCCCACGGTGCAGTTGAAAGGTGCTGGAGGCAGGTGGGCCTGGGGCCCAGTTCTGGTTCAACCACTTGTTGGACCTTAGACAGGTGACTTCGCCTTACCAAGCCTCGGTTTCCTAAGGTATAAAATGGGGAACGAACAGCTCTTATCTCGTGGTGTTATTGTAAGAATGAAATGGAGCCGCTCATGCAGGGCCTCGGCGCGCCGCTGACGCCTGGGAGAGCACAGCGCGCTGAGGCCATGGTTCCGTGCGAAGGAGCGATGCGTCACGGCCCTGCCCTCCTGCCCGCACACAGGTCAGCCTCCAGCCTCGACCCGGGGCCCCTCGGGCGCCTGGCACGCAGCAGGCGCTCAGAGAACGCTGGGCGAATGAGTGAAGGAATTAGGGAAGGTTCCCCTCGGGCCTCTCCAACCCCAGGCCCCTGCCCAGCCATCAGGAGAGGCCCCTAATTCAGGCCCCCGGGACACCTGGGGGCCGGGACACCTTCCGTACCGGATTCTGCAGCTGCGTGGGACATGGTGCTTTTGGGCATCTGGAGAGCCTGCCCTAAGGATGCCAGTGATGAGGTGGGTGGGTGGGTGGGACCCTGGCCCGTCCCTGAGCCCACACTGACTCACCTCCACCCTCCTTGGAGGGTAGCTCAGTCATCACCTGGTGCCAGCCCTGCCCCCACCCAGCCACACCCTTGGGGCCTAACCGGATGGATGGTAAAGCAGAGAGCGGTGTCCTCCCCTGCCCGCGCGTGGTCCTCCCCCTCCTGGGGGAAGGGGACATGGCCTACTCTCTAGAAAGAAGAAGGGCCTCTCCCCAGGCCACCCTGGCTAACTGGGAGCCTGGTGTCCTCATCCCCAGTCTGGCCCCATCCAGTCGGCTTCCACTGGAAGCTCTACCGCACCCCCCCAGAGCTCCTTCTCTCACCATCCTCTCAGGTCAGATGAGGTAATGAGTGTCCCTTGTCGTGGGCTGACATCTTGAAGGCAGGAGGGAGTGCCCGTCAACCTCTCTGTCCTTCCCAGGGCCTAGCTCCCAGCAGGCCTCAGGAAATGCCTGCACCACACAATACGGGACAGATGGATCTAGAGCTCAAGGGGCAGGTACCCCTCTAACCTCTGCACTGCCCCCACCGCCATCCCAGACTGCTGGAGCTGGAAGAGGACCCCTTTCTGAGAGTTCCAGGGAAGCAGGGACTTTGCTGGGTCCCCAGCAGATCAGAGGTCAGTCACCTGTCCCAAGACACCCCAAGAAGCCCTGCAGGGCTGAACCTGCTCTGCCTCACCTTTCTCTGTCCCCCACCCCAACTCCAGCAGCCCACCCCCATTTGGGACTTGGCAGAATACAGACACAGTCTTTATTCCAGCCCCCACCCCAACCCAACTGGCAGCTCCTAGCCTGCTGCCTTTGCCCAGACATGGCAGAGGGGCACTGGCAGCTTGGAGATGGAGTTGATTTTCCCTTTGGCAGTGGGGCAGAGGGGGGAGGGGAGAGGCTTGGCCCCCACTGGGTGAGGGGAGAGGGCAGGGATGCAAGTCCAGACAAGAGGCAGAGGGAGAACATGATTACACGACTTTCCCAGCTCCTGGGGTCATGACATTATGGCTGGGGGCGTGGGGGGGGGCAGTCCTGGGTTCCCACTTTAGAGCTGCAGCCCTGGATCCCAGCAAATCTATGCTTTCTAGGCTCCCAGGTGAGCGTCTGCCGGGTGTGGGGGACACGGTGGGCTTCCCTCCGGCCCCTCCCTCCCTCCCCCAGCTGAGCTCTTTCCCTCGCCCACTCCCACCCATTTCTCCACCGCTCTGTGCTGCGTCTCCTCTTTCCTGCCCAGCCCTTCTCTTTCCCCCTCCTCTCCCCTCGGCCCCCACCCTCTTCCTCCGGCTCCCTCTCCCTCTTTCCCCTGGCCCCCTCCTCCTCCCTCGGTGGGGCTGCTTTCTCCCTGACTCAGCAAGGTGCTTTATAAGGTGCTGAGGGGGCTCCGCCAAATCCAAACCACATTGCCTGAGCAGGCTCTCCAGCAGGCGCCGGCTGGAGCGGGGAGCAACCAGGCCGCTCCCCCGGCCTCCCCTCCTGACTCCCTCCGGCTGAAGGGGTGGCTGCTAGGAGGCCTCCAGGCCGGCCTCAGTGCCAGTCACACTCTGGGCATCTGCCTTCTTGACCTTGGCATGGGCATCAAAAGGTCTAGGGCTCATCCGCCAAGAATGTCATTGAAACTCCAGTTCTGGCGGGGGTGGGGGGTGGGGGGGGCGTGGGGGTGGGGGTGGAGGGGCCCCGGCACTTTCCAGAAGGGCCTTCCGAGGCAGGTTTTCTCAGAACCGCCACTGATGGCCCAGAAAGTCCCCGGCCCCCAGCCCGGGCCAGCTCTCCTGCCCAGCTCTTTTCTCCTTGTTTAGGAAAGAAAGAAAGAAAGAAAGAAAAAGAAAGAAAGAGAAAAAAAACCAAACCCAACAACAAAGTCTGTCCCACTCCAGTGAGGTAATTGGAAACAAACTTCTCCCCCACCCCCTTGCCCCCCACCCCATCCTCACAGCACAGGGAAGGGGAGAGCTGCCCGGGACGGCGCTGGGCAGGACCAGGCCGCCCGCTCTGACCCGCAGGAGGGACGCTGGCAGGGTGCCCTCCTGTCTGTGCCGCCGAGGGGCAGCGGGGGTACAGACCAGCCCAAGTGCGGGGTCACCTTCCCCGGCTGGCCCAGCCCTTTGAGGCAACGCATCCACGGCAACAAAAGCAACTGATCACCAAGGGATGGGGTTGGGGGTCTGGTTCCAGGGCGCTGGGGCCCTGGAGCCCAAATGACTGTCCCCCAAGAGAACCACCCGGCGGGGCGGCCGCGCTCCGGGAGGTGTTTTCTTGGGTCTCCTGCACCGCAGTAGCCAGAGGAAAGGGAGACCCTCGGGGGGCTCTGGGCTTGGGGTCCTCCAGGAAGCCAGAACAGCAGCTCCCGCCCCGGGCCCTTGGGGAGGCCGCAGGGAGAGACACCCGGGCCCAGCGGCCCCCGCCCGGGAACACGGCCTCCCCCAACCCCAAAGGCAGGCGCAGCCACCACGCCTCTGTCGGGGCGCTTTCCACAAAGGGGTCGCGGCCCGTGGGTCGCCTCGAAGGGGACTCAGCGCTGGGCCGAGTCACCCCCAAGCCTCTGGTGTGGACGCTGGTCGGCGCCGGGCCGCGTGCGAATTAATGAATGGCCAGGCCCCCCGCCCCCGCCCCCGCCCCGCGGGTTAGAGCCGGGAACCCCGTGACCTCGGGGAAGCGGCCGGCCCGGGCCGCGGAGCCCTCGCCTCCCCGGCGGGCGCGGGCCCGGTTAGTCACCTGCCCGGGCCGCGGAGCCGGCCGGCGGGACAATGGGCAGGGGCGGCCGGCCAGACAAAGGGCAGCAGGAAAAACACCATCACCCGCCGGCCGGCGCTGGCACGCGGGGGGATGGATGTGTCACCGCGGCGCGGGGGGCCGGCGGCGAGGTGGGCGCGGGCGGGCGGGCGGGCGGGCGCGCGCGGGGGCCGCTCGCTCGCGGGGCGCCGCCGGCCGGTGCCCCCGCCCCGCCCCGGGCCCCGGGGGTGCCGCCGCGGCCCCGCCGCACCTCGCCCCCCCTCGGGGCCGGGGGAGGGAGCGAGCCCCGCCGCCTCCCTCCGCCGCCCCGCCTCCCCCACCTCGGGGAGGGCCGCTACAATTTGTGGTTACAGCTTTACACGTCAGAAAAAAAAAAGTTTGCAGAATGTCCCACACCGAAAAAAAAAATCCGAAACCGAGCGAAAAAAACCTGCGAGTGGGCCTGGCGGATGGGGTTATTCGAGCCTCGCCCGCCGCGGCTCGCGCTCCCGCTCCGCCGCCTCCGCGAGAGGAGCCGCCGGCGGCCCCATGGACCTCCGGGCAGGTAGGCGCCGGCCGCCCGCCCCGCCGCCCGCAGACCCGGCCCCGCGCGCCCCGGCGGCCCCGGCGGGCGGGGGCTCGGGCCGGGCGCCCGCGAGGGGCCGGCGGGACGCGGCGCGCCCGGAGGCGGCGGGGCCGGGCCGGGGAGCCGGGGAGCGGGGGAGCCGGGGGAGCCGGGGGCCGGGGGTGCCGGGGGGCCGGGGGTGCCGGGGGAGCCGGGGGGGCCGGGGGTGCAGGGGTGCGGGGGGAGCCGGGGAGCCGGGGGAGCCGGGGGTGCCGGGGGCCAGGGCCGCGCGCCGACCTGGGAGGCGCCACCTGGAGCCCCGCGAGGCGGCGTCCGACGCCCCCGGCGGGGAGAGCGGCGCGGGCCGGGCCGGGCCGGTCCGGGCCGGGCCGGGGAGGCGGGCGCGGCCGGGGGCGCCGGGCCGGCGGCGGGGAGAGGCCGACACCTCGGGCCGCGCCGCGCTCCCCCCGCGGCCCGCCGGGAGGGGCGGCGGGCGGAGGGCAGAGCCGCCGGGCCGGGCCGGGCCGGGCCGGGCCGGGCCGGGCCGCGGGTCTCGGGGCGCCGGGCCGCGCGGGCGGCAGGTAGGGGCGGCGGGCGGCGGCGGCGACCCCCGGCGCGGCCCGGGGCCTGGGAGTGATTAGCGCGGGGGGCGGGCGCCGCCCGGCCGGACCGAGCAGGAAAAAGTCCGTCACCGGCCGGGCAGCGGCGGGCGGGCGGGGAGTGGACGCGCGGGAAAGGGCAGCGGCCCGGCCGAGCCCCGAGCCCGGCGCCCCGGACCCCGCCCCCGCCGCCGGGCGGGGAGCCCCGGGCGGGAGCGGGCCGGGGGCGGGGCCGGGGCCGGGGCCGGGGCCACACAGCGGGAAGGCGCCGCCGCGGGAGGGCACCGGGCCGAGGTCAGCGCCGGGGGCGGGGGCCCGCGGCCGCCGCCGGCTTCTGGGGCCGAGCCCGGGGAGCCCGCGCCCGCGTCCCCGCGCTGCCGCCCTCCGCCCGCTGCGCCCCGGGAGCCCGCCCCGCCGGGCGGCCGCGGGAGGGGCGGCCGGGAGGGGAGGGGGCCGCGGGCCGGCTGGGGGCGCGGACACCACCTCTGGGGCGCTCCAGCCCGGGCCCTGCCCTCCCGACCTCCGCGGCCAGGGCCCCGGGGCCCCGTCCCCCCGCGCCCGCTCGCGGCCCTGGAACCGCGCGCTCCGCCAGCGCCGCCCGAGGTGGCAGCGCCGGGCAGCGGGGCGGGCAGCCCCCCGCGCGGGACCCTGTAATGGCTCCCGCGCCCCTCCCGCGCCGCCCGGCTCAGGCTCACACTGAGCGCGCCCGCCGCCAGCCTCCAGCGACACTTCACATTCCTCCGCACAATCCCACCTGCTTGTTCACACCCCGGCCCGCAGCCCCTCCCCTGCCGCGCTGCGCACCCTTTCAAGCTGCCCCCACGCTGGCCTGGCCGGCGGGGCTGTTTCCTGCACGAGGGCCCTGGCCTCGGCCCTCAGCCGGCGGCTGCCTGCGCCAGCCTGGGCCACCGCGCCGCCCGCCGCACACCGGGGCCTCTGCCTGCCACACCATCCAGAACCCGCTCCAGAAGACCAGCTCCTGTGCCCCTGCTGGCCTCAGGAGGCCGGGAGGCCGGCTTCTTGCCCGACCCTCAGCTGCTTCTCTCATGGAGATTGGAGGAGAAGGGCAGGGAGAGGGCAGCAGAGGGGATGCCCCCCCGGCCCGGTGGAGACCCTTAGCGCAGAGCAGCCCTCCAGCTCCGTCCGGGGATGGGCTGGGGCACAGCAGGGGCGCCTGACTTCTGGGCCCACATGTGCCCACTCACTAAGCCACTTCTCCAAGTCTGGGACACAGAGCGCCAAGGGGCTGGGAGGGCGAGAGAAGAGGGCCGAGTCTGTGGGCCTTTCCCTGGAAGGGCAGCCTGGGACCCGTCCCAAGGAGGGTTCCTATGGTCTCAATACCTGGATCTCACACCACAGTGGACACCGCACCCTGAAACCACTTCCATTCCCCCAGTTCCTCAACAGACTCTTGACGGGATGCAGGTCCTGGTATGGTCTGAAGGCAGGGCCTTGCCTTCTGGCGTTAGCACCTCTGAAGCTGCAAGCCTCCTGCTCTTCGGTCCTCAGCTTTGACCTCTGAGCCCCACCCATGGCAGCATCTCCCTGCTGGCTCGATTACCCAACCTGCCCAGCTCATCTGCACACCGGGCACCCCCTCCTGAGTGAGCTCAGCTGGGGGTACAAGCCTGGCCCTGAGGGGCAGCTGGCTAAAGCCACAGGGCTACGGGTGTGCCTGCCTGTGCAATGGGTCAGGGTGGCCCTGTGCCTGCGTGAGTGGAGGCTGTGTGTACACACACACACACACACGCACACACACACACACACACACACACACACACGGGTGTTCCTGAGGGGGCCTCGGTTCCCAGGGCCCAGGGATCTGGATGGAATTAGGGGCTGGCCCGGGTGGGGGCCAGGATGGGGTGGGGCGCAGCAGGAAACGTGAGCTGTGCTCATTAGCTCCTCGTGCTCAGCGGATTTATAAACACAGGGGAAGACGGGATGTAAACAATCAGTGGGCAGCAGCCAGAGGCAGAGCTGGGCTGGGGGCCGGGCTGGGGGCCGGGGAGGGGAACAGAGCAGAGCAGGAGCAGCCCCCTGGGCCGGTCCACCTGCACACCAGGGCCTGGAGGAGGCTGGAGGCTGTGTGGGGCTCAGATGCCCACCACACACTCCGTCCTAGGGAGCTGCTGGGAGGTTCCAGCGCTTCCCACTGAGCCACAGGTGTCCTGCCCCCCACCACTTCCAGTTTTGCTGAGAGGGGGATCCTGGCCCAGAGTGGCGGCTCTCCTACCGGAGGACAGTGCCTGTCCCCTGGCCTCCTCTTCCTCCTCTCCATGCCTCCCTCTGGATCTCTCAGACTCCGTTCCTCTTTCTGGTTCTACTCATGGGTGGGTCAGTGGGCGCTTCTGCTCTCCCCCTACACCCCCCCAGCCTGCAGCGACACAGTTACCTCAGAACTGAAATATTCCTGGGAACACCGGCCTGGTCTGGTTAATTTCACGAGCCGTTTTTCTGCCCAGATGACTTAGCTCTTGTTTATCCAAAGGCTTCTCCCCCTGCAGTCCCTGTGCAGGGAGCCAGTCTTCCCCAGGGATATCCCAGAGGGTCCAGAGGCCAGGGAAAACCTCACCCCACCCCCACCCTGCCACGCACAGGCAGGCAGAGCCCAGTTCCAGAATCTAGGGAAGCAGGGGTGGGGGAAAGGCCAGCCCAGCTGCAGCCAGGACCCTGGGCCTTGCCATGAGCTGCGAGCCAGGCCAAGCTTCATTCTGAAAGCTGCCTCGAGGCTGGAAGGGCTGCTGCCCCTCGGCCTCCAGCCTCCCCAACTCACCCTGCGTGGTGCCCATAGGGCCCTGGCGGTGACTCGGCCGGATATCCAGGCTGAGGGTGGCCTAGGCCCATGCAGAGAAGGGCCTGGAGTTGCCTTGGGAATGTGACGAATAAGGAAGGAGACGCGAGTCACCGAGAGCTCCGGGTGGAAAGGAAGTGGGAAGAAAGGGGGTGCAGGAGAGAAAATGCAGGGGCTGATGGGGAATGGGAGGAGGGCTGCCTGCCTCCCCAGAGTGGCAGCGTGCCTGCTCCTTCTCTCTTCCCTGAACACACTCCCTCAAACCAGGAGACGTCTTTTCACTCGAGAAGGCTGAGACCAGTGACCCTCCCATGTCCCCCACTCGCCAGTGAGGTCAGCCGGCCAAGCTGACCAGCAGTCAAAAGTGACCAGTCGGGCCCCTGTGCAAGCCCTACCTGATCCCCACTCCTGGTCAGGGGGTCAGGGACATTTTCACAAGTTAATCCTAAACGCCTCCCCATGGGAAACCCTCTCTGAAGCCCTGACCCAGGGTTGTGATGGACACCAAGCCTGCCCTCACCTCAGGTCTTCACTGCCAAACCTCCCCTCTAGTGCACTCACAGGCGAACCCCACGGCCGACTTATTTCTAATGATCAAAGCGAAATGTCACTGCGGAAAATCTGAAAATATAAAATACAAACCACTTGCCCTCTCACACCTACCGAGTTCAAAACCCAGACTGGCCGCGCCCTCAGTGACACACCATGCATCACGCGCCTGACAGCTCCGTCCGCAAATTCGCCAGCCTGAGCCCCAGCCAGGCCCCGCCTGCCCACTCCTGACCACGGCCCCGGCCGCGGCCAGCCAGCCAGTCCCGACTCTGCACCAACCTGGAGCTTTCGAGTAACAGTCTTTTAGCTCACTGACGATCAGTCCTCACCCGACTCGAGCCCTGATTGACTTGACTGGTCTCAGTGCCCACTGGATCCTGGCCTAGTCCTCTTGACCTTGGCCCTCACCGAAAGTGGGGACGATCATGTTTCCCAGGGGCCTGTGTCCAACCTCACAGCACTGAGCCCTGGCCCCAGGCAGCCCGGGATGCCCAAACTGTTCAGTGTCAAAAGGTGACAATCTCAACACATTAAACACCCCCCCAACCCCAAAAGCTAATCAAAAGACCTCATCCTGGTCAAATTCATCCAACACCATAGACGAACGAGGCAGACTTCCACCCTGTGGCCAATCCCTGAGTGTGAAGCGAAATCTCCTTCCATCTAACCCCTTCCTGCGTCCCCACACCCAGGGGTGATACCCACCGCGACTCCAAGCACCGCTCCTGCCTCCTTTAGCCTGACCTCGGGGGTCTGCCCCTCTACCTTGCTTCTGCCCTGTCGGGCACCTTGCCTCAGTGGCTCCTCTCAGACTCTGGGGCGGCCTCTCTCACCACCCCACCAGCTCTGGCACTGCTGCTCCTCACCCCTTGGCGCCCCCGCCCCCCCCCCCAGGCTGCAGTGGGACTGGAAGGCGGGGTGAGGAGTCTGAGGTCGGACTGGAACTGTGGGATATGGGCTTGCAGTCCCCAGGCCTGCCCCCTCCCCGCCCCGCACCCTGTGCCGGTACACACGCTGCAACCCTCTTAGGGGGCGCACGCTCACATGTGTTCCGGTAGCAACTGCAGACACTCACGCAGGCCGGGCCCGTGCCTCTCTCCTCGGCCCCCGCCTCCCATCTGGTGTCCTCCGCCAGCCCAAGGTGGGGACAGGCACCTAAGGGGCAACCAGCCGCTTCCTCAGACCAGGCGGGCCCGCCCTCACCCTCTCGCCCGTCCTGCCCACAGGGGACTCGTGGGGGATGCTAGCTTGTCTGTGCACCGTGCTCTGGCACCTCCCTGCAGTGCCAGCCCTCAACCGCACAGGGGACCCGGGGCCTGGCCCCTCCATCCAGAAAACCTATGACCTCACCCGCTACCTGGAGCACCAGCTCCGCAGCTTGGCTGGGACCTACGTGAGTATCCGGGGCAGCTCGGGGCTGGGAGCGGGTGGAGCGCCAGAGGAGCTGGGGGCGAGGGACTCGAGGGTGGAGAAGTCCCGGTGAATGGCCGGGTGATAAGGAGGGGCGCTTTGGCCCCAAGCGGTCTCGGAGTCTAGCCTACCTCCTGCCCTTCCCTCTTAGGTACTCCCCTGCTCCCCGTGCCTGGCCCCAGGACTAGGCATGTGGGCAGGCCTCGCACCCGCCTTGGCCCGCTGCCCCATTGGCTGCCGGCCCAGCCGCCCGCCTCCCCCCGGGGGCCGGGGAAGTCTCCTCTGTTTACACCGTGTTGTGGTGTCTCTTGCCCGGGTGGGGCTGGGTGGGGTGGTGGGGCCCCACCTCCCGTGCCTGTGTTCCAGCTCTCCTCTGCCCCAGACCTGGGGCCCTGCAGCTCCGGACCCACGGGCCTCCCTTCCGTCTGTCTCGCCCGTCCTGGCTGGGCCTCCTAGGGGGGACTTGAGGGAAGGGGGCTGCAGGGAACCCAGGCCAGTCGTGATGGGGGGGCCGGGGTGTGGACGGAAGTTGTGCCGTAAGGACTTGGGGGCAGTCCAGAGGTGTCCAGGGAGCCCAGGAGAGAAGGAAGGAGGGTCGGAGTTGCCGAGGACCGTGGGGAACCGGCCCCCTCTTCCCGTGTTCCTCTTCCACATCCCAGACCCTACTCTGGAGCCAGGGAACGAAAGGGGAGGAGGGTGGCGGGGGAGCTGGCTCCAGCCCCAGGATACACCGAGGAAATTAGTTTGTCTCTGTGCTTGTCAGCGTGTGAACCTCCCCCTGGGCCCTGGCCTATCCCAGGCCTCGCCCCTCTCCTCCCTGTTTCTCCAGGCTGCGCTGTCTCCCTCAGCCCTTTCCCTGGGCCCCAGGCCTCTCCCCCGAGGGTTGGCAAGGCTCTGTCCTCTTCCCCAGCCTGTCTTCCAGACCCTTCCTCTAGCCCCGCTCAGGAGACTGCCTCAGTCTCTTCCTGCGACTGTGAACCCCTCCAGGGGCAGTCGGTGAGCACAGCCACCAGGGTGGGACGGGGCCTGTGAAAGAGGCAAGTGGACCCCGAGGCCCGCAGGCCTCCGGGCCTCAACACCCGAGTCTTTGCTCACTCGGGTCTCCCCTCCTGAAGGCCTGGACTTGACTGCTGCCCCTCTAGTTCCTGACCCTCTTCCTCCTGGCTTTTCCTGCCAAAGTTCTCGAAGGAGTGGTCTACACCCTCTGTCTCCACTTCCTCTCCACCCACTCACTCCTTAACCCCCTGCGATCTGGCTTCCAGGCCACTGCATCGGTTCTCTCCGAGGCCGCCAGGCACCTCCTGCTGCCGAGCCCGAGTCCTCTCTGAGGCTGTTCCTCTCTGTTTTGCAGCCTCGCTGTCGAGCACTGCTGCCTCCTTGGCTCCTCTCCTTGGCTCTGCACTCTCCTGGTCCACTTCTGCTCTGCAGCCTGGCCGCCTGGCTCCTCACGCTCCTCTTCCTCTCTGCCCCGCCCCGTGGGCGCCCTCCCAAGATCCGCACCTGTCAGCTCGTCCTTCCTGGTACCTCCTGTGGGTCTTCTCTTTCTGCGCCTCTCCATGGGCGAGCTCACCGCCCCCATTACGTCAGCGGTCGCCTCCACGCAAATGACATCCTCGGAGAACTGTCGGGAAGGCCGGGCCCAGAGAAGCCTGTAGCTTGGAGATGGGGCCGGTGTCGGGGGACATGCAGTGGAAGCTCGGGCACAGGTGTCTCCGGGGCCCAGCCAGCTGCTCTGCCCTTCTCCTCCCATCACCCTCTCCTTTTCACAGCTGAACTACCTGGGCCCTCCCTTCAACGAGCCTGACTTCAACCCACCTCGGCTGGGAGCGGAGACGCTGCCCAGGGCCACGGTCAACTTGGATGTGTGGCGAAGCCTCAACGACAAACTGCGCCTGACCCAGAACTACGAGGCCTACAGTCACCTTCTCTGTTACCTGCGTGGCCTCAACCGCCAGGCGGCCACGGCCGAGCTGCGCCGCAGCCTGGGCCACTTCTGCACCAGCCTCCAGGGCCTGCTGGGCAGCATCGCGGGCGTCATGGCAGCTCTGGGCTACCCGCTGCCCCAGCCCCAGCCTGGGACTGAGCCCACCTGGGCCCCCGGCCCTGCCCACAGCGACTTCCTCCAGAAGATGGACGACTTCTGGCTGCTGAAGGAACTGCAGACCTGGCTGTGGCGCTCGGCCAAGGACTTCAACCGGCTCAAGAAGAAGATGCAGCCTCCAGCAGCTGCGGTCACCCTGCGGCTGGAGGCCCATGGCTTCTGATCCCCGACCTTTGCCACCCCCCCTGCTCCCACACTGGGAGGGGGAATGGAGTGCCAACTCCTGTTGAGCCAGGACACAGAACCAGTGACCCGCCGGTCTCCTGAGGACTTGGATGAGGCCCGATGCCATGGGGCGGCCCTCCCCGCTCCCCGAAGCCCTGCAGGTCTGGGGAAGAGGGGCCATTTCCATGGGAAGTAACATCCCAGGGAGCCTCCTGTGTCCCAGGCCCACCCCGGCCCTCGAGTGGCAATTCCTGGAGGACTGCCGCAGCGCATGAGTCTTGCTGGGGTGGAGCCCTCTGGCTGCCCTGCTCCTGGGTGGGAGTCACCCCTTGCCCCCAAAATAACCTGTCCTGTTTAGGAAACAAACACGGTGGCGAGTCCCAGCAGGAAGAGCCTCCCACCAGGGTCACCGATGGGAGAGATGGGGTCTGCAGGGGCTTAGAAAGCAGAAGAGACCACCCTAAAAGCAGAGGGCCAGGGCCAGCGCACCCGGCAGCCACCGAGCCCGCTGGTGGCACAGGGGGCAGCCAAAGGGCTCTCGCCCGCCTCGCAGTGTCTTGCCGGCATCACGGTGCCTCCTCGCCGCCCCATTCCCAGGTGTCTGTGGGTTGCCTAGGCTGGGGGGGCAACTGGAGCCACAGGATTTCCTGAAAGTTTACATTGCAGTAGCATTTCGGGGGGTGGGGGCAGCTCCCCCAGGCCCTGCTCCCCAGCCCCACCACTCATGACTCTAAGTTTGTTGTATTAATATTTATTTATTTGGAGATGTTATTTATTAGATGATATTTATTGCAGAATTTCTATTCTTGTATTAACAAATAAAATGCTTGCCCCAGATCGCCATCTCCTTGTTGGCCAGGCCCCGCCCAGCCCCCTCGTTCTCCCTGCCTTGCCCTCCCCTGGTGCCCGTGGCCGGCGGTGGAGAGCGGGGGGCTCCAGGGGCCTCTCAGAAAAGGCAAAAGCTTGGGGAAGAGGCTTCCCTGCTCATCCACCAGGAAGACGTGCCCACAGCAGAGGCCTGCATCGGCTCTGCCCCGGTGCCGCTCGCCCTCAGCCCTCCCAACACCTCCCTGTCCTCAGCCGGCTTCCTTCCCCGGCCTTTACTCACCTCTCCGGTCTACCTCACCTCTCTAGATTGCTTCCCGGGCTGTACGGGTCTCCCCAAAAGCTCACCAAGTGCCCTCAGCGCTGGGCAGGCAGCTCACAGCTTCCCCAGGGCCCCCACCTGTCCACTCGCCGAGCGCCCACCCCCTCCCCCGCCCGCGGGACCCGCCCCTTCTCAACTCCCAGGGAGAGAGATGGCTGCCGCCAGGGACGGGCCTCCGGCTGAGGCGCCCTCCGCTCCTTTCTCTACCACGAGAGGCCGTGGACTGAGGGAGGAGACGAGCAACCACCGATGGCAACACCCCCCCACCCCCCGCACACACACACAGATGCGACCAGGAGGAGGCCCAAGCTCAGGTCTACCTGCTGGTGACCTGGGAGCCGCTGGTCCAAGCCCTCTCCGCTCCAGGCTCCCCAGCTGCAAAGTGGGGACAATTTAATCCTCTCCTGGGCTTGCTGGCGAGGATGACTAAACCGGGCTCGGCGGTGAGGAGTAGTCCCAGCCTCCTGGACAGGCCAGCCGGCTCGCGTGCGCGCGGCGAGGAGTCGCTGGGTAAAAGGACAGGCTAGCTGTTCGCACGTTACATGGCTAGTTTTCCGTGGGGCTGCTGGAGACGGCGCCTCAGCGAGGAAGTAACAGATGGCAGTAAAGGCCTGGTGACCAGCCCACGGTGGCACTGACTGGTGCCAGAAAGCCCAAACACGTCCCCAGCCCAACCTGACTCTTGCCGCATGCAGCCCGCCATGTGTGGGGGGAGAAGACCGGCCTGTCTGAGTGATGAGGGCGGGGGCGCGCAGGTGGGCCCTGGCTGGGAGGTGCAGTGTGGAGTGCCGCAAAGGGGGAGGCGGGCGGAGGCACGAGCTGAGTCTCTGGGCCCGGGTAGAGGCCCATGCCTGCCCCGAGGGGCTGAGAGGTGTTAGTCCAGGCGTGGCCAGGGCCACCTGCAGGCTGCCACCCACCTGACGGGAGGAGAGACCACTGGCCGTCTCCATGAGGGGGGGCGGAACACGAGCCGCTGCCTGTCCTGTGCTCAGCACCAACCGAAGGTGAGGCGGATACAGGGACAGGAAGGCCGCCACGGCGCTACTCCGTGAGCTTCCTGGGGCAGACGCCGAGTCTCCCTCGCCTCTGTCCCAGCCCCAGTTCGACTCCAGCCCAGAGAATAGAGGTATTGAATAAATGACCCAGAAGACTGGGATCCCTGCCCCCACCCCCAATTCTACAAGGCCAGGTAGAACCCAACCAAGTGCAGAAGGACCGCGGCAGAGGAGGAAGGCAGCCAGGATGAGTGGCCCTGGGGCCTAAGGCCCGGGCGCCTTCCGGGGTCTTGTACCCCGGCGCTTCTGTGGAAGGGCATGAGGAGGGGTCTGCTGCGTCGTGGGAGGACGGGCCAGTTACAGTGTGTCTTCCTCTCAGCGGGTAGCATCTTGAGGGCAGGCGCCACCACTCCCTCATGTTTGCACCCCTACAGCACCTCAGCACACGCTGGGCCCAGACTCCAGTGCTCGGTGGTTCCCTTGAAAGTGATTCAAAGAACGTCAAGAGGAGTGTACCAGAGTCACGGGGAGACTGTTAAGAAGGCAGCTGATCAACAGGGTGCCCGGTAGAACTGAGAGAAAGAAACGGGGAGCACCTGCTGGCCTCGGTGGTCAGGGAGGTGAACAGTTGAGAGGCAGACACCAGACGGGGAGGTTAATGGCTCAGCAGAGCGGAGGGTGAATGGGTTACCCAGAGTGGACGGCAGCCCGAGGGGTCAGCTAGAGGGAGTAGTGGCCCCACCGAGGGGAGCTTCGTTTGCCTGGTTGGTTTGCTGCTGTGGGGTTTAAACAGAAGAGGCCTAAACTTGTCATTGCTGGCTGAGGGGGTGGCGCAGGACAGGAACGGAGAGACCGGGGGTGGAATTGGGACAAACAAGGAGCCAAAGGGTGCTGGCAGCCCCTGGACCCAGGGGACATCAGCAAACACTGGGTGCCAGGAAACACCCGCCTGTCCAGGCTCTCCTGACGAGTCTCTGTCCGAACTGCGCTGCCTGGGTCGTGGTGTCCTCGGCAGCCAGAGGACAGGGCAGAGTGGAGAGGGGGCCCTTCCGAGGCGGGGGGCAGCAAGGCAGGACGACGGCCGGTCACGGTGCCACAGGCTCCAGAGGACCAGACTGTGCAGCAGCGGGGACTGGGGGTGACTGGGAGAGGTGGGGAGCTGGAGTTCACTCCCACTAAGGACACAGAGGATACATTCTGAGGAGGAAGGTGGGGTAGGTGGTGACAGGGGAGAGCAGTCACAGAGGCATTTCAGAGCGAGTTCTTGAACTCTCCCCCGAGGAGCTCCCCACTGATGGCTGGGTCTTGCCGCTGTGGCCTGTGGGGCAGGGAGCCCTGCCAATGAGGGGTCGGCAGTCGTCTCTGTGAGTCTGTCATGGGTTCTCCACCCATAGCTGCTTCAGGAGAGCTCTGAGTTTGGGGTGGTTGCCTCAGGCTTCCCGCCTTCGTTATGGTCTCAGTCAGGGGCTCAGGTGTCAGAGGTCAACTTGAGAACCTGGAACACCTGGGTCCTGCAGAGCCGTGAGGGGGAGGGGGGCGGCGGTCATTCTAGCCCCTTGCTGTTACCAGGAAGGCAAGAGGCACCTCAGGAGAGAGGAGCGGGTCAGGCTGTCACCAGCTAGGGAGCCTGGAGAGCGCCTGGGAGAGAAGAGCTGACTCCCGGGAGGCAACTTGGGGGGCGGGGAGTAGGTCTTGAGGAGGCTGTGGTGGGGGTGGCAGAGGCTAGTCATGTCTTGCCACCTCTCTGCAAAGACTAAATGAATATCCAGGACTTAGGGGCCCTCTTAGCACGTGGAGAGACTCATTCACTCATCACACACACACACACACACACACACACACACACAAGCACGCATACACACACACTCCATTCAGCACCCCCACCAGAGGGGAAGGGTCCAGGGCCTCCCTTCCACGATAACCTAGAGGGCAAGGGCCAGCGTGCCAGGCCTGGCAGCACACTCTGGGGGAGGCTCCATTTCAGCTCCCCCTTCTTCACTGGCGCCACAACTGTCCCTGCCTTTGTCCCTTCAACTGCGGAGCTCCCTGACTCAGCCTGGTTCCCCAATTTCCCAGCAGTGGACAAAGCCCTTGTCAGTGGGTGCGTGGGGGTAGCGAGGGGGTAACGGTGGCTTTAGAACCAGAGCCTGAGCTCTTTCCTCCTCTCAGCCTTCAGGGTGCCTCACCCAGCCAGTCCAGAGGTCATGCTAGGCCCTTCCCCGACTTGCCCCCATCTCCCAGGTCTGGCTGAGGGTGGAAAGGAACCAGGGCCTCCTCCCAGCCGGACAAAGTCTGACACCTGGTGGCCAAGGTCAGAATGGCGCGTCTCAGCTTCCCGGAGCCAGGATGGTCAAGGTGAACCCGGAGGCCGTGGCAGGAGGGTGGGACTGGGCAGAAGCCACATCCAGTGACAGGCGATCCAGACCCAGGGGAACCTCGCCTTCCACCAGGCTCCTGCCCCTTAAGCCCACTAAGCACGAGACCCTGGAGTTGGGGGAGATGGGGTGTCTGGGAGGGTCGTGAGGGACTAGGAGGAGGTGCCTGAAAGAATTTTGGCCCACAGGGTGAGAATGGGGCCCAGGGTGTGTGAGTAGGTGGGGGCTGGGGTGTGAGTCTGGCTGCCCAGAATCTCCAGCTCAGGGTGGGTGGCAGGGCCTGAGGGATGAGGAGGGGGGTGTGGGGGAGAGGGAAGGAGAGCGGGCTACGCCCCACAGCCCGCTGGGGCCCAGGCAGCTGCTTCCCTCCCTCTACCTGCCCCCACCTTCCGAGCTCAAGCTGGTTCTCCCCACAAGCCCCATCGTGAGCTGGGGGAGGGGAATGGGCTCTTAGGGAGCATGCGCAGAGCTGAGGCCCCCCCATCCTGCCACTTTGTCTGAGCTAAGCCAGGCCTAATCCCCCTTCCCCTTAGAGCCGTTGGTGGTGGGCCTCTGCTCTCAGGAAGGTGCTGGGCTCCTGTCCCAGTTCTTTTTTCTTGGTTCTGACAATAATTTGGTCTTGGCCATGAAGTGAAGGCCTGAGTGTCACCAGGTCAAGGCGTAAAGGCCACTCCTGCTAGTTCCATCACCAGCCTCTTAGGATCAGGCTAACTCGGGAACCCGGGTCTCAGGAAATAGCCTGAAGGAGAGAAAACTTAGGCCCAACTCAGAGTTCAGTGTGCGGCCTGAACTGGGCTGGACCCAGGGACAGTAGTTGGGGGGACAGGGCAGGAGGCTGCCTGAGCGGGAACAAAATTTCAGGAAGGAAGGTGAGAGGGGCCAGACAGGGTTGGGGGAGCAAAAAAGGAAAAGACCGGAGGACAGGGGGACCAAAGACCAGGCAGGTACTCAGGAGACAGGAACGGGTCCCGAACCCCTGGGGCCCAAGGAGGAGGTCAAGGCTGCCTGGGGAGAGTACCCTCAATTCCAGACCAGGGATCCAGTCCCGGCACTGGAGCTGCCACCCTGACTCTCTTCCTTGGGGCTGGGGCGGCTTAAGGCCACAGAGACATTTCCCAGGTTGGGTGGGAGAGGCTAGCAGGGCTTGGGCCAGCCAGAGCTGGGGTGGCTGGCAGGGGCGGCCCAGACAGTGCCCACAGAGCAAGCCAGAGTGTCAGAGGAAAGGAAGGACTAGGCCCGGTGGCAGCAGGAGCTGCTGTGGCTGCCCGGCGGCACACCCCATTTCACGCTCCCTGGGCGGTGGCAGGGCCCCACGGCTATCAGCTTTCAGGGGTGGGAGGAACCAGGAATGAGGAGGGGTCTGCCCCACCCATGGCTCCCTACTCCCTCAGGCTTTGTGGGCCCAGTTGCTGGTGGCCACACACCTCCGGAACACCCAAGAGGAGGGGTGGTCGGCCCCGCAGAGCCTGGACACCATCCCCTTCCCCAGAGTGCCTGGGGTCTGCCAGGCACTGGTGGAGAGAGCCTTCCTGCGTCCCTCCCCACCACAGCAGACCCCCCCCTTCACCCGCGCCCCCCAACCATGGTAGCGGACTCTCCAGGGCTTTCTCCCCTTCAGGGACGCCTCCTAACTCTGTGCCCCAGACCCCTGAGCCGTGGGAGAGGCAGAAGGCAGAGGCCTCTGAGCAGGCCCTCGCGCCCTGGAAGGAAGACTAGCAGGCTTCAGGAGAGGGCGATTCTCTGGGCCTGTCCTGCCTCTGATTCCCAGACTCCCACTGGCCAGTACTTTCCCCTGCTGCCAGGAAGTTGGTGCGGGAGGGGGGAGTAGGGGTGAGTCAGCGATGACCGGAGCCCAGGGACAAAGGTCATGGGTGGAGAATTGAGAGACACTGTTTACAATAGCCTGCCTCCTCCAGGAGGTCTTCCAGGGCTGAGCCGGTCCTGTGGTCCTGCCCATCTGGGGCCCACCCCCGCCCCCTCTCCTGTTTGTTAGGACTTTATCCTCTTGCTGACAACTTGTCCCCGTCTGCCCCATGAGCTCTTGGGGGGCACGGAGGGGCCCCGCAGTGTGTTGTGACCGGCACCTGATGAACTGCAGAATGCTTCACCACCATCGCAGTCCAGTGCCCCCGCGGACGGTGCTCGGGAGGGCCTGGGCAGCCGTAAGGCCACGCCAGCGTCAGGGTCACTTTCTGCACGTACTTGCACAGGGGAGAGAGGCCGACTCTACCCGAAGAGCAGGAGTCCACGCACACGCTGGCCTCCCGCGCAGGAGGGAACCTTCCTGACCAGTAGGATGGGCAGGCGCGGGCTGCGAGACCCAGGGAGCCCACAAGGCAAATGCCCACCGAAGCGCGGGCAGTGTTTGGGGGGCAGGCTCAGAGGAGCTTTGGGAACCTCCAGACAGGTCTCCTGGGTCGCTCCCCGGAAAGGGGGATGGATTAGCCCAGCCGGCTCCGGACCTCCAGACCTGCCCCCACAAGGCTCGCGGGCCAAGGGGGGGGGTGGGGGGTTAGGGGGGAGGCTCCAGCTGGACTCTGGGGAGCCACTAACCGGCCACGGGGATTAGTGAGGCTGAAAGAACATTTGCCTAGGCAGGGAAAACGGGAAGTGAGAGGCCGAGGCGAAGCGTCTCCGAGTCCCCAGAGACCCGCCGCAGACCAATGAAGGGCAGCCGGAGGTGGTGCCGCCGGGGCGTCCCGACAGGTCCCCGCCCGGCCTCGCCCCCTCTTCCCCTCGCCCCCAGAGCACAGCTGCGCCGCGGCCCCGCCCCCCCGGCCGCGCCGCCCGCCATTGGCTGGGGCCAGGCCCCGCCCCGCAGAGGCGGCCTGCCATTGGCTGGGCCTCGCGCCGGCGAGCCGGCGGGGGTGGGGGGCGTTGGCGGCCTGGAGGCCGCGCGCTTCCCCCGGCCCGTCTGGTCAGCGCGTCGGCCCGTCGCTGGCCCCGCGCGCTCGCTGGCCCCAGCCCTCGCCCGCGCTCAGCAGCTGTCTCCCGTGCCCACTGGCCCGTCTCCTGTCCCGCGTCGCCTCCTTCGCCTGCCTGGGTGGCCGCCATGGGCCGGAAGCGGCTCATCACTGACTCCTACCCTGTAGTGAAGAGGAGGGAGGACCCCGCCGGGCGCAGCAAGGGGGAGCTGGCGCCGGAGCTAGGTCTCGAGGGGGGTGCGGGAGCCGTGGCCGCCGAGGGCCATGAGAGGGCATGGGCGGAGGTGGGCCGCACCAGGGGAAGTGAGGCCTGGCTCTGCTTCCTGGCAGGGCGGGCAGAGGGCCGGGCCCGGGGACAGCTGTGAGGCAGGCGGGGCAGGGGACCGGCCCGCGGGGCCCAGGCCCGGGCAGGCCTGAGGAGCTGCGTGTCATTGCAGGGGAAGAGCCCCAGCCCCTGAGCGTGGATGTGGACCAGACGGAGCTGGAGCTGCTGAGGCAGTTCGACCTGGCCGGGCAGTACGGCCCCTGCACAGGTGAGAGGCCCCGCCGCCGGGGCAGACCCGGAGCCCGCCCTGTCATCTTCTTGAAGCAAGCCAAGCGCCTGCCTGCCCCTCGGGCACTGTCTCCTGAGACCGAGGGGCGTGGAGGTTCCAAGACACCCCACCACACACATTCTCTGCTTGGGACTCTCCCCTGCCCCTCCACGAAGCCGCAGAGTCTTCTTCTCACCCTGGCAGGGATCACGCGGCTGCAACGCTGGCATCGGGCACAGCAGATGGGCTTGGGGCCTCCCCTGGAGGTGCATCAGCTGCTGCAGACCCACCTCGGAGACCCCCGCTACCAGCACAGGTCAGAGACAGCTGGGAGGCGCTCAGGGGCACCTCCTGGCCTGGGAGAGGGCTTCTCTGACCTCAGGGAGAAATGGCTGCAGGCTGAGCAGGCAGGAAAGTTCCATCCTCTGGCTCCAAGGCAGAGGGTCGCTTTAATATTTGCATCTCTCTGAGCTGAGGTGAGAGGAGGGTGTACCCAGGCCCAAGGGACTATTTACTTAGTAACAAGGGGGTGCCAGGGACTAGAGGCCACGACCAAGAGCTGCAGCTGATGAAATCACATCAAGGGACTTGACTTCCGCTTTGGTTTCTCCCACCTGCCCTGCCACAGCCTCTGGCACCTCTATCCCCTTTGAGGCACCACCGAAGACCTGCCCGCCTCCTGAGATCCTCAGCAGAAGCAAGAGGTGGATGCTGCCCCTCGGCTCAGCTCTGCTATGGAGCACATTCGGCGGGACGGTCTCAGAGGGAGGGGAAAAGGCTGAACCTGGAGGCTGCAAGACTCAACAGCGCTCCCCCGGGGCGCTGCAAGAGCCTTCCCAGCTGAAGCCCGCTCCTCCCAGACGGAGGGTGGTCTCTGAGGACAAGGGCGTGGCCCCAGTGCCCACCGTGCAGCCCCTGGCTCCAGGGATGGTGTGGCAGATTAGGATGGCCGTTGGCAGAGCCACACTGGACAGACGATCTAAGGGGCCAAGACGCACCTCCCCCCCTCCCCCCCACAGCTGGGAGTCTGAGGGCAGAACTAGCTGAACTCAGGGTAAGGGGTTCACACTGCTTATCAATAAAGAACAAGGAGCCTGGAAGCTTGCTCTCCAGTCCTTAACGTGGCCCTGATTTGGCTGGTAGCACCTGCCAGCTGACAAGTGGGAGAGCCTCACCCTGCCTCCTCTTGCCCCCTTTACCCGGCAAGGTACCCGGAGGCCAGCAGCAGCCTCCTCACCTTATGTCTATCTGAAGGGAAGAAAAAGCTAAGAGACCACAGTCCTCACAGGAGCAGGGCGGCCTCTGGCGCCCCCTGGTGGTGCACAGGGAACTTGCTCTTTAATTTCGTTCCTGGGCAGCCAGGGAAAAACACACCTGACCTGCAGCCTCCTGCCCACGGTGCCCATCTCACGAAAATAGGTCCTTTGTTGAAAGTAGGTCCAGGGGACCCATGGTGTATAAAGTCAGACAGACCTACCCATTCCCAGCAAGCACCTCTGCTCCCCACGTTGGGGGCCACCTGTATCCAAAATAGAAAGGGAAGGTCTTAACTGCAGAAACTCCTTCAAGATGGCCACCCTCTGTGGGGCGTGGACACACACACACACACACACACACACACACACAGAGTATGTGTTGAGAAGGGTGGGGTGGTCTCCTTATGCAGCAGCCAGTGCATTCATCCGGGGGCAGAGGAAGGCGGCTCCATGAACTCCCTGGCCTAAGCACCACTGATCCTATCAGCCCCCACTTTGTTGAGTACTGACCAGGCCTCAAGTATGTCAGATGTGTTCCCCCAATGTCCTAATGAGCCATCAGGCAGATTTTACTGACAGGGACCTCGTGCCCAGAGGCCCCGCAAGTACATGTGGCCCAGAGACCAGGTGCAGCATATTAGCTCTTCCCACCAGCAGCAGCCCTGCCCACGAGTGCCCACTAGGTTCGGGTGTCAGAGATCCTCCTGGGGTGTCATTAGTAGTGAGGAGATGGACAAAAACCAACATGTAAATACTGTATCGGGATGGCTGGTGGTAAGTGAAATTGGGGTCAGAGCCCAGAGGATGTCTGAGGCCCCAGAGGGGTGGGCTGGGGAGCCTCTCCAACCTGGTGGCGCTGGACAGATGCTGGTGGGTTTTAAGTCAATAAATGACATAATCTGATCTGTGTTTTTAAAACATTCGTCTGGGGCCTCCCTGGTGGCACAAGGGATTGAGTCTCAGTACTATCAAGCTATCAGCAGCCACTGCAGCACAAGTTTGATCCCCGGCCAGGGAGCTGACCCACATGGCACGGCAGACCTTGCCTCTCTCCTGCTGCTCCCCTCAGCAGTAGATTTCAGTCGATCTGCCTGTTCTGTTCCCCACTCTGTCTCTGGTGAATCCTATCACCCACCCCCACACCTGTGGCCTGCACCCTAGTTCTTGTATGCATAAATAAATAAAAATAATCTTTAAATAAATGAATAAAACATTCCTCTGGCCGGTGGAACGCAGCATGGGTTGGGGGCAGACACGGGCAGAAAGCCAGTTGGGGGCTTGGGGGGCTCGGGGGAGTGGTGGTGGCTTGGAGCAGGGAGGGAGACAGCAGTGGTGAGCAGTCCGTCTTCGTCTGTTTTGAAGGGAGGACTGGCTCGCGAAGAGCTGGCTGTGGGGGAGGGGAGGGGAGCCCAGCATGACTTGGTTTCGGCTGCAGGGCTGGAAGGACAGCGTTCCCATTCCTAAGATGGGAGATACTGCGGGGAGGGCAGGGGTGGGGGCTCAGGGGCACAGCTTGAGACACGTAGGGTGTGAAGTCCGTGGAGTGCAGGCGGGGAGCAGACAGCGGTGCTGCAAGTCTGGAATTCTGGGGAGAGCTCTGGGCCCAAGATCCCAGTGCAGTGGCGCAGTGGCTCAGTGGCGTGAAAGCTGCGAAGCGTGGAGATGACTGAGTGGGTGGAGGGGAGCAAGGGCACCCTGGACAGCGTGGGCCTGGCACACTGGTGGCAGACAGGCAGGCATGCAGCAAAGGAGGCAGGACTGGCCTGCAGGACTGGAGGGAAATCAGGGGGCCTGGGAGGAGAATGTTCAAGCTCTCAGGGCATCTGAGGCCTGTAAGTAGAAGCCTGGGAATAGCGCACACTGGCCTAGGGGGAGGGCACCTTGACCAGAGCCGTTTCCACGAAGGGACATGCTCCGAGTGGGCCTTGTCAGGTGAGTCCCTCTGTTAGGGGGAGAGGATGTCCTGAGCTAATCCCATGCAGGCTTTGTGGACCCCACCCCCACTCCAGACCAAAGCCATCAGGACATTGGGAAAGACAAATCCCGTCACCACCAAAGGGAGGGTGGCTGGGACCTGAGGGTGGAGTTGGGCAGCCAGGTTGGGTATAAAAACCAAACACGTGGGCCTTGGGGGTCTGGCTGTCGCTCGCCTCCTGGCTTCACGGCTCCTGGCTCGCGGCAGCTCTCAGAGTGCCATTTGGGATTCCTGATCGGCGGATCGGGTAGGACGCATTTAAAACTTTGTCTCCCGCTTTTCTCCCTGAGCGGTACATTTCCTCCTTTCTCCTTCCCTTGTGAATAAACCTTTTATGAACCTTTCACGTGTGCCTGCAGTAGAGTATTGATAAGTCCTTTTAAGCGCGGGTGAGGACCCACAGTCAGGCACCCCGTTTTGTATCGGGGCTGCCCTATAACAGTTTGGCGCCCAGCGTGGTTTCCAAGTTACACCCGCGGTGGACCAGCCCAAAGCAACATTCCTTGCGTTGGTCACCATAAGCGCACTAGTTCTGCAGGACTCACAGTGTAATATTTGTCTCAAGACCCACAGTCAGGCACCCTGTTTTGTCTCGGGGCTGCCCTGTAACACCTCCGCTGCTACAGGGAAGGCCGAGCTCAGTCCTACAGGGACAGTGCCCACACCAGGCCTCCCACCAACGGCGGCGCCCGAGGTGTTGAAAGCTTCCGACCCACCTGAGCTCAGTCAGCACAACTGGTACAGGCAGTGACGCAATCACTGCCTCGGGCAACTAGGAGGGGGACCCGGGAGCCAAGCTCTGAGGCAGGCAGCGCCTTCTACTCACCATGACTTTCTCGCCGCAGAATGAGTGCAGACTCTGGGGGGCTGAGGGCACCCTACTCTGGGTATTCTTAGCAGCTTTGTGTTTCACCTTCAAATCTTCCATCAGTGTTGCATCCTACTCCGGGAGGAGTGGCTGTGACATAAAAAGGGATAAACTTACTTGTCAGGTAGAATGAGCCCTCTAAAGGATGACATAATCTGATCTGTGTTTTAAAAACATTCCTCTGGGGCCTCCCCGGCGGCGCAGCGGTTGAGCGCTGGGTTGCAAAGCTGCCCACAGCCTCTGCAGCGCCGGTTCGATCCCCGGCTGCTCCCCGGCCACCAGAGGAGGGTCCCACATGGCGCGCAGACCTCTCCTGCCGCCCGCTGCTCCCCTCAGCAGTGTACTTCGGTCCTTCTGCCTGCTCTGCTCCCTGCTCTGGCTCTGGTGAATTCTCTCACCCTCCAGCGCTTCTCAGTGCTTGTATAAATAAATAAATAAATCTTAAAAAAAAAAAAAAAAAAAAAAACATTCCTCTGGGGCCTTGTGCCCTGGGCTGGGGTCACAGACCAGACCCCAACTCGGGTTACGCAGCCATGCAAAGGCGCCAACAAGCATTTCTTGGAAGGAACTGGGAGGGAAGCAGCCCTTGCCAGGCTGAGGAAAGAAACAAGGAGGGTGGACGTGAGTGCCCAGGGAAGAGGTGTGCAGATGGCACTGCTGTGAAAATAAGCACAAGTTTAGTGTGAACTGTATTTGGCACTGCACTAAGCACCCCCTGTCCTCACAGCAATCCAAGATTATAAAGCTCTTTATATATATTTTATTTTTTATTTTATATATATAAATATTTATGCATACAAGAGCTGGGGTACAGGCCAGAGATGTGGGGGGTGAGAGGATTCACCAGAGACAGAGTGGGGAACAGAACAGGCAGACTGACTGAAATGCACTGCAGAGGGGAGCAGCAGGCGAGACAGGAGAGGTCTGCTGCGCCATGTGGGTTGCTCCCTGGCTGGCTGGGGATCGAACTCGTGCTGCAGAGGCTGCAGATTGCTTCATAGTGCGGTGCTTAACCCCTTGCGCCACCAGGGAGGCCCTAATTTTGATTTTTACTTTATTATAATTACTCTTTTTCTTGAAGAGGAAATTCTGGCACAGAGGTTTCTCATATCAGGGGGGTGATGCCAGAGGGTGGCCTGGGACCAAACACCAGTCTTGAGCCTGGGGCAGGAGAGTCTGGACTTATCTGTGGTGATGAGAGCCTCAAAGGCTTCCAAGCAAGGAGGAGACAGAATAAAAACCATCATTCTGGAGACTGTCTGGTCAGGTGGGAAAGAAAGACTGGAGAGGGGGGAAGCTACAGGGAAGACAGGGTGCAAAGGAAGCTGGTGAGACCTGTGTTTGGAAGGGAAGGATGGCCTGGGGCGCTCACGTTTGGCTGGGAGAGAGGCCACAGGCAGTGAGGGGAAAACAGGAGGGAAGACAGGCTCGATGCTTGAGCTTGGGAGGATGACAAGATGTGCAGATGCACACTTGGAAACCTGGCAGTGGAAACCTGGAGGCCAAGCCCCCCGGAGGGGAAGGGAGGCCATGGTACCTGGCGGGCGCAGGACTGACTGACACTGGAGCCTAGAGCAGAGAGGAGCTCTCCGAGAGAAGAGACAGGAAGCGGGGAGGGGTGGGGAAGACAGGAGCGAAGATGGTGCTTGAGAAAGTTTTCTCTAGAAGGGAAAAGAGGCGCAGCAGGGAGCTGGGCACACGGGGCGGCGGGGTCTGGGGGTGGGTAGTCAGCAGTGTGCAGGAAGAAGCCTTTGGGAGGGACGGCGAGGCTGCAGGGCGCTTGTCCAGATTCTGCCCCCACATTTCCTGTGTCCTGCCCTCTGGACTTCTCTAGCACCCCCTGCTGTCCAAGCAGCTCCTAGCTGCACCCCAGTCCATGAGGGACACATTGATTCACTCCGACTCAGGTGTGGCCACATTTATCCACCCTCAAACCCACGCGAACATACTAGTAGCGTCAAGGCTTAAGCAGCTAATTTACCAAGACACCCCAGTAAACAAGGGAAAGGAACATGCTACTTTCATCCACTAACATGGATTAGTCTAGAAGCAGAGGGAAACCCCAAAGCGCCCGCTGGTGGTGGACCTGGGCTTGCCGCACGCTGGACTTAAGGGCTCCGCCACAGGAGCGCGGCTTTCTCTGCGGCAGGTCCCCAGGTCAGCCACCAGGCTCGAAACTGGAAACACCTCTGCTGGGCGCGAAGAATTTGGAGTGAGAACGAGGATAGATAAGCAGGTGATTTCCAGCCACTGCAGCCGGACAGGCATGAACTTGACCCTGTGGGGACACAGACAGCCTGAAGACGGCCCTCGGCCACGCTCGTGAGGGTGAGCGGGGTCCCCACGGGCAGACATGGTCCGACTCCTTCTCGAACCCGACTTCGGTCCTTGGTCTCGAAGGAAAAGGAGAAGGTGTTTCCTAGAAGCCTCCTTGGGGTGGATGCCTCCTCCTTGGCATGGGGAGGTGCCTCGGCTCTGGTCCTGCCAGCCCCACCCTTGCCGGCCTACTGGCTCCTCCCACAGCCTCCCTGAGAGGCTGAGCACTCCTGCCCTGCCCAGCACTCGCTCCCGCGTGGGTACAGCCCATCAGGAACATGCCCCTGGATTATTCTGCGCGGCTCACCGTCTGCTGCAGGTGCTTCATCCTGGCCGCGTGGACCTCACACAGACCAAGCACTGAAGGCCGACAGAGCTGCCGCCTTCACTCACCCCTACCGCTGGGGCTATGGGTACTGTCCAGCTTTGACCATCATTTCCCAGCCTGCTGTCAAAGCGCTAACTCAGCCAGCGAAATCCAGGTCCTATTAAGTCAGTTCTCCTGGGAGTGTGCGGTCTCGATGGCAGGGGCCCTCTGCTGGCGCCTCCTTCTGAAGCCCCCCTCTTGGCCGCCGCCCCCAGGCCCGCACTGGGCCAGCCCACTGGCCTAGCTGAGGAGCTCGCAGCATCAGACAGTCCCCGCAGCTGAGAGCACGATTCACCTTACATCGTCCTGTAACTTCCTTGTTGTATATCAAAATTACATGTCTTTTACATATTAGATGGTTGGGTATTGGTTTTTTTATTCTGTCTAACTGTCTTTTATTTATTTATTAAAAGATTTTTATTTACTTATACAAGCACTGGGTACAGTCAGAAGCACGGGAGGGTGAGAGGATTCACCAGAGACAGAGTGGGGAGCAGAGCAGGCAGACTGACGAAGTACACTGCTGAGGGGAGCAGCGGGCGGCAGGAGAGGTCTGCGCGCCATGCGGGACCCTCGCCGGTGGCCGGGGATTGAAGCGGCGCTGCAGAGGCTGCGGGCACCTTCGCAACCCAGCGCTCAACCACTGCGCCACCAGGGAGGCCCTGACAAACTGTCTTTTAATTGGAGTGTTTGGGGCCTCCCTGATGGCACTGGGGGTTAGGACACAACCTATGAGGCTGTCTGCAGCCTCTGCAGCACGAGTCCGATCCCCTGGGCCAGCCAGGGAGCAACCCACATGGCGCAGCAGACCTCTCCTGTCTCCCTGCTGCTCCCCTCAGCAGTGTACTTTGGTCAGTCTGCCTGTTCTGCTCCCCACTCTGTCTCTGGTGGGGGGTATGACCTCTCTGGTGTCTCACCCCAATACCCAGGGTATTAATGAAGTATCTCCCCCTTGGGTAGGCCAGAACTCAAATTCTCCAGCAGGCGTGATCTCTAGCATTTCCACCCCTGTCCTAGCCCCAGAGCACAGCTCTGCCAGCACCCACAAAGGCTCACCCTTCACATTTGCAGCCCAGCCCTCAGCCGGGGGCCCATCAGGAAACCACATATGGGCTTCTGGGCACCCTCCCCCTGCATAGCTGCCACCTCTCCAGCACCCTGCCCTACAATTTCCAGATGCCACAGCAGCTCCCAATACAACCCCTGTCTTACCAGCACGGCAGAACTGTCATGCTCTGCTTGGGCTCTACCTCCGTGCTGTGCTCAGCACAACTGTCCCCAGGCAGAGCTCAGGGGCCAGGGTTAATGTGGGGTTTGACTCGTGTGCTTTCCTCCGCTCAGTACTCGCAGTCCTGCTTACTGCTCAAAGCCTAATAATAGCTGCCCTATATAGATTTCCCAGTTTGACTGTTGTTTACAATGGGAGGCCTCTGACTGGGTCAGAAGCAGAAGTCCTGGAACTCACTCATTAAAGCAATTTTGTGTTCTCTGTCTTGAAAAGGTCTAGAAGCAATGAAACCCGAGCAGCAATGAGCATACCCAGAATCGAGATCTGAGTTTCCTAAGATCTTCCTCCATTTAGAGAGAAAGTTTGAGATCTTTAGACAAGTGTCCAGTCCCATATCTGGGGCAGAGAAGATACAGGGTGCAACTGGACACAGTTTTGTGCTGGCAAGCAATGAAGTACTCAAAGACGATTGGGAGCACCCCAAAAGGACCAGGAGCAGGCTAGCGGGAGCACTCACCGGCCCAAAGAAGATTGGAAACTTTCAGCATCTGAGAGAATGGGGTCTCTGCTTATCAGCTGTGCTAATCAGTTCAGGCATCACACTCGCCCCAAAATAACTCCACCTGTTGCCCCTACACCACTTACTCTACCCCCGTGGCACTCGGCCTCTCTCTTCTGGTTGCCCACGCGTGCAGGCAGCCGGGCGTCCTGCTGAGGTCAAGAGCAGCCACGCTGGAGCTTTGGACCCGAGACAACTAGACTAGCTGAGCCTCGCAGGGTGGAGCCTGCTCAGAGGGTCTCTTGAGGCCTTCAGCAGATGGGGTCAGTCTGCCCAGCACCATTTGAAGACACAGCCAGCTGCCGGGAGTGCCAAGTCTTCCTGCCAGGCCCGGCAGCATGGAGAAGAGGGTGCAGATGGCCTTCTCCCCACTTCCCCCAGACTCCAGGCACCCTCCCTCACCCTACCTGTTGCCTACCCCAATGATTAGGTCTGGCTTGAGTTAGGCCAGCACGTGGGGCCTTGTTTCAGTCTGGGCTTGCTCTGGGTGCCCCTCCCTGCCACACCCACCTCCCCATCTTTCCCTGCCAAGCTCACTGGGCCCCGGCCAGGAGCGCTAGTGGGGTGGGGTGGGGTGCAGTGTTGCTCCCAAGACCTGGGAATCCCAGGACAAACCAGCCAACTTGCTTCTCCACCCAGTGGGGGGAGAGCTCTCGTATTCTTGGTCCACTCGCCCAGAGGAAGAATCCCCTAAAGTGTGCCAACTCTCCAGGGTGGCATAACCTGGCAGAGTCAGGGAGCAGCACTAGCTCCAACGTGACCAGCCACCTGGGAACCAGTCGGTGTCTAGCGAGGGCGTGCAAGGAGGAGCGTTTGGACAAGCGTGTCTGATGACAGAGGAGCTGGGTGAGCCTGGCAGATGGGGAAGAGTGGGCAAGAAATTGTGGCTGACATGGAAGGTCAGGTTAGCCCGGGACGCTGGCCTCACCGCAGGCAGGTGACACCCTCAGCGACAGGCCGCCAGGGGAAAGATCTCTGGCTGGAGGGCCACCACCTGGTTCTTGCAACCTAAAAACTCAGATCCCCAGATGGAAAAGTGTAAGTCATGACACAAGACTTCCCAGAGGCTGTACCCCAGGAAGCATCACCACACCCTGAAGAGGGCCGCTGTCACCCCCTCTCCAACACCAGATCTGAGTTATTGAGGCTTCACGTGGCCTTAGTTGCACGGGAGTCCTGGCACGTGGAGCCTGCACTTACCTGCAGCTGGTGGATCCATGGCAAGCCGAGGAGGCCAGATGAGAGGTGAGCAGCCCCTGGGAAGCACGGCCGCAGGAAGATGGCTCACTGTATGTTGAGCCCCAGGAAAAGGAGCAGTGGTCGCCCCAGAAGTCCCAGGCCATCCCACGTCTAGGGACAAAACAGGCAGTCAGTGGCGCCCCGTCCCTTTGGCTGGACCCACATCTCCTTTCTGTGAGCAAAGGACAATCCTTTCCATCTTCTCTGCGTTGCTCTCCCCCAGGGACACCGCCTTCCCAGGTCCTAAGGCCCATCTCTGATCCTGTCACCCCCCTGCCTGGAGGGGTCTGCGTCATTACTAGCTCCTGGCCCAGGGTGGGGCCCCAGAAGTCAGCCTGAAGATGATGACAGCATCTGTTGGCACAGGGTGGACATGGGAAACATATGGGGACAAATGTCTCTGGAGAGGAGTGGGTCACAGAAGAGGGAGCTCCAAGAACAGACATAAACACCACAAGGGCCAAGGGAGGATCCCCTGCTGGTCTCCAAACCGTGGCACCGTCCTGTGCCCTATGGTTCTTCCGCTCACCTCCGGGGAAGGAGGCTCGCAGACCTGCCCACCCACGAGCCCCCATGCCCTGGGCCAGTCCTGCACAAAATATGCCAGTCCTCCGGCCTGGACACCTCGTCGTCTGTGCACCTTCCTCCCTAGAGGAGCGGCCTGAAGAGGGCCTGCTGGCCCTTCACGTGGCCCAGGATTACATTCCTCTCTGCAGGAAACGCACAGCCCCTGTTCCCTCACTAATTTTTCCTGGATGCCACCATGTGCCATGCTAGAAATAAAACATTGACCAAAACCAGGGCCCTGGGCCTCCCTGGTGGCTCAAGGGGTTAAGCGCCACACTATGAAGCAATCTGCGGCCTCTGCAGCACGAATTCGATTCCTGGCCAGCCAGGGAGAAACCCACATGGCCCAGCAGACCTCTCCTGTCTCACCCGCTGCTCCCCTCAGCAGTGTGTTTCAGTCAGTCTGCCTGTTCTGTTCCCCACTCTGTCTCTGGTGAATCCTGTCACCCCCACATCTCTGGCCTGTACCCCAGCTCTTGTATGCATAAATAAGTAAATCTAAAAAAAAACCAACCCAGGCCCTGCCTTCTAGTGGCTCACCCTGCAGTCGGGGCTACAGACATCTCGCCACTCCGTGTCTCATGGCCTAGGGGAGGTGCATGTCCAGGCTTATGTAAATAATAGAACACCCCACTTACTGCATAGCCACTTTCTCCACACCCTCCAAGGCCCAGCTCAAACACTGTCTCCTTGAGCCCCACTCCACAGCTGCTGGGGCGCGGCCTCTCCCGCCTCTGCATGTTCGCGCAGTGACCAGTGCTCTCCTGCACACCGTCAGGCTCCACACAGGCCAGCACAGCCACCAGCTCCTAGCCTGTCATAGCCTCAGAGTGCCCCACATGGCACTGTGCACAGAGCAGGTGCTCCAAAAACACTCATGGAATTTGAGCCTATTGGCTGAGTGAAGCTACTGAGAGGTCTGGGTGTCAAAAAACATTTTTATGATGACTTGAAAACCCCTTGCTGGGATTTTCCCACTTAACACAGCTTGAACTGGATGCAAATAACCCCAGTGCCTTTCTTATAACTGCGTGTCTAGGCTTCGGTAAATGTTTTATTATGTAAATATGATTTGATAATCAGTAGTCTCCTCTATGATTCTGAAGGAAGGGGAAGTATCTTCTGTGCTACCCATGGTGGGTTGTGCACCTTGCCTAGGGGCTGTGTGGCAAGCAGGGAATGCAGACTACAGCTGAAGGGAGGAGATGCCAGCAGGCGCCAGCCTGGAATTAAGAAGACACAGGCCTCCCCACCCGAGCCTCCTGCCTAGGAGAAGGGATCTGCTCAGTGTCAGAGGAGGTGACTCAAGCAATTAGGAATAGGTGTCACCGTAGCTAAGGAATGTTTTAAAAAGTATCAGAAATGATGGCAGGGTCTTGACATGGAGCTTCCTATGAGCAGGCTGCCGGGCTTACAAGTTTTCATGCATCATCTCATGTAATCTTCTAAAACCAGAAGTGGTGCTCTCATCATGCCCGGTTTTGCAAATGAGGAAACTAAGGCTTAAGAGATGTAAACACGTCACCCAAAGTCACACCCCGAGGTTCCGCTGGCTCTGCTGAGGCTCAGGCCACCCGGGTTCCCTCCTCCTTGCGCTGCCAACAGTTCCCACGTGCACGGGCTCATCTTAGTTCTCGGAGAATGAAACTTGGACTCGGAGAGAGAAAGAGAACTGCCCCGGGTCACACAGACCCGGCTGCTCTGGCGCGGATTGGCAAAGGGCATTCGAATCCCGGCCCAAGCCCGGTCGTACCCAGGCGGGAACCGGAGCCCCGGGGAGCTGAGCTCAGGGTCGCGGCCCCCTCAGAGGCAGGGCCGGATCCGACCCCGGCGCTCCAGTTCCCTGCCCCGCGCGGCCTGCTCTTGCACCGCGCCCGGGGAGTACCTGTCGGCGGTGCGCCGCCCTCGGCGGGGACCACCCGGCGCGGGCGCGGGGGCCACGGCAGGCCCCTGGTCTCGCCACCCCTGGGCCCCTCCGCCCCAGACCGCCGAGGCCCGGGGCGCGCGCGGACGCCGAAGAGAAGCGGAGGCACTGGTCCGGGGAGCCGGCGCGCCGGCGTCTTCTCCTCAAGCCCCCTGTCTCGCCGGGTCGACGGCGGGCGCACCCCTCCACGCGCCGGGGTGTGGGGGCAGGGTCCAGCCGCCCGGGCTAGCGGTCGTGCTGGTGGGTGTTCCCATGGAAACCAGAGAAGGCACGTTGCGCACGCGCGGTGGCGCTAGGCATTCTGGGAAATGTGGTTTCCGGCCCACCGGCCGCCGGCCAGCGAAGTGGACGCAAGATGGCGCCCGAGTGGCGCGGTCTGTGGGCTCCGCCGGCGGCCGGGCTCTCCGCGCTGCCGGCGTGGGAGAGGCCGTGGAGGCCCGAAAGGTAGTTTCTGGAGGCAGGTCGGCTCTGAGGCGGCTGGGCTGCCGCGTGACGGCGCGGGGGCGCCGACTCTTCGGCTCGGTCAGTGTGGCCCGGGCCACCCCGGGCCGAGCCGGGCCCGACTGAGCGAGAGCGTCCGGAGGCGGGAGGCGGCCCAGGCGGGACCGCTGCCCCGTGCCTGGCGCCTCGTCGCACGGTGTCTCGTCGCGGCGGGCCTGGGCGCCGCTCCGGCTCCTGAGAGGCCACGTGTTGGTGGAAGGGCCCGGGCAGAGCCGTGGGGTCAGTGCCTCCTGCCGGGCGCCTTCGCCCCGCGATCCGCCCCCGGGCTGAGAACCTGGACGCCTCCGCCCGAATTCAGGCTCCCCCAGAGACTCGGCTACTCCCCTGCGCCCCGGTTCCTTATTTCCACAGCCCTGGGACTGTGGCGCCTGCTCTCGCCCTCGCTGGCTGTCGCGGGGTGCCTGGCGGGCGGAGGATCGTGGGGTGCGGGGCCGGGCCCTGGGAGCTTCTCGGGAGGACTCGAGGCAGTGCCTGTCAGAAGTGAAGGCGCCGTCTGCTGCAGCAATTCCAGAAATGTGTCCTGGAGGGTGAGTGGCCAGGGAGTGCCCCAGAGAGTATACACAGTGTGCTTACTTGCAAGGGAAAAGATAAACAACCTTATGTTCACGGGTGGAGGCTATTAAAAAAGATTTTAAAATAAGAGCGGTTCTGTGTTGATGTGCAAGTCTGTGATGTGAAATGGTTTGCAAAGTGCAGAGTAGTATGTCACTATGCTACGATTTCTATTTTACGCGAATACACCTCCTGTTTCATTACATCAGCTTGGGATGTCCTCGGAGGGGCTCAGGGAGCAGGTAAGGAAGGTTGCCGTGGAGGAGGGGCGCGGCAGGATGGGAGGGAGACATGCCTTTTATATCTTTCAAGGTTTGGGATGTGTTTTGTTTTTTTTTACCGCCCTTTTACCAATTTGTGTGAGTTTTGTATTCAAAAAGTCGTTCTTAGTAGTGTGTCTGCCTTTTTGCTGTAAATAGTTTCACCACCAATATCTGTCCCCCAGCCACTCTCCCCGGAAATGAATTCTTTTCAGGTCCCACTAAACCCCCAGCTCTGAGCTCATGATTGCACCCTTCCTGCCCAGCTGCACCCGCTGCAGGAGGGCAGGCCCTGGCCTTGGCTTCCCTTCTGCACCGTCACCCACGAGCCCCTGGTCCCAGCCTGACTCTCCTCAGGGCTGTCTGGTGGGGCTCCTGGCTGTAGGATGGCAGCAGCCCCCCGGGCTTACTCAGCAGAACGGACCAGCCAAGTGGCTCCACAGCAGTACCCGACGCTGTGACTCTAGGCATATCACCCACGGACAGGAGTGTTTCCTAGGGAGCATGGACAGGCTGAATTCTTGCAATGTATGAGTGACATGTGTTGTTAAAACATCAAAGGGGGATGCTTAGGGATTTCTTGGTCTAATCCCTTTGTGCTACAGAAAGAAACAAAGATTCAGGGTGAAGGAATTTGTAGGTGCTTAAGCCTGGGCTGCAAGCCAAGTCTCCTGCCATGGGCACTCCTTGGGCTGTGCTGGCACCCCCACCAGGTGTCCGTGAGAGCTGTTCTTCAAAAACTGGGCAGAGGGCCTCCCCGGTGGCGCAGCGGTTGAGCGCTGGGTTGCGAAGCTGCCCGCAGCCTCTGCAGCGCCGGTTCGATCCCCGGCTGCTCCCCGGACACCGGAGGAGGGTCCCGCATGGCGCACAGACCTCTCCTGCCGCCCGCTGCTCCCCTCAGCAGTGTCCTTCGGTCCTTCTGCCTGCTCTGCTCCCCGCTCTGGCTCTGGTGAATTCTCTCAGCCTCCCGCACTTCTGACTGTACCCAGTGCGTGTATAAATAAATAAATAAATATTAAAAAAAAAACAAAAAAAAACTGGGCAGAACATTCGAGGCCAGCTTTGGGGGAAGGGGTTGGGCCCCTCCCCCAACCTCAACAGTGTCATGTGTTTGGATCCAGAGGATATGATCTTGGGAACAGGGGACAGATGTGGAAAAGATGGCGCTACCTGCTCAGCTGAGCACTCAGATGGAGTGGAAAGGACCTGAGGCCGGCGGGCGGGTGCTGAGGGCCTTCCTCTGTGCCATCCCGGGCTGGCTCGGGCAGTCAGGCTCTCTTGAATCATGGCAGGAAGAAAAGTGCTGAAGGACCAGCATCGAGTGTCCCCAAGGTGCCCTAGCTCCAGGGGCAGGTTTGGTCCGGTCTAGGTAGGTGTCGGCTGCTGCCCCTTCCTCCTGGGGAACCCCCTCCGGCTGCCCCTGCAGCGCCAGGCACCTGCCCTAGGAGATGGGGGAAGAGGGAGCCTCCCCTCTTCCCCGCTCTCCCGCCGCACCCCAAACACTCCACTCCTTCAAACACGCCTGTCACGAGGCTCCTGGGAATGGTGAGGAGCCGGGGAGGGGTGGAGAGGCCACGCTTGTGTAACCAGAGACAGAGTGATGGGCAGATAGCTTTACCACAGAACTGGAAACAATACGAAATGTTTTTATTCCCAAGAACAAAGCCAGAAACTGCTAAGACTGAAAAACTGGCCGGTGCGAGGCGTAGAAGGGTGCGAGGAAGACTCCCCGCGCGGCCGTGAGCAGTGCAGGGACCCGGGCACAGGGCCCAGGCAGACTCGTGCCCTTTGGGGAGTGCTTGAGAGGGGCAGCCCTGCCAGCCCCTCAGCGCCCCAGAGAGCCGAGCCGAAGACTGAGCACTGGGGTTCCCTCCTTCTGCCTTGGGGGCCACTGGTCTTTGGCCTGCAGGGCAGGAGTAAGTGGGGGAGGGAGCGTGAGCCTTTCTCTCAGGGACACTTTCCTTTAGCATCTGGGAGGGAGTGTCTCCGGCCATAGCTGAGCATGACGCTAGGGTGCTGCCGCCCCCAAAGACATCTCCAGTGTCCCTACCCCATTTACAGAGAAGGTGTTGAGCCCTTGCACAGGGGGACACGGGCCCGAGGCTGGAGGAGATGAGGCTGTAGGGTTGCGGGGGCGGGGGTTGTGCTTCCTGGGGAGCAGTGGGGTGTCGGCAGGCTGGCGGAGTGAGGGGCTGACCCAGAAGCGTGGTTCCGGCACCTCTATCTGGTGTCTGGGGTGGGGGGGTGCGGGCTCAGGCCTCACCCTCCTCCCCCCTGCCACGGATGCTGGCCTGCCTCACCACCTTCCGGGTCCTGGGCGTGGGGGAAGAGGCCGCCGGCTCCCTCTGCTTCTGCTCCGGCTCCGGCTCCTGCTCCTGCTCCTGGAAGGCCTTGGTCCGGCAGGCCACCAGGGCGGCGCTGTTGAGGGCAACCACTGACTGGCGGGACTTGAGGGCAGGCCAAGGCCCCTTTTGGACCTTCCTTCGGCCCTTGGCCTTTGAGAGCTGAGGACAGGGCTGTGGGGGGGTTTCTCCTGGAGACTCGCTCGAAGAGAAAACCTGGTGATGAGCATCGAGACAGGGAGTCAGGGCACGTCCTTGCAGGGCGGGGGGGTGGAGCACGAGCCTAGAAAAGGCCAGTGCGGGGCGTCTGTGGGGTGACTACAGAAAAGCCCAGCTGTTCCAGAGGCACCTCCCCCAGGAGGGAAGGCAGCGCCTCAGCCCTGTGCCCCTGCTCCTCGGCCCTCACCTGCCTGCAGCCTCCTGAGCACCCCTGCACCGGCTGCACCCTTGAGGCCCTCTCCTTGTCCTCCCGCCCCCTTGCCTTGTACCCTCGGTCCCAGAGCCACAGCGGGGAGGCTGTCCGGGTGCCCAGTGAGGACACCCCACCTCAGGAAGGCCCACCCACCACCGTCCACTCCTCCCGTCCTCTGCGCCCAGCGCCGCCTGCAGAAAGCCTCTCCCTCCGCACGGTGCTCGCCCTCCTCCAGGTCAGCGCCGCGGCCTGGCGTCCTGAGGGCCTGGCTTCCTAAGCAAGGGCCGGCGTCCAGTCCTCCCGCATGCTGCCCGCTCGGCTGGTACCGTGGCCCCCACCCCTCCCGGGAAGCATTGCCCCGCAGAGAGCTTATCCACCCCAACTCAGGTTGGGGCTCCGGCTGCAGGCCTGGGGAGGATGCTCGCTCCAGGCTGGGCCGCGAACCCTTCCTTCAGGCCCAGCGCTGCCAGCGCCCTCAGCCTGCAGCCCGTGAAGACGCCTCGGGCCCAGCGCTGCTCTCCCACACCCGAGGCCCCCGCCTGCCCTCCTGGGCTACTCCGAGGGGCCGAAGGGGGCTGCCCAGGCGAGGTGCCCCCTGCTCAGGACTGAAGGTGGAGCACCAGTCCTGGCGTCTCTCTGTCCCTCCCGCCCCCCCGCCCCCGCCTCCACTTGGGTCCCGTCCTGAGTATGGCCCTCACCTCTGGCAGGTCACTGGCCCCTGGGGCACCTTCCAGCCCCATGGGGGGCTCCAGGAGGCTGATGGATCTCATGACCCCACGCAGGTTGATGCGGGGCCGCGGCCCAGGCTCTTCCTTGGGGGCTGCCTGGCTCTCCTCCGGTCCCGTGACCTCCACCGCCTCACTGTCCCCTGGCTCCGGCAGAAGAGGCAGCAACAGCGTCGAGGCCTCGAGGGCCAGGGGTTCCTCTGGGGAGGTCCCCCCTGCTTTCTGCTCCCAGACCTGGCTCTGCCGGCTGTGAAGAGGTGGGCTGAGTCAGCCTGAGTATCCCGCAGGCCACCCCCACGCCCGCCCGCCCCCGCTCGCTCGCCGCCTTGCCTGGCCGTCAGGATGCCCTGGTAGGTCTGCAGCTGGCGCAGGAAGCCGGGGTTGGGGCGGGCGATGGGCCGCAGCTCCTGCACATGGCGCAGCGCCTGCTCCAGGCCCCAGCCGTACTGCTTCATGGAGTAGGCCACCACCGTGGCCGCCGAGCGGCTGACGCCCATCTTGCAGTGCACCAGCACCCGCGTGCCCTGCGCTCTGTGGAGGCACAGCCGGTCAGCTCCCCCTCCCCGGGGCCCCTGCAGTATAGGGGGAGCTACCCAGAGCCAAGGGGGAGGGCCAGGGCCCCAGAGCCAGAAGAGGTCCCGGAGCTCCGGGCAGAGGGCTGGGAGGCGCGGGGCCGCTGGGAGCGGTGGGGCGGGCGCTGGACCTGGCCGCCTCCACGAAGCGGTGTGTCTCCTTCCAGTGGGGCAGCAGCTGGGCCGACTCCTCATCCCAGAGGCGCACGTTGTGGTAGGTGAAGTGCTCGGGGTAAAAGTTGTCGATCTCCCGGGCCATGTTCAAGATGTGGCTGACCCTGCGGCAGAAGGGAAGGCCCGGCTGCGTGGCTGGGGTGCCGCCCCGGCTCCAGCAGCCCTGGCCACCTGGGGGTCCTGTTCCTCTGCGAGTCAGGTGGGGGCAGCACGGTGGCAGATGCCTGTCCTGTGGCCCTGAGTGGATCATGTCACCTGTGGGGCTCGAGGCCCCCCCGCAGCTGCCGGGGTGACTGCAACCCCAACCCTCTGCTGTCTCGCAAGTTAGGGAGAGAGCAGCTTCTGAGCTGCGCTGAGCTTGGAGGCCCTGCAGCAGCCAGGTGAGGGCCAGAGCAGGTTTCCCAGAAGCCCACGGTGGGCGATCCGCAGCCACGGGTGTGGGCATAGTCCCTCTCTGGAGAGGGCACTTCCTTCTCCCCGGGTTATAGCCAGGAGGAGAGGAGCTTGGCTGCCAGGGCAGACCTGCAGGGTTCGCCCACTGCAGCAGGTGAAGGGCCTGATTTGAGGTTCACGGTAGGGGGGAAGCTGGGCCAGGGCGCCCCAGCAGGCCAGCCAGGTTGGGCTCACCTGAGACCCATGAGGGGAGCAGCCCCGGCTGAGCCGGAAGCAAGGCCGTGCCAGGCGCCAGGTGCATGGTGTTTCTGGCGTTTCTGGCCAGGTTGTCCCTGGCGGGGGGAGGGGGAGCTCAGAGAAAGGGCTGCTGGGAAGCCTACCCGTTTCTCTGCAGCTCCTCCAGGTTCGCTGCGTTCCACTCCGAGCCCTGTGGACGGGGAAGCATCAGCGCCTGCCCTGCTGGCAGCGGTGCCCACCCGCCGGCCCGCGCTCACCAGGTAGAGGTGCGGGAAGATGAGGGAGGCCCGGTCTCGCTGGGCCATGAGCAGCAGCATCTGGTTGTCGATGAAGTCGCGGTACTGCTGGAGGGGGCACGCCAGGCGCAGCTCCAGGGCCTGGCGGATCTGCAGGTGGGCGGCACTGAGAGGCTCAGGGGCGGCTCCTAAGGCCCCACACCCACCCTTCCCTCTGGGGCCAGTGGGGCCAGTGCCCTTCCCACCCCCGCTGAGGCGGGGCATCCAGGAGGAAAGCCAGGTGGGAAGGCTCCGGGAGAGGAAACCGCCAGCCCCCAGCGGGGTGGCCCCCACCCGGCTCCCTCCCAGCCCTCGCCCCCTGCCCACCTCTTTGGAAGTGACGGTCTCCAGGTCACTGGTGTCCAGCACCTCCCACAGCCCATCCCGGATTGCCTGCTCCATCTGCTCCTGTTCTGAGGGTCTGGGGGCCAAGTCCGTGAGCCCAGGGGCCCCTTCCCTGTTCCACCACGACCTCCCGCTTCCTCCCCCGCTGCACTGACCGGTCGGGCTCGGGGCTGGGAGGCCGCAGAGACTCCAGGTCAGCCATGGCCATCCACTCGCTGAGGCAGCTCTGGTCAGAGCTCAGTCTGCCCTGGTAGTGGCCGGCCCAGGTGAGGGCACTGCCCCCAGGCACGAGGCCGCTGCCCAGGGCCGCCTCACATGCCTGGTGCAACACCTGGAGCGTGGCCCTGGGGGAGAATGGCAGCTGAGTCACACTGTCCTCCCCGCTGCCCCCACCCAGACCCCAGGCCACCTGACAGGGCCCCCCTGGTCCTTACCACATGCTCTGGATGGAGATGGGCTTGAAGATGCGGCTCTGCCCCCCGGACGTCACACTGAAGCCCCTGCAGAGGACCGGTGCAGTGGAGCCCAACTCCAGCCTCTGCGACAGAGCCCACCCACCAGCCCCTCCTGAGGCCGCACCTCAGAATGTGCACCTATCACCTGAGCTCCAAATAAGTCCTGTTTGCTAGATATGGGGGGGACTGAGGTCCAGAGAAGTTAGGACACTCGCCCAGGATCACACAGCAAACCTGAGGTGGAGCTGAATAAACCCAGGCCCCAGCCTGAGTTCTGCTGCCTTCCAGGGCCTGCCCCGGTGCCCATACATCACGCTGGTATTCCAGCCTCCTGCCCGCCACTGCTTACCCATCGCCATCGAGGTACACCTGAGTGTCGCTCCAGAGAGGCAAGACCAGGCCCAGGGTGCAGCTGGGAGAGCTGGCAGAAGACAGGAGAGTCATTGTCCCCCCCGGACCTCCCTTCCTTGCCCCTTCCCTTCCTCTCCCTCTGCCTCCTCGTCCCACCTGCTATCAGGGAAATCTACCCCCAGGAGGACGGTCTCCTGGCTCAGCAGGTCTCTTGTGGAAACCACCAGCAGGTAGCGGAGCCGGGGGGGCCGTGCTGCCTCCAGCTGGGCTGCCTGGGGAAGAGGCAGGGGAGAAGCCCAGGTCACCGTGGCCCAGAAGACCCCGCTCCCCACACCCCTCGAGCACACACCCCGGCCCAGATCAGACCCCACCACTGCTCACTCCTCCGCCCCAGCCCCTCCCCCGAGTACCAGACCAGCGCTCGCAGGCTGGTGGCTGCCCGCTTTGGGATTCAGGATCCCACAAGGTGTTTCCAGAGCATTTTCTGAAAGGGCACATGAGTGGGTGAAAGGGGGAAGGGGCCCGACGTACACAACCCATGTTGTATTTCTGCCTAGGAAGGAGTTCTTAAAAGACCCTTCCTCCTGTCACCGCCAAAAGCGTCTCTCACCAAAGAAGCCTGAGGGGCACAATCTCACCACAAAGACGTTGCTTCCAGAGGGCAAGTTCCGCCTTATGAAAGACCCTCATCTTGTTAGCCCCTTTTTTGCTACAGAAGTGGCGATGTCTCCACAGCCTCTGGGCCCTCCTGCAGCACCCACCCAGGCACCAGTCCACGCCAGAACCACGTGCCTGGCAGGGCAGGTTGACCAGAAAGCTGTGTCGTGTCACGCCTCAGCTGGGGGCCTCATCTGACCCCATGGGCCCCGTCCTCCCCAGCCCTCTAGAGACCTGAAGACGTCCTCGCCCTGGCCACACAGCTCTAGCTGAAACATCCCCCAGGCCCCCACTGCTCCCAAACACACACATGCACACTCACACGCACTAGTGCCTTTGCTCCACCCTCCAGCTCCACTCACCAGGCGGATGTCGTCCTGCGGCCTCAACAGCTCCACCATGACCTGCAGGTGGCGCTTCTGCTCCTCTTTACTCTGCGGCCCATTATCTGTCCTGTTCTCACCGGGCGGCTGCTCACCCGGAGGCTCCTCACCGGGCGGCTCCTCACCGGGCGGCTCCTCCTCCAGCTCTGAGCCGGCCTCAGCTGCATCTCCATTGTCCCCTCCGTCCTGAAGCCCCAGGACAGCCCCACGGAGCACTGCGAAGCTCTGCCTGGGGTGGGGGGATGGTTAAGACCCCTCCCGGGCCCTGGGACCCGGCTGAGTCAGGGTGACCAGGAGGGGTGACTGAAACAGGTTCCCTCCTTGGAGAGTCGGCGGAGGGCATCACCTGACAGAGGGCATTTCTAACCCATTCCCAGGGATACTGCCGCCATACTTGAGAACCCCTGCTTCAGAGTCTCCAAGGCCCCATTCTTGCCCGAGGGGGGCAGACCCTGCTCCTTTCCCATTCACCTGCCTAACTCAGGAGAGGCAGTAGATTTGATGGGAATCCTGGAGTCATCAGGCTCTGTCACCCCATCCTGTCCTTTGGCTTGAGACCCCTGGCTGAGCCAGACTCCAGGGGAGTGAGTGGAGGGGTGCAGCTCATGGGGGGCCGGGGGGCAGGACAGGAAAAGAAAAGGTCTGGGCAACCGGCCAGCCAGCCATGCCCATGAGCATATTCAGTAGCTGGCCTAGCGGGGTACGACCAACGCCGGGTCAGGCCCAGCAGCAGGTGGGGTGTCTTGTCCAGCCTGGCGCTCACCTTCGCTGGAGTTGGCCTCTCTGCTTGGACGCCTGATCCTGCCGAAAAAGTGGCCCCAGGGGCAGTGAGATAGGACATCCAGGCCAGGGTGACTGGGGGCGCGGCAGGTGTCCGGAGGGTTGCCCCAGATTTGGGCTGGAAAGGGGGTGGGGCCTCCACAGACTGGACAGTCCAGCCGGGGCTCTTGTCTTGGTCCCAGTTCCCGGGAGCCTCAAGATCTCCCCGCCCTGGGGTTCGGCCCCCCACACCCCGGGGCCTGAGGGGAGGCTGCCCGTGGGCAGGACTGGCACCCCAGACCCAGCTGGCAGCTAGCTGCGTGGTCAGGACACAGCAAAGCGGGACTCACCGAGGGCCCCATCGGCGTGGCTGCTGCTGGGGGCGAGCGACTGACGGTGACCAGGGCCATGGGGCCAGGCGGGGCCACCAGGGTTGGCACCGGATGCGACGCCCGCCCCAGCCTCACGGACGACGGCGGCGGCTGCCCGCCTGCCCGCCGGCCCGCCAGACCAGGAAGGAGAAACTCGGGGACCCGGGCGCCCGCCGCCAGGCACCTCCTCGCGGGCGGCCCTTAAAGGGCCAGGCGCGGCCAGCCCGGCCTGCGGAGCCGGCTCCCCGCGGCCGCCCCCCGCCCTTCGCGTCCCCGCGCCGCGCCCCGCCTCCGAGCGCGCGGGGGGCGGGGCGGGCCGCAGGTGGGGCGGCCGCGGGGCACGCGCCGGGTTCGGTCGCCGAGGTGGTCGTCGCAGCGCGGGCGGTCTGGCTGCCGGCCCCCCCGCCCCCCCCGGGCAGCGCCCGCCCCCCCGCAGGCCGCCCGGGCTCGACTTTGGGCTTCAACCCGCGTCGGGGCGGACTCGGGGCGCGGGGAGGCGGGGCCGGAGACGGGGTTGGAGACGGGGTTGGAGAGGTGCCGCCGCCGTGGGCCTTAGGTCGGGGGAGGGCGGCCCCGAACTTCTCTGTCCCTGCGAGTCCACCTCGCCCCAGCAGCCCCCGGGAAGCCGGGAACCGCCAGGGGAGCCAGGCGGTGAGACCAGCCCGCGGCCCCGGGGATCCCGGCTCACCCTGCAGCGAGGGCAGGGCCGAGGCGGCGGCAGTTGTGGCACCGGGAAGTGAGTTGGCGGGGTCAAGGCTGAACCCAGACCTGGGGGTGCGGCTCGGGGCTCCTCCCAGCCGCCTGGGAGTGGTCTGGGGGCCTGGACTCTCCTCCCAACAGGTGCAGGGGTGGTTCCCCAAAACCAGCCGCAGGGCCAGGAGAAAGGCGGTCTCCTGTAGGCCAGACGGGCCCGTCTGGGCAGAGCACCGCCCTGTGCGCCCGCTCGGAGAGCCCAGCTCTCCTGTCCCAGCGGAGGACCCGGCTGAGGGGCCATGGCCCAGATTCCAACCCAGGTCTGGGGTCACGGCCGACAGCCCCGGCCACCCCCGCTCACTGCGCAGAGCAAGCTTGCTGCCGAAGGTCTCTTTATTGCCATCCTGGTCTGCGTCATAAGCCCCCCCACCCAGAGCTCCAGGCCCCCAGCTCAGCAGCAGACAGTTTATAAATAAATAAGTTACAAAAGTGGGTGCGGGGTGGCCCCCTCCCAGCCCGCCAGGGCCGCTCAGTGCTCTGTGAGCGACAGGCGCAGGATCCGCTGGAAGTCCTCCTCCTCCTGCTGCCCCCGCCGCTCCAGCTCCTCCTGTTCCCGTGAAGACAACTCCAGGGCCAGGCGAAGCTGCTCCTCAAAGCTTGTGGGGGCCGGGGCCGGGGGAGTCCTCTGAGGGGATCCTGGGCCCCCAGGCTCTGTGGATATTCGCAGGCTTTCCTGGAGGGCCCTTCCAGGCACAGCGTGAGAGGGGAGAGCACAGCGGTGAGGAGCCGGCTGGGGCCTGGCTTCAGGGGCGAGGACAGACAGGGCAGGTGGGCCTGGGAGACCTGAGAGAAGCAGCAAGGCCCCGCCCCCACCCCCCATGCCTCCTGCGGTGGTGGGCGGTGACAAAGGGCAGCCCTCGGAGGGTCTGGGCCTGGGACCAGCGCCTGCCCACCCACACCAGCCCGGGGGCCTCACCGCTCCAGCTGAAGCTGCTCCTCGTAAGCCACGGCCTGCGGAGGAGGGTGGGTGCCGGGCCGGGAGTTGGTCAGAGCTTCCCAGACAGTCACCTGTGGCAGGCAGAGTTGAGGCCTGTCACCTCCACTGTCCGATGGCAGCAGGGGCCAGCACCCGCCCCTGCACCCCACCTGCTCGGCCTCCGTGCCCGCCTCCAGCAGGCTCTGCTGGATGGCAAACTGCAGCAGGTCGTCGTCCTCGTCACGAAGGGGCTCGCTGCGCTCCGCACCCAGCACGCTGTACCCCTCAGGCACCTCAAACACAGCGGGGTCCACCTCACAGGGGAAAGGGCTGCCCCCGGCGGGGGTACCCGGAGCCGTGACGGCAGAGCCGGGGGCCGGCACCCACACGGAGCTCAGGGGCTCATCACAGCCACACAGGTTGCTGAAGGTGATGCGGGCGTTGAGCACGTGGAAAAGGGGGATCTCTGCGCGGAGACAGCTGAGCCTGAGTACCCCAGCGAGACCCACCTGTGCGCGGCCCCCACACCTGCGCCGTCCCGGGGGCTGCCGGAGGCCCCTCTGCCGCCCGGTCCACCCTCTCACCGATCTTGACCGGGAAGCCGGGCGGGAGGCGCAGGGTGATGAAGTCTCGCAGCTTGGCGAAGTGCGCGTTGCTGATGGCCATGAGGTCGATGATGGGCGTCACCTGGTCGCCCAGGGAGAGCGGGTGCTCCTCGCTCAGCCACAGCGTCGCCTTGAACCTGCCGGGCCAAGCGCAGCGTGTGGGTGAAGGACGCAGCCCCTGCTGGCCCCGCCATCCGAGCCGCCCCCAGACCGTGGGCCCAGGCTGGCTTGGGCGGGCTGCTGGCTTCCGCCCGGGCCTCCTCCGCAGCCCACCGCGGCCGGCGCCCCCCACTCCACCGTGCTTCCGTGTCCGGTGCGGCCGGGGTGTGCCGGGTCCCGCTCCCAGCCCCCACACCGGGTGGCTCCGTGTCCATGAGGAGCCTCGTGGGCAGGCACCAAGTGTGACCGAGGAGACCAGACGCCGGAGGGGAAGGCCGTGCCCCATCACCGCGCCAGCGCTTCGGACTCTGCCCACTTGCGACAAGCCAGCCCCACGGCCCAGCGGGTACCCGTTCGGTCTCCTAGAAAGCCACGTGCGTGTGGTGCTGCCCCGCCAGCCGTCTCCCACCCACCGTTCACCCCGGGAGAGTGCCCAGCCCCAGGTACTGGGGGCTGAGGACTATGGTTCAGACCCGGCTCCTGGCCCCAGGGGCGGCGTCCAGAGGGACTCCACTGGGTGAGTGGGTTCCCCCTCCCTAGGAGAGCCCCCCGCCGACCCCCAGACCTCACCTCTGTACTTTACTGGACATCTCGATGGGACGGCCGATGTTGCGGGACTCCAGGCTGAAGTTGGGGTCGAAGTACTCGTCAGGGGAGATGGCCATGGGGTTGGCGGGGCTGGCTGCCGGCTGTGCAGGCCCCTGGGTGGGCCGCAGGACTGGGCTTAGTGCTCAGGACGCTGCCTACCTGGCCCAGGGTCCCCTGCAGCCAGCTGCCGCCCCGAGCCCAGCCCCGCTTACCCCGTTGTGGGAGGAGTGCTGCTGGGCCATTCCGAGGAAGGACTGGAATGGAGTCTTCCCCCCTGAGGAAAAGGGTGGGAGCCATGAGGGGCCTACCCCAGACAGCCCCCAGAATGCCCCCCCCCCAACCGCGAGCCTCCGGTCAGACGTGGGCCCCCAGCCGGTCCAGGACACTCTGGCCCAACCCCAGACCAGGGACCCCGCGAGGTGTGACTAGGCAGCAGGCAGGCGCACCTGGGTTTACCTTTGCTCCTCGACTTGTCCTGATCAGAGAGGTGCTCCGTGCGTGTGCGTGTCACCAGCTCCACGTTGGTGGCACTGTACACCTGGGGAGCAGGGGGAGATAGGGGGAGCTGGGGGCTCAGAGCCTGTTCCCCATACTTAGCCTCACTGGCACAGGCCCCAAGTCCTCCGACCGCTGGGACAGGGGAGGCTGTGTTTCCCAGAGTGCAGGAGTGGCGGGGTCTGAACCCCAGGGAGTCGCTAGTGAGGGGGAAGTGCTCCTCGTGCCTTCTTGGTACCTGGGTGGGGATTCATGCTGTGGGTGATCCCCATGTGCTCGGCAGGGGCTGGGTGCTCGGGCCCCCCGGGTTCCCATGGCCGCGGTGCCTCTGGAGCTCACAGGCTACTGTCTCGAGGTGGGGTGGGTGAGGGGGGTACAGTCCTGGGCCTCGTCTCCTTCCCCCACCCCCACCACTAGCCTCTCCTGCCTTGGCCTCGTAGCCGCTAACGGTTTCCATCTTCTCAGACCGCCAGCCCCAGATACCACATTTGTTCCTGAAACAGATCAAAGAGGAGCTGGTGAGAACCTTGGCCAAAGACCTCCCTTCCAAGGACCCCTCCCCTGCTGGAGAGGACGCCCGCACAGCTGGGGACACTGGGACGAGACCAGGGACCAGGAGGCACTGAGGAACTGTCACTAATGCTGTTAGGTGTGAGAATGGTGTTTGGCCTGAGTTTAAAACATGTTTGCTGTGGGGATGATACGGTGTCTGCCTAGTCCAGGGAAAAAGCAAAAGGACAAAGGCTGAGGAAGGACAGTCCCAATGAGAAGGAAAATGTGGGGCCTGCTGGAGCTGGGTGATCAGCTCTCTGCCTGTTCTCTCTTCTGCCAGGTTTGACATTTTCCATAATAAAAGGTTGAAAACAAAAGTATGTCTGATTCGATAGCTGGAAACGTCCATATTCCACTTTCCAGTAGTGGAGAGAAAGAATATGTAGAGATCAACGAGGAAGGCGGGAACCTGAACAACATTATGAACTGGGTTAACAGACATCCTCAGAACACTCCACCCAACAGGATGCACGTTCTTCTCAAGTGCACACGGACATTCTTCCAGACAGACTGTATTCTAGGCCATAAAAGTAACCTCACGCAAAGCGAAAGGACAGAAATTGCATCAAGTGTGTTGTCCAGCCACAATGGAATGAAATGATTGATCAGTAACAGAAAAAGGATTTGGGAAACTCACAAATCTGTAAAGTCAACCACTCTTCTGAAGACACAATCATCCAAGAATAAAGCAAAAGAAGCCAGGAAGTACTTGAGATGAATGGGGATGAGCAACACTATATCAAAACATACACGTATATATCAAAATATATCAATATTGAGCAATATATAAAGCAGTGTGCAGAGGGAATTTAATAGGTGTTAATATTAAGAAAAGAAATACCGGGCCCTCCCTGGTGGCGCAAGGGGTTAAGCACCACGCTATGAAGCAACCCGCAGACTCTGCAGCATGAGTTCGATCCCTGGCCGGCCAGGGAGCAACCCACATAGCGCAGCCGACCTCTCCTGTCTTGCCCGCTGCTCCCCTCAGCAGTGTGTTTCAGTCAATCTGCCTGTTCTGTTCCCCACTCTGTCTCTGGTGAATCCTCTCACCCCCCATGCCTCTGGCCTGTACCCCAGCTCTTGTATGAATGAATAAATGAAGCTTTAAAAAAAAATTGCATAGTAAATTAAAACAAAAATCACTTTAAAAAAAAAGGAAAGCGGGGCCTCCCCGGTGGCGCAGCGGTTGAGCGCTGGGTTGTGAAGCTGCCGGCGACCTCTGCGGCGCCGGTTCGATCCCCGGCTGCTCCCCGGCCACCAGAGGAGGGTCCCACATGGCGCGCAGACCTCTCCTGCCGCCCGCTGCTCCCCTCAGCAGTGTGCTTCGGTCTTTCTGCCTGCTCTGCTCCCCGCTCTGGCTCTGGTGAATTCTCTCGCCCTCCCGCGCTTCTGACTGTACCCAGTGCTTGTATAAACAAAACAAACAAACAAATAAATAAATAAAACATGCCTCTATTAAAAAAAAAAACATAAAAAAAAAAAAGAAAGCTGTTTCTTTGGGAAAAAATCAACAACATTGACAAACCTTCGGAAAGGCTAGCAAGAAAATAGAGAAGGTTCAAATTACTAGAATCAAAAATGAAAGAGGGGGTATTATTACTGATATTACACAAATGAAAAGGATTATAAAGGACTTTAATAAATGATTGTATCACAACAAATTAGATCACTAGATGAAACAGAAAAATCCCAGAGGGACAAACTACCAAAACAAACTCAAGAAGTAACCAATAATTTGAATAGACCTGTAACAAATGTAGAGACTAAATTAGTAATTTTTTAAAAAGATTTATTTATTTTTCTATAAGAAGTGGGGTACAGGCCAGAGATGCGGGGGATGAGAGGATTCACCAGAGACAGAGTGGGGAACAGAACAGGCAGACAGACCAAAGTACACCGCTGAGGGGAGCAGCGGGCGAGACAGGAGAGATCTGTCCCGTTATGTGGGTTTCTCCCTGGTCGGCTGGGAATCGAACTCGTGCTGCAGTGGTTGCGGATTGCTTCATAGGTTGCATCTTAACCCCTGCGCCACCAGGGAGGCCCTAAATTTTTAATTTAAAAAAAACACAAAGAAATACCCAGGTCCAGGTGGCTTTACCAATGAATCCAGCCAAACATTAATAGAAATCACAGCAATCATTCACAAGCTCTTGCAAAACTCAGTCAAGGAAATGACACTGCCTTGTTTTATTCTACAAAGGACTGGCCAGGTACTAAAACTAGACAAAGAAATCACAGGAAGGGCCTCCCCGGTGGCGCAGCGGTTGAGCGCTGGGTTGCGAAGCTGCCCGCGGCCTCTGCGGTGCAGGTTCGATCCCCGGCTGCTCCCCGGCCACCGGAGGAGGGTCCCACATGGCGTGCAGACCTCTCCTGCCGCCCGCTGCTCCCCTCAGCAGTGTCCTTCGGTCCTTCTGCCTGCTCTGCTCCCCGCTCTGGCTCTGGTGAATTCTCTCACCCTCCCGCGCTTCTGACTGTACCCAGTGCTTGTATAAACAAACAAACAAACAAACAAATAAATAAAATACGTGCCTCTTTAAAAAAAAAAAAAAAGAAATCACAGGAAAAGAAAATTACAGGCTGATATATCTTATGAATATGGACACAAAATCCTCAAAAAAAACACAAGCCAACCAGATCTAGCAGCATGTAAAGAAAACTATACATCACGATCCAGTGAAATTTATCCCATGAATGCACAGTTGGTTCAACATTTGAAAATCAGTTGATACAATACACATCAAGAGACTAAAGGGCCTCCCCAGTGGCACAGCGGGTTGAGCGCAGCGCTGTGAAGCTGTCTGCAGCCTCTGCAGCGTGGGTTCGATCCCTGGCCAGACAGGGAGATTCCCACATGGCGCGGCAGACCTCTCCCGTCTCACCCGCTGCTCCCCTCAGCAGTGTATTTCAGTCAGTCTGCCTGTTCTGCTCCCCACTCTGTCTCTGGTGAATTCTCTCACCCTCCTGTGCCTCTGGCCTTCTGACTTTGCCCCCAAAGGTCAGAAACAAGATAAAAATGACTATGTGCACCACTGCTATCACCATTCCACTGGGAGGTTCTAGTTGAGCAATTGGTCAAGAAAAGGAAAGAAAAGGTGTCCAGATTGGAAAAGGAAAAGTAAAACTATCTCTATTAACAAGTGACAGATGTTGTTACCTAGGAAAAAAATCACAAGGAATCCACTAAAATCAATTAGAACTGAAAAAAATATATTTAGCAGGGATACAGCTCTAAGTTCAATACACAAAAATCAATTGAATTTTTAGAGATTTGCAATGAACAATTAAAAAGTATAAATAGAAAGTAATTATATTCGTAATACCATCACAGATAACACTTAGAATGAACTTAGAAGTACTACCAACCTTGTACTCTGAAAACTACAACCATCATTGAAAGAAATGAAAAGTCTAAGTAAATATGCCCTGCCCGCAGATCGGAGGAGTCGGCACTGTGAAGATGCCAGTACGTCCCAACTGATTTACTGAGTCAGTGAATCCCCCTCCTGACTTCTTTGTGGAAACTGATAAACTGAACCTGGAGTTCCTATGAAATCACAAGGGACCTGGCATAATCCTGAGAAGAACAAAGTAGGAAGACTCAGACTTTCTGATTGTAAATTTTACTACAAAGCAACAGTGATCAGGAGTGGAGTGCTGGCTCCAAAACAGACATACAAATCAATGCCATCGAATGGAGAGCCCAGAAATAAACCCATACACCTATGGCCAACTGACTGTCCACAGGGGAGCTAAGCCCATTCAACAGGCAAAGAACAGTCTTCTCAATGAATGGTGCTGGGCAGCTAGACAGTCACATGCTGAAGGATGAAGCTGGAGTCCTGTCTCTCTCCATTAACTCAAAAGGGATCAAAGACCAACATATAGGTGCTAAAACTATGAAACTTCCCCGGGAAAACTACTAATGATCTTGGATTTAGCAAAGTATTATTAGCTATGATAATCACATCATGAAAGTATGAGTGGGGTTAAGTCTCAGGGCTATCACCTCTATGGCCTGGGTTCGAACCCCGGCCAGGGAGTTACCCACATGGTGCAGCAGACCTCTCCTGTCTCCCCGCTGCTCCCCTCAGCAGTGGATTTCAGTCCGTCTGCCTGTTCTGCTCCCCCACTCTGTCTCTGGTGAATCCTCTCACGGCCCCTACCTCTGGCCTGTATCCTGGTTCTTGTATCATAAATAAATAAATCCTTAAAAAAAAAAAAAAAAGAAAGTGAAAGCTAACCTACACGGCAGGAGAAAGTATTTGCAAATCACTGCTCTGATAAGGGGCTTATATCTAAAAAAATATAAAGAGCTATCACAACTCAATAATAAAAAGCAATCCCAACTTTTTAAATGAACAGACATTTCTTCAAAGGATACCCACAGCGGCCAAGGAGCAATGACAAGACACTGTCAGCCCTGAGGGAAACGCAAACCCAGCTACAGCGGGGCGCCCCTGCACACCCGCGAGGGCGGCCGGGAAGGGCTCCCGGGCAGGCGCTGGGCAGGGTGGAGAGGCTGAGCCTCCGTCACCACCAGTGAGAACGGAAGACGCTGCATCTGGTGCTGCCCAGCCTGGGAGGCCTTCAGATAGCCCCACCCAGGGACCAGAGCCGGTCAGTCCACTTCCGGGCACGGACATGTCCACACACCACAGCCCACCGGCTGTATGGCAACAAACACTGCACAACTCGTCAAAGGGTGGAAACGCCTCAAATGCCCACTAGTGGACACGTGAACATCCAGCCTCGGCTGGCGCGAGGGAGGCGGTCCTGCCCGGGCCCTGAGCACGCTGCTCGGAGGGCGCCGAGAACAGACGCCCACGGGCTGTAGCAGGTGGTTCACGGGAAAGCCCAGAGGAGGGAAATCTAGAGACAGAAAGCATGTTAGGGCTGCTCAGGGCAGGGGCACCCGGGATGGGGGGCGAGATTGTTCCACAGTGGCTGGAGCGCCGCGATCCGTGGCCGCGGGCCTGTGCAGCGGGCTGAACCATACCTCAGTTAAAGCTGTTTCCGTGCTCTGGAAGTCGATTGTTGGGGCTGGGTGTGTTATCTGAGAAACAGCACCCCAGCCCACAGGGTCAGGCTCCCAGGGCACCCCTAAAGGACTCTGAGAAGCCAGCACAATGCAAACAGCTGCCCTGACTACAGCCTAAATCCTGGTTTCTATGGGCAAGCGTTCGGCGTCAGCAGTCAAGAAACGGGACACCTGGCCCAGCCCCTCCCCAGGGAGACGGCTGCCGGGACAGATGGGCGCAGGAGGCTCGGAGGTTACGCGGGGACACCGCCCTCACGCAGTGGCCCTGCTGAGACACTGGGCCTGCAGCCGGCCGCCCTTCTGCACACCAGCGCAGGGGCCGGCCCCGGGGGCGGAACCAGGAGCCGCAAGGGCCCTCAGGGCCAGGCCCCAACTGACCTCTCGAAGGCGACGTTGCGAGTGTCCAGGTGGGTGGAGACAATAGGAGAGGTGAGGCGGCTGGCCACGTGCTCCTCACTGGGCCGCATGGCGGCCAGCAGCGCCTCCGGCTCGTGCAGGGCAAGCCCCAGCGTCTCCGTGTGCACCACCTGCCGGTCGTGATCCACCTCCATGACCAGGGCGCCTTCCTCTGCCGGCGGGGAGGAAGGGGGACGAGTGGGTGCCCGGCCCAGGCAGCAGGGACGGGGCCATCAAGGCGTCCTCGGCCTCCGTGGCCAAGTGGGTGTGGCCTCAGCCCGGGGTGCCCCTCCGTCCTCACCACCAGCTGCGTGTCTGGAGCGAGAATGGCCCAGTCGGGCCTGAGGGCCGCGGCTGTCCCCCAGCACTCACCCTGGCCCTTGAAGATGAAGCTCCGCCGGCCACGCTGCCAGGTCATGTGCTCAAAGCCCAGGAGGCTGGTGTCTACCCGCAGGCTCTCGCCCCGCTTCCACACGCGGTACACATCACTCGGGCACATCTTGGACACGAGGGGCACTGCAGGGGCGCCAGGTCATGGGGGCTCTGCCCCAAGGCCCCGCCTACAGACCCCACCCTACAGACGTGGGAGCCGGGGGTCCACACTCACCCCAGCTGGTGAACTCCCACTTCATCTCCACATAGAAATCGGGGGCCTGAGAGAGACCAGAGTGCCCATCAGGGACAGGCCTGCAGCTGGGGGCCAGTGGGCCAGGAGCTCCTGTCTGCAGCCCACTCCTGGGCCCCAGCCCTTCAGCAAGTCCCAATGCTGCTGGGGCCCACGATACCCCTACCCCAGCCACCCTGCCCAGGAGAGAGTAGGCCCAGTGGGTCCTAAAATGGTCCACCTGACGGGGTTACAAGCCCAAGGCCTGGGGGCCAGTCTCAGCCTGTCCCCCTTCAGGTCCCAGAGTCCTCATCTGCCAAGGGGACAAGTGGCCAGGGTAGGGGACACAAGGTCGTGTGCTCTCCCAGCAGGTGCCCTTGTGTGCTTTGAGAAGGGTGGACAGGAATTCCTGGGGCCCGGGCCACATGCACCCAGTAGGGTGAAATCCTCCCTTCAGGCAATCTGCACTCCCTAGGAGGCCCATGGCCAAAAGCTCTGCTGGGAATTCTGGGACTGGGGGAACCTCAATGCTGGCAAAGTCTTTCCTCTCAAAGGACCCGATCGACCCAACGTCATCCACGAGGGCCTGGGTGCCTCTTCCATGGCCAGACTGGGCCAGGAGAGCCAGACCTCACCGACGTGTGGGAGAAGCAGGCTGCACGGGCCGAGGGGGCCTTCTGAGGCCAGTCCTGGCATGGCTGACCAGGGAGACCCCGCACAGTTCGCCACAGCCCCCTCAAGGCACCACCCACCCGCCGCGGCCGGCCATCCCTCTGCGCCCTGCTATACCTGACGGAGCTTGTCCAGCAGTTCCGGAATGCCAGCCAGCCTCTGGGTGGCCCTCTGGTAGTCTCGGTACTGCAGCACCAGCTGCACCATCTCAGGGTCCCCGGTGCTGACTGCCTCCTGCAGGACTGGGGGACACCAGGCTGCTGCGGGGCCCTCTCTTGATGGCCCCGGGCCTGGCTGCTTACTCCCACCCACCCAGCCCGCTGCCAGCCCCAGGGGAGCCCCTGGTGTGCCGTACCTGCCCAGCCCTGGCAGCTCTCTTTGCCCACATTGGCATTGTGTCGAAGGAGGACTCTCACAGACTCCAGGTTCCCCAGGGACACTGCCAGCTCCAGGGGGGTGCGCCCCCGGGGGTCCTCCTGTTCAATATCGTGCTGAGGGAGATGGGACTCTCAGCACAGGACGAGGAAGGAGAGGAGAGGCAGGAAGGCCGCTGGGTGGAACAGGGCCGGGAGTCCCTGCGGGGAGTCAGGAGGGCGGACAGGCCGGGCCGCAGAGGGTGGCCGCGAGCCCCAGCAGGGGTGGGGTCCGGTGGGAAGGGCCCGGCCGCCTTTCCTGCCTCTGCCAGGGGCTGAGCAGGGGCCTGGGAGGAGGGGGCTGGTCAGGCAAGGTGCAGGGAGGAAGGGGGGCGGTCAGGCCGGGGTGCAGCGCTACGTGTCGAGAGTTGGGGGCCCAGGACCGGGCTCGCTCGGCTCAGCGGTGCTGAGACGCGAGCCCCGCGACTGCATGGCCGGGGCGCGGCCGGCGCAGGGGGCCCAGGCCGGGGGTCCGCGAGCTGCAGGGGACCCGGGCTCCGGGTCGGAGGCGGGCCGGGGCGCGCGGCCTCCGGGACGGGCACCGCAGCTCCGGGAGGAGGCCCGAGCGCGCCCGGGGGCCCGGCGGGCCCTACCTGGTGGCTGTGCAGCGCGGCCTCCAGTTCGCGGTGCCGGTTCGCCCAGACGAGCCGGTGCAGCGGGAAGGTGGGGCCCGGGCCGGCCATGCTGGGCCTCAGCGCCGCATCCCGGGCGGGCGGGCGGGCGGCGGGCGGGCGGGGGCGGCCCGGCCCGCCTGGGCCTGGGCCTGGCGCAGCCCCCTCGGCTCCGGTCCGCCCGCGCCGGCGCTGCGCCCCCCGCAGCCCCCGGTCCCCGCGGCGGCGGCTGCAGTGGCGGCGGCGCGGGCGGCGAGGGGGGCCGGCGAGGGGGGCCGGCGGAGGGCGGGGCGGCGCGGGGCGGGGCGTCGGGCGCGCCCCCCCCGCCTCCCGCAGCCATGGCAACCGCCGCGGGCCCGCGCGCGCCGGGCCCGGCTGCAGCTCCGCCAGCGGCCTGCAGGGGGCGCGCCAGGCCAGGGGACCCCCTCCGGCGGCCCGGAAGCGGCGGGAGGGGCTCCCTCGGGGCGGGGCCGCTCGGCGAGGGGCGGGGGCTGGGCCCGGGGGTGCGCGAGCGGGCGCCCCGCGTTCTCCCGCAGCCCTGCCCTTCCCGCCCCGCGCCCCCCGCGCCGCTGTGTGCGGGCGAGACGGGAGGTGCTGGCGGCCCGCCGGGCCGTCTCGGAGAGGCCGCTGAAGGCTGCGCCCCCCGGGACCTGGGCCGGACTGGCCCCGCCCCGGCGACTCGGGGAAGCAGCCCCCCCAAGTACTGGAGTCAGGAATGGGGTTGGGGGAGCCGCCGTCAGCCCCAGCCCCTCTCTGCCTCCATCCACTGGGGCTTCACTGCAGAGGCTGCTCTTAGTGTCAGGATCGGCTGAGGAAGGAGCCTGGAAGTCAGGGCCGGGCCCCCACCCACACCGGAACCGGAACCGGTGCAGGCCTCAGTGGGCTGAGCTCTGCCGTTGTCACCCCAACTGGAACCCGGGCTCAGTCCTGGTGTTTTGGTGTGAGGCAACCGCTAGGCGCAGAGGCGGCCGGCTGGGCCCGCTGTGCTGCTTGGAAAATGAGTTTGATCTGCCTCTGGCTGGGAGGCCCTGGTTGCCACTCTTACCCGGTGCTGTCAGTGTAGGCAGTGGCTCCTGTGCTATCTGGGGTCACTCTGCTCCCCCATGCTATGGTGGGTGGCACCAGGTCATTGTCACGCCCTCAGATCTACAGCAACTCAAAGGCCTCTGAATGCCCGGAACTCAAGCACACCCCGCCCCACGGCTGCGCCCCCTCCAGCCTCCACCAGCCCCCTTCGCCGCCTTCGCCGCACATCCCAAGACTCTCCCGGGCCAGCCTGTCCCGATTCCTGCCCCTGGCCCTTCATTCCTACTTCCATTGTCTCCGCAGCCCGTTTTTCTCTTGGAGAAAAAAGGGCCTCTAAAGGGCCTCTTGGAGTGAAAGCCTGACCCTGTTTCAGCTCCCTCTGGGTCATCTCCGGCAGCTGTTCTGTCACAGAGAACGGCCTCTGCAGAGCCGGCCGCGTCGGCTCCCTTCCCCTCGGCCAGCTCCGCTCCCTGGCGCGCGTCACCTGAGGGGACACCATCATTGGGACTTTTCCTTTCTTCTCCCACCACCATCGCTAGGGCTGTTCTCCCAGGGTAGAAGCAGTGGCCCCAAACTTGTCCCCTGCCTCCTGTCCACCTCCCTCCACACGTTAGTCCTGCAACCCATCGTCAGAGGCTGGTTCTACGGTAGCCCTCGCCTCCCGGCCTGGTCCCGAGCCTTCAGGGGCTCTATGTCCATTCCCAGCTTTGTCCTGACAGGCTGCCGGCCAGGTTCTCTGGTGTCTGGGGTCCCAGCCTGTGCCCTGCTTGCCTACCTGGCCCAGCCCGGCCTCCCCACCCCATGCCAGAGGTCCAAAGTTCATTTCCTCCAAGGCTCTGTGGTCTCCCCAGGACATCCCATTACCACAGCCTTCCTGGCTCACCTGCCATGCTGGTGGGGCTGCAAGCCCCTCAGCTTTGCCCAGCAGAGCCCCACAGGGAGTGGGCATCGCTGCAGGGCCTATGGGTGGGGACATGGGGGAGAGAAGTAAACCAGAAGCCTCTGGGTACACCAGGGGCCTGGTGCTAAGGGTCCCACAGCTTCCGGTCCCCTAGTGGGGCTGCACAGCGGGGCCAAAGGGAAGGCCAAAGCCGGAGAGGGCCCAGGGCCCACAGTGCAGGGCGGCGTCCGGCTGTCATGAGGGCACACAGGGCCTGGCGAGCCGGCAACACCAGCCACTGAATTGCAGGACCCGCACTGGCTTCCCAGGAGGGTGGGCACCGAACACTCCTCTCTCCTGGGGGCCAGACAAAGCTTCTGAGTGTGTGAGTGGGTGGGAGACCCCTGACCCGCCATTCCCGGATGACTGCCCTGGGGTACGGGGGGCCTGGTGCCACCCAGACCCTCGCCCTACGGTGGCCGCCCAGTGGAGGCTGCGAAGCGTCACCAGGCAGAAAAGAGTGGCACGCGAAGGAGTCAGGCACCATTTTTTATAAAAATGCAATCTCATTTTCCACTCTGTAAAATCACATTCAGATATCGGCAAAGTAACGCCCCGAGGTGAGTGGAGGGGAGGGAGGGCTCGCCCACCGGCCGGGAGAGGGCGGACACCACACACGCAGCGACTGGCACGAGGGGCATGCGCGGGTGGGGCGGCGCCCTGCGGGCAGGGGCGCCACAGGGCGTGGGCTGTGGGGCAGCCGGACACACTGGCTGGCCTGGGGCGGGTCCTGTGGCCCAGGGCAGAGGAGGCCTCACCCCCCGGGGAGGCCTGGGGACCTCAGACCCGGGAGGCCAGTGTGGCGTCCCCCGTCTCCTCTCCGTGGGCCCTGAACCCGGTACTGGGAGGAGGGGCGACAGCGAGGGCAGCAGCACCCGCCACTGAGCCGCCTTCCCTGTGGAGCCCGTGGCGTCAGGGCAGGTGGGAAGGGAGATGGCCAGTGACCCGGGAGACAGCGGCTCCCTCCACCCCACTGGCGGGGGCGGGACAGTGCAGGGCTGGTCCCTGTGGCAGGTGGGCCGCGGTGGGGAAATTCAAGTGGTCTCCCTGGGCTGCGGCCTCCCCTGGGGCAGGGGACGCTGGTGGCCGGCGGCGCCGTGGGCAGGGACGCCGCCCACGCAGCCTGAGGTGGCACAGCTGGGGCAGCATCCCCCGGGCGGGGCGGAGGGCGGCCGGGGCTGCTGCTCCTCCACAGGAAGACGCTGGGAGCGGCCGGCTCCCGGGGTCGGGGCTGAGGGTGCTGGGTGGTGGCTGGGGGGGCGGCAGCGGGAGCCAAGGCAAGCGGACCCCTCCCTTGGGGCTGGGCCAGGCTGGGGCCACAGGAGATCACAATAATTACAAAATAAAACTTTTTCCGCTTGGCGGGAAAACAAATAATAAAAATCCGACAAAATAAATTAGAGGTTTATAAAAGGCGGCGGTGGGCGGCGGCGGGCGGGGTCAGAGGCCGTTGGCACTGCCTCGCTGGATCAGCGGCACCTTGCTCAGTTCCACCACGGGCGAGCGGGGCTTGTTCTTCATCTTGGGCACCCTCTGCACCAGCTGCTGGGCCTCCCGGTAGGCGTCGCGCAGCTCCTTCTTCCACTGCACCAGCTCGGGGTCGCTCTGCGCACGCCCCGGGGCGGTCAGTCGGCCGCTGTGGCCAGCCCACCCCGACCAGCGGGCCCCCGCCCCAACTCACGTCGCACTGCAGGACGAACTGCTTCCCGCCGCGGATCTTGAGCAGGAGGCACTTGCGCTCCTTGATCTGCGTCTCCTCCACTGACTGGATCTCCTCCATGGTCAGCAGGCTCTGCTGCGGGCGGGAGGGGAGGGGGGCCGTGAGCCACGGGAGGGCGGCTGCCCGGCCCCCACGCCTGGCCCCAGCAACACTCCTTACCGGGGCCTCGCCCTCGCCCCGCCACTCCAGCCGGTTGGGGAACAGGTAGAAGTAGCGCCGCTGCCACTGCGTCAGGAAGGGGTTGCCCATCTTGGACATGTAGCCGTGCATGATGCAGTCCTTGCCCAGGGCATAGTCTGCGGCGAGAGAGCGGAGGGGGGCTTAGCGCCCGCCGCCCCCCAAGCTGGGGTCCGGGCTCCGCACCGTCATCTGGGGCGGGGTCCTGAAACCCCCGTTTCTCGTCTCTAAAGCAGGCGGCACCTGCCCCGCAGCCCGGACGCCTCACCTTCCTCGTGGCCCAGCTGCTTATTTTTGGTTTTCTTTCGCGTCTCTAGCCGGTCCGTCTCGGTGTTGATGGCGTCGAACACGGTCTCGGCCACCTCCTGCTGCCACCGCTCCGAGATGGTGAGGGGGAAGTTGCGGTAGAGCTCCTGGTCACTGTCCAGTAACTGCCGAGTGGACGGGGCAGCGATGTCCATCAGCCCCGGGCAGGCCCAGCCAGAGGAGGCCCGGGGCAGGGCAGGGCAGGCCCACCCCCCACCTCCTGGGGGTACAGAGGAGCCGCCTAAGGCCCAACAGGCTGGCGCACAGGGCTGGGGGTGGTCCCGGAGGCTGAGGAGGCCGCAGGGCAGAGCTCGGGGCTCTGGTGCAAGAGGCCAGGCGGGTCCAGTACCTTGATTCCTTTGGTGTCCTCCTCATCAAAGGAGCCGATGTCGAAGGCGTCGGCCGCATTCACCTCCCCTCGTGGGGGGATGAGCGGGGGAGGGTACTGCAGCAGAGTGGGGACTGGGCATCAGCACGGGGCCGCCTACAGGCCACACCCTCACCCCCAGCCCTGACCCCAGCTTTTACCTTCTGCAAGAAAACCATCTGCCAGTCCAGGGAGCGGAAGAAGGGGCTCTCCTTCACCTCCTGAGCCCTGTGGGGAGAGCGGGTCACTGGGGCTCACAGCACCCAGCCAGCTGGGGCCAGGCCCGGGGGCAGGTGGCCCAAGGCGAACTCTTGGCTCAGCCACTCTCTGGCTCTGTGACCTTGGGCAAGTTCCTTAAACCCGGGCCTGTTTCCTCATCTCTGAACGGGGAGCAGCAGTCCCACAACGGCCCAGTGCCACCGGGGCTCTGCTAGCTGTGAATCCTGCGGCCTCACGCCCAGCACCCGCTGGACCTTTAATAAACATCAGAAGCTGCCGTCATCGTCCTTCTCTGACATCACCACCTTTGGCCCAAGGCCCCTCGGCAGCCGCACCCCCAAACAGCCCCCCAGCTGGAGAACACTGGATGGGACAGGGGGCTCTTGACGAGACACAGCCCCTGGTCTCAAGGGCGCCCCGGAGGCGGCCAGGTACTGGAGGATGACCCGACGCTCGCCTGAGCACCCAGGCCCGGCTGGGAGGCGGGACCTGGATCTGGACACTCACCCTTGGCCCCGGCAGCCCAGTCTCCGGTTCACATCCCTCTGCAGAAGCCCCTCCAGCAAAGAGCGGAGCTCGGGGGAGAAGGAGTCAGGCAGCTCCACAGCCTACAGGGAGGACCAGACGTTGATGGAGGGAGAGACAGGGCCCCCTTCCTGATGGCCCCCCGCAGTCATGTTGGCTCTGACCACTTTGGGGGCGGGGTGGGGAGGAGCCTATGGGGCAGGAGGTCAGAGTAGGGCAGGGTCACACGAGATCTCTATGGAGAACCAAGAGCCCTGACCTCAACCCCCACTGCGCCCCCATCCCACCCCAGCCCCAGCATCCTCACCATTGTCAGCGTCATGCGGTCGATCTCATGCTTGTCTTTGGTCTTGTGCTGCCGGAAGGGGCTGTGCCTGGACAAAGAGGCCAAAGTTCAAGGTCAGAGGAAGAGGAAAAGTGGCAGCGCACAACCCATGCTTGTCCAGAGTCAAGATGGTGCCGCCTGAAGCCCAGGCGTGGCCTCCTCCCGCCCAGCTCCTCGCGGGGGGCAGGGAACGGCCCACTCACCCCCGCAGCAACTTGAAGAGCATGCAGCCCAGCGAGAACCAGTCGGCGCTGCTGTCATAGGCCACGCCCTTCTGCAGGACCTCGGGGGCCATGTACCCGTGGGTGCCCCTGTGGAAGAGAGGCCGTGAGCACTTGGCGGAGGGCACGGGAAGGGAGGGTGGGGCCGGGCACTCACACGCTGGCGTGGGGCTTCTTCTTGGAGAAGTCGCAGGCCAGGCCCAGGTCTGAGATGCGCACATGGCCGTGCTCGTCCAGGAGGATGTTGGCCGGCTGCGGAGGAAGCCCAGTGAGCCACCGGGGGCTCAGTCTGGCCAGGCCAGGTGACAGCTGGACCCCACTTTCCTCTAGAGGATGATGGTGTCCAGGACAGGCCCTGGGGGGGTCCTTCTCCCCCCAGACACAACCGGAGTCCAGAAATGGCTCAGTGGGAGGGAGGGCCCCTCGGCAGGCAGCAGGAGGGGGGCTTCACCTTCAGGTCCCGGTAGACAACGAAGCGGTTGTGCATGTGCTCCAGGCCCAGGATGATCTCCGCGGCATAGAAGCGCATGTCCGCCTCGGAGAAGACCCCGTGCTGGGAAAGGTGGTAGTGCAGGTCCCCGCCTGGGGAGGCAGCCCAAGTCAGGGCGCTGGCCTCAGAGATGGGCTCCGCCCCCCAGCCCCCCCAGGCTCCGCCCCCCAGGCTCTGCCCCCAGCCCCCCAGGCTCCGCCCCCAGCCCCTACAAGCTCCGCCCCAGCCCCACAGGCTCCACCCCAGCCCCAGAGACAGGAGCCAGCAGACAATCAACTCACCGTTCATGAGATCCAGGATGAAGCTGAGCTTGTCTGGCGTGTGGAATGCATAGGACATGCAGACGATGAAGGGGCAGTCCTGGGAGGGAAAGGATGGGCAGGCAGGTCAATGGTGGGTGCCCAGGTTCCGGGACGAATCCTACTCCGCCCGCCCTGGCTGCAGCTCACCCCTGTGCTGACGAGGGACAGCATGATGCGCTCGTTCAGGGCCAGGGTCTCCCCCTGCTTCATCTTGATGCGCTTCTTGTCCAGGCACTTCATGGCGTACCTGGGGGCGGGAGCTGGTCAGTGGGCACACCCCCACACAGAGCCTCGCAGTGCAGGGAGAGGGAGGGGTAGTCCTCAGGAATGGACCAGACCCCAGGACAGCATGTGGTCCTCATCAGAGACAGACAGAAGGCAGGAGGGCGTGCTGGTGGGCCAGGGGCTCCGTGGGCCTGCCTTCGTCGGCGGGTGACCGCACAGAGACAGGAAGGCGGGGGCAGGTGGTGTGGAGAGAACAGCACTGGCCCTCTGCCGAGGCCTGCCAGTCAGGGCTCGCCCCTGCCCTCGGCTCCCAGGGTCCCCTGCCCAGGGCATGGATCCCCCACCGCTGTTTCAGGCCCCAGGGGCTCTCCCGCCCCGCAGCATCCCACCAGATGCCAGGGCTTACATCTTGCCTGTGTCGGCCTTCCGGCACCCATACACCTCACCAAAGCCCCCTCGCCCGATGATGCGGTGCACGCTGAAGTCGTTCATGGTCAGCTGCAGGGGCGGCAAGAGTCGGAGTTGGGGACGGTGGCCTGGGCTTGGTCCCCGGGCAGAGGTGCCTGGGCAGCCAGGGCTGGTCCATGTGGAGGCCCCGGACCCAGGCTGCCTTCACCATTGCTTCTCTGCCTTGAGTTGTCCCGCTGAGATCCTGGCACCAACCCCACGGCCACCACCCTGGGGCTGAAGGGCAGACCTCCTTCCCGCCCTACCAGGCCATATGCCCAGTCCCCCAGGTATATGGCCGCAGCCGCGGCCCCCCCCCACGCCCACCCAGCCCACTCACATGGATGTTGAGCTCCACGTTCTTCCACTGGCAAAAGCGTGTGAATTTATCACTGCAAGAGAAGAAGCGGGGGCTCAGACGAGCCTCACAAAGTGGGGAATGACGCTGATGGAGCCCGTCCCACTGCACCACCGTCTTCAGGGGCCCCGAGCCTCAGCATCCTCTGGGCGGCCCAGGAAGAGCAGTGGCCCAGGCTGGCCACCTTGGAACCACCTGGGGCCCACACAGGGCCAAGCCGCCTGTCTCTGAGTTCTTGCAGGGACTGTACAGGCTTGGAGAGGGGCCCAGTGTGCCCCCAGCTGCTGGCGCCTGTGACCTTGATACTGCTGCCTGCTCGCACGCCTCTGGGGACACGGTACCCACTCCATGGTTGGGCAGCCGGGACCCTTGGGCAGCTGTTCCTTACCTACAAATCCCACCCACCAGACGAGGCCTGGCCGTGAGGGCCCTGGGGCCGTGTGCCCTCTCATGCCTGGCCCCACCCTGTGGTCTCAGCCCAGGCGGGCCCAGCCAGGTGCTGGGAGGAACGATGCCAGGTGGCCGATGGGCTTTGAGATGCCTGGTAGGGCAGGCAGAGGTGGAGGAGGTGAGGATGGGAGCCGTCTGACCTCGCAGCACCCCTGCCCGGGGCTTCTGGCTTCCGGCCCCCGCAGCATCTACACCACTTCCCAGAGCAGCCTCTTCCCCTTCCTCTCCCGCCTGCGCCCGCCTCACCTCTCGATGAATTTCTGGAACACATCCCCTCGGAGGTTCTGACAAATCTCTTCAATGTATGGCTAAGGGAAGAAGCTGGAGGTTGGTGACCGAGCCCCGAGTGGGAGCCGACAGGCCCCTGAGCTGGGCCGCCCGAGGGGACCCCGGCCGGGCTGGGAGGCCGCGGGAGCAGGCCAAGCACGCACCTGGAAGAGATCCGGAGGCACCTGCTTCTTCACCAGGTGGCCCTGAACGTGCTCAGTGGCGCTTTTCGAGAAGGGCTGGGGAAGACAGAGGCAGCGTGACCTGGCGTCCCTGCCCCAGCCCAGCGCAGAGCGCCCGGGGGGCCAGCGCGGGCACTCACGTGCGAGCAGGCCAGCAACTCCTTCATGATGTAGGTGTCGAAGATCTCCCGGCTGCGGGTCAGGCGCTCCTCCTCAGTCTCGAGCTTCTCGTATTTCTTGATCTAGAGCCACGACCCCACAGGCGACATGTGGCACCACGGCCAGGCGTCTTGGGTCAGCAGGGCCCCCAAGCCCCTCCCCTCTGCAGAGCGCCCGCCTCACCTCCTCATAGAACTCCACCAACGGCCTGGCCTCCTCCAGGTGCTTCAGGCAGAAGTCGCGGAAAAGCATGTACCCTGAAAGCAGTGAGCCCCTCAGTCTTCCTATCACGGCGGGTGGTGGGGGTTGGTCCCAGACAGGGCCCAGCAAGGGGGCCTCCACGGGCTGCCAACCGAGGACTAAGCTTTGGGGTCGGGGTGCCCATGTTTCTCCCCCTCCCAGAACCTGTTTCCTTGGTTGGTGGCTGGAAAGTGACAGGTGGTGGCGAGGCAGGGGCAGGCCTGGCTGGGGCCTAGACCCACACACTGCGGCCCAGTACTGCACCACCTCTGTGAGGGCGACACCCCCACTTGGTGGTCTGCGCAAGGGAGGGAGGTCCAGCGGGCAGTCGGAGCTGTAGCCCGGAGCAGCAGGGCAGCCCTGAGAGAGGACCAGGTAAGTCCCTCTGCCTGGACCTTGCACCACTCCATCATCTGGCTGATGATGAGACTGGGCAGCCTGGGCGAGTGGGTCCAGTTGGGGAAACTGAGGCTTGGAGAGGCCTGTCAGACAGGCAGACATGAGAACTCAGGTCCCCTCTACCCTGCTATGGGTTCTGGGAAGAACAGCCCCGGGGGAGGGCTCACAGAAGACCCCAGGAAGTAGAGGCCAGAGGCAGGGCAAAGCAGGAGGAAGGGCAGCCCTGCTTCCTCCTCGGGCCTCTGGCTTAACATGGGTGACTGGGCTCTTGCTGGGTGGCCTCCCACGCTGCCCTCACTTTCTGGGCAGCTCTGCCAGAGCTCACAGCTCTCAGACACCACCTCACTAGGCCTCCCGCAGTCCCGGGCAGCGGGGCTCCTGAGCCCGAGTCCCCAGCCGAGGACACCAGCAGGCTGAGAGAGGGGCGGCAATGTGCCCAGGGTCACATGGCACAGGCAGGGGACCCGAAATGCCTGCTTCCCGATGCTCTGGCCAGAGCCCGCCAGGCCCCTCCCCTCTCAGAGTGAGACCCAGTTCTCCAGAGGCCTAATCGGAGCCTGGTGTCACTGGAGCCTGCCTCCACCCTGCTGGCGGCCCGGTCCAGACGGCGGGCCCAGGGCCTTCCACGAGCGGACAGGAGGAGGAGGCAGGTCCCTCACAAAGAGGCCGTGGGGGCGGGTGCAACCACAGCGGGCGCCACAGGAAGGGCCCCGCCCCTTCCTGTCAGTTCCACCACCGCTGCCGGCAGCTGCCTGCGCCAAGGGGAAGCTGCAACTCTCAAAAACAAAAAACCCAAAGGAGGAACTTCCCCTGTGGCCCTGGAAGGCGCTGGGCCCCCACCCCCTCTGCAGGCTCCCTGGGCCCACACTGGGTCACAGCCCTGCTGCCCGGGCCAGGGGCTGCTTGTCCCGCCTGGAGTGGATGGGACTGGGGTGGATGGGAGGCCGACCTCCGACCTGGGGGGAGTGGAGGGCCAGCCTGGCCCCTGAGGCAGGGGCAGGGCAGAAGGGAGGCTGGGTCCTCCCCCACCACACTTACCCAGCTTCTGGGAGAAGATCTTCTCAAAGGTCACCTCGCCCCGGTCCTCCAGGTACTTCTGCATGACACTGCGGATGCTGAATGACAGAGGTGCCTCGGTGACCCCCAGCTCCCGGGACCCCCAGGGCTCCCTCAGGACTCGGCCCCTCTCTGGCCCAGCCCTCCTGGAAGGTGGCTCCTCTCTGGAATCAGGAGTGGGGGGCACTGTGGTGGCTGCCACCCACGGGGGCTGGGGACTGAGCCTGCCCAGCGTGGTTCTGTGCTCAGCAGGGAGGGGCCAGCAGGTGGCTGCTCAGAAGTGGGGTCCCAGCACTGCTTCGTGTGGCTTTGGGAACCTGGCCAAACCCCAAAAGCCAGGCCTCCACCACCAGCGGATGATGGATAGCCAACCTGTGACCATCCTGCCTGCGGGACCCCCCAGCCTGCCTTGGAAAGGCACCAGGCCTGGCCACACGGGTAGGCCACAGTACGGTTGGCCTGGCTCGCGGCCGGCAGGGGAGTCAAGCCAGTCAGAGGCCGCGGTGCCGGCGCCCATCCCGTCAAACTTCCAGAAGAGGCCAATCTAAACAGCAGACGCGGGTACCAGGGGGAGGGGGCAGGGCACGACTGCCAGTGGACTGGGGTTTCTTTTGGGGATGGTAGGATTATTCTGGAATTAGAATGAAGGTTGCACAATACAGAGAATGTTCTGAAACCAACGGCTGCACATGTTAAGGGTGATCTGAGCATGGGAACTGTATCTCCACTTCAAGAAACAGTAAATAAAAGAAGCCTCCACCCCCCGTGTCCCTAGTCCTGACTGACATATGCCCTGACCCTGGGTTACTTGGAGGGTCGCAGGGGCAGGGGCTGGGCCTTGCAACCTCAGGCCAGACCCCAGCTCCCCATTAGCTCAGCCACCCACTGGACACCGCCTGGAGCAGCACCATGTTCCACCCAGGCCTCAGAGCACCTGCTGTCCCCGCATCCCTGCTCCTGGGCCCCTTCAGTCCACCCTGCTGGCCTAGCCCTCTGGCAGCCAGCTGCAGTCACATCTGGACTCCTGAGGGATGTTCTGAGCTGCCCAATTGAGGGCCATGCTGGGCAGTCACATCTGAGCCCATGAAAGGCTCACACACCTGCAGGAACTGAGGTCACCAGGAGGCTGTGGGGAGACCACAGCTGGCGAGGAGAAGGTCGGGTGGGGCTGTGTGTGCCCCCGCCTCTGTCCTGGAGCCCAGCTTGGAGCCTGGCCATTCCCTGTGAACCTCCTACTGGAAGATCATGCCCTCCTGGCAGGACCTTCTAGGGCACAGGTCTGTGACCCAGACAGCCTGACAAAGCCCCAGGAGGACACGGTCAGCGCGAGAAGGGAGGGGAGACCTGTTCTGGGTACTTGGGGAGGCTGAGAGAAGGTGGGACAGCCCCCCCCCCCACGCCGGGGCTCCGCAGTGCAAACAGGATGCTGTAAGGTGTGAAGCCAGCGCCAGTGTGAAGGGCCCTGCGAGGATGAGCAGCAGGCTGAGGCGGGGAGGGGGCTCAGGCCAGGGCGGGGAGGGGACAGACTGTTGGACAAACCCATGGGAGGTGACCCGGGTGGATGGAGCCCCTGGGCCAGGAAAGAAATGGGTGGAGAAGGCTCTGGCCTTGAGACAGGCAGGAGAGCTTATGAGCCGGCTGGAAGGCAGGCCAAGTCTGCAAGGCCTCGAGGCTGTGGGCCAGGGGTCTGCGTGAGGCAGTCATGGAGGGCGGGCTGCAGCCCCAGGACCTGGGCTTCAGGGCTGGGGCCTCCTGCCCTGTCCCTCAGTACATATCCAAGCCCAGGCCAAGGCCCAGGTTTGAGCCACCCGAGGAAAGGCCATGCAAGATACAGCAGTGACACGGAGCTATCAGGGCACCCTCCCGAGGCGGGACCCCCTCCTACCTCCCTGCCTGGGAGACCAGGAGACCCGGCCTGTGGAGCAGGGGCCCCAAACCGTTCCTCACAGAACCAGGGGCCTCAGGAGCTCGGTGCAGATACCCCGACCTTCTCGGAAAGCTGCCACCAATAGTAAGAAGGAGCCGGTGACCAGGATAGCCCTTCTGTGACCCCCATCCCGAGACTCCGGTCAGGAGAGGGGCCGCTGCCGGCCAGGCTGCCAGCACCCCCCAACTGGCAAGGGTGCCGAGACCTGGATATGGCCCTTACACCGCCACACGCTATCCTGGGGGCCGCACCCCAGTTCAGGCCCATGGGCCACCATCAAGGACATGCACCCCAGCCCATGGGTCTCATCACAGCAAGGCCTTGGAAAGTCTGGGAAACCAAGAAAGACACAGCCCAGGCCCGAGCCTGCAAAGATCAGAGGCCCAGGTGGTGAGGGGTGTCTGCACTGAGCTCCTGAGTCCCCTGGTTCGGTGAGGAACGGCTTGGGGCCCCTGCTCCACAGGCCAGGTGTGGGGGCCTGGGTGCAACAGAATGGCCAGGTAGCCGAGTCACGGTGCAGTGGCCGGGTGCCCGCGTTCCACCTGTGAGCCAGGGGACCAGGAAGGCTGGCCCCTCACACCCCCGGCTCAGCGCTCCATGCCCCACACCTGCAGCAGATTCCTGAGCTTCGGGACATCTTCGGGCTACTGGGAGAGGATGAGAAAAAGCAATAAAGAAGGGAAATAACACAAAATGCCCCCTGGAGGTGATGGTAGGTGTGGTCGGGGGGAGGTACAGACAGGTGAGCACATGGGGCAGGCACGGCAGCTCCAGCCCATCGGGTGACCACAGTGGACAACGGGCATAAGCAATAGGTACCAGGAAGCTCTCAGAGCTCCAAACTTGCTTCCTGGGAACTGGCAAGACTGGCAGCAGCTTAGCAAAGGGGATGCATGAGAACGCCCACCCAGGAGCCCGGGTGCAGCCGCTGCCACCACTGCCCCCACCGTGGGCCTCGGCCCTCAAAGCGGCCGCAGCTGGACACGCCAAGGCCCCCCCCTGGGGAAAGGGTCTGTCTCCTGGGACTGGGGGCCACCAGGGACGCCCCTTCTGGGGCTGGGGTGGCACTTGGTGGCCCATGCCTTCTCCCTTTCCTGCTCTGCTGTGGACTCGGCACGGGGGTGTGGAGCAGCCAGGCCCGCCCTGCCTGTAGCCGCCTGGTGGGGCAGCCACTGCTTCTTCCCAGCCTGTGGCCCTTCACTCTCTTCCTTAAAAAGAAAACATTATTTTCTACATAAAACAAACCACCCCCCAAACCAAACACGAGGTGCGGTCAGACAGGAGCAGGGTTCTCAGAGGGAAGGTCCCCAAAATGGCAACATTGGGGCTTCCTGTCTATTCCCACGGGGCAGGCAGGCGAGGGAGCTGACAGGTCAGAAAAACCGTGTCACAGGGGACACCCCCGCCAGGGCGGCAAGTACTTGCTCGCTGGGCGGCCTCCTGGACCAGGTCACCTGCGTCTCCAACACCGGCTCCCTGAGACTGGCAGAGTCTGGGCGGCAAAGAGCCCCAGGCGGCACTCCTGCCCCCCAAGTCAATCGCCCTGAGCAGGAGCATGTGGCTCCTGGACCAGCTCTGGTCCAGGACGAGAGCCAAAGGCCTGCACCTGCCCCAGCCAGGGGGCCCTGGGCTACACAGAAGGACCTCGGAGCTGCCTGCATTCCCGCTGTGCAGTGACATCCAGGCCCGGCTTCCACCTGGCTCTACCCCCCAGGAAGCGAGGCCAAGCCACAGACTTTCAACCTGCACCTTCCCCATTTGTAAAATGAGGATGTCCACAAAACGCTGAATTGCCACCTCCGCGCTGGCCATTTAAGAAGCCTGAGTGGGGTCCTCCGCTGGTGGTGCAACAGTTGAGCACTGGGCTGTGAAGCTGCCCGCAGCCTCTGCAGCGCCGGTTCGATCCCCGGCTGCTCCCCGGCCCCCGGAGGAGGGTCCCACATGGCGTGCAGACCTCTCCTGCCGCCCGCTGCTCCCCTCAGCAGTGTACCTCGGTCCTTCTGCCTGCTCTGCTCCCCGCTCTGGCTCTGGTGAATTCTCTCAGCCTCCCGTGCTTCTGACTGTACCCAGTGCTTGTATAAATAAATAAATAAATCTTAAAAAAAAAAAAAAAAAAGGCTGAGTGGAAGCCGGGGAGCTGTCCCCAGATGCCAGCCTCGCTAGGAGGGCTGCAGAGGGCCCTCCTGCTGGGCTCCGGCAGCTGTGCCTCCTCGAATGCGGTCCTAAGCTGCACAGTCCTGAGGGGGTCTCTGTCCCAGAGGGCAGGGTCTGTGGCCAGCTGAGCCCTGCTGGGTGGGCCCATGGGCACCACCCTGCGCCAGGAGTGACTGCAGCCCCACTCTGCCCCCAGACCAGCCTGCACACTCCCACTCCTGCTGCTCAGCTGGGGGCCTGGCAAACTACTGAGGGCCCCTGAGCAGGAGGCCACCCGCTGTGGCAGAGAGCAGCCCAGCTGCTCTGAGGAGCAGACCCGGCCTAACAGCAGCAGGGAGCACGGCCTGGGATGGCAGTGGTGCCGCAGGTGGGTAAGGGGAGAACTTCCGGTACTTTCTGGCTCTGCCTGGCTCAGGGGCTTGGCAGGTCACCACAGGGGCCCTCCCCTCCATCATGGGACCTCAGGGATCCAAGGCAGCACTGGTCTTGCTGGGGGGAAATCTAGGCTGAAAGCACAAGCAGCTGCCCACAGTGCCTCAGAGAGCCACTGGCAAGAAAATATCCCCATCTCCCTGAGAACAGGCCTCCTCGCTAGGCTGGGGCCTCCTGTGGCAGGGCCTGGGGGAGGGCTGGTGGAAGGGGTCTCACAGGACCCTGCACAATGGGCCTGAATGCCCCCCTTTGCCAGAGGCGCAGGCAGTGGCCTTCCTGGGAGCTGATGTGCCAGGCTGGGTGCCAGTGCCCGGTGTGACGGAGACGCCGGCAGCCCCAGGACAGGTGAGCTCCGCACGGCGCGCTAGATGGCAGTTAACAAGGCCGCAGAGGGGAGGCTGTGGCCGCAGCTGCAACACTCCTCTGTGGCATTTCCAGACCTGGCACCAAGGTGGCAGCGGCAGGAGGAAGTACCCTGGGCTTATTAGCATTTCTCCATGACTCTCCCTGGGGCTGACAGCACCCTCCGTGCACCCAGCCACGCGGGGTGGGAGGCCAACCCAGAAGGTCGCCCCCTGAGCGAGCCCCGGTGCGGAAGAGAAAATGACGCCTGACCTGGCACACAGAGCCCCCCTGGAATGTCTGCCACCCCCTAGGGCCCCCATGAAAAAGTGGCTCCTTTCAGGGGTGTTGGGAAGTGGCACTCTGGAGGGTTTGTCACAACCGCCACTGCGTGAGAACAACTGCCGTTCCCAGAGGCGGCTGCCCTGCACCCCAGCCCGGTGGCTTCCCCAGCCAGAGGACAGAGCCGCTGCTGCGTGCACACCAGAAACCCCCGGAGAAACCTCCTGCAGCCCCGCCTTCCCGCAGCCCTCCCGCAGCCCCTGGGGGGGACGGTTACTGTTTCCGCACAGGCTGCAGCCACTTAGAAGCGCCACCTGGGCTTACGAGGGCAGCAGGGGGCTGGGCCCAGCTCAGCTGTGCTCCTGCTCTCCGGAGCTGGGGCGCCAGCTATCTGCTGGAGGCGGGAGCAGACCCGGGCGCCCCAGCGGGCGGCGGGGGGCCGCCGGTGCACGCTGCCTCCACCTGACGTCACTGCGAGTTTACTACGGGTTGGATCGTGCCTTAGTAGGACACGTTCTCCCTTCTCCGCGGGCTGACGAGCCCAGATCCCGCTGCAGGATTCCACCTGCAGCCTCGCGCTCCCTTCAAATCCGTTCTCCAAGGGAGCGGGGCGGGCGGCGAGCAACTTAATGGGAAAAATGTGCAACCCCACGCTCTGGCGAGAACAGATGGGAACAGACGTCCCAGAGACCCATTCCCGGGGAAAGTGGGGCTTCACAGGCCCAGCGGGAGAGACGCGAAGAGATAATGGTGCGGGCAGGAGGGAGCGCCTGCTGCCAGGCAGAAAGCTCCCCGCGCGGGATAGAGGCTGGTAGCAGCAGGCTTCTGCTGGTGACGGGGGAGTGCAGGGAAGGAAAGCCCTGCCCAGTGCCCCTGCCCCCCCAAATCGCGGGCAGGAAGTCCTGGATACAAAGAGTTAATAGGAATGAAGAAGCAGCAGAGGAAGAGCGGCGGGTCTGGAGACAGGGAAGCCGGCGAAGGGCAGGAAGGAGGAAATCCACGGTGGGGGAGGGACCGGGATGGAGCCAAGAACGGAGGCTGCAAGAGGCACCGGCTGACAATCTGCTGCTGGGGCTCGCTGTCCCCCAGGAGGCCAGGGGCGTCTCCTGGGAGCGCCAGGCGGGGCTCCTCAGCCAGGAGCCTGGAGATTAATTACACGCAGCCTCCGCGGTCTATTAAGCAAACGACGATAATTACAGGATGGGCCGCTGCTGGCAAAGGGGACGGCAGCCCGAGCAGGCAGAGGGTGGACCTGGACCCTGAGAGCGGAAGGTGCGAGGTGCGGGGCGGGTCAGCCCAAAGAGGCAACCCCGGGGCAGAGCTCTTGCCAGGAGGGCCAGAGGCAGGGAGGAGGCCCCGCGGGGTCAGGGCCTGCCCTCCCGTCCGCAGCCACAGCGCTGCCGCCTTCCCCAGGAGGTCAAGAAGCGGGTCTATTTCCTGGATTCCGGAGAGTGACAGAAGGGGGGGCCCTGTGCCAACTCCAAGTGGCCCTGTGCCTGCCGGCTCCCGCTCCCCAGCCAGTGCCAGTCAAGGCACAGGCCGGTTCTTGCCGCAGGGAGGCTGCCGGGGTGGAACGGCCCAGGTGGGGGCAACTCCAAATCACACCTCGGCGCAGACAAACCCAGTTCTTTCTCCCTGACCCTGACCTTGTGGGTGATGTGGGCCGGGTCCCTGGCATGGAGCTGCCTCCTCCATGTACCAGCTGGACCAGGACAGCCCAGTTCTCGGCCCCGTCAGTGAGGAGGGGGCCCAGCCTTGAGCTGACAGGGCAGGGGGCTGCGGTGCTGCTTCTAGGCCACCTCCCCAGGCCACGGCCCCACTGGTATATTCCACAAAACATGGATGGGGTGAGGGTGGCGGTGCGGAGGGGTGTGGAGTAAAGGCAGCGTCGCAGGGAAGGGGCCGCCGGGAGCCAGAGACCCGAGGCCCAAGTTCAAACTGCAGCTGGCCTCAGTGGGCAAGGCAACGCCCACTCCCAGCTTCAGCCACTTCCAGGACCAACGGGGAGAAGCGGCTTGCTGTGTCCGCCTCCCGCAGCTGGAAAAAGGCTCAAATGGAGTCAAAAGCACTTTGCAAGCGGGAAGACGCACCAGGCAACGGAGGCTGCGGCGTGAGGCCGTCAAGTGCTGGAGGGATCCACCAGCTGGGTGGGGAAGCCGCAGCCCAGGCGGCGTGTCCTCAGGCCCAGGAGGCCCCACACGCACGGCCTCAGCCCCCGCAGGTCAGAGCCCCCGTTGCGGGCAACGCCCCGCGGCCCGCTGCCAGCTAGTGACCCCACAGGAGAGGCCATGGCACCTGGCTCTCGGCCTCCAGTGGTTCCCCTAAACTCAGCTCCCCTGGTCTCGTGACTCAGTCCACCCTGGTATTTCTTGAGCAACTACTACCTGGGAGGCCTGGCCTTGCCAACTTCACAGATTGAATTTTAGATCAACCGAGATGACAGATGTCAAAGTAAACAATAAATTATTCGCATTTCTACCCTCGTGCCTATCACCCCCATCACTCCTGGGCACAGCAAAGGGGCCCGAGAAAGAGGAACATCTTGTTCCTCAGGGTTCTGACACCTGCAGAGCCAGCCCAAGGCGGGGCCCAGCAGCAGCAGTGCACTCTGGGGAGAGATTGCCCAAACCCCGAATGCAGAGTTCCAGAAAAGGCCCCGCCTCACACTTCGCGGGACTCCAACCTGCAGGAGGGTCTCGAGGCAGCCCTTGAGCAGCCCGGGAGGCTGACTCCCTCTTCTCCTGTCAGCTCTGAGCTCATTTTTGTTCTAACTGTGGCTCGCCCCTGAACTGCCCCGGCTGATAGTCAGCCCGGTTCCTGTTTTGAGAAATCTGATGGCAAATGTCTCAGAGAAAAAGGGCCCCAACGGCCCTTCCACACTGCAACTGGCTTTCCTCTCCCGGGCTGGCGACCCAGTCAATCTGAAACCCAGAAAGCGGGGTGTGGAGAGGGTGCAGAGGCGCCATGGCCCCTGCGCCCGGGTCCTGCTTCAGAGATGAGGGGCACACGGGGTCCCGGCTCTGCTTTCAGGCCACCCACGTTTCACACATGAGAAAACCAAGGCCCCCCGAGGACGGGAAGGGACTTTCCCGAGTCACATGGCGGGGCCCTGGCTGACAGCAGGCCCGGGCTCCGGGGTCGCAGGGCACCCATGCCAGCTCTCCCGCCTCCCCATGTGACGCAGGGCCTCCGGGCAGCGGCCGGCTCCAGCCAGGGGGACCCAGCCAGGGGGACGACACCGCTGGGGTCTGAAGCCGGAAGCTCCGAGCCGGTGGCCGGGGCGGCTTCCCCCGGCGGGTCCACCTGTGCGATGCCGGGCAGGGACTCGCCTCTGGGGCCTCAGCGTCCCCTCCCTTCCTCGGGGCCCCAAGCACACCTGCCCGGGCCCTGGGGCTGCCCGGGGCCCCGACAACCGGGGAGCACCCCAAACGCCAGCGCCGCGCTCGGGGCGCCCCTCCTGTGCACTCGGGCGCCCACAGCCTCGGCAGCCGAAAGTTTGCTGCCGAGGCCCGCGTGGCTGTCCCGCGGGGAGGCGGCGGCCGGTCCCGCGGCGCGGGGTGCTGGCCGGTCCCCCGGGCGCCCGCGGCGGGGCGGGGCTGGGCCGGGCCGGGCCGGGCCGGGGACCGCGCGCCCCCCGCCCGCACGGGGCCTGCCCCCGCCGCTCCCGCCACCGCGCCGGCCCGGGGCACGTCCAGCCCGCCGGCCGCGGCCCCCAGAGGCCCCGGAGGTCCCCGCCGCGCCCAGGCGACCGGGCGGGCGAGGGGGCCGCGGAGCGCGCGGCGGGCGGGGGGCCGGCGGCCGGCGCCCCCGGGGCTCCGGGCGGGGCGGGGGTCGGCCGGGCCGGCCGGGCCGGCGCCTCACCTGGGCTCGGGCAGCAGGATCTTCTTGCTGGCGCGCGCGGCCGGCGTGGCCTTGCTCTTCTCCATGGCCATCAGGTAGCTCACGTCGGCCAGCACCGCCTCCAGGTCCGCCATCTTGGCGGCGGCGGCGGCCTGTCCCGCCGCGCGGCCCCGCGCCCTCCGCTCCGCGCCCGCCGCGCTCGCGCCCCCCGCGCCCCGCGCCCCGCGCCCGCTCCCGCCCGGGGCGCCGCCGCCCGCCTGGCCCGGCGCCCGCGGCTCCGCTCGCCGCGCTCACAGGCGGCGCCGCCCCATGGCGCCGGCTCGGCCCGGCCGCGGCTCGCTCCGCTCCCGCCGGGACTGCAGTCGGGCCCGCCGCCCGCCCGCGCCCGGAGCCGCCGCGCCTCCGGCCCCGCCTGCCGCGCACGGCGCCAGCGAGCCCGCCCGGGGCCGGGCGGCGGGCGGGCGGCGGCGCCCCCTGGAGGCCGCGCGGGGCCCGGCCCCCGCCCCCCCCCCGACCCGGCCGGGGCGCCCGAGGAGACCCCCGCCCGGCCCGCGGCGCCGCCACCCGCGGGCCCAGGCCCGCCGGACCCGGCACCAGCCCGGGGCCTCCGGGCCCAGACCCGCCCTTATTCCACCGAGGCCTCGGAAGGCGGCCCCGGCCCCCCGCACACCCCGGCCCGGCCCCCCCCCCGCGCGCTCCCCGCCCCCGAGAACGCCAGGGTCGGGGTTCGGGCCGTGACCTCAGGGCTGATCCCCGCCGCGGACTGTGACCCCGACCCGCCCCGGTCCCGGACCCTAGCCAGAGCCGGGCCACAGGGGACCTAACCCGCCGACTGGGCCGGGGCCCACACCGAGGCCGGGACCTGGGCTGGTCCACCCTACTCCAGGGTGCCGGGCCCAAGGGCTGACACTGGGCCGCAGGACGCGGACCGAACCCAGAACCCGAAACGTGTCCTCCGGAGCCCGGCACCCACGGGTGCAGTCAGGCCCGGGGCGCCGCAGCCCCAGCCCAGCCCCGCCTCCTCCTGCTCCAGCCGCGCCCCGCGGCCCCAGGACTCCCGCTCAGGACCTGGCGCTGGGCTCCCTGGACTGGCTGGAGCCCCTCGGCCCGGCGGGCACCCCAGACCTTCCACCACGGTGGGCAAGATGGGACGGAACCTCTTCCCGCCGGCGTCACAGGGGTCTCAGCGCTGAGAGCCCACGAGGGTGGAGGGGGCTGGGGTCCACTGCTGCTCAAGCCAGCACCCCGAATCCCAACATGCCCCTCTCAAGAGCCTCTCTCTACTTTCCAAGACAACCAGATCCTCTCCAGCCCTTGTGCCCCTTGTGCCCACTTCATGCCAGCTTGTGGGCCAGTAGCCAGGGCCCGTAAGCAGAGAGGGTGCCCCCCTCCCCCAAGTACTCTTGCCACCTTCCGAGATCAGCCTCGACAGACCCCGGGGCGGAGGGCTTCAGAGACAGTGTGGTTCCCTTCTCGGGGGTGACACCACTGTTCGCGCATACCCTAGTCAGAGCTCCAGGCCTCACTCTTGACCTTCCCTCCCCCACCCCCAGTCTCTCAGCCCACCCTCCTGCTTAGCCTGCTGAGAATCTTCTGGAACCTGTCGACGTCTCTGGGTCGTGTGGCTGCTGCCCCAATGCAGGCTCTGACCAAAAAGGCCTCCCCCCAATCTAGGTCTGATGAGGTCACAGGGCCGCTGAGAGTGTGGGAGCAGCACCCCTCTCTGCCCAAAGCAGACCAGGTGACCAAGTTGCTGAACCTGCAAGTCATTGCCTTGGATGACTGGACACTGCTCCCCTGTCCAGCTCCCCTCTGCGCCTGGGGACCTCACCTGTGCCCCCATCTGTTCTGACCTCCACCCATGGCTGCTCCCCGTGCCTGGGAGTCCTCTGGCTAACTCCTGCTCATCCTTTCAGACCCAGCTCCTCCAATCCCTGGCCCCCGCACTTCGTACAGCTCTGATGCCACATTTACCACCCATTTCTTTGATTTGAAAACATGAGTTGCAAGATGCATCATTTCAAGCTTTTGACAGTGTGAGCGGGGAGGCGAGTGTGTGGGGCCTTGTGTGTGTCAAGTGGAAATGCATCCCCATTGGGAAATGCTAACTGTTGTTTCAAAAAGAAGGATCCCTACCATCTCCAACTGCAGGTGATGCTCCTGCCTCTTCTCTTACCCCTGCTGGCCACCTCAGGACTGTGGTCATGTCGGAGGAATGACTGAGGGAGGAGCAGGGAGCACCTCTCCCAGGGCGGGCGGCCTGGGGCTAGAGCAGAACTGGGCCAGAGGCAGTGAGGATGCCTCTAACCTCCCCACTTCCTGCCCCACCCCCAACCTTTGGGACTCGGCAGCCACACGCCAGCCTGGGTTTTCTGGACCAAGTCCCCATTTAAAAAAACTCCTGCCTGATGAACTTGTCAGACCAGCATCCTCGTGGGCTCAGGAAAGCCACCTGCTGCCCTGCTGCAGCAGGCAGCCGGCCCCAGCAACCCCTGCACCCGGCGTCTGAAGACTGCCGCTCGCACCCACAGACCTGGAAGGCCTGAAGTCGGGCCCTTTGAGAGCGTCGGTGTCCAGGTGCCCCTCACTCATTCCTGGGACCCTGGAAGGGCGCCCTTGGAAGCCCCGGGTTGGGCAGAGGTTGGTCCCAGTCACTGGCCTGCGAGAGGGGACTTTCTGCAGTGGTGCTGCCCTCTGGTGGGCTGCGGAGATGGGCGCAAACGTGCCTTTTCCAGGGACTTCCCTCATTGCTTCTCCCAGTCCGGTGCCCAGACTGAGCCACCCTTGGGCTGGAGGGCAAGGGGTGAAAGAGGAGTGAAACCCCGTCTCTTCCCAGGGGCAGACCGGCAGACACATCATTACCCGATGACTAATAGGCGTTGTGAACCTAAATCGTCCCCCACGCTCGCTCCCACCCCCTGCCCCTGTCCAACCTGCTCCTCGCCCACCTCCTTTCTCAGCTAGGGCTCCTCCATCTTCCAGGAGTCACCCTTGACTCCTCCCTTCCCCACCCCCCCCGCCCCCACCCAGACACTGGCAGGTCCTGTGCCGGACCTGGCGCTTGTCTCTAGCCTACCCCTAAGCGTCCCACAGTGCCCTCTAGACCCAACCCAAGCCCATCACCTCTGCTTGCACCAGTCTCCTGAGAGCCTCCTGGCCACTCCTCACGCCAGAGTTTTTTGTATTTTTAAAAAGTTTTATTTTTATTTATTTATGCATGGAAGAACTGGGGTGCAGGCCAGAGTTGGGGGGTGAGATGATTCACCAGAGACAGAGCAGGGAGCAGAACAGGCAGGCTGACTGAACTACACTGCTGAGGGGAGCAGCGGGGAGACAGGAGAGGTCTGCTGCGCCATGTGGTTGCTCCCTGGCCAGGGATGGAACTCAGGACACAGTGGCTGGTGATACTTTAACCCCTGCCTTACCAGGGAGGCCCACCGGAGTTTTTCTAGGCCTCAAGCTCACCCCACCTCTGGGAAGTGCCTCTGCACTTCAGAAACAGCCCCCCTTCTGTGGCCTGTAAGCCCTGTCCAGCCTGACCCTTCCTCAGCTTTCCTCAGCTCTCCTCCATGCCCTCTGCCCTTCCTGCCTCCAGCCTCTCTGGTTCTCTGTCACTACAAGCAAGCTCATTTCTACCTCCGAGGTTTTGATTTTACAGTTGCCCTCACCTAACTGCCCTTCCCCTCCCTGGGGTGTGTGAGGCCTCTTGCTCCCCTGCACCTGGGGGGCTGGGAGGTTCCTGCTCAGAGGGCTCTCCCTAGGTGCCCTATTCATCCTGGTCACTTGCATCCCTCACACCCAGCATGATTCCTGGGCCACAAAGGGAAGCAGGATTCAGTGGTGACCCAGTGTGTGGGAGGCCCCTAAGAGTATGCCTCCAGTTAGCCTGATGCTTGTTATAATGGGAGGAGTGGAGGTGGAGCATTCGGAGAAGCCAGTCAGGGGAAGGTGGGAGAGGGCAGAGGAGGGATGGGGAAGGTCTTGCACTTGACCTTGTGTGCATGTGAGTGTGAGTGAGTGCCCAGCTGAGGGCCAGCTCAGGTCAAGGCCCATTTGTGCACTCAGTCTCCATCTGGGCTTGAAGACCCAGGAGGATGAGTTTGGGGGTGTCTCTGACTTCACCAGGGATGTAAGGGTTGACCAGGAGAGACTCCTGCCTGGCAGGGACAGTCCCTCTCTGATGTCTGGGTGAGACAAGGCCAAACTCTGGCTGAGAGGCTGGGAGCTCATGTCATTCTGTCCCTCATTCAGCCGATATGATTTGTGGAGCTGCTACTACAGGCCTGGCCTGATGCTTGGCTAGGGATACCACGTATGGAGACGCAGTGAACTTCTCTCTTTCTCTCTCTCTCCCTCTCTCTCTCTCATATAGATAGATAGATAGATAGATAGATAGATAGATAGATAGATAGATAGATAGATAGATATAGATAGATAGATAGATCTATCTATCTTATATCTTCAAAAGGTCATGTTTATTATAAAAGAGGTTCTTACTATGTGCCCCTTAAGCCCTGATGATTTCATTTCATTTATTAATTTAAGACTCAGGGCCTCCCCGGTGGCGCAGTGGGTTGAGCGCAGCACTGCGAAACTGTCTGTAGCCTCTGCAGCGCCGGTTCGATTCCCGGTTGGCCAGGGAGAAATCCACATGGCGGGAGAGCAGACACTCTCCTGTCTCGCCCGCTGCTCCCCTCAGCCGTGTATTTCTTCAGTCTGCCTGTTCTGTTCCCTGCTCTATTTCTGGTGAATCCTCTCACCCTCCCGCACCTCTGGCCTGTACCCCAGTTCTTGTATAAAAATAAATAAATCTTTAAAAAGAAAAGACTCAAACCATTCTGGGCCTCCCTGGTGATGCAAGGGGTTAAGTCTCAGCACTATGAACCTATCCGCATGAGTTTGATCCCCGATCCCGATCCCGGGCCAGGGAGGTGACCCACAGCAGACCTCTCCTGTCTCCCCGCTGCTCCCCTCAGCAGTGGATTTCAGTAGATCTGCCTGTTCTGCTCCCCACTCTGTCTCTGCTGAGTCCTCTCACCCCCCACACCTCTGGCCTACACCCCAGCTCTGTATGCATCAATAATTTTTTTTTTTTTAAAAAGAATCATTGTATCAGGCAGGTGATAAGTTATCACAAAAGCCAGGTGCCTCCTCAGGTGCACAGACCACAGGTGTACAGACCACCCAGGTAGTCTGGAAGGGCATTTTCTGCCAGAACCAGGATAGGAGAGAAACAGCTTTGTCAGGGGTTAGGGAAAGGAGCTTTGCCGGCCCATGGAACAGCAAGTAAGGAGGCCCTGGGGGAGGCGTCTGCAGAAAGCTCCAGGCCCAGCCGCAGAGTCCCTCAGCAGCCCCTCTGCCCTCAGGCAACGCCCAGAGCCCCGGTCAGGCTTCCAGACCCCTGGCTGAGCTCGTCTCCCTTCTCCAGAGCAGAGCCTGCTCCTGCCGCCCTCCCGAAGGCTCCGCCTGGGAACCTCAGCCGGGCCTTGGTCCCGCCCCCCGCCCCGGCCCCGCCCCGCCCGCCCCGGCCCCGCCCCGCCCGCCCCGGCCCCGCCCCGCCCGCCCCGGCCCCGCCCCGGCCCCGCCCCGCGCGAGCGCTTCCAACGCGCATGCGCCCCGGCGCCTCGGCGCTGCCTGGCCGCGAAATCCGCTGTGTCCACTGGGCGCGCGTTTTTGCCTTGACCCTCCCGGCCCGCCTGTGAGTGTCCGAGCCGCGGCCCCGGCGGCCCCGCGGGTACTGGCCGGCGGGAGTGGGAGGCTGTGTGCGGGGCCCGAGGTCAGGGGCCCGCACCTGCTGCTGCAGCCGGCCGGGCGCCCTGGGCGCGTGGCCTCGCCTCTCCGAGCCCTGCCTCCGCGCCCGCGCCCCGCGCCCCCAGCCCGGCCTCCCCGCATTGCCCGGGGACTGGGGGACGCGATGCAGGTGCAGCGTGGGCGGAGAGGCGGTCTGGGGCGCGGCCTGGACGCGGGAGGGGCTGGGTCCGCACCCGTTTCCCTCCGGGCCGCTGCTCTCCTTTCACGCTCCCCCGCCCCCCACCCCTCTTTTCCTGCCCTTCTTTCCCGTCCTTTCGGGGTGTTGTCTTTCTGTGTGCGTCTCTTTCTGACATCGCGCCCTCCACCCCCACCCCCGTCTGGCCTCTGGGGAACAGCAGTCGGGCTGCCCCGCCCCGGGGTGAGGGAGGCAGAACCTGGGGGGCAGCCTTGGCTGAGCGCACGAGAAGCTGCTCCCTGCCCTGGCGTGCCTGTGTCACTGTTCCCGCGCACACAGGGTGTTGGCCCGGAGGCTTCCTTTTGGGCCCCAGGCACCCGGGAAGGTGAAGGTGGGACAGGTGCCCTCTCCAGCCAGGGCCAGGCCTGCTCTGCAGGTGGCCACGCCGGGGCACTTAGCACCAGCCGGCAGCAGAGAGCAGGCCCCCCCCATCCCCGGCAAAGGGCCCCTGGCGCAAAAATGATGATGAAATTCAGGAGGGCAGAGCCTGCGGCTGCACAGGAGGTCACTCACCCCTGCCGTGGGGCCTGCCTGCCCGTGCTGACAATCTCCTGGGACAGGGGACGGGAGGCAGAGCTAGCTAGGCCAGCCCTGACCTCGGGGAGCCCAAAGGGCCCTGGGAGAGGGGGTGGGCAAGCTCAGCGGGTGCTCAGCGGGACCCCAGTTCTGCAGCGCCAGCCCCAGTCTCCCTATGTCCCAGCTCTGCCACTGAGCCCAGCTCTGCCTGGGCCTTGGCCCTGGTCTGGAGCGAAGACACCGCCCGCCGTGCGGGTGGGAGCTTGAAGGACAACTGCCGCACAGAGAAGCCAGAGAGCCAGGTGGGTTGGGCCGACAGGAGCCGGGTCGCTGCCAGCATACCGTCCGGGGCCGCAGCAGCTTCTCATCTTGAAAACGAGGATGATGACGGCGGGAGTCCGCGTGTAAGTGCTTGGAACAGTGGCCAACGTGGGCGGAAAGAAGGTCCCTTGGATGCCAGCCGCTGGCGGGGCTGGCGCCTAGAAAGACTTAGGAGGCCCAAGTTAATCCCCTGTGGCGGGAGGGAGATGGGGAACTAGTTGTTGGAAGGGAGGACAGACCCTCAGAGAGGGAGCGTGAGTGCCCACAGGCCTGCGGCCAGCGGCGTTGGGTTCCGGCCTCAGACCCACCGGCGCGTGCCAACCGCGTGCTCCCCAGGTGCCAGTGGCGGGGTGAGTTTAGACGCCACCCCAGAGGGTTACTGAGGGTGTTTGTGCCACACGAACTCATGTCTGGATGCAGCTTACGTTGGCAGAAGGAAAAAGGCTGGTAGCATTGGCATAGGAAGGGGGGAGATCTAGGAGGTAGCGGAATTCAGAGAATGCGGCAACAGATTCACTGCATGGGGCGGACGGGCCTCGGGGCTCTGAGCCTCCGGAACATCCACGCCACTGTTTCTGGGACATCTACTCAGTGCCAGGGTCTGCACCAGCCGGTGGGCAGAAAGAGCCACTGTCCTCCTGGAGTTTCCGGGCCAGCGGGGAGACTGACTAAAGCAACCCCAAAAGCCAGCCTGGTCCCGTGGGAGCGAGGGACCCAGCCTGGAGCCCAGCCTGGAGGAGGTGGCCGATGGCTCCCCCGAGGAAATGGGTGTAAGCTGAGGAGGGCGGAGCGGCCGAGGAGCGCGGCTAGCTGCGGGTAAGGGGCAGGTGGGTGACGGGCGAGGGGAAAGCCCAAGGACCTGGTGGGCTCCAGCCTCCTGAGGGGCGCACACTGGTGGGTGTCAAGGGGGGCAGTCAAGTCTGCCTTCTAAATGTTCTGGCTGCAGGTGTGAGGGACTGGGGTTGACTGGAGGCCAGAGAGGTCACTTGGGGCTCCCAAGGTCAAGGCTCAGGACCATGGTGACTTGAGCCAGGGTGGCGGGAACGAGGGTACTGAGGCCGGTGGGTTTCTGTGATGTTTAGGAGGCAACATCGACACCCTTTTTTGGCAACATGCAAACATGGCCACAACTGTATCCATCTTTGGGAAACCAACATGGAGTCAGCCCATTGGCCAAGACCTGGCCTTTTTCTAGAACTTGCAGAACTGAAGATGGTACTTTTCGGGCCGCTAGTTGAGTGGGCCGTGCAGGCATCCCCCGGCTCTCCTGAAGGTAGCAGTGAAAGCAGGCTCGGTGTCCTGGGGCGGACTTGAGCTCTCCAGAGCTGCTGCCCCAGGGCGAGGAGGCAAAGGGAAGCAACAGCGCTGGCTGGGAGGCTGGAGGCGCAAACCCCCGCACCCCCAGCTAAGCATCCGCAGCAGCAGGCAAACTGCCCGGGGCCCTGGCGCAGGCGTGGCCTTTGATAGTGGAGTCCCGCTTTGGTGATGAAGTGTCCGGGCCCAGTAGTGGACCAGCAGCACCCTCCCTGGCTCCCCCCAATGACTGCAGGGCTGCTCTGATCCCCCTCCGGGGGTGGGGGAGCAGAATCAGGTAATCCACATTGAAAATCTTCACACCCAGTAAGAAGCCATTTGGTGAAATGGCGTTTCCGGAAATGTTTTTAGGTGTATTTTTATTTATTTTCAAAAATATTGATTTATACAAGCCCTGGGGTACAGGGCAGGGGCACGGGAGGGTGAGAGGACCCACCGGAACAGAACAGGCAGACGGATGAAACACACTGCTGAGGGGAGCAGCGGGCGAGACAGTCTGAGAGGTCTGCCGCGCCACGTGGGTATCTCGCCGGCCGGGAATCGAACCAGCGCAGCGCTCAACCCGCTGCGCCACCAGGGGAGGCCCGTTAGGTGTATTTCTACAAGGAAAGACAAGCACAGAGTTCTGCGGCCCTGCCCAGCGGGAGGTGCGAGCCCTGGCTGACCTTGGGGACCCCCCACCTGCCCTCCCCGCGCGCACACATACCGAGGCAGAAGAGGTTTTGTTTTTACTTTTGTTTTTAAAGTCTTTTTATTAAAAAAAAAAAAAAAAACCCAAATCAAAATAGTTCCCATTGGAGGCTATTTCTTTTTTTGTCTTTTTAAAATTTTATTACACAAATATCTCCATTCCCACGTGTCAGAGGAAAGGTTTCCTTGCGCGCCTAAAACCAATAGTGGAGAACGTTTAGAAAACAGAAGTCCAACTAGCTCCCTCTTTCCCTGGCCCAAAGTAACCCCAACGCGTCCACTGAGACCGCATGACTCGTCCCCTTAATGCTTACATTTAATTTAAAATTTCTTAGCACAACATTGGAGATTGACTCTAAATCGGCAACAAAAAATATATATTTACAATATTTCTCCGAAAAAACAAAAAACACAACCAAACCCTTTAAACATAGTGACTTTAGGAGTTTTATTTATGGAGCAGTTATTTTTTTTAATCACCAAGTGATTTTATATTATATATATATAAATTTTCTTCCTTTCCTTTGTGGTTTTTTGCCCCGGTGCTCGGAAAGATGGAGGCAGGGTGTCTGGTCCTGCGGTCTGAGGCGGGCGGGCTCTCCCGGCGAGGCCGGCGCGAAGAGCAGGTCGCGGGGAATGCAGCGCGACTCCGGGTCCCTCTGTCCCCAGACGGAGACGTTTCTCTCCTCCGCACAGACCAACCCTCACCCCTGAGGCCAGCTCCCCCTCAGAGTCCCAGGGAAAAGGAAAACCCAGCAAGGGCAGCGGGTCCGTCTGCCGCCGCGCCAGGGCTGCCCTTCCTGCTGACCGGTGGACGTGCGTGGTGAAAATGCTGGTTTTTCCAAACCCCAACTAACCAAAATAAAACCCAAAACAAACCACCAGCTTGGAAAATCCTGTGGATGAAATGTCCCAAAGTCAGAGGCACTCTCCCGGCACAATCCCTGCTCTGAAGGGGTCTCTCCACCTCCCCTTTTATAAAAAGTCAACAAAACAAAACAATCTTCAGTATTTTTCCACAGGAGCAACCAAGACAAGGCAGGAAGCTTCCAATTATAGATCATTAACAATAATATTAATAAGGTTTTTGCTCGATACCCAGGGTTCTTTGCAGAGAAGTCCCCTAACTGAGGCACTCTGGAGTAAGTCACTGGCATTTCCTCCAAGTCTCAGCCCCAGGTCGCTGGGGCCTGGAGCCCAGTGGGCGGGGTGGAGGGTGGGGAGCAGACTGCTGCTTTTAAGGTGCAGCCAAGAGAATCAGCAGATTGGAAGAAACAGACACAACGCCACCCCCTGCGGGACCCAGTTCTCTCTCAGGCGGCCAGCCGGTGCCAGGGTCAAAGCGGTGCTAGGTGGCAGAGGGGCCCCGTGGCCTCTATTGCTTTGGAAGTGGCAAGGGCAGAGCTGGGGCCTCTCCTCGGGGTGGCTCACTTCAGAGCCCTGGTGCCTGGCTCCTTCCCCTCCCCCGAGGGGCTTCCGGAGGAGAGCCTGGGACTGGGCAGCAGGAAAGGGGCCAGCGAGGGGTGGGGCGGGAGGGCGAGGAGGGGCAAGGTTGTGCTATCACTATCCTTACAGATGGGGAGCAGAGTGCAAATCCGCGTCGATCACTTCTCAGCTCTTGCCGCAGGCCGCTGCTACGAGCATCTCCTCACACGCTTAAATATTGACCCAAAAGAAATTCCGACCTTTCTTTTTTTTTTTTTTTAAAGTGCAAAAAGCTCTCTGCTGCCCTAGAGAGAGGATCTTTGGACAGGCCGTTCAATGCAAAGTGAAAGGGGGCAGCTGCTGGGGCTTGACACAGGGCGGTGGAGCAGAAGACGGACGCCCCCCACGCCTAACACACTCGGCCACACACACGAGGCACATGCACACCCCCTTCCATGGCTGCAGGCAGAGGGCAGGAGGCTGGCTCCTGAGCAGGACCTCCCTCCCCGAGCCTGTCGAAGGTGCCAGATCAGTGGGCCACTGGAGCTAGACATAGCCCCGGGCTGGGGGGGTGCCGCACCAGAGCAAAGCCGGGAGCCCGCTGGGAGGCAGGTGGAGCATGTGGCCCAGTTCTCTGCTCTCCCCCCACCACCCCCACACTGGGGGAGACAGGCTGCTCCCTGTGAGGACACACATCCGGGGCAAGCCCTACTCGGGCAGGAGGAAGGGCTTGTGGGAGGCGAGAGGGGGAAATGAGATGGTGCCTCAGAATCTGACTAGGATGCAAATACAGGGGGTGTCCCTGGGCCCGACAGTTCCAGCTCCTCTGCAGAGCCTCAACCCCATTAAGTGCAACAAGGACCTCACAGAGACTAGCCGGCATCCGGGGGTGGGGCCTCATCATGGGAACCATCACAAGCACGGACAGGATCAAGTACAGGGCGAGGAGAGGGAGCGCAGACGTGGACGAGGTCTGAGACACCTCAACAGCACCGTGTATTCTGGATGGGTCTGGCGTTTCTGGGGCTGCTGGCCCCTCCTGCATAAGCCGGGAGAGTGTGACGGAGGAGAGACACGCACTGGACACAAGGAGAAGCTGGCCACAGAGACAGGGCCACTTTCTTCCCTGGGAGTTTGCTCAGAACCAGGCACTGCTGGGGCCCTTGGGCAGGGAGGAGGGCCCCAGGGCCCAGCACAGATGACAGCTGCAGACACCCCCAACCTAGAGCCTGGCCTCCTGGCGGGCGGCGGGACTCGCGAGCAGGCACCTTGACAGCACACGCCTGTGCTTCCCCTCGGAACAATTTGCTGCTCCCTTCTCCTCAGGAGGGAGAGGAGTGGGCGAGCCTGGTGTCCACCGCCCTCTCTGCCCCGTCTGCAGGGGAAGGGCTCGGGGGCAGGAGAGCAGAGAGGGAGTGTGACGCTGGCCTCAGCCCGTGCAGGGTCGGGAGAGAAGCTCTCCTGGCTGGGGAGTCGGGGAAGATCGCTCTCCTGGTCAGCCTCGGCGTGTCTTAGCTGATCTTCTGTATCAGCTTCTCATCAGACAGGCAGTAGAGGCTGCTGATGGACAAGTCTGAGATGAAGTGCTCGCAGGCTTTTCGAGTGATCTGCTTGCATCCTCGAAGGTCGATCAAGGTGACATTGGCGATGCGTCGTAGGTAGATCAGGGTCTGGTCTGTCAATTTATTGCAACCTGTGGGGAAAGTGGCCGTGAGGACAATGCTGTGGACACAGCCAGGGGCCCTGGCCCTGCTGCTACCGCTTGCCCTGGAAAAAGCTACCCCAAAAGCCCACTCTGCCCCGCAACTCTCTGGCCCTGAGACCAGAAGTGCCACCAGCACGTGCCGTCAGAGGCCCCGCCTGCAGCCTTGCACCCTGGCCCGCCGCAAGGGCCAAACTGCAGCTGGGCGGGCCAGCTCAGGCACTGCACACCGACTCGAGCTCCTGGACTCTCAGCACGTAAAAAAGGACGCATGTCCAGGTGTGGAGACCAGCTGACACGATTCTTTCTGATCACCTGGGGAAGCTCTGGAGAGGGCTGGGGTCTTGGGGAGGAGCACGGCTCACCGGCAGAAGTCGCAGCGGCCTACCTGCCATGTTGAGTTCGGTGAGGGAGTAGCGAGTGGAAGACCCGACGGCGGTGAGGAGGTTGGAGGACTGGTCTGTAAGGTGGCTGCAGTGACTGAGGTCGAGTCGAGACAGGAGGGGCATGTGGCGAATGATGAGGCGAAGTGTGGCATCCGTGATGTCGAGGCCGGCCAGCCGGAAGTCAGTCATGTTCCGGAGCTTGCTGCGATTGTCCTGACCTGCCGGGAAGAAAAGAGCCCAGACCGATACTCTGCATCCACTCAGGCCGCAGGCAGCTCCAGCTACTTACTGGCCAGGGCCCCTCGCAAGGGTTAAGCGGAACTGCCCACACCCAGCCCTGCTTCAGGGAGTGAGCAGCGTGTGGGGGCAGTTTCTAGGAAACCAGACACGATTTTTCTTCCCAGATGCTAGCTTGTGCCTCACGTACACAGCAAAAGGGTATGCGTGGAATGCTCTCCCTGCCACACTCCCACACTTGCCTACACCACACGTGAACAGTTCTTAGCATTCTACCTCGACCGTGAAGTCTTCCCAGACTTCCACGAGCTACGCCTCTCGGGCCCCAAACGTGGCTCTATCCTGTTTACTGGTGGGTGGCGGGCTGTGAACAAGGAACCTATATCTACTGTGTGCACAGGGCATCGCTGTTTTCTGTTCTTCCACAGTGCCACTGCTGTGGCTCCCTCAGCTTCTCCCTGACGAGTACAGAGACGCCAGAGCGTACCTGGTTTATCAGCCGGTGGAGTCAGCAAGTCCCGAATTTGAGGGTCCTTGATTCCGACCGCCCACCGAAGATCAAGGGTCCTGAGAAGGGGGCAGCTGGAGGTGCTGAGGGCAGAGACTGCAGACCAGGAGCAGCCCGCGAGGAGGAGGTCCTTCAGTCCTGCAACGAGAGACGTGAAGTAACCTCCGTCAGCCAGTGCGCCGAAGGCCTCCACGACCTGCGGGTCTGACCAAGATAAACAGACCCCAGCCTGACAGGGGAGAGGGACCGTGTCCTACTCTGCTAGTCATCGGTCCAAAGACACCAGGGGTCCCCCATGACCTCTACTTTGGCAGCAACAAGACCGACTGCATAATTCCTACCAGAACAATGTTAAGTGTGAGCGAATTCCTGTCTTCCTGACACCTCGAAGGGCTAAAGGGAAGCAGGGCTTACAAAGGGCTGATTAAGGCCGCATCTGACTCAAATGTCCTCTTGGTGGCTCTGCTGAGAGCACCTGCAGGGCTGGCAGCGCTGGCTGTGCAATGATTGGCCTGCCAGTCCAGGGGTGCCCTGGGGACTGCAGTTACGGTGGCCCAGGGTAAATCTGTCACCAAGCAGGAAGGCAACAAAGGCATGGGAGCGCTGCCATGAGCAGTCCTGAGAAGCGATGCTCCTGGGCCATGAGGACTGTGGTAGGACGCTCACCTGGCAGCCTGTTGACCAGCCACGTCAGTTGTTTTTTGGAGATATTGGTCCAACTGAGGTCGAGGCTGACTGGCTGCCTCTTGATGATGCCGCTGAGAGCCTGAGGGACAATAGCCTTACACCTACTTAAGTCAATTTTTGTCCAAAGTCTCTTGTCGCAGCACCTGTGACAGAGGAGAGAGATCTGTCAGTAACCCGATACCTCTTGTCACAGGAACTCCCCTTACAGGCGGCCGGAGGCTTCTGGGAAATGCTAGCAGGGCATCCGGAGGGTCACCTTCCCTGGGTGCCTCTACAAGCTAACAGGGGTCAAAACCCGTTGTCGCCTTTCTTGCCCTCTATGGCAAACCCAGGAGAAGCCAGGGAAAACTCAGCCAGTTTGCCATGATTTACTTGGGACGGCTGGTGCCCAACTGCGCAGGACACACAGCAGACAGTGTAAGCCCTCACTTGCATTAAAATGGCTCCTACCAAGGCACATGGAAGGGAGCATTCACACATCTCCCGACTTCTTCTTGCAGGAGGTTGAAGGCTGCCCTCACGCTCGCCCTGGTCGGTCATTCCTGGCGCCGGGGCCGTAGGGCGCTCCCTGGCACACCTGTAGCTTGTCCTGCTTTCAGCTTTAGAACGCGCCTGGTACAGTATCAGGCCGAAAGAGGCTCTTTTATCAGGCCTGGGAGGCCTGTTCTACCTCGGCTTTCTCTCGGTGCTATCTTTACATTTCCCAGCCAGGCCAGACCAGAGCCCAAAGGAAGAGGCCTGCGTTTCCACCGTAGTCTACGTGTTCATAGGCCACAAATAGCACTGCAACATGCAGGCTTCTGTTTAATCTTTTACAGCCCCCGCCCCCAGCCAGGCTCCGAGTCTGGCTGGCAGGGGAAGGTGGAGGCGGCACATAATGGGAGTCTTATGCGGCTCGGCCTGGAAACCAAGGGGCAGCACCAGGCGGCCCACTAGTCCCACAAAGAGAAATATTAGGAGAATTTAGGTAGGTCATGTATTAATTCAGATTTGGGAAATAAACTTGTGTTCGCAAAGAATGGGTTCCTTATTCAAAGACTGAAAACATTTCACGGTGGCACATGGAATTTCTATGGCAAAGACAAGCAGCTTACGATAGAGCAGTGGACTTCAAGGTAGACTGGGGTCTCCTGGAGAACAGCTGCGGGGCCCCCCCCGGCCGAGGTTCTAACACAGGAGGTCTGACAGGTCCTGAGAACCTGCACTTCTGACAAGGTCCTGGTAAAGCCACTGGCCCAGGAGTCTGACTCTGAGAGCTACTCTGACAGGCCAGACTCGGATCTGAAGGACTCAAGAGAGGACCCAGGAGTTTAAGGAAAAACCCACAATGCTCTCCGGGAATCTCTGTTCATCACCTCCAGGGTTTTGCCCCAAGCGTCTTAATGTCTAACTTGGGAAGAAACGGTATAGGTCTGGTTAAAAAGGATGACTAACTCTCAGGAAGTTTCAAAGTACGATCTTGCTTGCTGGACAAAGGAATTCCAGTCCAGGTTTGGGGAATGAGGAATTAAAACTATGAAAACTTGTGAGCACCTTCAATTCTTTGGAAAAGCCACGTGTGCTTCTCTTGTTCACTAGAGGCAGCTGAGGCAGGGGCTTAGCGGTGTGACCAGCACCAGGCGAGTGACTGGCACCTCATGGACTCTCAGGAAAATGGGACGAATTCTGCTGACTTGGGGGAACAATCTTCGGCTCTCAGGGTACTGAGCACCAAGTGTACAAACCCACCTCCCAGAACCACTCCCCATGCCCAGCTGAGAGTGGGGCAGCACAGAGCAGGGAGGAGGCAGAGGGCCCAGGCTCCCTGAGGACAGCGGCAGGCTCGCCTGCCCACGCCTCTACCAGACCCTCCACAGCCCAGGCGGCTGCCCCCTGAGGAGCGGGCAGGCCTCCAGAGGCCAGGACACATGCTGTTCTCACACCGACAACCTGCCGCCTGTCCCATCCCCCTAACTCTTGATCCCTGTATCCCTGCTCACCATTTATACCACGTCTTGCACACTCGCATACATTCACAAAGTTCTCTGCGGCTGAGGTAGCGGAAGACAGACATCCAGACCTCCCGCTGCATCCAGCTTTCGTCTCCATCCTGAGCCCAACTGCCCCGGCCATTCAGCCTGGCTGCACCCCCCTCCTCTGCACTGTCATCTTCCTCCTCCTCCTCCTCGTCCTCCTCATCTCCCCCCAGCCCCTCCTCATCCCCACGCTGTGGGGTTCGGGCTGGGCAGTGCTGCACTAGCACACGGGGGGAATGGCGAAGGTTGGCAGAGGAGGCCGTGATGGCCTGCAGCTTGGGCACAATGGATGTCCCGTGGAGCTCTTTGGTGGGCCTCTGCAGCGTGACCGTGAGGTACGATCCCCGGATCTTGGCTTTCTCAACTTCAGACAGCTCCTTTTTGCCGCTGGGGTTGTTCTCCTTTTCCCGTACCATGGTGCGCTCTGTGGCCTGCAGCCGCAGCAACTGCCGCCGTTTGAAGCGCTCATCGCGGCTGGCACTGTGGTGGTCGCTGGGGCCAGCCCCAGGGGAGGACCGAGTCACCATACCCCGAGGGGAAACCGGGTCGTGGATGAGCTGCAGCATGGAGGTGGGTGAATGGGGCGGGGGCGTGAGGGGCTCGTCACAGCTCCGCAGGGGCCGCAGGACTTTGGCTTGCACAGCTTCTTCATCGCTTTCTTCCATTTTCCGCTTCTGCAAAACAGGCCCCCAAAGCAACGTCAGTGCTGCCTTTCTTCAAAATCCTCTAAATGTACAGAGAGAGCCTCACAGTGGCTCTTCGGGGACTAGAGAAAAGCTCCTTTGTTGTGGGGTAGGAACACTGCCTGCTGATGGGCGGCGTCTCCTCAGAGTCTGCCGCAGGCCAGACTCAACTCTGCAGGAGTCAGCACACCTGAGCTCCCACCCGTGCAGAGAAAGCTGATCACAGAACAAAATCCTCAAAATAGGTCATTTGGGAAATCTACCTGTGACAGAGAGGCTGGCGCCAGAGTACAGAGTGGGCTCCAAACCGGGCTGCATGTTCCAAAACCCACCTTATTACTCTTGTCCCAATTTTGCGATTATAATTCTCTGGGTAAAAACATCCTTTAAAGAGGTCACAACTCCACCCCTATGTAATCTGACCATTTTTAATCCTGTCTCTAAATTAGCTTTCACCCAAGAGACAGTTCTCATTTTAGCGGCAGAAGCAAAGTGGCCTGCACAGGCCCTCGGCACTAGGACGCGGGGTCTGAGGCGTCAATGGCACGACTGAGCTCTCCCAGCGTCTGGGCTTGACTCTACCAGGCTGCTGCTTCCACTCAGCACCCCACCCTCTCCCTTGAGATCAACCATGTGGGAGAGATCGAGCAGAGAATGAGAAGCTCTGTGAGAAACGGCAGGGCTTCCCAAGGCCTACTCAGGAGAAAATGAGGAATTCAGGTCTGGTGAAGCCAACATTCTATAAAGAACCATAACCATCCCCCTGCGACTTGTGCTCTGCAGCCCCTGGCCTCTCCCGCTGCCCCTGTCTGTGCGGTCACCACAGCCACATCAGTGTGTTCCGCTGGGCGGCACAGCAGTTCCGACTTTCCTTAAGGAGACATTTTATGTCCCTAAGCAACCATCCTGTTTCCCTTCCTTCTTACGTTCTTAGATCACCATGATCACTACGGTTGCAAGAGAACAACCACCTTCTGCGTGCTGATTTTTACAACGTGTCAGAGGGCAATCTAAACTACAGCATCCCCCAGCCTCCCTGCTCCAGCAGGGAGCATCATCACCGCCGCAGCCGCCACCACCGAAGACGAATGGAATCGGGAAGAGGACAAGGAACTATGTCCTGCCCCTGTGGTATGCCCGAACGAGGCCTGATGACTGATACTAGGCCTGCTGCCTCCTCAGTGTGTGTCCCGACCAGGCTGTGTCATGCCCATCTGAGTAACCGGAGTCCTGCTGGCCCTTTGACATGACTGGTGACCACTGGGCCAGCAACCACAGCTGCTCTGGGCCAAGGTCATGGCACTGGTCCCCTCTGGGGGAGTGCCTGCCTCTGGAGGACATAGTTGGGCATGAGGGCAGGTGCTTTCTGGGAGGCCATAAAGGTGAAATGACAAAAAATGTGAACCTGCTTGACTGGAAATGCTAGCACACCATTGTGCGTCCCCTCAGGTTTCATTCCTCAGGACCAACCCTGCTCACCCAATGTCCCTCCTCAAGCAGCCCAGCTCCGGTTCCTCTTTCTAGGGCCCCAGATGGTAAAAAGGACTTCAGGAAATTGCAGATCCCAAGTGAAGTAATATTTAATACAAAACAAAAACCAAAAAAACATTAAAAAACTCAAACAAAGGAAAACATCATTAACCAAGGTGAGGCGGGAAATGTAACATAAAGGGAAAAAAAAAAATTTCCTGGGCCTCCCTGGTGGCGCAAGGGGTTAGGTCTCAGCACTATGAAGCTATTGGCAGCCACTGCAGCACAAGTTCCATCCCTGGCCAGGGAGCTACCCACCTAACACTTCTGTCTCCCCGCTGCTCCCCTTAGTGGTGTATTTCAGTAGCTCTGCCTGTTCTGCTCCCCACTCTGTCTCTGGTGAACCCTCTTATCCCCCGGACCCTCTGGCCTACACCCCAGCTCTTACATGCATAAATAAATAAAATAACTCTTAAAAAAAAAAAAGGAAGAAAAATCATCTCCCTGGTTCAGAAAAACTGTGCGTGAAACAAGTTGCAAAGGCAAATGCCCCTGAATGTAGTCTCTTAATGTGGGTCTCAGTCAAGTTCGCCTTACCTGGGCTTTCTCTGAGCTGTCCTCCTGGTAGCACTTTGGACACTCCCAGCAATTTGGCAATTCCTCGTTAAGCAGCCCCTCTCCATCCATCTGTCGGCAGACAGGGATGTTAGAAATGTCTCATTTAAAAGAAGAAAGTCACATGGTAGGAAGAACCTGGAGGAATTACCCATTTCTGTGGATGGTGGTCCACAGGGAAGAGAAACTGGGAGCCGGTCACCCTCACTTAAATGCTCACTCCATCAAAGTGAAGCTCCACAAGGAAACCCCAGGCGTCTGGGTTAATCTGGGGTCTCTCCTCCTGACAAGTATATTCTTCTCAGGGCACCATCCCCCTCTGCAGAAGGAACTGAACACCCAGGAATGACGCCAGACATGACCCTCACAGTGGAGCACGCTAGTTATGGCAGCTTGTGTTCAGACTAGTGACCTAGTCTCAGTGACTCAGGGTCTCAACTGAGGTCACCTTTGTGGCCTCAGAAAGCATCCTGAGGGGCCTCCCTGGTGGTGCAAGGGGTTAGGCACCGTACTCTGAAGCAATCCGCGGACTCTGCAGCACGAGTTCAATCCCCGGCCAGAGAGAAACCTACATGGCGCAGCAGACCTCTCCTGTCTCGCCCGCTGCCCGCCTCAACAGTGTATTTCGGTCAGTCTTCCTGTTCTGTTCCCCACTCTGTCTATGGTGAAATCTCTCACCCCCCGCATCTCTGGCCTGTACCCCAGCTCTTGCATGCCTAAAATGTTAAAAAAAAAAAAAAAAAAAAAAAAAAGCACCCTGAGGCTAGATAACAATACCCACCTTACAGGGTTGGTGAGGTTTAGGTTTAAATGAGTTACATATAAAGGAAAGTGTTCATAGAAGTGCCTGGCAGATATTAAAATCTCTCTATTAACCACTATCATCATCATGGAGATAATACCCTATTTTATCAATTCTAAGATGCATATTTTTCACTTTCTAAAACTGGGCTGCTTCTTATAATTGATGATGTCTTATAACCATTGGCAGTCACGATAAAGCTGATACCTCTGGGAAGATCAATAAAGTACCAGCACCAGTGTCCTTTAGAGTTACAGAAATATGAAAAAAGCAGGCGCTCCCAACTTCTTAGGGTGTCCTAAAGATTAACTGAGAGAAGGCACATGAACACTGGCTCTTCACCCTGGCTACACAGTGGAATCACTAGGGAACGTCTGAACCCACGGAGGCCCAGGCCCATGCCAGAGGGGATGATGCAGCCTCTGAGGCTGAGACCTGAACTTCTGACTACTGTTCAGATGTGCCCTGAGCCTGACCTTGACCAGGTACTCATTAAATGTCAGCTCACATTACAACCTGCCTTTAGCAGGTAGCAGAGATGCCTAAAGGTGCGAAGCACTCCAGAACAGACAGGATGGCGTGGGGACCCCAAACACACCCTCCAGAGGTCAGACCTTCAGGGTGGGGGCCAGGGCTATTTTGTGGTCAATTCTTACTTAGCATCTATCACGGATGTCGGAATCAAGGGTTGAGGGCACAAGCAGATGGCCCCCGCAGTTGGGATGTAGGAGCCTCAGGGACAGACACCCCACTCTCCTTTTGTCGCCTCTGTCACTTAGACACACTCTTGTTGACATGTGAGGGTCCCTTAGGCCTCTCCTCACCTGGAGGCAGCCAGGATGAACAATCTCATTACAGATACAGCATTCCATAAGTTTCTTCTCAAAGTCTTGTGTCTCCTCATTTTGATCCACCTCTCCACAGAGGGAACATGTTACGGAGTGGGGCAGCCTGGGCTAAAGGGACAAAAAAAAAGAAACCAAGAAGACAGCAGACTTAGATCCTGATCATTTCAGCGTCCCTTTAGCTGAAGATGAGCAGTCTGGTTCCTGCGGTTCTCCCGTCCTCATGGAGGGAGCATGGAGACCGTGTGGGGAAGAGGTTTTCGGTGAGAAAATGGCTGAGGAAAAGAAGATGGGGGAGAAACCACTAGCTGGGCTCTAGAGACCAACAGAGAGACCAGTTCATTTTCAGTTGGCCAGTCCTTGGCCTCTCAAGGCCTTCTCCGCTAATCCATTTAAAGAGGGGACAGGCAGCAGTGATTTGCCCTTCGCATGCTGGTCTCTCATTTGAAAATTAGGCGAGGCCAAACGACTGAGTCAGAGTGTTCTGAATCTGGGGGGAAGGGACAGATGAAGAAAGCTACAAAGAGCACACAGCTCCTCCCCCTCCCCCCACCCAGTTCTGGCGTCTCCCTGGCTGTTCCCTTGTGTGGGTGAGCCCTTCGGGCACTACTACCCCTCCCCAAATCTTTACCCAGCAGACCACTCACTGCTAAGCACTGCCGGAGGACACAGGACTGCTTCATGCGGCCAGGGCCCCCAAACTTCTTCATGTCCCTGCAGTAGTGGCACACACCGCACTCCCCCTGCACACAGGCCTTGCACTTCCGACACCGCACGCGTCTCCGCCGGGCCCCCGACACTATGGGGGAGGCTGCCGCAGGCCGCACAGGTGTTAGCCGTGGAGCTGGCTTCATAGTGTGAGGCTTGGTGATGGGGATGGTAGGAACCCGCACCTTTGGCCTGGTGGGGAATTTAAGCTGGAAAGAGAAAGTAGTGAGGTCAAATAGATCAGGTGGCTTTAAAGGCTGCAAAGGGTGGAAGATTACACGACTTGGCAAACTGCGAACGCGGGGCAAATCTGCCTGCTGCCTGCTCTTGTAAATAAAACTGTGCTGGAACAAAGACGCTCATTTGTTTACATGTCACTTATGGCTGCTTTCATGTTACAAGATCAAGGACCACGTTTTCTACTTATTTCCCAATGTGGCCTGAATGCCTTTCTGACACAAAACACTCAATAGCCAGATAGGACTAAATTATCTTGAGGTGGTCTCTGTGGCCGAGGAGAGGCCAAGTGGGACTCCGACACCTTTGGAGGAGGTGGTTCTCTCAAGACCTCTTTCACCACACACCTTCACATTCTTCCTAAACACCCTGCAATGTGTGATGGCTTTGCCAGTTTCAGCTGGGAACATCAAAGAAGGACCGAATATATTTGCCAAAATCAGAAAGCTAATCACTTATTTAATAAATAACCTTGACAAGGACAATATGGGAAAAAGTTATACAAGAGCTAACTTGAAGTGGCAGGAAAATTCACAGCTGATGATTTAATAGCTGATGCAAGGTTCCTTCCTTCTCTTCTCATTTCAGTTCACTACTAAAAAGTCCACACGAAGGGGAACCCTGAGAATGTGGTCCAACTCCAACACACCAGCACTGGCCTTTTAAACGTGTGTATGTATTTCACGTAGTTTTAAATCCTAGATGTGCAAATGACTGCTCCTCTGGGGCAGAAGGATGAGAAGTGATCCCCTCTGTGATCGGTTTACTTGTTTAAGTCAAGAGAGTCTATTGAGGGAGTCACCTCCAAAGATGTGATGGCCAATTATCCTGACCTAAGAGTCAGAGCAGAACTGAGGAATGACACTCTGTCAGTTTATATTCATGCACTAACAGCTGTCTGCTTCTAGTTCTTTTTCTTCCCAGAATGGTAATGGTTGACCAGCAATGCTTCAGCAGCCTGAAGTTCAAGAACAGTTTCTTACCTTATCCCTTTTTGGCCACTGTACTATAGGAACTCCAGTGAGGGCTAACTTGGGGTCGCTGTTGGCAAGCTCCTCCAGCAAAATCTACGAGTAGGGCAGGAGAGAAAAGGGAACAGGAGAGCACAGTGAACCAAGAGCCAGGCACTCCCAGTGGCATCTAGATTTAGGCAGAGTCCCCACAAGCACCGTGGGAGGGCAGGTGGGAGGGGCAGGACGGTGTCTGTGTTTCCCTTCATACACTGACTGACTGTGAAACAAGTAAAATGAAGATGAAAGAGAAAACTCAAACTAGAGCAGTACTATCAAGACGGTGAGGGGCCTCCCCGGTGGCGCAGTGGTTGAGCGCTGGGTTGCGAAGCTGCCTGCAGCCTCTGCAGCGCCGGTTCGATCCCCGGCTGCTCCCCAGCCACTGGAGGAGGGTCCCACATGGCGCACAGACCTCTCCTGCCGCCCGCCCGCTGCTCCCCTCAGCAGTGTACTTCGTTCCTTCTGCCTGCTCTGCTCCCCGCTCTGGCTCTGGTGAATTCTCTCACCCTCCCGCTTCTGATTGTACCCAGTGCTTGTATAAATAAATAAATAAAAAAAAAAAAAAAAAAAAAAAGACGGTGAGTTTACCTTTGCTCCCAACCCCCCACCCATGTAGCCACCTCAAGAAACACAACTTTTAGACACAATTCTATATAGGACAGTAAACTTTGTATCACCCCTTCACTTTTCTGTATCAGTTAACAGATATGATGAGGTAGTAAGGATTGGCTTCATTGTGCAGACGTCAGCAAAGTGGCCAGAAAAAGAGAGTGGCTAATACTGAATTAGTAAGACGAACAGCAGAGTCTTAATATGTTGATTCAGTTGACGGATCTGTTCTTCCAATGCTGATTACAGACATCTCAATATCAAATCTCTCTCTCTCTACACACACACACACACACACACACACGCAGTTATTTGCCTTTATTCTTATAACTGGGGCAGGAACTATCTTAGGGGCTGTAGCTCTGCCTTTAATCAATCTAGTGTGAATGGCTTGAGAAACAATGTTACAGTAAGAAACTTCCACTTAAGTGATTCAAGCTGGTTGAGTGTTAATTTGAAACAAATCATTTATGTTTCAGACAAGAAATTTCTGAAGCCCAAACCCTCTACTAGAATGAAATCTGACTCTGACCTCATAATCTCTAAAGCAACAGCAATAAATAGCAAAAGAACACAAATCCAGAAGACAAGACAAGCTTCCTCTCTGCTTGCCTGAGGAGCACACAGGATATTAACTGTTCCAGTGGAAACAAAACTTTGATCCTGGACAGGCTGGCACACCTGGGTCATCACTAACACTCATCAATTTTGGGGCCTCAGCCTGGGACTTTTTTGGGAAGCATGAGGCAGTTCTTTATCAAGTGTTGTCATCTCTTCAACCTAAGGATCCTGCTCCATATCCCAGAGTTGGGTCACAGAAAAACTCTTTAATTTGCACCCCAAAGCTCCTCCATGAAGATCCCCTCTGCCAAGTCTCCAGATGCTTCTCACCCTCCCCCAAACTGATTTCATTTGCAGCCGGTTTATTTACTTCGAGTTGCTATGGCATCCTATTCTGGAGCCTCCTGGTAGCACCGCACTGCGTGGGGGTGAAGAGGCGGGGTGCGGTGCCACGTGGGACAAGGCTCTAGGACGGGCTCCTAACCTCCCTAGGGTGAAAAATCCAGGTCCATTCAAAATGTGTGCTAGGGAGCGCGGCGCTCCCTTCCCCCACCTCCACCGCCGACCAGCAGGACTCTGCCCATTTCCTCCGCCTGAGAGAAACGGGCTGTCCACAAACAGGGACTTTCCACTTTCAGCAAAACAGACCGCACAGAAAGATCCACGATCGTTTAAGAGAGTAGAAAAGGAAGGTAACAGTCGCCCAAAAGCCGTCTCATTCGACCTAGCAGATCTTTGCAGGGGGCCTCGGAAGGGTAGGTGGAGAAACTGTCTGCATGGGGGTGGGGGGCAGCTGTTCACACGCACACGCCTCGGTTGCTGGGGTCTGTGTGGGTGTGGAGGGAAATGCAGATTTCCTTCCAAGCCTTATTTCGCTGGGGCCCTACAACCAAGCCCGCCCTGCCTTCATCAAAAAAGGCAGACTCCAGCTGGGGCCCTTCAAGAAACCATATAAAGCAGCCACCACCCTTCACCAGAGGGGGTTTGGGACAGGAGCGGGGGTGGAGTGCGGAAAGGCTGACGCCTATCTAGGCTCCCGGCAATCGGGGAGAACATTCAAACACAAGCCCACACCCCACACATCACAGGAAGGGGAAGAGAAACGCGGGGCTGGGCAGAGAAGGGGGAAGAATTCCCCAAAGCCAAGCGACCCAATTCGAAAGCACATCGCACCGGGCGAGGGAGTAAGTGCAGGACGCCAGGGAGCCGGTGACCCAAGCATTGTCCTGGGCTGGCCCCGCAGGCAGTTCCGCCGCCTCTCCGGGAGGCAGCGTCCCTCCAGGCACACAGACCCCGGCAGAACGCGCTCTCCGCCCGCCTGCCCGCCTGACCTTGTGCTGCTCGTCGCCCTGGCGCTGCCGAGGCTCTTGGTTGAAGTTTCCCCGGCGTCTTTGTTATGTTTTCTGTATTGGAAGTTGTACGGAAGGAGTTGGGTTTTCTGCTCTAGGAAAATCCCGATGTACTTAAAAATCCTGGAATCCCCCCAGTACTCGAGGCAGGGCCGTCCGGCCAGAACCCTTCCGGCTGCCCGGAGGGAGCAGCGTGCAGTGCGCTGAGCTCCTCCTCGAGCCTTCAGCTCAGCCGCGGCTTCCTGTGCCTGCGAACAATGCTGCTGCGTCACCCACATGCAGCTCCCAGAAATGCTTTGCAACGGAAGATGGCAGGAGGGGGAGCAGAGCTCGAGTGAGCGAGCCAGGCAGAGGGCCCAGCCGTCCTGCTGCAGAGTCGGAGGGAGGAGGCGGCGCGCCGCGGGCGCCCGGGCGCCGCGATTGGAGGAGCGGCCGCCGGCCCAGCCCGCGCCGCCCCCGCCCTCCCACCACTGCAACCGGAGAACCCTGGGCCGGCCCCGAGGCTCCCGCTGGCCGCCTCCGAAGGCGCCAGGCTGAGGGCGAGCTTTAACCCGTTCCGCCTCTGGTTTGGCGTTTGTCCTTGTCTCAGTCCACACCCTTCCCCTCAGGGTCACCTCTCATTGTTACCGCCAGCGCTCTCCGGCTGACTGCGCCCCACTCTCCCAGCTCCCAGGCAGGCAGGGAGTTGCCCGAAGTTCGACCTCGGTGGGTGAGCCAGGCACCCCACCCCACCCCACCCCGCCGGAGTTACCTTCTCCCCAGTCCCGGCCGGCTTCACCTGCCCTCACTGCTGTTCTCCCACCAGGAATCCAGAACCAGAAAAACCAGGTTCCCAGAAAAACCCTCAGGAATGACACGTTTCAACCAATACTGAGCTCTTGGATACAAGATGTCTGTTTAATATCAACCACTGCTACAACAGACGCCTGCCTCTGGTTATGACCGGCGCTCCACGCCAAGGAAGCTCTTGCGGCAGATCCACCGAACCCTGGCCACTCTCAGTCAAACAAGCAGAGGCCCAGTTCGGGCCTGGGAAGCAGGTGCAGGCGGCATGCACTCCACCTGCCAGCTCCACACCTGCTGTCTGGAACCCCCACAAAGGCGCGGCCTCTGCCCCTAAGGTTACCCCACCTCCAGGACAGCACTCCTGCTCTTCCTCCTTCCCCTCCGTGTTTTGCCTGCCTCCTTCTTGACATTCCCCAGAGTAAGCTGCCAGCCCTGCCTCCCGTCAGACACACCTCCTTGCCACTCAGATGCCACTTAGAGACGTGTCACCCACTCTTTGTGCACTGACCCAAGGCCAAGGTGAAGCTCAGAATGAACCACCACACTCTTGGGCCACAGTGTGCTGTATTTTGTGTTTGAATTTATGTAATTTTTTGACTCACACAAATGTAACTTGGCTACTTGGGAAATTTCAGATGCTGCTTTGACATAAAGATCACAGGCCACTGAGATGCCAGCTCTTACCCCTGGAGATGGCATTCTTCTTTGCTTCCAGCACAAAGCTCCATTAGTTTATGTGTACAGTCAAAAGCCTAAGGTAAGAGGCCTTCTGGGGCCCGGGCTTTGCTACCAGGGGTTGTATGTCTAAATTTTTACAGTAGTTTACCAAGGAAAAGAGACTTCCTTGCTCTTTGGTGGAGCTCTTCCTGGAAATGTTTGTATGGTCATCCTCCTGCGCGCACTTTTATCAGAGACTCAAAGACCCAGCACAACTACCTCATTGTGTTTGGAACCCCCCCCCCCCTAGCAGTATGAGAGGTCTTGGAAAATACTTATTTTGGTCTTAATGCTATCTAATCTTCAGAGAGGGTAAAGTACAAATACTTAAGAGAAACATGTTATCCCTAATAAAAATACAAGTTCAAGTTGCAGCAAGTGTAAATCCTAGAGGTCACTAGGAAAGGCTAAAAACCAGGTAGGTCATTAGGGAATTCATTCCAAATGAGTTTCCAAATCATAAATCAAACAAGGCATAATGTTTTCTCTATATATTTATCTATATAGTTGTTGCCAATCTTGATAGGCAACAAAGATTAGAATTATTAAGAACATGACATTAAGGATAAAAACTTTTTAAAAGAATTATGTCTACTTTAACCTAAACACATATGCCTTGTAGCTGAGTTAAATTATTATTTCAAACTTTTTACTGGGTGAGATGTGTGAATGATTACAAATATCCTGTTAGTAAAAATCACAAGTGAGGTCTTATTTTTACAGTTTGCCCCCATCTGTTTTAAAGGATTAAGTTCTAATGACACTGGGTCCTCTATTGCTTTATCAGTATCAGATGAAGAAAATTTCTGGTTAGTGTTTCTGTATGTATTTGCAACATAACTCTCTGCTTCAGTTCCATCAGACTCCTGGGATGGAGCCTAGTGTAAGTTTTGAGCTCACAGCTAGAAAATAAAATGTTAGCACCTTAAGATCACAGCAGCAGTATCCACTGCATCACAAAGAACAATGTTCAAATTTATAACGTTTATGTAACAGTTCGGCAATCAATTTGCACCATCCAACAGCACAGTTGATAAACCGGTGAGATAGGGAGACTGGCACCAATTTCCCTTAGGCAGAATTTCGTGCTTGCTGGGTGCTCACTCAGGCCCACCCTGCACAGCACTGCCCACCTAGAGCTTGGTTCGCCTCTCAGGCCCCAGAACTGCTGGCTCCCTACTGCTGGGCAGTAAGCCCCTTGAGGGCTTGCTAGACAGCATGTTTGCATTTTTACCCAACACTCAGCCTGGTTCTGGGCACAGAGCCCGACAGGGATTATTCACAGTAGTGGAATAAATGAAATTCACAGAATTGTGACATCTGCTTTTTTTTTTCTGTAATAATGATATTGATTCTTAGTATCATTAATTTTCACCACAACCCCACTTATTTTATGTAAGAGAAAACCGACTAGTTTCCTAAGTATGTTTGCCAAGCTTATCAAAATCTTTTAGAGAAAAAGGGAAAGCAGAAAATACTCAACACTGAATTTGGTTCATTAAGAGAGCTGGGCAGCCAAATTTATCAATATAGTAAAAGTGCCTTTTAATATATGTGTACATACATTACAAGTTCCTTTATTACCAAAACAGACACAAACAAAACTGTAAGCCTGGCCTAGCTGGACCAGCTGTCAGCAGCTGGGCACCCCCCGGCCCCTCTGCACACACACACTCTTCTCACATGACTGTCCTGCCGCTTTACTGGACATCTATCAAGGACGTGACTTGTCAAGTTTAGAAATGGAGAAAAAACCTCACATAGGAGAAAACTCCATTTTATTTACCTTTAGCTCATTTTCAGGAGTCAAGGTCACCCACACATGCCCTTTATACACACTGATTACTACCTCAAACTCTCCCAGAGCTTTTTAATGCTCCGTCTTTCATCAAATCATCTTCTAACTCTATAGTCTATGATTCTTTCTTCAACATTTCAGAACTTAACAGCAGAACCTTCAAAGCCCATTTACCTTATCACCAAAACTGACTGTTCTTCCAGGGAATATGTAATGATGGTCTATCTCATCTCACCACTTCTCCTCTGAGCTCTTCCTGTGAGCTGTCTGTGACAGCCATGCAGGTTACGACAAGAAACAACTCCTCTCTCTGCAGGAAGGGTAAGTGCTGGGCTTGCTCGTGTCCTCCACTGCAGTGTTGCCTTCTATGCTACCAGCACCAAGTTCTCTAGCACTGCAGTCTCCAGCTGTGCAGTGATTCGGCACCTACCCAAGTTAATGCTTTCTCTCTTTGGGTGATGCTCAGATTTTTATCAGATGCAAGCTCTAAACTCACTACTTTGTGACTCTCAGATTAAACAAATGGTCAAATGTAGGAATAATTAACCCATTTGATCTTAAGTGAACCTACCTGCAGAGTGGGGATTTCTATCTGCTGTCTTTTCCTAGCAGTTGCATTTTGACTATGGAACCGGGTAAAAAGAGGTGGTGTGAACACGCCTCTGCAGGGAGAATTCACACACTGTCGGCCCAGGCAGTCATTCCACTGGCCGCTCAGTCCTAAGGTTCTGGCCACTTTCTCTAAACTGGATGGCAGTCATGTCTTTTTATGATGCCTGAGAAACAAAAGGAAGCTTCTCTCTAGACACTTCTCATAATACTAAGAATTCTCTTTAGATGTCTCTTTTTAGTTCATTCCCCTTCTTGTCGTCTCCTTTTATTCTGCTCAATATTTGACCCATATCTTTCTACATTTCTCCCCAGGATGCTGCTTTACCAACTGTGTCTTCTCAAATATGATTATTTAGATACTTTACTTAAGGGAGTCTGTATATTTTTATCATGAAACTTGACTTCATACAACCGATCAGTGGATTATAATATGGCTTCCTACACCTGGATTAAGTTGGATCTATAGACATAGAAGACTGAAAAGGTATTTTTCTCTTTCATGAATTAGGAATACAGATACCCAGGACAACAAAATGTCAGTGACATATGAACTCAGAAACCTTTCTTTTTAAGGTTCACAAAGGCAATTAAGCAAGTTAACAAGTCTCAAAAGTCACAATTTAATGTTTCCCACCTGTATTCATGATGGAATAGCTACAGAAAAAAGAAACTTCTATAGAAAAAAAGATGTTTTACTCAACTCTCAGGATCACACAATTACATATGCCTCTTCAGAATGGAAAAGGAAAAATGTTTAATGTCATTTGCTTACTCAAGGGCAGGAAGTGAATCTGGGATATGGTCTGTGAGTATAGAAAGGTATGGCTAAGTTTGTTTGCTGCACATTAATCATTATAGAAATAGAGCCACACCTACCTGGGACTTTGTCATTTCCTTTCCTAAACATAAGCTGCATGCATACCACCTGCCTCTTTTAGAGCAAACCTTATAAAACCAAACTGTAAAACTCACCATCCTGCTTCTGTTATTGGCCCTCTCCTTTCAACCTCACCAGGTTACCACCCCTTTTTATTCTCTTTACCTTTTTCACCTTTTCAGTGATGCATAAACAGTAAGATACAATTTTACATGTCAACCTTAAAAAGAGAGCCACAAAGTTGAGATCCTACCCCAGTTTTTGGAATTCTTTCCTGAGAGGGCTTGTAGAAGGTAGGGAACACCTCAGTTGATTATATGGTAACCAAGGAAAAACATGAATCAGAAATCAGGGATAGAAAAGACTACTACTATGAAGCATTTAGCCCACCTTCCTTAAGTGCACATATAATTATTTCCTGTAAATTCTATGATGTGAAGTAATCTGATAGATTTTTAAAATAACATGTATTACAATTGTGTGCTAGCTCTCTAATACACAGCTTAATTCCTGCACCCAAGCCAGTGTTCTAACACTGATATTAAAAAAAATCATTATTCCATAATTTATATTTTTTGGTGTTCATGTTAATGGTTTACTTTTGAGGAAAGACTCATAATTAACTCTCTCCAATTTAAACCACTCAAACCTGGATTCCTAAAAACAAACAAACAAACAAACAGCTTTTTTCTTTGAGATCAATACATGAGGGTTGGCTAGGCCTTGAAGATTACTAAAGCCAGGAGACTCTTCGAAGAAAAGAAAAATATACAGTTAGAAAAAACTTGACACTTTTCTCAGAAGTTGCCCTGGATGTCTTCATACTAGATAAATTTGAAACATGGTAAAACCCTACTCAACATAACCCCACATAGAACCATTTCTTTCATGTCAATCTGGTTGGGATGAGACAGCTATAGACTTGTTATCAAGCTACTTTTGTTCTGAAATAGGCCTCTTTATCTGAGGGTAAAACTTAAGTTTAAAATAGTATTTCTTAATTACAAACACCTTTTCAGGTTCTCCTTTATTTTTAGGGTCAGCCAGAAGCCTGTGTTTTTAGAACTAAATTTAAGTCCTAACTGAACATACAATGTTAGTATTTTCATAATAGGGACCTAACCTCACTCCATTTGAAATACCGCAGCCCCAAAACACACCTGCACACATTAACTTCTCTCTGACAGAACCAGAGTACATCCCAAATCGCTCTACTTTCTCTCCTGGAATCCAAAATCTGACCGGCCTGGCCAGATGAGCAGGTGTCACGCAGCATAACCCAACCTTACCTTTACATCAGCAATGAGGGCGTCTTCATCTTCTATTCCCGTGGGGACACATTTCTTGTGCAGTGGCAGAGACTCCAACTTATCTACAAGGCAGCGAAGGCCTTCAAGCTCAAAATGGGTCAGATGCACCTGCCTGTCCTTTCGGGGGCTACACTGTGGATCCCACACCTGGCCATTGTGGGAGCCCCGGCTAGAGTCAGAGGATGAGTCCCCAGACAAGGTTTTCTTCAGGCTTGGGAGACTTCGGCAAGTTTTGCCCAGTCCGTCATAATCCAGGTTGACGCCATTGGCTACAGGGCTAGTGAGGATGGAACGCCTACTGCTCAAGCGTCGGGGTTCTCGATCCACGGCTTCCTCATCCCCGTTTCCAGACTCCAACCCATTTAATTCCAAATCTGCCAGTATGAAGAAAAGATGCAATGAGAACATGTACTTTGGTCACAAGGAGAGAAACTGGAGTCATGGGCGGGGGCCTGGAAAGTCATAAATGATGAAGCTGTCTCGTTTTAGAAATGGCCTCTCCTTATTCCAACCCATTTGCCTGTTGTTGAAAATCTTATCTACAGGCAAAAACATGATCCTGACCCAAGACAACTGGGGTAATTGTCATTTGGGTTTTCAAGAAAACTGGGAAAGGCCTAGTCTTTGAACCGTGTGCTAGAAATAAATTACCTATGAAAATGGCTGTAAATTAGTTTCAAGTAAAGCTTAAATTTGAGATTGTTTCATTATGTTTTAAGAGAACAGACTGTATAAAATGCATATATTTAAAAAGTAGCTTTGCTCATAAATTAAGCTTTGGGGTTGATGCTGCACATGCAACTCTGCATCCTGCTTCCACATACTGGATGAGTTATTTTATTTTCAAATGAAAATATAAACTATTCTCTGTGGAAAATGCTAAAGTAAAAAACATCCACCTTTTGCACTGCAGTTACCATGAAATATGTGTCTGTAGGATATTATAATGTTGGCTCCCCTCCATTTCAGGACAAGGAACACCCTAAAAATGTATAAATGAAACTGTCCTGCCAGTCAATAAAAATATTTCTTTTAATAGAAGTTAGGGATATATAAAAGTGTAGAGGTTAAGGATATATATTAAGGACATTGAAATCTTACCAACCTAAGTTGAGCTGTGCTTTCTCATTTATTAATTGTAAGATCATAAGACAAGTTTTTACATCTCCTTAAACCTTAATATATTTCCATTTGTAAAATGAGGATTATAATACCTGAACCTCACAGGTAATACATAAACTGCTTAGTATACTGCCTGGAATATAGTAAGAGTTGTTATGATGATGATACATTTCTAGTTTTTATTGAGCACAAGATCATTCTTTGTACAATTAATACATATTTGACAATAATCTCTTCTGAGGAGCTAAGTACTAACAATTCAGACAAAGATTAGACCCCAAGTATAGGTTTCTCCGCTCTCTAAAAGTAGAAAGTTCTACTTTCAGGTAGTGGGGGAAACCTGTACTTCATTTAGTCTACTAATTCACATATGAGTAGGAGATCAGCTTTGACTAGTGTTTTATTCCAGTGAATGAATTTGGTATTTCCAGGTAGATAAATAAAAAGCCAAAAAAATAAAAACAGAGCTACTGAGCAACAGCCTGCTACGTATTCCTGCTGTCCCCGTCAGGTTTGCAGAGAGTCTTGAAAGTTCATGCAGACAGAATACTTACCCATGTTGAGGGACTCTTTCTGAAACTCCTTAGTCAGGTGAGAGCGGTTGGTTATACAGTACACATAGCGCTCCAAAACGTACCAACACATCTCATAATAAAATGGATAGCGAAACTTATTTGGAACCTACATAGGAAGAGAAGGAGAAAGGCAAGCTAGTAATTTTCAAGGGAAAGAAAGTAAGACAAACTGAATCAATGCAATAATTAACCCTGGGCGAATTCTAAGTCAACCTGCAAACCCAGGTTGGCATTTGGGGCAAGATTTTAAGAGGATCTGTCAACCTAGGAAATGTTGTTCTTAGAAAACAATCACTAAAGATAAAAGGTACTTGGAAAAATTGTTCAGAACCACCAAGAAGCTGTCTTGGTTAAGTGGGAAAGCATCAAAGAGGTTTTGGGAGAGAGAGTAAGATGTTGAGAGTAAAACACATTATACTTCAGTGAAAAAAATTGTTTCAGAGGTCTTAGGACACAAAAGCATGTGTGCCATGCACTCCTGCCTTTACTGCAGTTTTATCCTGGGGTAGAAGGCCATGGAACAAAGACTCTAATGAAAAAAACAGGAAATGAGGTGAATGCATGTTTTATTATGTCCTTACATACATGAAATTACTGTGTACACATATGTAGAGACCCAATGAAATATATTTTTTAAAGATTTATTTTATTTATTTAGGTATACACGAATTGAGGTATAGGCCAGAGGTGAGGGGGGTGAGAGGATTCACCAGAGACAAAGTGGGGAGCAGAACAGGTGGATCTACTGAAATCCACTGCTGAGGGGAGCCGCGGGGAGACAGGAGAGGTCTGCTGTGCCAGGTGGGTCAGTTCTCTGGCCAGGGATGGAACTCGTGCTGCAGTGGCTACAGATAGCTTCATAATGCTGAGACTTAACCCTTTGTACCACCAGGGAGGCCTACCCTAATAAAATCTTTTTTTAAAATATATTTTACATCGTTCTTTTTTTTTTTTTTTTTAAGATTTATTTATTTATGCGTACAAGAGCTGGGGTACAGGCCAGAGGTGCAGGGAGGTGAGAGGATTCACCAGAGACAATGGGGGAACAGAACAGGCAGATAGACTGAAATTCGATGCTAAGGGGAGTAGCAGGTGAGTCAGGAGAGGTCTGCCGCGCCATGTGGGTATTTCCCTGGCCGGGGATTGAACTCATGCTGCAGTGGCTGCAGACAGCTTCATAGGTTGCATCTTAACCCCTTGCGTCACCAGGGAGGCCCCACTGTTCATTTTTTTAAACAATGTTTGCTTTTTCTCAGGTGTAGTTTGCATAGAATTTCCACTACCAATTCACCCATGCACCATCACCACAGTCACCTGTGCTCCACCCTCCCCAAAAGAAAATTTATAGAAACACAGAAGGGTTCCTAATCTGGAATAAAAGAATTAAGCTGCACTTAGGAAAGCTGTACTAATACAGTGGTTAGACACTGAAAGTTTGAGTTTTCAATAAACAAAGTCTAGAAAAATTATATTGGTGAGTCAAGACCCTTTTCACACAGACCTAAGGCATTCATTTCATCTATGCTTTTCTCTCTTTCCTCAAAATAAGCAACAAATAAAGTCACGTTTCTAATAGCATAGCAGCAATCTTTAGCCAAAAAAAGGGAATGCTCTCTAAAAACTAATTTGCAGATTGAATCTTATAACAATGAGATGGTAGTAATCTCTTCGAATGAATTTGGTTACATCAAAGCATTTTACTATGAAATTATGTAATTTTTCCTCTTCTGAACCACTGGAATTATATTATTACAATTTCAAACTTACTAAGTTATTCTTTTGTAGTTGTATTTTGTAGCACAGAAACTCACTTTTATAAAATTTATTTTATTTTTTTAAAAAGATGTATTTATTTATGCATACAAGAACTGGGGTGTAGTCCAGAGGTGGGCGGGGCTGAGAGGATTCACCAGAGTCAGAGAGCAGGTGAGGTGGGGAGACAGGTGAGGTCTGCTGCACCATGTGGGTCAGCTCCCTGGTCAGAGTTCGAACTTGTGCTGCAGCAGTGGCTGCTTATAGATTCATAGTGCCAAGACTTAACCCTTTGCACCACCAGGGAGGTCCTGTTTCCTCCCTTAATGTGACCAACAGAACAAGTCCTTATAACTCCAATAATACAACCTTGTGTTTGAGATAACAGGTAGCTCTTAAACCAAAATGTTTCCAAATAGGCACCATAATGGACAACTGACCATGTGCAGAGTAAACAGCTCAATGATCATTCCTTACACTTTGTAAATTCTATCTGCTATTTTCTTTCTTTTTTCTTTTTTTGCTATTTTCTAATTTTGAAAACAAAATTCACATCGAAAACTTCTATATTCTCCGATATTCACCTAACAGTAACATTTCCTCATGTTTACTAATATTTAGTCATATACACGCTATTATTTTGCTGAACTACCTGAAAGTTGTGAGCATAAGGACCAGTAAATACTCTATACACACTAACACTTTAATTGCTCTTTTAATGCCAATACAATTTAAATTTTAATCATATATAATTCAGCCCTTACCAACTAGGGTTCTGGTAAAGAAGTAAGTCCTATTTCCCTAGGGCACAGGTACGTCAGCAAACAGCAGTTAGTGGGCTTGATTTGCTGCCTGTTTTTGTAAGGCCTTTGAGCTGCGTGTTTTTTACATATTTTTAAATGGCGGGAAAGGAACGTAAGAGAGCACCTTATAACACAAGAAAATTATGTGACATTCAAACTTCTGTGTCCATAAAGGAAAAGTTTATTTTATTGGAGCCATACTGGTATAAGTATTTCAAACTACAAGGCATAACTAAGTATGCATGTGGTCCACAAAGTTCAAGTATTTACTCTCTGATCCTTTATAGAAAAAGTTCGTCAACTCTTGCCTTAAGATAGCAACAGCAGGCTAGGACTGGGGGAGTCGAGGCGGGGGAAGATGACAACAGCAAATAATGAGCTAACATTTTCCCTATACATCCAGAATGGTATCAGCTTTGTACATCCTAGGGAAAACTAAGAAAATAAGATACACAGGCCTCCCCGATGGCGCTGCGGTTGAGCGCTGGGTTGCAAGGCTGCCCGCAGCCTCTGCAGCGCCGGTTCAAGCCTCTGCAGCACTGGTTCGATCCCCGGCCACTGGGCGAGGGTCCCACATGGCACACAGACCTCTCCTGCCGCCTGCTGCTCCCCTCAGCAGTATATTTCGTCGGTCTGCCTGCTCTGTTCCCCTCTGGATCTGGTGAATTCTCTCACCCTCCCAAGCTTCTGGCTGTACACAGTGCTTGTATAAATAAATAAATTAATTAAAAAATAAGATGCACGAATCATTGTCTAAAGGACTTAACTGTCTCACCGGAACCCCTATTGAGAAAGACTGTATACATACTAAGTATGATAGCTGGAGTGTTAAACTGTAATCAAAGTAAAGAAATATATGTGAATTTAAAGTTGTGAATCTTGAACTGATAAATTGCATTATGCCAAATTATTCTAGGACATAAAACTGAAAAACAAGGGTCAACAGATTAGCAGACATCTATCCCATGCCCTATAAAAGTCCTAGGAGACACCAAAAACCTCAAAGAATTGGGAGTCCCCAAAACCAAGCATATAGATTTTGTTAAAACATTTTTCTCAGTGTTACTGAAATGTGAATTTTAACCCAAAGAAAAACTGAAGTTTTGAGACAAAATCTCTTGTAATATCGGTCTTAAATGGAGTAAAACTCTTCATATACTCCTGTTACATACGATTACTTACCCGTGTCCGATCTTCAATGTTGTATATTCTTAACTGCATAGGAATATTGAAACTATGCAGGAAATTGCCTCCAAACACTAATGTGTCTGTAGGAGTGTACACAGCATGGATCCAGCCTAGAAGAAAGGCAATGGAGGGCAGAGGCTGTAAATGCACATGATAACACCGCTCTCTCAGAGAACTTAGTGGTCTCTCAAGATCACATTTTTACCCTGATTCTGCCTCTAAGTGATTGATCAAGATACTTAATCTCCTGAAGCTTCAATATCCTTTTTAAAACCAGGATAAATTATATGGGTGTTGGGTAAGTTTTCAATGGTGAGAAAATGCAGGTGAAATGCTTAGCATGTAATTAACTTTTAATAAATGCTACTTCCATTTATTGGAGCAACAACTAGAATCCAGGTATAGCACAAGCATTTACATGTATTCTCATTTACTCCTCACAACAAAATGAAACTCAACGAAATTTACATTTGACTAATGTGGTATCACTAGATAAATAAAAACTCAGAGTTCTAACACAGGTCTGTGATTGCAAAGTCTATGTTCTTTCTAAGCACTATTGTTGGAGCCAGTGACTTGATCAAAAATATTACTGATTTAGCACTCTGGTCTTCAGAGCCATCTCTTAGAAGAGCAGGTAGTTCTTAATTATGGGATATGTATCAGTGGTTAAGCAGCCCTTGTACCTAGAGTCTGCATATCTGAGGTTAATGTGGAACCCAAACATGCAGGTCTGAAAAGTCTCCACTGGCAATTCTGATACACACTTTAGTGGAAAAACTACCTTTATTATTTATTATTTTTATTTATTTATTTATAATTTATTTATACAAGAACTGGGGTACAGACCAGAGGTGCGGGAGGGTGAGGGAATTCACCAGTGACAGAGTGGGGAGCAGAACGGGCAGACGGACTGAAATACACTGCTGAGGGGAGCAGCGGGCGAGGCAGGAGAGGTCTGCCATGCCATGTGGGAATCTCCCTTGCTGGCCAGAATTGAACCCGCTCTGCAGAGGCTGCAGACAGCTTCACAGCGCTGTGCTCAACCGGCTGCACCACTGGGGAGGCCCATCCTTTATTATTTTCTAAAATAAATTCTCATCATCTATTCCACAATGAAAGGAGAGGAAAGTAATGTATTCTGCCTACCCTTGCACCATGGCCAATCTTGGTGGAAAGAAGGAAAAAAAAAAAGGCCAGACAGCCCACTTTTCCCCATCTTGCTTACCTGAGGGAATGACGAAGGTATAGCCCTGCTTGAGCTCAATGCGTTGACAATCTGACACCCGGTCACCCAGAAAGATGTCTCCCTGTTTCCCTGACAGCAGCCAATTCTCGTACAGCTCCAGGTTGTGGGCTGTAGGGGGGATGAGCCAGAAGACCTGTGAGTTAAAAAACTTCAGTCTGTTAACAGCCATTGACATGACCCAGTCATCTCCCTCAACTGATAAACTTGCACAAAGTTAAAACCAACAGGCAGAATGTGACACACAATTCTCCCAGCCTACAGAACTTGACCAGCAGGGAATTGTAAGGAAGCAGATTTTTTTTGGTCTTCTACTTGATCAAAGAGCAGTTGGGCTTCCCTGTGGTTTGACTGTAGAACCCAGAATTCAGTAAGACTAAAAGGGGGAATGTGGCTTGTTACAGAGCCCTTATTCACCCCTGGCTGTTGGGCTCTATAGTTCTAAGAAGCACAGTTAGGGATAATGTCTGCAAGATTCAGGCCTGGGTTGCTTTGTTACAAGTAGTAATAAAGGCCAAAAGGACAAAACTTAAGACACCACTTTTAAATGGATCCAAAGTAAACAAAATGATTTAGATTTGGAGGTAGAGCTGTTCTGGATTAGGACCTCAGATTTTAAAAGCATGTTTTCATTCTAGTTCTATACTTTTCTCTCACAAATACATTTACTTTTAGTATGGGGAAAAAAGCAATGATAAGAGTATTATAAACCTCTGATAGTAATTCTAGATTTCTCTTCTCACATAGCATAACATTCTGGTGAGCTATAATACAATTTATCAGCAATCTTCCACATTTATATCCTCAGAGAGCATGTAAAGTCTTCCTGTGGCCGCATTTCAGACCAATGCCTCCACATAGGGAAAGGTGTGGGTTTGGAACCAAATTTACTGATTTAATTGTGAATCTATCAAAAATTTGTGTTTCCTTCTATTTTATTATACCATCCATGTAAAGAAATTACTTGGTTCTCTTAAAACCATTTTCCTGTTTTCATTTGGAAAATTTTGCTTCGGAATCTAGAAACAGTATTGAGGTTTACTAAGTACAGTGCAAATACTGATGTAATGACAGTGGACTAGATATATACGAACTCCTACTAATTCTAGCCAAGAAGGGAACTGAATCTATGGTCTCTCCAAATATAAGTAGGGACAATCTCCTAATAGATTCATTTTTAGGGTCTTTTAAGCATGCATGAACTGAAGCAAACAGCTCCAGGTTCCAACCCCCATCATAACTATGACCATACCTTTCCCCCTTGATGGATATGATACCAAACAGAGGTACCACCAAAGTCCACATGGAAGTCAGTATAGCAGCCTCGGACACTCATTAGACAGTACCTGACCCAAAAAAAGCAGTATTGTTAGTGCACTGACAAGAAAAAGACATGTCTCACCCGATGCCACACTCTCCCCTTGTGTACGCCCCCTCCCCCTGCCCATCTTACCCCAGATCAATTCCCAGAGAAGAATGAAATCTGAAGACACTACATTACCATACACCCTCCACATCCCCCTTTAACAATGTGATCATGGGCTATTGAACGCTCATGTATCACTTCCTTTTTGGACCTACAAAGTCTACTCTTTAAATAATGCTTTCTTTTTTAAAACCATTTAGGAGGACCTCCCTGGTGGCACAAGGTATTGAGCACAGCACTGTGAAGCTGTCCCCGGCCTCTGCAGCATGAATTCGATCCCCAGCTGGCCAGGGAGCAACCCACATGGTGCAGCAGACCTCTCCTGCCTCGCCCACTGCTCCCCTCAGCAGCGTATTTCAGTCAGTCTGCCTGTTCTGCCTCCCACTCTGTCTCTGGTAAATCCTCTCACCCCCCACACCTCTAGCCTGTAGCCCAGTTCTTATATGCATAAATAAATAGATCTTAAAAAAAAAAAATTTAGGACATGGTCCAAGGCTCCTAAGGGAGGAGCTACTCATTGCTATCACTTTGGTCTCTGGCAGCAGGCTGAAGAAAACACAGGGTGAGCTGCTTACTTCTGCACTTTAGGGTACTGCATCTCCAAGATGGCATTGGTTGATTCAGTCTGACTTTCCTTTAAATGCCTTGGCCACATGTTGTCAACCCAGTCAATGAAATCCACCTTTAAAAAAGAGGAGGAAACATTTAGGCTTCAAAAGAAGGGCTGGCATTAAAGACAATTTTAAAGCCAAGAAAAACAGAGTATCTCAAAATACACATGGAAAGTCTACAACTTAACTAAAACAATCTGTTGGTGAATCTTGTGAAATGAGAATGAAGACTGGCTCCATCAACATGATTATGGACAGAACTAGTGCAGTCACTCAATGATAGAGTAGTATCCAAGCAAACCGGCTCTCGTCTGTCACTACTCATATATCGGCTCTAATAGAAAGCACTGTTGGGTAGGTACCTGTTAACCCACTGAAAGATACCATGCTGTTAGAAGACCTCAAATGCCGAAAGGGAGGAAGGCAAGGAGGAAGGAAGGAAAGAACTAAAGGCAGAAAGAGAGAGAGAAAGAAAGAAATCTAGTAGTATTTAAGACCTGTACGAGCAATGTGCTACTGGATCTAAGGCAGGAATCAGAAGGTCTAGGCCTGTCACATTTTCTCAAGATCACATGCAAGGCCCTGGGGCTCATTTGAGGGTAACTACCATTTCTTTTTAGGTTAAACTTCAGCCTCTAGGTGGGCCTTTTTTAAAGTGTCTTGATCCATAAGAAAGCAAGTCTCCACTGGGGATAATCACCAGTTTCTAATTGTTCTGTACCAGTAGCAGGTCCAAACTGGCAAAAAGTCCAATACCTAGGACCTCGTCTATTCACTCATTGTGCAAGCTCATGGCCTTCCATGAATTAATTTCCCCATCACCAAGCAAATATTCATATTGTACCCTTTGCTGTTTTTATCTACCTCTTAGTTACTGCTGGGATGACAACAATGAACTCTCTCTTCTCACCAGAGAACCTCACTTTATGCTAGCACCCACAGTGAGCACTGAAATGTTGCCTACTTTACAAATATACACTGGTCCAACCACAATAAAAAAGCGCTGTGGAGGTTCCTCAAAAAATTAAAAGTAGGGCCTCCCTGGTGGCGCAGCGGGTGAGCGCTGGGTTGCGAAGCTGCCCGCAGCCTCTGAGGCGCCGGTTCGATCCCCGGCTGCTCCCCGGCCATGGGAGGAGGGTCCCACATGGCGCGCAGACCTCTCCTGCTGCCCGCTGCTCCCCTCAGCAGTGTACTTCAGTCCTCTGCCTGCTCTACTCCCCGCTCTGGCTCTGGTGAATTCTCTCACCCTCCCGTGCTTCTGACTGTACCCAGTGCTTGTATAAATAAACAAAAAATAAATCTTTAAAAAAAAAAAAAATTAAAAGTAAATCTAGCACACAATCTAGTAATTCTGTGTCTGGCTACATACACGAAAGAAATGAAAACAGGATTTTGACAAGATACACATGCTCTAATGTTTATTGCAGCATTATTCAAAATAATTAAGATATGGAAACAACCAAACTGCCCAGAAATAAATGAGTGGATAAAAAGGATCTCTCTCTCACACACATGCGCGGGCATGCACACACATACACACACACACACAGAGGAATATTTTCAGCCACGAGAAAGGACAATAACCTGGCATTTTCAACAAGAACCTTGAACACACTGCTAAGGGAGATGAGTCACCAAAGCAAGACAAGTGCTATGTGCTATCAGTTACATGTGGACATGTAGAATCCGAGAAAAGTCAAACCTGGAAAAGACAGAATAAAACGGTGGTCTATCAGGGGATGGGGCGGGGGTTATGTGTGGGAAGATTAGATTGATGGTGTTTACAATGGATACAACTCAGCTATTAAAAAAGATGAACTTGAGCCTTCCTGCTGGCGCAGGCGGTTGAGTGCCGTGCTGTGGGGCTGTCTGCAGCCTCTGCAGCGTGGGTTCGATCCCAGCCAGCCCATCGGCGAGAATCCCACATGGTGGGGCAGACCTCTCCTGTCTCGCCCGCTGCTCCCTTCAGCAGTGTGTTTCGTCAGTCTGCCTGTTCTGTTCCCCGCTCTGTCTCTGGTGAACCTCTCACCCTCCCGCGCATCTGGCCTGTACCCCGGTTCTTGTATAAAAATGAATAAATCTTTAAAAAATAAAATAAATAAAATAAAAAAGATGAACTCTTGTCACCTGCAACAACATGGATGGAACTAGAGGGGATGCTAAGTGAAAGAAATCAGGAGGAAGACAAATGCCGAGTGGCATCACTTAGATGTGGAACAGAGAGAAACAAAACAGGTTAGATAAAGCCAAACCAGTAAGAAACCCGTGAAATCTGCATGTAGAACTAAGGCCACCACATGGAAAGGAAGAGGGCTGGCAGAGGGAAGGGAGCACAGTGGACTATGATGGTGGACCGTGGGTGCTTGGGTGGTGGGTGTGGTGTGGTAACAACACCTAAGGGAGGAAATCTTACCCTCTAAAACACAAGTATTGTAAACCAATGTTACCGCAATAATAATAAATAAGAAGACTGATGGTGTTTAAAGGTACAAACCTGTAATGAGTAAGTCACAAGAGATCTAATGCATGATATAATGAAAACAGACAATAGTGATGTACTATAAATATGTAATGTGATAAATGCTGCTACAAATATAATCACATTATAATTTATAACTGCATCAAAGTAACAAGCTTGTCTCCCTTAAATTCATACAATGTTACATGTCAAATTTATTCAAGTGACAGAAAAAAGTTACTCACCTTCCGCTCCCCCTGGCACTACTTTTATACATCCTATTCTTACACTTAGTATTCCTTCCGTCTGGAATTTTAGTTTTCCCTCTCTTTGCTTTATGATTTTCTCCACGACAAGTTTAAGTATTATTTCCTCCAAAGAACTTCCCCAAACTCTCTTCTAGTTAAGATTAGGTGAGTCCTTCCAAAACACATTTTTATTCACTGGTGAAGCATTTACCATATTGTAGTTTACATAAAGGCCCCTTACTGTCTTTCTTCCCTGTAGAACACTAAGCATTTTGAAGACAAGAATTATCTTATTTTTCATGGTACTTCTAGCACCTACCACAGAACTTACCATGTGGCAGGCTCTTGAATCAACGTGTTAACTTTAAAGGTGTGAAGATCATTGTGAACAAAAGATTACACAAATGAATACATTTCAAACTCATTGAAATGTATACTTTAAATGTATTCACTTTATTGCATATCAAAGGTGCCCAGTAAAGTTTTTTTTTTTTTTTTTTTTTTTTTTTTTACAGCGTTACTGGGATACATTAGAAAGGACCTAAATAAACCGAGGGACATGTAGTGGGAAGAAAAATAACCCAGTAAATAAATAATACTTCAGCAGAATAAGCATGCTTTGTTTACATAGTGACACCATAAAAACCTTGTCTGCTTTCAGTAGGTGACTTAATTTTCCCAGCTATGTTCTAGGGACCTAACATATACTGGTACACTGTGATCTCTGCCCTATAGAAAGTCCCTCATTTCTGAGACCTTCCATAGGTTCTATTCCATTTAACAGGGTGGTATTTTTCTGATTTTTATAAAATAATGTACTATTAAAAGTAGAAATAGAAAAATAAATTCAGAATGATACAAAGAAAATTTCATGTGTGAGTAACATATCTCCAAACTTTAAGATTGGAAAAGTATAATCCAGGTCAAATTTTACTTTTAGCTACAATCACAGTATTTTTAAATTAAAATTCTGAAAGTACTAAAGTGCACATTTATAACCAATGTTATTATGAGCCCTCTCTTACTAAGTAAACAGATTGTGTCTGAATAATAAGGCTAAATTCTAACTACCTGTCTTCCTGTAGTTCTACATGACAGAACAAATGATAATTAATGTAAAAAAGGATTTTTGTTGATATAGGTGGGGAAAGTTTTCTTAAGGAGGAATTCTGTATTTAGTTCTAGTATCTCCAAGATGAAATGACAAAAAGTTAAACTGTTTCTACAGATAACACTGAAATACTACAAACATTTTCCTTTTGGTTTGTACAGATTAATGTGCTAGTAATAACTATGCAACTTAAGATGAACTATGCAACTATGCAACACATACATACGCATACACACAATAACATTATAAGCAACTCTATATTCCAATTTTGAATTTAAACTGGTAATTTAAATAGAGATAGGGTAACACTGAGAATTGACTTTTAAAAAATGATCAGAACATTCCAAATTCTGCTCCTCCAGGTGGAATATTTGACTCGTGAGTACTGAGTCAGGAATTAAATAAATAAAAATGGTCCAAATGATTAGGTATAATCCAAAAGTGAAACCAGTTCCCCCCAGGGAAATAGTATTCTTTTTTTTTTTTTTTTTTTTTTATAGAGGCATGTTTTATTTATTTATTTGTTTGTTTTTTGTTTATACATGCACTGGGTACAGTCAGAAGCGCGGGAGGGTGAGAGAATTCACCAGAGCCAGAGCGGGGAGCAGAGCAGGCAGAAGGACCGAAGTACACTGCTGAGGGGAGCAGCGGGCCGCAGGAGAGGTCTGCGCGCCATGTGGGACCCTCCTCCTGTGGCCGGGGAGCAGCCGGGGATTGAACCGGCGTCGCAGAGGCTGCGGGCTTCGCAACCCAGCGCTCAACCGCTGCGCCACCAGGGAGGCCCGGAAATAGTATTCTTAATATCCTATAGTATTTTGTCAAGGGATGGGTTAAATCAGTACCGTCAGAAGAGCTAAGCATCAAAATCAAATTAATTTTCCCTTAAGATGGGTTGTCAAGGGCCTCCTTGGTGGTGCAAGGGGTTAAATCTCAGCACACAAAGCTATCCACAGCCATTGCAGCACAGAGTTCCATACCTGTCCAGGGAGCTGACTCACATGGCTGACTCACATGGCGCAACGGACCTCTCCTGTTTCGCCCACTGCTCCCCTCAGCCTGTTCTGCTCCCCACTCTCTCTGGTGAATCCTTTCACTACCACCCCCCACCTCTGTTCTACAAGGTTCGCCCAGCTCTTGTATACATAAATAAATAAAATAAATCTTAAAAAAAAAAAAAAAAGATGGGTTGTCAATTTATCACTACTAGTTATTCAGTAGAATCTACTCAAGAAATCATCTCAAAAAGTGATCACCTGGCTCTAAAATCAGTTTTTCCCCAAGCTTCTTAGCAAGTGCAAACCTATAGGATAGAAATTTATTATGCAAAGTTGCTACTTAAAGTTCTTATGAGAGTGATTTTTAAGATGCTCCTGTGTTACATCCAAAGGCCAATATTCCTAAATTAAGTTGCTGGTGATAAAAGCAGGATGACCCCTCTCTCTATCCTGATGAACCTTCTAAACATTCAAGTCATTCTTACGAAATTGTTTTGTTCATCTTCATCTTGGTATATCCAAAAAGTTATACATCCTCCCGGTAAATAACAATCCTCTCAGTGAAAACAACACATGGAGAAAGTGATCAGACTAACCGTAGAAGGCCTCTGCACCATGTTTTCCAGCCTGGTGTGGCTAAACTCCAGGCTGATAACATTATAGAGCTTTTCTCGTTCCTCCTCTGGGGTCTCATAGTAGCGAGTCCACTGAGCCATGGTCATTTCGATGCCTTTCTGGGTGTTCACATCCATGACATCCACCATGCGACGACTCCCTGCAACAAAGGATGCACCAATCATCTCAACTGAGCCACAAATATCCTTAAATATATTAAACATATAAAACATAAAAGGAAGGAAACAAACTATCCTTTCTATTGGGGGTATTCAGTAATGAAAGAGTTGTCATTTGAGACAGATACACAAGAGAAGAGAAAATCAAGTCAGAGGATGGGAAAGACAATGGGTAACATACTATCACTCCTAATGGCATATTTACTACATGATCAATTTACTACATTGTATTTCATATTCAGTATCTTGCTCAAGCCTAGCACTTATTTTTTTTTTAATATTTTATTTTATTATTTTTTTAAGATTTATTTATTTGTGTATACATACAAACACCGGGTACAGTCAGAAGCGCAGGAGGGTGAGAGAATTCACCAGAGCCAGAGCGGGGAGCAGAGCAGGCAGAAGGACCAAAGTACACTGCTGAGGGGAGCAGCGGGCGGCAGGAGAGGTCTGCGCGCCATGTGGGACCCTCCTCCTGTGGCCGGGGAGCAGCCGGGAATCGAACCAGAGTTGCAGAGGCTGCAGGCAGCTTCCCAACCCAGCGCTCAACCGCTGCGCCACCGGGGAGGCCCAAGCCTAGCACTTATAAACGCCAAGCACTGCTCTCCATGCCAGGATGAGACACAGGTCACCTGCGGGACAAGAGCCCTGGCAGTCCAACTCGGGCCACTGCTCTGGATCCACGGAGCTACACGGGTTTGATGCAGGTTTGAAGACTGACTTGATCTACTCCACAATTTGAATGAGAGACCCATTATTTTGTGACTATTAGATTAAATTTACACCCATTTATTCTTTTTTAAAAAAATTGTTTGTTTATTTATTTATACATACAAGCACTGGGTACAGTCAGAAGCGCGGGAGGGTGAGAGAATTCACCAGAGCCAGAGTGGGGAGCAGAGCAGGCAGAAGGACCGAAGTACACTGCTGAGGGGAGCAGCGGGCGGCAGGAGAGGTCTGCGCGCCATGTGGGACCCTCCTCCGGTGGCCGGGGAGCAGCCGGGGATTGAACCGGTGCTGCAGAGGCTGCGGGCAGCTTCGCAACCCAGCACTCAACCGCTGCGCCACCGGGGAGGCCCTACACCCATTTATTCTTTTGTTTAAAGGGTTATTTCCCAAACCTGTCAAGTATGTCTAATATAAACCTCCCTTTTTGTTCATACCACAAATATTTACTGAATGATAAACATACCACGAGGGACATAAAGATCTGTATCAGACTCTCAATGAACAATAACAACCACAACAGAGGGCAGAAGTGCCACAAGAAGCGGCATAAATCAGTAGGGGGGCGGGGAATAACAGCTCTGGATTCAAAGGAACCTAAGTTTATTATTATTTTTTTTAAAGGGACCTCAGTTTAAATCTCAGTTCTAATATTACTTGGGCAAGTTATTTACTTCTCTGAACTTTAATATCTTCCACAACTTGGGAACATCATCACCTTATGGGCCATCATGTTGATTTAGTCAATGAATTATACACTAAACAAAGTAGATGCTGAATCAAACAGTAAAAATGAAAGGGCAATATAATTTTTTAAACAGGCTGACCAGAGAAGGCTTTTAGGAAAAGAGGGGAAAGAAGAAACATTTGAATTGGGCCTTGAAGAATAAACAGAATTTCGGTCTCCCTGTTGGTGCAAGGGGTTAAGCACCGCAGCCTCTGCAGCATGAGTTTGATCCCCAGCCCGCCAGGGAGCAACCCACATGGCGAGGCAGACCTCTCCTGTCTCATCCGCTGCTCCCCTCAGCAGTGTATTTCAGTCAGTCTGCCTGTTTTGCTCCCTGCTCTGTCTCTGGTGAATCCTCTCACTCCCTGCATACCTGGCCTATGCCCCAGCTCTTGTATGCATAAATAAATATTAAAAAAAAGAATAAACAGAATTTCATTAAGAAAGATTCAACAGAGAGAATTTCAAGCAGCGGCAGATGCCTATGAGAAGATGTAGAGAGGCAGTAAAACTAAAATGTTTTAGAAATGGTGGTTAAGGTAAGAAGAAAAAGAGTATGAAGCTGACATTGGAATGTTAGGAATATTGTTCAACTTGTAAGAATCTAATAAACACCTACTATACATCTGGCCTTGCTGGATATACCGAGTTGTATTAGGATCTCTGATTTCAAGGAGTGTTGAAGTAGGTATGGACAAGGAAACATAAAAATACAAATGATAATGTAAGGCAATGTATTACACCTACCCTTCCTATCTGAAAGAAAAATCGGACACTCAATAAAACTGCCTTGAAATACCACTTCACACCCACTAGGATAGTGATAATGAAAAAAAAGTTTAACTAGGAAAAATAACAAGTGTTGGCACAGATGCAGACAAACTGGACTCTTCAGACTTTCCTGGCAGGAATGTAAAATGGCGCAGCCACCATGGAAAACAGTTCGGAGGTTCCTCAATAAATTAAACACAGAGTGACTACATGACCCAGCAGTTCTACTTCTAGGTATATATTCAAAAGGTTTGAAATCGGATTGCACATGAATGTTCACAGCAGCTCCAGGTGCAATAAAAGGGTGGAAATAACACAAATGCACGTCAAGAGATATGTGAATAAACAAAATATGGACTAACACCTGCACAGCAGGGAATGCATTAGCACTGTGAAAAAGGAATGAGATACTGTTACATGCTACAACACAGACGAACCTCAAAAACATCATGCTAAGGGGAAAAAAAAAAAAGCCAGACACAAAAAACTGTACATTTTATGATTCTATTTATGTGAAATATCCAGAAAGGGCAAATTCACAGAAAAAGAAAATACTAGTGGTAGCCAGGGCTGAAGGAAGGAAGGAATGGGGAATTACCACTTAATGGGCATGGAGTTTCTGTCTGAGGTAAAGAAGAAATTCTAGTATGTACTGGAGATGGTTGCACACTGTAAATATACTTGATGCCACTGAATTGTATACTTTGAAATTATTAAAAAGTGAATGTCTTCTTTCAAGAACATAGATCAAAGCAAAAGCAGTTCCATTCTGCCCATGCTGCCAGAGCACTCAGCACTCTGTGCGTGCACCAGGGCACTCAGGTAAGAGGACAGTCATAGTAATAACTAACATTCATTGAGCACTTTTTATGTGCCAGACAGTGCTCTAAGCACTTCACATGTAAGTGACCTGCCCAAGGTTGCAGAGCCGGTAATTAGTGAGATGGCATGTGAACCCAGACAGTTTTATTGAAGACCACTCTCAGCCAATATATCTATTAAAAATTGCAACCAGACGGGAAGCTCCCTAGTGGCGCAGGGGTTAAGTCTCAGCACTATGAAGTTATCCGCAGCCACTGCAACATGAGTTTGATCCCCAGGCAGGAAGCTGACCCACAGGGCGCAGCAAACCTCTCCTGCCTCCCCGCTGCTCCCCTCAGCAGTGTATTTCAGTCAGTTCACCTGTTCTGCTCCCCATTCTGTCTCTGGTGAATCCTCTGATCCCCTCCACACCACCCCCCTCCACACCACCCCCCTCCACACACATATCTCTGGTCTACAACCCAGCTCTTGTATGTATAAATAAATACATCTTTTAAAAAAATTTACACCAGAGAATGGTTTTCTTCTTTTTAGAAAATGAACTGGCAATGGAGATGTCACATTCTACTTTAGGTAAAAAAGATTAACCAAAGTACCCACAGTGAAAATGGATTACTGTAATCACCAATATTTTGTTTACTACATAAAACACAGCTACACTTCATACAACCTGGACATCAAGCTAGGCATCAGTTAAAATTTCTGGTAAGCCTGTTAGTTAGATATAATCATTCGTTTATTTCAAATTACAGCAAATATCTGTGACCATCCACATGTCTATTTGGAAAATACAAGGTTACGAGGGGTTGCAAAAATCATTATTAGTAGTAAACATACTATAAAGAAAATGAAAAAGTGGTTTGGAAGTGGGAAAAAATCCAAAAGGAGACTAATGATTAAGTCCTTATGCCTGTATAGCTCAGAAGGTGGAACACTACAAGTCTATAATGGTATCCAGAACCTATATTTTTAATAAGTATCACAATGGTTCTGATAGAAGTAATTTGTGGACCACGAACCATAAACACACCTGACCAACAGAGGAAAGGCTGAGGTGGTCCATTAACTTAGAGATCTAGGAAAAGGAGTGAAGCGATGGACTGGTGAGTAGAGTTCTGAGACGTCTTGTAATTTTAATCACTCAACAGATTTATTGAGCACCTACTGTTCTCGAGAAACCGCGCTTGGTACTAGGAAATACACAGTGACAGGCAGATAGATGGAATCTCACAGAGAAACAGTGAGGGAATGAAAAAGGCAGGGAATTAGAAAAGGTTCCTCTACCTAGGCTGTGAGAGTCACCTCTTGATAAATGAAGAGTTATTGAGCTCTCTGGGAAAGGCCCTCAAGTGGCCATGAGAAAGCAGTGCAACACTTGTCTCCAGGGCAAGAGACTGCGCTGCAGGAACGGCACAGAGGGTAATGCTGGGAGACAAGCGTCAGGAAATGCGTATCCTGTCCTGTCCTGCTGGAAATGTTTCTGAAAGATCCGACTCTATCCCACTGTCTTATTACGTACAGGACAGTGACCATCTCTGAACTCTTAAGGACCCTAGTGTGTCTCCGGGTCACATTGAACACCAAAGGTCTGCAGAAAACTGAGCTGAACCTTTAGTGATTCCTGAAATCTTTTTTATTTAGATTGTTCTCATTTGTTCTCTTTTCCTAAATTTTGAAATATAAATCAGATTAAAGACTCACGTGGACCAGTCATTGATGAAGAGAAATTTTAATTTTATCTATTTCTCATCTTACAAAGTTTCAAATCTTGGCCAAGTTAACCAAATGTAGTGGTGGTGGAAATTTACCTATTACTTTCAAGGAAAATTAAAGAATAACAGATATGAAAGAAGTTTCATTCGTGGCTTAGATATACAGAATTTCATTTATCTGGGTAGGCTGCCCTGGTAAGTAGGCTCTTTGTGAAGAGGAAGCAGTGATAAATATGGTAGGCAGGAAAATAGAGGTTCAAATGTTCTATGTCTAACAAGTACAAACTGAAACAACTTTTGTAACTCCCCTTCAGAAAAGCCTTAGTTGATAATGAAATAGTAGTTTCTAATCAAGAACTACTTCCAGTAGTATACAGTTCATTCAAAAATATGCCGAAAGTTAAATCTCAGTCAGAGGTATAGGTCTAAGTCTTCAATCTTTGCCTCAAAGACTCAAAGGGCATAAACTGGATACTTACCCACACACATTTTGACATCATTCACAGTGAAGTCTGGATCTGGCATCCTGGGAAACAAACACCATTAAGTACAGACAGGAAGCACCACCTATCTAATCAATAGAAAGGTTTTTTTTTTTAAAGATTTGTTTATTTATGTATACAAGAACTGGGGTACAGGCCAGAGGTGTAGAGAAGAAGAGGATTCACCAGAGGCAGAGTGGGGAACAGAAAAGGCAGATTAACTGAAACACACTGCTGAGGGGAGCAGCGGGCGAGTCAGGAGAGGTCTGCTGCACCATGTGCTCCCTGGCTGGGGATCGAACTCGTGCTGCAGAGGCTACGGACAGCTTCACAGCTTGCATCTTATCCCCTTGCGCTACCAGGGAGGCCCCACAATAGAAAGTTTTTCTGAGTTCTATCCCCGGCCAGGGAGCTGACCTACATGGCACAGCAGGCCTCTCCTGACTCGCCCGCTGCTCCCCTCAGCAGTGTGTTTCAGTCAACCCACATGTTCTGCTCCCCATTCTGTCTCTGGTGAATCCTGTCACCCCCCCCCACACCTCTGGCCTACACCCAGTTCTTGTATGTGTAAATAAATCAATTATTAGCAGCAACAACAACAACAACAACAACAAAAGAGCTAAGAATGCTCCAGTTAAGATACATAATCCTCATATTTATTTAAAAATACAAATGATGGCATATGTAAATATTTACATAGGAAAAAAGAATATACAACAAAATCTTACTAGTGATTATTTACCTCAGGGTCGTAGATTTCAAGAGATCAAATTTGTTTTCATTAACCATGAATTGTTTTTGTAACAAGAAAAATACATACTCTTAAAATTAACTGGGAAATTATTTTCAATTTTCTTTGGGTTGGCTATCAATACACGGTCATTTTGCAACCACATCCAATCGGGGGACACTTACTTTATTCCAAGTCCTTCAGAATTCTTAAAAATCAGAGGGTCTCTTAAGCCACCTCGCTGGATATACTCTACATTAAAATCTGTCATAAGAGGAAAATACTTGTTAGAAAGGCAAGAGGTATAGCTGGGAAAAGATAAATGGAACTTAAAAAGGACCCTGAGTCACAGGAGGGGTGGGGTTTGGTATTCCCGGGTATACAGTTTTGCTCTGCTGGACAATACACCATCTCTCAGGACGTGGGGAGCGCATGCTAAGAAACAGGACTCAAGGTCTGCTGTCCGTATCTCCACGGTAAACCCAGCAATTAACAAGAGCAGGCAGCAGCAGTAATGAGAGTCAGTCATTTCATAAATCCTAAGCAAAAGTGACCATCAGCCTGACTCGTAATAGTCAAAAAATTCAATTCTATCGACTGCAATGCATACCATGACATCCATGTCAGTCGCCCAGGAGCAGAGCTGCGACGTCCATATGGATTCCCACCTCAGTGGGATGGGACAGGCATCAGAGGGTTTTTATTGTACTATTCTTAATTAATCCCAAACCAAGGGATGAGAGAGGAAAAGAAGGAAGAGGCCTTTAGAGACAAACTACAACAATGCTGCTGCCCTAACCAAAGCTTACTTCCAGTAGAGAGAGCTGACTGGCAGAGTGGAAGTGGGCGGGGGGAGAGGCCAGTGGAGGCACCATAGTAAGAGAACATCAAAGTAAACACCTTCATAGCCTCAACAGGTAATGCTCTAGCTGCACTGGTAGGCCCACGGTTCCCAGAGTCTAACCTGCCCTGTATCAAAGGGCTACAGGTTTGAGCCAAAGCAATACTGACCTTTTCCCTCCATAAAAGTAACAAAATTTGCATTATATTTGTTGGTGTGGAGTTTTTCTTCCAAGTCAAAAGTTCTCTTCCCTTCAATTTCATCATCGGAAATGCCATCGTCTTCATAGCGCCGCCGCATGGTACCACGCTGGGGAGAAAGGCAGAGTAAGAATGAAGTCATGCACTTCTCCACACCTGGTACAGCGCCATGCAGCTCAGCTGCCATGTCACGCATCAGTTTTCCTTGCCTTATAGATGTTTCCCTTAACTAAAGGTCAGCTAATGTTCTCAGAATATGTAGAATAAAACAAAATTTTGATAAGCCAATTCTTTGAGTGGAGATATAATAAATTTACAATAAAAATGACCAAATATCATCTAAACATTTTATTTGTCTATCATTACTTATCAGAGTGGGACAAACTGACTATAGATATCTCAGATCAGGTTACAAAAATATCATTTTTTAATAGGGGAAAGCTGAATCTAGATCGATTTTCTAAAATAAAGCTTTAACAATATATGGAAACAGGGCCTCCCTGGTGGTGCAGCCGTTGAGCGCTGGGTTGAGAAGCTGCCCGCAGCCTCTGCAGTGCCGGTTCGATCCCCGGCTGCTCCCGGCCACCGGAGGAGGGTCCCACATGGCGCGCAGACCTCTCCTGCCGCCCGCTGCTCCCCTCAGCAGTGTACTTCGGTCCTTCTGCCTGCTCTGCTCCCCGCTCTGGCTCTGGTGAATTCTCTCACCCTCCCGCGCTTCTGACTGTACCCAGTGCTTGTATAAATAATAAATAAATCTTTTAAAAAAAAAACAAAAAAAAATATGGAAACAAAAAAAAAAGAATATATGGAAACATTTTAATTAATGAAGCAAAAGCTCTTTTACAACTCAGATAAAGGAAGACTATTAATCTAAACAATGGTGTTCTTTTTTTTTTTTTAATAGAGGCATGTTTTTATTTATTTATTTGTTTGTTTGTTTTGTTTATACATGCACTGGGTACAGTCAGAAGCGCGGGAGGGTGAGAGAATTCACCAGAGCCAGAGCGGGGAGCAGAGCAGGCAGAAGGACTGAAGTACACTGCTGAGGGGAGCAGCGGGCGGCAGGAGAGGTCTGCGCGCCATGTGGGACCCTCCTCCGGTGGCAGGGGAGCAGCTGAGGATCGAACCGGCGCTGCAGAGGCCGCGGGCAGCTTCGCAACCCAGCGCTCAACCGCTGCACCACCGGGGAGGCCCTAAACAACGGTGTTCTAAACAGCAGTCCACCAGATACTTCGCTTTAAGGATATCTACCAAAGAAGATACACAAATGACCGAAATGCACCTGAACTGGTGCTCAATATCACTAGTCCCCTAATTAGTCATTAGGGGAAATGCAAATTAAAACCACAATGAGACACCACTTTCACATTCACTAGAATGTCTATTATCATCTTTTGGGAATGATGAAATTTTCTGGTATTGTATAGTGGTGATATTACCAAAACTGTGAATATACTAAAACCAAATGAATTGTACACTTTAAATAGGTGAAATTTATGGTAGGTAAGTTATGTCTCATAAGTTGCTATTTTTTTTTTAAGATGTTACTTATAGTTCATATTTGCCTTTTAGGATATTTTGCTTCAACCATATTAAAACTAGCTGAAATGTTTTACATACATACATACACATTGGAACAATTGGTATGGGAGTGACATAGGCAAGGCTGAAATAGCCCTATGTGCTACGAACCACCAAACCTGGACTTTAAAATTAGATGCTGATGATTTAAAATGAACTACACAGCTCCTGAATTTACATAAATACATTAGAAAATGAGACACTGGAGAAAGGCTGCTTACGGGATGTGTGTCAGGGAAGAGCAGAAATGAGTTGCAAGAAGTAAGAATTAATAAAATTGAGTTATACATCAGAGGAAAACACGTTCAACTTTGTAGTTTTAGGTAGAAACATTGAGGGATACCTGATGGGTTTTTTTTTTCCATTTGGCAAAATGTCTTCTAATATGCCTACCTAGCACCCCTACTGTCCTAAGTCACAGTTCAAAAGCAAAAAGAAGACTTCATTTTGGTCGTCCTTTCACTTAGTCCAATAATACCATCATGGCTCAAAATATTTTTAGGCATCTTTATTGGGGAGGAGGGGAGTATTTTCACTGACCATTTCTTACATTTTTTTTAAACGACATTACTCAGTTTTCTTCCTCACCTTATCTCACATATGCGCCCGTGAAGAGACCTCTGAAAGACGAGTTCCAAGAACGGAGAGGAAGGATAACACCGTCAGGACAAATGCAGTTTCCCAAAATAAGCACTTTCAGAACTCATTTGCACCCTAAGTTCTAATATGTCTGACAAAAGCATCCCAGTAATGTTTTCAAACATCAACCTTTCCCAGGTCTGCTATTTTACTGATTATCCCAACATTTCTAGCACACTAGCCAAAAGTTCCTGCCTTTCTTTTTACGTGCTTTTCTTCTTTTTCCTGTCCTCATGAAGAATCATCCTTCTAATTAACACTGTTAAAACGGTCATCCTACCCAAGGCAATATACAGGTTCAGTGTAATCCCCATTCTAGGCTCCAATGGCACTCTTCAAAGAAACAGAAGGGAAATACTGAAATTCACATGGAACCACTAGCCAAAACAATGCTAACAAAAAAGAGGAAGAGTAGTGGTCACACTCCACACTTTGTACTACAAAACTACGAGATTCAAAACAGTATGCTACTGGAGCAGAAGCGCACACGGAGAGGGCTGAAACCAGACTGCCATCTCTCACCTTACATAAAAACTCAAAACGAATTAACAACATGGATGTAAGACCCTGAACTTAAAATACACTGGGGGGAAAAAAACAGGCAAAACACTCCTTGACATTGGTTCCAAGATGTCTTTGTGGGTTCATCTCCAATTGCAAGAACAACAAAAGTAAATATAAACAAACGGGACCATATTAAACTTAAAAGTTTCTGCACAGTGACAGGAAATATCAGTAAAACCATTTTTTTCCCTTCTCAATGGGAGAAAATATTTGCTCATCATATATCTGACAAAGGGCTGATATCTAGGGGTTAAATCTCAGCACTATGAAGCTGTCCATAGTCACTGCAGCACAAGTTCGATCCCCGGCCAGGCTGACCCACATGGCGCAGCAGACCTCTCCTGTCTCCCTGCTGCTCCCCTCAGCATGTATTTCAGTCAATCCACCTGTTCTGCTCCCCACTCTGGTGCATGCCCTCACTACTCCCCACACCCCCGCACCTCTGGTCTACACCAGTTCTTGTAATGCATAATTCAATAAAATAAAACTTTTTAAAAGGGTTGATATCTAATAAAGAACTCAAGCAATTCCAAAAAGAGAAAAGAAAAAATGTGCAGAACTAAACAGACATTTCTCCAAAGATGGCCAATAGGCAGATGAAAAAATGCCCATTTTCGCCTCCCTGGTGGTGCAAGGAGTTAAGCCTCAGCACTATGAAGCTATTCGCTACTAGCTAACTACTGCAGCACAAGTTCGATCCCCGGCCAGGGAGATAACCCACATGGAGCAGCAGACCTCTCCTCTCTTGCCCGCTGCTCCCCTCAGCAGTGTATTTCACTCAGTCTGTCTGTTCCGCTCCCCACTCTGTCTCTGGTGAATCTTCTCACCCCCTGTACTTCTGGCCTGTACCCCAGCTCTTGTATGCATAAATAAATAAATCTTAAAAAAAAATGCCTATCTTCACTTATCAGGGAAATGCAAAACAAAACCATAATGAGTTACCATCTCATAACTGTGAGAATAGCCCATATAAAAAGGACCAGAGCAACAGGTGTTAGTAAGGATGTAGAGAAAAAAGAACCCTTGTACACTGTTGGTGGGCATGTGGAATGGTCCAGCCCCTATGGAAAGCAGTAAGGAAATATCTCAAAATATTAAAAATAACTAGCCACATGACCCACCAATTCCGCTGCTAGGTATCTATCTGAGAAATGCAAAAACACTAATTCGAAGGGCTATGTACGCTCCCATGTCCACTGTAGCACTACTTATTTTTTTTTTTAAGATTTTATTTTTTTTTTATAGAGGCATGTTTTTATTTATTTGTTTGTTTGTTTATTTTGTTTATACATGCACTGGGTACAGTCAGAAGCGCGGGAGGGTGAGAGAATTCACCAGAGCCAGAGCGGGGTGCAGAGCAGGCAGAAGGACCGAAGTACACTGCTGAGGGGAGCAGCGGGCGGCAGGAGAGGTCTGCGCGCCATGTGGGACCCTCCTCCGGTGGCCGGGAGCATCAGGGGATCGAACCAGCACTGCAGAGTCTGCGGGCAGCTTCGCAACCCAGCGCTCAACCGCTGCGCCACAGGGGAAGCCCTGTAGCCCTACTTATTGATAATAACAGTCAAGTTATGGAAAGTGTCCAACAATAGAGAAGTAGCTTAGAAAATGTGGTGTATATACACACAGTGAAATACTACTCAGCTATTAAAAAAAGATGAACACTTGACATGTGTGACAACATGGGACTGGAGGGGATAATGCAAATACTGGATGATTTCACTTACTGTGGAATAGGAGTGAGAAACAAAGCAAAGAGCAAGGAAAAAAACAAACCAACAATGAATCCTAGAAATATGACTATGAATGAGGCTCTACGTGGGGAGCAAAGAAAGGAGGGGACACAATGGGCTATGGTGGGGGCTGAGGATGTCTTGTGGAAGGCATGGTGTGAAGACACACACCTAAGGAGGTATGAATCCTATGCCTTTAAATCACATACAGTGTTGCAAACCAATGTTACCTCTCCTATGCAAAATTCCTCCTATTTGCATTTTCAACATACAGCAGACACAGACATAAGAGGCTCCCACAGTGGCCAAGGCATGTCTATTTTTTGAAGACAACAGAAAAGTGAACCTGAATAATGCAAACATGATTTGCGTCGATTTTCACACTGTCAAGGACGGGAGTTGTTTTTTTCCCTATCTCCCATCTTAATGTAAATTTTGGTGAAAGTAAACATCTGCAACAAATCTCTAAGCACTTTAAAAACACATTCAATCTTTGCAGTAAGGTGGGAAATCAGCAGGCCACAACACAGTCTGCTGCAGGTGAACCCAAAAGGTCCGGCCACTTTTTTAACAGTAAGGAAAGCAGCTGGCAATCTTCTCCAGTGCAGCAATATTATCAAATATCCCAAAATGTTTTATTAGTATGTTACGCCTTTTATCCTAGGTGCTTTTTACACAGCCTGTAGCAAGTTATTGGTCTCCCAGAGATACAGCCCTCACTGAACCAAGCAGCACAGTATAGAGCAGACACAAATGAACGTTGAAATGTAATCCAAACATATTTTCATTCAAAAGTAATTTTAACTTTGCAGGGTTAACATAAGTTGTACTCCTGAGTAACCAATCACTACATTTAACGATCAAATTATATAGCAAATCCATGTTTTCCAGACTTCAAATAAAAATTATAAAATTGTCTTAAAAAATAGTCATCACTCTTGGTTAATTGGTAACTAACTATACTAAATGGTGAAAATGGCCATATAAACAAAAACTTATATTAACGCTAGTGCGGACAGATGTGCCAATCTGAAGAGATATGGATACTAGTTATACTATGAGATGGTAGAGATGAAGAAAAGATGATACCAAGACTAAATATAAATAATAATCAATTATTACACAGAAACTTCTGGTAACCTTTCTTCTAGAGCTGCGGTTAAAAAAAAAAAAAAAGGTCAAAAGTATTTTCTCAAAATGTTTTTATACCTAAAAAGTAAAAATAATAGTCAGGAAATCAGGAATTTTGAGCAGGAAATATTCACTGGTTCAAGTAATCATTTTCCTCTCTTAGATATTTGGGGGAGTGGAATGGGGTGAAAAAAATAATTTTTTAAAAGTCAGATAAACCAGATTTATCATATAGGAAAACAGTCGAGTCATCCACAGCCACAGTCTCTGGTGAATGTAATGTGGTCATTAATATGCTTATTACAACAAACAGCACTAAAAAATGCTTATGAAATACTAAGTTTGAAAAATCAAAATATGATTTATTATTATGCCTATAAAACTGCAATGTTGTTTTCAAAAAGTATGCATAGAAAAGAAGCAATAAAAGACAGAAGTCCCTATTTACTGGCTTCTAAGTGACTGGCTATGGAGCTGTGAGTCCTCAGGCTCTAGACACAATGCTTTTCCTACAATACTTGACTTTCAGTAATGCTGTTATACAAGTGAAGTGAGGAAATAAAGGACAAAAATCATACGATCACCTCAAGATACAGAAATAGCATCTGACAAAAGTCAGGACCTCCCCCCCCACCAAAAGTCAGCACTTTCATGATAAAAGACATTCAAAAAACTAGGAATAGAACTTCCTTCAGCTGATAAAAGGAAATCTACCAAAACCCACAGCTAATATCACATTTAATGGTAAAAGAGAAAGAAAGCTTTCTTCCTAAGATAAAAAATAAGACAAGGATGTCTGCTCAAATCACATCTATATAACACTGTGTTGGAGGTTCCAGTCAGGCAAGCTGGCAAGAAAAAGAAACACAAGTTTGGAAAGGCAAAAGTAAAACCACCTCTATTAACAACTGACATGATCTTGTACACAAAAACGTGTAAGGGATCCATAAGAAAAGAATCTTACATAACTAATAAAAGCAGTTGTTTTTCTATACACTGGCAATGAAAAATTCAAAATTAAAATTCCATTTACAATAGATAATAAAATACCAAGAAATAATTTTAACAAAATAAGACAAAGTTTTGTATAGGAAAAATACAAAATGCTGTTTAGGGAAATGAAAGTTCTAAATAAACGCAAAGACATCCTGTGTTCATGAACTAGAAGACAGAAAAAGGGCCAATAAACACACGAAATTAGACATGGTACCATATGGTGATTCTACTTCTAGGTATCTATCCAAAAGAATCAGAAGCAGATACTCAAACAGATACTTTTTTACCAATGTTCAAAACAGTATTGTGTGTGATGGTTAAAAGTGGAAACAATTCCAGAGGTCCGCTGACAGATGAATGAACAAAATGAGGCCTATGCAATGGAATATTATTCTGCCATAAAAAGGAATGGAGTAATGATACATGCTGCAACATGGATGAATCTTGAAGACATTATATTAAGTAAAATAGGCCAGACACAAATGGATACATAGTGTACCGTTCTACTTTTGTGTAGCACCTAGAAGAGGCAAATTCATAGGTGGTCAATTAGAGGTTCCCAGGGACTAGGGGAAGAAAAATGGTTACTATTTTGTGGTCATAAGCTTTCTATATGGGGTAATGAAAAGGTTTTGTAACTAAATAGTAGAGAACAACATTGTGAAAGTAATTAATGACAATGGAGTGTACACTTATATATGATTAAAATGGCAAACTCTGTCATATTTTACCACAATTCAAGAAATTCATAATATACCCAAAATCACTCTTTGAGAACCACTGTGTGATTTTATCATTTTATACTTTATATCAAAGTTTTTCTTGCCTAAGATAGTCACTCTGTGAGAATCAGGAAACATGATGGTTCTATTTTTACAACTAAAGAAAGGTATAATTGACCTACTTTAACCTTTTTTAGATAACAGCAGAAAAATAAGAAAGCAAAGTGCCCATGGGGATAACTCATCTAGTGTCAATTCTACTATTACTACTTTGCTCTGTGGTCTTAGGCAGTTAAGTAAATCATTTAACCTCTTAAATGATTTTTCCCTTAGAGGTTAAGTAACTTAAGGTCCCTTTGTGTTCTAAGATAAAGTCTGATAATCAGATAAAATCTGATTCCAACTAAGATCTCAGTCCGATTTCCGTTTATAGTACACCATACTGAAAATTTGCTACATACCAGCCTCCAAAGAACTTCTAATGCCAGACTCAGGGTTCTCTGTCTTTTTTAAAAAAAAAATTTTTTTTACTTATTTATGTGTACAAGAACTGGGGTACAGGCCGGAGGTGCGAGGGTGAGAGGATGTACCAGAGACAGAGTGAGGAACAGAACAGGCAGACTGACTGAAATACACTGCTGAGGGGAGCAGCGGGCGAGTCAGGAGAGGTCTGCTGCGCCATGTGGGTAGCTCCCTGGCTGGGATGGAACTTGTGCCGCAGAGGCTGGGGATAGCTTCACAGGTTGCGTCTTCACAGGTTGCGCCAGCAGGGAGGCCCTCAGCCTTCTCTGTCTTGACCAGGGACTCAGAGAGGGCCCTAGGGGTGGGTTAGCAGGGCAGCCCTCCTACAGATTTCCACACCTTCCTCTTCTCCTCCCACACACTCTCTCCATCTTAAGCAAACTTTCATATACACACCAGACTTTAGAAGCAGCTCTTCCTGGAGAGCTTCAGCATCTCCCACTCCTCAAGGGGGCACAAAGGAGTCAAAGGAAGAAGCTGTTTAAGTGTAAAAGGACTGCTGCTATTTTAAATGACACCCATAGGCTGGCTGTCTGAAGGTGAACTATGCTGCCAGGGCAAAGTAACAGCAGCAACAGCAGGTCTATAAGTACTATTCATGTAGTAACACATTTAAATCCAAAATCCCCGTATGATTATTATTCTCTCTAAGAACAAGGAAAATAATAGAACTTGCCTAAGGTACAACTTAGATACAACTTGCCTAAGGCCCTACTAACTGGGGCCTTCCAGGTGGCGCAGGGGTTAAGTCTCAGCACAATAAAGCTATTGTCAGCCACTGCAGCACAAGTTCCATCCCTGGCCAGGGAGCTGACCCCCTGCAACAGACCTCTCCTGTCTCCCTGCTGCTCTCCTCAGCAGTGATTTCAGTAGATCCGCCTGTTCTGCTCACCACTCTGTCTCTGGTGAATCCTCTCATCCCCCTCACCTCTGGCCTGAACCCCAGTTCTTGTATGCATAAATAAATAAATCTTTAAAAAAAAAAAAAAAAAACAAAGCTGGGCCTCCCTGGTGGCGCAAGAGGTTAAGACACAACCTATGAAGCTGTCCGCAGCCACTGCAGCACAAGTTTGATCTACATGGTGTGGGAGACCTCTCCTGACTCGCCCGCTGCTCCCCTCAGCAGTGTATTTCAGTCAATCTGCCTGTTCTGCTCCCCGCTCTGTCTCTGGTGAATCCTTTCAGCCCCCACACCTCTGGCCTATATCCCAGTTCTTGTATGCATAAATAAATCTTAAAAAAACAAAAAACAAAAATAAAGCTAGAAACTGACACATGTAGGATTTGAACTTGGGCGCTGTGATTCTATGATCACCCATTTTAACCATTGCTCTGCATTACTGAAATGGGTCTGGAGAGAAACTTCAGTCAGATCAGGGGGCCTCCCTGGTGGCGCAAGGGGTTAAGCATCAACACTATGAAGTAATCCCCACATGGCGCAGCAGACCTCTCCTGTCTCACCCACTACTCCCCTCAGCAGTGTATTTCAATCTGCCTGTTCTGCTCCCTACTCTGTCTCTGGTGAATCCTTTACAAGGATTCACACCTCTGGCCTGTACCCCCCACACCTCTGGCCTGTACCCCAGTTCTTGTATGCATAAATAAATAAATCTTAAAAAAAAAAAAAAACCACTTCAGTCAGATCAGTAGATTGAGACAGCTGGAAATAACTGTCAAAGGATGGCAACCCCAGACAGTTGAAATGGTTCTGGCAGAGAAGGAAGGTGAAATGCTGGGACCTGTTGGTAACAAAGAGACTGTCTCTATATCAGAAACCATGCTCAGTACATGGAGGATTAGCAAAGGCTCTTCCTCAAGGTGGGAAGTTTCTGGTATTCACTATGGGGCATTTCTAGCTAGGCCACTGTTTAATTTTTTCATCATCATCATCATCATCATCATCATCATCATCATCATTCTAGACTTCTTTTTGCTTCTCCTTCCTATTTCCAATTCTAATTTTTACTTGACAAAATTATTTTACTATCATTCTGCCATTCTGACTGAAGTTGAAACAAATTTCTATTCCTAACCAGAGACCATTTTATGTCAGAGTGCTCTGAACAGTATACTTATTATATATGTGCTTTTAAAATTTGTTCTCACTCTCTATTTGCAGTCAGTGACATTACACACTTTCTGTAAACATAAAATCTATTTCCCCCAAAATTCCGATGCATCATACGCCACAACTTGAGAGAAAACATTTAATTATAGAACGTCTTCGTTGTTGGGCCTCCCCGGTGGCACAGCGGTTAAGATGCAACCTATGAAGCCAGCCGCAGTCACTGCAACACATGTTCCATCCCTGGCCAGGTGCACATGGTACAACAGACCTCTCCTGTCTCGCCCGCTGCTCCCCTCAGCATTTTATTTCCATCGATCTGCCTGTTCCGTTCCCCAATCGTCTCTGGCGAATCCTCTCACCGCCCCCCTCTGCTCCTCTGGCCTATACCCCAGTTCTCACATGTATAAATAAATCTTAAAAAACAAAAAGTCTTTGTTGATGGTATAAGTCAAGTAACAAAGTAACAATTGGATTTTTATATCCTATCTCATGATGGGATATAAAAAAAAGTTTGAGGGTATATTTAAAAAAAAAAAGTTTGAGGTATATTTTTATAAATTTATAAAGCTTATAGATTAAGTCTGAATCTTTGCAACATATACCAAACCCCCCACCCTCCATTCGTATAGCAATAATGTGAACTTAAACACGCTTTAAAGGAAAAAGTTCAGGTTCTCATCTTGCCCCTTCACAAACATCCCAGAAATCAACTGAACTTTAAAATGTTGTTCTTATTTTCTTTCTTTCTATGCTTTTGAAAACCCGACATTACCACAAGTCACACACTGGTGCAGACACAGGTAGCTAGATGGCTGTGTCCCCGTCTGTGGCTGTGTGTATACTGTAAAAACCATTACTGAATACATATTCATTCATAAAACAGGGACCCAGGAATATGGAATAACAGCCAGATGCTCTGCACATGCAGATATAAAGGATGTCCTGCTCTCAAAGAGATAGCTGGCCAGTAGGGGGAGACAGACATGTAAGAAAACTACGGTGTTCCAATTCAATGTGGCAGCAAATAAAAAAAGTAGGTGCAAACATTGCTGGCGTGCAGGGGAAGACAACTAATGGAGGGATCCTTTTATCAGTAACATATAAGACCTTTTTTTAAATTTAATTGTTTATTTATTTATACAAGCACTGGGTACAGTCAGAAGCGTGGGAGGGTGAGAGAATTCACCAGAGACAGAGCGGGGAGCAGAGCAGGTCTGCGCGCCATGAGGGACCCTCCTCCGGTGACCGGGGAGCAGCCAGGGATCGAACCGGCGCTGCAGAGGCTGCGGGCAGCTTCGCAACCCAGCGCTCAACTGCTGCGCCACCAGGGAGGCCCAGATATAAGACTCTTACATCAACCCAAGGGCTAAGGCCACAGACTCTGTCGCTCCTCTACAGCAGTGACCACATCAACGTTTTTGGGCTTTCCTCGTGCCCTAGTCAATTTCTCAGTATCCCTAATTACTGAGAGATAAAGAGGAGCAGAGGGGCTCAGCAGCGGAGGGAACAAAGAAATACACCATTTATTAAAAATAAGTTTTTTTAATCTTTGTTTAGAAAATCCGGTAATTTAATTATACCTCATGAGGGATTTTAATGGGAACACCCCAAGATAGTCAAAAACAGAGAGAATCACTGCCTTATAATGACTGAATGTTGGGCCCAAATTTTTATCTTTTGTTCTAGGTATTGCTCTGAAATAAAAAGAGGCCTGAGCGCAAGAACAGAGGAAGAACACTGGCTTTGTTGTTGTTGGTTTTTTTTTTTTTTTTTTTTGTGGGACCCTCGCCGGTGACGGGGATCGAACTGGCACTGCAGAGGCTGCAGGCAGACTCGCAACCCAGCGCTCAACTGCTGCACCACCAGGGGAGGCCCCACAGGCTTAGTTTTGTTTTTTGTTTTTTTTTTTTAAAGATTTATTTATTTATTTTTAAAAGAGGCATGTATTATTTATTTTTTTGTTTTTTTGTTTTGCTTGCTTGTTTATACATGCACTGGGTACAGTCAGAAGCGCGGGAGGGTGAGAGAATTCACCAGAGCCAGAGCGGGGAGCAGAGCAGGCAGAAGGACTGAAGTACACTGCTGAGGGGAGCAGCGGGCGGCAGGAGAGGTCTGTGCGCCATGTGGGACCCTCCTCTTGTGGCCGGGGAGCAGCCGGGGATCGAGCCGGAGCCGCAGAGGCCGCAGGCAGCTTCGCAGCCCAGCGCTCAACCGCTGCGCCACCGGGGAGGCCCGATTTATTTATTTATTTATACAAGCACTGGGTACAGTCAGAAGCGCAAGAGGGTGAGAGAATTCACCAGAGCCAGAGTGAGGAGCAGAATAGGCAGAAGGACCGAAGCACACTGCTGAGGGGAGCAGCGGGTGGCAGGAGAGGTCTGCGCACCATGTGGGACCCTCTGGTGGCCGGGGAGCAGCCAGGGATCAAACCGGTGCTGCAGAAGCTGCGGGCAGCTCCGCAACCCAGCGCTCAACCGCTGTGCCACTGGGGAGACCCCACAGGCTTAGTTTTAACACAAGTGTTTTAATGTATTACAAAGGACATGTACCAGTAACTGACATGGCTGAAAGAGCTTGCATTTCTTTTGTTGAAAGTTCAGCTAGATCAGCCTTCAAATATTTTCTGAGCTGGGGCCTCCCTGGTGACGCAAGGGGTTGAGCACCGCACTATGAAGAAATCTGCAGTCTCTGCAGCACAGGTTGGATCCCCGGCCAGCCAGGGAGCTACCCACATGGCGCGGCAGAACTCTCCTGTCTCGCCCGCTGCTCCTCTCAGCAGTGTATTTCAGTCAGTCTGACTGTTCTGCTCCCCACTCTGTCTCTGGTGAGTCCTCTCACCCCCCGCATTTCTGACCTGTACCCTACTTGTTGTATGCATAAATAATAAATCTTTAAAAAAAATATTTTCTGAGCTAACTTACAACTTAGATCAAACAGTCCATAGAACACTTTATGTATGAAAAACTCTAGCAGACCATAGTAATTCAAATAAGATAGTTATCCATAAAAGGAAACAATCACACACAACTTGGCAAGTTTATTCACATTTAATCTCTTTTGATTAAAAAGAAAAAAAAAAAAAGACCCCTGAGAAGACTGCTCAGAAGCAGCAGGATAAACACAAAGTGAATTTTCCCTGCAAAGTTCACTCAGGATTTACATCCAATACCAACAGAGCCAATGTAAAACTCTGTGACTAACAGGATACCTCACCTGGACCACAAATACACCCTCCACAAAACCAACTGGCTGAGAAATGAGTTAAAGTGCTTTATCTCTTCCACCCTGCTTTTCTACATACCATTTAGAGTAACCAGCTCTTCAGTTTGTTCACTGCACATTTATTTTTTTTAAAGATTTATGTATTTATGCATACAAGAGCTGAGGTACAGGCCAGAGATGGGGGGGTGAGAGGATTCACCAGAGACAGGGTGGGGAGCAGAACAAGCAGATCGACCGAGGTACACTGCTGAGGGGAGCAGCGGGCGAGACAGGAGAGGTTTGCTCGCCATGTGGGTAGCTCCCTGGCCAGCTGGGGGACTGAATTCGTGCTGCAAAGGCTGCAGATTGCTTCATAGTGCAGGCTGAAGATTGCTTCATAGTACAGTGCTTAATCCCTTGCACCACCAAGGAAGCCCCTCACCGTGCATTTAACCGTGGTATTACCACAATTCTAAAATGGAAAAAACCTGACAAGTAGCAAAATTATTCTCTAAAATTTAGAATGAAGATAAAGGCATCTCAACTTCATCTTGAAGAGAAAACATCTGAGTTCAGATGTTCTATCAAGAACACATTTTTGTTCTTCCAAAAGTTTTTGCTAGAATATACATGTACACTCTTAGATACCGGCAAAGAGCACTCAGCAATATTACACTTTCCATCGACATGCAAATGTTCAACCAGTTTATCCTCATATCAGCCAACACATCAGAGAAACTAGAAATAAGCAGGTAACAATAGCATTTGTCAATGGCCATCTCGGGATTGCATTTTTAAGCAACTGCAAAGCACAGATGCCAGCGCCTCGCTCGACCTCCACCCCATTCGTTCAGGTCTTCACTTCCCTTTTGCAGCTCCAGAACAATTCTTAGACTTTACATTCCGAGGTTTAAAAATGAGCTTAAGTGAAATCATATACCAAAAGGAATATGAAATTGTTGCCTTTTCTAATTATTTTCCTCCTAGAATAGGAAAGAAGATAATTTTTGAGGGCCTAATCATTAGGAAATAGTCTTTAAAAATGACTTGCATGCACACAATAAAAATATCATCCTCTAAAAATGGAAACAGTAATGAACTCAGAAATATTGCTCCTCTCTCAAGTCAACCAATTTCTTTACTTTATTTTCATTAGCCAATGAATATCCACTGAGATTCAAATACTCCCTGAACACATCTGTTTACTGCCTGATTGGTTTCCATAGCAACAGACACCCAGAACATGGAAACAAAGATAATGCCCAGCATTTTTGCCACCTTCGTAACTGATGCAACTGTAAGTCATTAGTATGATATATGGTGCAAGTCATCAAGTCATGCCATTTCAGTTCCTAGAAGGTAAAAATTAGTAGATGTTCGGCAAGAACAATTTACAGAAAAAGTAAAAGCCCCTAGAAGTTTATTATACATCTAAAGGGGAAATAAGAGTGACTTTCTGCCAGTACTATGAGCCTTAAAGGACGGCTTGTTCTAAAAAATGCTCACTTTATAGACATTTGCTCACTAAATGATATATGTGTCTCGCATGCCACTTCTCCTAAGTCTTCAGGTGAGTTTAGGCTGAGAGCGAGCAGTCACTTGAGGCCGAAAGCTATTCTATACATACACCTATGTCCAGTCTTGCTACACTTCTCTCATCACAACGCTTTCCTCCCTGACCCTTTCCTCCCTGACTCTTGGCGGTGGAGTTATGATTAATGTTTTGATTCACAAAGGTCAACCTCTTAACCAATGTACGACCTGTTTTTCAAACTATCAAACGAGATTTAGAAGAGTCCAATTTCATGTCAAGGAGTAGAAGCCCTAGAAGGAACTGGCAAAAGATCAAAAGCTGGTATTCCAGACTCTCAGCCCCAAACACACACACTCCTCCCTCCCGTTGTCCACAGCCACGATGATGTTAGGACTCTGGCAAGAGCTCTTTCCTTCTCGGCTTTCAGCCACTCAACTGTGCCAACAAAAGTTAAAGCAACGAAAAGTATATTTTCGTTTATGAATATGCTAAACTTGAACCTTGAATAAGAGCACTAAATCTGACCCACAGCATTAAATAGCAAAAGGAATACTTAATAAATAAAGCAGTTATAGGGTCTTCCTGGTGGCGCAGGGGTTAAAGACACAGCACTATCAAGCGATCTCCAGCCACTTCAGCACGAGTTCTATGCCGGGCCAGGGAGGTGACCTACATGACGCAGAAGACCTTACCTGTCTTGCCTGCTGCTCCCCTCAGCAGTGGATTTCAGTCGATCCGCCTGTTCTGCTCCCCACTCTCTGGTAGATCCCTCACCCCAGCACCTCTGACCTATACCCCAGTTCTTGTATGCATAAATAAATAAAGCTTTAAGAGTAAATAAAAAAATAAAGCAGTTATACTCAAGCTACCATAGAAACCTAACGCAAGTTAATGATCATGTCTGTGCTAAATTTCTCCAGGCTTACACATATCACATCTAAAATAGTACAAATCACTTTCAACCAAGTTAAGACTTAAAAAATTCTCCTTCAGATATCACCCTATTTGTTTTATATGTGTGTGTGTGTGTGTGTGTGTGTGGGTGTGTGTGGGTGGGTGTGTTTGTTTATTTTTGGGGGGGACAAAGCCAGTTGAAACTTTATTTTGGAAAAAACACTCCAGAAATGACGTTTAATTGGGAGCTTCAGCAAGAGGCGGGTAGGTGAGGCTGGGAGGGTCTGCAATGGCCATTCACTTGGGCAATACAGCAGTTGACTTGGACACTTGACTCCCACCACAGACAGAAATTCCTACCACCGCAGAGGAGCTGACACGGGTGAAGGAGCTGGAGCCCCGCTGAAGTCAAAGCTGGACTGGATGAAGCTGCTGTGGAGACCAGGGCTTGTGAGATCTCCAGAGACCTAGCTCAGCCCATCTGAGCAGCCAGGTGTTGGTATGGGTACTTAGGTTCTGCATCCCACTTGCAGTTCTCTTTGCCCTCCAGCTTGCAGTAATCATGGCAGCTGCTGTGCCATGCCCTGCTTGGCCCCAGCATGGAGATGGCATTCTTTTCTTTTTTTAAAAAAAAGATTTATTTATTTACGCATATAAGAACTGGGATGAGGTCAGAAGTGCAGGGGTTGAGAGGATGCACCAGAGACAGAGTGGGGAACAGAACAGGCAGACTGACCAAAATATACTGCTGAGGGGAGCAGCGGGTGAGTCAGGAGAGGTCTGCGCCATGTGGGTGACTCCTGGCTGGGGATTAAACTCGTGCTGCAGTGGCTGTGGATAGCTTCACAGGTTGTCTTAACCCCTCGTGCCTCCAGGGAGGCCCCTTGGAGTTGGCATTCTTAATGGCCAGCTTCCCCCACTGCTCAGCCATCAGTGATGGCAGCCTCCAGGGAAGCTCTGAGGCCTTCAATCTCAGTGTGGCGTCTGCTAATGCTCTGGTTTATCTCCGTCGTCTGTCCTTGTGTGACAGAGGTCATCCCCATGCTTCCCAGACAGTGCAGGCAGCTCCTCGTACTTAATCTGGTACGTGGTCTCGGCCTCAACCCTGCTACAGTGGGTCATCTCCTCATACTGGGCCTTGACTTCAGCAATGATGCTGTCCAGGTCCAGGGATTAATGACTGTCCGTGGTCAGGACGATGGATGTGTCTTGAGATTTGAACCTGCAGTTCACAACTGCCTGATCTCCTTGGTCATCTCTTTCCCAGGCAGAACTCCAGCTCTACCTTGCTCATGTAAGATTCATGCATGTCCTTCTTGACGAGGGCACATTCGTTCTCTGCATGTTTGCTGATCTCATGATCACACTTACTCTTGAAGTCCTCTACCAGGCCCTACGTGTTGCCAAGCCCCACCTCCAGCATCTTCTTCTCCTGGCTCAGTGTATCCAGCTGCGGCTGAAGGTTGTTGAGGCAGTTCTCAAACATGTTATCTGTGTAGCTCTGAGCTGTCCTCTGCTGTGGCAGGAGGCTCCATCTGGTCTCCAGAATCTATTTCTGCTGCTCTAGGGTCCACACTTATCAACGAATGAGGCAAACTTGTTGAGGATCTTGATCTGCTCCTTCTTCTGGGACATTAGGTCCCACCACCTGTGGGCTCTGGTTCACCGTGACAGTTGTGTTGTCCCCCATACCTTGCCGAAGCCCCCAATCAGACTCATGTTGGTACCCAGGCCACCCTGGAGGAAGGCCAAGTGAGTGTCAGGTACACTCAAGTTAAGAGTGGCTGCTGAAGACCCAGGGGCCAAAGCTGGACGTCTTGTAGGACTTCTGGGTCACTCGACAGAGATGGTGGAGGCTGAAACGGGAGTGAGTAGGCCGAAACAGACAGAAATTCAAGAAGGGGCAGAAAAGCTACTTCTCGATGGGGGACCTATTTGTTATGATTTGTTATCTATTATGTTTAGCAAAATATGTAACGAGGTCAAAGGAATTGGAGTCAGACTGAATGGCAAAATTTCATGGATGGAATTAGGGGGTTGGGGGAGTTTTGCTTACACAAAATACAGCAGATGATGAGAGACAAATATAGATGACTTCACTAATGTGGAATATAAAGGAACAAATAAAAGTAACAGACAAAATCAAACTAAAACCTTTGAAATTTGATTGTAGCTCTGAGATTACCAGAAAGGGAGGGTTTAGAGTGGGGTAATGGCAGTTCAATGGACTATGGTGGAGGATTATTAGTGCTCTGATGGGGGGTGTGATGTGATTACATTTGAAGAGGTGTGAACCTGTATCCCTAAAACATACATCATTGCAAACCAATGTTACTTAGATTAAAAAAATTCATAATACAGGCCTCCCTGGTGGCGCAAGCGGTTAAGCACTACACTATGAAGCAGTCCGCAGCCTCTGCAGCATGAGTTCAATCCCCAGCAGGCCAGGGAGAAACCCACATGGCGCGTCAGACCTCTCCTGTCTCGCCCGCTGCTCCCCTCTGCAGTGCATTTCAGTTGGTCTGTCTGTTCTGTTCCCTACACTGTCTCTGGTGGATCCTCTCACCCCCCGCATCTCTGACCTGTACCCCAGCTCTTGTATGCATAAATAAATAAATCTTTTTTAAAAATTCATAATACACTTGAAAAATAAAACAGAAGCCACTCCACATAACTATATGAGGATTCAATGAAATAAAAGACAAAGTAGCCAGCACAGGCTCAAAAAATATTAGCAATTTTGTGTGTGTGTGTATAGAATAACTGGGGTGTAGACCAGAGGTGTGGGTGGTGAGAAGATTCACCAGAGACAGAGTGGGGAGCAGAACAGGTTGATCTACTGAACTACACTGCTGAGGGGAGCAATGGGCAAGACAGGAGAGGTTTGCTCTTCCCTGGCTTGGGGTTGAACTCAGGCCGTAGTGGTGATAATGCTGAGACTCAACCCGTAGGCCATGAGGGAGGCCTAGCAATTGTGGTTTTGAACATGAATCAACATTGGACTGGGAAACCAACTATCTTTCCCCCCAAAAAATGGCTTGTGTGGCTGGAGACAAGTCATACTTCATATGACTTTTCTCAAATACCATTAAACATCAGACAAGATGGCATCTATTAAGTTTTCCATGTCTATCCCTTTCAGGAGCTCTTTTACAATTTCACCATTTTTAGATCTCTGCACATCAAATGTCTGAAATATTATGATAGCCCAGGGATGAAATACTATGATAGCCAACAACTGTGTCCTCTTTACTTCCACACTGCCAACAATTTAATATGACGTGGTCATTTCTAGAAGGTGCTATTTGGGAGAAGCACCTGATCTAAGAGGTTGAGTTGGTTATAGCATTGATTTCTGAGTAAAGGAAGCTCAAAGGAATAGTCACATGTGAACAGGGGCAGTATAGAGCCAGAAGACAGAGTAGTAATGTGTTTGTACAAGAACCAGATTCCAGACATCAAGACTGCCACTAGAGCAGAAGGTTGAAGACAAAGAAGTGACCAAGAGAAGTGCAAGATTTGGAAGGCAGGTCAATTTCTGAATCAAAAACAAATCCACACATGCTTCCCTGTGTTGCTCTACATCTCAGAAGGTGCTACAGTTGAATTATTAAATATATTTTCAAAGAGAAAGAATTGTACTACTTTGAATTACTGGGGGCATCTATTGATCTCATTCTCTTGTATTGTTGAGCTGTAATGAGAGAAAACCCAGTAAAAAGTATGACAACTAAGTCTGAATTTCAGATGGCCAAGAGAAAGGGGCTTCACCGAAGAAATGGACATGATTTGATTTTCTATGGATGTGTGTCTACATATGGGCATGCATAGTCATTCTTCACACTGCTTCTTAGAAAGCTGGTTCAGTAGTGAAAGAAAGAACCTCAGATCAATTACCTAAAAAGTTCCTTTCCCATCGCCTCTGCGGAGGCATTCTAAGCCTGTATGTCCCAGGCTGCTGCACTAAGACTTACATGTCTTGAGCACTTGCTACAGGTTGAGTACTGTCCAAGACACAACAGAAAGAGGAGAGAGCTGCTATTTTCAAGAACCTCACCACGATTCAGAAAACAAAACCTACTTAAGTAAGAAAAGTCTAGAAGTATAGGCAAGATCAGAATGAGAACAAGATCTTGAAATTTAAACAATTTAGTTTCACACAGGTTGTGTTGCCAAGAAATGTGGTAGTTAAATATCAATGTGGCTACATGTTACTATACCTTCTATCACAATAATAGCTAACTTCTTTCCTATGAGCTAAGCATTTCCAAGTCCATTTTTCTAGTTCACTGAACCCTCACAACAACCTTGTGAAGTTAAATGTCAATTTTAGTTAGTAAGAATCAAAAAGCTTGGGTAGCCTAAACCAGGATGACTAAAATAACCAAAATGCAAGGCAAGAGAGGTTAATCTCTGTCAGTCACAAAAAAATGGGTCCTCTTTACTTCCCTCTAAATAGAGCTCTTGCTCTTAATCACAGGGCTTACTTTCCAAATGAGGGGCCTGCCTTCACAGCAAACTGGTCAACAATCACTTTGCTGTCGGCATTACAATCATTGTTCTCATGCAGAATCTACAGGATTTCTTGGGTCAAAACGGCAGTATCCCAAACAAAGGGTCAAGTGGTAGATCGCTCTCAGGATCCTGGCGAAGGAACAAATGGCAGTGGAAGGCAGAGCCTGTTGTCACCCACAGATAAAACTCCCTATAGCCCAGAACCACCCAGGACACCAGGGATCGCAACAATGGTCTCCCTGAGAATCTATAAAGACAGCAGGTAGAGAATCTATAGAAACAGCAGGTGAAATGCAACATCACTGCCTTTTTCTTTTTACTAGAATTAAACTATAGGATTTTATTTCAGAAAGTTTCTCCCCTAAATAATCTAAATATACCAAGAGGAACCTTGATGAAAATTATCAGAGAAAAGGCAATGAGACTGGGCTGAGTTAAGTGATACACCACAAAGGCATATATTGTGTGTGTGTTAACATACTTAAAAAACAGATTTATAATTTTAACCATTTTTTGGAAAGATTTATTTTATTTTTATGTGTACAAGAGCTGGGGGTACAGGCCAGAGGTGTGGGGTATGAGAGGATTCACCAGAGACAGAGTGGGGAACAGAACAGGCAGACTGACTGAAACACACTGCTGAGGGGAGCAACGGGCGAGTCAGAAGAGGTCTGCTGCACCATGTGGGTTGCTCCCTGGCTGGGGATTGAACTCGTGCTGCAGAAGTTGCTGCAGAAGTTGCGGTTAGCTTCATAGGTTGCATCTTAACCCCTTGCGCCACCAGGGAGGCCCAATTGTAACCATTTTTAAGTGTACAGTTCAATAGCCATCTCCAGAAGTTTTACATTTTCCCACACTGAAAAGCTCCACATTCAATAATTCTGCTTTCATCAACTTACTCTCAGCTATGAGCCCCCTCTCCAAAGATGGATCCATTCCCACTACTGTCTTCAAACTTGGAGGGGAAAAAGGGAATTTTGTGAGAACAGAAATCTTTTCCTTTACTGCTATCTCTCCAAAACCTAACACATACCTGGCAAACAGTTTCAAATACTCACTACATAGCTAAATTACTACTCCACAGATTATTTAATAATTTCAATGGGTAAATACATTGTTATATCGAAGACCTGCTGCTGGTGGCTCCCCCAGCCAATCCTAACCATCACCACCAGGGGGACAACCTAGTACTATGTAGCTCCTGACCTGATACAATGCGAAGCGCTCCACCAACCAAGAAGCATTCCTGGCCATGTGTTTAACATGAATCTCATTCTAGACCCAAGTCTCAGTTTATGAGGAAAACAGTTTAAGAAAACAAACTGTAATATGCACTGGGAAAACAGAAACATCCAGAACACAGGATATATTTTAAAAGACAAGGTTACTCACACAAGTATATTTTACTCAACTGATGTTTGACAAAGAAGCAAAGGCAATCCAATGTGGAAAGGACAGTCTTTCAACAATTGGTGCTAAACCACTAGACATTCATAAATAAATAAATAAATCCTTCTGCCCAACTTAACTCAAAATAGATCACAGACCTCAATGGAAAACCCAAACTATAAAATTTCTAAAATTTAATAGGAGAAAACCTAGCTGTCACCTCAGGTTTAGCAATGAGTTTTTAGATACAATACCAAAAACACAATTCATGGGAAAAAATTAAGATGTTGGGCTTCATTAAAATTAAAAACTCCTGCTTTGGGAAAGCCACTACTTAAGAGAATGAAAAGATAAGCCACATGTTTGGAATTTGTAAAACATTTATCTTATAATATACCAGTATTCAAAATATACAATGAACTCTTACCTCAAAAACTTCTCTGAAACCCTTTACCAGAAAAGATACACAGATGACAAAGAAGCATATGAAAAGAAATTCAACAATATGGGGCCTCCCTGGTGGCACAAGGAGGTTAAGACACAACCTATGAAGCTATTCCGCAGCCTCTGCAGCACGAGTTCCATCCCCTACCAGGAAGCCACTCACATGGCGCAGACCTTACCTGACTTCCCACTGCTCCCCTCAGCAGTGTATTTCAGTCAGTCTGCCTGTTCTTTCCCCCACTCTCTCTGGTGAGTCCTCTCACCACCCACACCTCTGGCCAGTACCCCAGTTCCTGTATGCATAAATAAATAAATCTTATTAAAAAAAAAAAAGTTCAGGGCCGCCCTGGTGGCACAGCAGTTAAGCGCTGGGCTGCGAAGCTGCCCGCAGCCTCTGCAGCTCCGGTTCCATCCCAGTTCAAACAGTTTTACTGATAATTGCCCAAACTTGGAAGCAACCAAGATGATATTCAGTAGGTGGATGAATAAACTGAGGCACATATAGACAATGAATTACTGTTTAGCACTAAAAAGAAGTGAATTGCCAAGCCATGAAAAGACATAGAGGAAACTTAGATGCTTATCAGTAAGTAGAAGAAGCCAGTTAGTTTTATTTTTTTTATATAAACAAATATATTTTATTTTATTTTTTTAATAATAAATTTTATTTTTATATTCCCCATACAATTGCAACCCCCCCATTTTGACCCCAATCCCTCTCCTTCCCGCCACCCACCCCCCCAAAAGTGTCATAGATTTTTGTTGATTTTGATTTTCACTTTCTTATAGTTATTCATTTTCCTGGTCCCTTATTTAAGTTTTCTAGATTCCTGCTATGAGTGAGACCATCCGGTATTTTTCTTTTTCTTTCTGGCTTATTTCGCTGAGCATAATCCCTTCCAGCGCCATCCATGTTGCTGCAAATGGCATGTGTTTATCTTTTTTGAATGCTGAGTAATATTCCATGGTGTATATGGACCACATCTTCTTGATCCAGTCATCTATTTTTGGGCATTTGGGTTGTTTCCAAAGCTTAGCTATTGTAAACAGTGCTGCTAGAAACATAGGGGTGCAGGTGTTCTTTGGAATGGATGTTTCTGTGTCCTTTGGGTAAATACCTAGGAGTGGAATTGCTGGATCCTATGGAAGCTCTGTGTTTAGTAGGTCCAGAAATCTCCACACAGCTCTCCATAGTGGTTGGACCAGTTTGCACTCCCACCAACAGTGCAGGAGAGTTCCTTCTTCTCCACACCCTCACCAACATTTGTTGTTGCTAGTTTTTTTAATATGTGCCATTCTCACTGGTGTAAGATGGTATCTCATGGTAGTTTTGATTTGCATTTCCCTGATTACAAGTGATGTTGAACATTTTTTCATATGACTGTTGGCCATTTGCATTTCTTCTTCAGAGAAGTTTCTTTTTAGATCTTCTGCCCATTTTTGACAGGATTATTTTCTTTGTTGTTGTTGAGTCTCATCGGCTCTTTGCAGATTTTTGTGATCCGTCCTTTATCATTAGTGTTGTGTGCAAAAATGTTCTCCCAGTTGGTGGGGCTTCTCTTTGTTTTTGTTATTGTCTCTTTTGCTGTGCAGAAGCTCTTTAATTTGATGGAGTCCCAGCTGTTGATCTTTGCCTTCACTATCACTGCTTTGGGTGATGTGTCTGTAAAGATGTCTTTGATGTGCATATCCCGTAGTGTTTCGCCTATATTTCCTTCTATGTATTTTATGGTTTCAGGTTTTATGTTTAGTTCTTTAATCCATTCTGAGTTGGTTTTGTGTATGGTGTGAGGTAGTAGTCAAGCTTCATTCTTTTGCATGTAGCAACCCAGTTTTCCCAGCACCATTTATTGAACAAACTGAAGCCAGTTAGTTTTAATAACTGGTTTTTACATTTTACTTACATAGATAAAGCCATGCTAACTCATTTATGTTGTCTATAACTGCTTTTTTCCTACACCATGCTACAGTGGTAGAGTTGAGTAGCTGTAACAGAGTTCCTATGTCCCACAACACTTTTATGAACACGCTATATAAATCACATTCTGGAAAAGACAAGACTATAAAGCTATAAAGGGGTGTGTAGCTGCCAGGAGCGGGGTGGGGGGGCATTCGGGGCAGGGGGAGACAAGAGGAGCATGGAAGATTTTGAGGTCAGCGCATCCATTCTGTATAGTGATATATGTCATTATACACGGTCAAAACCCAACAGTGATAGGGCCTTCTCTGGTGGCGCAGTGGTTGAGCGCTGGGCTGCGAAGCTGCCCGAGGCCTCTGCAGCGCCAGTTCGAACCCCGGCTGCTGGCAAGGGTCCCACATGGCGCGCAGATCCTGCTGCACACGCTGCTCCCCTCAGGATTCATTGTCAGTGTTTATTGTCAGTCTGCCTGTTCTGTCCCCCGCTCTGGCTCTGGTGAATTCTCTCATCCTCCTGCGCTTCTGACTCTACCCAGTACTTGCATAAATAAATAAATATTTAAAAAAAAAAACCAACAGTGATAACACCTAGAGTGAGTCCTAATGTAAACTATGGGCTTTGGGTAGTAAGTTTGGTGCCAATGTAGGTTCACCAATTCTAACAAATGTACAACACTTATGCAAGATGTAAATAGGGGAACTGGGTAACAGAAAAGGGTATGTGGGGAACTCACTATACTTTCTGCTCCATTTTGTATACATTTAAAACTGCTTTAAAATTAAAGGTCTTGGGCCTCCCTGGTGGCGCAGGGGTTAAAGACACAGCACCATGAAGCTATCCTTCAGTAGGTGGATGAAGTGTGAAGCTATCACACAGCACCATGCAGCCACTGCAGCACAATCCCTGGGGCTAACCCACATGGGGCAGCAGACCTCTCCCACCTCCCCGCTGCTCCCCTCAGCAGTGTATTTCAGTAGAACTGCCTGTTCAGTTCCTCACTCTGTCTCTGGTGAATCCTCTCACCCCCTGCACCTCTGGCTTACACCCTAGTTCTTGTATATATAAATAAATCTTTTTTTAAAATACAATTAAAAGTCTTTAAAGAAAAAAAAGTCTTTAAAGAAGTAAATATAAAAAGAGGGACTCTTCAGAGTCAGCAAATTTTTTTAATGGTGAGGGAGTGTTTCATAAAAGCATTGTGGGACATAGGAACTCTGTTACAGCTACTCAACTCTACCACTGTAGCATGGTGTAGAAAAAAAGCAGTCATAGACAACACAAATGCGTTAGCATGGCTTTATCTGTGTAAGTAACCATTAAAAAACGTCAAAACCAGTTATTAAAACAAATGTTCACAGCAACACAACTCAAAATAACCAAATAGTGGGGCCTCCCCAGTGGCGTAACGGGTTGAGTGCAGCACTGTGAAGCTGTCTGCAGCCTCTGTGGCGCAGGTTCGATTTCTGGCCGGCCAGGGAGATGCCCACATGGCGCAGCAGACCTCTCCTGTTGCATCCGCTGCTCCCCTCAGCAGTGCTTTCGGTCCGTCTGCCTGTTCTGCTCCCCACTCTGTCTCTGGTGAATCCTCTCAACCTCCCGCGCTTCTGTCCTGTACCCCAGCTCTTGTATAAATAAATTAAAAAAAAAATAACCAAATGGTAGAAGGAACCTAAATGTCCAGTAACAGGTGAATGGAAAACAAAATGTGGTCTATCTAACCTATACAATGGAATGTTAGTCACAAAAAGAATGAAATGCTGATATATGCCACAATGTGAATGAACTGGGAAAGTATGCCAAGCGGAAAAGCCAGATACAAAAGGTCAAATAGATGATTCCTCTGTGTGAAAAATCCAGAATAGGTGAACCCTCACAGATAGAAAGTCAACAACCAGTGCTTATCAGGAGACTGCTTCATGGGTACAGGACTTCTTTTGGGGATGCCTAAAATTTTAAATATCTTGAAACTAGATGGTGACACATCAAATTGAATATATGCAATATCAATAAATTATATACCTTAATATTGTTATATGAATTCTTAAAATTTTAATGTTTAACTTTACTTGAATTTTATTGTCATTTTTGCTCTTCCATATGTGCACATGTTCCACTCACCCTCCACCTAATCACCATGCCGATACGCCCCACTTCTGGCTCTCTCCCCTCCTCCTTCTCCCCCTCCCCATGGTTACCATTCAATTCTTCTACTAAGTCCAAGACTATTATGTGAATTTTACATCCATTTTAAAAAACAGTGTATAAAAAAAAATTATTCTTATCTGGTGGGCTGTACTAAAACAAGCAGCTACCGAAATTTGGCACATGGATTGTAATATGCCAACCTCTAATCTAGATTCAGAGACTAAAAGGTCAAAACTGATCAATGCCCTTGCTGTTAGGAGAGACATGCTAATATATTTAGGGTAAGATGTCATGATGTACAAACTAGTTTCAAATAATTCAGCCCCTTTATGTGTGTGTGTGTGTGTGTGTGTGTGTGTGTTTAAGTAAAGAAATGTGGCCATTGTTTTAAAACAACTGGGGGGCCTCCCCTGGTGGCGCAGAGGTTGAGCGCTGGGTTGCGAGGCAGTGCCAGTTCGATCCCCGGCCACCGGCAAGGGTCCCATGAAAAAAAAAAAAAAAAAACTGGGGCCTCCAGGTGAAGGTGATACTCATTATACTACTTTTTCAATTGTTCTTTATTTGAACTTTTTCAGAATAAAAGTTTTGGGGAAAAAATACATTTCATGAATACAGAAAACTGGTTCTAGATAGCTAAATACAAAGTTTGACCACATATTAAACCTCATGTTCTGCATTTCTTAGAAGTAAGGGGTTCTAAGAACTGGATTGGGGAAGATACCTGGAGATTCCAGGACCTTTTTCTGGGACAGGCATATTAATCAGGTAGGAAGAATGGCAGGACCTGTTGCTATGGACATGGGTGTGAGGAACAACATAAGCACTATAAAAGAAATTCCTAAGATAACATGGATACTTGCATGCATGTGAGCATACACCTCATACCACATGCCCCAGTATATGCAATATAGTATCTTTGCCAAAAGGTTTAACTTGAATCTAATCACCTAAAATTCCATTATCTAAAATGTCCCTTTCTCATGTTTTAGTCTCAGTTTAGTTATTGTAAGAGGTCTCTGGGAAGACCCCTAACAACCCCTACAGGAAATGCAGTGGTAGAATAAGTATGGCTTTGGAGCCAGACATACCTAAGACTGAATCCTGGATCTGAAGCCATGAGCCTCATTTTCCTTATCTAGAGAAGGAGTCTGTGTAAAATACTACCAATTTCAGGGGCCTTCCTGGTGGCACAAGGGATTAAGTCTCAGCACTATGAAGCTATCCGCAGCCAGTGCAGCACAAGTTAGATCCCCCACCAGGGAGCTGACCCACTTGGAGCAGCAGACCTCTCCTGTCTTCACACGCTGCTCCCCTCAGCAGTGCATTTCAGTCAATTCGCCTGTTCTGCTCCCCACTCTGTCTCGGTGAGTCCTCTCACTCCCCCCTACCCCCTGCACCTCTGGTCTATACCCCAGCTCTTGTATGCATAAATAAATAAATCTTTAAAAAATAATAATAACAACACTATAATCTACAATACTGCCTGGCATGTTAGAGCTTTTCAGTAATGTGGTTGCCCTGTCTTATGTATTTTTTCTTCTACAAAGTGTCATGGCTAACAAAAGACTTTTATATACACATGGTGTCTAATCATCTGATCATTTACTGATCACAAGTCAGTAAAAAAGAATACAATGGCATAAATCCTTCTGCAAGGAGGTAATCTCATATTATAAAAGGAGGTAATCTCATATTATAAAAATCAAAGCATTTACGCTCATCCTACATGCTCTTTACACAGTAGGACTTGTTCTGTATGGTTCCAATATGCTCAAATTTTGGTTACCATAACTTAGCTAAACAGCACCAGTCCTCCAACAACAGAATTCAAATTCCACTGTATGCCAACTGTAAGTAGCTGCAAACTTTACTGCTAGTTCGTCAGTTCACAAATTACTCCGTAAATCACCTCAATTCTTTCAAAATTTGTTGGTGATGAGTCAATGGACATATTATTCAGGTCACACAGAAATAGCACAGCATGTGGCTGTGTTGCCTCCTAGTCTCCCAGTGATAAACCCACACGACATTTTACAAAAATGGACAGTCAAAAGACAAATTTGGCCAACAAAAATGAAAATGAAGCAAAGAGATTGAAAAGTGATAATGTTGGAAGCAAAATCTGAAGAGAATAAATGGAGAGGCATCAGAGGAACTTAGTGCAGGGATACTTATAAATATAAATAAAGACAGTGATGATGATGAAAAGGAAGAAGATGACCCAGAGGGAGTGACGCCAGGACACAAACTTAAAGGAACTCTCAAAGACACTTCATGACATTGAAAGTGCAGGTGTGGGCCTCCCCAGTGGCGCAGCGGTTGAGCGCTGGGTTGCGAAGCTGCCCACAACTTCTGCAGTGCCAGTTCGATCCCCGGCTGCCGGGCGAGGGTCCCACATGGCACGCAGACCTCTCCTGCCGCCCGCTGCTCCCCTCAGCAGTGTACTTCAGTCCTTCTGCCTGCTCTGCTCCCTGCTCTGGCTCTGGTGAATTCTCTCACCTCCCACGCTTCTGACTGTACCCAGTGCTTGTATAAATAAATAAATCTTAAAAAAAAAATTAAAAATAAAATAACACACTTAAAAAAAAAAAGTGCAGGTGTGGGAAGTCGAAGAATCCGAAAGATGTCTGCTCTCTAACATAAATTATTATATGGCAAGAAGCAAGTAAGCACTGTTCAAACTACTCTTGGTAAGTTTTAACAAAGAAGTAAAACTCTTTAATATTCAATGTATCTAATACTTTAAGTTACAGTGTGCCAAATAAAGTTAGTTTTACTATCTTTTTCATTTCCTCACACAGTCGTATAAGCAACAATGAAAGTCTTTAATATTTTAACCAAAAACCTTAATGCTCACATCATAATTTTTCCCACTGATCATTTTGCATGGTTTTAGCTTGCAAGGTCATTTTCACAGACCCACACTATCATGCAAAGGGAGAGTTGCCTTTGCAACATAAATGTGGATATAAACGAGTGTGTGCACATTTTTTTCTACTCTCTCCCAAACCATCTGAGAATAAGTTGCACATACCACAGCCCTTTACCCTTAACCACAGAGCGGTAGTTGTCACCTTCAGTACATTCTGTAAGCTACTTTTTAAGAATCTATCTACATCTTAGAATGAAAGATGGAATCAATGCCTGCTGGCCGAAGATAGTAGCTATGGAATTTTTTTTTTTTTTAAGATTTTATTCATTTATGCATACAAGAGCTCAGGCACAGGCCAGAGATGTGGGGGGCGAGAGGATTCACCAGAGACAGAGCGGGAAACAGAACAGGCAGACTGACTGAAATACACTACTGAGGGGAGCAGAGGGCGAGACAGGAGAGACCTGCTGTGCATGTGGGTTGCTCCCTGGCAAGCCGGGGATCGAACTCATGCTGCAGTGGCTACTGACTGCTTCATAGTGCGGTGCTTAACCCCTTGTACCACCAGGGAGGCCCTAGCTATGGAATTTATAAATTATTTTTCAACTATAGTATCTTCCTGGCAATTATAAAGTTAAAATTGAAGTTTAAGGCATTATCTGTAGTTAAAGTAAATGAATAAAGTAAATAGGTAAAGAAAACTTTCCATACTTCTCATAAGCTGCTCAAATATTCAATAATTTTTAATACTTTTTAGGTACATAGGAAATACAAAATGTTTATAACCTTCACGTTAAAATACATAGTAACCGGGGCCTCCCCAGTGGCGCAGCAGTTAAGCGCTGGGTTGCCAGGCTGCCCGCAGCCTCTGCAGTACCGGTTCGATCCCCGGCTGCTCCCCGGCCACAGGAGGAGGGTCCCACATGGCGTGCGGACCTCTCCTGCCGCCCGCTGCTCCCCTCAGCAGTGTCCTTCGGTCCTTCTGCCTGCTCTGCTCCCCGCTCTGGCTCTGGTGAATTCTCTCACCCTCCCACGCTTCTGACTGTACCCAGTGCTTGTATGTATGTATGTATAAATCAATAAATCAATCAATAAATAAATCTTGAAAAAAAAACAAAATAAAATACATAGTAACCCTTTAAGAAATTCAACAATCACAAATGAACAATGATATTATATAAAGAATGTTAAACTAAATCCACCAGAGGGTCTGTACGTGGTACAAAAATATCTGTCACAAGCAGACAGGGAGAGAATTATATTCAGTTGAATTCACTACATTTTTAGCATCTACCTTGTGCCAGACACTACCAATATTCTGGCAAATAAGACTATCCTGACTCCTCCTCCCAGTAGCTAGGGGAGTGAGTGGAAAGACAACCAGAGTATTATTAGTTATGATAGCAGAAAAATCTGACGTTGAAGAATTGGGGAGAAGAGGTACCTTATCTAGCAGGAAAGGAGGGAGATGTCAAGAAGTTCCCAAAGAACATAACCTCTAAGCTGAAGCCTGATAACCTAATGTATAAATAAAATTAAAAAGAAATGGTGGCCTTGGGGTTAAGTCTCAGCACTATCAACTCTGTGAACTCAGTTTGATCCCCCACAAGGGAGCTAACCCATATATGGCGTAGCAGACCTCTCCTGTCTCAGCTGATGCTCCCTTTAGTTGTGTATTTCAGTAGATCTGCCTGTTCTGCTCCCCACTCTGTCTCGGTAGAGCTTCTCCACTCTGTCACCTCTGACCTACACCCCAGTTCTTCTATGCAAACCCCCCCCAAAAAAAAACCTTGTGGGGTCTTCTATAACTCTGGGCAATATCGGACTTGAAATGAATTATAGTATATCCAATGGCTTCTGGAGAGTTGGAAAACTGGGTGTTGTGGAGAAAAAAACTCCATACAGTTGGTGTTAATAATAACAGTGTTGCAAATAAAAAAAAGAGAGAGAGAGAGAGAAAGAAATGGAAAAGCATCCAACTCAGAAAGAACTACATCTACAAGGGCCCATACATTAAAGAGGGCATAGAACGCTGAGAAAAGAGAAAGTGGCTGAGTCTAGTATCATTTTCAGGTAGTGGGAAAAGTGAAAGGGAGAATATAGTGTAATGGAAAGAAATTCAACCTGATGTAAAAAGACCTGGTCTCCAGGAATTCGTTCTGCCAATTATTAGCTGTACACCTTCAGGACCAGTCATTTTAGTTTTCTGGACCTCTATTTCCTAATGAGCCAAATGGAGATACTACCACAGTCCCCTTTCAAAAGGATGTCTCAAGAACCAAATTTTAAGAATCATGTAACAAGTCATTAAAGAAGAAAAAAACTGTTTAATTCTGTCGCCAAAATATACCATTAAAAAAATAAAGCAACAGGGGCCTCCCCAGTGGCGCAGCAGTTGAGCAATGGGCTGCGAAGTTGCCTCCGCAGCACTGGTTCGATCCCCGGCCACCGGCAAGGGTCCCACATGGTGCACAGACCTCTCCTGCTGCGCCCACTGCTCCCCTCAGCAGTGTATTTCGTCAGTCCGAATGTTCTCCCCACTCTGGTGAATTCTCTCACCCTTCCGTGCTTCTGACTGTACCGGTGTTGTATAAATAAATAATCTTTAAAAATAAAGAAATAAAGCAACAAAGTACAGACTGGGAAAAATATTTGCAACAAATACATCCAATAAATATATCCAAATACCCAAAGAACTACAAATCAACAATTAAAGATAAACTCACTAATAGAAGAGACAAAAGACTTAAGCTGACACCTCATCGAAGAAGATACACAAATAGTCAATAAATGCATGAAAAGACACTCATCGTTAGAGAAATACCAATTGAAATCATGAGATGCTACTTCACACATATTAGAATGGCTAACATCAAAACCCAAATGTTGACAACGGTACGAAGCAAGTCAACTCTCATATGCTACGGGTGGGAGTATAAATGGAATAGAGTTTTAAGTAGCTTGGCAATCTCATCGAAGTTCCCCATAACTACGACCCAGCAACTACTCCTTTGTATTTTCTCAAGAAAATGAAAACACATCCACATCAAGAGTAGTACAGGAACATCAGTCTTAGTCATACTAGCCAAAACCTGAAAACAATTTAAATATCCACCAGAAGGAGAAATGATGGTGTATATACACAGTGGAATATATTCAGCAATAAAAAGAGATAAACTGTGGAAACACAAATCTCGAAAACATAAAGGTGAAAAAGCCCCTTGGATAAGAGCACATGCTGTGACTCCACAGACAGGAAAACCAAACAGGCAGCCTCATCTATGGTGACAGAAGTCACATACGGGGTTAAGGGAAATACTAAATGCAAAGGAACTGTCCATGCAGGTGGAAATATTCTCTGTATCTGGTTTTGAATAGTGATTACACTGTCAAAACTCACCAGACTAAACACAAGAACTGTTCCATTTTACTGAATGCTACATATATCCCAATTTTTTCTTTAAAAAATGACACCGTGATATGCAATTAACAAAATTCAGAAAGTAGGCAAGTCTATGGGACAAGTGACCAGATTTTTCCATAAGAAAAGGGAAAAAGGGCAGAAGTAACCCAAAGGTTAAGAGACTTCAGACATGTGTGAACCATCCACAGCATATGGGTGGAGCTTGTCTGGCTCATGATTCAACCAACCAATCATTTTATTTATTTTTTTTAAAAGATTTATTTATTTATTTATACAAGCACTGGGTACAGTCAGAAGCGCAGGAGGATGAGAGAATTCACCAGAGCAGGGAGCAGAACAGGCAGAAGGACTGAGGTACACTGCTGAGAGGAGCAGCGGGCCAGACAGGAGAGATCTGTCGAGCCATGTGGGACCCTCGCCTGGTGGCCGGGGATTGAACCAGCGCTGCAGAGGCTGCGGGCAGCTTCGCAGACCAGCGCTCAACCGCTGCGCCACCGGGGAGGCCCCAACCACTCATTTTAAAAAAAGCAATCAGACAATTAGGAAAATGTGAACAATGAACATACTAAGAAAATGGTCGCTGCTTTTCAGTGATACTAGTAACATGGTTATGTTTTTTAAATCTTTACATTATAGAGCAACATGGATGAATCTCACAAATGCTGGGTAAAAACAAAAGCATACATACTGTATGCATTATTCTGTTTTCCTAAAGCTTAAAATCGAGTAAAATGAGAGGCCTCCCTGGTGGCATAGGAGTTGAAGTCTTAGCACTATCCCAAGCTGTCGCCAGCCACATGGTGCAGCAGACCTCTCCTCTCTTGCCCACTGCTCCCCTCAGCAGTGTATTTCAGTCAATCTGCCTGTTCTGTTCCCCGCTCTGTCTCTGATGAATCCTCTCACCCCCTGCACCTCTGGCCTATATCCCAATTCTGTATGCATAAATAAAAAATATTTTTTTAAAAAAATAAAATATAAAATCAAGTAAAGTGAAATGTTAGTGCTAGAAGTCTCCACTGGGTAAGGAAAACCAGATAGTGCTTGGGTGAGCCTTAGGAAGCTGCTGAGGTGGTGAAAACACCAAATCTTAATTGAGCGGTACTTACAAGGGTATCACTTTGCAGTCATTCATTGAACTACAAATTTATGTTGTTTGTTCCTTATTATATACTTCACAGTGATACTAAAAACCTTAGATATATATAACTAAAGTACATATATATGAAATAAGTAAAAGTACTTGGGATTTAATTCAGAATAAATGAGAGGGAGTGGAAGACACAGATGAAAGAGGAGTTCCATGTTCTGATGACACTGAAACTGGGGTGGGACATGGGAGTTCAGGACTTGCATTGTTTCTTTGTGTGTGTTTAAATTTTTCCATGGTAAGCTTTTCAATGTCCATAAACCTAATTACTGTACTTCTAGGGAGGATAACGATATATTCAGGAACACAGAAAACAAATACAAAATTAAGTCCACTGTATTTTTATTTTTAATGTTTCCCAAGTAGATACAATCTAATGTCTAGTAACAGAGAAATAGGAAAATAAACTATAAGAAATTACAGCACAACTTTTATAAGATATTTATGTTTTTAGTGAAATGGGAAATTATTATAATTTTAGGAAACAAAATATAAAATTAATCAAGCATAATCTCAGCTATATAAAAATACTTTCATGCATGGGAAAAAACTTGAAGGAGATAAGCAGTTAAAAACAGTAATGTTGGGGGCCTCCCCTAGTGGCACAGCAGTTGAGCGCTGGGCTGCAAAGCTGCCCACAGCCTGAGCAGTGCCAGTTCAATCCCCGCCCACCAGCGAGGGTCCCACATGGCGTGACAGACCTCTCCTGCCTCACCCGTTGCTCCCCTCAGCAGTGTACTTCAGTCCTTCTGCCTGTTCTGTTCCCTGCTCTGGCTCTGGTGAATTCTCTCACCCTCCCGCGATTCTGACCGATTCTGACCGTACCCAGTGCTTGTATAAATAAATAAATAAACAAACAAACAAACAAACAAACAAATCTTTTTTAAAAAACCAGTAATGATGGTTAAGTTTGGGATTATAAATGACTTCTTTGACATATTTTTCAAACAACATATATCACCAGAAGGGAGGAAGTCCTTTAAGGTTTTCCCTCACTTAACTAAAATATCAATTTTATCAAAGTAAGGGAAGAAAGCAAATTGTGGAAGAGTCATCAGTGTAAAGACTGAAAAGTATGGAAAAAGGCAAACGAAACTTTGCCCCTGGGAAAATCCTATTTCAATTTTTCTCAAGTCCTTTGTATTATCCAATAGGTGTCTTTTTAATATCAAATTAATCCCACAATACAACAAGCCAAATGAATTACTTTTAGAATTTAGCAGCATATAAAAAAGCATTATATCCCAAGAAGCATTATACTACACAGCCACTGAATAGACTCTGTCATACCTAAGCCAGCCCTCCTACTTTAGAGTCCTGTGCCAACTGAACCTATCACATGATTGTAAAATGAACAGACTGATCTGACTCAAATGGACAAGTGTCAGCTTGCCACTCTATTCCCACTTCAGTTAGCAGAAGCCAATGAGTTTGATTAGTATGGGTAGGCATATATAAGTCACTCAAATGACTGTTACAATAAAACAAGATTGAAAAATTTTAGCCCATAGTTTTCTGTTTTCAGACAGGTCTTAAAATTAAATCTCTCACCAAATTAAGGAAATGTAGCTAGGTAACTAAAAAACTCCCAATCCATGAAAAATGAGAGAAGACTGTTCTTATAGGAAAGGCTGTAGGAGAGGCCCAGAGAGGTTATGCCTTTCCAGATCTGAAACTTAATACTTAACTATGGTGTTGGAAACTTCTATTCTACTTTTATCCAGTGGAGTTCCTGGCTCATGGCTGGTAACTGAGAGCCCCTTCAAAGTTCCAACTTGAATTAGGATGGCAATTAAGCATCAACAGGGGCTTTTCCAAATGTGCTGTTACAATTGTAGGTTACAGGGATTCCATAAGAGGAAAAACTCAAGAAATATCATTAGAAAAATATTTAAGGAGACTTCACTATGGAATTTTTAGGATAAAGAATCTGGAAGAGGGCCTCCCTGGTGGCGCAAGGGTTTAAGACGCAACCTATAAAGCTATCTGCAGCCATTGCAGCACAAGTTCAATTCCTGGCCAGCCAGGGAGCAACCCACATGGCGCAGCAGACCCCTCCTGACTTGCCCCGCTGCTCCCCTCAGCAGTGTATTTCAGTCAGTCTGCCTGTTCTGTTCCCCACTCTGTCTCTGGTGAATCCTCTCACCTTCCCCTTACCTCTGGCCTGTACCGCAGCTCTTGTATGAATAAATAAATAAATAAATAAATAAATAAATAAATAAATAAATACTTTTAAAAAAATCTGGAAGAATTTGTATCAAGTATGAAGAACAGATGAAAAATAAATAATGAACAGACGTAAATGGTGCCTCCAGATGTCTGTGGTGGCCACAATGCAATATGTGGGACAATTCCTATTATTTTTATTTATGTTTACAAGAGTTGGGGTATAGGCCAGAGGTTTGGAGGGGGGAGGTGAGAAGGCTCACCCGAGACAGAGTGGGGAGCATAACAAGCGGATCTACTGAAACCCACTGCTGAGGGGAGCAGTAGGCAAGAGTCAGCCATGTAGGGCAGCTCCCTGGCTGGGGATGGAACTCATGCCACAGTAGCTGGAGACAGCTTGATAGCACTGAGACTTTAACCCATGCCACCAGGGAGACCCAACAAATCCTATTATTTTCTTAAGACATTACAGAAGACAATACAGTGATATTCCAAACAGAGGGAGTTAGACTGAGAAAGAGCTTAAAAAGCTAAGTGAATAAGCAATAATATACTATTTGCCTCTGACTTAGGTAAACATCAGGCAAAAGGCCTAAAGAAAATTTGATTTATCCACATAATAATTAAAATGTAATGGTTTCTAAACCAGTTTTACCTAATCTAACATCATTCAAATCTATAAATCGAGAGATACTTTATTATGACATTAATCCAGAATCTCTGGTAAAAGACTCAATAAATAATTGGTAAATTAAGTATGTTACTATTGACATAAAGATTAAATCAAAATACCACCTTTGTATAAAACCACAGTATTCTCGGGGCCTCCTTGGTGGCACAAGAGGTTAAGTCTCAGCACTATGAAGCTATCACAGCCACTGCACCACAAGTTTCATTCCCAATCCCCTGGACCCCCCTCCTCCCCCCACCACCAGGGAGGTGACCCACATGGCGCAGCAGACCTCTGCTGTCTGGCGTGCTGCTTCCCTCAGCAGTGTATTTCAGTCAATCCACCTGTTCTGCCCCCTACTCTCTCTCTCTGGTGAATCTTCTTACCCCCGCACACCTCTGGCCTGTACCCCAGTTCTTGTATGCATAAATAAATAAATCTTTAAAGAAATAACAAGCCATAGTATTCTCTCTCAATTACTGCTACCATCCAGGAACTCAAGACAAGATAGAATCCAGGAAAACCCTCCACTCCAAAAACATCTTATAGGCTCACCAAGCCCCATCAACTCTTCCAAAATACTTTGACTAAACCTCTCCTCCCGTCCATCTACATTCTTGGGAACAAGGCTTTAGTTGTCCTAGCTTTCTAAACTATTACAAAAAATTCTTATCTTGTTTCCTCATCTCTGCAATTCTTCCCTTGTAGTCTATCCTCCATAACCTCCTCCAAGGGCAATCTTTCTAAATCAGAAATATCATCTGGTCTCCTCCATGTTCACAGTCCTGCTAATGTCTTCCCATTACCTCCTGCACAAGGTACAAACAACCTGATACAACTGAGACTCTGCATTTCAGACTTCCACCCCACCCTCCATTCTTATGTTCCAGTAACACGGAACCACTGGCAATGCTGTTCTGAGCGTGTAGCGGTGTTTCACACTTCTTTGCCTCTGAACATACTGCTCCTCTGCTTGGAATTGTCTTCTTCATCCTCTGGTCCGCTCAGACAACCCTTGATTCCCAATATCCAACTTAGTAGCAACCCCTGCTTTGAACACTTTCTTTATTCCTCAGTCACTTCCTCCTTTCTCTTGCCTTTGTACTCTGTACCTCCTAAATTTCATTTATCACATAGCATAATGATTTATGTGACTCTTATCAGAATGTGAACAAGGCACAAGGTATTTATTTTTGTATACCCAGCATATTCATTAAACATCAACAGTACATCCAACAATTTTTTGGATTCTTCAGTTTGCTGAAGAAGTGAATAAATGAACAAAAGATCAAAAAGAACTAAACTATGACAATTATTGTAATTTTGGTAACCAGACTAAAGAATAGTTAATAGTTATAAAATATCTGTAGAAAGGCCATTAAAATAATTCAAAGAGGGGGAAAAAAAGCAACTTCCATGTGAGGAAGAAATACAGTTCTTCAATTTAGTCTGAGATGAGTTATAGCTCAAGGTATGAGAGGCAAGTGGAGCAAATGTGATACAGATGACTATGTCCTAGAAGCCTTCGACCAGGCAGCACTGCTGGGTTTCACCAGGAGTCCTTTTTAGGAGTTCTAACAGAATCTCTGGTAACAGAGATTTATTTAACAAAGAGTAAACTCAAATCTCAGAATTAAACCAAAACAATGGTGAAGTAGGTCACAGTAAAGCATTCAGCCAAGCACAAAATATGCATCTGATAAATGCTATTTATCAGATAAGTTATTATTATGGTTCTCATAAGTGTGCAAACTCCCTCTACAGGAAGTAAAAGAATACCAACAACAATCAGTGCTTCTCAGTCCACAAAGACAACCTGCACGGGTAACACTGAGGCAAATATCTACTGCTAAGAAAGTTCCTTAGCAAAGGAGGTAAATAAGTACGTGTATGTGCTACTGAAAAAAGCAACTTCTCCTTTCTGGTACTTTTTATTCTGTCATACCACTCATTAAAGTCTGCAAAAATGCGTTTCCACTGAAAGAAAAGGATGTAGATCTGCTAGATGCACATATACAGGTGAAAATACACACGTACACCATTTTATTCTGTGCAGTGTTTTGTTTTGTTTTGTTTTTTCACATTTTGAAAGGACAGATTTATTAGGAAAAGGAGAAAGGAAAAAGAGAGACACTGGCCTAGACTCAGATGGGCAGTCTTGGGATGAAAGCTGCCTGTTTTGCGCAGATTTCAGAGCAGTCTTCAAACACTATTGAATCTACTACGTACTCTGACGTGAAGATATTTTCCCTATCTAGCTATCATTAGCAGCTCAGAAAAGTGTCTACCAATTCAACTGACAGGCAACATGTATGAAGAAAAGCATTAAAAATAATCAAAAAAAAGGTATAAAGTTTAAGATAATCAACTAATTTGGGGGAGAGAAAAACAAACTGCTAAAACAATTCTGGCCGTGCTCACACTTTCCCCAAGTCTATCAGCATCACGTGGTAGGCTTGCTGAAACACAAGACTGTTGGGCCACACTGCCCGAATGCCTGAGTCAGTATGACTGGGGTAGGACCCCAGAATCTGATGTCTAACAAGTTTCCAAATAATGTGATCAGGTACCACACTTCAAAAACAATTATTTTAAACTATTAAAATTGAGAGGGACCTTACAAGTGAATAAAACAAAACTTAAATAAATAAGTAACACAGGTTTCCTAATTACTAATCTGAGGCTCTTTCCATTGTTAGGGTTCCATTGTTAGGCTGTTATTTATATGTATATGTACACACACACACACACAAACACTATTTTTAGGAAATGCCTAACACATTTTTATGCAATTCAACAGGCTTCTTTGGAACAACTGAATACGACATGGTCCTTTCATTAAAGAAGTCTACTCTAGGTGGGTAAAGAGACTCATGGTGAAATAATTGCAATACAAAGTCACTGGTCCCACAAAAGAAACACATACAAAGTATATTGGGAATGCAAGTGAGACGCACTCAAGAAAAGCACAACATCTGGGGGGCATGGAGAATAAACCAGGCATTTACCAAGAGGACAGAATGAGGTGGGAAGAACATGTCAGACACATAAATTCACAGGAAAAAAAATCCATCAAGTACCTACTGTGGACCAGACACTGTGCCAAGCATGGAGATGAAATGATGAGCAAAGGCACTGTAGCAGTGTTTAAATGATGCATATACTCTGACAGGGGAAAAGACAATCAAATAATAATCCAAATGGATATAAAGTACCAATTTTGAAGAGTGCGAGGCATGCCAGGCACATCTTGCAACAGGACAACCTGACTTAACCAAGGAAATGCTCCCCTGAGAAGGCCTGGGGTGAGGTGTACGGAGGGTGGCGCCTCGGCATTCCACGCACCGTGTTCAAGCCCTCACAAGCGGGTATCTGTAGCCACCACTGCTGGGCAAAGGATATCCGGCTTCCCACAAAGTTCAAAGCAGGGATCTCGGCAGGCTGGCATCCACCTCTGCAGGGCACAGGGCCTCTCGCAAACTGCACAGCTCAAGGCCCTGCTGTGAATGCCCACCCCCGCCACCCAGGAAGCACATTTCCCAGCACCAAGGCGCAGGGGACGAAAGGAATCAGGAAAGCAGTCTGTGGGCACAGCACATCCCAAGGGGCACTGGGTGACCTCGACAGACACCAGCAGTCCATTCCTCCTTTCTCTGATGACCAGATCAAGTGGGATAGCGTTTTATTCCTTGGCTCCCCTTCTCTTTGACTCCAGCCTGACCACCACAGTCCTGGAAACCAGAGTGTGACTGCTGGCACGCACCCAGAGTGAAGTAACAGCATTACATTCTACTTGTCTTCATGACACCACACATCCAGACAGCACGTGACGTCAGGGTCTCCATGACAGAAACGACCGTGCTGTGTGTGCACACAGGAAGTCCGGTCTGGTCCTCAAGGAGCATATGGGGACATAACTAAACTCCTGACTCCAGTTAGATACCATTATTAGGGGGAAATGATGAGGATTGGGAAAAGGTTTCTTTCAATACCTGAGACCAGGAAAATAATACGGCACACGGGCTTGAGAGGAGGAGAACCAGGGTAGAGACAGGGAGAGACAGAACACGCAGGAACACACACGAACACACACGGCAGGTGATAAAAATCAACTGGGGCCTGATCAGCAAACTTAGGAGTTTGTGCCTACAATGGCAAAACCTTTCAAGTTGACCAAGCACTCACAGAATACTCTCGAAAGGTAAACTTTATTTTCGCTATACCGTGTATGAAAAAATTAAAGTTCACGATTAAAGTAACTTGCACAGGATCAGACTTTCTAAGCTGAATTCAAAGCCAGGTCTCGTGAACCAAACCGCAGTGTCCATCCCACACCACCAGTGGCTTCACGGAGTGGGACTATCACAGAACCTTGGAAGCACAACATTAGAGATAATGGACAAGGCCCTCCCCCACCCCCAAACTGTCTGCAATAGTCCAGACAAGAAGTCAGAACTAGGAGTAGCAGAGGGAAGGCCAGCGAGACGAGTATCAGAAGTCCAGTGGGCCTCAGCAGCAAATGTAATCTGGAGAATAACAGAGGATGGTCTATGAGTTAAAAACACCATTAACAATCACCGAAAATGTGCTGCAGTCTCATCTTAAAACAACAGCGGCCAAATGAACCTTCCAAGTTTCAGTGCACTTGTAGGGTGACTTGCTCCCCTTCTCCTGGCACAGGGAGACTTCACTCACTCACTGTTCAATTCACATTTACTTTGAGGAATGTTTTCTGCCCCTGCATGTCACTAAAATTCCCATCGAAAGTCACCAATAACCTCTATGCTACCAAATCCGAGAGAAACCCTACCGTCCACATCGTATCCTGGCTAGGGGATGCTGACCACACCCTCCCCCTGGAAAGGCTATCAGTATGGAGTGGTGTGTAAGAAAACAAACCGGAGCCAGACAAACCTGAGCGCAAAAACCCACTTCTCCAATTACTACCTGGTGGTCTTGGACAAATTACACAGTCCCTTCTCGTGTTGTTTTCCTGCTCTAAAAAATAAAGAATAAAAGCACCTACACTTCACTAAGTCACGAGCATTAGACGAGTTAAAACAAATGCTTAGACCAGTGTCTGACAGTGAGTGCTACACCGTTCCTTGGATTCCAAGACACCACTACCTCCTGACTCTCCTCATGTCTCCCCCACTCCCCCTGACTCCCTCGGCACGCCACTCCACGTCTGCCCAACTTCACTCATCACGTATGTGCCAGTGAGACCCAGCTTACTATGTGCCAATAAGCCCTTCCTGACTGCCAGAATCCTACCCACTCAACCTACTCAATAGTTCTACCAGGGCGTTTCACAGGTTCTTTGTATTCTACCTGTCCGAGCTCACTCAAAACTGGTGAACGTAGGCTCTCCCCTCAATCTCCAAACCCACTCCTACAACACAGGTCACTCACGCGAGAAAAACTTAGAAGTCATGCTTATATGTATCTCCTTAACCCCATGCGCCACACACCCATGGAACCAACCACACCTTATGGTTCTGTTTCTCAAGTATTTCTCACAACCTCTCGAACCCTACAGGCAGCATTTTCAACGACACTGCCACCATCATACCTTACCTGAACCACTGCCACAGCCAAACTGGTCTCACCAAATCTATTCTTGCTCTCTCCCTGATCCTTTATACTGCAGCTATTGGTAGCAGTCCAAACATACTACTCTTCTGCTGAATTTCTGCCACCCCACTGCCCTTGGGGTAGATAAAGCCCCACCTGCCCTGGCCCCTGACCACCTCATCCAGATTTTAACTTTCTCTGCTCAGTTAACACCAGTTACGCTGTGCCTTTTTGGATTTGGTTGGCTGGTACGTTCCTCAAATGTTAAATTCCTTCCAACCTCAGGATTTTTGCATATGTTAATCACTTCTCCTCCCCCCTCCCCCTCCATCTCTTACCCTACAGGACTCAGCTTTGAAGATTTTCTCAAAAAAAGTGCCCTCTGTTGCCTCCTCTCACTCCTGAGGCATAGATTAGGGCACCCTATTATGCACTCACTGTACAATGTATTTACCTTTGGAGTCCTTTGAGTAACTATAATTAACATTACGAATAAAAGTATTTGCTTAATACCTGACTTTCCAACCAGAATTAAGCTTCATGACCCCCCGCCAGGGACCAGGCCTGTCATGCCTCATCAATGTATCCCAAGAGGCTTACAAGGTGTCTGACGCATGGCGAAGTGCGACGTTCTCTGATTCCTGCCACAGGGCTCTGTGCAGCCATCCTTCCACCTCGAGCTCCCTTCACCCAGGCTGGGTCCCCCTCAGCCCTGGCATTTCCCAAGATTGGCTCCTCAACATTCAAGTCTCAGTTACAGAATGCCGTCTTCTCGGGAAGTCTTTAGTGATCGCTCAGTCTCAAGGAGTGATCCTTCCCCATAGGCATTTCATCACTCTCTTAATTTCTTCAAAGCAGTCAGCACTATCTGAAGCCACAGTATTTGGAAGTTTTAAAAAAGAAAGGCCCTGGGCCTCCCCAGTGGCGCAGCGGTTGAGCGCTGGGTTGCGAAGCTGCCTGCAGCCTCTGCAGCTCCAGCCACCGGAGGAGGGTCCCACATGGCGCGCGGACCTCTCCTGCCGCCCGCTGCTCCCCTCAGCAGTGTACCTCGGTCCTTCTGCCTGTTCTGCTCCCCGCTCTGGCTCTGGTGAATTCTCTCACCCTCCCGTGCTTCTGACTGTACCCAGTGCTTGTATAAATAAATAAACAAATAAATCTTAAAAAAAAAAAAAAAAAGACCCAAGTAAAATGCCTGGCACAGGTTAAGCACTCCATGAATATTTAAGTGAATGAAGCTCCTGAATGAGAAAAAGATGACTTGGGGAGCACCCTGAATTTATCAGCACAACAGTTACAAACTGTGCTCCAACAAAGAGGAGCCAGGAGTGCTTAGTACGCCTGGGAACCAGTCTGCCTACAATGAAAACCTGCTCTATCCCTTCTTTGCTAGAAAACGTCAGACAAGTTACTTACTTAACTGCTATGCCTGAGATTACAAACTAGTAGAATGGGAACCACAGACCATCTCAAAGGATTGCAGAGAATGAAAATAGTTAATACATGTGAAGTGCCAGTGCATGTAACACACTCACTGACTACATACACAGCATGACCCATCACAACATAGTAGCACATGCCCCAAGTTCCAACACTCCCTAGACTTGTGATGATCAAAAGGTTAAGATGGTCAAAAGACACGAAAAACAGAGAAGTGCTTTGGAAACTATAAAAGCAATATAAAAAGATCACAATATTTATGAATCTACATTCTCTTCAAGTCACCATCAGAAATAAGAGCAGGTGGGCCTCCCCGGTGGCGCAGCGGTTGAGCGCTGGGTTGCGAAGCTGCCCGCAGCCTCTGCAGCACCAGTTCCATCCCCGGCTGCCACCGGAGGAGGGTCCCACATGGCGCACAGGTCCTTCTGCCTATTCTGCTCCCCGCTCTGGCTCTGGTGAATTCTCTCACCCTCCAGCGCTTCTGACTGTACCCAGTGCTTATATGTATAAATAAATAAAAATAAATCTTAAAAAAAAAAAAAGAAATAAGAGCAGGCTAGCCAGATTATTATCTTGACACAAAAGAGTTCCTAACCTCTGTGATTGAGGGATATACACAGATAGCTATAGATTGGGACTACCTTGAATTCACACTGAGGGCCACAACCAGCTCATGGGCTATTTCTCAGAAAAGGTTACAGGTTATTTAGCAACAGGGCAATTCATAATATCCTATTTGCGCACACCAACACCACAGCTTTTATCTCATTTTCCTACCTTCAAAGATAGTATCAAAAGGAAATTTCTTGCTATAACTTTATTGATCTCAAGATAGTGAATAGTTACTTTGATTTCCCAGGTAAGCTGGTCTCAGGATAAGTTAAAAGAGTCATAAGGCAATCTGCAACCTGGCTGAGGGTTTCCCATGACCATGAAATCGGCTTTTGTAGAAATTCAACAATGAAAAAGCCTTCATGCTTAACTTTGGGAAGGCTTTGCAAAGCCCTGGGAAACAGACCGAAGGGTGTTTCAAGGTGTTTTGTGTTAGACTTAAAATTCTGTATGAACAGAGAAACAGGATACGAACATAACAGAACCCATCTAACTGGACGTTTCCCCATAGATGAGGTTTTCAATCTCACACCGATGACATCTGGACCAGATGTGACTCTTTGTTGTCACAATGACTTGTGTGGTTAGGATGTTTTAGCAGCTTCCCTGCCTCTCTACTCATTAAACACCGGTAGTTTTCCTCCCTATGGAACATCAAAAATGTCCCCAGAGACCTCCTTGGTGGAGCAAGGGGTTAAGTCTCAGCACTATAAGGCTATCAGCAGTGATCCCCAGCCGGGGAGCAGCCCACATGGCTCAGCAGACCTGTCCTGTCTCATCCGCTGCTCCCCTCAGCAGTGTATTTCAGTAGATCTGCCTGTTCTGTTCCCCGCTCTGTCTCTGGTGAATCCTCTCACCATCACCCTCCCCCCCTCCACACACACACATCTAGCCAATACCCAAGCTCTTGTATGCGTAAATAAATAAATCTTTTTTTTTTTTTTTTATAGAGGCATGTTTTCTTTCTTTCCTTCTTTCCTTCTTTCTTTCTTTCTTTGTTTTGTTTATACAAGCACTGGGTACAGTCAGAAGCACGGGAGGGTGAGAGAATTCACCAGAGCCAGAGCGGGGAGCAGAGCAGGCAGAAGGACCGAAGTACACTGCTGAGGGGAGCAGCAGGCGGCAGGAGAGGTCTGCGCGCCATGTGGGACCCTCCTCTAGTGGCCGGGGAGCAGCCGGGGATCGAACCGGGGCCGCAGAGGCCGCAGGCAGCTTCGCAACCCAGCGCTCAACCGCTGCGCCACCGGGGAGGCCCAATAAATAAATCTTTTAAAAAAAACAAAAGTCTCCATGTTTTTGTGTCAGGTGCCAAGGGGACGAAAGTGCACTCCTGCCCCCACCATGAAAACCCTGCTTTAAACGAATCTGTTCCATTGGGCTAAAGTATCCACCTTGGGGCCTCCCTGGTGGCACAGGGGTTAAAGGCGGCTCTATCAAGCTATTGCCAGCTACTACAGCATGAGTTCGATCCCGGTCAGCCAGGGAGCAGACCCACATGGCGCAGCAGACCTCTCCTGCCTTGCCCACTGCTCCCTCAGCAGTGGATTTCAGTGGATCCACCTGTTCTGCTCCCCACTCTGTCTCTGGTGAATCCTCTCACTGCCCCCCACCCCCACCCCACCCTTCCACCAAACCTCTGGTCAAGATCCCAGTTCTTATATGGATAAATAAATCTTTGGAAAAAATAATAAAAAATAAAATATCCACCCACATTCTCCCCTCCCTCTTTCAAAAATCTCTTCTTCCAGTCATCCTGGTAACCTAGACTTAATTCCCAAGTCCACCTTAAATCTTCATTTGCCTTTCCCTCCAAAACTCTCAGATATCACTTAGTACAACTCCCTCAAGGACAGGTCGAAACCACAGCTGGTGGAAGGGTTGATACTAGGACTCAAAGCCCATGATCCCCAATTAAGCAAGCATTCTTTTCCATTATAACATACTGCAACCAGTCACCAAGTTCTGTCAGTCCTTTGCTGCCCACGTGTCTTGCTTCTTATCTCTTCCTATTCCTACCGCCTATACCCCAGAGCAATTGGTTCTCAAACTTTTGAATGCTTCAGAATCACCTGGCTTGTTATAATGCAGACTGCTGGGTCCCAGCCAGAGTTTTTGACTGAGTAAGCCCCCAAATCTGCATTTCTAACAAGTTTCCAGAAACCCAGATGTTTCTGCTGCTAGTGAAGAGACTACACTTTGAGAACCACTGCCCTGGAGTTCAGGTACCTAATACCTCAAGAGCTAATAATTTCAATTTCCTTCAGTTCCCTTACAGACACCTTCCTACAAATGCATGTTCCTAAAACACCACTTTGATCAAAGAACTGTTCTAGTAAAAAGAAAGCACAACTTCTAATGCCTCTCTATGATCCCTATCTGGCTGACATATTGTTTAAAATGTGTTCCCAGCATTATCAACTGTGACTCCCAAAACAAATTTTCTAGTCCTCATAATCTAATGAGTGTCCTCAGAACAGGTTGTACGGGCTTCCCACCACAGTAGAGCTTGTGCTGTCTTTATCTCCTAGGAGGCCACCCTCCTTCCCTCCTCTTCTCTACCTACCTGAAGGCGGCCTTCACCACTGTATTTGCCAAAACCACTCGTTTGGTCACTATCTGATGCCTTTTATCTTTATGGTTTAAGCTTTTACCAAGTACTCACAGATAGAGAAAACCCCCAAGAACCTAAAATTTAAAACAGAAAACAGTAATATGAGTGATAGGTATACATAAAAGGGTTGACATATATACAAATACTGTGGTTTTAGCAGATTAAGTACGATAAGTTCAAAGTTCAAAATAGAATGTGCCAATTTTTTTTAAAAAGCATGATTAAACACCAGCTATCACATATTTGCGGCTAACTCATCGAAGATGTTCAACAGACGTGTTGGGGAAGAACCATAAAAAAAGGGAAAGTACTCAGTCTGTAACTTCCCACAATAAGAGCGGGTGTCATTTTTTTCTGTGTGAAATACACCGCAAGAGAGATGACATGGTGTGAGAGAAGAAACATGGCTGGTCTCACCCCACATGGACTCTGCAGTCTTGGACAAATCAACGCTCCTCCTTAAGCCTCCATTTCTATACTAATAAAAAAATAAGGTTTAGACCATACCCTACCTTGCGGCGTTATTCTGCGGATTATATGAGGTACCGTATATGAAAGAAACCATCCCAGTACTTGGCACATGATAAACGTTTACTGAATTTTAACCTTTGTTGATATGAAAGCACAGTACAAAAGCACAGTTACTAGCCAAAAATGAGATAAACAGAGCAATTAATGAAACCTGATCAAGGATGTCCATTTCCCAAAAAGGAAAACAGAAAGGACACAAAATAAAGAATGTATGCACCTCTGGTTGGTACATGTACCAATTCCCTGACTTTACAGCCCAAGCCAAGACATGGGAATAATATAAACACCGTCACCTCCAACTTCCCAACTTCAAGGTTGCTGAAGAGTCAGCAAAAACATGGACATAGAGGCTTTAGAACATGATAGAGATAGGATTTAAAATTCCAGGTGAGAACCTCCCCGATGGCGCAGTGGTTGAGTGCTGGGTTGCGAAGCTGCCCGCAGCTTCTGCAGCGCCGGTTCGATCCCCGGCTGCTCCCCGGCCACCGGAGGAGGGTCCCGCATGGCGCGCAGACCTCTCTTTCCGCCCGCTGCTCCCCTCAGCAGTGTACCTCGGTCCTTCTGCCTGCTCTGCTCCCCGCTCTGGCTCTGGTGAATTCTCTCACCCTCCTGCGCTTCTGACTGTACCCAGTGCTTGTATGTATAAATAAATAAATAAATCTTAAAAAAAATTTAAAAAACAAATACATAAAATAAAATTCCAAGTGAGCTTTTAAAGTTAACTAAACATTTTCTTATTTGTTCTAATGGCCCAAATACTACAAGTGTGTCCAGGTGCACGTATAACTTTGTGTTACCAGGTGGCACGTATAACTCTGTGTTATAGCTTAGACCTTCTGGTTCCTGTGTATACTGCAAGACCCAATACCAGGGCCTCCCTGGTGGCGCAGCGGTTGAGCGCTGGGTTGCGAAGCTGCCCGCAGCCTCTGCAGCGCCGGTTCGATCCCCGGCTGCTCCCTGGCCACCGGAGGAGGGTCCCACATGGCGCGCAAACCTCTCCTGCCGCCCGCTGCTCCCCTCAGCAGTGTACTCGGTCCTTCTGCCTGCTCTGCTCCCCGCTCTGGCTCTGGTGAATTCTCTCACCCTCCCGCGCTTCTGACTGTACCCAGTGCTTGTATAAATACAAACAAAAAAAAAAAAAAAAAAACCAAACTTCAGTCCTTAAAAAAAAAAAAAGACCCAATACCAGATACTTTGCTCATCATCCCTTTACATCAAACTCCTCCATTCTAGTGATCTCTCCTTAGCACTCGAGAAAACTGGTAGCAAAGGTATTGGGGCTTTCAACAATATTAACAAATACTTAACACTTTCTATGGTGTAGACTGAGGACTTTCTCCCTTTTTGAGGCGTCATATTGAGCACTGTCTGTGTCAGGTACTATTCAGTATATACCCAACTCTCAAGAAGTTCACATTCCAACAAACTAAAGTATGCTAATGATTAGTTAGCTAATGATTTATCAGCAAAATAAAACAAGAGAAAGTGATAGTGCTTACTTAGCTATAGACCTCATTCTGGGTCCCTAAGATACAGCTTACTGTGAAAAATTGATGCCTAAGAATAAAAAATTTGTTCCCACATTATCTGTATTTTGAGTTGCCCAAAATTTTCTACATCATCAGGAATGAGGCTTTCACCTGAAGAAGACTGTATTCCTCTAGCAGCACAGACCGCTGGGTAAGTGTGCAAATGCAACTATTCAACAATTTTGACCACATACCATTTTTCTAGTTATTAACTATGTGATGTCTTCTTGCTAAAGAAAAGATGGCTTAACATTTTTATTCTGCCTGGTTCATTCCTGGTCAGAAAGATCTTAGAATGGGGTCACTCAAAGTGGGGTTGTTTATAATAGGGGTAATCTGGTATTTGCTGCTGAGTCTTGGGAGATAACTTCAAGGGTAACCCAAAGAAAAGTGAAAATCTCATCAAGACTTCAGTACCCCCAGTTTATTGCAACAAATAAATGATTAAGCTATTTCAGAGAGACTCAAATATAAGGCACATTGACAAGACTGAACATCTGATAGTACAGTAACACCCTTTAGAAAATCTCAATCTCATCATCAAGAGTGACAAGTAAATTAAATTCTGAAGTAAATCAAAATTTTCCCTTTCAGGTAACACTAGGCTTAGGTAAATTCAACAGAATTTGCATAACTTCTCACTGTCTTCACTTTCTTTTATGCTGAGCTAGCATTTATTTCTACAAGTGCCTATAGCAGGGATTAGTCGATTTTTTCTACATTAAATGTAACAGTATAAACAATATACTAGACAGGTTGAAGGCAGGTATTATAATTCAGTATATTAAAACACAGAATAAATATGGTGATTCACGGGAAATAGGGTGACAGGAGAACTATGGTGTCTACACCTGAGGGAAGAAACCAACTACAAAAATGAACAACAATGTAAGAAAAAAAAATTATCAATATGAAAAAATAAAATAAAATGTGTAACAAAGGTCATCTTTTCCAACAAAGATGAAAAAGTCCCAAGTCAAAACTAAAGGTCATCATACTATATAGCAGAGAAATGTTGGGCATTTACTTCAGATTATTTTGCCCTTGATTTTCTGTTGCAGTAAGGATTACCCAGTACTGGTGTGATTACAAAAATCTCAAAGATTATCAAATATGACTGCTAAGGATTTAATGAACATTTTAGAACAAGAAACTGTTTAAGATATTAAGCTGCACATTCTCTATAAATGGTTACGTCTACATGGACACACTGACCGACATTCAAAACTACTTTAACACTTTGGCTCCTGGAAAGAAATGAAAGGGCAAATTTCCATCTTCAGCGCTTATCAGTGTTTCAGTAAGGTCCTACATCTAAATTTACCAAAATACAACAGTAAACCAACTTTACCTCAGGACAACCAAACATCAAAACTGAAGTTTCCAACCTTCTCACTTGAATGCCTCCTCAGGTATATCAAGTTGTTTTGGAAATATATCTAGCTTTGTTCTAGGAATCTACACATTACAAACCACTGATCTTTTTATTTAAAAAAAAAATCTGTCTTGCTGGGGAAAAGCCAAACATTCTCCCCCCCCCTTTTTTTTTACAGCACTGCAAAATAAGTATTCTAATTCCAGAAATTAGATTTTATGCCCCAAATCTTCAAAGGCACAATTCTCTTCCACATGTAGCAGGCAAGTAATAATTTGGCAAAAGACAAGCCAATTTTTTTAACCCAGCTATTTCTGATTTTTAAAAAAGTCCCATCACAAAGATGACACAAACACATCAAAATTTACCAAATTCAATTTTCGCACTTGAAATAGCTATGTCAGTAAAAAGCACTAAAAGGGTCTACTCAATCATGAATAGTATACTCCTTGATAAGAATATAACTTTTTTTTTTTTAACATATGTAAAGGGTCCTGGAAACAAAAAGTCATTCTTGTTCCAAAATGAGTTTGGAGTCAAGATTTTTAATACGGGGAGTGTGTTTTCTCTCCCAAGAGGCAACTGTGAAAGTATGTCACAGAAGGGGTGACCATTAGGTTTTTGTCCCCAAAACCTACGAAAGTAACAGTTAAAGGAGATTTGATTCAATTTGACAAATAAGTATTATATGAGAACCACTCAAACTTTAATCACTAAGCCAAATTAATAAGTCTGTTGCTTTGTCTCTCTTTCAAACTTTATGTTCCATGGCCAATAAGTGCCAAACGAAAGGTAGTTCTATTTTAAATACAGGTACAGTTTGTTTGCATACACATTTAACTCCTATAAAAACTAGCCTTTATATCCTTGTGTTAATTTTAATATTCTTCAAGTAAGAACTAACTTGATAGCGAATTCTGAAATGAGTATATACCACAAAGACATTAAAAGTTAGGTAGGCAGACTGCCAATCAAATTAGGCACTTATATGGCTTCATATCAAAAGTTAAGTTATAGAAGGGGTTTACACTTAAGATATAATTTCATCTTAGAAAGGAAAACAGACATGGGCCTCCCCTGGTGGCGCAGCGGTTGAGCTCTGGGTTGCGAGGCTGCCCGGAGCCTCTGCAGAACCAGTTCGTTCCCCGGCCACCCGCAAGGGTCCCACCAAAAATAAAAAATAAATAAATAAATAAAAAAGGAAACCAGACATCAGCCACCCTAAACTTCGCGATTATTACCCATAACCCATGATGTACCCTCTTAGACAACACTGCCACAACAGCACATAAACACAAAGAATGCTGGGCCTCCCTGGTGGCACAGCAGGTTGAGCGCAGCACTGTGAAGCTGTCCACAGCCTCGGCGGTGCTAGTTCGATTCCCAGAGGCCAGGGAGAGTCCCACATGGTTCTGATACCTCTCCTGTCTCGCCCGCTGCTCCCCTCAGCAGTGTACTTCGGTCCTTCTGCCTGTTCTGCTCCCCGCTCTGTCTCTGGTGGATTCTCTCACCCTCCCACGCCTCTGGCCTGTACCCCAGTGCTTGTATAAATAAATAAATAAATAAATCTTTAAAAAAAAATAACAAAAAGAATGCTAAATAAGAAAGCATTGATGTGCGCAACAGGTAGCAATCACTACAATATAAAAAAAAATCTTATCAACAGAAGGACAAAAATCAGGGATTGCTTGGATCTCCTGACTGCTACCTCCCCACATTGTTAAAAAATGAATAAACTCTTGCTTGCTGAAAGACCCCCTCCCTTGAAAGATTAGGTCCCAAGAACCTCCCCAATACTTTATGTAACAATTCAACAATCCTACAAGCCTGATATGATAAAAATGAATTCCATATAGTGAAACTACCTGGAAAGAGTTTTGCAGCATCCTTTCTTTTCTTTTCCAAAAGAAAAATTGAATTCAAAAAACGTCAACACAAAAATAAATCCCGAATGTACAAAATTGCACTGATATAAATGTATATTTTTTAAAAGCTCTAACTCTTTTAAAAGTTAGAGCTAAAGAATTGTAATCTCAACATATGAATTAGGAGGCAAGAGGCAAATCTCTGAAATAAGGCTTGCCTGAACACATACCTGCTAGATATAGTTGCTAATACACTGCACACCTTTTTAACAGTCACACTGAAAATAAAAACAAACCCCCAAAAGCAGCCTTTCCTCAAAAAGATTGGATACCATCAGAAAATGGATTAGAAAGTCATTATTTTTCCTTTCAAACTAAGTCTAAAACACGGAGCCAAATAAAACCACCATAAATTCCTTTACTAAATAATCTTCTAGGTCATTCAGTGCAGCAATTTTCATATAATACCTACCATTCTATGGCTTTCCTCATGCCCAACTCCACAAACACAAATTCAATTTCTGAAGTGAATATATGTGAGAATATTAATAAAGCATTCTTTGACTAGGGAAAAGAAAAATCAAATTCTTAAACTCTAACAGGGAAACCTTGAGAGAAAGCAGGACCTACAGGAACAAGTATTCACATGTATACACATCCCCTCCAAATCTTCATTAAATAAAAATTTCTATCAATGAGATATAGCTCATATATTACTCCCAAATACAAAATACTGAATTTTATCACCGTCCGGTATTCCATCTTTTCTCAATCTCCTCAACCCTCCAAACCTACCAAAGTGCTGATTTATAAAGAAAGAAAATAATCCATAGTTCTACTCTGCAGTTCCAAACCAGCACAATGTAACTGAAAAAAACTGTATCCAAGTTTTATATTCTAAACTAAAACTTGCATTCTAAACTCAGATTTATTACACAGTCAATATTGCAAAATTAGGAGTCCCTGTCATGTTATAATCTGCAAAATCCTTTGCTTTACAAATGGCTTCTATGTGGTCAAAGGCTACACCTAAGTCAACCTCCACACAAGATGAACACTGAGATTCTTACCAGCTGGCCTAAAAACCAAATGAGATATTAATATACCTTCCCTCCTCCACTGATGCACAAAGCCACCTGAAAAGTTATGATCACAGTATTTTCACAAATGGAAACAAAATAGTTATTCTGCTTCAAATGGGGAGGGGGGGAGGGACCAAAAAAATACTAACCAATCTCTGGCTGTAACGAATCCTTTCTTCTTCAGGTTCCATCTCTCACTCTTCTGTTGAAATTACTGTAAAGAAACCACTCCAGGGCTGCCTTCCTCTTCCTCCTTAGGAACCAGATTGTAACACTAAAGAAAAATGACAGGAGCAGAGGTAAGAACTTATCCTCAAACTCAAGCTTTGTTTTCACGGAGAGGAGTATTTAAAATGTGTGCAAAGGCTCTGGGAAATCTGGCCCCTCTTCACTTTGCTCTTGGGCAAGCCGTTCCATGACAAGATCAAAATCACCTTCTAACTGTGGGCGGCCTAGGCAAAAGGAGAGGTTGGTTTCAGTTCCCTGAGGATGGGCCACACCACTTGTTTCTCCCCATAGGATTACAATTAGCAAAGTTCCCCTTCCTGGCGGCATCAGGAAAAAAAAAGGGGGGGGCGGGGCACCAGACTTTTATCTCTGGAGAGCTGACCAGGTGAAGGAAGCGGGGAACTAACGTGGATCCTAACCAAATCAGTTCTCTCACCGGTAATTAGAAACTAAAAGAAAAGCAGTCAGGCTAACAACCTAAAAAGAGAACAGGAAATTAGGATTTAAAGACCCCAAAACAATTCCCCTTGGCCCTCCAGCGAAGGGGCACACAATCGCCGCCTGCCTTCCAGACGCCCCGATCTTTTCCTCCAGCCCAACACAAGACGTGTGCAACTCTAAAACAAATTCCAGAGAGTTGCAAATCGGAGACAAAAATTCCATCAGAGCCTCTGGGATACGGTCATCAACGACCCCCCCCACCACCACCACGGGCAGAAGGAAAATCCCCCGTTCCCAAAAATCACATAAAGGCCGGGCAGCGCGACGGTCAAGCCCGAGCGCCCAGAAAGGTCTGTCTTTTTCCTAAATATTCTCCCAGCTAATGGCTTCCAGAGGAAATGCAGATTTCTTTTTCCCTTTTTGTAGCTACAGCACGGCCACGTTCACAGCATCCTTTCAGAACTGCTGCGCGACCAGGGCGCCGCTGACACAGTTGGCGAGAGCAGCTCGCGGCGGAGCCCGCCCGGGGCCGCCCGCCCGGCCGAGGGCAGCGCGTCGGCAGCCGCGGGCGAGCCCCGCCGGGCGGAGCGCCGAGGCCGGGAGGGCAGCGCCGGGCCGCCCCGGAGAGGGCTGCGGAGGTGCCCCCGTCGGAAGAAGACAGGGAAACTTTACATTGAGTCCTCAGACGACGCAGCCCAGCAAACTTCCAGGGGGGAGGGGGAGTCTCACCGGGGATCTGGCTCCTGAGTTCTGGTCCAAGTGAGAAGTTCAAGATTCCAACAACTGCGAGGAAAACGAGATCCCGAGCGTCGCCTTCGGCTTTTCCGGGGATCAAGCCCGGATCCAGAGCGGGTCGCAGCGGCCCGGGGAGAGCGGAAACAGGCGCCGGGTCCAGCCCCCGCCGCTGGCTTCGGAGCCCGGGGCCGGAGGCGTCGGCAGCGCGGAGCGCGACCCCTGGGCGCCGAGCCCGGGCGCCCCCGCCTCCCCCGGGCCGGCGGTCAGCGGCCCGAGCCCGAGCCCCGGGCCGGCCCCGGCCGCGGGGAGCGCCGTGCCCTCGGCGAGCAGCCGCCCGGCCGCCTCCGGAGCTCGGGAGCGGCGGCCGATCAGCTGAGACCGGCCGGCCCGAGGCGCCCCGCGCCGCCCCGGCCCCCCGGAACGCGGGCCCCGGCCCCGGGGGGCGGAGAGGGCGGGAGCGGCGCGGCGCGCCGGGCTGGGGGCCCGGGCTGCCCTCGCGTCTCCCCCTCAGCCCGGACTCCGCGCTGCGGGACGAGCCCCCGGCGACTCCCCAGGCGCAGAGGAGGGATTCCGGGGGATGGGCCCCCTGGCGTTGCCCCTCCTCCAGGAGCGCCCCCTGCCCAGGAGAGACAGAGCGGCGACAGGCCCGGGCGCCGGGAAGGTGCTCTGCGAGCCACCGCCGCCGCCGCCGCCGCCGCCGCCGCCGGGGAGGGGTGTTGTTTCCCTCACACAGGAGGAGCCGCTGAAGCAGCCGCCGCCATTTTGAACCCGTCAGACTCGCACATACACACAGCTCCTCCGCGGCGCACTGCGCAGGCGCCGCCTCCCCACCCCTCCTCCGGCTGCCCTCTCCACCCCCACCCCCACCCCCTTCAAGCCTCCCTCGGCTTCTTACCGCTCTCCAGGGCGCACGTGAACGCGCACGCGTCACTCCCCTCAAACGCGGACACTCCGCCGGCGCGCGCACGCGCGGATGCGTCGGCCTCGAATCGCCCGCGCCCGGCGACGCCGACGCGGCTCCCCGCCCCCCCTCGCGTCAGCCCGCCCGCCCTCTCTCCCGCCGGCCCACCGCCCCCGCTGCCCGCCGGCCTCCTTCCAGGGCCCCGGCCCCGGCCGCGGCTCGCGCCTGCGCGCAGGGCACGGGTCCTCCTCCGCGCGCGCGCCCTCCCCCGCCCGCCCTCGCTGGAACACACACACTTCGCCTCTGTGACCCCGCCCCTCGCCGGCCAGCTGCGCCGGCGGCCCTCCCCCACCGCGCCCGGGAGGGTGGTGACCCCCGACCCCCCACCAAGCACACCCGCCCCCCCAGCCGCGGGGCGAGGCGCCCGGCTCCCCTTCAACCGCCCTCTGCCCGGTCGGCCCACCACAGTCACACAACCCGAGGCCCGGGCCGCCTGGGCCAGGCCGGCCGTGGCCCGCCCCAAAGCGGGGTCTCCCGGGGTCAGGCCGCGGGGCCCGGCCGGTCCGACCGGGACGCCCCGCTCGGGCCGGCCCACGGCCAGGGGCGCCGGGGAGGGCCGCCTCCCCGCCCCTGCCCGCCCCTCGCGCGCCGGCCGGTGGGCCGAGGCCGACCTGCCCGCCATCCCCGGGCAGGCCCCGGCGCCCCCGCCGCGGAGCCCGGCCGCTCTGGGCTCCGGGGGCTCCTCGGAGCAGCGGCCCGGCCCCGCCTCACCCACTCCTCGCCGCTCCGAAGGGGCAGGAAACGGGAGCGGCGTGTCTGTCGTGGGCCCGGCTCCCCCGGGGAGCTCCAGGCGCCGGCCCCCGGCGTCCACCGGCCCCCAGCTCGGGCGAGGTCTCCGCGACGGCCCGGGGCGGCGGCGGCCGGCGCGCCCACCGCGGGCCCGAGGCACCGGAGGAGGCCCGCGAAGCCCCCGCTCCTCGGCCACGCTCGGGTTTCCGCCGCGCCGGTGCCCCCGGCGGCCCGGGGGAGGCGTGACCCCGCCCCCGGCGAGTCGGGGCGCCCCCCCAGGGAGCGGGGCGCGGGCCGCCCCCGGCCCCGGGCCGACCCGGCGGCCCGGGCCGCGGCAGGCGCGGGAGGCCCGGCCGGGAAGATGTCGCCTCTCGGTGCGCGCAGCTTCGCGCGAGGGTCAGCGACGGGGCAGCGGCCGCCGGGGCCGCGCCGGCCCTCCCACGAACGGGCTCCCGCGGCTCGACAGCTGCCCGACGGGCTGGCGGGCTGCGGACGTCGACGGAGCCCGGCCGGAGGCACCCGAGCACCGCCATGCGAGCAGCCCGAGCGCGATCAGGGCATCCCCAGCCAATCTCGTGCTCGGGGGCCCGTGTCAATGATAAATCCCGTGCAGGACCGTGACTCGGCGTTGCGCCCGGGGTGGGCCCCGCGGGCGTCCCTGCGCGCTCGTGCCGAGAGGCGTCATCCGGGGCTTTTCCTCCCAACCTTGGTTTCCCACTCTTTGACCTGGGATTCCGGGGGTCCCGGGATGGGGCAAGAGGAAGGGCATGGAATGAGCCATGAAACTTCCAGCAACAGCCTTCAACTCTTGGAGGACGACTTTAGAGAGAGACAATTGAAATAATGATGCCTTCTGTTTCTAGCAAGATCTGAACTCCAGGAAAAGGCACTGTGTAAACCCAAGGTAGAAGTATTTATTGCCCACACAACCTGAGGTGAGGTTTTTCTATGTGCAGACTTTGGGGGTTTTCACACACATTCTCTATATGTTTCACAACATCCTTGGGAGACCAGCTCGAGTGCCCCGTAGCATTATATCGTTTCAAAGACAGGCAGTTGAATCAGAGAAAGGTGAAACAGGAGACCCTCGCTCTGCAATAGCAGGCTGCCACATCTCGCAGACCACAAAAAAGGGGGGGGGAAAGTGTGTTAATATGGTATCACGTTCTTGCATCCAATCCCTGGGAAATTAATTTCTTTTTTTTCTTTGTTGAGACTTCTGAGGTTTTCAGAGCCTGATAGACTGTCACCAAAACTTTATCAGGTCTCAAGCCTCTAAGATATCTAGACTATAGTAAAATATATTGTAAAGCAGCAGTCTTTTATTCTGGCACTACCAGATGTGGCCCCAGAGGTGTCTGATGCTCGGTAGGTATAGAAAAAGGAAGCAGCTTGGTTTGTTTTGTTCTTAAGTAAAAGAGAAAGACTTTTGCAAAGTCCCTTAAGTAAGAGTTGGGCCTCATTGCTATTTGCAAAATAAATGACTTTCTTTCCTTCCCTCTCCACATATCACCCACAGAATTCTTGGGGGCAAAGAGAGAGAAAAGGAGGTTGAGAGCAGTAGCTCAATTTGGTCTTGCTCTGTTTCTTAAGGTCCAGAGCCCCTTAAGTAATTAACCAACAAACTTGAGTGGCTCATCCTCAGCAAACAGATGCCTCCTACAGGTTTAACTCAGGTGGGCATACTGGGAGGAATCCGGGAGCCTCTGAGAACAATAATGGACAGACTTATTTTGAATAGGGCTGCAAGTGAAGGTTTGTCAAATTGCAGCCAGCTCTTTTCCAGTTGACACCATGTGTCCGTGTTGGGGGGAACTAACTAGTCTGCATTGGTGGGGGGGGGTGGCGTTTTAAATAGATACACACAATCGTTTCTCCACAGGCAGGCTTTGTTAATATTCCAAAGCAGATGTGCAGGGTCAGATAGGAGATAGGCAGATGGCTAGTGATCCCCGCACACACAAGCACGATGGCTCTGGTTGGCAAGGGCATATTGTGAGGCTCACTGTGTTGCCCTAAAAGAGCCATTTTTGAAGAGAATAGAGCTTGGGGGATTCCCCAAGAAGGTCACCAGAACTATGAACTGTATGGTTTCAACTAAGAGAGAGGGACAGTGCTAGATGGGAAAGGGGGAGGGGTGGTTCCTTCTAGAGACATTGAGACGAGGATCCCTGACTGGAATAGCTGGTGCCTTAATAAGATATAAACAAATCTCTGCCTTCGTGAGCAAAGCTCAAACCCATCAAATGTTGGATGTCAAAAGTCCAGATCACCCACTTCTTTTGGGAGACTTCAGTGGGTAGAAAGAGAACTCTAGCTCGGTGGACTAAGTTTTCCAACTTCTCTGCACTCCTGAAATGCTAACAAGGAAGGGGGGATGTCCTGAACACTGGAGGTCTAAGCCAAGAGAGAGAAGTTGGTCTTGAAGGTCCCCCAGGCAGCAGCATAACCAATGCTTGAAGAGCTTTGGCATCAGACACCAAAGGTCCGCTCTGTTGGCTACTAGCTCTTCGGTCCTAGTGAGTGCTTCACACACCTCAGTTCTTCATGTCTACAGTGGGAACAATACCTCGCTCTCAGGGCAAAATCTTGAAATCTTAGTGGCTGATGCATAATAACCACCAATGATGATGGTTCATGAGCATCTACTGTGTTTCTGACCTCCAGTTTTGTTTTGTTTTTAAGATTTATTTATTTATGGGCCTCCCCGGTGGCGCAGCGGTTGAGTGCTGGGTTGTGAAGGTGCCTGCAGCCTCTGTAGCGCCGGTTCGATCCCCGGCTGCTCCCCGGCCACCAGAGGAGGGTCCCACATGGCGCGCAGACCTCTCCTGCCGCCCGCTGCTCCCCTCAGCAGTGTACTTCGGTCCTTCTGCCTGCTCTGCTCCCCGCTCTGGCTCTGGTGAATTCTCTCACCCTCCCGCGCTTCTGACTGTACCCAGTGCTTGTATAAATAAATAAATCTTTTTTTTTTTTTTTTTTTTTTTTAAATAGAGGCATGTTTTATTTATTTATTTATTTATTTGTTTGTTTTGTTTATACATGCACTGGGTACAGTCAGAAGCGCGGGAGGGTGAGAGAATTCACCAGAGCCAGAGCGGGGAGCAGAGCAGGCAGAAGAACCGAAGTACACTGCTGAGGGGAGCAGCGGGCGGCAGGAGAGGTCTGCGCGCCATGTGGGACCCTCCTCCCGTGGCCGGGGAGCAGCCGGGAAACGAACCGGCGCTGCAGAGGCTGCGGGTAGCTTCGCAACCCAGCGCTCAACCGCTGCGCCACCGGGGAGGCCCAATAAATAAATCTTTAAAAAAAAAAAAAAGAGCTGATAGCACGGTGTAATTCTCCTACTATCTTTCTAATGCTAAATCTCTCTACTTTAAAACAACAATGCAATATAATAAAGTCATTAAAAAATAAATAAATAAATAAAAGATTATTTATGCATACAAGAACTGGGGTACAGGCCAGAGGTGCAGAGGGTGAGAGGATTCATCAGAGACAGAGCGGGGAACAGAACAGGCAGATTGACTGAAACACACTGCTGAGGGGAGCAGCAGGCGAGACAGGAGAGATCTCCCGCACCATGTGGGTAGCTCCCCGGCTGAGGATCAAACTTGTGCTGCAGTGGCTGCAGGCAGCTTCATAGGTTGTGTCTTAACCCCTTGTGCCACCAGGGAGGCCCCTGACCTCCAGTTTTGTGAAAGGATGTTTTGAGTAAAGATGCTTCAGTATTTCAGCAATTTGCATAGAGCATAAGTAGAAACTTAGGCATTGCTCCTCTGTCCTTTCGAGCTCCTAGTCTCCCCACCCCCCCACCCATGCCTAGATTCTCTGAGCTCCATTTTTCTCTCTTCTTTTACTCTGTCTGCCTCTCTCATCATCACCTGCTTCCTGAGAGCTCCTTCTTCCCACCCTTCTCTCCAGCACCCCGCTGCTCCCCGCGAGCTGTGTGTCCGTTGCCACCACCACCCCACCACCCCCTCCACCCCCCACCCCTGGCCTCACCGGCTGTCCTCTGTCATCAGCAGAGTAACCTGCTTTACTGTAACTTCCCTTTAACCATCCACTTGGGGCACTTAATCACATGCTGTCTATTTTGTAACTTAATCATTTCCTGAGCTGCTCCCTCCACCACCTTCCACTACATTCTAAATTCTTTGAAGGCAGCAATGGCCAGGCCACACTTGCAGCCCTCCAGAGAACTTCCAAAACCATACACTTACTGTGTCAACCCCAGGAGAGACAAAAACTAATGTGAGATGAGCTGATGATGAGTATTCAGGGAAAGAAAGTTTTCTTTGGAATCGCAGAGTAATATCTGAATTGATCAGGGAGAACAAAAGAAGACAGAAATGCCCTGCAGGTTCTAGAATCACTGAACCTGGTTGGCACATGAGGTTCTTAGAAGTTTCATGGACCACGGTTGTCCATTTCTTTGGGACTAACAGGCCCTCCCTGGCCCAGTGCCTCCTTGCTGCCATCTTTTCCAGGCATCTGGCCTTCCTTTGTGCAGACCCGCCTCTCCCGAGTCTTGGGGTTGACTGTGGCTTTCGGGCAGCTGCAGCAGCATCTGGGATCCACCTGCTCTTTTAACAGCCTTAGCTGCTCGCCTTGGGGCTAGGCCCTCCTCACTTCCTCCTTCTAAAACGGGCTTTCTACCCTTCTCAGGAGTGGTCCTGGAAGGTGGTGCCGAGAGCCCTGTACGTCACTACACCGGTGCTTGGTAGGGGGCATTTTCTGGGTTACAGGCCTGTATGTTCACTGCTGGGCTGGGTTGTGCAATGCTCCATTCATACCCCACACGGGACGTGGCACCCCAACACTCGGATCTCTTCAGGTATCCTCCCAGAGGGTCTGACCTTTGCTCATCTTCAAGGGCATTCACTGGCTTTGTCAGCTTCAGTCAAGGCCCCATCAGCTGCTCAGTGCGGGTTCCCAGTCCCTAACCTATCAGGAACCCAGTTCTCTCTTTAATGAAACAGAGATGATAGCCTTTGCCTGTTTCCTCCTAGGATCATTGTGGAGTTGAATGAACTGGTGAAAGCTGGAAGAAATCTCTAGAACGGGTCGTTGGTTGTTATCTTATTTATTTTTCTTTCCTACATAAAGGGTTTGTTTTGTTCCTGGATATCTTGTGTGTCCAAACACTAAATTAAATGCTTGGGGTGAGAAAGAAGATTTGAAAAATTAGAAAACTTGGCTTTTACCCTTGGAGACCATGGGTAGAGCCCTCCACCATGGAGGAAGGCCACAACGATGTGATCTGATGAATAACTCCTAGGCCGTGAATTGCTAGAAGGCAATGTGGCAGTGAGAACCGGATATAGAATCCCCTTGGATGTCGGCTCTGTGGGAAGGAAGTTCAGTTGGTCTGTTCGTGTTCCTTACTTCATCCCCAGAGTCTAGGGGCCTGCCAGGGTGCTTGGCATACTCGGTGGGCACTGAAGTGCTGGATAAAATAGTGCAGTAAGGACTTCCCTGGTGGCACAGGGGTTAAAGTCTCAAAACTATCGAGCTATCGCCAGCCACTGTGGCATGAATTCCATCCTGGGCCAAGAAGCTGACCCACATGGCGCAGCAGACCTCTCCTGTCTCCCCGCTGCTCCCCTCAGCAGTGGATTTCATAGCTCTGCCTGTTCTGCTCCCCACTCTGTCTCTGGTGAGTCCTCTCACCCCCCACACTCTGGCCTACACCCCAGTTCTTACATGCATAAATAAATAAAAATAAATCTTAAAAAAAAAAAAATAGTGCAGTGATGCTCTTGAGGACTAGAGGGCTTTGAATCCTTGCAGAGAAGTTTGATTTTGCTAGAGTAAGACAGTATGTTCTGGAGCAGAGGGTGAAGTAATAGCACTTTTTCCAGGTAAAATGTTCTTGCAGTTGTTGCTGAAGTTGAAAGGGGGGTAGTCGGACTGAAGCCCCTACTCCAGCAAACCCAGACAGGAGATGAGTATTTCAGTCTTGGGCCTCCCTAGTGGCGCAAGGGGTTGAGGTGCGGCTTGTGAGGCTATCTGTAGCCTCTGCGGCACAAGTTCGAGCCCTGGCCAGGGAGCTACCCACATGGTGCAGCAGACCTCTCCTGTCTCACCTGCTGCTCCCCTCAGCAGTGTACTTTGGTCTATCTGCCTGTCCTGTTCCCTGCTCTGTCTCTGGTGGATCCTCTCACACACACACACACCCACACCTCTGGCCTGTACCCCAGCTCTTGTGTGCATAAATAAATAAATCTTAAAAAATAAAAAAAAGATTATTTCAATTTTTTATTTTTTGCAATCTACCCAACTGGACTTTATTAAACCTTACTCCAAAAAGAGTATTCCAGTCTTGGGCGAAATTCATCTCGCTCTTTTTTTTATTCCACCTTCTCTTCCCATCTAGTCTTTCTGTTCCACTTCTCTTTGCCACCTCCAATTTCTGGGTGCTTTCTCTGTAGGCTCCCTGTCAGAACACAGCTCTAGCTGAATCTGTTTTCGCACTTTCTGGGGACCCCCAAGATAATATTGACTGCATTTAAGGAGAGATTTCCATATTATGTTTTTTGCACTAACGCTACTTGCACAGCTTGGAGTTCATGTTTTCTGTGGTCATAATTGCTAGAGCTGCTTTAATTTTGGTCTAATTCTTCTTATTGGTGAACTGCATATTCTTAGTTTTCTATTCCTGTATAATTTTAAGGGATATGAGAGATCATCTGTCCTTTAATACTGAAATCGATCACAAGTCATATCCATGTATGTTTTTAATGCATATGATTATATTGGTGCAGGTTTACATTCTGTGGAAATATTGGTATTTTCTATAATATATTTTAGCATTTTGTTTTATTTTAATATTTAGCATTTATCTACTGTGTCCTGTATTTTCTGTAGTCCACAAGTTCAGAAAAGTGGGAAAATTGAATTCTCAATTCTGGCTTGGTGGAAGAGAAACATGGAATCAATGATGGCTTCCTTTTTATCCATTTCCTTTTTTCCTCTTGAAAGGGTCTTATTTTGGGCCTCCCTGGTGGTGCAGGAGGTTGAACGCAGTGCTGTGAAGATGTCCACAGCCTCTGCAGTGCCGGTTCGAACCACCCCGGCTGGGGAGCTACCCACATGGTGCAGCAGACCTCTCCTGTCTCGCCTGCTGTTCCCCTCAGCAGTGTGTTTCAGTCAGTCTGCCTGTTCTGTTCCCCACTCTGTCTCTGATGAATTCTCTCACCCTCCAACACATCTAGCCTGTACCCCGGTTCTTATATAAATAAATAAATCTTAGGGGGAAAAAAAGAAAGGGTCATATTTCTTTCTGTACGCGCTTTCTTTGCTCTTTAATACACAGACATGTCATTTGGATGCTGTTGCTAGTAGAACAATCCCTTATGCCCACTGCTTTCTTTGTTTTCTGGTGTCCTCCCATTTAACCCCTGGTCACGTTGGATTGAATCTCTGCATGACCATTCTCAGCATCGACCACTAAAGACATGCAACTTCTGCCTACCTCTGGGTCCTCAAGATTTAAAATATAAGACTTCTCTTCCTGTCCTCAGGAAGAGAAGTTAGGGGCATGACTTCCAAAATGCCACCGAGCGACAGCATGGCCGAGCCGGCGAAGGGAGGAATGAAGACTGTGCCTACACAGCTTGGGAAGTCGTAGCAAGGCCCCCCTTATGACTCCTGGCGTGTTTGGTTGGGGCTGCAGTGACTTCTACAGTGTCTGCTAGGTCCTCATCTATTAAGGGATATTGGTCCTCATTCACAGAATCTTAGAGTTGGCCTGGAGCTCTGTGGTCATGTTGTCCAACCTACTCATTTTAAAAACTGGCAGTTTGAGCCCCAAAGATGTTAAGCAGCTTGGCCAAGGTCATGCAGCTAGTTTTGTAATGAAATTAGAACCATAAAGCATGTCTTCTGATGGCCGCTCTCTCTGCTGCTCCTCAGATTGACGGCGTGTTTAACCATTAGAGCAAATGTTCATCCATCCATCCCTTCCCCAGGAAGAGCAGCTGTCTGTGGGGCACCCTGTGGTTGGCACTGGGGCTGCAAAGTGAGTAGGCACAAGACCACATTAGGGGCAGGGGAGGCAGGTGACTGTGTCAACTGGTCTCCAGAGTGAGATTCTTTGAAGGAGTGGAAAGTTCTAGTAATAACCTACACATGAGGTGTCAGCCAGGAAGCTTGCCATGGTGGATGTCAAGTCTATGCAGGGTCTATATGCAGTCTGTGAGGATGCTGTGAGGGCACAAAGGTGGGAGGGATCACCTCTGCTGTCAGCCCCCACCCCCTTCATGGAGGCAGTGAAGCTTGACAGTTGCAGAGGTCTTGACCTTCACCCAGACACCAGTTGAGGGGGGTGGGGTGGAGGCTAGTTTTCATGCCTGGCGTGCTCCGCGTTCAGCAGGTGGCTGACTAGAGCTGAGCCTGCCCAGGGGGATCCTCCCACCACACTCAGCAAGGACTTGGGCTTCTCCCTTGTTGGAAACTGGTATTTGAACTTCAAGGCAGCACATGTTTATTATCCAATAGGTGGCAGGCCTTGCTGTAGGCTTTGGGGATACCGTGGATGCAACACACAGATCCCCCCACCCCAAGACACCACGTAGCCCGTGGGACCGAGAGGCCCCCGCCCCTTTCCCGGGGCCGTCACGTCTCCTTGCTCAAACCATCTGGCTCTCGCCTTTCGGGGTTTCGGTTCCTCTTTTGTGAAATGCGGCTAAGTCTCTCCTTCGAGGTCCGGGTTCGATTCCGCGAGCTAAGGGCCCCGCGGCGCGGGAGCAGCCCCGAGGCCGGCGCGGGCCTGTGAAAGCTCATCTGCGAGACACAGCAGCTGCGAGGCCGGCCGCGGCGGGGCTCCCCAGGAGCGCCCCAAATGGCCCAAGAAGGCCCTGGGCCGCCTTCCCGGAGGAGGAGGAGGTCGCGAGGCACCTTCTGGGCGGCGGGAGCGGCCGAGCCAAGGCCGCGGCGGGAAGGGGCGCGGGGGCTGCGAGGCGCAGGCGAGGCCGGGCACCCCGACGCTCCCGAGGCAGCGCAGGCCAAGGTCGATGCGGGTTTCAGATCCCGGGCACCAAAGCACATCGGGGTGTCCCGGGGGAGACGAGGCGCTGGCCTCCAGGGCCGAAGGGTCTAGCGGTAGCGGGAGAGCGGAGCCTGGAGCCCGACCCCGCGGGGTGTGGACGCGCGTGGGAGCGCGGCGCGGCCCGGCTGCCTTGCGCCTCCGCTGCGCCCTGACCACGACCGCCGCGGACACCAGGAGACGCTGGGGGAGCGGCCGCGAGGTCAGGGCCCCCCTGGCTGTGGTTGAGGCGGAGGGGCGCCATGAGGAGGGGTACAGGTGCGCCCCATTTGGCGGCCCAAGAATCCGCAGCACCAGGACAAGATGGCCCACGAAGGCCGGGGAGCAGGCGGCCCGGATCCCCGGGGTGGGGTCCGGCTGCGGAGAGGAGGCGGGCGCCTGCCTGGGGGCTCCGCAGCTGGGGACTGCGGCTCAGGCCCAGAGGCGGGACAGAAGGAAGGCCCTGCATGGGGAGGGTGAGCGGGCGGGCGCAGGGGTGAGTCCCGGCTGGGAGAGGAGCCACTATGACGTCACTGGTGGCCTTTGCTGGCCCGTCAGTGCAACTGCGTTGGGCGGGCGGGATCCAGAATGCAAGGAGCCAAGGATGACCGGGAGAAAGAAAAGGTGGTGGCGACTGCTTCTTTCAAGGACAGAAGGGGGACAGTGACAAGAAAAGGGGGCGACAGCATGGGGGCCAGCAATGGGACAGAGTCTGGGTGGGGGTGTGGCCTGCAAAAGGGTGTCAGGAGAGAGAAGACTTGCACTAGAACCTGGAAATATGGGGGAGAGGCAGAGCAGGACACGCTGGCCCTGGGGTGAGCTGCAGCTGAGAGCAGATGCTCTTCCTCTCAGGGTGGAGAGAGGTTGTGAGGGCTGGAGAGAGGTGTGAGGGCGGTGCCTGGACAACCTTGGGAAAGTGTGGGGGCCGACGCTGAGGGAGTTTGTGCTTGAAACCCCCTGGAATAATCTTGGGGCTGGGGAAGGCAATGCAGCTGAAGTAGGTTTTGAATTCCAACCTCTTCCTCAGTGACAGAAGCTTCATCTTATGCTCTTCTTCCTACTTTTTCTCCGCAGTCTTTTTTTTAAAAAAAAGATTTTATTTATTTATTTTTAACAGAAGAGCTGGTGTCAAAGCCAGAGGTGCGGGGCTTGAGAGGATTCACCAGTGACAGAGTAGGGAGCAGAGCAGGTGGATTGGCTGAAATACACTGCTGAGGGGCGCAGCGGGAGAGCAGGAGAGGTGGTTCAGCTACTCGGCCAGGGATCCAACTCAGGCCATAGCAGTGACAAGGTTGAGACTTAACCCCTAGGCCACCAGGGAGGCCCTTGTGCAAAGTCTTACACCCCTCAGAGGTGGATGCAGCAGTCGGTGTATTCTGGAAGCTGAGTGAGCCATCCCAGGAGGCCACCTTCTGTGACTGCCCGCCACGGCAGCGGTCAGGTAGGACCTGGGCAGGTGCCCTGCGCAGGAAGCAGGCCCCTGTGGCCCCAGCTGATGGACACCGGGGCTTCTGCCTCGCTGGGGCTCAGCCTCTGCCTCCCCTCCCAGGGTGGCCCTTGAGCTTTCTGCGAGGTCTTGGCCCTCGGTCCTCAGCAGCTCTTCCTCTTGCAGTCCTCATTTATTCTGCTAACTTCAAATAACATCCCTGCGGGGGCGCCCCCTGGCCACTGTGGCCTGGCCCGTCCTGCCCCACAGGGCCAGCGTCTTCAATGTTGGAGTCTCGCCTGATGCCCCTACAGCAGCCTCAGCCTGTGTCCCCTTCTGTGCCCCAGGCACCTCCGAGCGCGGAGAGGCGCTTCTGGCGTGTGCTCGTCCAGGAGCGTCCGGACACCGTGTTCCCCCGCAGCGGAAGCTTCCTGAAGACTGGAGCTGGCCGCGCGCTTATTTCCTCCACTGGGCCTGGAATCAGGCCTCGAAAACAGTCATTTCCTTACACACCAAGTGCTGGTGGAGGGGCCGGGCGAGCTGGCCTCCGCGGGGTGGCTGAGGGCACAGGGCCACGGCAGCCAGCTTGCGGGAAGAGGTGGCATCCGTGAGAGTCACTGCAGAGGACGCTGCCGGCACTTACAGAGCTCGCCTCTGAGCAAAGACTCAAGTACAGCCCCTCAGCCTGTGTCCCCTTCTGTGCCCCAGGCACCTCCGAGTGCAGAGTGGCACTTCTTGCGAGTGCTAGTACAGGAGCTTCCCATACGCCTTGCTGGGAGGGGATGTTGAGTCACCTTGCCGCGGAGGCCCTGCCCCTGGACTGTGCAGCGGGAAGAGGAAGAGCAGCCAGAGGCCTTGGGCAGAAGGCACTGGTGGCGAGCCCAGGAAGGGAAGAGTTGGCCACCAGGAGCCCCCGAAGGCTTTGGAAAGAAGTGCGTCCTACGCCCAAGGATGATCTGGAAAAGCACACGGCCCCACGCTGGGTGCCTGGTAGGCCCAGGCGGGAGGCTGGATCCCCAGGGAGGATCCCCGGTGGCGCAGGGGTTAAGCCTCAGTGCTATCAAGCTAGTTCCAGCCACTGCAGCACGAGTTCAATCCCCGGCCAGGGAGCTGACCCATGGGGCTCAGCAGACCTCTCCTGTCTCCCCGCTGTACCCCTCGGCAGTGTATTTCAGTCAGTCTGCCTGTTCTGTTCCCCACTCTGTCTCTGGTGAATCCTCTCACCCCCTGCACCTCTGGCCTGTACCCCAGTTCTTGTATACATAAATGAACCAATCTTAAAAAAAAATGAGAGAGTACAGGCCTGTTAAAGGTTGAGAAGACTCTGATTCTGATGCGGAGCAGAGGAGAGTGTGTGCCAGACCCTCTGGAACGACCAGGGATCCAGAGGACACCCCAGGCCCTGGTCATAACCTCAGCAAGCTGGTTTGTTTTAATTTGCATTCACCCAGAAGCAAACCCTGAGACCAGAATTCCAGTGCCTTTAGTTTATCTGGGATGCCGTCCTAGGACGCACCCAGGGGAGTGGGGGAGTCAGCCCAAGGAGAGGCCAGCAGAGGGGCCTTATCCAGCGCCGGCTGCTGGGAGCCCACAGGCTGGGGCGTCTGGGAGGCTGCAAACAGACCCCCAAGTTCATTTCTCCCCCGGCCTCCTCTGTCAGTGCACAGGCGGCTTCCAGAGGCTGGTGGGCTCTGGCTGCTTTCTCCGCCCTCCCCCACACCCCCGCCACGCCTGCGGAAAGAGTGGCCTGAACAGGAGCTGACTGGACTGAGGCACAGAATGGGCCTGCCGGGGCCAGGCGTGTGCACAGCTGTGGAATGCAGTGGAGAGCTCTGTGGGTGCTCCAGGGAACTAGGGCCGGACGGCGGGCACCAGAACGGCGCGCAGTCCCCGAGAGACAGGGACTCTGCGCTGAGGCTCCCCAGGGAGGATGGGTTTTGAGTTTGAACTTGCAGATGTGGCAGAGGAAGGCCAGCTGGAAAGAAAACCCGTGCCAAGATCCCAGCCCAGGAGCGGCAGCCAGACCAGGACCAGGACTGGGGCAGAGGCAGGAGGGAAGGGCGGGTCGGTGGAACCGGGGGTGTGGGGTGTGGGGGTGTGTGGGTGTGCCAGCTTCTCTCCAGCCTCCCCACTGGGGCGTCTCCACCAGCTGCCAGAGACGCCCTTTAAACCAGGAGCTTTTATGGGGGCCCAACCCTGTCCCAGCCCTTCACGTGGAATCCATGACTCCCTTGGGAAGTGTGGGCTCTTATTACCCCACTTCAGAGACAGGGCGAAGCGCGGGGAGGCCAGGTCCTGCCCAAGGTCATGCGGCTTGAACAAGGTAGAGCTCGAGCTTGACCCCGAGCGGCGGGCTTGCCCGGCCTGTGCTCCCAGAAAGACCATTAAAAATTGCAGGACAGGTCGTGCCCGTCGACACAGAGTAGGCCGCGCGCGTGACCGGTGACCTGGAACCCACGGATGCGGTGGCGGGCCTCCCCGGGAAGGGGCCTGCAGGGCGGCGGGCATGATGTGTGCAGGGTGAGAGCGATGCGGAAGCAGCTTCCCCGGGGGCGCCAGGCTGGGGCTCGGCCGGGGACGGGAACAGGCCCCTGCGGCCGGGGAGGAGGTGGTCCCGGTGAAGTGGCCAAGGAGCCCACGGTGGGAGGCCCCCTTCGGCCAGCCTTTTACTACAAAAAGTGAGGAAGGCCCTTTTGCCACAGGCCCTTTGCCTCGAGCAGAACCACAGTCCAGTGCAAGAGTCAAAAAGCCCCGAAGTAATGGCGGAGGGAGGTGACCTTGCAGGACCGGACCGCAGCCCGGGGACAGGGAGGAGCCGGGAAGCAGGGAGGCAGCAGGTTCCAGCTCCTTCTGGGAAAGACAGGCCCAGCCTCACCCTCCACGCACACTCCTCCCTCCTGCCAGGTGCTCCTACCCCTCCCCCAGCCCGCCCAGAGGCACCTGCCCCCCCAGGCCCCAGCCCAGCTCCTCCTCGCAAGAGTCAACAGGTTGCAGTTAAGGAACTGCCAGCTCCTGCTGTTTGTCAGCAGATAAATGCCCCCAGGTGGTCGATGAGCTTTGGGTGGCCGCTGGGGGGGTGGGGGCAGTGGAGTCCTGGGGCTCAGTCTGTGACAAGTCCGAGGACATGGCTTCCTTTGGGGGCAGCCCAGCGCTTCATGGCTGAGCTGGGGCACAGGGTGGCTCTGGGTGCTGAGGAGGCAGGAAACCAGCTGCCGCCCAGGGGCCCTGCGCCCGAGTTACTTTGGCCCTTGTTTCATCGGGAACGTCTCCAGGGTGGGCGCGAGCCACGCTGCAGTTCTGCTGCTTTCAGGAGGGCCCACCAGGGCTAAAGAGACCTTGTGTAAACCCCTCACCGACTGCGCCTGGATGGCCTGGGGGTCCAGGGAGGGATGGCGATGGGAGGGCGACCCTGCTGCAGGAAGGCCCCGTGCCTGCGACACATTTACCCCCATCTTGCTTCCCAGCAGCCTTCACCTTGGCCAGGACGGGAGAAAGGAGGGGGCTGGCTTGAGCACCCCCAGTCTGGGCAGGGTGGCTTGTCCTGGGGATCCCACTCTGGTCCCCCCTCTGTCCCGCTCCACCCTCAGCCCAGCTGCAAAAACTCTCCAAGGTTCCTACCACCTGGCTTAGCTTTTAATCCTTCCCTCACCTCCACCACGGTGCTCCATGCCAGACTGCCCCATGCGCAGGTGCCCACAAGCATTGCCCAGGAACTGGACTGGGCAGGACCTCAGCCCAGGAGGCCGGGACCAGGCGAATGGAGAGGCTGGGGCTTCTCCTGGTCAGTGGACAGCAGAGCACATGTCCGGCTGCCCTTGCACAGGTCAGGCAAACTCTGCCGCACCCTGACAGCCTTTTAATACCCACCGTCCACGTGCTCTTCTTCTGATGAGGCTGCCTGGGGCGGGAGGTGGGCTGGCGTCCCGGGCCCTCAAACCAGAGCCACTCCCTCAGACAGGCTGTCGGCCCAGGGCGCCCGGGTGAGCCTGGAGGCTCCGATTTGACCTCCTGGGACGAAGTCCTTAGTCCCAATTGGAAACTGGGTTTGGATAATTTACTGCCAGGAAGCAGCTTCTCCTGATTGCCGGCCTCGGCCTCCTTGGGGAACCCGGGCTGGGGCGGACAGTGGGGTGAAAGGGAAAACGTGTCCGCAGACCCATCAAGGGCTGTTTACATTTCTATTGTCAGCAGCCCCGCAGCTGTTTGTTTAACCCCCAGGAGGTCTTCCCTGGTTCGGTGGGGGTCTCTGCTCCAGACCAAAACTTGAATTTCGCAGGTGGGTGTGACTCACGCCCCGTGACACCTGTCTGGCCTGACTTGGAGCTGTCGGGACAGGACAGCCCACCTGCGGGTGGTGGGTGTTACTGGCCCAGCAGGAAGCCCAGAAGGGGTGCGGGGGCAGCTCTCAGCGGAAAGATTAAGGGGCCCCAACCCCAGCCTAGATGATAGGCGGGCTAGCGACTAGGAAGATGGCTTTTGATTTTTCAGATAGCTTTGTAATGTTAGAACAGTTTTAGGTTTACAGAAAAGGTGTGAAGCGAGCACAGAGCTTCCGTCACCCCTGCCCGCGCCCCTCCACCCCCGCCAGCCATTAATAGCATCTCACATGAGCCTGGCGCATTCGCCAGCGAGGAGACGACCCCACCTTCACTGGTAACCAGCAAGTGCTTCAGGCGGAGCCCCTGGTTTCTGCCCCCGTCCTTCCTGGCCAGGGTCCCGTCCAGGCTCCTGAGCGGCTCTGGCCACATGACGGCTCAGACTCTCCCGGCTCTGGTGACCTTGGCCCCTGGGAGGAGCACCTGCGGGTAGCTCGGAGATTGCCCCTCACTGGGGATCAGATGACCTCTCCCGATTAGATGGGGGTGATGGATTTGGAGCAGAAGATAACAAAGGTAAAGTGCTTTGAATTTTTTTAATCAAAAATTAAAGTTTGATATAAAAATCAAGTTGGGCCTCCCCTGGTGGCGCAGCGGTTGAGCGCTGGGTTGCGAAGCTGCCCGTGGCCTCTGCAGCGCCGGTTCTGTTGTAGAGCAACCCCGATACAAAACGGGGTGCCTGACTGTGGGTCCTCACCCGCGCGCTTAAAAGGACTTATCCATGCTCTACTGCAGGCACACGTGAAAGGTTCATAAAAGGTTTATTGACAAGGGAAGGGGAAAGGAGGAAATGTACAGCTCAGGGAGAAAAGTGGGAGACAAAGTTTTAAATGAGTCCTACCCGATCCGCCGATCAGGAATCCCAAATGGCGCGCTCAGAGTTCGCCGCCAGCCAGGAGCCGTGAAGCCAGGAGGCGAGCGATCGCGAGCCAGAGAGAGACCAAGGACCACGTGTTTGGTTTTTATATCCAACCTGGCTGCCCAACTCCACCCTCAGGTCCCAGCCACCCTCCCTTGGTGGTGATGGGATTTGTCTTTCCCAATGTCCTGATGGCTTTAGTCTGGAGTGGGGGTGGGATCCACAAAGCCTGTATGGGATTAACTCAGGACATCCTCTCCCCCTAACAGTTCGATCCCCGGCTGCTCCCCGGTCACCGGAGGAGGGTCCCTCATGGCGCGCAGACCTCTCCTGCCGCCCGCTGCTCCCCTCAGCAGTGTCCTTCGGTCCTTCTGCCTGCTCTGCTCCCCGCTCTGGCTCTGGTGAATTCTCTCACCCTCCCGCGCTTCTGACTGTACCCAGTGCTTGTGTAAACAAACAAATAAATAAATATTTAAAAATAAATAAAAATCAAGTTATCTCCAAAATTGTTTCTTTTCCCTCCTCCCTTCCCTTCCTCTCTTTCTTCCCCAGGGAACTGCCTCCCTGTCCCAGGTGTGTCCTGCATTTCTCTGTGGGGGGTGCAGGGCACCGGACATGGCAGAGCAGAGGGGTAGAGGGGCTCAGTGGGCCAGGAGAGGGCCCCAGGGGGTTACCACCCCAGACTTCTGATTTCAAACCGCGGGGGCCTTGCACTCTCCACCTGCGTTAAGCTAATCCACCTCCTCAGAGTGATGGGGCACTGCAAGAGAATGGCCAGGCAGACCTGGAGCCAGCTGGGTCCCACAGCGTCTCAGGGCTGGGAGATGAGGCTCTCCCCCTGTAAAGGCTCTTCAGGGGCCTCCCTGGTGGTGCAAGGGGTTAAATCTCAGCACTAGGTATGGGCAGCCACTGCAGCACGAGCTCAATCCCCAGCCAAGGAGGTGACCCATAAGGCGCAGCAGACCTCTCCCGTCTCCCGCTGCTGCTCTCCTCAGCAGTGGATTTCAGTAGATCCCCTGTTCTGCTCCCCATTCCATTTCTGGCGAATCCTCTCAACTCCCTCTCCCCCCAGATCTCTGGCCTGCACCTTGGCTCTTGTATGCATAAAAAAAAAAATCTTTTAAAAAAAGAAAGGCTCTGGGGCCTTCCTGGTGGCACAGGGGGATTAAGACACAACCTATGAAGGTTTCCACAGCCTCTGCAGCACGAGTTCGATCCTCAGCCGGCCAGGGAGCAACCCACATGGTGCAGCGGACCTCTCCTGACTCACCTGTTGCTCTCCTCAGCAGTGTACTTCAGTGGATCTGCCTGTCCTGCTCCCCACTCTATCTCTGGTGAATCCTCTCACACACACACACCTCCCCCCACCCCCGCACCTCTGGCCTGTATCCCAGCTCTTATATGCATAAATAAACCTTTTAAAAAATAAAAAAAAAATTAAAAAAAATAAAGGCTCTTCAGCAGAACTGCCCTCTGGGCTGGAGGTGTCACTAGTGACCGTGACAGGTGTCTCCCTGGAACACCCACCATGCTCCTGTCTGCTGAGCCCCACCAGGACAGGCACTGGCCTCATCCAGCCCTCACAGGAAGGTGCTGTCATGACCACCGCTTAGCAGTAGAGGAAACCGAGGCCCCGCCCACCGGGTGAGACCCGTGTGCTGATCTCCATCTGACAATAAATCCACGCAAACAGGAATGTCGTGGAAAAAAATCCAAAAAATGTGTTTCCTTCTCTAAAACCTTTCTCTTCTAGTTGACTGATTGCTGCTCCCTCGGGCAGCGCTGACAGGACAGTTTCAATTAGGGGACAGTCAGGATTTAGGAGCAGGAAGACCTTAGCTCCAGCCCCCGCTCTGGCTCTGTGCCCCACCAGCACTGCATGACCTGAGTGGTGTGTGTGCATGCGCGCCAGTGTTTTGGGGGTGATGGTATTTGCAACTGCAGGGCTGTTACTGAAATGGCATTTGTTGTTTTGGAATAAGGTTACTAGCTGAAAAACTAGAAACAATGCAGATGTAAAACAGCCATTAAGTTGAAAAAACAGAAAACAAAAAACCGTCTTAGAGTATTCACTGGATGAAACAATACGTAGTCAAATAACATTCACCTGAACGCAACGTGGAATCCTGGATTGGATCCCTGGATCCAATCTCTTCCTGGATTGGAACAGAAAAGGGACATTATCAGAAAAACAGGAGATGTCGAATAAAGTCTGGACTGTACTCAATAGTATTCATGTCCATTTCCAACTGTTGATAAATTAATGTTAACACGAGGCGATGCCAGTACTATTTTTCGTTGTTGTTCAAAAGTTTAAATAAAGTTCATTAAAAATCTACAAATCACAATGTACCATGTACTCATTTTGTGGTTCTTGCTCCAATCTAAAATCATTCCCCATTCCCCAAAATGTTGAATAACATTCACAGGTAATATTCACGTCGTCTATTCAGTGCTGCCCAAGGGAGCCCAGGGATCGGTCAACCAGAGGAGAAAGGTTAGAGCAGGAAACGAATGGTTTGGATTTTTCCATGATGTTCTTGGGTGCGTGGATTTGCTGTCAGAGGGAGATCAGCAAATGGAGCTCACCTGGTGGGTGGGGCCTCGGCTTTCTCTTCCGTAATTTGAAATATTCTGTTTGGAGTATAGGAATGTTTAAGCCACAATGTTAAATGAAAAAAAAGAAAAGCAGAATATTTTTCTAGGTAGTGTGATGACAACTAGGCAGAAGTTTTTTTCTTTAAAAAGAGAGAAAAGATGTGCAAACGATCAACAGGTGTTTGGGGCGGCCATGAAACTGACAGTAACTTAAATCCTGCTGTTTTTATGTTCCCCAATGTTGCCATCACATGGGCTCGCGCCCTCAGAGCCCTGCAGAGGCTGCCCGGCCCAGAGGGGCTAGCTGATTTCAGCAGGACAGGTCCCTGGGATGGCTGCCCGGTCCGCCTCAGAGGCCCCTGGCGGCTGGGGAGCAGCCCTGAGCGCTCGTGGGACCGCACCCCCATCCACGCCTGGAGGTGCGTGCACCAGCCCGGTTTCAAATCCCAACTGTGTCACTTACTCGCTCTCGATCTGGGACGAGTTGCTTAACCTCCTGGCTCCCCGTCTGCAGACGGGGCTGCTGACTCATCCCCCTTGTAGGTGGTGACAAGCACTGGCTGAGTCTGGCTTGCAGGGAGCTCTGAGTACTTATTTAAAAAAATGCAGCTGGTGTCCCTGGAATGAATTTAAACTTCCCTTTTTGTCTGTTGCCCCAGATTCACAGCGGACCAGAAACCAGGGCGGCGGCCGGTCTGGGCAGGAGGCGGGCCTTGTAGTAAGCGCCCTGCCAGGGCTGTTGAATGAATGGGCGGGCGGTCCCTGCAACCCTCAGCCAGCTCGCAGGGGGGAGGGTGGGAAATCGAGATGGGAGGGGGAGGAGCTCCCAATGGGGTGTCAGAGGTGGCCCCTGGGGAGATGGGAGTCCCAGGGTGGGGGGTGGGGAGGTGAGGTCACAGGAAGTTGCACAGAGGAGGATCTGGGCACGTGACTGGTGACAATAGTGTCAAATTCTGTCTCAGGCCTTTTCTCTTTCCACTTGGCGGGGAAGTGAAAGATTATAGAGTGCAGGGTGTCCAGCGCGGCAGGGAACCCCTGGGGGGTGCCGCCTCTTGGCCCGTGGAAGTGAACCTGTGTCCCATGACCCAGGGCTGGCGACCTTGCCAGGAGAAGACTCTTCCAAGCTGGGCTGGGGCAAGGTCTGGGGCCCCTGGTGGGCTTGCTCTCTAGAAGGATCCGCCAGATCCTTTCCTTCTTGCCCTGACACCTCCTCCTGCTAGCCCCCCAGGATTGCCGGCCCGGGGGCCAGCCCACAGCACCTCACTTCCTGAGCGCCTTCTCTTGGGATTCCTTGTCATTCTTTTTTTTTTAGTATTTTATTTTATAGAATTCTTACATCATTTTTCATCTTTGCACAATGTATGCATTTTCGTTTTGGTTATATTCCCCATACAACTGCACCCCCCCGTATTTTGACCCTAATCCTTCCTCTCCCTGCCCACCATTCCTTGACATTCTTAAGTACTTTGACCACTGCCCCCTGAACCGTGGTACAAACTCTGGGGTCGGGGGAGGAAGACAGGGGCTGCGACCCCCCCACCAAGTCCCAGCTGCCTCAGGTGTAGCGGAGACAAAGTGAAGCCCGGGCCGGGGTGTCCCCCTCCAGCCCCCGGTCCACACACTTGCCGCGGCCCCCGGGCCCCAGGGCAGACTCCGGACAGCACGACCCTCACCCTGGATCGGCCGGGCCTGGCCGAGGGGTCCGGTCACCTGGCCTCTCTGAGCCTCGTTTTTTCTGCAGTGACTTGTTGGGGTGGGCGCGGCCGGTGGGCGGGGGCGGCGGGGCGGGGGCGCAGGGGCGGATCCAGGCCGGGCCCGCCGGCCGCACCCCTGCCCGGCCGGGAAGGGCTCCTGGCCTTGGGCCTGCTGCCCCCTGCTGGCCGCGGCCCCTCCCGGCGGCCCCGAGGCCCGGCCCCGCGGGCGCTGCCTTCGCTCCGGCCTGAGGCTTCTGGCGCGGTTTCCTCGTCGGCAGGGGAGGGCAGGGGAGGGGAGGGCAGGGGGGGAGGGGAGGGGAGGGCAGGGCAGGGGGGGAGGGGAGGGGAGAGCAGGGCCGGGCAGGGCGAGCGGGATGTGTCTGCGGGTGGTGCTCCCTCCCGACGCGGGCCCCGGCGAAGCCCCTCCGAGGGCCCCGGGGGCAGAGGCCGGACGGCCGGGACCCCGCCCTGCTCACGCCCCTCCACTTGGGGCCCGGCCGGAGCCGCCGGACACGACTCCCCCCCCCACCCCCGCCGGAGCCTGCGCCCCGCGCTCCCCACCGGACCTGGCGGGGGTCTCCTCCCCGCGGGGGCGGCCCTGGCTGCCGCCCGCCGTCTCCCCGGCCCTGCCAGGAGCCCCCGCCCCGCCCCGGGCGCGCCGAGGCCCCGTCCTGTCCCGGGAGGGCCTGCGCCCCGCCTCTGCCCCCGGGCCTGGCGAGCCAGGGCGGGAAGCGGGACAGGGTCAGACACACGCGCTGGGCCGCTCGGCGGACCCCGACGCCCCCGCGTGACCGAGGCCTCGCGCAGGGCTGGCGACTGTGTGGGCAGGTCGCACCCACGGGGTCCTCCCAGTCACCCTGGAGGCGTCGCTCACCCTCACTGCGTAGGTAAGGACCCCACCCCAGAGTCCGTGCACCCCGTCCCGGGTCAGAGCGGGTGGATGACCAGCGGCCCGACCCAGAAAGAGCCCCAGCTCCCGGCACCCAGCCCCCTGGTCTGACACAGCTGCAGGAACGCAGGGGCGGGCGGGCGCTGTTCCACTCTGTTTTGGGGGTCTCTGCTACTCACCCTGGCCCCAGACTGGGTCAGTTTCCTAGCTGCGGCTTTGGGATGACTTCCTGGGCCTGAGTTTTCGTCCTCCAAGGGGAGGGCCCAGGAGCCAAAGGAGGCCAGAGAGCGAAGGAGGGGGTTCTGACCTGGGTGATCTGCCAGTCACCCTCCCCTCTCCGCACCCAGCTGTGGGCTCGAGGGTGCTCTCTGGGCAGAGGGAAGTAGAGGCTTCATGACTCAGTGTGGGCCCCACCTTTCCCGGCCCAGGAAGCCAGGGAGTGGCCTGTCTAGAGGAGGTGACTTGGGGTCCCCACCCCCGCCCCTGCCTTCCGGGCAGACAACCCCAAGGCTCGGTGGAGATGGACAAACAAAGCCGTGGTGGTTTGTGGCTCTTGGCCCCAGCAGGTCCTCCCTGGCTCCCACCATCTGGCTGTGCCTTACCTTGGAGGAGGGGGTGCTAGGGGGCAGTGAAAGGGGGGCTGGGGGTGAGGAGGAGGAGAGGACAATATCAAAAACCAACACTCACAACCAGCCCCTGAGCGGCTTGCCCGCCCTCCTTTGACACCTGGGGTGGCATGGTGGGACGGCAGAGGCGTCCAGTGTGTCTGCGCCCCCACGTCTGTCGCTGGCTGCCTTCTCAGCTCCCCACGGTGGGAAGAGGCCTGCGTTCTTCACTCTCGCAGGGACCCCACCCTCCCTACAGGTCTCTCACTGCTGCCGCAGAGCTTCCCAGCCCAGAGTCCCCGGCCTTGAGGCCTTGGCATGTGGTGGCTTGTTTCTTGTGTCTGGACGTCTGCAGCGACCGGCCTGTCTCCTGCCGCCTCCGCGCCCGGACTCCTGCCCTCCTGCCGCCCTGGCTGGCTTCTCAGAGTGCAACCCGGCCTCCCCACAGCCCGGAGCAGCTGGCTCCACCACGGAGGGCCTGGCTGTGTGTGGGGTGTGTGAGCGCTGGAGAAGAGGGTGTTTGACTCTGAAGGGTTTGGGGTTGGGGGTGGGTGGTGAACAGGCAGCGACCAGAGTGAAGGGCTTGTCTAGGTGGGGAAACAGCTGGGAAAAGGCAAGGCTGGTTGGGCTCCCTGGTGGAGCTAGTGGCAGGCCACAGGGTGCAGGCTGGGGTGGGGGCTGGGGCTGGCCAGGCCTGCTCCTCTGGGCAGAAGGGCTGTGGAAGGCTCGAGGTGACGAGGTTACAGGTCACATGAGCTTTGGAGAGAGCTGTGCTGGGGCGAGGGGAAGGAGGCCTAGAGCCTGGACACAGGAGACTCCTGTGACCAGGAGGGCCTGAGGGAGGGAGTGCTGAGTGTTTCCGACGTGCAAGGCTCTGAGAAGTGGGTCCTGGCAAGCCCGTGTTCCCAGGGAGCTGAGAGGACCATGGCAAATGGTGATGAGGAGGCAAGAGAGGAGGTGAGGCTGAGGAGAAAGTGCGTGCATCCTCCCCTGCAGGATCCCTCCCCTCCAGCCTGCCCCTGCCTGCTCAAGGCCAGGCACCTGCAGCGCCCCCTCCCCTGCCTCCACAGGCCTCTGGGTCCTCTGCTCCCTGACCTTGACCTCCCAGCATGAGTCTTGGATGAAGCCCTCCCTCTGGCTACGGGTCCCTCTTCTTGGCAGACCTCCCTCTACTGAGGTCACCTGATGTAAACGTCTATCACGTCCGAAAAGCCCCTTCACAGCCACACAGAGGCCCGTGGTGGACCAAACCACAGGGCGCTGTAGCTACTCCAGTTGCACGTGGCTTTAACCTTAACGCCAATTTATTTCTCCATCTGATGACTGGTTTGCAATATTCCTGACACCGCCCAGAGATAAGCAACAAGGCGGAACTGATCCCTCCCACTTATCAGGTGATGGACAGAGACCACTCCAGGACCACGCCCGCTTCTTATCCACTGCCTTATTAATACTCTCCGCCTCCTCGGTGCTCATCCTCGGTCTTGCCAGCCTGTCCAAACGTCACATGGCATCCTGGGACTCTGTCGGGTCACATGAAGGGACTCACCACCCTGCTTCCTCCACCCCGCTCAGGGTGGCTTCCCTCGCCTTCATTCTGGGTCAGCCTGTCCTCTGGGCTTATCTTACAAACAGGCCAGTTTTGGGGGGGCACAGCTGTGGCGTTCCCTGTGTAATGTCCCCTGCTCTTGTCATAGTGTCAGGCACATTAGTCCCTCTGTTGGAAGAACAGCGGATTGAGTCCCTGGGCATCTCAGGACCAGCAGCATGTAGGGGCCTGACATCTGGGTTGACATCTGTCCTCACGCACAGGACGCATCCCCAGCCTGGCTGGGCTCCCTGCCACTCCTGCGTTTCCTGCATGCTGCCCCTCTGCCGTCTGGGGCTGGGCACCTGAGCAGCATGGCACCCCTGAGGTGGGGCTTGGGCCAGTCCCCATGGCCAGTGGGAGATTGAGTTTTGAGGAGTGTAGCCCCCTTACAATGGCACTTCTGTGTGCAAACCCAGATCTACTCCTGGCTCTCGAGATGGGACACCGTGATCCACCCCTTCCACCAGGGGCTCGGCACAGACATGAGGTGGCAGGATCCTGACTTCACCGAAGCTGAGGTCCTCACGCGAGAAGACTGTTGAGCAGGGCCGAAGTCAGCGTGAGGGTATCAGGCAAAATACCTCCCGAGGGAGCCAGGAACACTCATTTTTGGGAGTTAGAGATGGCTGAGCTGGGTTTCTCTCTCTGGGATGAGGGGCAAGGAAGGGAGAACAGGGAAGAACATTCTGGACAGGGGGTGTGTTTTGGGAGGAGCCATCTGGCTAGAAATCTAGGCCAGGACAATTTGCCTCCCGTGTCTGAAAGCTTATACTAAACCCCTCGGAGTGGATCCCGTAATCCAAGGCGGGGTGGGGGGGGGTTTCTCAGCAGCTCCCTAACATCATTTCACCTGCCAGAGCTCAGTCCTAAAACCTGAGCCCTGAGCCCTCACCTGGCGGAAGTGGTCCCGCCCCTGGACCAGTTTGGATGAAACTGAGAAAGGGGTTGGAGGTGGTTTGGCTTCATCAGGTCATTGAAGGCTTTGAGAAAAGACTGAGGTTTCCCGAGGAAGCTGGAATTCAAGTGCATGACCCAGAACCCGCCCGATTTTCTGGCCGGCCGCCCTGCAGGGTTTGGACTGAGACTTCAACATCAGCTCAGCTGGTCTCCAGCCTGCCCAACAGGTTTGAGATTTGCCAGCGCGGCGCCTGTTTACCGATGACTGTGAGCCTTAAAAGTTCTCTCCCTCATGTCTCTCTCTTTCTCTCTCTCCCCCCCCCCCCGTTCTGTTTCTCTACAGAACCCTGACTAATTGGTAATACAACATCATCTATTGAATTTGCAGGTAAAATCCTCGTGAGCCTTTGTGAGCACTGGCCACGGGCCAGGCACCTGCTAAGCTCTCTGCACGTAGCTCCGTGGCTCCGTGACACAGCCCTGGTTCACGGATGAGGACGCGGAGGCCTGGATAACTTGCCTAAGGTCCTGGTGTGGTAAAGCTGGGTTTGGATTCAGGCTGTTCCACTCCACGCCTCCACGGGGTGGACTCGCATGTAAGATGGAACTGGAACGGTGTGAAAAGGCATTCAACACAAGAGGACAACAGGGACCAGAGATGTCATTTCAGTTGTTAATTACTGGGGGATGGGCCTGGCCGAGAAACACGCCAGGGGAGGCCAAGTCCCGAAGGTGCAGTCCCGGGAACAGCCATAAGGGGGCGGCAGGTCCAGGATGTGCCGTCCAGGGCTGGGAGCTGGGACTCCTGTCTGAGATTCTATGGGAACCCATGACTGCCTGCCTCTGGCGGGGTGGGCCCCAGCGCCCCTTAACCCAGGCCTCAGAAGGGATTCACTCCAGTCCAGGGATCACCTCTGGGGTGGGTCCGACCTCGAAGGGGTCCACCTGTTTGAAGTGCAGTTCGGAGGTCTGCCTGGGGGTGGGGTCCAGTCCAGCCTAGCCAACTGGGCAGAGGGTCAGTGCCAGGCTCCTTCGGGTGCTGCGGGTGCGGGGAGGGCCCCAAGCCGGGAGTCAGGTCACCACGCAAAAGATCCTCCGGGTAATCCGCCGCCAGATGTTGCGACCGCGGCTGCTGAGGGCCACCTTGGCCGCCTCCTGGAAGACGGCCTGGACGTTCTCCTGGAGCAGAGCTGAGCACTCGAGGTAGGCCACCGCGCCCACCGACCTCGCCATCTCCTGGCCCTAACAGGGAGAGAACGGTCAAGTTGCAGGGAGCTAGGGGCCGCCACCCCAGGGTGTCTGCAGGACAGCAGTGGAAGGTCAGTTTTTCTCCAGGCTGGACCAAGCTTGCTCACAGCTTCAGCGGGGCGCCCCTCAGTTCCTGCACTGGGTGTCTGTTTCCCAAAGCATCGACAAACCAACCAATGAGCTTCCAGCCTGACCCTGGCCTGCAGACTGAAAGCTGGGGGTGCCAAGGTTCCCCATCTGTGAGGTGGGTGGGTAGGACTATCTGGTGTATACACCACTCCCGGCTTGGCCTCCCACTGGCAGAAATTTCCAGAGTATTCCAGGTACCTTTCCAAGTATCCCTCCACACCCTTCATACCCTGAGTGTGTGGGTGATCCGTGCTGCCGAGACAGAAGGCTGAGTCCCAGAGGTTCCCTCTGGGGGACCCCCTCCCCTGCCGGCCAGGCCGCCTACCCTGTGATAGGTCACTGGCTCCAAACGATTCTTCCGCAGTTTCTTCACCAGCACCTTGTCCTTGCGCAGGTCAGTCTTGCAGCCCACGAGGATGATGGGCACCTCCTTGCAGAAGTGACTCACCTCTGGGTACCACTGTGGGGCAGGGTGGCGAGGGCATGTGTGTCAGCCTGGAGGGTGTCCCTCTCCACCGATGGGAGGATGGGCAATCCCCCCGCCCAGGCATATGCTGGCCATGATGCCCAGCAAGGCCAGCTTCGGGAGCAGAGCTGAGCCAGGCGCTAAGACTTACAGGGAGGGGCTGGCCAACCCCACGAGTGCCCTCCAAACAAGTTCTAGCATCCTTGGTAACCTGGGCTCAGAGAAGGTGCTAGAACTTTGCCTCGGTCACACAACTGCAAGTGGTCTGATCTCTGGAGGTGGGGCCCCGAGCTCTGCTCCCAACTACTCCTGAATCTTGCCCCTCTCCAAGGTCAGGGGCCCCATGATCGCCTCCCAAATTGGGTAAAACATGAAGGAAATAAGTGATCTTTTCAAAATCAAGCCGCTCATGCAGCAGCTGTGGGCCTGCTGGACGGGGCCTTCCTGCCCTGTGTCAGCTGCTCTGTGGAATGTGAGGCCCTGGGGCCTGGGGGTTTCAGCCAGGACTTGGGGGCGGGGGGAACCCACAGAGGGGGCTTTATATCTCCAGCAGCACGTGCCTGCTTAGTTTCAGAAAAATGTTGGCATCAAACCATTTGGCTTCTGGAGACAGATGGGGTCCTGGGCACACGCCCCACCCCTCCACTCTTCAGAACCTGACCTCGGAAGGGCCCCTTCTGTGACCCCTCCTGGGGGACCCCACAGTGAATGCTCAGCCCTCATCCCACCTGAGTGCTGAAACCTCCTGACCAGGTCTGACCCTCCCAGACCCCACCCCCCAGGTTCCCCAAGCCCCTCCCCTGCCCCCTCTTTCCATCAGCAGCGCCTACGCCTACCTGGTTCTGTCCAGCCTGGCCCTGCCCTCTCCCAGGACCTGCAGACTCAGATTTCTCCCCACCCCCTCCCCGGGATGTCTACAGTCCTCGATTCACCCCACCGGGCCCAGCTCACTCCTTCTCATGGTGGGAAAGAGCAAGTTCCACTGTCTCCCCTCCGCAGGCCGCTCCCTCTGCAAATCCCGATCTCGCTGCCTTGCAGGGTCCGGAGCCACGGCCCCTCTCCGCCAGCTGGCATCCTGGTCCTAGTCCCTACCGTCTTGCTGGGCCCTCCGTGCCTGCAGCTGCGCCTGGCACATAGTGGGGCTCAGTGGGGACTTGGGGGTGACTGCGGAGCAGACCGCCTGGGCTCCAGTCCTGGGGCGGCCACTTCCCTGGAGTCACACCTGGGCGTTCACCACCCTCCCCAATCTGGACATAATATTAGCACCTACTCTTAAGGGGACTGGGGGGAAGCCCGGAACAGCACCTGGCACACAGCGAGGCTTCAGCACAGGCTTCCATCATCCCCATAGTGACTGTCTCTTTGTGGCCCAGGGGTCAGCTGGCACCCATGCCTTGGCTGGAGGTGATCCCAGCAGAAGCACTGGAGGGACGCCATCTCTGATGCCCAGGGACAGCCTAGAGGACCCCTCATATTCCAGGGGGACATCCTGGAGGCAGTGGCCATGCCAACAGTGGCTGGAGTTAGGGGTTCATATGTAGCCCTTGGGCAGATCCAGACTGGGGAGATACGGGGCCTCTGGGACATGCCAGGCATGGAGTCTGCAGCATGGGGCAGGTTGGGAGCACTGGACTTGGGTGTCCAGGCCAGACCCTGCCACTGAATCCCTGGGGTGGGGGGCAGGGAAGTTGCTGTCGGGGCCTCCATGTCCCCATATATTTGCGGGACTCCATGTCTTCCAGGGCCTGATGTGCTCCAGGCTGGGTCAAAGGTGTGGGTGCAGGGAGCAGCCTGGCTTCCGGGTGTGCCTCCCAGTCCAGTACCTACCCGGTTAGGGATGTTGTCAAAGCTGTACGGGCTGGTTACGTCGAAGCAGAGGAGCAGGACACTGGCATCAGGGTAGAAGAGGGGCCGCAGGCGATCATAATCCACTTGTCCTGGGCCGAATGGGGTAGTCACGCCCTCTGGCTCTCTTGCCCACCCTCGGCACCCTCCAACATCAGGGAGATCATTCCACCAGATGGGGGTCGGGGCCAGGACCCAGTTCTGTGTCTCAGGGTCTGACCCAAATTTGACACCAAGGGGCCCAATTCCACCTGAAAGCCCCCAGCAGCGCTGACCCTGCATGTACAGCTCAGCCCAGCTGAGAGGTCCTGTTCTGGAAGGAGTGGGAGGCCAGGCAGAGGCCCAGCCCTGAGGAACAGGCCGCCATGCAGAGCCTGCTTTGCCCTGGGCTTGAGGGGAGGGAGAAAGAGGCCCCTCCAAGGTCAGGGGGCAGCTGGGGTACCCTCATGTCAAAGGAGGCAGGAGGGCAGAACTTCTAGAAACTGAAGCCAGAGTGGAATGCTTAGGAGGCCTGGGACAGCCGCCCCTTGGGAGCAAAGACCTCTGGGCGCTCCTGTCTCTAGGACCTGGAGGACGCTTCCCCAGGGCAGGGGAGGCAGAGGACACAGGCACAGGAACAATGAGAGTTCGGTTCCCTGGCCCCCCACTGCCTTGGACCTGTTCAGAAGGAATGAGGGAAGGGGGTGCTCGGCCCCACCCCGCCCCCAGCCCCGCACACCCACCTGCTGTGTCCCAGATTTGGAGGTGCACAGGTTTGCCCTTCATCTGCAGATTCACACTGAGCCGCTCGAACACTGTGGGGGTGTAGCTCTGAGGAAGAAGGGGGCAAAGGGGAGCACTGTGAAGACAGTTTCTGAAGGGGGCAGGTCCCAGTGTCACCCTCTCAGCCCTCTTGGGAGCCCAGAGCGGGCAGTTCTGGGAAGAGGCTGACTGTGGTTGAGGCTCAGAGTTTCCCAGCTGGGACCCCTGCAAGACAGGAGCAGCGGGCCTCCCAGGACATCGTCGGGCCTCCCAGGACATCGCCGGGCCTCCCAGGACATCGTCGGGCCTCCCAGGACATCGTCGGGCCTCCCCAGGACATCGTCGGGCCTCCCCAGGACATCGTCGGGCCTCCCAGGACAACTTCGCAGTTCTACCCTCAAAGCCCGGTGCGCTAAGGCCTCAGCGCGGTGCTCCGTGCCCTGCCGGGACCTTAGCCCAAGGCCTGGCGCGAAACAGACACTCTGCAGCCAACTCCTGTTTTCACCGTCGTGTGCCGAGATGGGGAGATGACCCCATTCCTGAGCCTGCCTTCACGCTGCTCGCGGCTTGCGCCTTCTTCCTCCTTCGCTGCCTCCCCACTCCCCTCCACACTAGCATCTGCCTGCGGTCTAGTTCTGGGTGCTGAGGAACAAGCAACAAGCAGAGCTCAGTGCCTGCCCTGGGAAGCATGCCGCTTTTTGGGGTTCGTCCTTTGCCTCTCACACCCAACCAAGTCCACGTTCCCCAGACAACCCTCTGGACACACCCCATTTCGGCCTCTCATTTGTCTGGTCTCCCAGAGGTCACCCAGGCCGGAGGCCTCTCGCCCTGGGTTTGCTGGGCCCATGCTCTGCTTTCTATGGAGCCCTAACAAGTGAAGGGACGGGGCCTCCCTGGTGGCGCAAGGGGTGGAGCACAGCACCGTGATGCAGCCTCTGCGGCATGAGCTCCATCCCCAGCCGGCCTGGGAGCTGATCCACGGGGCGGGGCGCAGCAGACCTCTCCCATCTCCCTGCTGCTCCCCTAAGCAGTGCATTTCCGTGGATCCGCCTGCTCTGCTCCCCACTCTGTCTCTGGTGAATCCTCTCACCCGCTCCCCACCCTTCACCTCTGGCCTGTACCCCAGTTCTTATATGCAAAAAAAAAATAAATAAAAAACCCGGGCCACAGCACAGGCCCTCTCCCCAGGGTCGCAGTGGAGGGCTGCTCACTGGGGGCTGGTTGGTGGGGTCACAGCCCGGGGGTGAGTGGGGAGACCCTGTCCCTCCCCCGTCCTCTGCTCCACGCCGGGTGGGGCTCCCACCTGCCTGTGCCCAGGAGGACTTGGAGCTACTGATGCCCGACCTGGGAGGGGCGTGCCCTCTGTGGTGGAGTGTGGGCCACCCATTGAGCCTCAGGAGGCTGGGGGGACGGGAAGGAGAGCCCCAGAGAGGCAGCGGGGACTGGGCTGCTGGAGAGGCGGAGGATGGCCTTGGGGTAGCCGCTCAGCCCGCCCTGCCCTGGCGTCCCGCCCCTGGTCACTGCCTCTGCCGAGAAGAACAAAGGTGACCCCCAGACCCCCGCCTGCCCGGGCTCCTCCCCTCGGGCCTTGGCCTGGTAGGGCTCAGTGTGGCACCCCCGCTAGGACTGCTGGCTTGGGAAGCACATATGCCTGGCTTAGGAGCTGGTGCTGGCACACACTGGCCGTGTGGCCGTGCGCCGGTCCCCTCACTGGTCATAGCCGAAGCGTGTCGCTCCCTAGTGTGCCGGGAAGACTGGCTGGTGCCGGGACCCGGCATAAAGGCCGCCCTTTTAGAATGCTGGTTGCCAGGCAGTGTCCGACCTGGCCATTGGCCGGCCCTCCAGATGGTGTCCCCTGCCTCGGCGCTGCCAGCGCGTCACCCACACCTCAGCAGAAAGGAGGCGGCGCAGGGCTCCAGGGAGACACTCATCAGGGCTCCACCAGTGCCCGCGGAGATGACACCTTTGCCCGAGTCCTCCGGGGATCAGCTGTGCATGGCCTGTGAGCTTCGCGACCTTGGGGAGCCACTGCTGTCCCCCCCATGAAGGCGAGTCAGTACTGTCCCATTCCTGAGGACGCGGAGCCCAGAGGAAGTGACTTGCCTGAGGTAACCACTGGGACAGCCGGCCGAGGACAGAGCCAGGCCTTTGGGCCGCAGAGGCAGGCTCTGTCCTGGGCAGGAGAGAAGGAAAGCCGCACTTCAAGGTGCGGGGCTGGGGGGCTCCTCAGGCTTAGAAATGGCACAGCCCCTCCCCCTGATGCTGGAACGTCACCCTGGAGACTGTCCACACCTTCTGTGGTGTTCTTTGGACCCAGAGGCAGGTCACTCTGTGCAAAGGCCCAGCGGGGCTCAGCCTTATCTGTCAGCTCTCCGTAGTCAGAGCAGGGCTGGGCCGGGCCGAGCTGGGTCAGCCCGATGACTCAGGCTTGGTCTGCTCTCACGAAGCTCACAGACGGTTCCAGGATGGGGGACACAGAATGGCAGCACACTCCTGGGACCCGCCCTATGTGAACTAAGAAGGACCCAGCTGGTCCCGGAAGGCTGCGCTGGTGCTCCCTGCCCCCTCCCGCCCCCACCTGCTGGGGGCCCCTGGGCTTTGGCCCTGTGGGAAGGTTGCTGCACCTACTGCCACCAGGCCCAGGCAGGGACTGGAGGACCCCTCCCACAGGAGCTCTCTCTACCCTATGCCCCTGCTCTGAACCCAAGGTTGGGCCACAGTCAGATGAGGGTCCCCGAGTCCCCTCCAAACCCCAGCCTGCTTCTGCTTTGTGCAGAAGGGAGTGAGATGGACCCCAAGTCTCCCTTATGTTGGCCCTCTGGGCTTGGAGAACTGCCTGGAGGAGGAGTCCAGAGGCAGGAGGAGAAGACTAGGTTGGATGGGCTTCAGAGGGTATCTTGATCAGGGCTGGGGGTCACTGTTGGTCCTTGACCCCAAGGTGAGATGGTCTCTCTGGCTTCTGGCTTCTCAGCTACCAAATGAAGGCCTTTCCAGCTCTTGGACCTTGGGGTGCTTTCAAAGCCAGAGGGGCTTCGCATGCCAGGAGGGGGAGGAGCCCCAAGGAATCCAGGGTTCCCCAAACAGGAGAAGAGCCTAGATAAGGCAGGGTCCATCCCCTGGGGACAAGCATGGTTCTCTGTCTCCTGACCGGCCTCAGCATGTCCTTCAAACAATCAGCAGCATGATACCCACCTCCGCAGCGAAACCTGCCTGAACCCGGTACACCCCCCCAGACCCAGCCTGCGAGGTGCCCTCTCCCGGGCCCTGGCTGACCTGGCCCCTCTGTGGGACTCTGGGTGGTGCCATAATTGTTGGTTTCGCGGGGCAGCATCTGGGGGCCCGGAAACACGCCCCCTCAGCTTAAACCAAATGTGCCTGGCCAGCGGAGATGACATCAGCTCCACAAACCACACCAGAGCAGGCTCAGGGCTGCCACCACGGGAGCAAGGCCTGGCCTCTCCTGCTCCTCCATGGACTCCCCGGCACCAGCACTACCCTGGGGTGTTGGCAGACACTGGAGTAGGCAGGGGGCAAAAAATGCTGGAAGCAAACCCTTGGGCTCCCAGAACTGGGCTGAGAGGTAGGTGCCAGGAGGGTGGGTCCAGCCCCATCCTGGCCCTGGCAGGTCCCGGTGCCCAGCAGGAGTGCGCTGGGGGACCATGGCAGCCAGCATGCCGGAGGGGTGTGGCCGTGCCCGGGCAGGCGCAGTGGTCTCTCCCCCTCCCCTCCCCCTAGAGTCCTCTACCCTGTGTTTGCGGGAGGAAACGGGCTGGGAGAGGTGCGCAAATTACTCAGGGCCACACCTTTGGTGCCGAGGTGCCACGCCAGCCGTGGGCCCCGAGCCTGGCGCGCTCAGGCCAAGGCAGAGCCCACGATGTCCACTGCCCGGCAAGAGCTGGGGGAGGAGAGCCTCAGTTTCCCCAGAGTGACCTTTCAGAGACCCCTGGGTCTGTCTGACTGCCCTCCCGGGGGCCCGGGGGCGAGCGCCGGCCTTACTCTCACCAGGCGAGAAGGCACCAGGCACAGCAGGGCAGGGCTCCCCACGGGCGCGCAGCTCTCAGTGGCGAGGGGACCCGACCCCAGCCCTCGGCTGCGCCCCGGTGCTCTCCCCGGCCGGCGGCCGACGCCTCTCCGGGCAGCTGTGCTGCTGCCCTCCCAGGCGGTGCCGCGGGCCGGGAGCCCCGGGCCGGCCAGGGCGACCCCGCGCCGGCCCGGCGAGGCGGGCGCAGCGCCCAGGGCGCGGGCACTCACCTCGGGGAAGGCCCCTTGGGCGAAGACCATCAGCAGCGACGTCTTCCCGCAGCCGCCGTCGCCCACCAGGACCACCTTGGCCGAGCGCGCGCCCGGCGGCGCCTCCTCGCCCGCGGGCTGGGCCGCCCTCATCGCGGGCCGGCGGGACCGGGCTGCGCGCGGGGCGCCCGGCGGGGCAGGAAGGTGGAAGGGGCGGGGCGGCCGGAGGAAGTGCGGCGGCGGGCGCCGGCCCAGGTGAGGGGCGGGCCGGCCCGCGGGCCCCGCGAGGAGCAGCTGGCGAGCACCTGCTGCGTGCGCGCGCTCGGGACAGCCTCAGCCTCGCGCTCGAGGGCGCCCCGTCTGTTGTAGGGGGCACAGGTAGCCGGTCAGTGGAAAGGGGGCAGGGCGAGGAAGGTGGCGTCAGGCTTGTTGCCCCACCAGCTTAGTGAGGACGGGGGCTCGGTCCCTGGTGCCCGTCGGGCGCCAAGCAGGAGCTGGGGACTCCTGGCGCGTGCATGTCTGCAGCCAGGTGGGAGCCGTGACCCCTTTCGGGTTAGTCGCGGAAGCTACCAGCCTGGCCTCCCCACCCTCAGCACCAGAAGTTTCGCTGCAGGCCGGTGGGTGCCTGGTCCCACCTCTGACTAGTCTCTGGGAAGTGACGGAATCTTCCAACTATAAAGAGCTGGGACAAGACCTGGCACAGGGTTGGCACCATGTGCAAAAGATTCTGATTATTTAGTCAATGCTGATGGACCCTGTGTGCCCGGGGACCCTGTGCCCAAGGGGTGGGGACCTAGAACTGTTCAAGACAAAGGCCCCTGCTGGGAAGCGCAGCCTGGAATGGCGGCAGGCAGGGCACAGGAGTGAGCCCCAGGGTCAGGAAGAGGTGCTCCTCCAGGGGCTGAGGGTCAGGGGCGCTTTCCAAGAGGAGGGGTCAGAGGCTTGAGGAAAAAGGGAGACACGGTCTGATGCAGGAGAGGGAAAAGTGTTCCAGGCAGGAGGAACAGAACATGCTAAGGCAAGAGACAGTGGCGCACTCTGGAGTCAGAAATACACAGAATTAAACGAGACGCTCCGCCACGTGACTGCTCACCCCTGTTGGGAGCCAAATTCTTTTAAAAGTGGGTTCCAGGGTTTTCCCAGATCCTGGACGGGGTGTTTTCATTGAAGCTCAAAGAAACAGGGTGGGAGGTTTTGGGTTTTGCAATGCTCCCGCCACAGGTCATGATGTCATCTTTTGTGGATTCAAAGGCAGGCAGGTGCAAAAGCACCCTCTGCCCCCATCTCTCTGTGACCCAAAAGGGCAGCTGTGCCCCCCCCACCTCTGCACTGGCACAGAGGCGGAGCTCAGATCCTTAATTCTTACTCCAGCCTCCCCCAGGGTCATAGTCATCAGGCTGAATGAAGCCTCACTGAGTGGCTGGAGCACCCCAGACACCCCACTTTTCAGGTGCCCCTTGTTGCCCGAAACTGCTGCGGGGCTGGGCAGTCACCGGGCACTGGGTAAGGTGTAGAATTACGCAGGTCTCCCCGCCCCAAGGAGTGGTGGGGAGGGCCCCCTGGTCAGTTGTCAGCTTTGTCACCCCCAGTCCTCTGCACTGCTGCTGTCATCGCCTCTGAGCGGCAGGGCTGGGTGGCAGGTGGGGCCAGACTGCGGGTGGAGGGAGCCGAGAGGCAGGCTGAGGCGGCAGGCCTTGGTTGCCATAGCGACACTCACGCGGATGACACCCTTGATGTCTCATCATGCTTCACAGTTTCACTGAACATCTGACACCAACAGCCAGGCTGGCTAACGCGTGCGGGCGCTGCCCCTGGCGGCAGGAGTCGGCCCCATTTCACAGATGTGGAGCCTGAGGCCCGGGATGGTGCCAGAAATTCTCACCTAAGTTCTCCAACTAGTCAGCAAGTGGCAGAACCGAATTTGAACCCAGGTCTGACCCCCAAACCAGATGTGTTATTTCATTCCACACTCAGGTTGGGGGGCGGGGAGCAGAGCAGGCCATCTGCTCCCTGCTGTTCTACAGATTTGGGAATTGAGGCTCAGAAGGAGGGAGTGACTCAGGCCAACCAGACGTGGAGTCTGGATTTGAACCCACATTTCCTGCTGTCAAGCCCCAGCCTCACCCCACTTCCTCTGCCAGAGCAAGGCTCGTCACTAGGCGAGGAGAGCGGCCCTGGTGGCGGGCACTTTCCCCGTGTCCCACACGTCGCTGGGCTCTGGCCAGCGCTGCTGACCTGGACTTAATTTTCACACGAGAGTTGGGCCGGTCGCGGTCTGCTGGGTGAGGATTCCGTGTACTGTGTTCCTGTGGCTGCTGTTTGCCACCAGCCTCTGGGTGACTCAGTCCCTTGGGGCCCACGGGCTCCAAGCCCAGAGTCCTGAGGCACCTCGCACACTCCAGGACAGCAGAGGGGCCTCCCGGACCTTCCCCCTTGGGGACACGGGTGGTCAGGCAAGACCTTCCAGCCCCAGGCAGCCAGGGACACAGCAAGGGCTGGCACCCAGCGTGCTCCAGGGTGCTGTGGGCAGCTGACCACCTGACTGGACAAGGAGGGGAACGGAAGGAAAATGAGGGAGCAGGGGGAGAGGGAGACCGGCCACTCGCGAGCATAGACCAGCTGAAGTGACTAAAGGAACAAATGATTGCCCGGATGAGCGAATACAGTGCGTGGCCAGAGTGTGGGTGCAGCAGACGGGTGGCCCCCCAGCCCCACCTTCCATTACTCCAAGACACACCTGGTCTAGATCCCCCCCCCCCCCCCCCCATTTTCTGGCACCTTGCCCCTCCCTCCCTGGGGCTGAGTGCCCCCTCCAGCGGGCCGAGTCTTTGCTGCCCCCGTGTGGCCACTCTGCTCCCCGCACTGTCATCACTTGGTTGTCTGCTCTTGGCTTCTTGGCTCCGGTGTGGGGTGCTTCCGGGTGGGGGAGCAAGGGCAAAGGGAGTCCCTAGGGGGCGGGAATTCAGAGGGTTACTCCTGCCCCTTGGGATTCCTTGGTGGGTACACAGGCCTTTGCTCCCCATGCCCCCCCAAACACCCATCCCACCCAAACACCCCACCCCAAACACCCAACCCAAGAGCCTGTCTACCCAAAGCCTGGGCCTCATGCTTAGTGAGCACCTTCTTGGGCCAGACACCTGCCAGGGGCCACCTCATTCCCCCCCATGAAGCATGGCTAAGTCTTATCCTCCTCTGACAAATGGGGACGCTGAGAGGCTCAAAGGTAATTTGCCCAAGAGCCCACGACTGTGGGAAGATCTGGGGTTCTAACCCAGGCAGCCCCCACACACCGGAATCCCCAAACACCAGAGGTGTGGTGGTCTTTGGAGGCCTTCTTGTCTATTAAGCCTATTCTTCACATGGGGAAACTGAGGCTTTCGAGAGAAAGGGACTTGTCACACAGCCAGTGAGCGGCTGACCCAGGTCTATGGCAGGCAGAAGGGCCAACTCAACCACAACTGCCATTTAGGTCCAGGCTCCTTGTTTGCCCATCCCCGACCCCCCCCCCCAGTCTTACAGACCCTTCTGGGTGGCTCCAGACACTTGAGACACCTTTGGGCAGGCAGTTCCTCTGCCTGGAGTCACCTCTCCCTCCTCCCTTGCTGCCCTCCCTGCCTTCCTCTTTCCATCTCCTCCAGGAAGCCTTCCCTGGCCTGTACCCTTCAGGGGCTCCTGAAATAGCCTGTCTCCCCAGTATGGGGTGGGAGGGTGGGGTTGCACAGAAGCCCTTCTCGGTCAGGCCCTGTGGTGGGCACACCTCCTGGGGGCTGCTGGGATCTTCCGGGACAGGGGAGGGGAGCAGAGGGCAGAGAGAACCCGAGCAGCCTGGCATCTAGAGGGACTTCTCTGCTGCCTCCCGGCCCCACCCTGGAGGAATTAGGGAAGGGGCAGCGCGGCCAGATGGCCTGAGCGAGCCTGAGACTTTCTGGCTGTGTGACCTCGGGCTAGTGACTTAACCTCTCAGGGCTTTAGTCTCCACATCTGCAAAGTGGGGGTGACACCAGCCCCCACCTCAAGTGTTGGGGGGCTACCATCTTCACTAGACTCAAGAACCTGCTCCCCTCTCAGCCTTTCCCCTGACTCCCCTCTCCCAACTTTGTTCTAGTAAGGTGGGCGAGTTGGCCCAGGCGCGCCTGCTCCTGCCATTTCCCATGTGTTTTTCCCTCCGCTGGGAACGCAGCTGCTGCCAGCCCGCCTGCTATTCTCCTCCTTGACCCAAAGACTCAGGTCAGCGACACCCCCAGGAAGCCTTTGCAGACAGGCCTCACGGCTGTCCCCCCACCGGCCTGGCATTGGGCCCCTTCTGGGAGACTCCCACAGCCTGACGGCCGTGGTCCTCCTGAGGGCGCCTGGCCCACGTAGGGGCTGCCCCCCTTCCCTCTGGGCACCCAGCAGGGGGACAGGAGTCACTGTGGGGAGGCCTGAGCCCCAGCTTCCTGGAGAAGAGATGAAAGTGACTCAGGGCTAGGCAGGGCTCCCCAGAAGCCCCCCTCTCCTGCCCCAGCTTTATTTGGTTCTAGTATCATTCCAGTGGGCATCCTCGGTGCCCGCACCGTCCTCGTGCACAGCCACGTTTCATGCAGTTGGGGGGGTTGGGGAGGGGCGGCGTCTGCTCGCACAGCTGGGGGGGCGGGAAGAGTCAGGAGTCTCCCAGGCTGCAGCAGGGTGGGGGCCCGGCCCGGGGCTGCCCTGGGCTGGCAGATCTCTGGCTGATGACCACCGGGTGGGCAGCCTGGCTTCTGGGGTGGGCCAGGCAGGGGCCAGGCGGGGGACGCCACGTTCTGCCTCCAGTCTCATGACCACCCTGGGCCACCCACTCCCATATCAGGAGGACGCCTGGTTGGATCTGGGTCTCCAAAGCCCCCCAGGATGACAGGCTGCCATGCGCTCAGCTGTGGGTGGCCCTGGAGAGCAGGTGCTGCTGCTGTGAGTGGGGGCAGGCGGGGGAGCATCCCTTTGACCTGCAGGGACTCTATCCCCCACCTCTGAAGGGCACCTGCTCCCCCCAGCCCCCCAGGGCTGCCATCCTGGGGATGGAGCTGACTCAACCAGTGACACCCCACAGGGTGGGGTGGGCAGACTCATGTGGGGGGGTAATGGCTTAGCTTCCCCGCAGGACCTCTCCTGAGCTCCCCACACCACCGGCAGCCTCTCTAAAATCAGAACTCGCTTGGCCTCTTCCCTTGCCCCAGGCGCCGCTTCTCCCTTGGGGGGAGAGGGGGCTTGTTCTCTTTAACTCTGCCCGGGACTCAGAGCCCCTCTGGCTGAGCCCCTCCAGCCCTCCAGGGCCAGTGGAGGACGCCAATGAACAGCAGGTTTGTGTGGGGCTGAATGCGAGGGCCTGGGGCCCCAAAAGGGTCTCCATCAAGGGAGTGGATTCCCAGCAGGACAGGGTGCCTGTGCCCGCATGGCCTGCCCGGCTCTGTCCGCCTGGTCTCCCCCGTCTCCTGCTCAGAGAAGGCCGCAGCGCCCACCCGGTGAGCTGAGCCCAGGGATGCCCGTGGCCCTGCCGTGCTCAGGCGGGGCCGCCTGTCCGGGACACTCTTATTTCTCTGCTCCCCCTCAGAGCATAGCTCCCCCTGGTCCTCCCAGCCCCCAGAGTGCTCCCCAAGTCCTGAGTTCCATCTGCAGGGCCAGGGCCGGCACCCAGCCCTCGGCAGGTCACCACTGTGGGGCCCTCGTCTCCTGCTGTCCTGGAGGCTGCGTCTTGTTCGGTCATGCCTGCCGGTGCCTGGCACAGCGCTGGCCCCCAAGGTTCCTGTCCGGGGGAGGAGGCCCAGCTGGGCCCTGGGGGCCGGGGCGCCTACCTGCCCTGAAAGTCAGGCCCCGCCCCCACAGCTGAGGGCAGATCCTCCTCGGGGTCTTGGCCTAGCCTCAGCTGGTCCCGGGTGGGAGGAAACCCCGGGTCCCTGACACGGAGCCAGGCGGCTCCCCCACGGCAGTCCGGATAGAGAGGCCGAGATGACCGGGCTCCAGGCGGCTCCGTGCCCGCCCTCCCTGCCGGGCTGCTAGTCTCGCCGGAGGGTATGCCACATGGACACCGGCCTGCGCAGTGTGGCTAGCATCTGGTTCCAGTGCGTGGTGCCCATGCCGCTGGCCGACGAACCGATGATGACGTGGCCCACGTTGTCCCCGCGGCCATTGCTGCTGCTCTCTGCCACCGTCACACGGAGAGACAGGTCCTGGGGAGGAGGTGACAGGGTGCTGGGGAGCAGGGCAGTGCCAGCAGACCTCCTTGGCTCCTGGGCTCCAGCTTGCAATCCTAGGGGTGCCTGGCCTGGCTCTGCCTCCTCACCGCTGACCTGTCCAACCCCACGGTTATCTGCGGCCACCTCCCTACGTGGCCACAGCACCAGATGCCCCAGTTCAAATGCCAGCCTCACTACCTCCTTGCTGTGTGACCGTGGGCTCACTGCCTCAGTTTCCCCATCAGTGAAATTGGGCAAGAATAGTTCCGACCTCTTCTGGGAACTAACAAAACTGCAATGTGTAATGTGCCAAGGGGGTGCCTGCAGCAGGCAGAGAATTTTAGGTGTCAGCTGTGTTTCCTGATGGAGTATGTCCAGCTTGTGACAGACGAGGGGAGAGAACTTGCTGGGGAGCAAAGCTGTGAAGCTGCAGCTAGAACCTGGTCCGACTCCTCTCCTCTTTCTCCCGCCCCTCCCCCAGGGTCCCGCGGAGTCTCATGCCCTCACAGGCTGCAGCGAGGTGGTACTGTGACCCCCCCAGGGGACACCTAACCCATGAGCGTGGCAGGACCAGGCCAGGACACCCAGGACAAGCCACAATGTTGGGCTGTGTGTCTGCATCAGGAACCCCCAGAGTGAGGCTGAGTTCCAGGTTTGCTAATTTAAATGGGGTGTCCCAGGAGGGGAGATGAGCCCCATGTATAAGGGGGCAGGTTGTGGCCCCAGGCACTGGAGGACTTTCTCATGATCAAGGACGCCCGCAGGTGGAAGCCGTGATGGTGGTGAGCGCCCCGTCCTTGGAGGCATGTAAGCAGAGGGTATTGGCATGGCCCAGGCTGTGTCCTCTGCAGCCCCCACCCTGGGGTCTGTGAGATCTGTGCCGGGAAGGGGTCTCCCGGGGGCACATTGCTTTCTTAAGGCTCAGCAGGGTCCCTGCAGGTAGCAGCCTGGGAGGCCTGGGGCCCTCAGCTTAGCCCTGGCTCCTCTCTGGGCCTCTGTGTTTCCTTCCACTGGGAACTTCTCCAGATCTCAGCGCAGCTAACCCTTGCCTGACCCCCAAGTCTAGCTCATTCTCCGTGGATGAGGGTGATCGGGGGACTCCCCTACCTGTCCCTCATGAGTGCCCATGTCCCCAGCACCTCCCACAGGGCTGTGCCTAGTGGGCACTGGACCAGGCTTCCGGACTAGAAAGATAAGGGCTTGAGGTCAGCCGTCCACTTGCAGGGGCCCTGAGCCGCCAGGCCGGCCACAGGGGGCTGGTGGTCGGGCCCCGTGCCTGCGCCCCCTCACCTGGAGCGCGATGGCCGGCACGGAGAAGATCATGGCTTCGTTGAACACTGGGTTGGGGTCGTCCCTCTTCACTGCTGTCTTCTTTTTGCTCATTTTCCTCCCATCCTGCAGCAGGTACACCTTGACAAAGGGGTCTGGGGGGGCAGAGTTGGGTGAGGGCCAGGGCCACACTCACCGTGGCAGCCCTGCCCTGTCCCGCACGGCCGCTGCCCCAGCTGCGCTATGGCCATGTTCTCCCACAGTCCTGCCTGGGTCCTTTATTTTGTTCCTATTTGACAGATGAGGAAACTGAGGCTCACAGGCGCGTCAGGAGGAGCGCTGGGCTCAGGACTCAGGCAGCCACCTCCCAGCTACTGCAGCTCCCCTCCCATGACACTCTGGGGAGCTGGGCAGGCCTCCCACTTTCCCTTCTATAAATGGCCTGACGCAGATGTCAGCCCGTGTCCTCGCTGCCTGCTCAGTGGAGCCTGACTCGGACGTGCAGAATAAGTCGCCGTCTGCACCCAGCGCCCACAGGGTGTCGGGCTGTGCCTGCCTGCATCCAGCCTCCCCCAGCGCCCAGTGCCCTGACTTAGTTCCCGAGGCAGCAGGTCCACCTGGCTCCACCATCTGCTGCCCTGGTCCCTTTAATGGGAGCAGGATGCACCCAGCCTCTGGGCAAGGAGACGCCCCATGAAGCCAGGCCTGGAAAGTGGGGCACATCATGCTTCCCTGACCTGGCCCCATGTGCTGCCTATGCTCTGACGTCCATCACCCCCACCTCCCCCCCGGCTCCCTGCACCCTCTGTGGCTCCCAGGTTTCCGTGTGGCTCAGCCTTCCTACCAGGCATGGCTCCTGAGTCCAGCTGGGAGGGCTGGCCCGTGCCCACACCTGCTGAGGCCTCTAGGTGCCTGGGCTTAACAGCTGGGCCCCGGCCCCCCAGCCACAGGGAGCCAGGCTGCCGCAGGTCCTTACCTGCTGTGGTTTTGTCATTGGTCCAGATGAGGTTCTTGGCCTTCACCACCACCACGGTGAGGCGCTCGGCGGTGGGGAGGTAGCTGAGGGACAGCAGGATCTCCCCCACTGCGTCAGCAGCCTGGAGGACAGATGGCGGGGTCAGCGGGCTTGTGCGCCCTGGACGTGAGGCCCAGGGAGAGGCAGACGCTTCCTTCCCCATGGGGAAGTTGTTGCCTTGAGGATCCCTCTGATTAGGGTGCCAGGCTGGTGGGATGGAGAAAGGGACCCCTCCCTGCTCCGTGGAGCACAGACCACCCTCCTCTCCGGGGGGCAGGGTGTCCAGCAGTGGAAGGAGGCCGGGGGTGCCTGTGGAACATAGCAGCTGGATGTGGTCACGTTCCTTTCCGGACCAAGGAAAGCTGGGCAGCGGGGCTGCTGCGGGCAAAGTGGGGGCTCAAACAACCACGTCGCCCCCAGGCTGGCCCCGGGGGACCCTGGCGTAGGCCGTCCTGCACCGGCTCAGGTTCTCTTTAAATGTCCTCAAGGTGTGGGTGCTTTGCACAGCGGGGTCTGTGCTTGGAAGCCCCCACCGCGGAGCCCCAGGGTGCGCGGGGTGCAGACGGACCTTGTTCTGGTCCTGCAGGTAGAGCCAGCCGCCGAAGGGCTGCCGCGGGAGGTCGAGCTCCGACAGCCTGAGCTCCACCGCGCCGGTGCTCACGTTCCGCTCGTCCTCGTCGACGCCGAGCACGGAGAACCGCAGGCTCTTCTCGTCCAGCGCCGCGGGGTCCAGGGGCACGGAGAACTTCTCGTCGAAGAAGATGGAGCAGGCGTTCCGCTGGATCTGCGGAGAGAGGGCCCGGGGAGGGGGCGGCACGCTGGAGGGAGGTGGAGCCCCGAAAGGAGAGATCCCCAAGGGGGGTCCAGAGAGCTGGGCTCCGGTCCTGGCTCTGCAGGCCCCACAACCTCACAAGCTTTCTCGGGGGTCTCAGCCTGGACGATGGAAGCCCCCTCATACTCCTCTCTGCATCTGGACCTTCCACAGTCTGACCCAGCCAGTTCCGTGCCGGTGCCCCCGGCCTCGCAGCCCTCCCGGCGCTGGCTGAGCAGCGCGTCTGTCCTGCCTGTGTTCAGTCCCGACTCGGGCCAGGCGTGCAGGGGGCAGAGGATCGTGGCGTCCAGAGCCACTGATGTCCGGGCCAGCCTGATGCGGGACGGATAGGAGGACACAAGGATGATGGGTGGATGGAAGGAAGGAAGCAGAGAAGGAGGGCAGGAGGCAGGGAGGCCTGCTGGAGGGAGGGACAGGTGGTAGCGGGGAGGGGCTGGGCAAGGCTGGGCAGACTCCCTTCCCAGCCCAGTCCTGCCTGGTGGGAGCCACTGGCCTCCTTCCCAGCACTGTGGGCCGCCCTGGGAAGACACTCTTGCAGCACCGCCCCCCTCCCCGGGGAGCTGCTTAATAACTGCCTGGCAATATGAAAGAGACGAGTCTCCATCCCTGGCACCTCGCCTGAAGTTCCGGGCCGCCCAGCCCGGGCAGCACCCACTCCTGGGAGCGGCGGGAGGATGGTCACAGCCTCCTTCTCGGAGTAAGTCCAGGGAGGGCTCTGGTTCCAGGAGCTGCCCCACCCACCGGCCTGGGAGTCAAGGGCGCCTCCCCCAGGGGCGCCCCCTTTTGTGGGCACTTGGAGTCTGCAGGGCCCTCTGCCCTCCTCTGGCCAAATTAGCCTCGCTGCTGCCTCTGCCCGAGGGCTCCCCCCACCCCGCCCCGACGCTCCGTGCCCTGTGCTGTGTGAGCATGAGGGAGAGGAGGAGGGGACCGGGCAGAGCCCCGATGCCTGCTCACAGCTGGGGATGTCCTGGGCAAATTCCCTTCTTGTGCCTCGGTTTCCTCAGCAGTAAGATGCACTAACGGTCCCTCCCACGGGGGCCGAGGAAAGGGCCGCGGGTGGACTGGCTCTGGAGCGGGCTGTGTGGCTGCTGACGCCCCCCTCACGGGTGTGACCAGGCCACCTGGGCCGGCCACAGGCGCGCGGGCCTAGGCCAGATGAGAACGCCTCATGGGCCCAAGACGCTTACCCGGAATCGGGGTTACAGAGGAGTCTGCATATATTAACCATCCCTTCCTCAAGAATTATGCCCAGCTGACAGATGGGAAACTGAGTCACAGAGCACTTTTATGTCTTGCTCCGGGACATGTTGTGAGGATTCAAAACGAGGCATTTGGGTTCCTGGGTCCTGCTCTTGACCATGCCCTGGCCTGCCTCTCGGGAGCTGGGCTGCCCTCTCGTGGGGCTCACAGGCCCCTGACTGGTCCGCTCCAGACCTCCTGGAGGGGGACTGTCCAGCCCTGAGCGTCAGCTAGTTCCAGCATGCATGTGGCTGGATGCTGTGGGTCTGAGGGGTCAGAGGCACTTGCTCCAGCAGATTCTGGCCTCCTCCTGCCGGGTCAGAGGTCAGAGGTTGCAGTGTGCTGACTGTCCCGCAATCCAGTGTGGAGCTACTGCCCCCCGTTCTGGGTGGCAGGGTGTGTTTTGTGTTAGCTTTGCTCCCTCTTGGCATGGAGGGGTGTGGGGGGTGAGGTTGAGAGATGTGGGGGGATGCTGTTGTCTCCCTGACCCCTCTCTGGTTTACTCTCTGCCCGGCCCCGCCCTGAGCTGACCTCCACGGCCTGTTTCAACAGGCTCCCTTGACCTCTGGTTTCTGGTGAGGCAGGTCAGTGGGGCTCACCAGAGGAAACCGGTCAGAGGGAGGTTGGGGTGCCATTCCCCCAGGACTTCCCTGAGGTAGGGTGGTGGGTTGACCATGTCCCTGGACAGAGGGCCCAGCACCTGTGGAGTGGCCCGTCCTACATGCCTGTCTCCTTTTGGATCCGATGTCCTCATCTCCACCCCAATCCCTCAGACCATCCCTGAGGTCACCCAAGCCCCCCATTATTAACAGTCCTGTTGGCAAGCCCTCCCGCAGTGAATCAACTTGAGCGTGTCACCCCTTTTCTGCCAGGTCCCCAAGTTGACACCAGGGGCAGGTGTGGAAACGGACAATGTCCACACTCTGGATTTGAGGGTCGGATGCTGGCACTGCCATTGTTGGGAGCTGAAGGTGGAGCCCCAGACTTGGGGCTGGGTCCTCCCTCAGAATCACCAACCAAACCGGCTCTCTAGCCCTGCCTAGGGCGGACCTGCAGAGCCCGGGGTGCCCTCTGCCCACCCCATGCCGGCTCGCACTTACCCGAGAGATGCCCATGATCTGCTCCTCAGGCAGCAGGCTGACGCGCACGAAGCAGGACCCGAAGCCACCTTCCTCCCGTTCCAGCAGGTCCTTGCCCTCCAGCACAGCCACGTGCAGCGTGTGGGAGGCGCTGTCGTAGTCCATGCTCACCTCCACCTGGCCCAGCGTGAAGTCCTGCCCGAAGGTGTTGCTCACAGAGGAGATGGAGTTCAAGGAGTCAGCCGACTGCGACTTCCGGAGCGGCCCGTATGGGGCCAGGTCCAGCTCCCGGCCCATCAGCTCCAGCGGCCCCAGCTCGCTGAGGCTCTCAACGGTGTCCTCGAAGCTGAGGCTGCCTTTGCGGCTGGACAGGCCCTGAGCGCTGGCCCGCTGGGCGCTCCAGGCAGGCACTGTCTGGGGTGAGAAAGGAGACATGGGAGCATGCAAGGGCAGTGGGCATGGTGTGGTGGCAACAGGAGGTGACACGGTAAGTCCCCTCCATTCAGGGCAATCCAGGTCCCCCTTCTGCAAATCTGGCGCATGCCTTAGGAAGACACTTGTTTAATACTATTTCATATCCCTGACCAGGATGTAAGAAAGCTTTTTCTCAAAATGTTTGTTGATATGGCGAGGGATCCACAAATAAAGATGTTCATTGCAGTGAGGTTTATAAAAAGGGAACGTCCTAATCTAAGTGTCCCGCAGAAGGGGACTGGGTAAGAATACTAGAGTATAGCTACTCAATAGCAGACCCAGCAGCCTCAAAGGACGTTTACAACAATGTTTACAACATGAGAGAGATTTCCTGTGGGGCAACAGTTGCCTTAATTTCATTTTTCTTTTCTCTAAGTCGACCTTGGGACTTTAGAAGACTAAAATATTTGTACCCTAAGCATCTCCCCTGTGGCTGCATAGTCTTTAATGCACCCCCCACTGGCCACTGAGTAGATAGCCATAATTTATGTTAGGGCTCCTCTGCTGTGGGCACCTATGTTGTTTCTATTTTTTCACAAAGATAAATAATGCAGCATCAAACAGCTTTCTTAAAATCCTGGCTCCGAGCACACAGTCCTTTGGAAAGCTTTTGACACCTTGGCCAACAAGTGGTGTCAATTTCCAGTCCCAGAATGGAGTGAGAGTCCCTCCTGACACCCCAAATGAATGAGCACGTGGGACCCTAACTTGGTAACAGATTCTGATAGTGCTCTCTGAACTCTACATGATGCTAGAAAAATTCTCTGCCAACTGGCCAATGATGAAACTATCAGTAATATCAATTGAAAGCCCTAAAACGTTGAGCCTCCCTAATGCAGTAATTCCACATCTGGGCATCCATTCCGAGTACGTAATCCCACACGAAGACAGCATTCAACATATAAAACACCCACCGCATTGTTTATAATGGCGTTTAGGAAACCATGACACGCACTTAAAAAGGAATCTTGCGCAGTCATTAAAATGATGTTTACGAAGGATGCTCAATAATATGGGAAACTATTGCAGTTATAAGTGTGATGAAAAGAGCAGGGTGTGAAATTCTGTGCAGAAATGACCCTTGTTGTGTAGAAACTATCCGTGGAGAAGAGACTGGGGGGTGGATTTAATGTGCTGGAGAGGAATATTTCAGAACGGGAACATCTCCCCACATCACCACCCAGAGGCAAGCAGTTCACAGTTGCTGGTCGCTGGGGGTTGGCATTTTGGGAGCGATTCCTCTCTCCCCTCCTCCTTCTCCTCCTCCTCCTTCTTTTTTTAAAAGATTTATTTATTTAGGCATACAAGAGCTGGGGCACAGGCCAGAGACTCGGGGGGTGAGAGGATTCACCAGAGACAGAGTGGGGAACAGAACAGGCAGACTGACTGAAACGCACTGCTGAGGGGAGCAGCGGGCGAGTCAGCAGAAATCTGCTGCACCGTGTGGGTAGCTCCCTGGCCGGCTGGGGATCGAACTCGTGCTGCAGAGGCTGCGGATTGCATCATAGTGCGGTGCTTAACCCCTTGCGCCACCAGGGAGGCCCTTCTTCTTTTTTTATTGGGGTAACATCAATTGACAACACGGTATGGTTCAGAGAGGTGTTTTCTTCTTGATTACCCACAGAATGGATTTGAAAATGAAAAACATTCATTCATTCAACACATATTCACAGATGATGCGCTAACACTGCGTGATGTCGGAGGCCTGCAAGAGACAAGCCCTCACAGCGGGAATTCACCAGGAGGGAGCCAGGGGTGTGGAGGCGGGTCCCGCGTGGACGTGGGGGCATGGGGGCACCGCTTACATGCACCTGGGAGAAGGCAAGCCTCACCTTCTGCCTGGCCTCTGCGTAGGTCTCCCCGTACTTCTGCTGCAGGTAGCGGTAGTCGTAGTTAGGGAACGGGGAGGGACTGGGGAAGCTCCCGGATGTCCAGAGCTTCCACAGGCTCACGGCGGCAATGCCCAGCAGCACCAGGGTCCCTGCCGCGTAGACACCCACCTCCCAGCCAGGCGGGCTCTTGATGACTGCAAGGCAAGGGCAGCCTCTCATTAGCAGGCACTGGGAGCACCCTCCTCCCCAGCCCCGTGTTCACAGACCCAAGGAGCAGGGAGCTCAGCACTGACTTAGTCACTGAACAAGCACTTATTGAGAGCCTACTATGTGCCAGGCTCGGTGCTGGGTGGGGGGGTTCAAGCCATATTCTCTCTGCAATTTCCGCTTTAGCCTCTTTTCCACACAAACGTGCGTTTCTCCCAGGAGCGAGGCTTGGCGGGAGCAGATGAAGCCCTGTGAACAAGGGCTACTCATTCCTTAGGCTTTAAACCAACAGGGTTGCTCTCACTTCTTTGAGGCCTCAGAGGCCCTCTTGTTTCCAGATAATCAAAGCAGCCGTTTGGGGAAAAGGGAGGGGTGTGGGGGGAGAAAGAGAAATGACTCCATTTTGCCTCAACCTCATCTAGAAGGATCTAATCTCCATCAAACAACGAAGAGAAAAATATAGCACATCCAAACATTGGAATATTATTCAGCCGTGAGAAGGAATGAAATACAGCATGGACGGGTCTGGGAAAGATCATGTGAAGGGAAAGAAAAGGCCACCGGCGGTGGGAATCTGCTCCTATATGAAGGGTCCAGGCAGGCAAATTTGTGCAGACAGAAGGTAGGTCGGTGGTTGTCGGGGGCCGGGGAGAGTGGGGAATGTAGAACGTGGGATCTCTTTGGGGAATGATGAATATATTGGAAAGCTTGATAGTGCTATTGGGCACACAATCTACTAAATCCACTGAATTGTTACACTTTAAGTGGATAAATTGTAGGGTATGTGAATTTTATCTCAAGAAAGCAGTTATTTAAAAAAAAAAGTCCTCAACCACAATTGAGAAGTGATTCAGGCTATGCGGATTTTGGGGGGCAAATCCAGGGGCACAACTGCTTTTTCTCCACTGTTCAGCAAGTGACTTTCCTTCTCAGAGCCTTACTGTTCCCCAAAATAGTGACCCATGATGCCATCCCGTGTGGCCCCTGGCAGGACCACCCTGTTGAAAAGTGTGGTCTCGCAATGCTTGGAAACCCAGCCCTCCATCCCCAAAGCAGCCAGTGAGCCGGTGGACTCCATTTTGCTAGTCACACTTGGAAAATACAGTTCGCTACACCATCCTCAGTGCTGCCTGAATGCCCACTTCAAATAGGGAAACCGAGGCTCACAAAGACCTTGCCTGAGTCACACAGCCAGGAGGGTGTGGTGTTGGGATTCCAACTCTGGCAGCCAGACTTCAGAGAAAGCAAGGGTAACTGCTGCCCCACCCAGCCTCCACCCAGCTTAGTCCCCTGGTAGCAGGTTGAGAGAGGTGGGTAGGGTGTTTCAGGGGCAGAGATTTAGCGTCATCCATCCATTGAGCACCTACTGTGTGCAAGCCCCTGTGGGGGTATAAGCCCCAGGCCCAGGCCCTTTATAGGAAGTGAGGTGAAAATGAATAGACAGAAAGGGGTGATGGGAATCAAGATGGAGAGGACTTCCTAGAGGAGGAGGAATTTGCATTATAAAGGAGTAAGTAAGTCACCAGGGACTGGGAGGTCGGGCAAGAAGAGGGGGCGGACAAAGCCTGGAGCATTCGTGGTGCCCAGTGGGGGCGTGGAACACTTGAAGCTAGAGGGGCCCTTCCTCACTGCTTCCCCAGGCCTGGTCACTCAGGGATAGTCACACAGCAGGGGCAGCCCCTCTGGTGGCGGGAGGCTTCGGCCTGCCCCTGCTGTCCAGAGCCAGCCACGTCTTGCCAGAATCCACAGCTCACTCTGGAGGTCAGGGCTCGTCCTTCAGCCCTGGCATTTATCTGGCATTTACCTGGCATTATCCCGACTCCACTTTCCAGAAGAGGGAAACTGAGGCTGAGAGAGGCCCAGGAATACATCTATGTGCCAGCGCACGGCCACAGAGGTGAGGGCGCTGGCTGGGTGCAGGCTCCCTGGTTCCCGGGCAGGCCGCCTCCTCTACTCTCTGGGCCTCAGTCTCCACATCAGGAAACCGCGATGAAGACAGAAACAGCCCACCCATGGGCTCATCCTGGGGACTTATTCTAAGGAGAGAACCCCCGCAAGAGTGATGTCTGGTGTGAGTCATCGTGGCTGTATTTTTAACTGGGAAATCTGGAAATGGCCAGAAGGTCCCACAAGGGGGCCGGGGTGGGGGTGGGGGGGCTGTCCTGGGGAGGAATGTCACTGGCCTCTGAGAATGACAATTGAGGTCATCAGCAGGTCCCCATGGCTATGCAGAGACACCTTTCGGGCACTGTTAAGAGGAAAAAATAAATCACTCTCCAACATGATATAACCACACGATTTTGATGTAAAGATCACAGGGCGTGTGGGCCGGGGCGGAGCGGGGGGGGGGGGGGGGGGGAGGGAGGCCATGAGAACAAGCGGTGGTGGAGCTGCGAGCAGACCCTCCCTCTCCTGACCTCTGCGCTGAAATGTCATTTGTGAGCTAAAGAAAACCACGACCAAGGGGACCGAGGACCGTGTGAGAGGGGCTCCCGCTGGCCCGGCGGGCACAGCCGGGCAGGGCTAGGAGCTGAACTGGGGCCTGAGGCTTGAACGTGGAAAGGTGGCAAAGCAGAGCCAGGTCCCCCCAGCGTGAGGACCCCTGGGGCTGCCGGAAGCTAGTGCTCTTGGCAGGAGAGGCGGGCAGGGCTGGGGCCCCTGCACGGAAAAGCCCCAGGAGGTTGAGACGAAATGATGACAATTAATGCTCATTTATTTACTCAGTTTATTGAGCACCAGCCTTGGGAGGCGGGGACGCGCTCCCAAGGGGGCAAGGTCTCAGCTGAGACCAGCGGAGGAACGGGAGGAGGCGCCTCCTCTCCATGGACTACTTGCCAGGCCCTGTCCTAAGCCTTCGCCCGTTCGCCCACTGCGTGCTCAGCACAGAAGGCTCTGACTGTGCCCCTTCACAGATGAGGGAGCTGGGGCTCCAGATCGCTCTGTGACTGTGCCCCCTTTCTGATGAGGAAGCTGGGGCTCCAGCTCCGCACTGGTAACCGCCGCACCAGACATGAGGACGCAGCCAGGCGAGGCGGAGCAGGCCCAGAGGCGAGCACCGGGCGTGTGTGCCCGTGGTGGGAGGCCTGTGGTGGGGAGGCAGTGGGGCTGCTCACGAATCTCCCCAGCAGCCCTGAAGGGAGGCCTCACCACCCCCTCCCCACAGGTGAGTAAGTGGAGGCTCGGGGGTTGCATGGCCTGCCCAGGTCACGCCAGGCCTGGGTAAGTCTTGTGAGCTGGTGAGCTGCCGTGCTCGCTGGGGAAGAGTGAGGACCCCTCAGGACCCCAAGAGCCCAGCTCTCATGTGACTGGGGGTTGTCTTGGGAGAAGCTGGTGTGAGGGGGGGCACCGGTGGCTGTTGGGGAGCTGGGAGCCCTGGGGTTTGTGCTCCTTCCCTTTCCCACCCTCCTTCCCTCTGTAAGTAGGGAGGGGAGACGGCGTGGGTGCTGCGGCCGATGCTGAAGCGCAGTTGGAGCATGTCTGGGATCTCCAGGCCACACCCCGAGCCCATGCCTGCCGGGCGCACCCTGGAAAGCGGGAGCTCCTGCCTGTCTGGGTGACATGACCAGGTGATCTGAGTGTGACTAGCTGCTCAACAGGGTCTAGGAATGGCCCCAGCTGAGTGGCTCCCGCCCTCAGACTCATCCTTAGGGAGCTGTGGGCCACGGGCCTCAGGGCAACCCACTCAAGTGACATGGAGAGAGTCGCTTCCATTGGAAGGGAGCACCCTGACCAGAAAGATGAAGGCCTCAGGCTGGTCCCAGCTGGGTGTCCCCAAGGCTGTGTGACCTTGGACAGGTCACTGACTGTCCTTACCAGTATTGGGGTATTGGTATCCCACTGACACCCCACCCCGGCCTGGTGGGAGGGCCCCTGAGGTGGCAGACTTGCCGCTGCACTCACCGCTCAGGTGGTACTCCGCCACGTCCACGGCCATGGTGCCCATTACAGCGGATGGCACTGGAAGGGAAGAGAGCCAGCAGAGAGGGCTTCAGGGGGTCACCCACCCCCCTGGCCTCCCTGGGGCCCATGTGCCTGTCGCTTGGAGTGGTGAGGGGGGCCAGGCAAAGGTATGTGGTTTTTAAAAATAGCATCTTTAAAAAATGGCATTTGAAGTACCTTTCAAGCACTCCTAGACCTCACTCCCGGGTTGCCAGTCAGCGCACAAGATGAATTTCACGTTTGTGTTTAGTGGTATGTAGTACATCCCAAACTCCACGTGGGATACACTTATGCTGAAAAAGTATTCATTGTTTCCCTGAAAAAGTGACCGGGTCTCCTGGATTGGTATTTGCTATTTCTGGCACCCTCCTTGTTTCCATGCGAACAACAACAGGCTGACCAGGGATCCCCTGAGGCTGTCCACAAGCTCACTCCAAATGCTCTTACTTAAATCGGAAGGAATGAAGGCCTTCCCACAAATTCTATTATCAGTCCTTCACCGCTTGGGACGGCTTCCAGCCCACGCCCCAGCTTCCACGCCTAAGTTTTATGAATTGATGAAGGTCTGACTAAGTTGTTCTAGAAAGACCTGGGAGCTCATCAAGCTCTTACCTGAACCCAGGTGACTGCTCATTGATTAGTGGTGTTGCGAGGAAGCAAACCTGCCCCCCAGACATGTTCTACGTGTGTGCGCGCGTGTGTGCGAGGTTTGGAAAAGGGAGGCTGGAGTGAACTGCAGGGTCCCAGCCCCAGGGTCAGAGACAGACAGACGGACAGGATAGCCCCCACGCCCGCCCCTGTGTCCCGGGAGGTTCAGAGAGTTGGTCCTGATCAGCTGAGGGAGGTAAGCGGGCGCCAGGGAGGGCTGTGAGGCCGCGGTGCGCTCGCCCACTCAGGGCAGCAGCTTTGCCGTTACCTTGGGAACCCAGCATTATCGGCTCTTCTAGTTCTTTAAAGAAAAGCCAGATACCTGGACTTCTGACCGGCACTGCCAGTTCACACACACGGAAATGTAAACACTGTTCAGACACAGCGGAAGGCTGTGGCCAGCCAGTTGGCATTCTGTGGGTTCCCTTTGGGACACAGCCAAATCAGAGCATTTCCGGACTCCTAGGGTCCCCCCCATCTGTCGTTCTAGAGCCAAGAAGCTGGGTGCTTTCAGGCAGATAGGGTTCCCGAGCGCCCGTGGGAGGGTGGTAGGTCCCAGGGCATGGAGCCTGGGGAGCAGGTGGAACAGCGCTCGGTGGGGAAGGGGGAAGCCCGCCAGCAAGCTCCCCGGTGATGCCCCACTCCCACGGGTGAGATGCAGGTTGTCATGGTGACGGGAGGGTGGTGCCAACCCAGGCAGGGCTTCACCCAGGCTGACTTGAGGGGAAGCGAGCTCCTGGGACGAGGCTGATGGGGATGACAGCTGCCCTGGCTGAGCATTCGCACGCATATCACCTCATTTAATCCTCCAGTGACCCCAGGAGAGGGGACTACTATTATCTCTGGTTTGCAGAGAACTCCTGAAGCCTGAAGGTAAAGTCATTTACCCCAGGCCACACAGCGAGAAATCCTCTGACTGCTCCTATCCCCTGCGCCTTCCCGGTGGAGCGCTCGGCTTCAGAAGTTTCCCAAGAAGCCTCAGGCCAAGCCCCAGAGCAGCCCAGCTCCTGGCAGAAGGGCCTGGACACTCAGATGCTCATGTCAACGTGACCCATGGTTGCAACCTGCCTCTGCTGGGGCCTGGTCATGCCCTGGCAAGCCGACTCTGAGCCAGAGAGGCTACACAGGAGGGCTGCTGCTGGCCACAGGCTGAGCCGGTGTGGGCTGGGTGGGCACCTGTGGCAGGTCCAAGGAAGCTCCCTCAGTGGTCCCCAGAACCTGTCTGAGAAGCGGCAGAGAGGACTTGGGGGAAGGAGAGTGGGGAGCAGCCAGCACAGAGTTAGGAGTCAGCCCTTCCGGCTGGGAACCCCAGAACTATCCCCTCACTAGCTCAGTGCCTCTGCTGTCCCTTCTGTAAAATGGGCCCGCGACTGCCTTTCAGGGCGCTGGGAGGGAGGGCCAGGAAGTCTGTGGTCGGCCTTGGCCGGTGTCGGCTGCCGCGGTTCTTGTCCTGGCAGTGGTCCAAGGCTGGCTGGCCCTGAGCTGGAGCTGGGATGGGGGGGCAGGGGGTCAGCTCGAGGATGTTTTATTTGCCTTAGGGTGAGCGGCCAACATTTTATAATTGGGAAATGTCCCATTCAAGTGGATTTAAAAAAGATGAATTTCCAACTTCTCTTTTAGTTAGATGTAGGGACAGCGGGCATCCACTCCTGCCCCCCAGCACTGCTAGGGCTGGATCTAAGAAGGCCGGCCCCTCTGGAGGGGCATTTGCTCTTCAGGCACCTCCCACTCTCCCATTTGCTTCCAGAACCTCCCGCTTCTGGGAAACACCTCCATTCTGATGAGCTAGGGGAAGTCCAGAGGGGTTAAGTGACTTGCCCAAAGCCCAAAGTCCAGCCAGCAACGGTGGAGCTGGGCCTGGCAGTCATGCCTGCCGCCTGGCCCGCCGCCTCTTCTATGAGCAGCCACACTGCGGAGCCAGACTTCACAGCTCCTGTTATGGTCCCCACTGCACAGAGGAGGAAAGCGAGGCTCAGAGAGGAGCCCGAGCTCACCCGCCAGTGAGCCGGGAAGGGAGCCCCAGCCAGAGCTGCCTCTGCAGCAAGGGCCCCTAAATGGGTTTACTCGCCATCTGCAAGACGCTCCAACCCCAGCAGGCGCCTGCGGACAGCCTGGAGGTCTGCCAGGCCGAGGGGCTGGGCTCTGGCTACCAGACAGATGCTGATGAGGCACACGCAGGCCAGGCTCTCCTGTGACCAGAGCTTCCCCGAGCCTCTGACCCAGAAAATGGAGCACAGTATGGTTCAGAGCTGCCCTAAGCCCTCAGTCAAGCTCCTCAGATGGCACGTGCCCTTCCTGCCCCCCTTCCCACCCAATCTATTCGTTCTGGCCCGCACCCACACACCCTAGCTGCATGGAGCTGACTCACTGACAACAGCTCCGGGTTCAAATCCAGGCTCATGCATCTCCACCTGGCGACACCAGCCTGTGGCTGTAAGAACTGACGTGACGTGCTAAATGCTCAGCGCTGTGCTGGGCATGGAGCGGTCACACAGTTGAGACCTAATGATCAGCGGATAGACAGATCCCCATTTTATAGGCGAGGAAGCAGGGCCCTCGGTCAGTCAGCATATGAGTAGCAACGCCAGGAGCAGTGCCAGGGTGGGAGGAATCTGGGCTCCCGGCCACCACGCTGCCTCCTGACCGGGCCTTTTGGGGGTGGAGGTGGGTGGGAAGAAGAGCCACTGGCCTTACTGGAATCTGACCACAGTCAGCTCCCCTCCTGGACTTGTTGGCGAAAGGACTTTCCAGGAATTTTGTACCTCTGCAGGGGAGAGGGGCCCTTGTCTCTGCTCCCCCACCCCAGTCCCTTGCACACAGTCCCCACGTCACATCTCTGGCCTGCAAGGTGCTGGCTCTCCTGACCCTCAGCTGGAGGCCAGCAGGCAAGGGGGAGGCTGGGGGCAGGGTTACAGGGGAGCCCGCTCCAGGCTGCAGCCTCTTTTGGAGCTTTAAGATTGAAATGCCTTTCAAGTGTCGCCCCTCTCCTGAGATAACCACTATCCTTCCCAAATCCCACAGAAACCCCAGCACAGACTGGCTGGGTTTTTAGGGTACCTACTATGTGCCAGGCACTGTACCAAGCACTTGCTGTTATTTCAACAAAGCCTCTGTGCGGCCCGCTGAGGGGCTGCTGCTCTGCCACTGTGCTGGTAAGAAAACCGAGGTGCAGAAAACGGCCAGCCCATAGTCACCAGAGTCCAAGCTTGAACCTGGGCTGGGATCCCCTACTTTCCAGAGCGCCTGGGGAAGAGTGCAGATTTCAGAGTGAGGAGGCTGGGGCCCTGGGTACTGTCTTGACCCTGCTCCAGACTGACTGTGTTACCTTGGGGGGTTCTCCTGCCCACCCCCTTGCTAGTGGGAAGCACACTTGCCTTTGCTCTCAATGCCCTGAGGGGCAGGGGTGCGGGGTGAAGGGGCTGATGTTCCAGAGTGCAGCTTCCTAGGCTCTTTGGGGTGCAGTGGCTTCAGTGACTGAGGAGGGGGCACGCAGGCCCTCTGCAGTCCTCAAAGGGTCTGCTGGCTCAGCGCTCCTACCCCCCACAAGCCTGCCTCCAGGTCCCCAATTGTTGCTCCACTTCCATCACCTCCTCAGCCCAAATTGACAGCCCCGTGGCCCTGAGAAGGGGCACAGCTTCCTTTCCCAAAGGGTACGAGTAGCATCAAAGTTCCCTAGGGGACCCTGGAAAGCCCCCACTCATGCTGATAAATTCCCACAGACACTGAGGATCCTCTTAGGCTCCCGGGGGCTCCGAGGGACGGGTGCGACATGCCTCTCAGTACTGGGGCATCTCCAAGACCCGTCCCCAGGGACTCGGGAGTCCCTGGGGTATACGGGCACGGGGTGTAGTGGGCTCATTACTGAGCCGGGGGCGGGCGCGAGGCTGGCAGGGGCGTGGGGCAGTCAGGGTGCTGCGTGTGAAAGTGGGGTGTGTGTGCGGCACGGGCGCCGGGGAGGCGTGCAAGTGGCCGGGCAAGCCGCGAGTGTTCACTCGCGGGGCGCGATGCGATGCGCAGTGCGTGGAGTGGCCCGGCGTGCGTGTGCAAGCGCGGCGTGGATGAGCGGTCCAAGCGAGTGCGTGTGTGTGTGCGCGTGTGCGCGCGCGCGTGTGCGCAGCGCGCGGAGCCTGGGGTCCGCGGGCGGGGAGGGGGCGCTGCACGCATCTCGGGGCGCGGACCCGGCGCGGGGCGCGGCGGCGGGGCGCGTACTCACCCGGGCTCCGCCGAGGGGCCGCCGCTCCGGCTCGGGCTCCGCTCCCGGCTTCGGCCGGCCTCCCGCAGGGCGCCCTCCCCGGCGCCCCGCCCGGCCGCCGCCCGCGAGGCCGCCCGCAGTGCCGCCCGGCGCGGGTTCCGCGGAGCGCGCGGGGCCGGGCTCGGCCGGCCGGGGCGGCGGACTGAGCTGCGCCGCAGTCCGGGCACGCTCCCAGGCGCCCGCCGCGCGCGCCCCGCCGCCCGCCGCCCGCCGCCCGTCCCTCTGGCTTTTAAAGTGACAACCGCGTCGCGCGCCCCGCGGGCTCCGGGGCCCAGGCGAAGATCCCCAAGCGCGCCCCGAGGCCGCGGGCGCCCCGAGGCCGAGCCTTCCCGCGCGCCCCGGCCGGAGGGCCAGGGCGGGGCCGGGCCGCGCGCCCCGCGGCTCGAGCGGCCACGGAGCCCCGGGCGCGCCGTCTGCAGGCCCCGCCCGCCCCCGCTGGTTCCGCTCCCGCTCGCGGCCTCAGTTTCTTTTCCTGTGCAACGGCCCGACGCGGGTTCTGCGCATCTGCGGGACCCGCGGAAGCAGGCGGGGCGGCGGGAGCCCCCTCCGAGCGGGAGCGCACCCCCGCCCCCCGCGCCCGGTCCGCGGCCGCCGCGCAGCAGCGTCTCGCGTGAGCCTCACGGCGCCTCGGGGGCGCTTGGTTTTTTACCGAGGGAAACTGACTCCGAGCGGGAATGACCTCCCCGAGCCACAGAGCCCAGGGTCAGGGCCAGGACTTGACGCCCAGGCCGCGGGACGTGGGGGCGCCTGCTGGGGACCGCGCAGGGCTCGCGCTCTCTCTCCCCGAGGAGTGAATGAATCATTCAGGAGAGTCAGGACGCCCCCGCCGGACTCCGGGCTCGGCGCCCGTGTGGGGTGTGGGCGAGCCTGCCTCTCCCGGGAGCGGGGCGCAGCCCCCCGCCGCGCGGCCTGGCGGGGAGGCCACTGGCACGAGGTGGGCTGGAAGCGTGGGGGCAGCGCCCGAGGGCGGCACAGTAAACGGGAGCGGCTCCGTGGGCACCTGGGATGCCTCCCCAAGGGGGTTCGGGGTGGGGGGTGGCAAGCGAGTGTGTGGACTTGGCAGTGGCCCCTGTAGAGCGACCTGTGGGCACTGCCCTCTCGGTGGGAGCTGGATCTGCGCAGGTCTTCAGGGAGGGGGGCCTCGAGGGGGGACCCTGGGGAGCCAGAGAGGCAGCCTCACTTTCACCACGGGGGACGCCCTTGTTTCCATCCATCTTCAGAACCTGAACGGAAAAGGAGAACTGGTATTAATTATGCCCCTTGTGGGGAGGAGCTGGGCACGGGCCACAGGCTTTTCTGCCATTTCCCCTTCCGCTTAGTCTTAGGGGGCTGGTGAGGGTCGAGCCCATCCCCATGTGCCCACAGGGAGGCCTGAGGAATGCAGAGCTCCCTCTGGGAGGGGGGGGGGCTGAGTTAGGCCCTCAGCCCATGAAAGGGCCCGCTGTGATGGGGGGGGGTCTTCTAGTTGCATCCAAAAGATGAGGAGGAAGCCGGCCTGGCTCTAGTGCCCGGCCCCCGCCCCCGGCCCCCGCTGTGCAGGCGCTGCAGTGACAGGACATCTCGCCCATTTCAGGTTGAAAACCCTTCCAGGGGCAGAACCCCCGCACGTGCACCAAGACAGGAGACTCCAGTGCCCACCAACAGCCGCGGTGTGGATGATGTGGTGCAGTCCCAGGGCGGCACACGTCCAGCAGAGAGTAGAGCCCGTTACCCGCTGCTGCTCAGAGGGCGAATTTCGCTGCTAATAGACACGAGGAGCCAGCACTCTGCACAGCGCGGCCTGGTTCCATTTATAGTTTAAAAAACAGGCGAATCGACTTTTCCCTAGTACTTTGACTGCTATTAGCAGGTTACCCTGGGGTGGGGCAGGGGTGACAGGGAGGGGTCGGGGGTACTGGGGGGATGTTCATGGTCTGCTTTTGATCTCAGCCCAGGTGTGTCCACTTTGAAAATTCTTGGCATTGCATCCCCAGGGTTTGTACACTTTTCTGTGTGTGATATGCCTTCATGCAACTTAAACCCCCACCCCCAGTGCGCGGTGCTGGAGTAAAAGCCACACTCCTTTCAGTGCTCTACCTGGGCTGACCTGTGCGCCACCCCCTCCCTCACCCCCATCTCCCTCCAGCCTCTTGGGCCTTCTGGTGCCACGGAGAGTTGCCAAGCCATTTTCTGCTTCAGGGAGTCCCCCTTGCTGGTCCCTCCGCCTGGAAAGTGCTTTCCCTGCTCTTGCCAAGATACAATGTTATAAGCCACTGTTACCTCAATTACAAAAGAAAGAATAAAGCTGCTGTAAATTTTTTTTAAAGATTTATTTATTTATTTATACAAGAACCAGGGTACAGACCTGATGCGCTGGAGGGTGAGAGGATTCACCAGAGACAGAGTGGGGCACAGAACAGGCAGACTGACGAAACACACTGCTTAGGGAAGCAGCGGGCGAGATGTGGGCCCCTCGCCGGCTGGCTGGGATCGAACCAGCACTGCAGAGGCTGTGGACAGCTTCACAGCGCGGCGCTCAACCGCCTGCGCCACCAGGGGAGGCCCTGTTGTAAATGTTTTGAAGGAAAAAAAAAAAGGTTGCTTCCTCCACCCTTATCACCAGAAGAGTCACCGTCAGAGAGACTGCCCATCCCCATAAGCCCTCCATCCACAGCACACTTTATTTCCTTTAAAACATTAGCCATCACCTGTAATTAGTCACAGTTTTCTGCATCCCTGAATAGAGTAATAATTGCAAGCATGCAGCATACTTGCTACGTGCCCAGCATTTTCGAATATCGAAGGAAGATGCAGCATCCTCACCCCAATCTCCTTTTTGAGATGGAGGCAGTTGGCACTCAGAGAGTTTCTTTGACTTGCTCATGGTCACACAGCCAAGATTTGAATCCGGGCAGCCTGGCATTTAATATGCTCTGCACCACCACTGACTCTGCACCACTCTGTACATGACATCCTCATTTCTTTTTTTTTTTTTTTAAAGATTTATTTATGCGTACAAGAACTGAGGTACAGGCCAGAGGTGGGGGGTTGTGAGAGGATCCACCAGAGACAGAGCAGGGAACGAAACAGGCAGACTGACTGAAATACACTGCTGAGGGGAGCAGCAGGCGAGTCAAGAGCAGTCTGCTGCGTCATGTGAGTAGTCCCTGGTGGGGGATGGAACTCGTGCTGCAGTGGCTGCGGACAGCGCCATAGGTTGTGAAAAAAAACCCTGCACCACCAGGGAGGCCCAGCATCCTCATTTCTTATGTATTTTATAACTGGAAGTTTGTACCTCTGGACCTCGTCACCCATTATGCCCACCCCTCCGCCCCCTTCCCTCTGGTAAACTCCATTCTGTGTCTGAGTTTGGTTTTGGTTTTGGAAATCTATACTTGGATAGATCAAATCTCTCTTCTTCCTTGTAGTGTGTCTGGGACAGTGCCTGGCACAGTGCCTGGCACACTCAGGTACTCAGTAAATATGTGTGTGTGAATAAATGAATGAATGATGCCTACTGTGCTAGTGGGAGGTAGCAGGAAGCTTGGATCTCAGAATGGGTGTTGCGGAGAAGGGGGTGCAATGCTATCTGGATCCCCCAAAGCAGGGTAGCCAGGGAACCAATGGCAGATGGAGGTTCTGAGACATCTGGAATTAACTGCAAGTCAAGTCCCTACTTGGGTGGGACACACCTCCTACCTCAGTCAAGTCCACTTCCAGCCTCCCGCAGGCACAGAGACCCTTCCAAAGGGGCTATACCCTATCTAAGGGCCCTGGCAGGTGATGCCACCCATCAGGCAGTGGTGGCCCCAGGAGAGTGACACAAATCATTGGAACCACTGGCCAGAGTCTCTCTCACTGGACCCAGGAACCTCCCCAGGGATAGGAAGATCCCAAACAACCTGGAGGCCAGTGGTGGCTGCGGGACCAGCTGGTGAAGGCCACCGCCTGTGTCATCATGTCCCTTGAGCCTGCCATCAAGTCCCCAAGCTCCAGTCAACTGCGTCATCAAATCCCAGCGCTCTTCTGCCTCCATCTGTCCTGGTGGCTATGACCATGGCTTTGTTCACTGACCCCAAGCAGCCCGCTTCACTGTCTCTTAGCGGGACCCCTACTCGTTTTTCAGTCTCTGGGACAATTGTGACCCATCCCTGAAAAGCCCGGGCGCCTCAGATGAGGTGTTGTCCTGAGGTCTGGCCCAAGGAACGTTCCATTTAGGCCTCGTGGGGGTACTACGTGTGGAGTTGGCCCCATCAAGAGCTCAAAAAACTAAGGTTCTGCAGAGGGAGCTCGAGAAGCAGGCCTGGAATGTGGTTCTCAGGACCAGAGAGCCCGCAGGCGGTTCTGCACAGCACAGGCTGGTCCAGCCTCTTGAGGTCTGTGCCCCACCTGGACCCAGGTCCTGCCTCTTGAGGCCTGTGCCCCACCTGGTCCTAGCTCTCATCGTCAGAGAGGCTCAGCCTGATGCTCCCGGTACAGTCCTGAGGTCAGGCAAATGCAACCTCCAGCAAGGGGCTCCCCTTCTCTGGGCTCAGAGCCCTCGTCTGAAGAGAGATGGTCCTCAGCTCTCAAGACTGGAGGAGAATGACAGGAGGTGGAGCATGGCACCCAGCAAGCTCTCAGCAGTCGGGAGCTGCTGCTATTCCCCACCCCCAGATCTCTGAAGTTGTAAGAGAGACCTAGAATCTTTAATACGGGGCATGTGAGAAGTGCCTTCTCGCCCGTTACCCCATGCGATCCTCACAACAGCTAGTGACACTGGGGCAGGTGATCCCAGTTTATGCAGGGGAATGGAATGACACACTGAGCACAGAGAACATTCTAGAATTGGAAGGTTCCTCTGGGGCAGTCCTGGAATTTGGGGGTGGGGTGGGTGGTAAGGGATTCTGGAGTTGTGGGTCTTTTGGGAACAGCTGACTGGGAGCAGGAGTGACTTCCAGGATATCCATAGCTGAGGCCCTTGATTCCAGAGGCAGTGTACGTGGTGTACGGCACAGTGTACGTGGTGGTGATGGGGGGCGGGGCTAGAAGGGCAACTTAGCCCCTAAGCTAACTGAGGGAACCAGCAGAAGGGAGATCAAGGTGGGAGCAGGTCCATTTCCTGGGCTCCTTCCCAGGAGCCTGTGTCCTGGGGGTGAGGGAGTTGCAGGGCTCCCTGTCAGAGCACCCAACCAGGCTGGCTGGATTCACATCCCTATCATCTCATCACTCTTTGCCATGCTCCGAGGCAGATAGGGAAACTGGGGCTCACAGAGCAGAAGCAGGAGTCACGCTATGAACTAGCATCAGACCCTCTGTCCCCACCCCACCCCAACACCCAGCCCTGCAAGGAGTCTGCCCCCCTTCCTAGCTTGCCCCAGGCACCCTCTTGGCCATACTCAGCTCCTTCCATGGCCTCTTCAGCCTTGACCTCATGTCTGCCGTGATGACTACTGTGCAGGTCCAGGCATGAAAGTGATCTGGGGAGACCATTGGGGGTATCCTCAAGTACCTGGATCTGGCAGGGTGCAGGGACACACTTCCAGTTATAAGATGAATAGCTGGGGCGCTCCTGGATAGCTGGATGACTATGGTCAACAGCGCCTGTTGTAGGCTTGAAAGGCGCTCAGGGCACACATGTTAATGTACTCACCGCGAAAGAGGAATGGCATTTGTGTGGACCGATGGGGGTGTTGGCTGAGCTCTGGATCATTTTACAGTATCCAGGTGTATCAAACCAACAGGCTGAACACCTTAAATGTACACCACATGATATGTCAAGTATGACTCAATAAAGCTGGGGTGAAAGAGTTATTTTAAAAGGAGTGGCTTATGACATTATAAATGAGACCTGATTTCACATACTCAATGTTCCTACCGTTTCATTGTGCTTAAGTGTGGTTTCCTCTTTCATCTGGTGGGAGAATAAATCCACTAATTTTCCACTCAGAAAAAGAAATGTGGCCAAGAGCAAATGTGAGCAGGTGGCAGAGGTAGCATTCACGCAAAGGAGTGACAAGTCATAATAACAACTAATGAGTTGCTGGTAAAACAGATGGGTAAAAGGAAAGAGGAGGAGAAAATGAAATCGAGGGACTTCCTCAGGATGGGGGAGGAAGTGCTCCCCCTCAGAAAGGAAGAGAAGTCCTTCCATCCAGAGCTGATCTTTTAATACAGTATGGAGTCTTCTTTCTCCCACGCCCTCTTCTGCCTGCCTCCCGCCCACTCAGGAACTGAGAGCTCTCTGTGTAAAAATAGCGAACTGAAGGAGTCTGAAAGGAGCTCCTTCACAGAGTGCTCGGGAGAGCATCCCACACTGTGGTGACCCCTGTGTGTGGGGGTGGCTGCTGGGGTTCAGCGGAACCAGCTGGTAGGTGATGGAGCAGCCCCTGGGAGGCCCTTTGCCCTCAGACCCAACATGGGCACTGGCTTGCCTCAGTCTCCCCTTGGGAACCACATGGACTGACTCCCCCATCTCCTGTCCCAACCCCTCTAGGTGGTCCCCTCCACAAAGCAGTTCCACCACCCTGCTGGGTTCCCTCCTACTCGGCCTACCTCCTCCATCCTCCCAGGTCTTGACCCCAAATTGTCTGCTCGGTCCAGGCTCCCTCTACCCCACCAAGGACTCCCTTCTTCCACCTTCTCATCCATTCTCTTGCTCTTCCTCCAGGGTGCAATTCATTTCTCCTACTCCTCTGTAAGGGTTTTTCCAACTCCTAGCAAGTAATAGAAGCCCACTTAAGCTAGCTGAAGCAAAAGAGGGGGATTTGTCCCAAAGTCCCGGCATTTCAAGGCACCCCAGCGCAGCAATGCAGCCAGATGGCCATAACAGACAAGGATCAGGGACACAGGGACATCGATGGCCCTAACACTTTCCCCTCCGTGGCTCAGCTTCCTTCTCTGCCATCTCCTCATGGGAGAGAAGCTCACCCACAGTTAACATCATTTTCTAGAAACCCAACCCGAGTCACAGTCTCAGTAGAGAGCTGATTGGCTGGCTCGAACCACGTGATCACCACACACCAATCCAAGACGGCCAGAGTGTGGTCACGTGGTGCAAACATGGCTGCCTCCAAGGCCGGCCCTGGAGGGAGAGGAGAGGACTACGGGTTGTTGACGGCAGACAGGAGGTCTCCCCGCCTGCCTATCCTCACCCTCCTTCTTCCAGTGGAATGAATTGCTCTCCCCCCGTGCTTCCGGCACTTCCTCTGCAACGCCACTTAAACACCTAAACACCAGCCGCTTTTGTCTGCTGGCTGTCTGGATTGCGCACAGCCCATGCGAGAACCCCGACCTGCGGCACGGCCGCACCCGGGGCTCCAGTGCTAGTGCCGGCACTGCGTCCCCAACCCCCCTTCGTGGGTGTACAGCTGTGCTGGGGCACCCGGCCCTGTGCAGGGTTTCATGCTCTGCTGTTGCTATCCTGAAATTCTCAGTAATGTTTGAAGAGAGAATCTGGAATTTTCATTTCCCACGGAGGCCTGCGAAGGATGTGGCAGCCCCTTCCACTCACCTTGACCTGCCTGAGCTCTTCCTCCCAACAGGTCCTAGTTGGCTTAACCTGCTGGAACAAATGCCCCCACGGCAATGCATTTTCTCTAATTGGGGAGGTTAGAAGTCCAAGTTCAAGGCGCAGGCAGGGTTGGTTGCTGCATCCCTGTCTTCCTGGTTTGCAGAGGGCCGCCTGCCGGCAATCTTCACACGGCCTGTCTACTCTGTGGTCCGTGGAGACAGCCCGCTCTGGTGATTCTCCTTGTAAAGATACCATCCTGTCTGATTAGGGCCCCTCATTGAACATTAGTTACCTCCCGAATATATAAATGTTCAAAATTAGTTGCACATAAATGAATGGTAATAGTGTCCTCAGACCCCAGAATTAACTTACCAAATCCCACCACACAGGAACGTTCTTCTTTCAGGTAGCAGGGAAACCTGAAGTCACCTTGAGGATTAGGGGTTCAACATATACCTTTGGGGGCAGCTGGGCAGTAGGGAGAGTCACAGGCCAGTCCTTCACGTCAACCACACTTGCTGGTCCCTTTGCTTGCCCTGAAGCCCATGCTCATGCCTGCCCCTCAGATCTGGATGACACCGTCCTTTGGGATTGACATGTGTTTTCCTCCTCACCGTGGGCAGCACACCACGCACTCTGTGACCCCACTTAGACACCCCAGTCCTGGAGAAGGGTGAGGCTAGATAGCCTCCTCCGCTGGGTAGGGAGCGCTTGCACCCTTCGAGGACTTTGCCTAGATGCTGCTTTCCTTGGGATGCCCTGAGACCCCTCCTCATCCTACACCTGTTTCTACCCACCTCCCTCTCTCCCGGTGGCTACCCTTGGAGCCCTCCTTATCCCATCCGCCTAGAGCTCCCACCATCCTATATCACAGGGGCCCGCTGTGGGGCCTGTGGGGCCCGCTGCTCCCTTTGTGATGACTCACCACATCGCCTCCTCACACAGGCGCAGCACAGAGAAGGCGCAGTGAACACTATCTGCTCTTTGAAGGCGGGCCTCATCTTGTCACCTCTGATCTTCTCCTCCAGGGTCCCTTTCTCATGCACCCAAAAGGTGTGCAGAGAGGACTGTCTCCAGTCTTTGTCTTTGTCGTTCTCACTTGTTTGACTTGACCCAGCTCCCTCAAACTCCCTCCACCTTGCTGTAAATGGCTGCATTTCATATTTCCACATGGCTGAACTTCTCGGCCAAAGAAAATGTTCTTTTGTATTCTTAACTATGTAACTTTTAAAAATGAAAGCAGCCAAAGATCCCAGATAACCTCACAACATGTACTTTTTGTTTACAGTTGTTCGAGTTCTTAAGAAATAGGTTTGTTTATTTTTTTTTAATTACAGAGGCCATACAGTTATATCCTCATGATACCAAAAATTTAAAAATGCTCCTAGCTCAAGATTTGAACCAAACGTTGGTTTGCATTTTTTATACAACTGACCTGAACTTCCTAGCTGGCAGTTCTGCTCAGTGGCAGCAAAATCCCTAGTACTGGCGTGGGGCGTTTTCCACGTGCCCTGAGACTTGGTAGTCTTTGAGGAGAACTTGAGGTTTTTATTACACTTCTGACCTGGACTGACTGAAACCCAGGGCAACACTTAATAATCTTGTAGTTTCATAAAATCACACTTAAAGCTAGACCCTCTGACATTTTCTATTCTGTTGCTCTTTTCTGTTTTGTTTATGCTGTTTTATTTGAGTCAGTGCTGTTGGCCGGCCCATAGAATTTCATGAACAGAGGGAGAGTCTCAGGTGGCTTTCTGTCCCCATCCTTTCTCTTCTCCCAGGACAGAGCCTTGCTTCGCAGGTTTTACTGCGGTTCCTGGTCCCCACACCCTTCTCTGTCCCCTACCCCACCCTGTCCCCACAAGGGGGCTCACCCTTAAGCCCGCTGATGCCCCAGAACTTAGCCCATTTCTTAGGCGAGAAAGCAGACTGCCTGCCATGAGCTACACCAGCGCTAGCAAGAGGCAGACTTCATAGTGGGGCTCACACCAGGGTGTGCCAGGCCCTGGATGTAACTGTTTAGATGCAGGAAGCAGGTCCAGAGAAGGACACTTGTTTGAGTCCACCCAGCAAGTTGGTGGCTCTGTCTCTCCCACAAACTGACCCCAGCAAGTCTGTGGCTGCTTGTGACCCGCCGTGCCCTTTTCTGGCCCCAGCTGGACCCAAACTGCGCACTCCTAACCTTCTCCCAGTTTGTATCCTTTGGCCGCTGTGGCTTCTAGCACCCCAGGGGGAGGGACCCAGACTTGTCAGCAAACAAATGCCGCCTACAGATTTCCAAATACACCAGTGCTTGTGAGGCCGTCAGGAAAGGGGTAGTGTCAGCTTCACCAACCTGGAAGCTATGTGAACCCCTTAGCTTAGGATATTTATTTATTTATTTATTTATTTTACACAAGAAACCAGGGTACTGGCCAGATGCGCAGGAAGGTGAGAGGATTCACCAGAGACAGAGCAGGGAGCAGAACAGGCAGACTGACAAAATACACTGCTGAGGGGAGCAGCGGGCACACCAGGAGAGGTCTGCGTGCCATGTGGGATCCTCGCCGGTGGCCGGGGATCGAACCGGCGCTGCAGAGGCTGCAGGCAGCCCAGCGCTCAACCGCTGCGCCACCAGGGGAGGCCCACCCCCTGCTCTATCTCTGGTGAATCCTCTCACCCTCCCGTGCATCGGGCCTGTTCCCCAGTTCTTGTATAAATAAATAAATCTTAAAAAAAAAAAAGTTCTAGAACTGGGATTAGAAACCTGTAACCCCAGGTTGGTTCCTCTGCTGCCCTGCCCTTGTCCTCCAAGGGGTGTGGCTGAGATGGGTTATTATAAGTAATACAAACGTTCTACCACCCCAAACACTCAGGAAATTCCAAAGGTTTCAGAAGCTCTGTGCCAGGAATTAGGGGCAGAAACCAAATCTGTATTTCTTATTGCATCACACCATTAAATTCCGGAAGCGAATTATAACAGTGACAGCGCCATTATCTAATCTCTGGATCATATTCCAGTTTTACCAATTATCCTGTGTTGTTTTCTGAAATGACCTTTAAAAGACGTAGTTCCGAAACATCTAATCCTTGCAGCGATGAGGTCATACCCTGATAAATAATTTATAAATCTATGTTTTCGTTTCATTTTTGTTTTTCTCCAAGCAACATAGCTACTTAGCTTTCAGAGGCACATGGTCTATGCGTGTGAGGAAAACCAGCACCTTCCATTTATCCCAGCCCGTCCCCAGGGCAGCCCCAGCTGCCAACTTCAGCCTTGGGTGTCCCCTCTGGGGTTCGCCTCTGTGTGTCTGGATAACACGCTTGCATTGCCCGGGCTTGCTTTTTGAAGCGAGACCTCCTCTGCGGTCCTCTGCTGTGGAAGGTGAGGGCGACTTCTTTCTCCTTTATCCCCAAAGCCTCTCCCAGCCCCCCTGGGCCGCTGGCCCATCGCCCCCCGCGGTAGCTGCTGAGGGATTCGGTTGGTCTGCTCCACGGCTCACGGCTGCGTCGCCCGGGCTCCACTCGGCGGGATGCCGGGGCGGCGGGTCTCGCCTCGGGCCCCTCTTTCTCAGGGCCTTGGGCCTCATCTGTAAAATGGGCACACAGCACTCCCTGAGCGGGGGCCTGGGGTGGTCCCGGGAATCTTTCTCAGCTACCCCTTTCCCTCCTCTGGCCAAAACCATGACGCCCACTCCCCGCCCCCCAACCTGCTGCCGGGGGAAGACAGCTGAGCCCTGTCCAGTCTACCTGTCTGCCCTCGCCTCCCTGACTCCCACCTTCCCAGCAAAGCCAAGTCATGAAGATTCCAGCTGTGTCGCTTCCCACGCCTTTGCAGCTCGGCCTCTGCTCTCCCCTCTAAGGAGCTCCTGGGGCGAACCACAGGACTCTGCTGTCTGCCCCTCAGGAAGCATCTCTAGGCCCAGCCTCCAAGAACTGAGCTGGCCTTCTCTGGCCACATCTGCCCCCCACCCCTCATCAGCCCCCGGAGTGCTGGTTCATCTATGTGGCTTCCCTCCAGGGACACTTTGGGCGCCCTGACTGTCCCCCTCTCTGTAATCCTCACCGGCCAGGGCTCTGAGCGCACTTGCTAGGAGATGCCTGAATTGACTGCAAGTGCCTGGGGCTCAGAGAAGGGAGCCTGGGCCTGCTGTGGGGGGGCCTGCAAGGGGGGGTCAGCAGGGAGCGGGGGCGAGGCTTCTTCCCACACCCATTCCCGCAATGGCACTAAAGCAGAGGCCACCGCCAGGGTGGCTGTCTGGCCTGCGGTTGTACCCACTTCCCTGGATCCGGATGCCCGAGGCCCTGCCAAGGCCCAGCCCAGCCGAGGTGAGCTGAGGACACGCCAGGCTCCGAGTGCCAGGCTTCCCCAGGCGCTCATGAACGGGTGCTCCCGTGGGCTGGCCCAGAATTCAGCGCACGTGTGCCTGGGCCCATCTTGTGCTCCAAGACGCCCCCATTCAGGGACTATTATTAGCATCCCCCCTCCCCAGAGGAGGGCAACGCCAGAATCACATGGAAGAATACTTTGCAGCTGGCTACTAAGCACTGAGGGGCTGGCTGCTCTGGGGTTTTACACGCCTCTCCTTGGGACCGCTCTATGTTTATTGGAACCAAGGCACAGAGAGGCTAAGCGACTTGCCCAGAGTCGCCCAGCTAGTAAGCGGTGGAGCAAGCATTCAAACTCAGCACTGGCTGCAGGGAAGATTGCCTGCCACGGCCAGGGCAACCCCCAGAACCAGCCGCCCCTTTCATCTGCCTCCCCACATTGCCCGCTGAGCATTTACTCCCGTCTGCTCCATAGCGGAGCAGTCAGCCCTCTGTCTGTCTGTCCCTCTCCCTCTGCAGCAGAACTGTGAGCTCATCGGGACAGAGGTCACGTGGAAAGGTCAGAGCTGGCTGCTCTGAACCCTGTGCAGAGAAGTGGGTGTGGTCAGGATGCTGAGCAGGGGAGAGAATGAAGCTCAGACGGGCAGCGGGGGTGCCACACTTCCTGGGCTCTGGCCTCTGCGGTCCCAGGGCATGGAGAGGACAGGCAGGCCCCGTCCTTGCAAGGATCCATGCTTGGCTGGGCAAAGGTGTCTTTCTGTGGCGCTCGAAGAGCTCAGGCTTCGTGGGGTCAGAGCCTGTACCCCTGTGTGGCCCTGGGTGAGCCCTTGGCCCTCTCTGAGGCCTGCTTCCTGGGGTGAGGACAGAGGCGTGGGACCAGCGAGAGCCAGGTCCCCTGAAACTGGTTTGAGGTCAGCACAGGCATAGGCGCTGGCAGGTGGCCACTGCTCTATGGCTAAGAGAAGTGGCAGGAAAGACCCAGCCTCCTGGCTTCTCTTGGGGGACTTGTCCCTGGCTCCACCCCACCATTCTGAGAGGCTCCCAGCCCAGCCTGCCTCCATGGGGTGGGCGGACACCCGGGGCGAGTTAGTCACTAGGCAAGTTGATTAGTTCATCTCAGCGACCTTTATTCTTGTGGCCCAGCCCCATGTTGCTGAATCAATAGTCCTCAGTTTCTCCTGCCACCCAGGAAGAGAAGGCTCCCCATTTCCTTCATGGGGTGTTGTGAGTACTGAAGCAATAACATAGGGGCCTGGGCCATCAGCCACAGAGGCCACGAGGGGGCGAGGGGGGCATGCAGAGGCGGTCCTTGCCCCGGGGGGACTCACACCCACTAGCAGCGGGGAGAAGGGCGGGCAGCAGGGCCGGCGCCAGGCCATGTGTGATGTGGGGGAGCCTCTCATCCACGGGTCTGGCTTCACCAAGCTCCATCCTGGAGGTGTATGACTGCTCTTGTGCGGGGTCAGGGACATCAACACTCCCCACTCTGGGGCAGGTTTCAAAGACCCTATGGATGCCACCCACACAAAAGACAGAACTGAGCCCCTTCTTCTCAGCCCTGGGGGGCTTGCAGTGGAGGCCACAGCAGAGGGGGCACCCACAGGGCCTTGAGTGATCTGGGGCAGAGGCCTAGGCAGGTCCCATAAGGAAGGAGGGAGCAGTCCTGCCCCCACAGTCCGGAGGGCCATGAAGAGGCAAGGTAAGCGTCAGTCCAGGTGTAGCAGGCCTGCTGCGGCTTCCAGCATCTCTAGCAGGTGGTGGCCAGAGGGGGCTCCTCCGGGGAGGCCGGCCTACTCAGGGTCACGCTGGGGAGGCTGGCGACAAAGCTCTCCCACCTTCTCCTTACCTGCGGGAAGACAGGGTGGAGGGGAGCTGGACCCACGGCTGGGGGTGTTGTTCCACCTACAGCCACGCGGTGGTGGTAGACTCCAGAGGCAGAAGCTCTGCTCTGAGCCACCCAGGCTCCCTGGGAGGAGGCTGGAGGCCAGGCCCCCCCATCAGGCCGGCTCATCCCTTTCTGGGGGAGGGGAGCTCAAGATGTGAGCCTGGAGAGGTTGTGCAGGCTGATCTTCTCCCTCCAGCAACATCCATTCATCGACACACAGCCAGAGGGTCCCCTGAGACCCTCTGACCAGATCACCATCTTCTCTGAAACCTCCCATGACGCCCCAGTGCACAAGGCATACACCCCAAGTGACTCAGGGCTCTGGCGCAAGGACCACTCTCCCTCCAGCCTGCCAACAGACGGGCTTCTAGCTTGTTTTCCCTTGGTGGCCCCACCCCCACCCCGCGGCCCTCCCCCACCGGCCACCCTGCATCAAACCTGTCGGTACTGCTTCAGCCACCTCCGGCTGCCTCCTCGCTGAGCTCGGATCAGCTGTTCCGTGTCTCTCAGTTTCTCCTGACCAGGGGCGTCTGGCCCGTCTGGGGCTGCATCTGGGGACTTGGACTTCTCTTGTCTGAGGCTCAGTGACCGGCGCAGCCGACCCTCGGGGGGCCTCGCCCAGGGCTCCTGGAGCTTGCCGTAGGAGGGCCGTGGCCCTCGCAAGGACTGGCTGCGCGGCCCGGTCCCCATGGTTCAGGAGTCTGCTGGGCTGCCCCAGCCCCTCCGCAAGCCAGTGGCCCTCTGAGAAGGCCTGGAGCCTCCACCCATCTGACCGGAACTCACTTGGGGGGGCAAAGGTTGGCATTGCTGAGGTGGCTGCCATAAACCAAAGGGCAGGCTGAGCATCCCTGCGTCACTCTCACCACTGCTGCCCATCTTCTAGGCCTTTCCTTTGCCCCTTCCTCCTTCTCCAGGCAGCCTTCTCGGATCACCCCAGCCCTGAAGTCCACAGCCTCCCTTGACCCCCGCAGCCCTGCCTGTCCCTGCTTGTCCTGTGACATCGAGGGCAGATGGCCCAACAGTAGGACAGAGACAGACTTTTAAGAAACAGGACAGAGTCATTCAGAGACAGAAAGCTGAGGGGTGATTGCCAGGGGCCTGGGGCGGGGGAGTGGCGACTGTTGTGATGCTGGGAGCTTGCAAAATGCAGAAGGTCTGGAGTCCGGGTCCTGCTGTGAATGTGGGGTGCACTCCTGAATCATGCACGTGAGCTTGGCTAGGATGGCAAATGTTCTGTTTGTGTACACTTCGCTACAATTGCAAGTTTTCAACAAGACTGGGACTTTTTCCAGGCCCAACCCTGCGCCTTATTTGCCAGCACAGAAGTTGATGAAGAGCTCGGCGCTGAGGCCCAGCTGCTCCTGCAGAAGTCGCCGCAGCGGTGGTCCTGGGGCCCTCGACCTATCTCCTGGGTCCTAACAGGGATGAATAGCTAGGGAGTGGGGACAATTAAATGAGCTCGTGCCTCCCAAGCCCTGGGTGAGATGGAGCGGGTGGCATTCATTGTCTTGGGCAAGACCCGCTGGTCAGTCTCCTCATCTGTGAAATGGGTTGTTATGAAAATCAAACGTGATGAATCATACACGAAAGTCATCCATGACGAAAGCCAGATGGCTGGCAGCAGCCCTTTCTTTCAAGACTGGGGAAAGAGAAAGTTCCTTGGGCTGGGCCAGACCCTAGAATTTGAGGACTGAAAGGGACCGCAGGCCCCTTGTCCACTCTGCTGTTGGTCTGAAGCCCTGGAGGGTTCTGGAGGCAGGCGAGGGTGCCACGCTCACCTTGTCGAGTCAGAGCAAGAGGCTCGCACCGTGCTCAGCACTGGGTTCTGGATGGTGTCTGGGCCGACCCTGGCCCTCGGGGATGGCCGCCACTGTGAATAACCCACTTATGTTACATGTAAAAACAAACAAAATATCACATACTAGTCCTGGAAGGTGGACGTTGCTTTTCCCATTTTATAGACCAGGAAACTGAAGCCCCGAGACATGAAGCACCGGGCTGGAGGGCGTGCCCAGTAAGTGGCAGAGCTGACTGCACCCAGACAGACTTTTTAAAGCCTGTGCTTCAGCCACCAGGCGCCCTGCGGGTAGCAGAGGTGAGAGGTGGACCGGAAGCCAGGTGCCTGCCCGCTCTGAGGGCTATGGTGCAGGGCACCCAGGCTGGGGTCAAGAAGTGCTGGCCCCAACTGTTGGCTCACCCTACACTGCTCCCCCAGGCCTGGCTTCGCTTTCTTCTCTCCGGGAGTTGCTAGGCCTTCCTTGGAGAAAGGGTCTTTACTACTTCCGGGCTCAGCTCCCAACAAGTGGAGCCCGGTCCGCCAGGGTGAGGAGCACGGAGCAGAGGCCTGTCTGCCCTCTGGCCGGGCCTGTCCGGAGGCTGATGGAGATCACACCCAGGCCTCTTTACTCTAACCCTGCCCACACTCCTAACAGCCAATATACAGGCCACACCCCTGATCCTGGTTAAAAAGCAACAAAACCATTACACAATCTTCAACACCCTCACCCCCAGCACAGTCAGCTCAAATCCCCACTCTCCCCGGAGTCCAAGCCCCAGACCAGCCTGCTGACTCACACTTCTGAGATGACTGGGGTGACTCACTCTCTTGCCACAAGCCTATAGCTGTCAAATACCCTCGGGCTAAGCATGTCTTCTCGAAATTTCTCAAGTCCATGGAGGAGGACGAGGAGAAACATGTGTCCTCTGCCATCCTCCACGTTGCCTTCCTGCCTTCTTCACCCGGCGAGTTCTTACCTTACCTGACCCCGCTCAGGGCACCTCCCCCTGGAAACCTCCCCTGGTCCTTCTGCCTGGGTTAGGGGACCAGTCCCTCACTCAGTGCCCACATCAGGAGCAGGAGCAATTGCACTCGTGGACTTTCCCCACCCACTGGGTGTCCCTTGATGGCTGGGACAATGTCTTTATCATCTAGGACATGACGCAGCAAATACTCTGGCTTAAATATGGGAGACTGGTCGTTGTTTATAACTGTGTAACAAAGACCCAAAAACTTAGTGACAAAGCAACACTCCCTTTGACCTTGCTGTTCCTGGGTTCAGGGAGCCTGACCTGGCTTAGCTGGGACCTGTGGCTTGGGGTCCCTTGCAGGCTTCCATCAGGGCTTGCAGTCACCTCAGGGTTGACTGGGGTCCACTTCCAAGCTTGGTGTGGGCAGGACATGGGTCCTTGGGGATCGCTGGACCCAAGGACTCAGTTTCTTGTTGGTTACTGGCTATTGGCACATGGCCGAGGGGCTTCCTTCGGAGCCAGCAAGTGAAAGATGGCGGGTAGGCAGAAGCCACCCTCTTTTAGGAACTCAGCCTTAGAAGTGACTCCCATCACTTTTGCCCTATTCTTCAAGGTGATTCAGCCTGCACTCAAGGGTGGGGGAGTCCATGGGTGTGAACCCCAGGAGATAGGGTGGTTGGGGTCATCATGGAGGCTGAGTTTAAAGCCCTGTTCTTGCCTGTGGTCGCTGTGTGCACTGAGGCATGGTTTAATCTCACATGCCTGCAGCTTCTCCGCTATACAAGGGGATGCTGGATTATTTCGTCAAATCTGAAATGGCATGAACGGGGAGGGAATCAGTTTTAAACTCTGTTAAGAAAGATACTCCCTGCCCATTTGTTGGAAGATGCAGTTCCATTTTAGAAGGATTAAAATGCTGGGCCGGTGGGGGTTGTGTTCCTGGTGTCTGCTTCCTAGGGTGCTTCTAAGACTTAAATGGTCGGTGCCATCTAGTTTGTTGTGAGGCTTAGATCTATGGAATGCTGCCCAACTGGGGCAGCTGCCCAGATGTTCCTGCTTCTTAGGGAGCCAGTGATGTTAACCATATCTACAGTTTGGACAAGATCTTGTTTTGATGATTCCCAGGAGTGAGGCCAAGGAGAGCAGGGTGGAATTTCTGCTCCTGGAAATGGGGGGATTCTCATGAGCATAGAGGAAGGCGTCTTCAAACAGAAGAGAATGGGAGAGCGCTCCCTCCGGGCCAGGTGCTGTAGAAGGTCCTGCCAGCCCTCGAGGAGTGGGGGCTACTCTCAGTTTGTAGACAGAGAAGTTGCCCTCCGTGGGTACAGCCCGGAGAGCTGGAAGCGCAGGCCCTCTGGCATTTTTCCAAATCTGGCAGGCTTGTGCCTTTCCACTAGTCCATTTTTTCATCTGTAAAATGGGCGGGATGGGTCTAGCCAGGCACCTAGAATTTCCTTTGTTAAGAAACACCAGTGGCTGGGCACCCTGGCAAGTCATTTACATAAGAAGACCAACTGGGGCGTGAGAAGCTGTCTGTTGCCGCCATCAGATCGCAGAGAGTCTGTATCTGGTGGGAAATCTTGGCAGCGTAATTGCTCAAAGCCCCTCGGACTCTGAAGACTGCACTCTTAGGACTCAAATGTCAAACCGAAGTCCCGTCTTTGAAATGTGCATTCTAGCCTTCTCTTTGCTCCCAGAAAGTGGGAGGAGCAGAGAGAACGTGGCTCAGGGGCCTGTGTCCCTGACTGTCTACGTGATCCAGTGAAAAGCCATTTCCATTTTTCAAGTCTCACGTCCATACCTCCAACTGGGCCGCAGTCCTGTCTGGGGGTTTTGGGAGACCAAAGAGCTGTGGCTCAGGGTGGGGAGGATGCTTCTTTCTCCTCCTCCGTCTCCACCGTGGCAGTGGCCTTGGTACGGATCTGCAGAAGGTCTGGGCCCCCAGAGCAAGGAGACAGTTCTGACCGTCTTGCAGAGATGCCAAGATGGGATGGGCCCAGCGGAACTCTCCAAATTGAATGACTGGAGTAGGAGGACGAAGTCAGGCAAGCTGCTGGGGGTGGGAGGCTCTGGTGCCAATAAGCTGCTGGGGGTGGGAGGCTCTGGTGCCAATGGAGCCTGCGACCACAGTGAGGGAAGCATTGTGATTTAGTTTCCTCCTAGCTCAAGCACTGTCCTCAGATGGCTACAGCCAGGGCACAGTTGCAGGGTCGGCACACTGCACAAATGCTCCTGGCTGGACCAGCAATAGGGGCTTCTCTCCAGGTTGACCCCACCTCTTCACCTCAGGTGCAGCATGGCCTGGCAGCCACTCCACTGTGTGTGTGTATGGCGGGGAGTCACCCGGAGGACCAGGGTGGAATGTACTGGACCCCTTGAGGACCTGGGGTCCAGCAGAAGAGCTACTTGTGAACCACACCCCCACCTCACAATGCCCCCTGAGAGTTTTGTGCTGTTTGGAAGAATAGACATCACCAGCCTGTGGAAAGGACCGTTGTAGCCTTTGTTTCAGGCACTGGCGTGCTCCCCGCGACCTGGAGCCCTGTCCTGTCTCCCACCATTGTGGGTTCAACCCTGGGTTCTCACCAGCAGGCTATCCAGGCAACTGCCGCCAGAATTCAGTTCATAAAAACAAAAGGTGACTTGCTTTGTCATGCGGGATAGGGAGCTGTCTAGATGGTTCCTGGCAAACCCTCAGGGCTCGCGCAAGGCCCTCCAGTTCTGGCCTTCCAAGACCCCACAGGACTGAGAAGGGGCTTCAGCTCTGCCTTCTGGTTGATTTTGTGGACCAGGGAGAGAACAACGTGACTTCCTGTTTACAAACATAGAGAGGTTTCTCAGATAGAGAAGATGCGACCACAGAATCCCCGCAGAAGCCGCCAATCTTCATTCTTCATTCTTCACACGAGTGGCAATTGTGTCTTAGGGGAAGGATGAGAGCTGCTCCTTAGCTTCCAGGGCTTGGTCGACCTGAGCTCCAAACAATCTGTGTGCTGGAGTGGGAAGGCCAAGGCCAGCTGTGAGGATCTCGGGGAGGCCTGGTCTGAGCAGGCCATCTATCTCTTTCTGTGTCTGTCTGTCTGTCTGTCTGTTTGTCTCTCTCTCTCTCTCTCTTTCTCTGTTAACTTGGCCCAGGCATTGCTTCCTCCAGGAAGCCTACCAAGACCCTTTACTTGGCCTAGAGGACCTATTTTTGGACTCCCAGAGCAGTCTGTCATTATCTCTAACACAGCACCACACTGCTTTGAAATTTAGTGTTTTGAGAACTATCAGAAAACAAAATTATTCTAACTAAATGTAAAGCTCTTCTGGCCTTATTAAACTCCTCCTGATGGGCAGCTTCCTGACCAGCAAGCAGAAAGCCTGAGGCAAAAGGTTGTGCCAAAGGGAAGGTTTCCACGGTGAGAAAGAGGGCAGGGCAGAAAGGGGAGGACCTCAGGAAAAGCCCCTTCCCCAAGGAAGTGGGGGGTCTTTAAGCAGATGACTTCTGCAGGGCCCAGAGGGGATTTTAAACTGATTGGTTTAAAATTTCACTTTTGAAACCTAAGCTTCCCCTGCAGAAGATTGGATTAGGAAGCTGTGGCATTCTATTTGGCCATAAAGAAAGATGAAAAATGTTGCCCTTACAGCAACGTGGAAGGAGCTTGAGGAAAAGGTGTATGGTAAAGCAAGTCAGAAGGATGAAGACAACAAAAAAATTAATTAATAATTTGAAAACAAACAGAAAGAAAAAAAGAATGATGAAGACAAACACTGGGTGTTGACATAGCAGATTTTTTGACAAAGCAAAATGCTTAGAAACACTAGTGGACACTAATAAATGAAATGAGGTTTCTGAGGCTAAGAGGGAGGGGGTGGAAGAAAAGTTCTAAAGGAGTATGAGGGATGATGACGGAAAAACTTAAGAAATAAAGCTTCCACTTTTGGGAGAGACTGAAAGTGCAGTTAGGTTAGGTGTTTGTCTCTGGTGGGGCTTGGCATGAGCTATTCAATTTGAGGCCTGTTTCTTTGCTTTGCTTTTCTCTCTTTTTTTAAAAACAGGTCTCAGTCCCTCACTGGCCCAAGAGCAGCTTGGAGACAGGGATCGTGGTTCCTTTTTACAGCATCTCTATTGCGCTGGACTGGCTGTAGGGTGAATGAATCTCCCACCACGCCACCCTCCTTCCTGGCCTGGGTCTGGCCTCAGGATGTGTTTCATGCATCCCTGCCTCTCTTTAACCTTCCCGGAAGTGTGGCAGCTTCTGTACTTCTCTCTCCTTTCCTTGGCCGCAGGGCTGTCCTATTCACGCTGTAGTTTTAATCACTATATCTGGACTGATGACCCCATCCCCTCTTCTGCCAACTTTGAATCACCTACCACGTGTCAAGCTCAACTCCTGTAGGGGGCGACATTCAAGCATAAGGAGCAGGTAGCAGTACAGAAGATAAACAAAACCCAAGCACTTCCCAGAAAGTGAGAGATACTAGAAGCAATAGGGCAGGTGTACTCTCAGCCTAAAGGAGCCCCTGGGCTGCCCCACAGCTGGCCCTGTGTGACAGGGCAACCTCTGGGGGAAAGGGGTGACCTGGGTTGTGGAGTCCTCACCTGCATACCTATGAACTTAGGACAAGACCCAAAAGCAGACCTGCACACAGAGTGAAATTAAAAAAAAAAAAAGAGGAAGAAAGATTAATTGGCCAACATGTCCTAGTAGCTATGCAGTCTGAACTGAGGCTCCAAAGTGCAAATTGAAGCTAGAAAAGCAAAAAAAGAGAAGATATGCCCGTGTTCTGTTTTTAGCCCAGTATGGCTGCTTAACTCGGGGGCTAATTCCCAGCCACCCCCATTCAGGAAGTCGGGTTCTCAGCATGCTGGGAGTTGTAGTCCTCCTCATCTGAGATCTCATAGGTGTGGAGGTGGGGGTGGAATTGGTCCAGTACATCATTTACTGCCTCTGTGTTGGCTCCTCACTGCTCCTCTGATACTTGGACCATTTTTTTCCCAAGACGGCTCCACTGCCCATGTTCTCAAGCCCCTGCTAGATTAGACTCCCAATCCTTCCCAGGCAGCTCCCAGCCTACCTGTCCCACCTCACCTTCTGCAGCTTCCTAGGAACTCAGCCAAGTTTCCCAAGCCTCAAAAATCTATTGAGGTTTGTTAAACTAACTGACTGACTGGCTGACTGTTCATTAGCAAACTGGCCCCCCTACATGAAGCGCAAGGAGAGATGGAAGGGGTAGACCACTCTGGATTGTTGGTGGCAATTTTAATGAGCAAGGGAACTTATTTAATGGGCTTGTCTTGAGCAGCTGCAAGAGTGAACAGATCTTGACACCTGCCCTCCATATCTTAAAATGGCCTCCCTAGTGGTGCAAGGGATTAAGACACAACCTCTGAAGCTATGTGCAGCCACTGCAGCACAAGCTCAATCCCCGGCCAGGGAGCTACCCACATGGTGCAGCGGACCTCTCCCGACTCGCTCGCTGCTCCCCTCAGCAGTGTATTCCAGTCAGTCTGCCTGTTCTTTCCCCCACTCTGTCTCTGGTAAATCCTCTCACCCCCTGCATCACTGGCCTGTACCCCAGCTCTTGTATGCATAAATAAATAAATCTTTAAAAAAAATCTTAAAAGTTTATAAGAGGCGTTCAGTCTCTGATATCCAGATGTCTCATCAACACGTTATTATCTCAAGGCTATGTCCTTGGGGCAGTTTCTAGTGCTGGGAAGTCAAGTGGACCGTACATCCCAAGGACAGGGGAGGAGGTGAGGGGTTTCCCACTGCCTTGGCCCAGCTCTCGTGGTCTTAAATTCTCTCAATGGGGTTCAAGAATCTATTTCCCACATGTACCCTGTTCCAAGGAGATTCTGTACAGAAGCCCACACTGAGAAATTTTTTTTTTCTAACCACATTAGATTTGGCACCTAGACTTTTGCCCCGGCTGTTACGCCTGTCAAGGGCAGAATAGCCCTCCCAGTATTGTCCTGCTGGGAAGCCGACATGAGGGTAGAGCTTGGATTGAGAGGCGTCTCGTAACCTAGTGCACGTTGAACTAGACAGTGCATATGCCTGAACTAACTGCTCAAACCCATACTTCTTTCATAGCAGTTCATTTGTAGTTCTCAATCAGTTGTTTCTCAATCAGTTCTCAATCAGATCTCTACCTGGTGGTGTTGATGTGGGTGTCACCTGAAGTTGGGTGGAGCCCCTGCCCTCTGTTCTAGACTCAGGAGTTTACAGGAGCCAGCTGGGACTGGGAAGACATGGCCACTGCAGTGTGGCCAGTCCTAGAACAGGGCCTTGACTTTTCTGAAGAACACATGTCCAAGTGTTCCTCAAGTCTTACTGGTGCAGAGAAGGGGAGATGAGATTTAGGCGGGAAGTGCTGGGAAGCTGACCTGAGGGTGGAGCTTGGATGGAGAGGTGACTTATATCCTAGCACACCTTGCACTAGATAAATTATATGCCTGTATATATAACATGTACTTATAGAGATAATAAGTAAATGACCAGCACAGAGTCCATCACGCCCTTTTTATGAGGAAATTCAGTCCAGAGCAGGAAAGGACCTGCCCAAGGCCACACAGCTCTCTTTCCTGCATAAAATTGGAAGGTATGAAAAGTCCTTAGACTTGGATGGCCAAGAGAAGGCTAGCTGTATGACCCCATGGCAGGGGCAATTATTTTCACCGTGTCCCTGGCATGGCAGCAGGCTCACCGTGGGTGCTCAAGAGGAGTTTGAATGAATGCATAATCTGGAGAATCGGAACTTGAATCCTTGTCTTACTACTAAAATAACTGTGTCAGATTGACCCACATTGGAGTTTAGCTAGATACGAGGAAGGAAGCTGGAGAGATAAACAACAGACACAACAGTCAGAGGAGAGAAGGGAGTTGTATTCTGTCTCCCACCCTCAATAAGTAACTTGTAGTTAACAAGCTGTCCTCATAATCCTTGATCTTCCCCATTGTCTGGAAGCAGGATATTTTTTCTGCATGCCCTGATGTACTGTATGTTTTATTTATCTACTGTATGTTTTTTTTTTTATTTTATTTTATTTTTATTTTATTTTATTTGTTTGTTTTGTTTATACATGCACTGGGTACAGTCAGAAGCGTGGGAGGGTGAGAGAATTCACCAGAGCCAGAGCGGGGAGCAGAGCAGGCAGAAGGACTGAAGTACACTGCTGAGGGGAGCAGCGGGTGGCAGGAGAGGTCTGCGCACCATGTGGGACCCTGACCCTCCTCCGGTGGCCGGGGAGCAGCCGGGGATCGAACCGGCATCGCAGAGGCCGCGGGCAGCTTCGCAACCCAGCGCTCAACCGCTGCGCCACCGGGGAGGCCCTCTACTGTATGTTTTATTTATCTCCCTGGAAGGGAGAAACTTTGGTTGGTATCGGTAACTCCCATCAGCGGCCTGACACAGAGCCCAGTGCATGAAGCTTTCCATTCAACCAAGCCCTCTAAACCTCCTAGGTTCAGAGTGACCTCGATTTGCAGATTCAGAAACTGAGGCTCAGAGAGGTACGGCTGCTCGCCCAAGGTCACACGGAGCTGGACTTCTGCCCACCGCCACCCGCCCCCGCAGCTGCTGAAGGACACAGCCACGTAAATCCGTGTGGCACCAGCGTCATCTCCTTCCTCCTGCCCTCTGCAAGCGCTTCCCCTGCGACCTCCTCTCCACGCACCCGTCCGCGCGTCCGGCGGCATCCCCGAGCCCCCAGGAGATCTTGTTGTGCCAGCGGCTCTGGGAGACACGTGCGACTCAGGTGAATGAATCGCACGTCCCCACCCCCGCCGACAGCCAATCACGGCGCGCCGGAGCCGGGCCAGTTCGGCCAATCGCAGGCCGCGGTCCCGGCCGGGCAGCCCACGTGGGGCTCTGTAGCCCCGGGAGTAGGCGGTGGGGCGCGAGGGGCGGGCTCTCGCAGCCCAGCCACCAATCCAGAGGCCCGCCGGGGGTGCGTGGGGCGGGGCCGACGTGGGGCGCCAAGGCTTAAACGTGACGGGCAGGCGGGCGTGGGGCGGAGCCCCGAGCGGGGGCGCGGTGAGTGACGGGCGACGCCGCTCAATAGCAGGAGGGGTTGGGCTGCTTGAGCCAATAGGAAGTCCGCGAGGCGGGGCCCGGGCTGCAGCAAGTTCGGTTGCGCGGAGACCGCAGCTGTTCCCTGTCAGCGGAGGCAGCGGCCGTGGAGGCAGGCGGCGGCGACGACTCGCGGCGGCGGCGCGGAGGTGAGTGCCGGCGGCGCTGCGCACCTTCCGCTCCTCGCGGCGGGCCGGGGTGGGTGGGCGTGCGCCGGCGCCGCCGCGGGGGGCGCTTATGTAAGGGTCGCGCGCGCCTGGGCGGCGCGGGCTCCACGAGTGACGGCTGCGGCGACGGCGGGAGTGCGCGACGCGACACGACACGACGCGACGTGCGCCGCCCCTCCCCGCCCCCCTCCCCCTCCCCGGGGCGCGGCCGGCGCGGACCCGCCCCCTCGGCCCCTCGGCTCGACCCCGGCCCCCGGCGCGCTCCCGCGGAGACGCCGCCGGGCCTGCCCGCCCCGCGCCCCGCGCCCCGCCGGCCGGGCCCGCGCTCGGGCCCATTTTGCAGACGGAGAAACTGACGCGCGGAGCCCGCGGGTGCCCGGCGCGCGGTCCTGGAGCCCGGGTCCCCCCATCCTGCTGGATGTGGCCCCGAAGGAAGCCGCGGCGAGGGGGGCGGGGGGTTCCCGCAACCCCGGAGCCTGCGCGCCTCCTGCCGCGCGCTCCTGCGCGGCTCCTGGCGCTCAGTTCAGACGAGGAAGCTGGAGGCGCCAGAAGCCGTGATTCGCCCGAGGCTGCCGTCGAGGAGGTGGGGCCGCGCGCAGCCCGTTATTTCTGAGACTTTCAGCAACTTACAAAGTGTACTTGGCCCGGGGCCGTCCGGGAAGTGGCCTCCTGGGCACGGAGGCAGCAGCCCTGGCAATGAGGACCTGCCATTCAGGTTCCTCCGAGTACAACGTGCTTTGTGTACTTAGAGCAAGTCGTTTCAGCTCTGGGGAGCTCTTTCCTCACTTCATGAATGCTGCGCTTACACCAGGGCCCTAGGCCCCTGGCAGCTTGGAAATTCTTAAAATTCTGCGTATCTGATGCTTCCTGGAGACCACGGCTCAACCCCGTTCTGCAGCTGAGAAAACTGAGGCTCAGAGAAGTGCTGAGAATTACCAGGTCACAACTAGTTTTTCCTATGTGCCTTTCCTGTGGCTGCAGCCAGCAGCCCAGGCTTCCCCAAGTCGCCCTTCCCCTGTGTGTGATGCAAATATTGGTGCTGGGGGCGGATGCGCTGGGCATTTCTGTTCACTCCTGTTTGCCTTCTTTTCGTTCATAGCGCATGAACTCTTGCACACCTGCATTGTTCGGAGCCCCAGACTAAGGGAGATGAGATTAATCCCTGCCCTCTACAACTTGATTGGGGGAGAAAGAAACAAACAAAACCTAAGCTGCAAGTTAGTTGAGGATGTTTGTTGAAGCCTGAGTCTTGCAGGTGAGGTGCAGCCCGAGGACAAGAAAGAGGAAGTTCCTCCGAGACCCACAAATCAGGGCAAACCACACACTGAGACTGGGGAGAGGAGTAAAGGGATGGGTGGGAATGGACAAGGAAGGCTGCATGGAGGAGGTGAGACCTGAGCCTCTTTTGATTCTGGCGCAGAATTCATGACTGGATTTGAGCTGCCCAGGTTTCATTTTGGAGGAAAGGTGACTTTTAAGCAACCAGAAGCTGCAAGAGGAAGGCTGAGGATGGTGGAAGGAGAATGTGGAGGAAATACCTTTCTCCAGTTGAGCGAGAGCGTGTGGTTGGGCGCTGTGAAGAGGTGCTTTGTCCAGGTGCAGAGAGGTCAGCGTTGGGCCTAAGCTGAGTGCTTGCTTGGGCTCTGAGGGCCCGGCTTAGGCCCGGGCTTCGGCTGTACCTGTTCCTTTCTAGTAAGCAAACCTGAGAGCAGGCATCGGTGTTTCTTAGTCGTTGCCCAGCCCTGCCCTGCCCTGCCCTGCCCTGCCTTGCCCTGCCCTGCCCTGCCCTGCCCTGCCTTGCCCTGAAGGAAGGGGCTTTGCTGTTGTTCCTCAGGATCTATCTGCTGAGCTGTATTAAGCTGCCACCCAATGTTTCCACAATTTAGCCAAGTCCCCGCCATGTCTGTCTCCCTATTGTTTGCTACTGAAGCCTGCTCCAGCTTGAATGACCCCAGTCTGTGCCAGTTCTCACCTCTAGGACACCCTGAGGGAGGTTTGCCCAGGAGGCTGCTGCCCTTGGTGGATGTGCCAACATAGGCGGCTGCCCTTTTTCTGCCCTTGCTGTTACCTTGTCCCACGTCCAAAACTCCTGGACCCCAGGTGCTGGGCTTGGTCCTCCTGTCACTGCGCACTGAGGCTCGGGGACCTCGCAGTGCGGGGGCCTCAGGCCCAGGTCTCATTCCAGATCCCATTCCCTGTGCCCCTATATCCCATTCCTTTACTCCTCTCCCCAGCCTTGGTGTGTGGTTTGCCCTGATTTGTGGCCTCCGCTGAACTTCCTCTTCCTTGTCCTCAGCCATACCTCATGCACCCTGTAGGTGCCTTGTCGAATGTTTTGGATGAATTAGTAGAAAGTGGCTCAAAGAGCGGTGAGGAGGGAATGGTGGAAGTTGGGGAGCCCAGAAATGAGTCACGTGTGGGGGTGCAGGGATATGTCAGTACCACTGGGCAGGCCCTGACTGTCCAGATCTCTCTTCTGCAGGCTCAGGATGGCTTCACTCAGGTAAACTTTGTCCTGGAGGATGAGTGGGGGCCTTCTCATTAGCTGCCTCCACATAGCATCTGACCCTCTTTTGAGCAGGCCTCTGCTCCCCCCATCCAGAAGGGGTGCCTGTTTGGGGTTAGCTTCTCATCTGGACTTTCTTTGAAGAAAGGGGCCTTTTACCTGCTCACTCTGGCACTTCTGACGGATTGCCATCCCTTCACCTCCTCTTCGCTGCCTCCAGCTTCAGCTGTGGGTACTTTGCCCAGCTTTTGCCAAAGTAGCGGGGCCTGCTGGTGGAGGATGGGGCAATGCTGAAAAGCAGAAACCAGTTCCTCCTATTGAGTAGAGAGAGGTAACCCCACTGTGGGGCTTTCTCTTCCATTTGATCCCACAGGTTCTCTTCTGCTTCCACCCTCACACGAGGCTGTCCTCTATAGTCCACAAACACGCCTCTTCATGTTCCTGGTGACCCTCTTGATCCGGGTGGAACCAGTGTTTCTGCAGGGCTTCTCCCGTATCTTGTCCTGTCAAGACTAAGTCTTCTGGGGCCTCCGTGGTGGCACAAGGGGTTAAGCACAGTGCTGTGAAGCTATCTGCAGCTACCTACGTGACAAAGCAGACCTCTCCTGTCTCCCCACTGCTCCCCTCAGCAGTGTATTTCAGTCAATCTACCTGTTCTGCTCCCCGCTCTGTCTCTGGTGAGTCCTCTCACCCCCGTACCTCTGGCCTGTATCCCAGTTCTTGTATGCATAAATAAATAAATCTTTAAAAAAAAAAAAAAGGTTAAGTTAATCTTCAAGACTGAAGCATTCCCACATGGCACCTTGCCAAGATAGATACAAACAGTAACTATTCCTTGTTATTAAAAACAAATGCCGACCTTTACTGAGCTCTGCCTGTGGCATGGCAGACAAAATATGGGAGAAGCCCTGCAGGTATCATGGGGACTGATTATCACAGCAAACCTACAGCAAAGGTCCTGTGAGCGCCTCTGCACAAGTGGGGAACATCGGCCGCCGGGCTCAGGATCCCTGCTTGGGCCCCTCTCCCGTGTTGCCCACTTCTGTTATCGAGGCCTCACAACTTGCTTTTTGGCACTTTGGCGGCAGAGCCTGTGCCTTCTGGCCTGGTGCCTGATGCCACAGGTATGCTTAATAAATATTTTATTGAATGCCCCAAACATTCATTTTCAGTCTTGACATAATCTACCAAGGCAACTGGTTTTCTCGCCACCTGGATCCAGTCCATTTGATGGGCTGAATCTGCTGCTTAGTGACCAGTGGCTACAGCTGACCAACAGGTGCGGCCTGGGAAAACAAGCCCCTGTGAACACACAGTCCCGTGCCCCTGTGGGCCCGGGGGGAGTCGGAAGGAAGGAAGGAAAGAGTCAGGGAAAAAGACACATCAGCTCTCAGGGCCCATGGGACAGGTCTCCATCCGTGTCACCTTATGCAGTGAGATGGGAGCCCGCGTTGGAGAATAGAGAGGTGGGAGCTCGGCAGAGAACGTGGGGCTGGGGCAGCACGGAAGAGGGCAGGAAAACACTTCAGATAAAGCAATCAAAGCTGCTTGACCTTCTGGTGTCCCAGTAGGTGCCAGAAAAGGGCTGTACTTTAAATGCTTCTTACTAAACACGTGGGCTAATCTGAATGTGCCCTGATGCCAGCCACGGTGCCAGTGCCTTGTGTGAGCCACCTCATTGGGCGCTCCTGGAACCTGAGGCAGAGGCTGTGTTCCCAGCTTTGCCTGGCTAGGGAGCAGTGGCAGTGCTACAGGTGGCACCCAGGCTTTCAGCCTTATCTTCCCCTGGGGTCCCATGCCCCCCACCTCCCCAGAGAAGCAAAGCCACAGTCCTCTGAATTCTTGCCACCCTAGGTTCTCTGGGGCGTGCCGGGAGACTTGAGGATAACACTGCTTTCTTCTTTGACTTTAGGTCACACCTGCCTTCTGAGAGCTGACAGGAGCACCCAGGGTAAGTCTGCGCCTAAATCACTGGGGGTGCTGCATGGGTCTCTTTTGGCAACGCCAGTGGTGGCCGTCCCCACACGTCACTCATCAAGCTCAGTAAGAGAAAGGCCACGTTCAGAGGCTCTGGAAAGTATCAGCCATCCTCATCTGTCTCTTGGTTTTCACAGGAAAGTGGTATCTGGCTTCCTGCTGGCCTGGGTTGGTGGCTAGCCAGCCTCAGCAGGAGGCCTTGCTTTCTGGAAGGGTGTGGCATGGGATGCTGGTCAGGGGGCAGTGGCAAGGCTCCTCAGGAGCTCAGGGAACATCTCTGGGTTAGACAGCCTCTGAGAAGGCCCCTGTGGAGACACGGCGAGTGGGCACTGGGTGCTGAGGGACACAGAGGTGGCTCTGTCAGTGGTGGTACCACTTGACACGTGCCTCCAGAGAATTATGCTGCCTCTGGGAGTCAGCGTGGTGGTGGTGGAATTGTCCCTTCTTCTGCTCGCATAGGGCTAGCAGCATTTGCCTGTGTAACCTCCTCCTGTCAGTCGCCCCCTCACACAGATTGCCCTTGATTGCATCCATCTCCTCAGCTTTAATTCCAAGGCCTTCTCAGACAGGGCTCACCAGGGTCCAGGCCTAGTCCCTGCTGCTGGTCCTTGGCCCTCCCTGTCTAGGCTACCCCTGCATTTCAGACCCTGGTGTTTTCTTACCTCCTCCTGAGGCAGGCTGACTGCCACCCCATTTCACAGCAGGTACCCTGGGGCTTTTTGACCGAGGGACAACTTCCCCAGAGCCCATGTGCAGGGTTCAGAGTGGGGATGTCTTTGTACAGGGATTTTTCTTGGGTTTCCACTCACTGTGCATGGATTTTTCTCAGGTGACCCTTCATGACCCAGGAAATCCCTGAGGTTTTCTCTGAGTCCTCTCATCTAGGTCTTGTACCGACTGGGGTCTTCTCCGCCTGTGCGACTGAGACAGCTTAGAAATCGGAGCACTGAAAGCTAATGGGAACAGGGTGGAAATGGCTCTGGCCTTTGCTGGACTCCATGTCTCCTCTGCCTTGTTCTCTCTGTGGCTCTCAGCCTCCTCTTCATGGTAGCGAGAGGTGAATGTCATTTCTCTTGTTTGCATCCCTGCTAGGAGAAGTGGGGGTTGGGTGAAGGCCCCCACACCAGAGCTGAAAAATTGAGAGAGCTGATTAGCAGAATCCAAGATTCTGATATTTTTTTGAAGAGTACCGTGTTCTATTGCATGTCTTCTCCAAAGACTATCAGTAGAAGGGAAACGTGTCAGCAACAAAGGCCTCCTTCTCCCAGGTCATCGACTTTCTTAAAGGTTGTTTGGCTCTTTTGTCCCTAAGTCCCTGCTGATTCCCCAGAGTTTTGCCTGGTGCCGTAACTAAGAGGTTGCTGTCCTGGCCTCCTCCTCAGCTGTCTCCTTGGTGATCCTGGAGGGAGGTGCATGTGGACTTTTTCTTTTCAGGCCTTAGCCAAAAAAAGCATAAGGCAGACCAGAGGCATAACCTCTGGTCACACCCTCCCCCCCACCCCCGAGGAGGGTCTGGATACAATCTTAGGACATTTCCGACAGCTGTGTGTGGAATGGGGCCAGACTCCACATGTGGCAGCTCCTCTCCTGACCACCATCCATTCTTGACTGAGGCCTTCAGGAAAATTCAGTGATCTGGCTCTGCTGAGTCATGCTTACATGTGTCACCTTTCACATGTCTGTTACCCGGCAGCCCAGGGCCTGGAAAGGCTGCAGCTACTACTGTTAATCTCTTATATTGTATATCACCGTCTGCTTCTGAGTGCATTCATGAACCGATATACTGGTTCATTGTCACATAAGATCATATAATATGAAATCCATTCGTGTTAAACCATTAACAATAAATGTATTATTCTGGGAAAGCTTCCACTATGGATGAGGAAACTGAGGTTCAGAGAAATAAGTGACTCGGTGAGTTTGGGTCACTGGTGAGGGCATGTCTGCGTGAGGAATTTGGTGCCATGCCTACTCCTACTCCTCGGTTGTTGTGTAATACAAAAATGATTCAGAAGCTACTTTGGTTGAAAAAGTGTTTTTCAATTTGTTAAAGTTCCAAACCCCAATTATCTCGTCCTTCCTTTTGAGAGCTAGTTTTTAAGTTTAGCTTTTACATAGCCTATAAATTTTTCTGTTCTATTCATAATTTTAGGGAAAAAAATTTTTTTTAAAGATTTATTTATTTATTTATACAAGCACTGGGTATAGTCAGAAGCGCAGGAGGGTGAGAGAATTCACCAGAGCCAGAGCGGGGAGCAGAGCAGGCAGAAGGACCGAAGTACACTGCTGAGGGGAGCAGCGGGCGGCAGGAGAGGTCTGCGCGCCATGTGGGACCCTCCTCCGGTGGCCGGGGAGCAGCCAGGGTTCGAACCGGCGCCGCAGAGGCTGCGGGCAGCTTCGCAACCCAGCGCTCAACTGCCGCGCCACCGGGGAGGCCCAGGGAAAAAATTTTGACTCTTAAAACTTTAATAATCACTTTGAAGGGGTTTTTGATTAATACTTGATCTTATGTGAAAGATCAAACCTTTTTTTAAAGATTTATTTATTTTTATACAAGAACCGGGGTACAGGCCAGATGTGCAGGAGGATGAGAGGATTCACCGGAGACAGAGTGGGGAACAGAACAGGCAGACCGACTGAAATACGCTGCTGAGGGGAACAGCGGGCAAGACAGGAGAGGTCTGTTACTCCTTGGCTAGGGATCGGACTCAGGCCTTAGCAGTGATAGCTCTAAGACTTAACTCCCCTAACCAGGGATGCCCTATGTGAAATTTTAAATTGTATTTATATTTAACTTCCTTTATTTTAATGCTTCTAATTGATTAACAGACATTCCTATACTTCAAAAATCTAATAACTTAAACTCTTAATTTTTTTTTTTTTTTACTTTCCTATGGTGCTTTATTTTTAAAAGCAGCTTAATTAAGTGTTTTTGACGTATAGTTCCGCATATTTAGACTCTACAAGGTTTGGCCTATGTGTACACTTATGAAACCATAACCACAATGAAGGTGGTGAACACGGTCATCGCTTCCCAAAGTGTCCTTTTCCCCCTTTTGCATCTCCGCCACCCCATGATACCCACTGAACTGCTTTTGTTTACTCAGGTTTTCATTTTCTGGAATTTTACACAAGTGGAATCATGTAATATGTATTCTTCCCGTGGCTTTGTTCACTCAGCATAATTATTTTGAGACTTGTCTTTGTTGTTTCTATTTGCAGTTGACGCTTTATGACTGAGTAGTATTCCATAATGTGGAATCATCATTTGGCATTCATGTATTATTGATTTTTTCAATTTCCCTAAATGAAACTGCTGTGAACATTAGCGTATACATCTTGGTGTGGACACGCGCTTCTCTTGGGCAGATGTATCGGAGTGGAGGGCTGGAGAGATCATGTGGTGGTTATATTTACATTAAACTGCCAAACTGTCTTCCAAAGTGGCTGTGCCATTTTAGTCAGCCTTCCCAGCAGCAGTGTAGGAGTGTCCCGGTCTCCGCACAGCCTTTCCACCACTGGACAGGGTCGGTCTATCATTTCAGTTGTCCCAAAGACGTTTCCATGTATCTCTTTGTCATTTCACCTCGAGTTTCCTTGTTGACTAGTGACATTGGGCGCCTTTTCATGTGCTGATTTGTCATCTGCCAATGCTGATTTTAAATGTAGGAAAATTCTCAAAATGCAAGTCTTTACCAATTACTCAGCTGCATGTTTTAATTGGAACCTTGAGTTTGGCTTGTTATTCTGAACAGACCAAATCCCCTGAGTATTAAAGTACAGAAAGCAATATATATACACATTTATAAATACTCTGGTTTTCATATTCTTCGGCATATCTATATGTGATGCTATATATTCCAGGGATTAAAGAGCTTACCTAATAAGGAAATCATCTCCCACTGTAGTAAATTGCTTTCCTAAGCAACTTTTGGCGTTTCTCTCTCGGCTTGATGACATTTCTTTATAATTCAGCAGACTTCTGGATGAAGCTAGTTCTTGGCCTTTGAAAGCAACTGCTAGGCAGAGCCCTGACCCCTGCCGTTTGCCTGCTAATGGAGATGGTCTCTCAGCCCCTGGACCTTAGATGAAGCATCACATTGTTCATCCTGCTCTTCTCATAGAACCCTGCCCTTCTCCACCCCCACTGCTACACTATGACTGGATACAAGTGACCTATTTAAGGCTACATTTCTTACTTACTGTGGACAAAAAATAGGTGGAATTTGGAATTTAGAGTCTGTATTTTCAAGGCTTTGTCTGGCCAAGTTACCTAATAGTCTTCTGCCAGTTACCTAACAGTCTTCTGAGTTCAGGTCTGGTATTTACCCCCATATTTTACACCTTTTCAAATCAAGAGAAAAAGAGTCTGGTACCAAGAAATTCTGTACCTGGAACCTGTGGCTTCCTTGTCCTAGATTTTGGTTTGCCCCCTTGAAATAGTGAGCACCTTGACTTCCACCTAACCGCTAGTGGAGAGCTGCCACTCTCTGCCATCAAATTCCGCTTAGAGAGCTGGATCCTAGATGATAAAACAGATATAGAACTGCATTCCCGTCCTGGGCATTGCGTGTGGCTGCAGGAAACTTGTGGAGGGTGAGCAGGAGCTGAAAGTTAATGGCCTCTCCCTGAGATCTAATGCTTATGTGGCCCCATGTGGGTAAAGATCTATGAAGTTACAAGAAAAAGACATTTTAGATTCCTCTTCTGCAGGAGTTTTAAACACAGTCACTTCCTTATCTTTGACTCAGTGCAGAAGCACTGGATGTTAAACAGGGTACGGGCATATGAATGTCCCTGGGTGACAGAGTCTGGTCAAAGGGAGAGGAAAACATACTTCACCACAGGGCAGTGCCTGAAATGGGAGGGGGTCCAGAGACTAGACCTACAACTTATACACACACACACACACACACACACACACACACACAATGACATATCAGTGTTGATTCTAGAAATGTAACGCAGTGTAACAGGCCAAGTATACCAACATGCACACTGCTCACATCAGCATGTTTATAGGAGAAAATGGGAAACCACCAAAATGTACATAAAAAAAAAAATCACTATGCATGTAACCTGTTCCCTGTCACATGATGCAGCTTTAAAAATAGTCCAGGTCTCGCAAGCTAACCATGGACTTGAGACCTCAGCAGAGGGGGAGAGGGGCCAAACGGGAGGGAAGAGTACAAGGGACTGTGGTGATGGGTCATGGGGGTGATGGTGCGGGAGAACTGTAGGACTTTGCCTGAGGGGAGAAATCAAACACTGTCCAAAAATTAACAATGATGTAAGAAAGTAAAGTTAAAAAAAAATGTTCCTGGGCCTCCCTGGTGGCGCAAGGGGTTAAGCACGCACTATGAAGCAATCCGCAGCCTCTGCAGCATGAGTTCAATCCCCGGCCGGCCAGGGAGAAACCCACATGGCGAAGCCGACCTCTCCTGTCTCCCCGCTGCTCCCCTCAGCAGTGTGTTTCAGTCAGTCTGCCTGTTCTGCTCCCTACTTTGTCTCTGGCGAATGCTCCCCCCCCCTTTCCCCGCATCTCCGGCCTGTACCCCAGCTCTTGTATGCATAAATAAATAAATCTTAAAAAAAAAAGTAGTTTCCCCAAACATGCTGTCAATCTAAATTTATTACCAAAGAACATGATGCTTTTACATGAGAAAGGTACATTATAAAACAGAATGTCTAACAATCTTGTTTTTAGTTATTTGGAAATGAATGTTTAAAAAATCAGCTATGACTTTTAATTTTAAATAAGCTTAGTTTTAAAAAATAGAGAAGGATATAATGTGTAACAGTAATTGGGGCTTAATATCAGGTGCAGGGTATATAAGTATCAGAGTCCTTTCCTTTACCACTTTTTCTCGAAAAAATTGTTTGGGAGAAGGGGGATGAAAAAAGCTTTTTCTAAATGCCATATGAGATGTAGCTTCCTGGGGGAAGGTGGAACAAAGTCTTCTTAAAAGATGCTCCTCCATGAAAGACATGAGGAAACTGACAAAAATGGTCAAAATAAGCTTTTTCAGGGCCTCCCCAGTGGCGCAGCGGTTGAGTGCTGGGTTGCGAAGCTGCCCGCAGCCTCTGCAGTGCCGGTTCGATCCCCGGCTGCTCCCTGGCCACGGGAGGAGGGTCCCGCATGGCGCGCAGACGTCTCCTGCCGCCCGCTGCTCCCCTCAGCAGTGTACTTCGGTCCTTCTGCCTGCTCTGCTCCCCGCTCTGGCTCTGGTGAATCCTCTCACCCTCCCGTGCTTCTGACTGTACCCAGTGCTTGTATGCATGTATGTATAAGTCAATCAATCAATCAATCAATAAATAAATCTTTAAAAAAAAATAACCTTTTCCAAAACTTTGAAAATTAATCAAAGACTTGGCAACAGTACAAGGAACATTTATTCAAGAAAAATGAATCTTGTCTTCAACAGAGAGCTATGAGGCATACTAAGAAGCTAGTCAGTATGCATGTATATGGGCAAAGAAACAGTCGGTAGAAACTGACCTGAGGAAATTCAGGTGTTGGATTCAATGGACAAAGATTTGAAATCATCTATTTTTAAACATGTTTAAAGAAGTAAAGGAAAGCATGAGAACAGTGCCTCACCAAGTAGAGATATTCAGTAAGCAAGAGAAATATTAAAAAGAACCAAACAGGGCCTCCCTGGTGGCACAGGCGGTTAAGCGCCGTGCCGTGAAGCTGTCCGCAGCCTCTGCAGCGCCGGTTCAATCCCGGCCGCCCGTGGAGAAACCCACATGGCGCAGCAGACCTCTCCTGTCTCGCCTGCTGCTCCCGTCAGCAGTGTATTTCATCAGTCTGCCTGTTCTGTTCCCCGCTCGGTCTCTGGTGAATCCTCTCACCCTCTCGCGCCTCTGGCCTGTACCCCAGTTCTTGTAAAAATAAATAAATGTTAAAAAAAAAACAAAAAGAAAAAGAACCAAACAAATTCTGGAGTTGAAAAGTAGAACTGAAATGAAAGAGTGATAGAGGAACTGAACAGAGGTGCACAAGCAGAACGAACCAGCAGACTTGAAGATAGGTCAACAGAGTGTCCAATCTGAGGGGCAGAAAGAAAAAAGAATAAAGGAAAGTGGACAGACTATCGGCCAGGCCTAGCAACACCACTGTAAGGGGAGTCCTAGGAGGAGTGGGCAGAGAGAAAGGGGAAGGCATGTCTCAGAATACCCTTGAACAGATTTACAGACACTGCACAAGATTTTATGAATGCTTGGGGAGAGTAGAATAGCCTTCACCCCAAAGGTGAATTTTCATCCTTTAGCTGAAAATAATAGAACAATTGCTGTAACCTAACTAACAGCAGCCTCTCCCCTGCCCATCAGCCATCAAGGTTTCAACAAATGCGGGGTCAACCAGCACATCCCAGCACCCCCTGGCTGCTGAGTGCCGTTGCTTTGTTGCTGGTAACACTCCATAGATGTGGGGAGCACTTGACAGTTTTACAGTCTCAACCCACAGTTCTCACCGCAGCTAGTTATGCTGTTTATGGATGATGAGGCAGAGATTCTGAAGGGTTTAGTGACTCAACCCAGCCCCGCCAGTAAGAGGCAGAGCAAAGCCTTGAGGGAAGATCCAGCTCTCCCCAGGTCGCCTGGGATTAGATGTATTGTCGCCTGCCACTGTTCACAGGGTGGAGACACCCGCCTGAAGGGCTTTCCTACTTGAGCTGATCTCCTGGCATTTGCCTCTTCCTCACAAGAGCCACTTGTTGTCGCTCGGGCTTGTGGCCAGTTGGGGTAGGGGATGGGGTGGCCTCTCTGGTCTGTGACCCAGGCCTTCCTGGTCAGACCTGAAGGTCTCCTCCGCCTTCCTGGCTTTTGACCATCCCCTTTCAGCTGGTTGCAAAACCCGGGACATCATTCCTTTTCCTTTCTGAAATTCTTCAGTGGCAGTTTAAATATTTGGCAGAAGCAACTCCCCATGATCCAACCCTGACTTTTCTCAATGGACTGCGTGGTTTAAGCAGGGCAAACGTTATTACTGTGCGGTGTTCCAAGAAGCTCTTTCCTCAAGCATCGACTGCCTGGGCAGCAGGCACAGCTCTTCACTGGGCGCCGAGGTTGCGCGAGGACCTGACCCGCACTCACTCACCTGGGGCTGGGAAGAGGACTGTGTGTGCTGGGGCGAAGTGCCTGCCCGCCCAAGTAGTCGCTAGTTAATAGAGAACGGCCATAACTGCCATCTCCCAGGCGCTGTTTCTGTGCCAGGAAAGCTGCTAGGTGCGAGAGAGAGAGTGCAGAAGATGACCAGGGAAGTGCCGCAGCCCAGAGTAGGGCTCTGCAGGCAACTCTTTGCCCACCTGTCAGTCTGGCAAGTTCGAGCCTGGCTTCTTTGAGCCGGGGTACCCCTTCTATAAAACAGGGAAATGTGGCCTTCCTCGCGGGGCTGCTGGGGGTGGTTAATAAGGACTTCCATAAGAGGCACCTGGTGAACACAGCGCTACAGAGGCTGCAGTGATGGCTCCAGGGGAAACAGTTACGGGGGACTCAAGATGCAGCGCTCACGAACCCAAGGGGCTGCAAGTGGGTTGGCTGCTCAGGAAGGATTTCTTGGGAGACCCTTGACCTAGGGGCCCTGTGTGGGTGGGGTCGGGGTGGGTGCCCAGACAGTGGCACACACAATGGACTCCCCACAGCCGTAGAGAGTTGCATCTGCTGCTTCGCTGCTGAACCCACAGGACCTGGAGCAGCAGCAGGGCCAGAGACTTGTTCCGTGAATTTCCAGCTGTTGGTTGAGTTTTGAGACAATGAGAAACCTTTGAGATGCTTGAGTCAGTGATCATCCACAGGTGAATGCTATTTTGAAAAGCTTCTGGAAGTAGAGGGCAGGCTGACCTGGAATGCAGGGTCAAGGTGGGAGGCTGCCTCTCAGCTGTTGCAGTTCAGACAGCACCACTGCTGTGCCCCTGGCCAGGGAGCACATGGCAGAGGCGGGGAAGCAGTGACTACACAGTGCCAAAGAAGGACAATCACCAAGTGGAGAGGGGACTTGGAGAGCTGGATTTGCCTCATGGTGAAATGCAGAGTGGGAAAAGCAACCCCACTCCTGCAGCTGAAGGGAGCCAAACCCAGCCAAACCGAGGTCAGGGGGAAAACGGAAACAGTAATAGGGAACCAGCGTGGGTATCATCTTTGGGGATAGGGTATTAAGCCCAACTCAGAATTTCCTGAGAAAATTGAATTACCTCGAGGCCAGAGTGGTTAGTCCTGAAAAGGTACCTGGAGAAAACAGGCTAGGGGAGAGAAGAGGCCAGCAGAATCCCAAGATTCCTAGCCTGGTGCTGCGTGAGTGCAGCTGTAGCGCCAGCACGCAGGGCAGGTTCACTCTTGATTCAGGCAGATTGAAAGGAGAGCCCTGGAGCACTTGGATTTTTACAGGCCTTTAATGGCAGAGCAGGGAACCAGGCACACGAGGCAGGGAAGCTGGGCAGGCAACTGGGCCTCCTAGACCTCTGCGAACCTTTGTGCTTACTCTGGCCTCTCCTTGGTGTTCTGTCTTGTGCCCTGTGCCCTCAGCCCTGCACATCCATGCTAGTGGCAGGAGGCGGGATTATAACTTCATTTGCCCTACAGCAGCGATCCCAGACCAGGCAGGTTCATGGTTCATTCGGGCAAATGGTAAAAAAAGTTTTCGAGCCTCAGGTAAATCTGACAGGTCTTTCATGCGAGAGCAGGGGTCTGGGTACACAGGCAGACCAGCAGGCCGGGAGGCAGGCGGTGACTGAGCCTCCGAGCCGCCCAGGCCTGGGCATCCATATTTATAGGTATGTGTGCCCTGTGCGCTGGCTGCTTGGTCAGATGTCTGCAATTATGGGTGGTGTGCCCCGTGCGCACGCGCCTAAGTGCTTTATCACGTGTGGGCAATGAATCCTGGGAGGAAAAGCCACTGGTGGCAACTGCAGAGGCTGGCGGCGGGAGGTGGAAAGAGCCCAAGTGACTCCATGATCCTGACATTGGGCCGGGCTGCTCGGGAAGTCTCTCCACCGCAGCAACACCTTCTGGGTCCTGGGCACTTGCCCTTTGTAGGTTAAAGGAGTTGATCAGGCTTTTTCCAGCATTAACGCCTGCGGCCTTGATGGTGTTAATTTGGAAAGCGCTTATGAGTCTGGGTACGGGGCACACGGGCCTGATGGTGGATGCCCAGAGTGTGGTGTGGGTGTGCGCGAACATGCACACCTGAGCCTGGGGCTGGATATAAGGGCGGCGTCACTTAGACAGAACAGATATGAGGGGGGCAAGCAGCATGACTACAGAACAGGGGACCCTGCAAGACAGTGTGCCAGAGACCCCAGAGAAAGAGCAAATTCCCTAGGGGCCGGGAGGCTGGCAAGGTCCGCTGGCTGCCCTGCGCCTGGTCACCCCAATACACCCTCTATGGCTGACAGGGTAGGTAGGGCTGGACCTGCTGCAGCGCTTGGACTCACCCCGAGCAAGGCTTCTGTGTGCATCGGGTTTGAGGGGTTGGTGTCGAGAGTTGGGTAGGCGGTGAGGGAGGCCTGTGGGCACCCTAGCACACTCAGGGTGAGCGCATATCTCGTGTCTTTTTCTCCCAACTACTTGATTTTCATGGTTCATGTTTTGGAACTTTGAGGTGTTTGGTCAGCAGAATAGACAGGTGGCACCTGCTGAGAGAGGGGAAACGCATCGAGTTGGAGGTCACATTGCGGTGATGGCCGTAACTTGTGAGACGATGGCTGAGTCTAGTCCTGGAGAGGGGCTGCTGTTGCGCCACACTGCACAGGGCATTGATTCAGGCAGATGGATGAAGGAGAGTCCCGGAGCCCTCAGTGGATTTTTCAGGTTTTAATGCTCTCTCAGGGAGCCAGGTGCACAGGCACCCCAGGAAGGGAGGCTGGCAGTGAGGAGGCAGGCACAGGCCAGGCAGGGTGTGCCGGGAGGCAGGCAGGCAACTGAGTCGCCCAGATCCCCACAAATCTGCGCTCTCGCGCGTCGTCTCGTGGTCTCACCTCTTCTGTTATCACGTTGCTCATCCTCCTCTCACTGCCGCCAATGCCACCGTTTTTATCCCACTCTAGGCTCAGATGGGCACACTCACACACCCACACCATGCTCCAGGGGTCCACAAACAGGCACCAGTGCCCCGCGCCCAAGCTCCCAAGCGCTTTCTAAATTAACATGATCAAGGCCACAGGTGATGGCCACAGAGCCTCCCTTGTTGAGTTTTAGGAATCTGTATTCTTTTTTTTTAAAAAAAAGATTTATGCATACAAGAGATGGGGTGTAGGCCAGAGGTGCAGTGGGGTGTGTGTGAGAGGGCTCATCAGAGACAGAGTGGGGAGCAGAACAGTCAGATGCACTGAAATACACTGCTGCGGGGAACAGTGGGGAGACAGGAGAGATCTGCTGCGCCGTGTAGGTCACCTCCCTGGCCAGGGATCCAGCTCATGCTACAATGGCTGCATATAGCTTCATAGTGCTGAGACTTAACCCCTTCCGCCACCAGGGAGTCCCAGAATCTATATATTCTTGATATTAATTTCTTACCAATAAATGGCTTGCTAATATTTTCTCCCATTCTGTGGGTCACCTTTTTACTCTGAATAATGTTGTTTGATGCCTACTTTTAAAATTTTTCATGAAGTCCAGCTTGTCTATTTTTTGTTATCTATGCCATTGGTGTCATAGTCAAATTATTGCCAAGTTCAATGTCATGAAGCTTTTGTTCTATGTTTTCTTCTAAGAGTTTTATTGTTTTCGTCTTATATTTAACTCCTTGATCCACTTTTGTGTTAATTTTTGAGCATTGTGTCAGGTTAGGGCCCGTCTTCATCCTTGGCACCATTTGTTGGGAAAAAAAAAACAAACCTGCTCTTTCCCTATTGAATAGTCTTCAAGATCCGTTTGATCAAATACGCAACAATTTGTTTCTGGGCTCTGTATTCTGTTCCATAGGTCTTTATGTCTATGTTTCTGTAGAACTGGTAGTAACATTCCTGCTTTAATTTCTGATTTTAATAATTTGAGTCTTTTTCTCTTAATCCAACTAGCTGGAGGTATGTCAATATTGTTGATCTTTTTGAAGAAACAACTTTTGGTTTCATTGATTTTTCTATATTGTTTTTATATTCTCTATTTCATTTTCTCTGATCTTTATCTTTCTCTTCCTTTTGCCAGCTCTGAGTTTACAGTTTGTTCTTTTTCCAGTTCCTTAAGTTGTAAAGTTAGGTTATTGGCTTTTCTTGTTTTTTAAAGTACATTTATTTATAGCTATGAAGTTCTCCTTAGCATACCTTCACTGTGTCCTACAAGTCTTACTGTGTTGTTTTGTTCTCATTTCCTCTGCATGTTTTCTTATTTCCCCTGTGATTTGTTCTTTGATCCATTGGTCTGTCAAACATGTGCTGTTTAATTTGCACATTTTTCCAGTTTTCCTTGTTATTGATTTCTAACTTCACCTGTTGTCAGCGAAGATACTTTATAGGATATCATTCCTCTAAAATCTGTTGAGACTTAATATGACACTTAACATCAGACTGGAAAATGCCCTATGTATACCGGAGAAGCAAGTGTGTTCTGTCCTTGGGGGGCGTGTTCTGTATATGTCCTAGATCTAGTTGGTTTATTGCATTGTGAAGTCTTGTATTTCTTTTCTTGTGTCTGGTTGTTCTGTCCATCATTGTGAGCAGGGTATTGAAGTTTCTATCATTGCAAAACTGCCTATTTCTTTCTTCAAAATTGCCAGTTTTTTTGCTTCATATACTTTGATGGTCTGTCATTAGGTGTGGCAATATTCTATTTTCTTGCTTTCTTAATATGTGGTATCCTTTGTCTCTTGTAGTATTTTTTGAATTAAAGTCTGACGTTAATACAGCCACTCGCACTCTCTTGTGGTTATTATTTGCTTAGAATATCCTTTTCCACCCTGTCACTTTTAGCCTGGTTTTGTATTGGGACGCAAGTCAGTCTCTTGTCAACGACATATTGTTCTGTCATGTATTATTATCCATTCTGCCAATCTCTGTCTTTTGATTGGAGAGTTTCATCTATTTCCATTTAAAGTACTTACTGGTGGCTTCCTTCTGACACTGTGCTGTTTCCTATATGCCTCTTTACCTTTTATTGTCCTTTATTGCCCGCATTACTGTTTTCTTTGGTGTTTAATTGACTTTTTATAGGGAAAATTTTTTTAACTCCATTCTCATTTATTTTCACAAATATATATGCTGCAGCTATTTTCTATATGGTGACCAAGGGATTACACTTAACCTCCTAAAGTTGTAACTTTCCACTTTGAATTTCTATCAGTTTAACTTCAATAACATATGAAACAGGTCCTTTGCCGCTCCTGCCCACGGCTTTCCGTTGTTGATGTCATAGATTGTATGTTAGTATGGTTTGACCCCAAACGCAAGCTAATAATTGCCTTTAAAATGCATTAGTCTCCTAAATTACGTAGAAAACAAGATTTGAAGTTACAAACCAGAGTTATAGTGACAATAGCTTTTACATTTGTGTGTTTTTCTTTAAATATATTAATCTCCTAAATCACGTAGAAGACGCACAGCCACCTTGGCCTGGAGTACAGTCACCATCTGCCATTGCTCCTCTAGGTGGCTCTGATGATGGCCACGTTCCCTTACTGTGAGCTTGGTCTCTCCAGCCTCGGGCTGCTGCTGAGGGCCCTTTATTCCGTCTGCAGGACCCCCTGGGTGTCCTCGCAGGCCAGGTCCAGTAGTTACACCTCCCTTAGCTTTAATTTATTGGGGAATATCTCAATCTGATAGTAAGTAGCAAACTGAAAGTTTAATCACATCATTTTATTTTTTTTTTAGCGATTTTATTTATGCATGTAAGAACTGGGGTGTAAGCCAGAGGTGTGTGGCGGGGGGGGGGGGGCGGTGAGAGGATTCACCAGACAGTGGGGAGCAGAGCAGGCGAAACTACTGAAATACACTGCTGTGAGGAACAGCGGGTGAGACAGGAGAGGTCTGCTGCGCCCTGTGGGTCAGCTCCCTGACCTGGATTGAACTCAGGCCGCAGAGGTGATAGCGCAGAGACTTTAACCCCTGCACCACCAGGGAGGCCCTAATCACATCATTTTAGACTCATCTCTCCTTTTTGTCAATATGCCGGAGCATTTTATTTATTTCATACGTAGTAGTAACCCAAGCATGCACATTACCAGGCCGGTATGCCCAACAATTCTGGCTGGTTGTGTGCCTGCCCGATGGAGTATCAGCTCACCAAGATTCACACAGTTGTAGAACATTCTACTTCCTGCCCTGTGCCAGGCGCTTGGGAAGCACTCCATAAATGTTGACTGGAGACCTGTGCTTACTATCCCCGTTCATGGGTGGCCGGCTAGGGGTAATTCCCTGTTGTTCCAGGCTGTTTCAAAAAGGCAGTGTCGGGCCTCCCCGGTGGCGCAGCGGTTGAGCGCTGGGTTGTGAAGCTGCCCGCGGCCTCTGCAGCACCGGTTCGATCCCGGCTGCTCCCCGGCCACCGGAGGAGGGTCCCACATGGCGCGCAGACCTCTCCTGCCGCCCGCTGCTCCCCTCAGCAGTGTACTTCGGTCCTTCTGCCTGCTCTGCTCCCCGCTCTGGCTCTGGTGAATTCTCTCACCCTCCCGTGCTTCTGACTGTACCCAGTGCATGTATAAACAAAAAACAAACAAAAACAAACAAACAAACAAATAAATAAATAAAACATGCCTCTATAAAAAAAAAAAGTTAAAAAAAAAAAAAAAGGCAGTGTCTCTTAATTATGTGCCTTTCAGTAAGAGCCCTACATTTCACACCTGTAGACTGTGTATATATATTTTTCCATATAGAAAATAGTTTGCTTGCCTTTTCTGATCACAAAGGTAGTAGCTGCTAATTGTGACAGATTCTGCAAAGAGCCTCCCCTCCCCCCAGCTCTGTCTGTCCTCAAATTCTTTTCAGTATCTTGTCTGCATTTTGGGCTTGCCTGGCTTTCATTTCTTTCCCGATTGCTTCTTAGACGCCTTCTCTGAGCTAGGAGCTGATATGACTCTCCTCTTGTCCAAAGATCACATCTGTCTTGTCTGTAAATAGGAAGGAACAATAGTGTTTGCCATAGGCTTTGCCAAGTCAACGGCCATCATTCCTGACTTCTCTCTCTCTGACTTGTGATTTTCTGACATCCCAGCTGTGTGCTCTTCCGTGCCCCACTTAAAACCTTCGTCTACGACATAGCTTTTCTGAGGAAAGGAAGCAGTGGACTTCTGAGGCCTCTCCTTGTCCCTTTGTTGTCTGGCAGAGACATTCACCAGCTGCCTCCTGCTGCTGGGGTGTCGGGTCCCCTTTTCCTGCTGTACTTAACTGCTTAGCAGCCTGGAGGTGAGAGGCCACAGTGAGAGAAAGGCCCCTGTTCATGAAGCCAAGGGCTGGCTGCTGCCTTGCTCTGCTTTGTCTCCCACCCACCCCTCTACCTGGCTGCAATGACAAGGGATGGGGCCAGAGACAGGAAATGACAAGGCACAGAGAGGAAGACCAGGCCCGTCTCCCTGCCTCGCAGGTGTGCATCCGGCAGTGCTGGCGGCGTCACTCTTCCTGACCCGTGCCAGTGACAGAGTTTGTAGAACAAAAGTACATCTGTTTCTAGCTACCGTTCATCCTTTTTTTTTTTTTTTTTTTTTTTTTTGTGGGGCCCTCGCCAGGGATGGAACCGGCGCTGCAGAGGCTTCGGGCAGCCTCACAACCCAGCGCTCACCCGCTGCGCCACCAGGGGAGGCCCCCGTTCATCCTTCTTGTCATTACTTTATTTAGCTTTTAAGCTCCAAAGCCTCTCCCTCTTTCTTTGGAACAAAGTCAAGACTCTGATCCCTTCGCTTCAACAAGTCTGCGTTGAGGTGGTGGGTCCCCGGGGGGCTCTGTGTCGGCAATGGGGCCTGAATCTCCTTCACGAGCACAGGAGGTTGCGACCAGGAAGGTGGGGGGGTCTCTTTTTCCTGGTTTAACTGAACTGGGGGGGAGGGGAGGCAGTCCCTTGAGTGATGGCGGGGCAGCTTCCCCTGAGAGCCTTGTCGGGCGACAGTCCCGGGAGAGTTCCGGCGTGCGAGGGGAAGGGAGACACAGTTCTTGGGTGGTTGTGTCTCTGCTGGCTGATTTCCCCTCGTTCAGAACTGCACTGATAAAGGAATACAGCAGTGACACAGTGACGTGAGCTGGAACAAGAGGGTGGTCACGTCCAACCCCTGCTGTGGTGTCTACGTGGGGTCTCTGCTCCCTGCAGTAATCCTTGAGGTCAGGGCGCACCCCCTGCAGCTCCAGGGGGTGAGCTGCTTGCTCAGCCATCCACCTTCAGAGCGGCAGTGCTCAGGTCCAGACTCACCCTCTGCCCCCGTCCCCGGGCCCCCACGCTGTCAGCAGAACAGGCCTACGGGGCACACCGGCAGTGGGTGTCTGTTTCCCAAGCGACTCCAGTTTGCGCCTGTCATTTCCGTACTCCTTTTAGCTCTCCTGCCTCGGTTGTGTCGTCATGATGCCCGGGGTCTAGAGCAAGGTTCTTTGCTCAGAACATCTTGGTTCTTACCTGTTTTACGTAATTGTGCTTGGCCTCTTGTTTTTTTCCTTCTATTTCTTCTCTGCAACAATTCTGCTTTAAAGCTGTTGAGAAGATAAAGAAAACCCTGCCCCAGGGCTAGGAAAAGTGAAGGCCAGGTGTTTCAGCAGGCCCGAGTATTGGGCAAGGCTGTCTCCACACGAGCTTGTCCCAGCGGAAGCGTGTTTCTTAAGGTGCGGAGGAGACGTGGAAACGCAGGGGAATCATGGGCCGAGTCAGGCATGTGTGTTTCTCTGAATTGAACAGATTCAGTTGGAGTCCAGGCCCAGTGCTGTTCCCTGAGGTCAGAGCTCTGACCCCAGAGAAGGACGGAGGAAGGGGAGGAGGGTGTGGTGCAGACAGGGGTGGTTCTGGGACACCATGCCTTAGAGTTGGCCTTTCTGAAGCAGCGAACAGGTGCCCGGGAGACAGGCCTTCTGGTGACTGCCACTTTATGACTTGGCTCTAGGTCCGCGCCACTTCTCCTGTCCCCACACCTGACCCAGCCTCATATTCCACGACCGGGGCTGGCAGTTTTGCCGATGAATAGCCTGGCACCTTCCTGCAGGTGTCTTCTGGTGAGCCACCTGGGTGCGCCTGCCTCGTGGGCATGCGGTGTCTGAGAACACGACCCCCATCTCTCCCCCACCTCCCTCCCTCTGTGCCCCAGCCAGAGGCAGGGCATATTCTGGGTCCATGTTAAAGCAAGCTCAGTTGCCTGCATCACTTACAGACACCTTCTCCCGATCTCTGCTCATCTGATTACTGCAAATGGAACTTCATTCTGATCCATTCAAGCATCTTGTGCCAGGCACTGTGGTAACCTACATTCTCAAGGTGGCCTCTGATGGTATCAAACCTGTATCTTCAAAGTGTGGGTCACTGTTGTGACCCAGATGGGCCTTTGACCTGAGGCCTGTTTCATAAACTCGGATACTCCTCTTGAGTAATAGTGACTTTTCCCCAAAGAGCTGAGGCCTAGATTTCAATTCTGACCTCATTCATTCACAGGGGGAGCCTGGAGCAGGCCCTCACTGCCTGGCGCCATTCTTCTCTCAGCAGGCGAGGTAGCACCCCCACCCCAGACCCCCCCACTCTGTTTGCTATTCCTAGCACAGATCCTCAGGATCGCCTTCACTGCCTCTGGCCTGGAGCCTGTTCCTCCTTCCCTAGTCACTATCCTGCCCCCACCCTAGCCCTCCTGCCCCCAGGCAATGGCTTCTCTTTCCTGCCCCAGCCCCAGGAGATCTCAGGAGAGTCTCTAACACAGTGGCAGTGAGAGAGAAAGAAGGGAGCAGGACCCAGTCTGGGCCTCAGAAGACCAGACGCCTGCCCCCCCCTCTCTGACCGTGCCGTGAAGGCCTCCTCCTCCCCCCCTCCCTCAGCGCCCACTGAAGGAGGGCCCGGCACAGGCTGGCTGAATCACTGCGGCCCCTTGATCTCTGCATGATCCGGAGGCAAGCTGGTCTGCAGCCTCAGGGGCTGTGTCAGCTGCTGTGAGCTGAGGGCGACTTGCCTTTGCTCCCCAAGGATTTGAGTGCTCACTTGTGTTCTAGGCTTCTCACTACAAGGTGGGGACACAGCAGGGAACCAGAATGATCTAGCTGGTCTCCTGTCATGGGGGAGCTGGCAGAAGGCCAGTTTCTGTTTAATTACCACTGTGATAAGTGCCGCAGAGGAGCCCAGTGGTGGGGAGGTGCCTCAGCAGGCGGGTACCCCTTCCCACCCCCCCCTTATCTGCCTCCTACAGGGGCAGCACACTGGGCGGGCCTGGCAGAACCCAGGAACCTCTTGTGCGCTGGAGCACAGTGGGGGAGCCACAGCTGGGCTGGGTTTTGGAGTTGTCTGCTGACCTGGTGAGCCCCTCCCTCCGGGCACACTTCCCCCTGATGAGCCCCTGTGCGGCATCTGGGTGCTGGCCGAAATGCTCGAGGGAGCAGGGCTCAGCTGAAGCTGTATGAGACGCTTCTTGCCTGGCGGCAGATTATCAATCCTTAGATTTTTCTGCCCTTGCTCTCCCCACCTCCCGCCCCTGTGTTGAGCCTTTGCTTTGGGTCAGACTCAGCCCTTTCCGCCAAGGTCCCGGCAGAGTTTTCTTGGTGTCTCTCCCGCCTCTCACCTGTTGACCTTCCCGAGAGACCTGCGGGGCTGAGGGGTGAAATCCAAAATCAGCCACCTGGGTACCCCTAGGGGTGCAGCGGGAGGAGTCCAGCGTGTGGGTTGCCTGAGAGCGACTGCCCAGACTGCCCAGGTGCCCGTGACCCGGAAGCCAGAAGCCTGGGGGCCTAGACCCCTACGGAAGGCAGCAGTTGTCTTCTTGAAGGTCACTTCGAACGCATGACTGTGGTGGTGCTCATACCCCGGGACCACCCTTCGGGAGCCCGGGCACCTGTGGTTGGCCCAGGACTCCACACCTCTGGTGACCCCAGAGGACTCTGCAGCTCCAGGACTCTGGGAGGCCCTCCCTCAAATCTTGGAGGTTCCCTTCAGTGCTTTTCCAGACCCGGACTGGGATCCACATCAGTCATCTTGGGGTGCTCCCTATCGCTCTATGGGCACAGGACAACCAGATGTCCTCCAGGCTGCCAGAATCCGTGTCTGGGCCGGCTCTGGATGCGGCCCCCACTGGTGGCCGTGTCGTTTCATTCACAGGACACGTGAGGCTGGGCCACCAAAATGGTGCTGACTCGCTAATCTGAGTGACTCAACTTTTTAATAGTTTTATACTCTCCTCACACAGCTAACACCCCTTCTGGTTGCCACACGCGTCCCAGGAGCCGTCCTGCCTGGGGCCTACCCATTGTGCCTTCCACTTCACTTAGAGCTCTTGGCCTGGACGGGAGCAGAGGATAAGGGCCTATTGTGTGTCCCAGGACCTGAATGGCACTTTGTTTTCTGCGCTGCACTCCGGGCCGGGCCTTCTGGCCTACCGCTGCAGTTGTCACTGTGTCGTCCCCAGGGCGACAGCGTTCCCAGCCTCACTCCCATCGCTTTCCTGGGAGGACAGGGCTGAGAGCCAGCTTGGGGTCTGTTGGTGGCTGCGTGCAGGGAGCTAATAACTCAGGGCCTGAGGGAAGGGGTCTTCCCTACCAAGAGCCCTCCGCTGTGGGAGAAGGAGAGGGGTGAGCCCTTGTTCACAATGAACTAAGGAGCTAGTTGGCAAGAATGTGGCCCCGCTCTGAATTGGCAGGAAGGGAAAGCGTGGGAAAGCCCCCGCCCATGTGAGCAGAGGCCGGGAGGCCGGGCACGGGCAGAGGGTATGCTCCCGTTTGCTGCCTCATCCTCTTCTTTGCCTTCTTGCTCTCCTTCCCTGACCCCTCAACTTTGCCTCTCTACCGGGGAAGCAGGAAAACGGTCCCAAGAATCAAAGGTGCCTCTTCAGCATTGAGGTCAAAGGAATAGGAAGGCAGTGTGAAGCAGAGAGAAAACAAACAGACGGCTTTTTTGTTGACCTGGAAGCCACAGGACACCATGGGGTCAGCCAAAATGGCCTGTAAGGCTGTCAGTTCTAGGGTGCTGCTGTCGCCCACCTGCCCCTTACGTTTTGTCCACTCATCCCAATACGTTTTGTCCCAGAGTGAAAGAGCCTGCTTGATTTTAAAGCTGCCTCTCCCATCTCGCCACCCAGCAGCGAGTGGCCTCCTAGACTAGAGCTACTTAAAGAGGGGGTCCCCAGGCTCCCGCAGGCCTTGAGGCTATTTTAGGTGGGCCCGAGTCCAAATGACTTTCATAAGAGGTCACTTGCCTTTTCCACTGTGTTTTTATCATTGGTGCGAAAATTGGTGGCAAACCCGTGGGAGCCTTTGCAGAATTGGGGCTGTGCTCACCTCCATGCCCATGCAGTCCTGGAGGGCCAGCCTCGTTTAACATTGGCCTGGTGAAGCGCCAGAGATGATCCATTTTACCAGCTCTATGCTTATGCGCATGCCTTAATAGTCTGGGTGATGGAAAGGGGAGGAAGCCTTCTTGGGTCACGTTAGCTGGTGGCAGATACAGTCCTGGATTATTTACCCGGGATCCCTAGGTGTTTGTTGCTTCAGAGGCCAACACCCCTGCACCTGTTGGGGTGGTAGGAGCATTAGTGCTGGCATGGGGAGGAGACAGGAGCAGGAGAGCAGGTAATGGGGGGCTGGGGGGAGGTTGCTGCTGACCAGTTGCATGAGTTCAAGTCTCCAGAGGAGTGGCGGATACCTGAGCTGGGTGAGGAGGTTCTTCAGGGACTTCTTATCCTAGGTTAGTTCCTCAGTTAAAGCACCCCAAATAATCTCATGCTAGCTTCAATCTCTCAGCACCGGTTCAACTCTAGCACACAGGTTCTGTGACCAGTGTCAGATCCAGTACCAGAGGCGACCGTGGTTGGGATAGAGCCAGGCTCTGGGACGCTTGCTCCTGTGCTAGGGTGCAGGTACTTTTGGTGGCAGGTACCACTTAGTTGTTATCTGGACTTTGACCCTTAGTGGGTGAGCAGAGCATAGCCGCCAGGTGCACTGAGGAGCCGCTTCTGTAGGAGATACAGGTGAGCCCATCTAGTCCCAGCAGCTCAGCTCCAGCCATTCACATCCAGGTGCCCAACCTCAGGCTGACACTCACCACACCGCACAGACTCTAGGCCAGCAGTCATCAAGACTGTCCACTGCCCTCAAGCTCCCTCTTTAGCTCTGGGTGTCTCATTGCTATCCAGCAGGTTAGCATCTGCATTTGCTGGTGTCGATCTACTGAGGGCCTCTGTGCCCCACCTGCTGTCAGTCTCTGAGACCCTCCATCTTGACTCAGTGCACCCCGCTTTCCTGTGCCATCTCTGGTTCCAGAGTCTTCTGTAGATAGGCTTGAGCCCTTCAGCCTACAGCAGAAGAGAGGCTCTGGGTAGCAGTTGCCCCTCTCTCTACTGGGCTGCACTGCCCAGTAATGCCCAAAAGACAATTGCATTTTTTCCTGCCCCTTCTGCCGTGCCGTCCCACTTGATGGCACAGTAGTCACCTGTTCTACATTTGGAAAGATTGCTTATTATCTGATTTGGTTGTAAATATGTGGAGAAGGCGAGTCTGGTATCTTCACTCTCTCCCCACTCAGAGGGACTCCAGAAAGAGAACCTCTGCAGGCTGTAGTGGCTGGCCGAGAAAAGCTGCCAGGGTTGTTTGAGTTGCCAGCTGAACTAGCCATGTTTTTCAAGAAATGCTATTTTTATTTGAAAGAACAACTGCCAGACAGCTACGCTTATTCAGAGTTGGGTGTCTGACACACTTCTCAGAAATGAATGTAGTGAACCTGTTGTTTCGAAATAACAACAAAAAGCAGCAGTTTGTTGCTTTTGGGGCCAAAAGTAGGCAGCCCCAAGAGATGCCGACGTGGCATGCCGACTATTTTGAATTTCGAGAAACTGAGACAAGTTCCAAGAATGATGTTTTTGCCTCATTATTTGTCTCCCTAAAAAACAGGAAATAAATCTTCTCTCTGGTGGTTCCTGAAGTAAGAGACAGTCTTATCTCAGAGTAGGGCTTGCAAGGTCTGTTTTCCATGCATATGAAGATAAGTCCTGCAAAATTCCTTTTTCTTTAAATCGTGGTTATTTGTTCTATGTTTTTTTTTTTTAAAGACTTTTTAAAAGTTATACATACAAGAACTGGGGTGCAGGCCAGAGGTGTGGGGGATGAGAGGATTCACCAGAGAGAGTGGGGAACAGAACACGCAGATTGACCAAAGTACACTGCTGAGGGGAGCAGCGGGCAAGTCAGGAGTGGTCCGCTGCACCATGTGGGTTGCTCCTTGGCTGGCTGGGGATTGAACTCGCGCTGCAGAGGCTGCGGACAGCTTCATAGGTTGTGTCTTAACCTTTTGCACCACCAGGGAGGCCCCTTTGTTCTGTTTTTCTTGCCTAAGTTTATTACCCCCTTTCGAGAGACAATACACCCTCCCTGGAATGGCCACAGGGCAGTCGTGTGTACTTGTAAAGTTGTCTTTCCTCTTGCTAATTTCCTGGCATCAACTTAATGATTATCCAGCTGCATGGATCCAGAAGGGTAGAGGAAGATAATTTCCCTCCCAACATTAGTAAAATTAGAGCTTTCAAGCAAAAATTAGAATTTTGTGTGCATCATCATGAGCTTGCAGCTTCTCAATACTTAAGGACTTTTCTGATTTGATTGTGATATTATACATGTGCTATTTTGGCATTTAGTTGTAAAGTATCAACATCTCAAAGATTAGCATTACTCAAGAATCGATATTTTCCAAATGACCAGTGTGTGGCTACTAAATCATGTGGGATAAAAGACCCACTAACAATTCAAGAAAAGCCAATGGATTTTTAATGCAACAGAGCAGGAAAACTTCACTGGGTTTTAAATTCCACTTTATAATGAACTACTGGCCGTTGAATTCTGGTGTTGTATCAAATAAAGGTATCTACAGTTGTCTGAAAAAGCTATTAAAATATTCCTCCTGTGCCTCCCTGGTGGTACAAAAGGTTAGGTCTCAGCACTATAAAGCTATCTGCAGCCACTGAGGCCTGAGTTCAATCCCCAGCCAGGGAGCTAACCCACATGGCGCAGCAGACCTCTCCTGTCTCCCCACTGCTCCCCTAGCAGTGGATTTCAGTAGATCCGATTGTTCTGCTCCCCACTCTGTCTCTGGTGAGTTTTCTCACCGCCCCCCCGCCCTCCCGCACCTCTGGCCTGTACCGCAATTCTTGTATGTATAAATAAGTAAGTCTTTTAAAAAATTCCTTTTTTCACAACTAGAAGACAGGGAGATTCCCATTTTTCTCCATAAACAACATTACTTATAATTGTATGCAGAAATGCAGATAAGAGAAGCCAGTGTCTTCTCTTATTAAATCTCTATTAAAGAGATTTGCAAAAATGTAAGCAAATGATCATTCTCACTTTTAAAGTATAGTTATGCTTTCTTAAAAATATGTGTGCCATTGTGTAATGTGCTTATTTTTTAAAAAATGAATTAATACATATAAAAAAGGGCCCTACATCCCAGAGTAATCCAGAGCCGAATTTGTCACAGAAGCACCTCCACCCCCACTGGAGTCTCCCTGAGGTCAAGGAGCATACAGATTTCTGATTTTGTTTATAAGCAAAAGCAAAAAGCCATTATTTGTATAGGAGTTTAACTCTTTAGAAGACTTTGATATGTGTTACTTTTTTTTTTAAATAGTGAACTATTTTTTTTTAAAGGTTTATTTTTTATTCAAACAATAGTTGGGGTACAGGCCAGAGGCGGGGAGGGTGAGAGGATTCACCAGAGACAGAGCGGGGAACAAAACAGGCAGACTGACGAAATGCACTGCTAAGGAGAGGAGCGGGCGAGGCAGGAGAGGCCTGCTGCCATGTGGGAATCTCCCTGGTTGGCCAGGAATTGAACCCGCGCTGCACAGGCTGTGGACAGCTTCACAGCACTGCACTCAACCCGCTGCGCCGCCATAGAGGCCCGACATGTGTTACTTTTTAAAATGTATTTTTATAGCAGCTCTACTAAGATATTCATATACTATAAAATTCACCCCTTGAAAGTGTATAATGCAGTGGTTTTTTTATTTTTTAAGATTTGTTTATTTGTGCAAAGAAGAAATGGGGTGTAGGCCAGAGGTGCGGGGGGTGCGGTGAGAGGATTCACCAGAGACAGAGTGGGGAGCAGAACAGGCAGATCCACTGAAATACACTGCTGAGGGGAGCAGTGGGGAGACAGGAGAGGTCTGCGGCGCCCTGTGAGTCACCTTCCTGGCCGGGGATTGAACTTAGGCCGCAGAGGTGATAGCGCTGATACTTAACTCCTATGCCACCAGGGAGGCCGGGCAGTGGTTTTTAGTATATTCACTATGTTATACAAACATCACCACAATCTAATTCTAGAACATTCTCATCACTGCAGAGGAAATTCTGTGGTCACTGGCAGTCACTGCCTAATACTTCACCTCCCTAGCCATAGCAAACACAAATGTACATTCTGCCTCTATGGGTTTGCCTATTCTAGACATTTTGTATGAATGTGGTCATATGATATTAGTCCTTTTGTGTTCAGCTTTTTTCACTTAGCATGTTTTTAAGGTTCATCCACTTTGCAGCAAGTAACAGTTCTTCATTCTTTTAATGGCCGGATAATAATCTGGTGTAGAACTCACCACGTATGTCCATTCATCTGTTGGACATTTGGGCTGTTTCCACTTCTGTTATGAAAAATGCTATGATCACTTACATACAGGGTTTTGTTTACATCAGGATTCCCCTCTCGGTGCACGCATCCAGGAATGGAGATTCTGGATCACACGGCAGTGCTCTATTTAGTCGTTTGAGGAACTGCTAAACAGTTTTCCAGAGTGGCTGCTCTATTTTATGTGTGAGGGTTCATGTCACCACATCTGCACGAACACTTGTGACTCCTCAAAAATAGCAGTTAAAACTAATAAATGAATTTGTGTATTGTAAGACGTTCACAGAGAGAAAAGGCAGCCCACAAGACAGGAGAAAAGATTTCTTGGTCAAATATCTGATAAGGGAGTCAGACCCAGGCTATGCCGAGGACCCCCAAACTCAAGGCCAGAACTCCAAACCACACGCTTCAATGGGCAAAGGCCTTGAGTGCGCCTTCTCCAAGGACACAGGAATGGCCAGTAGGCACAGAGAAGACACGCAGTGTCTCTAGTCCTTAGGGACGTGCAAGTCCAAACTGCAGTGAGAAGCTGCGCCACGGCCTCTAGGGTGACGACCATTTAAAAAAAAACAAAACAAGCTTTGGCAAAGATGGAGAGAAGTCGGAACCCTGCACACAGCTGGGAATGTGAGGTGGTGCTGTCCACAGCACGGAAATTCCTAAAAGATTAAAAACAGAATTACCGCGTGACCCAGCAATTCTGCTGGTGGGTGTATGCCCAAAGAATTGAAAGCCGGGGAGCGGGTCAGATTCAACACCCCCATTCATATAGCATTAGCCACAGTATCTAAAACGTAACGGAAGCAACCCAGCCCATTGCCCCATGAAGGGGCAAAGTATGACACATACATACCATGAAATGTGGTTTTGCCCTAAAAATGAAGGAAATTCTGCTATATTCTGCCACATGGATGAACCTTGAAGACTTTAAGCACAGTGAAGTAAGCTAGTCACAGACACTAGATGATCCCGCTTACGTGAGGTACTCAAGAGTTGTCCAAGTCACACAGAGAGGAGAGTGGGCTGGGGGACAGGAAGGGGAGGGGGGGTTGAGTCTCAGGTTTCCTAGGTGAAAAGTGCTGTGCAGGTCACTGCTTCCTTGCCTGCTCTGCTCAGGGCTGAAGGCCTGTCTTTCTGGATCCTCCTGGGTGCCGTGGGAGGATGGTGCTGGGTTGGTTAGTGGTCAGTGCCCCTCAGCGGGCTAGAAGAGAAGAGAAGGCTGCTCTCTGTCCACCCTGGCCTGGATGAAGGGCAGGAAGAGGCTGGGACTCTGCGAGGAGCAAACAAGTTCCCTGCCACGTGGAATTTTTTTTTTAAAGATTTATTTATTCATGCATACAAGAACCAGGGTATAGGCCAGATGTGCGGGAGGGTGACAGAGAGGGGAACAGAACAGGCAGACTGACAAATACATTGCTAAGGGGAGCAGCGGGCGAGAGAGGAGAGGTCTGCCGCACCATGTGGGTATTTCCGTGGCTGGCCAGGATCAAACCCGTGCTGCAGAGGCTGCGGACAGCTTCATAGCACTGCACTCAACCACCTGCGCCACCAGGGAATCCCCGCCACATGGAATTTTCATTGAACTCAGATGCTTGTGCCCTTGGGGAATCTCCTCACCTTTGGGCCCCTGCTTTGTGCCCGGGCCAGCACACCCATGTTTCACTTGCACCAGCAAGCTCAGCCCCCGACTTCCTGATGTCACCTAGCAGGGGTTGAACACTCTGAGCTGGCGGGACTTGAGAGTATGTTCGAGCATTTGAAAACCTCCCCCAGCTAATGTGCGCCCATGTGGGGAGTCAAGCCTCCTGGTCCATAGGGAGAAAGGACCACGCTGTCACCATTTCCAGGGACAGACAATCTGGGTACAGCAAAGCCTCAGCAGGAGAAAGAAGACATGAGACACCTCATTTTTTTCTCCTTCCATCCGATGATTTGCTCCTTGTCTTCCGTCAGAAGCGCTCTCTCCCGCTCCCCCAATGCCGGTCCTCCTTCCTTGTGAAACCCCAATCCACTGCCCTTTAACCTCCCACCAGAAACACAGGCGGTGGCTTTTGACCACCCCCTCCCAGCTCACCCCTGACCTGCTTGTGTTTTTCCTTAGCCTGTTCAAGGTCTACCCCTGAGCCAGGGATTGGCTCCCAACAGCCTGTCTCCTCTGAACTGTAGGGAAGGGGCTGTTCTGGAAAGCCCGTGACAGGCTTAACCTAGAACCCCCGGGGATAAATAGGCAGCGGCCAGAGGGCCCAGATTTGGCTCTTGCGGCACCAGGAACAGCGAGGTCTGCAGCTCTGGGCCACTGCACAGTAAGCTCCTGCCTTCCAGACGCTTGGGCCCCTGTGCCAGGTGGGAGGGTGCCCTGCGGCCACGGTTTCTCTTCCCTCTGGAATTTGGGGACCTTCCAGTTCTCGGAAAGGACAGGGATTCTGGACACAGGCCCTTAGAGATGAGGGATCAGGGCCAGGTGGTGTGGGCGCGGGGCTGTGTCGCTGCCCACGGGCCATGGGGACAAGTCTGACGAGGGATGGGCCAAATGAAGGTGCAAGAAATAGCAAGACCTGCCTGCTGGCAGAGATGGGCTGTGCCCAAGACCTCGGGTCGGGGCCTCGGGGCTCTGGGCCAGAATGCCTTTGCGCGTGGTGACAGTGGGGGAGGTCACGTTGGCCCCCCGAGTGGCCCTCCTTGTGGAAATGCCCGCGCTGCCAGGGTTGGGGGAAGGGCCTGCTCTGAGAGTGGCATCAGCCAAGGCCCAGAGCCCCCAGTGTTGGACTCCTTGGCCACCTTGACGAAATGCTCTGAAACGGCAGAACTGGACCCTGGCTTCACTTTAGGAATCTGGGAAGTTGAAGGGCCAAAAGCAGCTCACCTCAAGATGTGTTTGTGACTGCCTCCTAGACAGTGTCCACCTCAGGCGAAAAGCAGCTAGTTCTCACCACACAATGGTCTATCCAGAAAGGACAACCAAAGGGCAGCTTGGAAAGTGCCGTCTGGTGGCGAGTTATTCTGCTCCCGGTGCCCCACACTCCCTCCTGAAGCTTTTGAAGGGGCTCCTGCGGGCAGAGGGGCTTCTCCCTTGTATAGAGCGGATGCGAGGCTTGTTGGGGCCTGTCGTCTCCCCACTGTGCCTGTGTGGGTGCTCTCCTCCCCCGCAAGGAGGGCTTCTGCGTACACATGGCCCTGGAACAGCACGGTTTTCCCTTCATGGGTGGGTCCCCACATGCCGAGGTTTTTCTGTCCCCCATTCCACATTCACAGATTCAGCCTGAAACGATATAGGTCGGCTGAACCCACCGAGGGGGGAGTCCACCTGTCCCGAGGGCTGGTGTAAACTATACCCAGGCTCTGACTAGGTGGGGCCGGTGCTCCTCATCCCGCCCTTATTCAAGGGTCAGGTGTGTCCTCACAACAGCGATGAAGGGGGAGCGCACCCACCTCCTGCTGGGGAGACCTTGCTCTTGCCCACTGCGCCAGATTCGCTGTAAAGGGGCCCTGGGGGAGAGCGCTTCTCCCGTTCGGGGGAAGGAGAAACCGATAAGGTCCCCAAATGACTTCCTGTTCTTATCTTCAACTGCAAACATCAGACTCCTTGGTTCATCCTCTGTGGGGTCCGCAGCAGACTCCTCTCCCGATCAGCATCCACCTGGCGCCACCTGACCCTGGCCCTAAGCTGGTCAGGCTGGACCACACTTGCAGGGAGAGGCCACGGCTCCCCGAGCAGGGGCAGACCCCCATGTGCCAGGCGGGGCTGCCTGCGGGGGCCTCTCTAGAAGATCCCTCCTTAGCCCAGCTCTAGTGCCTCCCCCAGGACCCTTGACCTGGGCTCCTCACGGCTGGGCCCCGACTCCCTGGCACCATTGGGGTTTCTAGTGCGCTGGTCTTGTCTCCTCACAAGACAGAAAGTGTCTTGAAGGCAGAGGCCGGTTGTGTGTCCTGGGCAGCAGGAGCTCAGCCAACCCCTGAGGCCCGTGGGGTGACGTCTGAGCGCAGTGCTTGAGTGTAGACCGTTTGGCTCAGGAAGCGGGGGGCCAGTTTGCAGTGTCACGTGCACTCAGTCCCTGGGTTGTCAGTCTCTGTGCTGGGGGATGAGCTTATTTTCTAACTGAACTAACAGATGGGCTGTTTTGCACTCATAACACTTCTCTTTCCAAATACGTGACTTTTTCCTCACACCAGCCAATTCTCCAGTTCTCTGCAGACGCCACTGGGTGTCCTCAGCTCTGTTCAGTTGACATTCCCCTGTGCAGCCCCGGCAGGCTGAGGGCTCAGTCCATGAGACCCGAGACACAAGTCTGGCCTCCTGTGCTCTGCCAGCGGCAGCCCTGATCCCAGCTCAGCCGCAGCTGTGGTGACTTGCTAGAACTGCGCGCAGAGCCAGGAGAGCGCCCTCCCCGCCCTGGCTGGTGTGTGCCAAGGACACGGATGCGCCCCAGGTGAAGAGGTGCATGGGGCAAAGTCTGGAGGGCCTGAGTGCAGAAGCGTCTGTCCCTCAGAGTTGGGGTGCCCCTGCCCGGCCAGCACAGGGAGCATCCATCAACCTGGAAGCCTCTGAACCCCATTTTTAGAGTCTTTACGGCAGCCTCACTATGCAGCTACTAGTGATTAATTCCTTGCCATTTCCAGACCTCCACTTGGAAAAGTGAGTGCTCCGACCCTCTAATCATGGAGCTGTTTCCTTTGGTGGTGGCAGTGTCCCCATCCTGAAGCTGTCTAGGGCCTCACTAGCAAACATGCAAATAAGTCACAAAAGGTGCTCTTGTCTCCCCAACCATGTGCAAACTCCAGGGGTTTCAGAGCTCTATGCCAGGGGCTGGCAACAAAACCAACATTTTCTATTTCTTACATATCACAGTATCACACAGGTTCAGAGAAGTCGAGTGATTCCCCAAGATTGTCAGACCAGGTGGTGGCAAAGTGGGAATTTGAACCTGTTTTCTGACTCCTTAGCTTTCCATAGAGCACAGTGGAGTAGGCCCACAGCAGCAGGTGTGGGCAGACGGCCCTAGGATGCTTCGTTGAGCCTCCTGCCACCCAGGGAGACCTTTCCTGTCTGTCACCATCATCCCTGTGCCCTGCGCCCTGACTGCTCTCTCTGTACCCTCCCAAAGCTCCAGTTGCAGGGAAGTTGGCCTGATGAGTTGCCTCCTCCAGAGCCAGAACAGCCTGGTGAGGAAGGAGGCTGCAGGGAGTGGCAAGGAGCTCAGAAGCCGCCAGGCTGCAGAAGGGGCCGAAAGGCCTGCTGCCCTTATCTCAAGATGGGGGAGAGTGCCTGCCTGCCTGCTCATCAGGGTGGGCCTGCTGCTCGTAGCGAGTGTCGGTGACATTGCCTTAGAGCACAGAGAGCTGGAAGAACACTGTTGTGAAATAGAATTACAGTGTGCAAGCTCGAGCTCAATAAAGCTGTCAAAACTGGAATAAAAAAGCATTGGGGGGATGACCTGGTCAGTACCTCATCCAGGGCCTGGCACTTAAGGACACTTAGAGCTGTTATTAATCATTGCTCTAGAATTACTACGAGCCATGACCTGTTCCCTCAGAAAGGGGGCAGGGGGCACTGAGAAGGCATCTTGGGGTAATGCCCTTGGGGTTGGACTGAAAAGACGGGCAGGCTCTGTTGCTGGGGCTTTCTTAATTCACTCACCAGCTCAGGTGCCCAACCTTTCCTCATAGCCTACAGCTCTCAGACTCCTCCTCTTCCAATTTTCAGCTTTCTTAACTTCTCACCACTGAGGAGAAACTATTCTATTCAGCTGAGCACACCCCCTGCCACTGGTTAGAGAAGGAAGTCTTGGCAAGTCAGAACCTGCTTGGTAGGTGAAGGGCCTGCATGGCAGTGGCCAGGGCTGCTGGAGGGCCACCTGCTCACTCTCCTCGGCATGCACTTCAGGGTAAAGGCCAATGGAGTCAGGGAGCCTCTGGGCGCTCCTGCAAAATAAGCCAGGAAGAAAGGTCTGCTCCATCTGACCGGGTGCTCAGTCAGGCCCCCAGCACCCGCAGTGTGACCCGAGGAGGCACAGCAAGCCTGCAGGGGAGGGCGGGTGTGAACTGGGAGCAAGAGCTGGGCAGGTCGGATCAGCCGAGAGATCAGCTCAGGGCAAGGCCTCTCCACACAGGATCGGAGGCTCTGGAACGGCTAGGGTGAGCCGAAGGTCGGGGGCAGTAGCTGGAGACTTGGCAGGCAGTGGGGCCAGGATGTTAACTAGTCACCTATACAGGTTGGCAGAACTTAAATCTGCCCACACGCAGCTCCAGGGAAGCAGGGCCGGGCCTGCTCAGGCTGGCCAGGGCCTGTGCCTTTGAGCTTCGAGGCCATGGCCCAGGGATCTATCCCAAGTTTCTCTCTCCTTGCTTGCAAAGCTGGGCCTAACGCCTAATGCTGCTGCACAAGGTCTCGGCGAGTGGCTGAGAGAAGCTGAGCGGCCCACACAGCCAGTGCCTGCGGGAGTGGGGCGGGCGGCAGCAGGGGTACCAAGCAATCGGTCTCTGGGAAGCCTCTGGCCCAGTTTTTGTCCTCAAATTCCAAAGCAGAAGGTAAAAGTTCAGGTTAAGGGCTGCCCAGTCAGTTTTCCTGGGAGCTGTAAGTAGGGAGAAAGCACAGCCGCAGGGTCAGGTCGCTGTTTGCTTGCCTCTTTCCAGAAACGAAAGCTCTTGGCCACTGAGTCCCTTCACCATCTTCGGGCCTCGTGGACTTTGCTGGTCAGTTGACCCAGAGGACCCAGTTTTAACAGGGAATGGGGTCCCCCACAGTGCCCTTCTTGCGAGACCTTGGGGGTGTGCCTACAGAACAGCAGTAAAGACGGGTCAGGAATGCTGATCCTGAGAAACTGAGCAGCCAAGGGGAGTCAGGCACCCAACAAGGGACATTGGGGCACCCAGGGGGGCTGTGACAAGGTGTGAGGGATTGTCCCTCCTGGCCACTGGGAGGGGTAGCAGCACACAGCCCCAGGTGAGCAGAAGATACACCCCTCCTCCTCTCTGCACCCCCGTCCTGCCTGTGCCTCCCAATGGCTGGAACCTATGGACTCGGAAACCAGCCAGCCAGGGAGACTGGGTGCCTCCGTCCACAGGACTCAGCTTCCCTGGACACAGAGCAGAGAAGGGGGTGCAGGGAGGTGAGCAGAGCAACAGGCAGGAAGTCGCCTGCAGGCTGAGTCCTGGGGAAGCAAGCACGGAGCCAGCAGGGACGGGCGCCCCGGCCTAGGCCCCGGCTCCTGGAAAGGGCAGCCTACAAATCTCAGCTGCCACTTTCAAATGCGGTCATCAAAGGCCATTAGGAAAGATAAGGAAAGGCGAGGCACACAGCTGGTACAGGAGGAAGCAACAGTCTGCAGCTGACATCACCTTGCTTAGGACAATCTGAGGAAGGCACCACAGAGCTGCGAGCGCGAGCAGGCGAGTCAGCGAGAGGGAGGACACAGGATCAAAGACAGAACAGGTGCGTTTCTGTCAAGTGGCGTGAGCCACCTGGGGACAGCCCAGGCCATCTGCAACTGCATCGAAAAGAATAAAAAACTTAGGAACGAATTTTAAAAAGTGTAAAACTTATATTCTGAAAATGATAAAAATTGTTGGGGGGAGAAAACCTAAATAAATGGATCACCCGTATCCCTTGACCAGAAGACTTACTGTGGCAAACGTGGCACTATTTCCCAGGGTGACCTACAGCCAGCACCACCCCTTGCACAGCCCCGCCCTTTATTTGCAGGAATTGAGGCAGTGGCTCTAAAGTTCACATGGAAGTGAAAGGAACGACCGAAAGAATCTTGAGAAAGAGCAAGGCTGAGCGCTTGCTCCTCCCGATCTCAGAACGTGCCACACAATTACGGTCATCAAGACTACGTGGTCCTGGCACCGAGACCTATAGGTCAGTGGAATCGGATGGAGAGCCCAGAAATAATTGCTTACGTGTATAGTCAATGGATTTTTGACACAGTGCAGGCACTTTAAGTTCAGAGATGAGTTAGATCTGCCCCCAAAGAGCCAAGGCCGGCCACTCCGCCAGCACTCCTAACTGGGGTCCAGCGAGAGGCCCACAGAAAGGGACAGCAGGCGCCATGGGCTCTGGGACTCAGCTGGGGGTCCCGGGAAGACTGCCTGAGGGAGGGGCCTGGAAGCGTGGGAGGACCCCGGCATCCTCCACAGGGTCTTGGCAACACTGTACAGTGAAAGCAGGTCCTCAGCTCACATTTTGCTCAAATTAGGCTGGATTCCCTTTTCTCATTGCAGGGTGAGGGCGAGGGCGAGGGCTGCTGTATTGTATTTTCATCATTGTTTTTTTTTTTAAAGATGTATTTATGCATACAAGAACTGGGGGTACAGGCCAGAGGTGTAGGGATGAGAGGATTCACCAGAGACAGAGCGGGGAGCAGAACAGGCGGATCTACTGAAATCTACTGCTGAGGGGAGCAGCAGGCGAGCCAGGAGAGATCTGGTGTGCCTTGTGGGTTGCTCCCTGGCCGGGGATGGAACTTGTGCTGCAGAGGCTGGATGGCTTCTGGATAGCTTCACAGTGCTGTGCTTAACCCCTTGCGCCACCAGGGAGGCCCCGTATTTTCATTGTTTTTGAACAGTCAAGTATAGGATGCAAGTTCAAAAGAGGGGGAACAGTGAGAGAAAAGCCTTTCCCCCATGCTTTCCCCCCTATTACCAGCACCTTGAGTCTCATGCTAGAAATATTCCACATGCACCCGCATGCGTGCCCGTGGAGGGCCCTCTCTGTGGGCAAGCTGTGACATCTTCCAGCTGGAGGCCCACAGGTACAGAGGCTCAGTAAGATGTGGATTCGAAGTGAGGCCCGGGCTGCAGTCCTGGGTCTCAGGGTCAGCCAGCAGCCTGGCCATGGGCCCCTCAGTAGCAATTTGGCTCCGCTTTCCTCTAAGGGCCCTAGAGGGATGGGCTTTGGGTCTCCCGGCTCTCAGCGGGGTGCTCGGCGGGGTGCCCTCCGTTCTGGAGACTCGTTCTGTCTTTCTCTTGCTCAGTCCCGTCGCCTTTCCGGCCTGTTGGCGTTCTCGTTCTGGTGACTCGCGTCCCGCTGCTTCCTGGCAGGAGCGCCGGGAGGAGCAGGTGTCCTCTCCGTCTTACCTTCATGCCTAACCCACAGCTGAGTTGAGAGCTTCGGGCTGGAAATCACTTTTCCTTAGCTGTTTCGAAGGATTGCGTTGTACTAGACTAGCTCCCCGACTAGGTGTTGAGACACCCAAATCCTTGCCGATTCTGAGTCTTTCTGTCCTTTTACTCCCCTCCCTGGAAGCTTCATCTTCCGTCCACGATGTGCCGCGGGGTCTGGGCCCAGCCTGCGGGCCTCGGGGTTCTTCCCATTTTCCCAGGCGGAGCCATTTCCTCTAGTCCTGGGTTTCTTGGATGCTTTCATTTCCGCCCTTGGTCTGCTCATTCTCTCCCAGGTCTTTGGAGACTCCTGGTCTCCTAGATCTTTGGACCCGCCCTCCCGCTGGCTGCCTTTTTGGTTTATTTTCCATTTCTTTGTCTTTTGGTTTTGAGGTTTTCTTTACCTTATCTTCCAGGCCTTCTGTTGACTTTTGTTTGTTTATTTCTCCTATCACAGCTTTCATCTCCCAAGGCTCTTTTTTTTTTTTTTTTCTTAAGATATATTTATTTATTTATACAAGAGCTAGGGTACAGGCCAGAGGTGGAGGGGGGTGAGAGGACCCACCAGAGACAGAGTGGGGAACAGAACAAGCAGATCGACCGAGGTACACTGCTGAGGGGAGCAGCGGGTGAGACAGGAGAGGTCTGCTGCACTATGTGGGTTGCTCCCTGGCCGGGGGAATCGAACTCGTGCTGCAGAGGCTGCGGATTGCCTCATAGTGCTGTGCTCAACCCCTTGCGCCACCAGGGAGGCCCTCCCAGGGCTCTTTTTGCTGTGAATGTTCTTTAGAAACCCGTAAGCACTCCTGCGGCCACCATCTCCCCTCCTTCCTTGGGATGTTGGGACCGTGATGTTTTGAGTTTCTTCTCCTGCATAGGCCACTGCCTCCAAACTGCTCTTTTCTGCTGCTTTTCCTTGGGCTCTATCTTTATTTTTTTATTTTTTATTTTTTTTATTTTTTTTTTTAATAGAGGCATGTTTTATTTATTTATTTGTTTGTTTGTTTGTTTATACATGCACTGGGTACAGTCAGAAGCGCGGGAGGGTGAGAGAATTCACCAGAGCCAGAGCGGGAGCAGAGTAGGCAGAAGGACAGAAGTACACTGCTGAGAGGAGCAGCGGGTGGCAGGAGAGGTCTGCGCGCCATGTGGGACCCTCCTCTGGTGGCCGGGGAGCAGCCGGGGATCGAACCAGCGCCGCAGAGGCCGCGGGCAGCTTCGCAACCCAGCGCTCAACCGCTGCGCCACCAGGGAGGCCCTGGGCTCTATCTTTAAATGACTCTTTCCTCCTCCCAATGACCTTTGATGCCTGCCGTGGGACTAAAATGCCTGAAGTCTAGTTCCTGAGTCCACTGTGCCTGGGCGTGCCTCTGTGGGCCGCCTCAAGGCCAACCCCCAAACGTCTCCGCTCCTGGGAGGAGGGAAAGGGCTGGGTGCCAGCGGTGGGCTCCAGCCGCGAAGGGCCCAGGAGACAGCATTTGTTTTGGTTTTGGCGCGTGGGTCAGTGGGGGGGGAGGGGTTCGGTTACAGAGGGGACATCATATGTTCATCCAACAACTGTTCTTTTAAATCCTCATACTTCAACCTGCAGATGGTTGGTTAAGAAAGCCAGGGAGACAGAAGGTGTGGAGGGCAGGAACAAGGAAATCGGTCTCTTGAGAAATGAATAACTTTCACGTTGAATGAAATGATCTCAAGAATCTTTATTTTGATTCCCTCACTGGTTAAGCAGCGCTGAAGCAAGGTGCTGAAGCTCCTCGGGCTGGGAGTGCCTGCTCCTCTCCTCTGCTCATTCCCATGTCTGGGCCCAGGCGAGCACTCCACGCCAGGCCTTAAAAAAGAAACGGAGGCCTGTTACTTGGCTTCTATAGACAAAGGGAAAACAGAGAAGGGGCGCTATGTCCCCACCACCCTATTGCCCGTCTTGGTCTGGGTGGGAGTCTCGGCCATGGGTGTTCTCTCAGCAGCACCTCAGGGAGGTGGGACAGGGTTGTGGCCGCGACCTGGTCACGCTTGTGGTGTACGCTGGGATGCTCTGTGGCCACCAGCACTGGTCACTGTGCATGGAAGTGAAAGGGGTCGGGGAGCCAGATGTGCTCCGTGTGTGCATGCGTCCGTCCATGCGTACGAGCAACTCACATTGGTCCTTGCTGATGGGGTGCTGGGCAGTAGAAGCCCTTTCTTAGTCTGACTCGTTATGATTTAGGTGACGCTCAGGCTCAACTTGTGCTTAGAAGCATCATCTCAACAAAGTACTTTGCGGCCCGGCCCAACCCGCCTGGGCCTCTGTGGGCCTCTGGGTCCTCATAGCACCCCCTCCCCTGCCACCCTGTCCATGAGAAAACAGTCCAGTCCCCACTGTCCTGCTCACATTTATCAAGAAGGCCAATTCTCTGCCAGGCACTGTTCTAAGCTCTTCACACACACACAACCCTTTGCTACAGTCAGTTGTCACCCCTGAGTTCACACACAAAGGGGTGTGTAGCGGCAGGAAGGCACAGAGCAGGAGCTCTATGACCTGAGCAGACGGGGTAAAGGAGGAGTCCTGGAGACCTCGGTGGCTTTTTCAGGCTTTTATTGGGTTTACCAGGTACACAGCAGGCAGGGGTGCCAGAGGGCCGGGAGACTGGCAGGCCTCCCAGCCCCCAGCGAATCTGCACTCTTTCCGGGCTCTCTGGCGTTCTCTTCTGGTGTTTCTGCTCTTTCGCTCTGCTGGCGTCTCATGATGCTGCCCTTATAAGCCCAGTCTCAACCCAGGTGTACCCACCTATGCAGGCTCACGCCCTACTCCAGGTGTTCCCCATCAGGCATGCATTTAATCTAATGGCGGGAGGGTGGAAAAGCCTGATACTTCTTACTTACCCTACAGGGTGGAAGCTCAGGGGGTAAGTAATTTGCCAGAGTCAGTGGACCTGGGAGCCCTGGGGTCTTAACCACTGTGGCCATGTAACAGCGTCCTGTCAACAACTGGGAATTGCTTCTTTCCTCGCCAGGCCCAGCCAGACCGCAGCACTGCAGGCTCGCTGGGGTTGCCAGCTAAAATTTAAATTTCCAAGGAGCAACAAATAATTTTGAAGTAGAATTATATCCCCAAATACTGCTTGGGATAGGTTTGTACTTTAAAACATGGCTGTTCTCTTCAGCTGTTACAGAGTGACTTGCATTTTAATTAGCTACATCTGGTGGCCACAAAGCCTTATCTTGGTGGAGAGCTGGGACGGGGGTGAGGGAGGCGGCAGCCTCTCTGCTCCTGTTCCTCTGCCCGGGTTGTTGCGCGTTGCTGCAGGGCTCGTCTTTTTTTTTTTTTTTTTTTGGTGGGACCCTCACCTGCAGCCAGGGAATGAACCTGTGCTGCAGAGGCTGCGGGCAAGCGATCAACCGCTGCGCCCCCAGGGGAGGCCCAGAGCTCCTAACTCTTGATTCTTTATTTCAAAGTAAAACATAAGGACGGTGTAAACTCCAGACATGTCTGGCTTTTGCTGTCTTCCACTAAAGAAAGAGTATTAAGACAGCATTTGAGACATGCCCAAATCCAGGCGGCAAAAAACCTTCACTTCCCATTCTCCAAGGACAAAGATCCACACAAAGAATTACGAAATCTTTTACACAATCAGCCTCACATTTAGCTGTTCTTAAAGAATCACCTGACCGAAGCCAACTCATGCAGAAAACTGTAAATTGCTTTAAAACTCCCTCAAAGGGAAATACCTCTGCTGCTCTACTTCTGTCTTTGCTGATCTGACTGCCCAGGCGTCTTCTCAAAGCCCGCCCTGGGAGCACCAGCACTGGGGCTGACCCAGTTTCTTTCCTGAGCTGCGTCTCTTTGGTTGTGCTTCCGGGACTGTGAGGTCTGGGCTTCTCCACCTGGAGAGCAGAGGGCTTTCAGCCCTGGGCCCAGTGGGTGCATCCAGGACGCTGTTACATGGCCACAGTGGTTAAGACCCCAGGGCGCCCAGGTGCACTGAGCTTCCTGTCCTGCCATGGCCCGATATGGGATACCCAAGAAACTCTAGGGGTTCTTGGGGGGGGGGTGCACTTCAGCTCTTCATCCAGTTCAAGGCCTTGTCTGTCACCTGAGTCCCCTCTGGTAGTCAGCCCCAGGGCTTTGAGGAGATGCCGGACCAGTCAGATCAGCAAAGACAGAGGTGGAGAAGCAGAGGCATTTCCCTTTGAGAGGGTTTTAAAGGAATTTAGACAGCTTTCTGCATGAGGTGTCCCTCCCTCCCAGGCTTGCTCCTTATTCTCCTCACTTTCTCTCCTGCGGGAGATGTCTGTGGCAGGGAGGCGGGCCCCTACCTGGCTTCATAAACACGCTGAGGAGAAGACAACAGCAAAACAAGGAGCAAATGACATGAGCAGGGAGCTCATACAAGGGAAAAGCTAAAATGTGTCCACCATTGTGACAAAACATCCAACTATCAGGAAAGTGGAAATTAAAGTAAGAGCCCATCCTGTACTCACAAGAGTGTCAAAAACCAGGGCCTAGCCACATGAGAGTTGGCGAGGGTCTGGGAGGGGAATTCTGCGCGCTTCTGGTGGCCGCTGACTGCTCAGGAGCCTTGTGGGGGAGCTTGGCGGGTGGACCTTTAAAGTGTGCTGGCCTCTGTCTAGCAGCCCGGTGCTGGTCTGGGCCCTAGAGAAAGCCCGGCGTTACGTGTATTCACTTTTAACGTCTTCATTATGGCCGTTTTCAAACACATAAAAATGGAGCAAATAGTACAATGGGCCCGCACGCCAGTCACAGACTGGCTCTCCCGGTTGCGGCTCTGGCACGTTGTGGTTCTTAGCAGCTGACATCTCCGAACAGCCTGGGTACGAAGAGCTGTGAGTTTTCTATACGTGTCTATGTTCCTAGATGCAGCCGCTAAAGGTAATGAACTAAAATCTACTTGTACCGACGTGGATAGGTTCCAAACCCACTGTGTGAAAAAACGAGGTTAAAAAAACAACAGTAGATTATGAATGAAAATGTTAAAATGGAAATAAATGGTTCTGGGTGTGTGTCTCTCTAATCAGTGCAAAATTAACAAGGGAGGACACAGCCCCCCAACTCTGGGGAGGGGAGGAGGGAAGGCTGGGATATGAAATTAGGAAGATCCACAAGGGAAATTCTAAGTGTGGCATTTGCTCTGCCTTTGGTTAAGTTGAATTGTGATTTACCAAGAGAAGTGGCGCTTCGGAAAGTCAGATCGTGCCTCACAGCTTAGGAGAGCCTGGGCCCACCCCCACCCCCACCCCCACGGCCCTGACCCCACGGCCCTGACCCTGACCCTGGCGCTTGCCCTCCCTTTCCAAATCCCTACCGACTGACCTTGCTGCGGGAGATTTATCTTGCTTTCACTCCCTCTGCTATGTCTCCGCTTTCCGGCCTCCCGCCCACCCAGCATGGTTACGTAACCATTTTGCTTAAGCACACTTGTTTGCACGTTCTTAAAATCGTGCAAATATTGACACTTGCGAACGAACATGGAGTGTGCACAGGTAGCGCTGTCTTGGGTGACTTCTGTTTCCTGGAGCTTCCGCTTCTTCATTCCTTCAGTCCCCAGATTGTCAGCTCTCCTCTCTTTCAGAGACAGGATACTTTTGTGTCTGAGCTCCAACCCCCGGCCCCACTCACCCCTGTTTTCTGCTCCCTGTTGTTGTCTGGGCCACCGTTCTCGGGGCTCTAGGGCCTCCCTCGCCCTCTCCCTGAGGATTCCCTTGCTCCTGGGCCTGGCTCCCCAGAGTCCTGGGTCCCCAGCCTCCCTCAGTCCTGCTTTACCTGCTCCCTGGGTTGGTGAGTGGTCACCCCCAGGAACTGCCTGGGCCAGAGTGCTGGGTGGCAAACTTTCCACAGCCGCGCATGTCTCAAGTGTCTTCATCTGCCCCACACTGGCGCGGGCCTGTGACGGAAGGGAATTCTCGGCTGGAGGGGAGGAGCAGCCTGGCTCGGTGTCAGCAGCGCTGAAGCTTGTCTGTGGCCATCTTCTACTCCTCTTCAGGGTGTGCTAGGCTGAGTGAAGGCCCCCAAGAGACCCAGGTCTTCCTCCCCGGGTCCTGTGACGCCCCATAAGGAAAAAGGGTCTTTGCAGACGGCATGAAGCTACTGCTCTGGATGAGGGAGGTGACCCTGGATGCCGGGAGTGCCCTCGGGGGAGAGAGGCAGGGCACAGGACACCCCGGAGAGAGAGGGCCCAGCCATGGCAGAGGCTGAGCCCGGAGGGAGGCGGCCACAGCCGAGGCCTGGCCACTGGAATGACAGCGTTCCCCTGGGGCCTCCGGAGGGTGGGCTGGGTGGGCTGGTGATGGACTTCCGGCCAACACGAAGAGAGGACACGCTCTGTTGTTTTCAGCCAGCGAGCCTGTGCTCCTCGTCAGGGCAGCCCTGGAAGCTAAAGGGGTCCCGTGTGATGCTATTTCCAGGTGACACCTCAGGCGTCGTGCTGGGACCTCAGAGCCCCTCGGCTCAGGCTGCTCCCCCACCCCCGGGCCCCCTCGCCAGGGTGCCGCTCCTCGGACATAGTCTCTTGGCTTCTTCCCCTTTTCCCTTTGCCACACGTCAGCCTTCTCGTCATGCTTGGGTGCTGTCCCCGGCCGTCTTCTAATTCTTCTATTTATCATGTTTAAAATGTCTGCAACTCTATTTTTAATTTCCTAGAGCTCCTTCGCATTGCCTTTTTAAAATAGCTGCCACCTCTCCACGCAACAGCTTCTCTTATTTCTCTGAGGAGATTAATTATAGTTTTTTTCTAAGTATCTGCTCTCTATATTACTTCTCTCCTCAGAGTCCCTGCTTTTTTCATTCCCAACTTGTTTTGGCGAGTTCCTTGGCATTTCCTCAAATACCTGGCCCTTTGGGGCTGTCCGTTCCCAGTGGCCCCAGGCCCCTGGCAAGGCCCGCGGGGGGGGGGGGCGGCGTGTGGCCCCGGCACCCTTTGGGGGAGAAGAGGCTCCAGGCAGCCCTTCCTTCGGGCGCCCGTTCAATGCCTGCAGCCACGGGTGTCCGCGTCTCCCCGGCTGTGTGGGGGCAGGAGCCCCGTTCCCGCTCCTGCTCACACTCTTCCTAGCAGCGTCTGGGGCCTAGCTCACGGCTCTGCACAGGCCGCACAGGGGACCCCAGGGCAGGGGTGTTGAAAGGACTCAGCAAAGGACCCTGAAGGACCTGCAGGGCGGAGCTGGGGCTGGGTCCCCTGGGAGTGTGGCAGGGGGCGGGTCGACTCTACCCGCCTCCGGCCCAGCCCCTTGTTCTGAGGTACCCGCCAGGATTGCGGGGGACCGCAGCAGGGTCCCCCCTCCCCGGAGCTCTCTGCCCCTCCCCACACCGGCCCCTGCCCCCGGCCAGCTGCTGCCTGAGTGGGATTTCAGGAGCGGGGCGCCTGGGCTCCCGCCGCCGCGGAGGGAGGCACAGCCCTCGCTGCGGTAACCCGGGAAGCAGGTCGAAATCTGCCAGCCAGCGGCATCTGTTTAGCCCGCCATCTGGGCCGCGCGGGGCCAGCGGCTTGTCTTGTCCGTAGTTTTCAAAGTTTTCATTACAAAAAAAAAAAAAAAAAGCGCCCCTGATCCCAGAACCTGCCTTCGTCCTTCTACCACCTAAATTTTCTGAAAGTCCCTGTCCAGTGCAAACTGCAGAGCTCCCGCAGAGACTGCCTCGCCTCGCTCTCTCCTCCCCACGGCACCCCAAATCAGTGGTGGTTTTCTTCCTTACGGAGCTCTGCTCCCCGAGACTGGTCATTCCTGGGACCTGCCTGGGCGGCCCTGGGCACCCCAGTGCTCCCGCTGTGGGTGGCTGTCCTGCCCAGGCCTCTCCCCCCGGGCCAGGCCTCTCCCTCGCCCACAGACGCGCAGCCCAGCTGCCCCCGGCCGCCCCGGCCGACAGCCCCTCCGGCCCAGCTCGCCAGGGTCAGAAGTCGGCTCGCCGGTCTCCGCCTGCCCGTGCGCCCGTGTTCTTGCACTTGGCGTCCCCCTGGCCACCCTTCCCCTGCAAGGGCCAGCACCTCCCCTCCCTCCTGCTCCGGCCCTGCTCAGGTCCTCCTGTCTCCTGCCTGCGGTGGGACGTCTTCCTCCTGCTCCTCAGCTTCAAGATCCGCTTCCCCAGGAGCACCAGGTGCTCCCGAAGCTGTGCTCCCTCCTGCCTCCCCCGCCCCCCGACCCTGAGGCTGCGGTCTGTGCCCCTGGCTGTGCCGCACTAGGTGTCCTGGGCACCGTCCCTCCCGGGCACACTCCGCTTCTGCCAGGCTGTTTGCGCCTTGGCCCCTGCTGTCCCCACACCTGAACCACCCCTTCCCTCCCCCTTGGCCCCTACGGCCCGCCCTGGTGTCTTTCTGCAGCTCATCCTGCCACGTGCTGGGCACATGCTGTCCCCGTGCTGTCCCCCACTCAGCCCTCTCTGCCTGGGACAAGATAGATCACAGCCCTAAACGGCCCTGGGCCTGCCTCAGAGTGAGCAGGTGAGAGAAGGGGGCAATTTTACCATCCTGTGCTTCCCAGCCCTCACCTTTAGGGTCTCTGTAGTTTCTGGTGATGTGGGGGAAACCCGGGTATAGTCCGTTCCCAAGGTTACCATAGCAAAGACTCAGTCCCGGGGGGCTGACAACAGCAGATGTCCGCCTCAGTTTGGGAGCCAGACACGCAGAGCCCCATGTCGCAGACTTGTGCACGCGTCTCCTGGGCCACGTCCTCCGTGTGTGGGGCCGTCCCTAGCCCAGATTTCCTCTTTGCCAGGGTACCGGGCGTGGGCCGTTGCGGCCCCCTCGTGACCTCTTGTGCCCCGATCGCCTCTGCACACCGTTTCCAGTTGAGATCACATTCCGAGGTCAGGGTGGGGCATCTTGGGGGACCACAGTGCAGCCCCCACACTGGGCAGGGGCATTCGTCCTGAGCATAAGGTCCAGAAGTCCCTGAACCATCTGGGAGCCCTCTCCGAGCTAGCCAGCACCCACTTCCTGCCACCTGGGAACTGGGTCGGCCTGAGGAGCGAGTAGGGGACAAGACAGACCGAGGCCCTCCTCCCCAAGGTCTTCACGGGGTCTGGTGACTGTCAACAGTCCTTGTAACATCAGTGCTCCATCTGGAGGACTCAGACACAGCCTCACAGAGTGACCCCCGAGCAGGACCGTGGGGTGACAGAGCTGTGCTCAACACATGGCTGCCCCCGCTGGGGCCTTCCCGAGTGAGCCCTAAAGGGCCATGCTGTGCCCCTGCCGCGGGGCCGGGGCCTCCTGCGAGGGCCGGCAGTGGCACATCTTCTGCACCAGGGGGCAGTGTTCTCCCTGCAAGTCTCACTCCCTGGAAGGAGGGGGCTGACCCCTCAACCTCGTGCTTCCCAGCCATTGCCCCGCAATGGCTGTCCCCTCGTTGCCTCTTTCCCTGAGCCTCCTTGGTCTCCAGTCACAAATACCCATGGCAGTGCCACTTGTCACCGCTCCATCCTGTCCCCCCTTTCTGCTGCCTTAAATCGAGGGTTGCCAGGGGCGATGTGGCGCCAGGCTGGCGGGAGCAGCGTAGAGCCCCAAGCTGTTCCCACTCTGCTTCCTGTCTGGGGGGCCCGCACTCCTTTTTCCTTACCGTGCCACCTTCACTGATCCTTGTGTCCCCCCCGTCATGACCCTACCCAGAAACACAGCCATAGCCTGTGGGAGCCTTGATGGCTGGGGCTGCGGCCCTGAAAGTCAGGGGGTCTCTCTGGTCACTTGGGCCCATGGGCTGCGGGTCTAGGGCCCGCGACAGGGTTAGGGCAGCGCAGTCCCGCTGGGGTGGAGCTCCGGAGCGAGCCCACCCCAGGCTGGTCTGCCAAGGCAGGGCCCTCTGCCAAGCGCTCTCTTTCTGGCTCTGACCTGCTTTTGCTGGCAGCTGCCGAGGCTGGCTGGGGGCAGCGGTGGAGCCTGGTGGGGGGGCCGGGACTGGGGGTGCTGTGGGCAGCAACGGTTCTGACCCTTCACCCTTCTCCTCAGCCCCTCTGGCTGCTCTCCCACACCTCCCAGATCGATGTGCCGAGGACTCAGGGCCTCAGGCTTCCCCACAGATGCACTGCCACCCCCCGGGTCGCCTTCCCTTCCCCGTGCCTCTGCCCACCGCCCCCTCTGTGGGGGCTGTGGAGATGCTGTGTGGACGATGGGGTATTTAGGGTGGATGGGCACAACCCTCGAAGGAACGTTGGGGCCTGACCCTGCTCCCAGCAAGGTGCTCTGGCCGAGGGCATGTCTTCCTGAGACAGTGGCCCTCTTGTCTGGACCCAAATGCAGACATGGAGGTCTGAAGTAGTGGGGTTTCGACCGACAAGAACTTAGCAGGAAAATGGAAACTGCCCTCGCCCAGCCGGGTGTGCCCTGCCGACACCCTGCGCGCGTAGCGGGTCGCCACTTGGGCCCGTGACATGGTTTTTAGCAGGAGTTTGTTTGGTTTGGGGTCTCCAAGTGCCCGTCACACTGGGCTTCTGCTGAAACCAGAACTTGTTCTCAGTTGGCGCGATGTGGCAGCCCTCGTGGGCCTGAGCTCCTGCTCTCGGGGAGGCACGGACTCCAGGGCACCTCTGGCCCTGCCGGGCGACCCTGATAGTCACCTTCCCAGCACACCTGCTTCCTTCTCTGAAAATGGAGCCACAGGAGCTGTGAGGCCTCCCCAGAGAGCGGGAAACACGCCCTGGCACCAGCAGGCACTGGCCTGACACCAGACAGGCGGCGAGTGTCGGATGCCATCGAGCAGCCGGGTTGCGTCACCGGGACTGAGGCAGATGCTCGCCCCCTGCCTACCACAGGCCACTGTGGGCTCCTTCCAGGCTCAGTGGCCATCCCTCCCTTCCAAAAGGAGCACGCGAGCTCACGGAGCCTGTGACAGAGGGGGCGGAGAAACCGAAAGTGGAAGGGAAGCCAAACCGTATGTGGCGTTGCGCTGCGAGGCCTGAGTAGAGAGCCGTGCCCAGAGGCTTGGGCCTTCTTCCTGCTGGGAGGCCTTGCATGGCGGCCGAGTGCGAATCATCCCGCGTCTGCTGCACACTCCAGGCCAAGGAAAGGATCTGTCATCTGGCGTTTGCAAAAAATAGCAGGCGGGCCTGTCAGTCTCTGGAGAGGACCAGGGTGAGGGAGCGGGCGGTGGCTGCTTCTTCCTGTCACTTCCACCATCTTTGAAGTCAGAAAAGGAGGTTTTTGCTGGCAGGAGTCCCCAGCCAGGCAGTGGTGTCCCTAGGCGGTCACCAGAGGCTCACAGGCACTGGCCATGTCTGATGGGGCCTTTTCTGTTGGGCAGCCGCAGCCTGTAGGGCCCCTCCCCCCCAGAACAGTCTCCCTGGCAGAGGGAGGGGCAGGAGCACTTCCAAGTTGGCTGCATCACAGAAATGACTGGTCAAGGAACCGGTGTGTCACAGAGGCCCTTTGAGTTTCTCAGGAAGATTCTCAGCAAAACTGTCAATGACCTTGAGGACTTCTGGGTTACTGTCTACCAACCCCAACCCCAAAGCAGGGCACAGTGTGAGGCTGTGGTGGGAACTATCTCCAGGACAGCACCACAGCCCGCCTGGGTGTGGGGGGAACAGGGAGCCCCTGGAGTGGAGCCCGAGGGAAGGCCAGTCCTCCAAAGGCTTTGGGGAGAGAGCCACAATGAGGAGAGAGGTTGGCAGTCATGTCACCCCAAAGCCAGGCTTGACCTCTGGCAGGGGGTCCTGTACAAGGCCTGAGGCTACATCTCCACCCCAAGGGGCTGTGGGTTTGGTGCCCTGAGGCCTCCCACACTCTCTGTTCCCACCTCAGGGGCAGCTTCTCAGCGGGGCTCCCTGTGCCTCCAGCTGCTCACTTCCTGCCCCTGCTGCCCCCAGTGACACGGTGCATGGGCTCCCCAGCTCGGGGGTGGGGTGAGACTAGGGGAACCCGCCCACTCGGCCCCCCCTTGCCCATCTCCGACCCTCCAGCGCCCCACACCGAGAGCGACTCCTCACACGTGCCCGCAGGGCCCCTGCGGCCCTCCTTCCGGGAAGGGCATCTCCCCGCTGCAGTTTCTCCCCCTGCCGAGCTCCGGGGGGCACTCCGGCCGCACCCCTGGTCTCCCATCTGAAGAGGAGGGACTCGGCGGGAAAGGCTGGGGACTGGGCTGAGCAGGTTCGGAGAAGGGACGCTCTAGAATGAGCTGCCTCCTCTTGGGGTCCTCGGTCCCTAGTGGCTGTCACTGGGGCATGGGGTCCCCACAGGACTGCAGCTGTGAGCCGAGCTGCAGGGCTGCGTCTGGGCTCTGAGGGGCAGGAGAGCCCCCAAAGCCCCCTGGCCCTGGGGATGCTCCTGTACCTTTCACCAAGCCAGTTCCCGAGCCGGCTGGCCCGGCCCTGCCGTGCTGTCCCGCTGGGGTGGTCAGGGGAGCTCTCTGGCTGGAATCACCTGCTTTCTGTGGGACCCAGCCACCCCTGACTCTCAGCCCCGCTTTGGGCCCCAGTCGGAGCAGGTAGGGAAGCCCTTCCACGTGCCCCTGCCCCTGATTTCAGCCTTGGCTGCCACGCAGGCCTCCAGCGGCCTGCGCCCGAGAACTTTGTATCCCGGGGCCGATGACCTCTGGGGGGCAGCTGGCTGCCCACAGCTCCCACGGCAGAGGCAGCGCTGGGCCCGGCCGGGGCAGGGTCAGTGCTCTGGCTGGTGTCTGGCTCGGGCCTTCTTGCCAGGGCTGTGGCTCTGCTGTGTGTGTGCAGGCCCAGCCCCTGGCCTGGGGGAGGAAGGGCGGCGGGTGCCGCCGGCAGGAGAGCTGGGCCAGGCGAGGGGTCCAGTCAGCGTGCTTGTGGAGGCTTCCATCCAGACATCCCCTTGTTCTGGGAGGCGAGGCCTCGGGAAGATGGTCTGAGGCAGGACAGCAGCCAGCAGGGCCAGGCCAGCGGCTTCGGGGGCTGACTTGGTGAAAGGTACAGAAGCATCCCCAGGGCCAGGGGGCTTTGGGGGCTCCTGGATGATAGGGGCACAGGTCACATTGCCCCTCAGAGCCCAGACATGTGAAGCTCAGTCATGTGGGGACCCCCAACGACAGCCACCAGGGACCTGAGGACCCCAGGGCGATGCAGCATCAACAGGGAGGCCCGGGCTGTGCTCAGGGGCATCAGCTCAGGACTACGGGGGCTGGGTGTTACCCAATTTCCCAGATGGGGAAATGGCAGCTCGGGTGCCAGACCTCACGGGGAGGAAGACGAGCGCGCGGGCAGCCCCAGGCCTGCTGACGCCCGCGCTGGGCTGTGGGCCGCCGTGGCGCTGCCCTCTGCCCCGCTTTCCCCACCTCGCCGGCTGCGGCCGGGGCCCTGACCTTTCCCCTTCTCAAAACATCAGCCTGGCGCTCCTGCACCCCCCGGGGCCTGGCCCGCTCGGGTCTCAAGTCCAAACCTGCTGTCTCTTCCCTCTGGTGACGCGTGGCTCTGGGGCATCCGGAACCCTCCCTCCCTCCCGCCCCAGAGCCTCAGGTGCTTGGCTCTTTTGGCGAGACCGCCAGCCCCGCACCCTGGAGCGCTGGTAAGACCAAGGCCTGATGTCTGTGAAAGGGTCTCTGGGGCAGGAAGGCCTGGGACACCCTGGGTATCTGGCTTTGAGCTAGGGTGGCGCTCAGTGTCCACCCTGGGGGCTCAGGAGGGAGCCTGCCCGGTGGGGAGGACCTCCCTGCAGGTAGGTGACACTTCCCTGGTGGTACGTGCATCTTGGTGCAGTGGGGCTGCCCACCTGTGGGACAAGAGGTGGCCCTACTCTGTGGGGCCAAGGCGGGGTGCCAGCCCTTGGGAGGCCAAGCCTGGCCCACTGGCAGCAGATGTAGCCCCTCACCTGGTCCCCACCAGGAGATTCAGGGACTCCCGTTAGCCTTCGTTCTGCAAAGACCTTCCTCTGCTCTCGAGTTCACAAAGAATGCATTCCCAGTGGAGAAGATACAGAACACGCAGAGAAGCCTCCAGAGGAAGGAACAGAGCAGCGCAGCCGAGTCTAGCAGAGGGCCGGTGAGGGCCACCTGCCGACTTCGCTCTTTCCAGGGGTTTCCTTGCTCAGCGAAGCCACGAGGCCATATTATTTATTCCTGGGACGTCTGACCTCCACACTAGGGCATGAGCATGTCCCGAGTCACCAGCCTGGGCAGACAGCCCTCCGGAGGCCACGTCCTGTCCCTCTGTGTGGATGCCCAGTGCTGCCTGAGCGGGCTCCGATGGTCCGCGTGGACAGCGGCTTGCATCCATCTTGGTTTCCATTTTAGAGCAGCCAGGTTGGCTTCTTAGAGTGGCAATAACTGGCCCAGGGGCATGTTTTAAAGGCTCTTGATAGGTGTTGCAAATGGTTTTCCCCGGAGCTGCCTGCTGCAGGGTCCTCCCTCGGTCTGCCTCCTGCAGGCCTTGCCGGCACCAGGTCCCACGGCCGCTCACAGGGCGGGCGGCGGCTCCCCATGCTCTTCTCCATGTGCTTCCGGGGTGGCGCTGCCGAGGGCTCTGGCACCTGCATCACCATCAGGACTGCCCAGAGTGGGGTGGGGGTGGGGTGGGGGGGTGTTGGTACCCCCACCTCCCCCTGCTGGCTGGAGAACCAACCTGCTCCCAGCCACTCCCCAGGAAAGATGCTCTCCTGGGGGCGGGGTCCCCCAAGCAGAGCCAGAGGATCTGCGCAGGGAGATAAGAGGAGCAGCTGAGGGTCACTGCACTCGGCGGAGCGTGAAAGCCAGTGCTCTCCCGCGGCGCTCCACCGTGGCCTGCGGGGGGCTAGCGGCCCGGGCGCGCTTCACTTGTTTTGAAATAATGTCAGGCTGACAGGAAAGTCAGAAAGCAGCACAGACACCCTCTTACACCCCTTACCCAAATTCCCCAAATATTGATACTGATCGCATCCGCTCGTCAGTCTCACACCCCCACCCCAAACATCTGAGTGTTGCAGAGAGAGGACCCTAAACCCCTAAACTAAGAACGAGGCTGCACCCCCGGCACAGAGATCCGGGGGGGAGCAAGCGGAAGCGTGTGCTCCGGGGAGCGCCTCTCCCAGCGCTGCCCGCCGTCCCAGCCACCCCCTCAGGTCCCTCTAGCCTCCGTTCACCTGGAAGTTCTTCCGTCCTTGTCTTTCGTGGCCTTTGACACGCTGGAAGAATAGGGCCATTTATGCGGCCTGCCCCGCGGGGGTGGCCCCACGTCACTGGCAGGAATGCCCCAGAAGCGCCCTGTCCTTCTTGGCCCTGTACAGGGCCCGTGGCGCCCAACTCCCTCAAGGAATGATAAGCTGCCCGCCCGCTGCCACGGCGCCTGCCAGGCCTGTCCACGGGCGGTGACTCAGTGGGGACAGTGCCCTCTGTGGCAGCGGAGGAGCCGCAGTCCATGCAGACACCTGCGTCACGACGGGAGCTGGCCTGGCAGTGTCCCTGTTCCTGCGCCTCTTCCTCGCGCCTCACCCCAGGCTCCTCCTCGCTCAGACTCTGCGTACAGGCGGCAACCTCTCTCCTCGCTCTCTCCTGGCTTCACACACCCTCCCTCTGCCAACAGCACCCAGTTTGGGCTCTGGTTCCCTGGGGGTCCTGTCCTGACGTCCTGCAGTGCTCCCTGTCTCCTCTTCAGCGGGAACGGCTCCTCCCCGCCTCATCTCCACATGGATCTCTCAGCAGGTCTTGCTGGACCCCACAGTGTCTCCCCAACACCCCATCCCACTGCCCCCATCGCGGCAAGCAGCACTGTCTCATCACAGCCCCCTCAGTATACGTGGGTCCCCTGCCAGTCCCCACTGCCTCCCCGCTCAGGGTGGGTCATGCCCCCCATCCCATCCCATGATGCCCAGAGGGAGACCCCAAAGGGGCCACCAGAGTCCCGCCCTGTCCACACCCACGGCCCCCCTCATGCCGCAGGGTCTCTGGCCCCCCGGTTGTTGATCCTGGGTCTTTCCAGTGAGGTCTTTGCATTGTGTTTTATTTATTGAACATCCTGTCATATGCCTTGCTTGAAACAAATGGCTGGTCAAGCGTTTTCAACTTTTCCAAGAACCACAGAGGCTGTTGGGGGGGGCGGGGCCGGACTGGAGGGGCCGCGGGACCAGGCCCGGAGCGCAGCTGTGGCCCCAGACTCAGGTGTGCTGGGCTGGGCTGGGCTCTCATCACCCCTGATGTGAGGGGGTGGCCGCCGGAGCGTCTGCTCTGTGGGGTGGGAGTTGCCTGCAATTGATTTATTTTTAATTCTTTTTATGGAGGCAAAATACATGCAACGAATTTCTCGGTCCACCGCCTGTCAGCGACCCACTAGCGCGTCCACACTGTGCGCGCCGTCCCCCCTCCGTCTCCGGAGCGCTTCCTCTCGCGGGGCTGAAACTCTGCCCCAGTAAACACAGGCTCCCCCTGCCCGACTGCCCTGTTCTGTGGCTGGGAGGCCTCTGGGGCCGGGCGGCGCAGCCGTGGGCGTGTGTCGCGTGCCCCGCTGGCCTGCCCCATTCCCCCTGCAGCGGCTGAGTTTTGCCCCATTCCCCCTGCAGCGGCTGAGTTTTGCCCCATTCCCCCTGCAGCGGCTGAGTTTTGCCCCATTCCCCCTGCAGCGGCTGAGTTTTGCCCCATTCCCCCTGCAGCGGCTGAGTTTTGCTGCTCGTTTCCTTTGCAGCCCTAGTGCTCTCTGCACCTCGACTAGCCCTGAGCAGTGGCTTTGCCTGGGTCAGCTCCCTGCCCCCGCAAAATGCACCGGCACCCACCCTGCCCAGCCAGACTGGAGGCAGGGGCGGCTGGCTCGGTGGGTGGGGTCCCGAACCGGGGCTGCCGGGCTGTGCGGGGCTGTCCGAGCCCTGTGTGTGAGACTGACCGCGGGCCACGGGGTGGGCCACCGCGGCTTCTGTCCCGGCTGGAACTTGCCCCCCAGGGAGTCTGGGCCTTGGCCAGGAGCGAGGAGGAAGGTGGTGCTGGATTTCGGAGGAGCTGCCGTGGGCCCGGGCTCTTCGTGGGCCTCTGGCCATGCTGTGCTGACCTGGCATTACTGTCCCCACAGATGCTGAAGTTCCGAACCATCCGCGGGGGCCTGAGGCTCCTGGGCGTGCGCCGCACCTCCACCGCCCCGGCTGCCTCCCCCAGTGTCCGGCGCCTGGAGTACAAGCCCATCAAGAAGGTCATGGTGGCCAACAGAGGTGGGTGCGCCCACCCCGCCCCTGCCCCCTGCTCGAGGGAGCCAGGCGCTGACTTCTGCCCCCCCAGGTGAGATCGCCATCCGCGTGTTCCGGGCCTGCACGGAGCTGGGCATCCGCACCGTGGCCGTGTACTCGGAGCAGGACACCGGCCAGATGCACCGGCAGAAGGCAGACGAGGCCTACCTGATCGGCCGCGGCCTGGCCCCTGTGCAGGCCTACCTGCACATCCCAGACATCATCAAGGTGGCCAAGGTGAGTGGGCGGGCGGAGGCCTGAGGTGGGTCTCGCCTACGTCTTCTCTGGGCACTGGTGTCAGTTGGCAGTGAGTGGCTGTGAGTGCAGAGTGGGGGCAGGGGGGAGAAGGCTGAGGAGGTGAGTGGGGGCAGCGCCAGGCTTTGGTCAGGACATGCGTGAGGGAATCTGAGGGGGCCCCACCCTTCCTCCCCCCAGGAAAACAATGTGGACGCTGTGCACCCCGGCTACGGGTTCCTGTCAGAGCGCGCAGACTTTGCCCAAGCCTGCCAGGACGCGGGGGTCCGCTTCATCGGGCCCAGCCCGGAGGTGGTCCGCAAGATGGGGGACAAGGTGGAGGCCCGGGCCATCGCCATCGCCGCAGGTGAGTCGTTGGGCCAAGCCTCGGGGTTGGGCCTGGGGCTCCGCCAGTCACAGAGCCCCCCACCTGGCTCCCAACAGGTGTCCCGGTGGTGCCCGGCACGGACGCCCCCATCACTTCCCTGCACGAGGCCCAGGAGTTTTCCAACACCTACGGCTTCCCGGTCATCTTCAAGGCCGCCTATGGCGGCGGGGGGCGCGGCATGAGGGTGGTGCACAGCTACGAGGTGAGTGGCGGGGCCGGCCGGTGGGCCGGGTGTGGGGGTCGTGACTGGGCGCCCGCGCCGCAGGCCCAGCGTCCACGCGGCCCCCACCTGCCTCGCAGGAGCTGGAGGAGAACTACACCCGGGCCTACTCGGAGGCTCTGGCCGCCTTTGGGAACGGGGCGCTGTTCGTGGAGAAGTTCATTGAGAAGCCGCGTCACATCGAGGTGCAGATCTTGGGTGAGTGAGGGTCCCACCTCCTGGGCTGGCAGCTGGCCTTCGGGAAGGCCCCCGGCCGCTGCGATGTCAGGGCCCCGTCACTGTCCCCGCGGCTGGGCTGGCTGGCGGGTGCGGGAATGTCTGGGCTCCAGGAGGGCTGAGCGCGCTGCCCCCACCCCAGGGGACCAGTACGGAAACATCCTGCACCTGTATGAGAGAGACTGCTCCATCCAGCGGCGCCACCAGAAGGTGGTGGAGATTGCCCCCGCGGCCCACCTGGACCCCCAGCTTCGGACCCGGCTCACCAGCGACTCTGTCAAACTGGCCAAGCAGGTGAAGGGCAGGGCTCTAGGGAGACTTCTGGAAGCCAGGGGCAGGGGCACCTCCTCCTGGGGCAGGTGGGCACCCCACAGCCTGCTGGGGAGGGGTGTCCAGGTGCCAGGCCCTGGGGACCCTCCCTGTGAAGGGCCAGAGACCCAGCCTGGAGCCCAGAAAGGCTGGCAGGGTGGGGAGCAGGGGCGTTGGCCACGCCTAGCCCTCGCACGGCTGAGCCTCCGTGCCACCAGCCGGCCAGAGTGAGGAGTGAGGCCCCGGCTTTGGGTTGGGGGACTCCTCATGGTGTTCCCTTCTCACTCCTTCTCAGCCGTGCCCTCCCCCACAGCACTGGTCCCCGGGCCTCTCCCGGAGGTAGGTGGGGGCTCCCCCGCCACCACCGTGTGAGAGAGCGCCCCCCAGGGTCAGGCCCGTCACAGGGCTTTGCTTTCCGTTCTCCTGGGCTCTGTGGGCTCTGCCCGACTCCGTGCAGGCGCAGCCCCACTTTTACCTCCCCTCCTGGAGCCCAGCCCAGGGCGTGGCCATGCCTCGGGCCTCTCAGGGCCCTGAGGAGACACAGAAGTGGTGCCTGGCGGCCTCTGCAGGGGGCTTTGGTGCCTCGTCTGAGGAGCCTCCCTGGGGGGGGGGGGGCAGGATCCCAGGCAGAGCCCTGGGTGGCGGCCAGGCCATGATAGAGCAGGGGAGAGGGCGCTTTCTGAAGACTCGGGGTGAGGGCCCAGGAGGTGTGGATGGCAGGGCGTGAGGCAGTGGCCCAGGAAGGGCGCCCGGGAGATGTCCTGGCCTCCGGGGCAGGGCTGGGGTGGGCCCCGCTGCTCCCCTGGGCGGTGGGCTAAGCTGCTGACGGCACCTCCTGCAGGTGGGCTACGAGAACGCGGGCACAGTGGAGTTCCTGGTGGACAAGCACGGCAAGCACTACTTCATCGAGGTCAACTCGCGCCTGCAGGTGGAGCACACGGTCACCGAGGAGATCACCGAGTGAGTGGGCGGCCGGGCGCATGTGAGGGAGCGGGCGGCCGGAGCCTGTCGTGTCCACCTGGGAGGGCGGTTAGTTGACAGCGGCCAGTCCTGAAGCTTTGCTGGCGGCTGTGAGAATCCGTAGGAAGGGGCACAGGCCCTGCCCTCAGTCAGGGGCGAGAGGGGCCACCCCACGGCTGCCGTCGGTGCCTCATGAGGAAGCACCCGTTGCCCGGCTTTTCAGATGAGGAAACTGAGGCTCCGAGCGCTTGAGAGAGTTGCCCCGGGGCACACAGCGGGGGCTGGGAAGGGGCTCGCTCAGCTGTGTCTGCAGCTCTGCCCACTCCGCGTCCGTCCTTTGTTTTCTTTTCCACCTTTGTTTCCTCTACCGTAGCAGTAGCTTGGCACGGTTCAGGTGTTTGGTAGAGAGCTTCTGCCCTACTTTTTAAGTTAGTATTTCTTGAAGGCGTTCCCCACAGCCTCGTTCCTCTGAAGAACTTCCGACGTTCGCTGTCATGTCTGCACAGCCCCCGTCAGCACTCGGTGCCCTCGTCCTCTCTTCTGAGACACCCATTGTGTCTGGCCTTGTGATTAGTGGGGTGTCGACATCTCTGCGCCTAATCATCGGCCGCCTCTCTGACGGTGGGCGTCTTCGGCGGGATTAGCTGATCAAAGGATCGGCAGCGTCTTGCTAATTAGCTTTCTATTTTGCTTATACCAGCTTGTTCTCCCGCAGGCACTGAGTGTAGACTTTTATTTTTTCAAGGTTTTTTTTAAAAGATTTATTTGTTTGTGCATACGAGAACTGGGGTGTAGGCCAGAGGTGCCGGGGGGTGAGGGGATCCACCAGAGAGTGGAGAGCAGAACAGGTGGATCCACTGAAATCAACTGCTGAGGGGAGCAGCGGGGAGCCAGGAGAGGTCTGCTGCGCCCTGTGGGTCAGCTCCCTGGCCAGGGATCGAACTCGTGCCGCAGTGGCTGCGGACAGCTTGATAGCCCAAGACTTTAACCCCTGCGCCACCAGGGAGGCCCCTCAGTGTAGACTTTCCTAAAAAAATCTTCCCATTTTAAGGTAATAGCCTCACATGGCCTCAGTGTGCACACCTTGAGCCATGGCGGCCTTAAGCCCCCTGGCTGTGGCCAGTCCATCTCCCCCTGACTTCCTGGCAGTTCTTCCCCTACCCCTGGGCCCATCTGAGGTCAAGGGTGCCGTGGGGACGCGGCTGCCTTTGCCCGCCGGCGCATGGAGACCCCAGACCCAGCTGTCTGGAAGCCAGGGCTGGGTCTAGGTGGATGCCCGCGAGCCCTTCTCCAGATGCAAAATCCTCGTGGCCTCTGAGCTGCAGGGTGGGCATCCCACAGCTCCGGAGGGGTTGGTGTCAGCCAGCCACCCACAGGTGCAGGCTCCGCCAGGTCTGGGTCCGGGCGGGGGCATGGTGAGCCCGCCCCCGGTCCTGGCGGGCCGACCCCGGTCCTGTACACAAAGCTGGGGTGGTGGGGGCGGGGGGCGTGCAGCAGGGCCTGCGGCGGGAAAGACAGAACGCAGTGACCCCAGGCCGCCTCGCCACAAGCCCGGCGGAGGCACCCTGAAGACCTGGAGTGTTGCTGACGCATGCACTGGGGCAGCACGGCCGGCCGCGAGGCTGTGCTGTGTGGCCCGTCGCTGGGAACCTTGAGCTCCGCCATCTCAGATGGCGTCTCCATGCCTGCCTGCAGCCCAGGGCCCCGGGGTACAGCGTGCTGACCACCACCCCTCCCGGGAGGCCCTCCTCCTGCAGTGGTCTCCGTTTCCATGAGTCCAGGGCGTCCCCCGACTTGAGGGCTCAGATCCAGGCTTTAGTAGGGCTGGGTTGGGGGAGGTAGGGGGAGGGGGGAACAGAGCCGCCTCAGGGAGGCCGGAGGGCAGAGCAGGGGGCCATCTGGGGCCGACCGGAGCGGGGAGAGGCAGACATGGCTTCCCCCTCATCACATCCTTATTCAGAGCCGGCAGGTTCTCCGCCCTGGTGGTGGGGGCAGGACCGCTGGGGCGTCAGGGCTGGGCAGAGTGTGGCCAGCCTCCTCCTGTAGCCCCTGCTCACACTCCCCCACCCTGGCCCCCGCAGCGTGGACCTGGTCCATGCCCAGATCCACGTGGCCGAGGGCCGCAGCCTGCCGGACCTGGGCCTGCGGCAGGAAAACATCAGCATCAACGGCTGCGCCATCCAGTGCCGCGTCACCACCGAGGACCCCGCGCGCAGCTTCCAGCCGGACACCGGCCGCATCGAGGTAGGCGGGGCGTGCGCCGCAGCCCGGGCCCGTGTCCTCCAGCCCTTCCGGGGGCCTCGCTGGGCTGGGCTCAAGCCAGGAGCAGGCCCCGTCCACGGTGAGGGCAGCACACGGGCACGGCCGCGCCTGGTGCCGGGGGTCGGCCAGTGGCCGCGTGGCACGGGAGCATGCGCGAGGGAAGCCAAAGGGGGTCCCCAGAAAGGAAGCCCAGGCCCTTCCTCCCAGGGCAGCCCAAGCCTCGGTGCTCAATGGGCGGTGCTGGCCTGGGTGCCGCCTCGGGTCAGAGGGAGGGTGCTGGCAGGCGGGACCCAAGGGTGTCACAAAGGATTGAGCCAGCAGCCCAGTGATAGGGGCCAGCTGAGTGCAGGGGCCGTCCAGGAGTGAGGGAGTTGGGGAGACCTGAAGGAGACCCAGAGGCCACTCAGGGCTGCCAGAGGCTGAGGGTGGCGTAGAGTAAGGTTGGGGGCAACCAGGGCAGGCCCCCCACAGGGTCCTGTGCCTCCCCAGGGTGTTTACCGTCTGCCTCTTCTCTCAGCCAGCGATACCCCAAAGCCATTGCTTGCCCCCTCACCCCCCCAGGCCTAGGGCCCAGTTCCCTGGCCCTCTGTCCCACGCCAGCTAAGAATACCTGGGCCCTGCTGGTCTGCCGCCCCCCATCTGTCTGCGCCTCCAGGAAGCAGGGCGGGAGCTGAGCTCGGCTTCTGCCCCGGGGGACCGTGTGAGACACTCGGGGCTCCCGGGGGCTCCCGCACACGCAGTGGCCCTGGGCGGTAGGGGAGGAGCCTGAAGGGCGAAGGGAGCTGGTCGGCGGAGCAGAGACTCTCTGGATCCTGTTTCTGGAACAATCCCAGTCTAGGTGGGGGAGCCCCAAGCCGAGAGCTGTCCTGCGGCTCCCCTCCCCCCATCTCCGCCCTGCGACCTGCCTGCCTCGGCCTCCTCTCCCGAGGCCCGGCGCCTCCGAGCCCGGCTCACCGCGCAGTATTTTCAGCCGGCAGTTCCTGCTCACGGCTGAGTGTTCACCCTTAAATATTTTATTAAGTTCCTTTTTATCGAACGCGGGTCTGTGTCCCTTTGAAGCAGAACGTAGCCGGGGGGTCCAAGCCCCGGCTGCCCCTCCTGCTCCCCAACTCCTTGCCTGTGCCCCTGTCCTGGGCGCGGTGCTCCCTGCTGGGGCCTTCCTGTGTTAGTGCTGGTCACTCCCAGGACACCCCAGATCTCAGCCGTGGCTGTCTCCCCCGTCTGTCCCCAGGAGTCGCCCCTGCACTTGGGTCCACACCCGCCGCTGCTCCTCCCTGAGCCTCTCCTGCCCACCTGCCCGCTCCTCCCTCCGCCTCCCTTCACCCCTCTGGAGGCTCCCGACCCTGCGGGGCACCGGGGCCTTCCCAGCCACGAATATGCCGGACGGCTCCCAGCTCGCCGGCCCCTGCCCCGCTGCTGCCCGGCCTCCCCGCCCGCGTGTGTCCCTGTCCGCCAGCTGCGGGTGGGCAGGACGGCCGCGGGCACACCGGCCGGCGGGGTGGGTGATGAGCAGATGAACGAGCCTGGGGCGGGAGAGCTGGCAGGGCAGACGTCGGGAGGTCGCTGTGAGCAGGTCCTGCCGGCCCTGGACCCCATCAGCCCCAAGCGTTGGACACAGAGCCCTGGGGCTGGTGGCATCTCCCCGGGCGCTGCCCCTGCGGCTCCTCTGGGGAGGCAGAGGCCGCGAAGGGACGGCACTTACAAGGCTGCGCCCCTGGGTCTCAGACACACACCGAGCGGAGCTTCGCCAGCCAGAGCGGGGCCGTGCCCTCGAGGGCGTCTGCGCCCGCCAGCCCGGGCCACCTGGCCTGACCCCTCGCCCCTCCCGCAGGTGTTCCGGAGCGGGGAGGGCATGGGCATCCGCCTGGACAACGCCTCTGCCTTCCAAGGAGCCGTCATCTCGCCCCACTACGACTCCCTGCTCGTCAAAGTCATCGCGCACGGCAAGGACCACCCCACGGCCGCCACCAAGATGAGCAGGGCCCTGGCCGAGTTCCGCGTGCGGGGCGTGAAGGTGAGCGCGTGGGCCGGTGCCCCTGGCCCTCCCCGCCCCGCTCACGGGGCCCTCCGGTGCTCCCCGCTCTGCTGGACCCGAGCACCTCGGACGCTGGGGGCAGGCGCCTGCCAATGGCCTCCTGTCGGGTCCGGCGGGGAGCCCCAGCCTCCTTCCTGCCCCCCTAGACCACGCGGCGTTGTGCTAAGTCCACGTCCACCCGGCCTCCTTCCGGGTTCCCCGATCCCACAGGTTGGGTGGGGGCCCCGGAGCCGGTTTTGGACGAGCTCTTAATTTCAGGAGTGTGGTCACCTCGGGTGAGGGCCCCTGCCAGGATGAGGTCACTTGGCACAAAGTCAGACGCTCCCTGGCCTGGACTTGCAACTAGGGGCAGCTGGGCCAGCTGGGGCAGCTGGGGAGGGCCAGGAGCAGGAGGTGCCGGGACAGAGGGAAGCAGAGGCCCTGCCTGACCGGGACCTGAAATGCCTGCTGGCCCGGGGGGCCTGGGCCCGCGTCCGGAGCTGGAGAGGAACGCACAGCCGCATGCTGTCGTGTCTCCGACCCGCTCCGCCTCTGCCGTGGGCATCGCCGGGCAGACGCCGCCCGGCTGTCTCTGGGCCGCCGCAGCCCTGCCTGTGGTCCGGCTGGGGTGGGGCATGCGCCATACCCCCTCCTGGCGGCCTGTGGCCAGTCCCCACCTGTCGACCTGCCGCGTGGCCCAGCAGCCTGCGGTGCAGCAGCCTTTAGAAAAGCGTGCAGGCGGGGGTGGGCACCGTTCCCCAGTGTGAGGCCCGGAGGGGGGTCTCTGTTCTTCCCCGGCACGCCTGCCCTCACCTACCCCACACAGTGCCCAGGCCAGCGTGTGCCCCAGCGGGCAGCCTGGCTACCCACACCGCCCGCCCATCCTGTCGTTCCGCGTTGTCCTGGTTGGTGACCCCGCGGGCCCCTGTGGCGGTGCCCAGTTCCTCTGCTCCCCCAGCACCCAGTTCCCACCTGTGTGTCCCACTGGTGCCCAAGGGCACAGGCCCCTGCACCTGTCTTGTACCCACACCCACTGTCCTCTGGCCCTGCGGCTTAGTGAGACTAGGGCTATGGGGGCCGCGAGGAGGATGGGTCCCCCCCAAAACGTGCACCCAGACCAGCACTTGCTCAGCACCGCCCTTGCTGCCCTCTGCTCCTCGCCCCTTCCCACCCTGCACAACCCTGCCCTCCCCGCACCGCCCATCTGGTGCTCCTTCCTGCGCGCTATGAAGACCTTGTTTCACTTACACGCCTCAGCCACACCGGGGTCGGGATGCTGTGCAAACCCACAAGTGTGTGTGTGCAACCTGCACATGTATGCACACGCACCTCCCCACACCACCTCTCCGCAGGATGTCCGTACACGGGCCCTCAGCAGGTGTTCTGTGGCACCACTGCCCAGGCACCCCGGGCGGGTCCAGGCGCCAGCACCCCACTCCATAGGGGCCCAGGCAGCTGCATGCTGGGGCACCCCAGGTGCCCGGTGCAGGGTGGAGGCCCACCGTGCCTGCGAGTATGTCTGGGGCTCTGGCTCCTCCCCACCGCTGCCTGGGAGCAGCGACTGTTCAGAGCCTGGCGAGGCCATGCCTGGGCCGGGGGCCGGAGGGAACCCGGCCTGGGGCGGTGGAGCTGGGGTGTTGGCGGCCACCCCAGTGTCCAGCGAGGGGGCTTGACGCAGCCTTCCCAGACGAGCCTGAACAAAGCCATGGGTGTGCTGGTGGAGCAGCTGGGCCCAAGACCCTGTTCAGGCCTGCAGGAGGCTTCCAGAAGGTCTTCAAGGACAGCAGTGCAGTGGCACTCCCCGCCCCCGTGCCTGGGAATGGCGTTTCACCAACCCAGACCCCCGGCGGGTGGTGAGCAAGTGTGTTGCCAGCGGCAGCCCTGGCTCCCCTTGCCGAGCTGGGTCCTGCAGGTGCTGGCCTGGGTCCCTCTGCCAGGGGCTGCGCCACCGCCGCCCATGCCATGAGGACGCGGCATCCTGGCCATGGCCTGCCAGGCAGTGAGGACACAGGCAGTGCTCTCAGGCCCTCAGCCGCTCTGGGGCCGGGGTCACAGCTCAGGGGGCGCCGGGTATCCGGCACCGGGCTGCCAGACAGGTGAGGGGGCCAAGGGCTCCAGGCTGCTCCCCTGCCTCCACGTGGTGGGCAGCTTGGGCAGCTCCAGGCAGGACACCGCCCCAGGCCTCAGCCAGGTCCCACCCTCCCCTCGGGCCCAGCAGCAGGAGACCAGAGGCCAGCGTGGAGGCAGCCCCCCAGCTTTTATTATAAAGAAAAACAAGACTCCCGCTCGGTGGCTGCAGCCCCCCCTCAGTAGCCGGGAGCACCTGTCGGAGGGCGGCCCCGCACACCCCGAGGCCAGACTGGGGAAGGGCCCCTGTCCTGCCCGGCACGGAGGGGCCTGAGGTACCGGGGGTAAAGCCCGGAGAGGCTCCCAGGCAGTCCTGGCGCACGGGCCGAGGCCCCCCCACCCCACCCCGGGCCGGCTCGTCCCTTCACACCACACTCTCCTCCAGCCGCTCCGCGCTGCCCCCCACCCCCCGGCACCCTGCCCCGAGCAGCCCCCCGTGCACAGAGTGGCTCCGCCGGGCCCAGACCCCTCCGATGCGCCTGGCGTAACCGTAGCACCCGCCGGCGTCGCCCAGGTCCAAGGAGCAGCTGCGCTGGGGGCGCGGCGGGGGGCTCCGCGGCGGGTGGGTCTTGGGGGTGGGGCTGGGGCCGCCGTTGGTCTGAGACTGGACGTGGCTGAGCTTGAGGGGGAGGCGGCCGTTCCCAGCCCCCCGGCCCCGAACCAGCAAGGCCACGGTGAAGACCAGTAAGGCAGCCACCAGCACGCCCCCCACGGCCACCGTCAGGGTCCCGCCCAGCACGTGGGCCTGCAGGGCGTGGCACAGGGGCGTGGCCGGCAGCGTGGAGAAGTGGGCACAGCCCAGCAGCCGCGTGGCCGTGAGGTCGGAAGGCCCCGCGGCGGGCGACAAGGCCAGCAGGCAGAGGTCGTAGTCGGCCCCCGGGACCAGGTGCTTCAGCAGGAAGTGGTGGCTGGAGGCCGGGACGATCCTGCGGGCAAGGGTGGGCGGTCAGAACCGGACCGAGGCCCACCCGAGGGCGCAGGCAGGTGCGCCGCTGCCGCCGGCCCCCGCACCCCTGCGGCCTCCTCCCCGCGCCCCGCCCCGGGCGGCACATGCAGGAGCCGGGGGAGCGCAGGAGGGCGCGCGGCGCCAGGGCGGGCGGGCACCGGCGCAGCCTCACCTGTAGATGAGGGTCTCGTCCTCGCTGCTGTTGTACTGGATTTGGAACATCCACACCGGCTCCGCCGGCCGCCCCGGGCCCCAGCTCACCAGCCCCGAGGTGGCGGTGACCTCCGTCACCTGCACGGCGGGCTCCGACTCCAGCGTCCCCTCGCCCTCGGCGGCGGTGCGGGCCGAGGCTGCAATGTCCGAGGGCCCGGGGCGGCCGCCCTCGGCGCTGCCGTTCCCGCCGTGGGGCAGGGCCAGGACCCGCAGCTCCACTCGGGCGGTGGCCTCGCCGGCTGGGTTGGTGGCAATGCAGGTGTAGCCCCCCGCGTCCCCGGATCCCGTCACCCCAATCTCAAGGGTCCCGTTGGGGAAAGCCCGGGCGCGGGAGGAGTTGCCCACCAGCCGGTCGTCGGGGCCGACCCAGTGCATGGTGGGCGCAGGGTCGCCCAGGGCCCGGCACCGCAGCGTGGCCCGCTGGCCCTCCAGCACCCAGAGGCGCTGCGTGTGGCGGGCGATGAGGGGCGGCTCGCAGGAGAACTCGCCCTCGGGCACGGCCCAGAAGTAGCGGCCGGCCAGGCCGGGCGGGGAGGCGCAGGTCTCCAGGTCGTCGGGCCGTGCCAGCCGCCGCAGCCACAGCAGCTCGCAGTTGCAGTGCAGGGGGTTCCCGCTGAAGCTCAGCACCAGGGGGGCGGGCGAGGCCTCTGCGTCGCGCCCCCGAGAGAAGAGCGGCTCGGGGGCCAGCGTGGCCAGGCGGTTGGAGGTGAGGTCGAGGCGGGAGAGCTGGCCGAGCTGGGCGAAGGCGCCCGGGGGCAGCGCGTCGATGAGGTTGTGGTCGAGGTTGAGGGTGTGCAGCACGGGCATGGCCCCGATGCCCGCCCAGGGCACCTGCCGCAGGTTGTTGTAGGACAGGTCCAGGTCCTCCAGGCTGTCCAGGAAGTCGTCGAAGGCGCCGGGCGCGATGCGACCCAGCTGGTTGCCGCTGAGGATGAGGTGCTGCAGGTTGACGGGGCCGCGCAGGCTGCCGGGGCCCAGCTCCGCCAGCCGGTTGCCGTCCAGGTGCAGGGAGCGCAGGCTCTCCAGGTCCCCGAAGGCGCGGGCGCCGATGCGGGTGATGGCGTTGCGGGACAGCGTCAGGTCCACCAGCCCCGTCATGTTGCGGAAGTCGGGCGGCCCCAGGGCCTGGATGAAGTTGTCCGCCAGCCGCAGCTCCACCGTGCGCCGGTCCACGTTGGGCGGCACGAACAGCAGGCCCCGGTGCGCGCAGAGCGTGCTGAGCGACTCGGACAGGTTCTGGCAGACGCAGGGCAGCGGGCAGGCGGCCGCTCCACTGGCCAGCAGCAGCAGCAGGAGCGGCGGGGCCATGGTGAGCGGCCTGGGGGGCAGCACAGGGCAGGGGGGGCTGCTGCCCTGCACGCCGTGCCCGTGCCCCGCGCGGCCCAACTTCCCCGGCCCGGCCGGGGCGGGGTGGGGGGCAGGGCCGGAGGCCTCGACGGCCCGAGGGCAGGCGGGGCCCGCAGGGCCGGGCGCCCCGCGTGGAGGTCACATTCCCGGCAGTTCGGGGGAGGCCAGGCTCGGGGGCCCAGGTGAGGCGGGAGGCAGGAAGCGGAGGTGGGCACGGGAGCTGGGAGGGTCCCGGAACTTCCTTTCTCCGCGGCCCTGGCACCGGAGCCCGCCCGCCGCCCCCTCCCCCGCGCCCCCCCGCGGGCCGGCGCCCCGGCCCCTCCCGCCAGCGCCGCCCCTCCCGGCCGCCCCCCCCCGGCCGCCCCCCGCGGCCTCCTCACCTGGCGTCCGCAGCTCACGGGGCGCGGGCCGGCCTCCCCGCGGGCCCGGCCGGCCCCCGCCGAGTGCAGGCGGCTCCCCCGCGGGGGCGAGGCCGGGGGCTGACGGGCCGCCCGCCGCGTGCCCTCCGGCCCATGGCGCTCGGGCCCGCGGCCCCGGCTCGCTCGGCTCCGGCGCCCTTTCCGGCGGCGGCGCAGGAGGCGGCGGGCGGGCGGGCGGGGGCGCGCCGGGCGGGCGCGCGCGCCGCGGACACGCACGTGGGGCGCGGGCGGGGAGGGGCGCGGGGGCCCCGCGGGCCCGGGCCGGCTCCGAGGTCACGGGGACGCGCGGCCCCTGCCGCCCCCGGCGGCCCCGTCACGCCCGCGGCCCGGGCCGGCGCAGGCCCGAGGCGCAGCCCCCCGGCGCCGCCGCAGCGCCCCGCGCGCGCCCCCGGCCGCCCCGGCGCCCCGGCATCCCGCGCCGCCGCCCCTCCCGGGGACGGGCGTCTTTGTCCTGCGCCGCGGGCGCCCCCCGCACCCCGCCGGCCCCGCGCCCCCGCCGCGCCGCGCGCGGACCCGCCCGGCCGCCGGGCCCCTCGCGTCCGAGCCGCCCGCTGAAGGTCACGCCCGCTCCGCATCGCGAGTCACGTGCGGGGGCCCCGGCCCGCCCGGGCCCGTGGGAGCGGGGGCGACGCCCCCGGCCGGCGGCTGCGGGGTGGGGCCCGGGAGGGCTCGGCAGGCGCCGCCCCGCCCCCCGCGCGCCCCGCCCCGGCTCGGCCCGCGCCCCGGCCCCCGCCCCGGCCCCCGCCCCGGCCCGCGCGGCCCCTTCCCGGCAGCTGGCGGCGCACGCGGTGGAGGCTGCGCCTCGGCGGCCCTCGCGCGCCCGCGCCCGCCCCGGCCGGGCCGCCCCCCGGGAAGAGGCGCCCGGGACCGGCCCGGCGCGGCAGAGCGAGGGCTCCCCGCGGGCCGCCCCCGAGAGCCGGGCAGAGGGGGCCCCTGAGGGCCGCAACCGGGCGCGCGCCTCGCCCTTCCCCACGGTCCCCGGGCGCCTTCTGGTTCCCGGTTCCCTGGACAGCCCCTCCGCCACCCATTCCTCGGGGCTGGGCGGGGTGGGAACTGGGGAGCCGGAGGGGGGGCGCTGCCTGCCACCGCCGCCCGGGCCACCCTGGCCTAGAGGGGGTGACGGCACCGCCGCCCGGGATGCGGCCCGGCCGCCGAGGCCCCTCCTCCTGCCGCCCCGCCCGGGCCAGCTGCTGGCCTGCAGGGTGGAGGCGTCCGCTCCGGGCGCGGGGTGGCTCTGGCTCCCGCCCCCACGAGGCCCGTCCCCGCGACGGGCTCTGCCGCCGGCGTCCACCCTCCGCCCCCGCGCGGCGGCCCGGGGAGGTCAGGACCGCGGCGGCCCGCCCGCCGGACTTTTCCGCCACGGGAGAGGCAGGTGCGGCCGCGCGGAGGGCCCTTCTCGCCCCGGGCCGCGAGGGTGCCGGACGGTCCGCTGCCCCGCCTTGGCCGGCGGGACGTCCCCGTCTCCCGAGGAGGAGCCCGCCCTGGTCTCGGGCAGACCGTGGCCGCTCGGGCCGCCGGGAGCCCCGGCCTCTGGGCACAGGTGGACTCGGCAGCAACAGGGCCCGGCCGGCGCCAGGCCGGGAGCCCCGTGAAGGCGCCGGCGAGACAGAGCAGGCGAGCCGGGCGCCGGCTCTGAAGTGGCAGCTCACAGGGGGGGGACCAGGCGGCCGGCGCGCTGGACTCAGCCCTGCGGCCTGTCAGAGCATCTCTCATGGGGCAGCCGCCAGGCCCCAGGGGCGTCTAGTCCCGCCCCAGCCTCGTGCTTCACCCCGCTGCCCAGTGAGCGGAACTGAGGGCTCGAGCGCGGAAAGGAGCGGACAGTGACCTCAGCCAGCACCCGCCCCGCCCGCTCCCAGGCGAGGAACGCGAGGTCAAGGGCGGGGGAACTTGCCCACAGAAACTGCTAGAAAGGGGAGTAGCTGGCCCTGCAGAAGCGTGGGGGGTTCGCGCGGCCAGGGGGGCCGAGGCAGAGCCAGACCATGGTCCAAAGGTGCCGACACACAGTGGCCTCGCGTGAGGGGACCCGGGAAAAGGCCGGCGAGGGCGCGTGGGTTTACTCGCCGGGTCGCCAGTGAGGAGTCCCCAGAAGGGGGAGAGGGACGACGGGCAGGAGGGGAGCTGCTGTGGCTGGGTGAGCCCCCGAGGGACACACGGGGCGGAGCCCTGGGGGCGCGGGCAGTTCTGGGCGCTGACTGGAGCCGGAGGCCCAGGATGAGCCCAGCGGGGCGATGGGCTGTGAGGAGCGGCCGAGTGAGGCCCTGGACCCGCCCTCGGGGTCCTGCGGGGTCGAGGTGCGCTTGGCCGGGGCTGGGAGGTGCTGGTGGAGGCCCTGGGAGAGATGCGGGTGGGGGCTGGGGGCAGAGGGAGGCCGGGAAGGTGCCCTGGATCCAGCGGGGTGGCTCTGGGGTGTGCGCGTCGAGGGTAGGGGGCTGTGGAGAAGCAGGGCTGCGGGGTGAGGGTGGCTGCTCCACTCCTGCCCTGTGGGGAGGTGCTGGTTCTGGAAGCGCCAGGAAGGCAGGAGGGAGCAGCGGAGTCCCACCCACGCTGGGGCGAGGGGCGGGCGAGAGTGTGGGATCCTGGGGGGCTGTGCCGGCCCCGGTGCTGCCTCAGCCTCTCCCGGCCCGAGCCGCGCAGTGATGCCCGCGCCTGCCCCTGTCTTGCAGACCAACATCCCCTTCCTGCAGAACGTGCTCAACAACCAGCAGTTCCTGGCCGGCACCGTGGACACCCAGTTCATCGACGAGAACCCAGAGCTGTTCCAGCTGCGGCCTGCGCAGAACCGGGCCCAGAAGCTGCTGCACTACCTCGGTCTGGCTCGACGTGGCACTGCCCTCCCCCCACGGGCCTTGCTCCGCCCCGCCCCTCGGTGCAGCGGGACACACACACACACACACCCCCCCCACACACACACCCACCCCCTCCCCGGTTTGGTCCATGTGGCCCTAGTGGGCCTCCTTGGGCTGTGGGAGCACAGGGGCCAACCGGAGGACCGGGTGTCCTGGAGGCAGCCCCCACCCCGAGCCCACCCACTCTCCCCGCTGCCCTCGGCTCTGACCGCCCAGCCCGCCCTGACCCGCGCCCACTTTCTCCCCAGGACACGTTATGGTGAATGGCCCGACCACCCCGATTCCCGTCAAGGCCAGCCCCAGCCCCACAGACCCGATTGTCCCGGCGGTGCCCATAGGTAGGTGAGAGTCATCCTGCTAACTTGGGGGGACGCGCGGCCGCCACCCCCAGGTTGGGGGGTGCTCACGGTCCGTCGCCCTAGGCCCGCCCCCGGCTGGCTTCAGAGACATCCTCCTGCGCGAGGGCCCCGAGGGCTTCGCCAGAGCCGTGCGCCGCCACCCGGGGCTGCTGCTGATGGACACGACCTTCCGGGACGCCCACCAGTCGCTGCTGGCCACGCGCGTGCGAACCCACGACCTCAAGAAGATCGCCCCCTACGCGGCCCACAACTTCAGCAGACTCTTCAGCATGGAGAACTGGGGAGGTAGGACGCCCCGTGGGGCCCCCAGTGCGGCAGGCCCCCGGGGACCCGCCCGAGACGCTGGAGGTGTGGGCGCGAGGGGAACCAGGCGCTGGAGCCCACGCTGGCCGGGCGGGGGCGGCCCCAGGGCCGGGACCGGGGTGGACTGTGGTGGGGGGCGACGCCAGCCTGCTGGTTATAGCGCGGGATTGGGGGGGTCACAAGAGGGGTGCCGGGAGGGCCCGAGCCTGAACTGCCCCGAGACCCGCCGCGGGACGGCGGAGGCGGAGGGTGCGCGAGACGGGCAGAGCCCGGTGCTGGGGCCAGAGGCTCAGCCTGACCCCCTCCCCTGTCCCCGCCAGGAGCCACCTTCGACGTGGCCATGCGCTTCCTGTACGAGTGCCCCTGGCGGCGGCTCCAGGAGCTCCGGGAGCTCATCCCCAACATCCCCTTCCAGATGCTGCTCCGCGGGGCCAACGCCGTGGGCTACACCAACTACCCCGACAACGTGGTCTTCAAGTGAGCCGCGGGGGGGGGGGGCACCGCACGGAGGGGGCCGGGCCCCACGCAGCAGCCCGCGCCCCCCGCGGGCTCGAGACCCAGTCTCAGCAGCCGCGCTCAGCGAGCCGGGCCCGGGCAGCGGCGGCCCCGCGAGGGCAGGGGAGGGCAGGCGCCGGGCCGGGCCTGAGGTGTGGCGCTGGGGGCGCGACGGGCCCGGCCCCCGGGCTCTCTCCCACCAGGTTCTGCGAGGTGGCCAAGGAGAACGGCATGGACGTCTTCCGGGTCTTCGACTCCCTCAACTACCTGCCCAACCTGCTGCTGGGCATGGAGGCCGTGGGCAGCGCGGGCGGCGTGGTGGAGGCCGCCATCTCCTACACGGGCGACGTGGCCGACCCCAGCCGCACCAAGTACTCCCTGCGGTACTACATGGAGCTGGCCGAGGAGCTGGTGCGCGCGGGCACCCACATCCTGTGCATCAAGGTGCGTGGGCCCGCCAGGCCCCGGAGCCCCCGCCCGGCTGCCCTCCCTGCCGCGCGCCCTCACCGGCGCCCTCCTGCTCCCCCAGGACATGGCGGGGCTGCTGAAGCCCGCGGCCTGCACCATGCTGGTCAGCGCCCTGCGGGACCGCTTCCCCGACCTGCCGCTGCACATCCACACCCACGACACCTCGGGGGCCGGCGTGGCCGCCATGCTGGCCTGCGCCCAGGCCGGGGCGGATGTCGTGGACGTGGCAGCGGACGCCATGTCTGGGATGACGTCGCAGCCCAGCATGGGGGCCCTGGTGGCCTGTACCCGAGGGACGCCCCTGGACACAGGTAGGCCCGCCGGCGGCCCACGGCGCTTCCCCCGCAGCCCGGGCGCGTCGGGCACAGCCGCGCACCCAGCGATCCCGCCCCGCCCCCCCCCGGCCTGAGGGGCCCCACGCCCGCAGCGGGGGGGCCCCCCGGGAGCTCGGCCCCCGCCCCAGCCTCTGGCCTCCCGCAGGGGTGCCTCTGGAGCGCGTGTTTGACTACAGCGAGTACTGGGAGGGGGCCCGGGGGCTGTACTCGGCCTTCGACTGCACGGCCACCATGAAGGCGGGCAACTCGGACGTGTACGAGAACGAGATCCCCGGGGGCCAGTACACCAACCTGCACTTCCAGGCTCACAGCATGGGGCTGGGCGCCAAGTTCAAGGAGGTCAAGAAAGCCTACGTGGAGGCCAACCAGATGCTGGGCGACCTCATCAAGGTGAGCCGGCCCGGGGCGCCCGCGCCGCCCCCGGGGCCCCCACGCGGCGCGGGCGCCCCCACCCACGCGTCCTTCTCCTCAGGTGACGCCCTCCTCCAAGATCGTGGGCGACCTGGCCCAGTTCATGGTGCAGAACGGGCTGAGCCGGGCGGAGGCCGAGGCGCAGGCGGAGGAGCTGTCCTTCCCGCGCTCCGTGGTGGAGTTCCTGCAGGGCTACATCGGCACCCCGCACGGGGGCTTCCCGGAGCCCTTCCGCTCCAAGGTGGGCGCCGCCGGCCCGGAGGGAGGGAGGGAGGGAGGGAGGGAGCGTGGGCCGGGCGCGTCGGGCTGACCCTCGGCTTCCCCGCCAGGTGCTGAAGGACCTGCCGCGAGTGGAGGGCCGGCCGGGCGCGTCCCTGCCGCCCCTGGACCTGCAGGCGCTGGAGAAGGAGCTGACCCACAGGCACGGGGACGAGGTGACCCCGGAGGACGTGCTCTCAGCGGCCATGTACCCCGACGTCTTCACCCACTTCAAGGACTTCACCGCTACCTTCGGGCCCCTGGACAGCCTCAACACCCGCCTCTTCCTGCAGGGCCCCAAGATTGCGGAGGAGTTTGAGGTGAGTGGCGCGGGCACCTCTGCCCCCCGCACGGGCTCGGCCCGCAGAGCACCAGCGCTCACGCCTGCCTGGGGCCGCCGGGTGCTGGGAGGCTCGGGGCGCATAAAGCGCCTCCAGAGAGCAGGGAACTCGGCCTTCCCCAGCGAGCTGCAACCCAGGGTGGGAGACTCGCCGGGGCGGGGTCGGGGAGCTGCTCTGCTCCCGCCCCCACCCCAGCCCCCTCGGCCTCCCCGCAGGTGGAGCTGGAGCGGGGCAAGACGCTGCACATCAAGGCCTTGGCCATAAGTGACCTGAACCGCGCCGGCCAGAGGCAGGTCTTCTTCGAGCTCAACGGACAGCTGCGGTCGATTCTGGTCAAGGACACGCAGGCCATGAAGGTACAGCGCCCCCCCGGCCCGGCGGGGGGAGGGCTGGGGGTCAGGGAGCCTGGTCTCATGCCCCTCGCTCTCCCCCCCAGGAGATGCACTTCCACCCCAAGGCCCTCAAGGACGTGAAGGGCCAGATCGGGGCGCCCATGCCCGGGAAGGTGATCGACATCAAGGTGGCCACGGGGGCCAAGGTGGCCAAGGGCCAGCCCCTGTGCGTGCTCAGCGCCATGAAGATGGAGACCGTGGTCACCTCGCCCATGGACGGCACCATCCGCAAGATTCACGTGGCCAAGGACATGACGCTGGAGGGCGACGACCTCATCCTGGAGATCGAGTGATGTGGCCGCGGACTGGCCGCCTGGCCGTCCCCACCCCAGGCCTTCAACAGACACTGCGCTGCCAGGCGGGCCCAGGCCAGCCGGTGCCTGAGGCAGGAAGGCCTGGCCCCGGAGCTCCTGCCCTCGCTGCTGGGGCGGGGGAGGCTCCCGTGGCGGCCCGCCCTCCCCCCAGCCCGCTGTCCCCCCTACAGCGCACGGCCGTCCGCGTCTCCATCTCTTGCCAAATCAGGGGCCTCCCCTCGCCGGAGACGGCAGGTGGGGGTGCGGGCGGGGCCCGACCTCTGGACGGGGGAGCCCTAAGGCCCGGGGCCCGAGAACAGGCTCAATAAAGCTGCTTTCCCCGCCCTCAGCGGTGCGTCCCGTGACGCCCGCCCCAGCGCCGCTCCGCGGAGGCCGCCGCCGGGACGCGCGTGGGGGAAGGGCGGCCCGGCCTCCTCGAGGGTAGCGAGTGACGGCGGCGGCCCTGGCTCGAAGCGCCGCTCAGTGCCCGCGGTGCCCACACGGCACCAGCTGGTCTCGGGGGAGGCGCCTCGGCTACTCGAGGCACTGACCGTCCGTTAACACAAGACACCGACCATCGCGACGGGCCAAGCTCACCCCCAGGCTGCGACGGCCTCGCCTGCCAGTGACGCAGCTCTGCCTGCCTAACCCAGGGCCGGTCGCCCACGCAGTCAGGCGGGCCTGGGTGTGAACAGGAACCGCGCGGGAGGCGGGCCCGGCCTCAGGTGTGGGAAGCTCCGCAGTGAGGAAAGTGTGGACAGTTCGGGGCGGGATCGAGAGTCCCAGGGTGCAATCCTGCCCCTCCCCCGCAGCAGGGAGGCCCGGGTGGGACAGCAGCCCCCCCCAGCACTGCACTGCTGCCCTCTCCAGCCCCCCGTGCAGGAAGGTGGGGCTGGGCGTGAGCGCAAGGGGGGGATGCACAGCCCCAGAAGGGGCGAGGCAGCGCCCAGGTTTCTTAGACACCGGCCCTCCCAACCCCCCCCCCAGGGGCCAGGCAGCAAGTACCTCAACACCCTGGGGCGGGCCTGCACCTCTTCTTTGGACTGGAAAGGCCCAACTGCCCCCTCCGAAAGGCCCACGCCCAGCCTCTGCCTCCTGCACGGCTGCGGCGCCCGCGGGGGAGGACGGTGCCCGCGAGGTGGGGGTGACGCGGGACGCCCTCAGCGGCAGAGAGTAGCCCGCAGCGCCGCGGGGAACGTCTGTGCGTCCATTTCCTTCAGACGTCAGCTTCGGGGCGGGGGGCCGGGTGTACCTTGTCCGAGGGGCCGTGGGAATCACCAAGAAAAAAGACTCGCCGAGAGAAAACCGAGAACCATTCTGCAAACAAAAGGAAGAGCAGCTGGAACTCGCGCGGAGTCCAACACGTGCCCGAGGCCCTGCCGGCCGGAGACAGCTCTGGGGGGGCGGGGGCCGGGGAGCCTCGGCTCCAGGCGCCTCCTGACCCACGGCCCGTTGGGCGCCAGAAGAGCCGCTCCTGAGTGACTCTAAGCTGGTTCCACTTCCACTTTAGACATAGCTTCCCGTGATTTAGGGGGACTCGGGGGTGACCCCGCGAGACCCTCGGTGACCCTCCCACCCTCCCAAAGAACACAGGCTGGAGGCTCCCTCCCCGGGGGTGGGCTGGCCCCAGCCGGCGGAGGCCCACCCGTGTGAAACTCGGGGTGCGGCTCAGGCCCAAGACAGCCTGAGGGCGCCACCCTGTTTCCTACGCCAGGGCCAAGCAGGCCGACGCACCAGAGGTCAGGGTCCGGGCGGCGGGCACACCCCCAAGGCCCAGAGAGACCGATCCTCACAGGTCCAGGCCGTGTTACCCAAGTTAAATCTCTTTAATATCCCGATACAAAGTCCTAATGCAAAAAGACAGTGACAAAACCCTGGGAGACCGGGGGAGGGCCTTTCGTCAGTTCCGTCCCCGAGCAGCTTGTCAGAGCAGAGGCGGCACGGGGGCTGGAGAGGCAGCAGTCCCACGAGTGCACAGGCGTGCGCGGCTCCTGGGGCCTGCCCGTCCCCTCACCTCCAGCTGCGCCTCAACCCTCCTTCCAAGAGGGGCTGCGCCCTTCGGGTGTCTGCTCCTCTCTCTTGGTCCCTGCGAGTCCACTAGCTCTGGCTTCAATCCCCTAAAAAAATCCCTGAGAGCTCGGGGGCCCCGGCCAGCTCCTCCCCGGCAGTGGCCCTTGCCGGGGCGGGGGCGGGGGAGCCCATGAAGAGTTCGTGGAAGCGCGCAGGCGCGCGGGTCAGGAGCAGAGAGGGGCCTCGGAGCCTCCGGCCCGCCCCAAGAGCACGCAGAGGGGGAGGCTGCCATACAGCTTGGGGTCCGTGAGCGGCCGGAGCAGCAGCAGGAAGAGCCCCACGCCCAGGGCATAGCCGGCCAGCAGAGGCCGCCTCTGCGGGTGCTCCAGGGCCGCACAGACGGCGGGGAAGCCCATGTAATTGCAGAAGGAGTGACAGAGAACCGGCCCGATCAGGTGTCCTGGGAAGGGGAGACAGCAGCTCAAAGAGCAGTCCCACGACCGCCAGGGCCCTTCCGGGGCCAATAACCCTCAGCCCCGAGACCAGAGCCCAGCGCCCCGGCAGCCATGCTCGTCCACCCACGCGCCACAGCCTCTGCCTCCAGCCACTCAGGCGGCACCAGGCCGAGGGCCCGGCTCCGCCTACCACAGGGATGGCGGGAAGAGAACCTGTCGCCCCTAGAACACACACAGTCTCCCCATTCTCCCGCCCTTGCCTGTGGGCCCGAGCCCCCAGGAACCCGTGAGAGACTGAGGACCAACCTGTGCGGATGAAGAGGAAAGCAGTGTAGGCACCGAAGACGGCTGTGTAGGAGAACTGGAACGCTGGGGACGGGGAGGCCGCGAGTGACCACACCTGCATGCCCTTCCTACCCCGGCGCTGCTCCCGTCAGCCAGGGACACCCCCTTCCCCGGGGGCGGCGCGAACTGCCCTGGCACCTATGGTTGTCCTCTGCACCCCAATTCCCATGGTTAGAGGCCCCCCTAATACTGCAAGCCTCTGTTCCCAATGCTTCCTCCAGAGGAGCTACAAAAGACACCCTCCCACGCCCCAACCCACGACTGCCCCAGGCAAGCGCTTCAGGACTCACCTGCAGACAAGAAGATACTCCCTACGCTGTTCTGGCGGAAACGAAGCTGCTCAAAAATGTGGTGGAAATGGGCTAGAAGGAAGGGGAGGCCCACATTACCATCCTCCTGACTTGCCCTATGGGCCCTACCCTTGCCCCACCCCCTCTTTGGCTGTCATGCAGAAAACACCTCAACAGGATCAGGTTGGAAAGACTCACCAACTCCAAAGAAGAGCGGGCAGGTGAACACGGCAGGGCCCAGGCCCGTGCACGGCGCTAACATGGGCAGCATGCAGGCCCGGAACACCAGCTCCTCTGTCAGGGGTGCGATCACTTGGTTCCGCAGCCAACGCATGTCTGTGAGGCAGCGAGCCCAGGAGCGAGGGGCTAGTGAGGGGATTCAGGACAAGCAATGAGTGACTAGCTACCTAGCGGGGGGACCCCCTTCCACAACCTTCTCTCGGCCAAACTCAGCTTGGGCATCCATGTTCCTGAGAACAGATAAGGGTGGAGTTCTGTTTATCAACCCTGCCTGAGACGTCTCAAAGGGACCGAAAGAAAAGGCATTCGTAGCTGAGGCAGGGTATCTTACTGGCAAACTGCAAACATCAAGATCTCCCCAAGATCAGCTCTAGCATGGAGAAGTCAAAGATCCGAAGAAGCAAGCGACGATGCTCTACCAGTCTACACGGAGACTAGGGACTGCTAGGGTGCTCGGGGCCCCCTGGGACACCAGGAACCAACTCTCAGGACCGACCTCCATGTGTTCCTATTTTACTGGTGAGGACACAGAACGTCTCACATCCAGGTCCCACCGTGACTCGCTCTCCCGGGTATCCCGGATTGCCTGCACCCACTTTCTACCTCGGCCCTGAAGACTCACCTAAAACCACCTTCAACCCATCCGTCAGGTCACAGGGGCAATCCATAGAGAGCTGCATCAGTGGGCCCAGGAAAAGGATCTGGGAGGGAGGGCAGGCAGAAAAGCAAGAATGATCACAGGAAAGACCGACCACTCGAGTCCCATGCCTTTGCCCAAGCAAGGCCCCCTTAGACCCAAGCAAGCCCCTTAGGCTTCCTGGTCTTGACCAGCCTTCCCTACCCACACACACCCTAGGGGGCCCTGGCCGCCTCACAATGCCTGCCTCCCATCAGCCAAAACCTGGTCACAACCAGGATACGGAAAAGGTGAGGGAAAGGCCATCATGCCAGTAACAAAGAGCAGCAGGCGAAGCGGCAGCACTCACCATGGTCAGCAGCAGGGGCAGCAGTGCTGCCGGGAAAATGCCCTCCAGCCTGAAGCCCATCAGGGAAAGTAGGGATGTGCCTGGCTGAGCCACAGGAAAAGGGGCATCAGTCTAGCTCCTACCCCCGAAGAGCCCTAAGACCTCTCCCGGTGCCCTCTGCCCCGCCTCCTCCGCACCTGGATGCCTGTGAGCTCCCTCCAGAGCAGCACGCAGAGGGGCGAGAGGCTGGACACCACCAGGACACTGGTGAAGCGCCGCTTGATGACGGCAGGGTGGTCCCTACGGAGGGGGCAGTAAGTTTGGGGGCCCCCGCCGCGCCGGACAGCACGACCCCGCCCCCAGCCCCGCCTCGCGGAGCCGCGGTCCGGGCCGCGCGCCGTCCCCGCACCTGGGCAGCTCGCTCTTCCAGACGTAGAGGCTGCCCACGTAGGAGCAGGCGAGGCTGAGGCAGGAGAACACGGACACCCAGCAGCACAGCCCGGGGCCCGGGCCGCCCAGCGCCGTCGACTCGGGCTGCCGCTCCGGCCGCGACACCGACAGCAGGCGCAGCGCATCCCCGCCCAGCGCCGCCATCGCGCCCGGATCCCCGGCGCGCGTCAGTGACGCGACCCCGCCGCTCGGCCGGCGCCGACCGGAAGCCCGGTGACGTCATCCGGCGGCGCGGGCGACCGCCCCGCCCCGCCCCGCCCCCAACACCCAACCAAACGAGGCGCGCGCTGAGCAGGTTTATTGAGCCGCGGTGGACTCGGCGGGGGCAACTCAGAGCGCGGGGCCGGGGCGCAGCCACTCGGACAGGTTGGAGACCTCCTGCAGCCACAGCGCGTCCTGCGAGCGGAGAGAGGGCCGGGTGAGGCCAGCCCCCGCTTCCCGCCGCGCCCTCCCCGCGCCGCCCGCGCCCGGTTACCTCCAGGCCGCGCCCGGGCCCCGCGCCGCTGCCGCCGGGGCTCCGGGGGCCCGCGGGGGACCCCGCGCCGCTCGGGACGGCCGGGGGCGGGCCCGAGGCCCCGGCGGCGGGGGACGCCGGAGTCTCCGCCACGCGCCGGCGGACGCGGTTCCTCTTGAGCCTCCTCTTTCCTACTGGCCGGCGGATCCCTAGAGAAAACAAGCCCCCTTATCCGACTCCCCAGACCTGTGCGAGGACCACCCCCCGCACCCCCAACGGTCACGCCAGGGCCTTAGTGAAAGCTACGGGCCGCGCCACCCACCCCGAGTGGATGATGGGCCCTGAGCCCGCCGCTCAGCCGGCAGAGAAGACGACACGCTGCCAGCGAGCACCGCTGAGAACTTTGTCAAGGAATTCCCCGGCGGCCCCCGCATGCTCTCCAAGGCAGGCAACGCTGTCGCCAACCGCGCTGATAACCCGCAGTTTGCCAAGGGGCTTGTGACCTTGCCGGGGGTCGCGCAGGCCTTGCAGAACAGGTGGTCACCCATGAGGAGAAACGGGTCATCTCATCCCGTGTTTGTGGAGGCCCAGCTAGGCCCGCTGCCGAAGATACGGCTAATACTGGGCCCCACTTCGCCCTGCGCAAGGCACTTGCTGTTCGCGTTTGCCCGACGCAACGCCGTCTCTCTCCAGGCTGAGCGACCCAGCTAGCGGCGGGGGCCAGAAGACGATGCCCGACTTGCCCAATAGTTGCCCGCATGGGCTGGAAGGTTTCTCCCAAGGGCCCTTACAATGAACAAAATCCAGAGGCGCGCCAAAGGCTTCTGAACCCTTTCAATAAGCTCCGGAGGGTGACTTGACTTTCAGCCTCCCCCACCGGGCGCCACAAGACCATCCACCTCTGCGCCTGCTTTGGGAATGGGCGCTACAGCCCCCGCCTCATCGAGGGGTGAGTTCCGAAGAAGGGGATACTGGGGACATGATCAGCCTGTCCCCGGTGCCCGCTCCAGATGCGGCCCGGCAAACTTTAAGCCTAAACCGAAGACAAACAGTTTTTGTCCAACCGCGCACGCCACGTGGTGCACCAGTAAGGTAGAGGAAGGCCTTTTTCTTGGCAGCAGCATGGAGTTGAGGTGCCTGATGGCACTGGGGGGGGGGGAGGGTAACCAAGTGTGAGACCCCCATCAGGGATTTGTCTGGGATTTATAGTCAAATATCTCAGAACCCCCCCCCCAAAAAAAATAGGCCCCAGGGCAGGGGGAAACCTAGAGGGAGGAGCTGGGGCCAGGCTCGTAGCCCACCATCTCCCCCACTTCAGCGCCCTTTCATCTGGTCCAGATCAAAATTGGCATCTTCCAGCCTTGGTATCAGGCTGAGGCTGCTGAGTGGTTTCAGATCTTCCTAACCCCCATCCCTGGCCAGACTGCCCAGAAGGGGCATCTGAAATCATACCAAGCCAGCTCTCGCACCGGCACCACTGGTCACTTTCTGCAGAGTCCTTGGGAGCCAGCACTAGCCTGCTCCTTCGTCCATGCCTGAGTTGCTCACAGGCATGGTCCATGCCCCCAGGCAGCCTTGCTATATGAGCTAAGTTTGGCACTAAAAATAAGACAGGTTACCAGAAGGGGAGGCAGGGGAAGGATGAGAACAAGGGGGGCAGCGGGCTAGGGTAAAGGACTGTGGGTGCTTTGTGGTGGGTGGGTGTGGTGACATCCGATATATCTGAGGTGTAAACCTATACCCCTAGTCAGCTGTAAATTAATGTTAATAAAAAAAAATTATTTCCTTAAAAATAAAGCAAGTTTGGATGATAGATTCTTGTTGAGCAGGTCCTGGGAGGGTAAGTCAGGAAGCTAGTCCTGGATGAAGCTCATAGATGCTCAGAGAGAACCATGTGCAAAGCCCAGGGGTAGAACAGAGACCCCGTAAACCATGTCTGGAGGCTAAGAAAGGTTTCCCTGAGTCGTCCGAGCTGGGTTATGAATGATGAAGAGAAATATGCTGGGCCAACAAGGGGACATGGAAGGAATTCCAGGCTGAAAGAGTCGTGCAAATACCGAAAGGCATGACAGGTGTCCTATGTAAAAGGAAAGCGAAGGGGGTCCTACTGGAAACGAAGCTAAAGGGGTTAGGTTTTCATCTGTAAAACTGGAAGGCAGATAATTGCTCATTTTGTATTAGAAAGATCATTTGTCAAAGGTGTAGCTTAGAGTCAGTCAAGTTAGAAGCAGGAAGGCCTCAAGAGCCAGAAGTCAGGCTGCAGGATGCAGGCACCACCAGGAGTCAAGAGGCCTCAGTGACAGGCCTTTGTGGTCGATCCTTTGCAGGACACAAGAGTGAGTGGCATCTGCAATTTCTGGTGTGAAATCTGCATAGTGCAGTTACCGAGAGCGACTGAAATGCGAAGAGCTGACTAAGTGTGCGCAGAGGGCACTGCATTAGGAGCAGGAAATGGAGGTCCTGGTAGGACTTCTACATGGAGCTGCCTAGAGAGTGAATCCGTCTCCCATCTTGTGCTCAGGAGAGCCCTGGGCTAGTAACACCAACGGGGGTTTCTTCGACCCAGTGGCAGGGGCCAGGGCCTGGGACAGAAGACTGCAGCTCAGGGGGGCGTGTAGTGTGAACACTGTTTAGGGGTAGCCAGAGAAGTGGAAGAGAACAAGTCAGAGGAGAGTCACAGCTTTAACGGTGCTAATTCTGCAAATAACTAGTTCAGGCACAATCAGTTTGGCATCGAAGAGGCCCTCCCCAAGGAGAGCCCTCACAGTTTTAGAGGCCACAGGGGAAGCAAGTGCCTGGGTCAGGGAGAGAATGAGGGAAGGGGGGTGGGTAGCAGAACTCACTTTTTTGAGAATCTTGGCTGGAATGGGATGGAGAAAAATAGTTGAAAGAAGTTTGAGATCATGGGAGATTTCATTTGGAAGAAAATGGAAGTCGACTGGCTGAAGGAAAAGAATTGAAGAGAGGTTACAGGTGCAGAAGTGACAACTGCTGGAAATAGGTCCTGAGAAAGTGGAGGCGTAACGCCACCCCTGAGCCTGGCAGGGAGAAGTGTCCATGCTGGTGTGCTCTGGCAGTGGGAGAAGTGCAAACTGGGTGAATTTACTAAAAAGAGACTGATAAGTGTGAAGTAGAAGGCTAAGTTAGAGGGAGACTGTATAAATCTCTGAAAGAATGGCACAGCCACTGAGGAGAAGGCCAGGAAGACAGGAGCAAGCATCGCCAACTGAAGGCTCCTCAGCGAATGGGCCACAGGAGTCTGTAGTGGCATTACGTTGGGTGGTTTCCTTCAGCAGAGCTGCCCACATTGGGCTGACTGGTGGCCACAAGAGCTGTATGCAGTTGCATCTCTGTAAGGCAGAGCAGCACAAGCAGTTTTCCAGAGTGGTCTGCCAGATCATACATTCACACCTAGATTTTAAGGCCTGTTGCCAGGTGGGGAAAGCGTAGCAGTGGAGGCGGCAGGCTGAAATGCAGATCTGCGAAGCTCTTCACCCAGCGTCTGAGCCTGGGTTGGCTCTTTTGTGACAGGGGCCAGTGCTGCCCACCGCAGAGCGTCTTCCTCGCTGTGGAAGAGGCTGGCATCTCCCTGGATCACAGAAGGTGCTGAGTTCAATGTGAATTCCTTTAAGGAAAGTACTACTTCTTTTATCTCCACTGAACAGATGCTGAGTGGCGTGTGTGATGTGGTGTACTTCCATTCTTTCAGATCTCCAAATGTGCATTTATAGATTCTTCGCCTTCTACAAGCCTTCACTGCAGGGTTCTTTACTCTAGCAGCGGCCCCCCCAATGTCGGAAGCACAGTTCAGCTGAAGAGTGATTCAGGAGTGATTCACATCCAGAGCGGCGCGTGGACAACACGCAGCATGCTTAGCTGTGACCCTGGAAAGAGGAATCTTACCTACAAAGCATGGGGGTGCTAAAGGCAGCCCCCAATTCCCTCAAGCCCAGCTGCTCTTTGTCTAAAGGAGACAAAGGAGCTGACCCTTGTGGAAACAGACGGGAGCTGGGCTGCCTGGGGTGGAATTCTAGCTCTGCTGTGTGACCTGACATTTCTGGGTCTCAATTTCCACAGCTATAAACTGAAAATAATAAGAGTGCCTGTATCCCAGGATCACTTTGGGAATTAAGAGCAGTCATCTTTTGAAGACTCAGAAGTGCTTACACCTGACTATACAGGTTCGGGCCCTAGTAGCTATGGTTATTTCCAACCCTAAAGGCGGTTTAAATGTTGGAGGGAAGAGCGCGTGTGTGGGGAGAAAGAATTCAATACAATCACCATCACCTCACATACACTGACACTGCCCCGTAACTTATATCAAGGTTGAGTTAGTGTCTGCCCAGGAGCAGCCTCCAGAACTCCGTACCAAAGTTGGGCAGAGCCACCATATCAACACTAGTCATTAAGAAAAATGTGAAGGGCCTCCCTGGTGTCGCAGTGGTTGAGCGCTGCGCTGTGAAGCTGCCCGCAGCCTCTGCAGCGCCGGTTCAATCCCTGGACTCAGGCAAGGGTCCCACATGGCATGCAGACCTCTCCTGCCACCCGCTGCTCCCCTCAGCAGTGTAATTCGTCAGTCTGCTTGTTCTGCTCCCTGCTCTGGCTCTGGTGAATTCTCTCACCCTCCCGTGCTTCTGACTGTACCCTGCACTTGTATAAATAAATAAATAAATCTTTAAAAAAAAGAAAAGAAAGAAAAATGTGAAGGAACCACCTGGGTTCAGGGCCCTGAGTCTGCTCTGGCCAGCCCCCGAAGGCCATCACATGCTGCTATCTGTAACCGCACAGATTGAGAAGGCTCTAGTTCCCGCAGCACCGCTTTGGGGAAGGACTGCCTCCTGGCTGCCCCCAGAAGACTCAGAAAAACCCAGAAGACCCCTGATGTGGTTAAAGGTGCAGCCTGAAGGTTTAGAGTTGGTTTTAGTCGCAGCTTTGGTCCAGGACTCACCCGAAGTGCCGAGATCTGGGCAGCTGTTGTCACGTGCATCCTCCGCGCTCTGTGCTGCATTCTCTGGGGGCAGATGCTTAAAAAATTGCAAGTCCTAAGTGAGATGAGTGTGCCTTGTGGCTGGATGTCATAGGGCTGTCCTCCCTCACCCAAACTCCCCCTTCATTTCTCCTGGCTCAAATGATTTATCCAGTCCGCAAGCTTCAAAGTTCCTTCCGCTGGGCCTTTAGATGCTTGCTCCAGGGCCCCAGGCATGTCCTTCCTTAGCCCCACCACCCCCACAGTGCCCCACTGCTTAGACTCTGAGGTATATACTACACACTCCTGTCCATCCTTTCAATGTATATGTCCATTTCTACCTCTTAAATTCCTGAAAGGTGAAGTCCATCATGTCTGTCTGTAACTGTAGCTGGCATAGTAGTGCCTTATACGGGTAAGTGCTCAACAAGTGACTTGACAGACCTGGAAGGCCACAGGGCACACTTTGTCATCCTCAGTGGTCTTTCAGAACCTGGCTGCACTTGCTGATTCAGTGTGAATAGAGAAACACAGCTACTAAGATCAGAACCCAATCCTCTTAGCTCCTTGGTTCTCAAGAATACAAGTGTATAAAAATAGATGTTGTCTACCAAATGAAAAACTTGTGCTTCAAAGGTCACTCTAAAGTCAACACACAAGAAGGGGAGAAAATCTATCTGATCTAAAATAAAAAACTCTTATAATTCAACAGTAAATGACTGAATAAAAAACTCAATTTGACAGAAGATTTGAATGGACATTTCTCCAAAGACAATAAGCAAATGACCAGGAAGTACATGACAGCATCATTATTCATCAAGGAAATGCAAATCCAAACCACTTCATCGTGCAACCTCACACCTACTAGGATGGCAGTATTACTAATAATGGATAATAATCACTGTAGGTAAGGAAGCACACAGGTTGGAACAATTGTACACTGCTATCAGAAAAGTAAAGTGATAAAGCAACTTTGGAAAATAGTTTGGACATTTCTTAAAAAGTTCAAACATAGAGTTACCATATGACCCAGCAATTCCACTCCTAACTATATATCCAAGAAAATTACAACATGTCCCCACAAAAAAATGTTCATAACAGCACTATATAATAGCAAAAAGTAGAAATAAAACAAATGTCTACCAACTGATGAATGAATAAGAAAAAGTGGTCCATTTATACAATAGAATACTACTTGGCCATAAAAAGGAATTAAGAACTGTTAGATGTTACGACATGGATGAACTTTGCAAACATTAATGCTAAGTGAAAGCAGCCAGACAAAAGACCACTTATTGTATGGAAAAATCCACTTACATGAAAAAATCCAGTATGGGCGAATTTATACTGAGGGAAAGTTTATTAGTGGTTCCTGGGGGGTGGGGAAATTGGGACTGACAGCAGGTAGGTACTGCTTTTTGTCTCCACTCTACAGGCGGGGATGTTCTGGCAGTGGTGATGGTTGTAAAAACACAGTGAATACACTTAAAACCACTGAATTGTATACTTTAAAATGGTAGACTTCATGGTATGTTAATTATATCTCAATTAAAAATAGATGTTCTATCATTGTTTATTAAAGTAAGTTTCAATTTCTAAGTAATTACATACCAAGGAACACAGAAATGGTAAAAATGGTCTTAAGGGTGTGAAAGAGAAACAGCATGAGGGAATTCCTGAGCATTGTTTTCTTCTTTGAGAGAAGCTTGTTCTATTCACTCTAACCTGGAATGGACAGACCTTCCGCTTACCTTGAAATTGGTTTCCCAAGGATATACCCACATTCAGATACAAGACTCAGCCCTAGGCAAGCATTCACTCATGACCAGGTTCCCCAGACGAGACAGCCTATTCTGCGGTTTAACACTGTAGGACATTAACTCTGGTCTCACTCATCACCACCCCCAAACAGGAAATAGTGACTTTCCTTAGGAAGCAGACTCCTTTTTCCACTCCTGCTTATCCTGCACTTACATTCTCAGTCCCTACACACATCTGTGACACTACGTGCTTTAGTACTACCCTGTCTGCTCCTTCATAGCCCACTGTCCTCTGTTCCCACAGGCAGGCTTAAAATTTTCTTCCTGACACCTTTTCTGAAATACACATCCTCTCATTTCTTCCTTTTCTCCATAAACTCTACAATAGCAATATATGGTTTTATTCTTTGTTACCCAACAGGATAGCTATTCTCCTTGACTGGTCCAGAGGTAAAAGACCTTGACCTGTCATCCTTGATCTTGTTGTTTTTACCTGACGCCACTAGATGCCACTCTTGTGCCATTTATACATTACTCGTCGCTAAATGTCCATGATGAGCACGGAAACAGTTATGATATTAGAGTGGAGACTCATGGGTTCTGCTCAGAGCTCTGGTCACTCATCCTGTGATCCCGGCCTATTTGGTACAATGCCATTTACTGACTGATTCTGGGCAAATTATAGAAAGTCACAAACCAGTTTTCTTCATCTATAAAACGGGAAAACTACCTCACGAGATCTTTGTAGAGACTAAAGTGGAAATACTGACACAAATTAAGGATTTCATGTTTCTTCCAATACCTGTGACTGCCGGATAAGACCTTAAGTTCACCAGTCATCTGCCAGGTAAACTGGGCCACGAACATCCCCCAGGCTACAGCAACAGAATGGAGCAAAAGAGGTCAGATGATTCCTGTTTGAGATCTCACTGGGATAACAGAGGCCCAAGCAAAAGAACTTCAGAGGCTGAAACAGATCCTGCCCATAAGTTCCAGGTCCTATGATATAGGCACATGTCTTACCCTCAGCCTACTCCTAGAAATGCGAAGGTGCCGATAGCTGCAGTGAACTGAATAGGGCCCCCCTCAAAGATATGTCCAAATCTCAACTCTCCAAAGTCTGTGAATGTGATGTTATTTGGAAGAAGGGTCTTTGCAGGTGTAACTGAGTATCTCAAGATCACCATGGATGCACAGTGGGCCTTAATCCAATGATAGTGTCCTTATAAAAGAGGGAGATTTGAGAGACAAAGGGAAAAGACCACATGAAGATGAGGCTGAGATTGGAGCATCCGCAAGTCAAGGAGTATCTGTAGCCAACAGAAGCTGGAAGGGTACAGAGGATTTGCTCTTGAAGGCTTTGGAGGGAACAAGGCATGCCAACACTTTGATTTTGAATTTCTGGAGTCTAGAACTGTGTGGTCATAATTTTCTGTTGCTTTTAAGTCACCAAGTTTGTGGTCATTTGTTACAGCATCCACAAAACACTGATGTTACCAAATGCATCCCCAGGAAATGGGGCAAAGCGCCATTTTCCCCACCCCCACTGACATGCAGTCACCATGGACTACAACTAGCAGCTGTCCATCAATGGGAATCCTTGGATGAGGTTTGGAGACGGAGGAAGAGGACAGGGATTGTCATGGAACTGCAGGCCTCCCCCAGGTGAATATGGCTTTTAATTTTTTTCGTTTTCAGTGAACTGCTCAGCTGACACTGGTGAGAAGGACAGTGCTGCCTTGTGGGCCAGTGGCTTCTGTGGGCCAAGAAGCGCTGCAAGCGGCAGAGAAGGTGCCTGGAGTCAGTGAGGGCTCATCCATCACCCCCGAGGCATCTGTCCCCTCCCAGTTCTCTCAGCACTCTCTCTGTAAATACTTTCTACTTCTGCGTTTTTTGGGTCTGTTCTTTTGTTCTGGAGCATGTAGGTGGGACTCATGAACCGAGCACTGCAGCATTGCCCACTTACACTGACAAAATGGGCATTAACTTTTATTTGCTCAGGTTGTGCGCATCAACTCTCCAAGGTAGAGATAGCAAGAACGCAGTGAACACAGAAAGGAACAGCAGCTGCATGCCTAGGAAAGTGCTTTCCAGAAGATACATGGCTGTGAAAAAAGGTGTGGTGAAGGGCGCTTTCACAGCGCTTCATTGCCCCACCATGCTGTCTAGCCACAAAGCAGAGGGGATGGGCATATCCATGAGAGTGTTCTTGGGTGCCTGGGCACTTCCCCATCCAATTAAGCAACAAGTGAGAGGGGGGAGAAGCAGAGGAGGGGTAAGCGGCCGTTACTCACTCAGAAACTGTGTATATGGAAGATTTCCACCAAAATACTGATCACTTTACACTTACCTGCCTCGCTTCATATGAGCAGTGGTGAAGAAACTGGTGCCGGGTGACCTCATGAAATGCTTCGTGCAGTTTGGTCCCAAAGTCCTGTGTGTCGGCTGCCTAATAAAACAGGCCAGAGACAGAATATGTGGGTTCCCAGTACCAGCAACGAGAGGGAAACTGGGCTGACTTTAGGATGGCCAAGAGAGTGTTCTCACTACCTTGTGCAGTCCATGTGACCACAGAAAGTTCATATGGGAGGAGAATGAGACAGATCTGAAGGCAAACCACTCACATCCCTCACATTGTCTGAGGCATAGCCTTCGTTCCTATGCACACGGAGGAGAAAGGTCTGGGACACTTGGAACAAGACAGGTAGCTGTGGCTCCTATGCGTCTTCCTATTTTTGTTGCCTAAGCGAGATCATTCAAAGTATTTGCTCTACCTACAGGAGATAATTATCCCAGAAATCCATTTGTGCAGATGTCATGTAAACCGTTCTTCCCTAAAACAAGCTTCAAGAGAGTAGAGGTTCCACTGAACAACTAAGGCCAATATGACAAATTTTCCTCAGACAAGTCTTTCAGGGGAGAGAAGAACAAAATAATACGGTTTACACCCATAAGAAATCCATTATCAGTCTTATGCTTTTAAATGTAGAATTATAGGATATTAAAGGGGACCAGAGTAATCACCTAATACAACACACTAGTTGTATTAGGTAAGAAAACTGAAATTCAAAAAGAAGTGACCCACCCAGGACCTCACAGAATAAAAGTTAGGGCTGACTTTAGGATCACCAATAGAGAGTTCTCACCACCCTGTGCAGTCCATGTGACCCAGAAAGTTGAAGTGATGAAAAATGCACTAGACTATAAAGGTGTTACACTCTTTGACCCTAGAACTTCACTTATAGAAATTTATCCTAGGCAATAATTCAAAAGAAGCAAGACATCATATAAAGGTATTAACTGGAGTACCATTTATATTGCCAGACGTAATGTAAAATAAGTGTCTAACATTAGGAGAATGCTGTTAAGTTGGATTAAACCAATACAGAAAAATATTGGGTAACCAATACATATTCTAAGATTATGAAAAGAAGGGAAAGTCAATTACATGTGAAAATAAAATAGTAAATATATGAGCTAATATGCCAGAAATGCCAGTTTATAATGATAAACTTTGTTAGTTATTTTAAATTATGTGTGTATTATCTTTTCAAGAAAAAGTTAGAAAAGAGAAAACACCACACGGAATAAATGTGTTACCCACTGATAATGCCCATCGGTTAGTACACATTCCTAAAAGGGAGGAAATCACTCACACTGAGAACTTACTGCGTGCTGTGCACTTTCATATTGGGCCTTCACCTTCGTGAGACCCCTGGGAGAACTGTTAATTTTTTTAATTTAATTTATATATGACGCTCAAATCCACATACTCAATTAGTAAATGAGCCAAGGTTTCAACTCAGGCCTCTGAGTCCCAAACTTGTTGCACGATTCCGTAAGGCCAAATGCATGTCATGCCTGTGGTTTAGTTATTTCCAACGTATTCTGTCACTATCAGGTAATAGAACATTCTTCAGCAAGGAACTGGAAATCACTGATCTAATGCTAGCTCTTCTTGCAACTAGTTATGTGACCTAGAAGTAGTAGATATATTAAAAAAACTTATTTTCTCATTTCATACCATGAAATGGTATACAGACCACTATCCATTCAACAATCATTTCTTAAAACACTTGCTATAGGCCTGGTACTATGTAGAATGGCAGCAGAAACAGACAAAATGATGTTTCTACAGCACTACCCATATTACTAAGATACACAGTACCAATAGAATGTCATTAAAGCCCTGGACCTTTTAAGCAGCTCCAGTTTCCTACTAACCTGAAGGGCCTGGAGACAGGTCTTTCGGAAGCTGCTGCTGGTACTGCTGGTCACAATACTCATGATGGAATTCACAGCCACCGAGAGTGAGGCCTGCAGTTTCTGACAAATCTAGGGAACATAACAAGTAAGGAGGACCCAAAGTTTATAATAATCCCAAACTGCTGGCTCAGATAATCCCAGAGGTGCCCAGAGATTTCAGGGAGAGCAGGATTTCAACAATTATTCCCCCTCCGCCACCAATACTTACTGAGATTACGACATAAAAAGGACACTTGGGTTGAAATAAAATAAATGTTCTCTCCTTTCATAGAGATGACTTAGGGACACAGACACATTCAGAAAAGACAATAAGTCAACAGTCAACAAAATAGATAAACTTATTGTTTTAAAACAACAAGCTTTAAATGTTGATCTCAGTACAGGTGGTTTTTATTTCCCTGAAAAGGGAAAGAAGTAAGGAATGTGTTACCAAAAATACACAGGATGGAGGAATTCAGAAATGGAGATGAGAAAGTGACATTGTAAAGGGGGAATAATGTAAGAGTCAATGAAGCAGGAGCTCCAGAAGTATGAGAATGGAAAATGTACAGCAAAGAAAGAGGCGCATTATCAGTCATCTTTCTCCGACTTTCATTTTGTCCCCACTTACTCGACTTCACTCCAGGAGGTCAGACCACACAAGCTCTTTACAGTGACCTGCCTGAGTTACTAGACTAGATGCTGTGTCTAAGACAGCCCAGGGCACCAAAGAGATGACGAGGCCTTAGGGAGGAAGGCTCTGCCTGCCGCACACTCTAGCCATGTTTTTCTTAAAGAGAGCGGGAAATGGGAATTGCAAACTTACTACCTGGGCAGCCTGCTGGTGCTGCTCCAAGGCCTGGTCCACGGCGCCCTGCAGAGAAGCCTGCACCGCACTGTGGCTCTCCACGAGGACAGCACTGAGATGAGCTGCGAGCCAACTGTGGACCCCTACAGGAGGGAGAATGTGGTTACCTTGAGTGGGTGTGTTCCCTTGCTTTAAGTCGGCCTAGGAATGGGGGTGGGGTCTCTTGAAAAAGAGGCCACTTCTGTATCTCAACAAATAATTTTTTTTTGGACAACCCCTCCCCGCATGCAGCAACTTGTAAACACACCCAATTCCCACTTACAAATGAAAGAAAGTTCAGGAAAATAATAGTGAAGAATGACATTATCTTCGGGGAAACAAACGAGGGATCATGTTTAATTCCTCTCAAAAGCAAAACTATATACCACGTATTATACACAATGACACTGGTGACTCCCAAAGGAGGGAGAGAAGGGGAGGGGCGCCTCCTGCAGTGTCTAACCCCATCCCATCCCGCTGCACACTGCAGGGGCAGCTACTATGGTATCAATCCTCTCAGATATGCTGTGGCAGAGAAAGAGTTAAAACTCACAAAGATGACACTAGGAGTTTCTGGTATAAAGTCTTTTAAAAAGGGTACTATGTCTGATAAAGTCACTACAGGCATCACTGCTCAGCACTATTAGAAAAGCTCATGTGTGTGCGCGATGGGAAAACATGTCCCATCCAACAACAGACTGGCACTGATGACCTTGAGGCCCTGACACAGCTTACACAGGGAGACAAAACAATTCACTTCAGGAGTGAAGCAACCTAAGACCTGAAGTTGCTGGCTTTTCTCAGGGCTGCATTAAAAATGCAAGCAAGGGCCTCCCCTGGTGGCACAGGCAGTTGAGCGCAGGGCTGTGAAGCTGCAGCGCTGGTTCCATCCCAGCCAGCTGGCAAGGGTCCCCAAGGTAAGCAGACCTCTCCTGTCTCGCCTGCTGCTCCCCTCAGCAGTGTATTTCATCATTCTGCCTGTTCTGCTCCCCACTCTGTCTCTGGTGAATCCTCTCACCCTCCCGTGCATCTGGCCTGTATCCCAGTTCTTTTATAAATAAATGAATAAATCTTTTTAAAAAAATGCAAGCAAGAAGGAGCATTTTGTATTACTAGGTACCATGGTGTTTTCCTGGAAGGGAAGGGAGTATGTGATCAGCCCAAAAAGGATCTGGAACTGGAATCAGGAGAAAAGAGATTCTAGGGTCAGTACTATCACCAACCATTGGGGATCATCACTTCACTTTCCTCCCTTCAGTACAGAAAATGGCTTTATACTACCTGCCCTCAAGGGTATGTGGTGCAAATAAACTGGGATAATATATATAGAGGTCCTGAAATACACACTGCCAACGCTCAAAGGGAAATGCAGCTATTGCTTTGATATCATTTGGATCACTGTTGTCTATAGTTGGGGTCTAATAATAGCCTCAAGAAATCAGGCCCTTTTGAAAGCAGAGATTTAATTAAAAAACTAAAAGTTAATTCCTAAAACTGCTAATACCACCAGATGCTTTTAACATTGTGGTAAAATAATGAGTTAATCATAGAAAAGTTACCATGACAAGGTAGAAGGCCAATTAAGTGGTTTTTTTTTTTAAAGACACATGGAAACAGACTGTAGTTCTGCACAATCTGTTTCCTAAAAGGAGCTCAAGAGAAAGCTTGCAAGGATGTGCGAGAAAGGAAAGATAAAATTACAACTATATCCATACATATATAGCTACCTACCCTCACCTGCGCCCTCTTTAAGACTAGTCCTAAACTACCAGATGTGTAAAGACCTTTGAAAGGACATTTACTATGCTTACTAACGCAGTGGCAGGTTTCTACTCATCCAGTTCGGAGTGTAACTACTGAGCAGTGCAAACCTCCAGAGTGGTATAATCACAGTACTGTAAGAATGACAGGTAACACTGGTTTCTCAGGAATCTGTGTTCTTAAGGGATGTCATTAGGATTCAGAAAATGGGATCAGACTTTATGTCACCCTAGGGAGGACTGAATATGGCTCTCCCTCTAGCAGACCTCAAAAGAAAAAAGGCAGAAGAAAGCAGACTATAAGGGCCTTGAGGCTTTTAGGGGCCTTTGATATTATCTAGTAAACATGAATCTAACAATCTCATGTTATATGAAAAGGGAGGCTCAGATAATTTGTCACTTGCTTCCCAAAAATCATTGAGGAAATTGGTAACAGAACTAAAGTTAAGCCCAGTTCTCTCTATATCCTGAAGTCCTTTCCATAATATTACACTGTTCCTCTTAGCAGTCTCTGTCCATCTGAGCATAAGACAGGTAACAACCCTAGGGATCCTCAGTTTTGACCTCCTTGCTGGAGGCATCAACAGTCTTTATCTCCCCCACGTTCCCATTCCCAGGGCCTTGATCAATGGAACAGCGGGCACCACAGGAACGTTCTTTCAAACAGCAGTGCAAGCCAGGGCCAAGGAAGCAGTGCTTCTATTCTTAAGAGCAAAATATCAGAGAGGCACGGAAAGCTAGTAGCAAGAAGACTCCCATAGCTGAAAATGCTTTGTTCAAGGAATAGTTGACACCCGTGAACATGAGCTCTTCTGATCTGGGGTCGTAAGCTGTTGCATTTCTCTTCTGACCCAGAGGAAGCAAGGCCACCTCCAGCAGCACTGGAATGTTTGCAGAGTCCAGTCCTGAGAAAAAGCACTTGGTCCACAGAGAAAGAACACAGAAACAGATCAGCAGCACCAAAAGGGAGGTTTATGAAAATTTCCCCAGATTTTTATAAAGTCTACTTCTTCCTACTTTCTTCAAAGTTTAGGAGGGCTTTGAGACACATTTAAATTTACCTCCCAGGATAACCGGATAAAATGCATAAGCCAACTCAACTTTAGACTCAGTGGCACTCAAACTTTATTATATTTAAGAATCATCTAAAAATTCTGTTAATAGTGCATATTCTTGAGCTACACTCTATTTTTTTACATTCTATTACAAATAATGAGTTAATCCTTGGCCCAGGAAGCTGCATATTTTCTATATTCCAAGAGGTTCTCATGTATTTAATTCATGCCTACAAAGCAGTGAAGTCACTGCTCTATTCTAACAGAGCACTTTCCTGGTAACACCTGTTAGATGGATGCCAAAGAGCCCTCCTTGTACACCAGAGGGAAGACAAGTTCTCTTGTCACAGAGGTCTACATGACCTAAGGCTGCCGGCTTTACACATACAACCAGCAATACCACCACACTCCCACACCTCACACTGGATTTGAGATGCCACATCAAGGCCAAGCAAGGCTGATTACATTTCTTGATTCTGCCTAGAAAGGCAGGTCAGCAATGAGCAGCATTCCAGCCTGGCTCACATCACCTGAGAAGCTTTTAAACAAACCACAGCTGAACCCGACCTCAGCCCAGAGTTACCCAAATCTCTGGGAGTGAAGTTTGGACATTTTAAAATGCTTCCTAGGTGATATACTGTGTACCTAAGGCTGAGAACCAGGCATCTAAGGCTCCCTACAGTGTAGGGAGCACTTTGGGAGTGTCTGCTGCTTTCTGGCTAACCAGATCTGATGTTGCCATTTAAGTTATATGTCAAGATCAGGTCTTTTCCATACAGCATATAATTTAGCTTACTTGAGAGTAAGGTTTTTCACTGACATTATTCTATGGCAATATATCTAATCCAGATATATACATCATATCACATTTTCTTTTTCCTCTTAACATTTAAGACTACCCAAGCTGGCAGCCCCATCCCCTATACCTACCCCAGAGTTCTGTGTGCTGGACTTGAAATTCACTGTGGAAATCCACAAAGAGAAAAAGCAGCAGAGTTTGTCCTTGAGGGTCCATATTTTGAGACTGATCCTCCTCACTGTGTTCCACCTGATAACTCACATCTGGAAGAACAAAATCTAGAGCACAAGATATTACAGCGCATTCTAAGACAAGTCCTCAAAATAAGCAAATAATAAAGAACCTGTACCTCAAACAAAGAAGGGTCTGAAATAAATCTAACTTTGAAGACTCACTTCTCCTCCTAAACCTGTTTCGCTATACACATGATGGAGGCAAATAACAGGGACTCAAAGGCAGAACAACAGAATACCAGGGAGTGCAAAATGCAAACCAAACAGCATTCCTTACAATTTACTGAGAAGCACTATACAATAACTTATTCATTGCTCATACAACTTTCTAAGGTGGGTATCACTAGTTAGAGCAAGAGGTCAGAGTCCAACCTGAGTAATGGAAATGACACATGGCAGGTGACATGAAAATTTGTACTGGGCCTCCCCGGTGGCACAGCGGTTGAGCGCTGGGTTGCAAAGCTGCCGGCGACCTCTACGGCGCCGGTTCGATCCCCGGCTGCTCCCCGGCCACCGAAGGAGGGTCCCACATGGCGCACAGACCTCTCCTGCCGCCCGCTGCTCCCCTCAGCAGTGTACTTCGGTCCTTCTGCCTGCTCTGCTCCCCGCGCTGGCTCTGGTGAATTCTCTCACCCTCCCGCGCTTCTGACTGTACCCAGTGCATGTATAAACAAAACGAACGAACAAACAAACAAATAAAAAAAAAAAAAGTTTAAAAAAAAAAAAGAAAGAAAATTTGTACTATCTTAACACTTAGGCTTCACAACAACACTGTGAAGTAGGGCCTACTCGTATGCCTTTTTACAAATTAGAACACAGGCACAAATAGGCTAAGAACATTGCCCACTGTATGACAGTAAGTAATGGAACTGCTTTAGATCTTACTAGACTAACTCCAAAGTATGTGCTTTTAACCACAATACTATAGGATTTCTCTATTTCCAAGTAATCCAATGCCCTACAGTTACTTTCTAGAACCTGACCTTTGTATTACAACAGTCCTAAATTCTACCGAGATCCCTGTACAGAACCTCCTTGTGGATCATGGTTCTGCCCTTTAGAGTAATTAGGGAGAAAAATAAACATTTTCTATGCATTATTCATTTCCAAAGTTAACTGAGAAAGTTCAGGCATCAATTGGCAGAGAAACCAAAGAAGAAGAAAACTAACAAAGCATGAAAATAAAAAGTGAAAGAGAAAAGGAAATATGCAAAACACTAGAGATTAAAAATCCCAGATGTCATGATACCAGTCTGTTAAAACCATACATTTTCGTCACAAAACTACTTACCTCCAGAGACCCCATCCAAGGTGACCCTCCTATCATTCCACCTACTCAAAAAAAAAGCCTTTCTGGGCCTCCCTGGTGGCGCAAGGGGTTAAGCACCGCACCATGAAGCAATCCGCAGCCTCTGCAGCACGAGTTCAATCCCCGGCCGGCCAGGGAGCAACCTACATGGCACAGCAGACCTCTCCTGACTCACCCGCTGTTCCCCTCAGTCGGTCTGCCTGTTCTGTTCCCCACTCTCTCTCTGATGAATCCTCTCACCCCCCACAATCTCTGGTCTGTACCCCAGCTCTTGTATGCATAAGAAAATCTTGAAAAAAAAAAAAAAGCCTTTCCTCTGGCGTACTTCCTAGATGAAGAGTCTATCATCTCCCCTGAGAGACAAACCCATCACAGGAGGCTTCAACCTTCTCATCCCAGTCCCAGTCCTCCCTGCTGGTCATCTTCCTCAGGATCCAAATGACCAGATAGTCTAAATTTCAGAGGATTCAAGCTACACCCATCAAGCTCAAGACTGTAAGCCTAGAGATCAGGTCATGGTTTCATATTCCTATTTCACAGTTTTCTTTGTTGGCCCAGTCATTAGGCATCCAGTTTTCAGCACAACTCAGCTGAAGTTAATGTGCTTAGGCTCCACACCAATGCCACAGCTAGCGTCCTAGTTTTGCTACTCTACGGTTTATATGCCTTACATTTATGCAGTGTTTTCGTTTTTTTTCCAAATAATTTTATGTATATTTTCATGTTTCACTAAGAAACATTTCTACAATAGTTCCCACAAGATGTCATTGATCCCTTAGTAATTTTTCTAAAGCCCCGGAGTTCACAGATTAATGAACAACAGAAACTCTCTGAACCAGTCCCTAGAAGATGAAGGTGCACTGACTACTACAAGAGGAACAGGGACAGAGGAAGCAGTGCAGGAAGTGAGCGGAGAAGCAGCATCAATGTGTAATGCCAAAACGGGCTCTGGGGCCTCCCTATTGGTTCTAGGGGTTAAGTCTCTCACTATTACCGAGGGGGCCTGAGTTTGAACCCCATCCAGGGAGCTGACCCACATGTAACTCAGGAGACCTCTTCTGTCTCACCTTCTCCTCCCCTTGGCAGTGTATTTCAGTAGATCCACCTGTTTTGCTCCCTACTCTGTCTCTAGTGAATCCTCTCACCGCACCCCCCCCACACCTTTGGCCTACACCCCAGTTCTTGTATGCTAAAAAAAAAAAAGGGCTCTGGTGGGGCTTTGCCCTGCTGACATCCATTTGCCTCACTCCATGCAGACTCTCACACATGGTCATGCCCTCATCCTCACCCCCTACCCTAAGCCATCAGATCACTGTTTTTACATACACCTGCTATTTTTATTTCCAAGCATTTCTCTATATTATCCAAGTTTCTTTTTATTCCAGTGCAAAAAGAGGGAGATATACCTCTATCCAAATTGAGATCCAAATTGGGCACCATACATAAGTGGTGTTTCTTCCAATTGATGAAATAAGAAGTATCTTTGAAGACAGCAGTAGCTGGCTGCTCCTGAGTTGGCAATACTAGAGGCAGACCTGAAGGCCCATATAAAAATATGTATAGTTGCTAAAGAAAATCGCCAAATTTTGGTTTCTTATGACTACATTTTCACTTACATAAAACAAACATAACACTGACCTGGTTCACACTCCCAGAAATAAACTAGTGTGCTAGGCGGTGACGTCTTAAGCCTTGTCCACACCAAAGATAGGTGTCAGGCACCAGAGATATATCCAGTACAATACCCAGAAATTTATTCTGGGTTTAATAAGTGTGAGCTACAGTATAGTATTAGGACAATTCATTTATTTATTCATTCAATCATAGGTTTGAATGGCACTGCATGCTAGACACTGCACTCAGTGCTGGGGACACAAAGATGATACGTAGATTTAATACCTAACTTCAGGTTACATTTAACACACACAGAAGCAGCAAGTGTAATTCAATGCTGGAAATATATACAAAGGAATATTTCCCAGCAAGTATTTGAGTGTATTCAGATTGAGGAGGAAATTTCTCACCTTGTCTAACCTTATTTTCCAAGCAAGACCAGGAAGTGCAGGCCCCATAGTGGTTCCTTCTCTTGTCCTCTCATCCCTAGTCTCATCCTCCCTCTAACACCTACTGATCTGCTAAATTTTCCCACTAAGATGTAATCTCCAGGAAGACAGAAATTTTGTATTATTCCCTCTGGAGAACAAGATAAAGAGGAAGAGAAACTTTCATATTGATCCAGAGATTAAGAAAAAGTATGTTTTAAAATACAAAATGTCCATGCAGTCTTCATCACCATCCTGTTCCTTCCTTGTCCCTAAAAGATACTCTCAGTTGGTATTTATCATACCATGGTCTTGATCCTCTTCTGTTCTTGTTCAGCATACTCTCCGTAACTTCATTATTTCTATAGCTTCAATCATATGCTAAATTGATACCTTATTATGTTGATTCCTTCCAGTGATAAGTCTCTCCCTCCTTTCCATGCTCATCACACTTTCAAATTAGGCACTTGCTATCTCCCTCCCTCACTGCACTTATTTACTGAGTGATAACTAACTTCTCTTTCCCACGCATCCCATAGTGCTGCTAAAGACTCCCAAACCATTCAGTAGTTCCCCACAATATAGAGAATAAAGTTCACACTCCTTAGTGAGGCTCTAAAGAGCCACCATTTTCAACTCCAAACTACAACCACAGCCTCATCTCTCCCTCTTGCATCATTCATTCCATGCTTCAGTCATACAAATTATATGACAAGTGTGAGTCACGTGTCACATTTCGTAGTTTTCAGTTTCCTGGAGAAATTCTCAATGACTTTCATGTTAGATTTTTCTTTTTATACAATTATTACCTGTTTCTAAATACAGAATTTATATGTCAAGCGTTTCTTTAAGAATTGGGATATAAAATCCATTTTAAAAGACAATTAGATGGACTCTGTCATCAAAAGGATATGGAAACTGAAGAAATTCTATTCTGCTGGCTGGAAAAGAGCTCCAGGCAGGGACACAGCGCAGCAGCTGGAGTCAGCGTCAGCTCTCCCAGCAAGCCCAGGCCAGGCACACCATCAGGGATAAAAAGCGGTACTGGATATCCTAGCACAGGGTGGATTCTGCCACACAGTAACTCAGTTGTACCGAATTTTGCCCTACTGTCAAAAAACAGGTAAGATAAAGTTAGCCTTTTTACCTCTTATTATTTAAGGGCCTCCCCGGTGGCGCAGCGGTTTTGAGCGCTGGGTTGCGAAGCTGCGCGCAATCTCTGTAGCGCCGGTTTGATTCCCGGCTGCTCCCCGGCCACCGGAGGAGGGTCCCACATGGCGCACAGACCTCTCCTGCCGCCAGCTGCTCCCCTCAGCAGTGTCCTTCGGTCCTTCTGCCTGCTCTGCTCCCCGCTCTGGCTCTGGTGAATTCTCTCACCCTCCCGCGCTTCTGACTGTACCCAGTGCATGTATAAATAAATAAATAAATAAATAAATAAATAAATAAATAAACAAAAAAAGTTCTCCTTTAAAAAAAAAAAAAGGAAATTATTTAAAAGGACATTCAGATTTCCTTTTATAACTGCAGCATAACCACATACACTACCATATCAGCTTTGCTGGAGTAAGGAACTGTGTCCCACTCAAGGAATCACAAGCCATAGAAAGAACAGCAAATTGGGCACTTCGGGAATGGTGTCATGACTTCTGCTTTTGCTGCCACTAATGGCAGTTTTATATTTTAAAAGGGTATTTCTTCTACTAAAATTACGGTTCTGAGCGAAGTTCCCAAGATCATTTAAAGATCAGCACGCTGGGATGAGGGAGCAGGGAAGGGTCCCTGAATCACAAATAACTTAAAACTGGCCTCGTGAAACTTAAATGTCTGCTTTCACACATGCTATTGCTTATCTTAGGTTACTGTTTGATACAAATAAGGAGAAATAAAATATTGTACAAAAATGTACAATGTAAGAATAAACAGTGAGTAAAACTTAGGATGCCTTTCTCTCCTAGAAAGAATCTAATGAAATTTGGTATTTGCTCATTTTCCAACAGCTCTTTTCCAAATATCAAATAAATATTAATGAACCGTCTCCTCTCTCTAAAGCAATCATGCCACCCAGGAAAATAAGTCCACAGATAATGGTTTAAAGGCCTAAACACTTTCAGTAAATCTATGGTAACAGTCTACATGTAAGTATTTTGTAATACTAGATTATAAAGAAAGATACGTGGTGGGGATTTTGTTTCCTGCACATATTAAAGAATAAAAACTATTCTAATCTGAGGTGAGGTGAAATTTTCAGCCAGAGTCAGGAGAGTGAAAATCCACGAGCAGTCTCTTCAAGTCTTAAATTCCTGTGACTATCAATGTTGATTCAGGATCATGTAAGTAGAGCCAGAAACTATTTATTTGAAAGAAATAAATTAGTTGAACTGTAATCAGGTTATTTTCTTGCTATAATTCATGCTGCACTTTGGAAGGCAAGAGAGACCATTCTGGGTATTTCATATTCCATACTACCTCCTCCATGGATTTTCCCTTTGGTAGTCTGAAGAAGGTAGAGGTGTGGAAACGATTTGTAAACCTATGCAAGATGCTGATGCACAAAAAATAATTAACAAGAATTCCTTTGTTCACAGTATCTCTCTAGCCAAGAGTTCCAGCAACCTTTTAAATTCTTTAGCTCTCTGTCCTCATGTCTAAATGAGACTGGAATTAGCAGGGTTTATTATTTTTTTTTCCTTTACAGTAGAAAACAAGCCCTGGAGAGGAGAAGGAACAGGTCCTCCAGTCAATTAAAATATATTCAAGGAGTCAATAATAAAAATAATTTTCAATATAAACAGCTTGAAAGTTTTGCTTTCACTTTTCTTGCACAGAATCTGACATGTGGCACTAAAAAATGGCCAGTGAGATCATTTTCAATTTCTACCCACATCCACATTCACACTCAAAATAAGAGTACAACATGGGAAGGGAGAGCAATGCTTTTCCCTCACCTCACATAATGCTGAGAGTTTACAACAAGAGCAATTCCATTCCACAGGCTCAAAGTGGGTTCATTCTGTACCCTACAAAGCAAAGCAAAGTTAAGCAATATCTCAGAAGTTATAAAACCAATGTCTGATTGATACAAATTTTGGCCTGTGACTACTGACACCCCCCAGAGATTACTGGAATTCAGTAACCAATTAACCAAGGGGAAAACCGCAATTGTTAAGTTCAGTCACAGTAGTGAAAGGGAAAAACATGAAATGTTTAAATAAATCTACTTACCCATGAAAAGCTAATACAAAATAAGAAAATTAGTTTCAAGTTTCAGTCAAGAAATCAAACTGTGATCCTACTGCAAAGAGGACAAGAGTGACAGAGAAAACAGTGGAGGTATGGATTTGAAGACTCACCCAAACATCTCTATGGAGGAGATTCCATTCATTTTTACACTGAAATTAAATTTAATCTGCAAAATAAATGGGGTGTGAGAATATGAACCAAGATAGAGTTTAAAACTTCCATAATCAGGGGCCTCCCCGGTGGCACAGCGGTTGAGTGCTGGGTTGGGAAGCTGCCCGCAGCCTCTGCGGCGCAGGTTCGATCCCTGGTTGCTCCTTGGCTACCAGAGGAGGGTCCCACATGGCGCGCAGACCTCTCCTGCCGCCCGCTGCTCCCCTCAGCAGTGTACTTCGGTCCCTCTGCCTGCTCTGCTCCCCGCTCTGGCTCTGGTGAATTCTCTCACCCTCCCGCGCTTCTGACTGTACCCAGTGCTTGTATGTATAAATAAATAAATAAATCTTTAAAAAAAGAAAAGTATACAGAAGGGGCCATAAAGGCATGCATGGTTTAAAAAAAAAAAAAAAACTTCCATAATCAGTTCCTAAAGGAGAAAAGAATTCTCTATTACCTTTTTTTCACTTGTATCTCCCCCAAACATAACACTTGCCTGTGTTTAAATTCTGAATCTCAAGGATATTCAGTCTTACACAATTCCAAGTATTCACAAATTATCAGGAAAATCTACATCTCTGTCCTCTGCTACTCTCCCAATGTATCTCTTCTCCCCCTTCTTAAGGGAACCATCCATTTTTCTTTCTGTTCTTTCCACTGTTCTCATACTTGCTTTTTTACCCATGTCCCCGATCTGACCTCTATGTCCCCCCTCCAATTTACTTCACTGTTCTAATTATTCCTACCTCCAATGTATATGTTTCTTTCTATGTGACAAAATGGGTAATATGAAACTCCAGATTGCATGAGTTCCAATTTTGCCTCTGCAGTTATTTAACTGTACCATAGTTTCCTCAGTCATAAAATTGGGGTGTGGATGATGATGATGATAAAAATCTCCTTCACAAAAAAATCTCCTTCACAAAAGTGAGGGTTGAGTGAGTGAGTGCACAGAGACCACTTAAAATAGTGACATGCACGCAATAAGCACTGATCCCTGCTAAAGACAGAAAAAGTGGGAAGTAAGCAAAAGGAAAGGGGGAGTTATTAAAAAATTAAAAATTATTTGAATCAGGACCTCAAAAATGGGGGTACAGTACACTTAACTGTTCATCTTAATAAACATCTAAATACAGATAATAAAAGTTTAACTCTCCAAAGTTGAAAATATTTAAAAGTTTCCTTATTTACTCTTAGAGTCACTTTAGAAAAGAAGGGGATAATCAACAAGGTTTATATCTAAGTTTAACAGAAAAGTTAAGCACAGACTCCACGGTGATACAGTAAACCAGTAAGGAAGGAAAAACAGAACCCAGACACACTCTGTATATCCAAGGATTAGCAGCTATGTTATGTGACTTACATCAAGCTTAGGAACACAGAAATAAAATCAACTCAATATTAAAAATTCATTAAAAGGAAGAGAAGCAACCAGATCCTTCTATCCTAGAGTAGAGGTTTCTTGTAAGCATAGAACTTAAATAAGAGAATCATTATTTTAGAAAAGAACAGCTTACCTTAGGTTGTACTATGCTGATTTTGTGTAAAAAATTCTTTATAACCAGACTATCTGTCATCAAAGTTCTGGGCTTTTCATCAACCTGTAACAACACAACAGAAACACCAACCATATACACATAAACCCAAGAGCACAAATGAATTAAATTGTGGTATTTCTTTGTATAAAAGCACTATGCCTTGGAAAGCTTCTCAGCCATTTAAGCAGAAACATCTTTGGAATTGAGAATGGGTCACAAAAAGGAATCTAAATAGCCATGACTTCTTGTATTAAAGTACCTATTTCACGGAACTTCAGGAGAAACGTGGACAAAGATCAGAAAAAACCTACAAACTCAAAACTACCTTTCAGAACAATTTTAAAAGTAATTGAGACTGTAGCTAAAAAGAATAAATATTTTAACTATACCATCCTAATATGTGTGGGGATTATGTTTTAAGAATCTGAGTGGAGTCAAAGGAGCAGACAGTGAAATGAACTTGTTATTGAATGTCAATCCATTCAGGCAAACATTTACTTTTAAGGAAAAGCTACAAAGCAAAAAGCTCAAAAGTTGAAGACCTATGCTCTATACTAGCTCTGTAACAATTATATAAGTAAACACGAAAAACTTTACTTAATTGCTCTAGACCTTATTTCCTAACTGCAAAACAGGGATAAAACTTACCCTTTGTACCTTCCAGAACTGTTTTAAGGATCAAATAATAATGTGAAAGTATGTATTATGGGCACGTATGTATTATGCATAGTAACAAGGACAGATCACAATTGCTGAATGCGGCAGCACTCCCACTGCCCACCAGTGACTATGCAGGTGCCTCTTCTTACCAACTCTCTCCTCTGCAGGGCAGCAGCCTCCCCGCCTGCCCATGGCCTGTACCCTGCCGGGACTTCTCTTCACTGACCTCCCTCAGTGGAGGCAGCTCTCCTCCAGGCCGCCCGCCTGCGACCATGCAGGCCTCTCTCAGCAAACCTGTCCCTTTCCCTTTCCTTAATAAACCTGTTCTTTAAATATACATATTTTAAAAAATTGCTGAATGCTTAATAGGTGACAAGCATTTTGCAAATACTGTATCTATATCATTTCATTACAATCCTGGAAGTAGGAATCTACTCTCTGTAGGCTAAAAGGGAGGGAGGGGGCTCTGAGACATTAAGCAACTTGACTGAAGTCATTCAGCTGTTTAGGGGTAGAGCCACAATTTGACCCTAAGTCTATCTAATATCAATTGTCCATGTTCTTTCCAATGTATTCTGATATCCTCCAAAAATATGAGATTTACATTTAATGAGAAATTTTTCTATTCCTGGAATAGTATTAAAGTATCTGACTTGTACGTACTCATTTACCCTGCACAAAAACACTATTAGTTACATATAACCCACACCTATGGAGGGAAAAAATGAGTCTAAAAGAAATTAACCAATCTGGCTCCAAAGCTTTAATATTTACCACTCTTCTATACTCACTCACTCACTGTGTTTAATATAGTGTTCCTAAAATCAAATTTGAAGGAGTTTCCTAGAAAATGGAGAAGTCCAGGAGAATGAGAAGAGAATCACAAAAAATGGTCCCAGGTCCCAATACCTCATAATACAATTAAAGAGGAAACATGCAAACATCTAATTAAGAAGAATCATTATAATACTTTTTTATAAGTACACTAAAAAAGAGATCAACAACTATTGAGTGGGGATACTTAGAAAAAAATGATTTGAAAAATTATTATAAAAATAGATGGGGATGGTTAGAAAATTCTGGAAACAAGTCCATGATGATTCATACTTGCAAACAGCAGTAATTAAATAGTAACTGCACATACATATCATTGTCACATCATTTAAAATTCTTTATTATAAAATGTTTAGGTTGTAGAAAAGCAATGGTCTCTTTAAAGCAATTTCTGTACTTAACAAACATTTCTAAAACAACCTCTTGGCTCAGTTTCAAACTTCTGTAACCTTGGTGATTATAGGGTGTATCATAGAAAAGGCTAATTATATCTAGCAGTAAGGCAACCAAGTTAGTTAAAGTTCCTTCAGCAGCTACCAGAGAGGGGTTACAACTAATAATGAAAACCTACTGCATGTCCAGCAATTTATGTGCAAGTCAGAAAAGCCCCCATTTTATAGGTGTGGAGAATGAGACTAAATAAGCTATCTGATTTGCCCAAGGTCAAACACAACTAGTTAAGTGGCAGATTTGGGATTCAAACATAGACCTGACTGATTCCTATGTCCACATTCCACTATATAATGCTGCCTCTCTAAATAAGAGTGTTCATTTTCTGTGCACATAGTTATCTAAACCAGATATAATCTTTTTTTTTTTTTTTTTTTTTTTTAGTTTTTCTCTTGGGCAGTACAGGTGCCCAGCAATGGATTTTTTTTTACATCATTGTTCATTTTTAATATCATTATTTTTATGGAGTCTGACAGGCAATGTTTATGCATGACTACTGAAAAAAATGTATTTATTCACTCACTCATGAATACTCAATGTAGCTTATTATGTACCTGAGCCAACAGAGAAGAAATTTTGAATTCTAAATTTAGAGACTTCACAATTCAGTAGAAAAGAAAGACAAGTCATTGATATGACAATGTGAAAAATTTTGTGATTCAGATATATGAGATGCCAAAGAAACATACAGGAAGGATTGACATTTAATCCAGACTATGAATGTAAGATGACCTAACATCAGCCCAGTGGAGGCAGCTAACACAAAGCAAACTGCTCCTTTTAAGATGTACTATTATTAAGAGACAGGGACACTGGCAAAGAAAGTCTTTTATAGTTAGAAACCCAGTAACCAAGGCCTCACAAGCCTATAAAAACAGTGAATTTACTTCTTGTTAGGAAAAAATAGAGGTTGCCAACCCAGTACAGCAGAAACCACTATCAAATAATCACAGGTTTCAGCCTTCACCTTTAAATACAAGTGTAATTATATGATAGATTATGGGAGCTGTTTCATATTTTCAAATATGAAGGCATGCAGTCATGGGCCCTGTATGACAGACAGTATCTGTCTGTCTCTTCCCTCTCTCCCCCTCTGTCCATCTTTCTTTTTTTTTATTTTTGAAGATTTATTTATTTATGCATACAAGAGCTGGGGTACAGGCCAGAGATGCGGGGGGTGAGAGGATTCACCAGAGACAGAGTGGGGAGCAGAACAGGCAGACTGACTGAAATGCACTGCAGAGGGGAGCAGTGGGCGAGACAGGAGAGGTCTGCCTCACCATGTGGGTTGCTCCCTGGCCAGCCGGGGATCGAACTCGTGCTGCAGAGGCTGCAGATAGCTCCATAGGTTGCGTCTTAACCCCTTGTGCCACCAGGGAGGCCCTCTCTCCATCTTTCTTTTAGAAAGATGATTGATAGATGATAGAAATATACAGATGCTTACATGCATATTTTTACCCATTTCACCATTTAATACTATGGCAAAAATATGAAAATGAATCAAGTTACCAAGATCTTATAAAGCCAAATTGTTTTTAGATGGACATGTTATCCAGCCTAATGAACCCCAAGATTCAGGACTGCTCTGAGTATAAACACAAAACCCAGCCTCTCTCCTAAATGAAGCCTTCCTCAGTCTTCCCTGGGATTAGCCCTCCTCACATGCCCATAGCAGTGTTTCACTAGTACAGCTTTTCCATGGATGTCACCATGCCTAGTCATTAGCATGAACCTTGCTACTTGGCCCTACTCCCCAACTAAGGCATGTATGATGAAATTCCTCATCATTTTCCCATTTCTATTCTTATTCTCCTCCTTCAAATATATTTTAAATAACTACACAGAATTAGCGACAACTGAGCTTTCAGGAAATTCTTGTTCTTCTGAGATACCACTTTTATGTCTCCTTATCCATCACCAGTACTAACTGGGCATTAAGTTCACAGTTTTTCTCTGCACTCTAAGCCCTGCTGTCATTTTGGCTGACTGCCACATCCAGGTAGATAACCAGTCTAAACAACAACTTAGTCTCACAATTTCTTGACCTCTACTCATTTTCAGTCATCTATCTCAATGGTCATAGTTTGAAACTGTGCCATTTTAGAAACCTTAAACTGAAACAGTCCATTCTCATGAGAAAAGGCATACCCCAAGATGTCAGCTGTGGTTACCTAGATAAGTCAAATTATGTGTGCTCTAAATGCTCACTTCCCTTTTCCTGAAACATTGCTTTTGCAATAAGGGGGGAAAAAAAGAGCAAGACATTTCATCACTCTGATGACAACTTCCTATTCTTTAAAGTCTCGGAATTCTTGATATGTACAAAAATCTGTTTTTCAATCTCATCAAACCTCTAGACTGATTCCTTCTCATTAAGCTCTGCACCCTTCCTCTGCGCTCCCACAGCATTCAGCGTCCCCCTCTACAGGACACAGGACACTGTCTTGTGATTATCTGTCTATGGGGCATCTTTCCTTTAGATTCCAAGTTTTTTGCAATTAAGTAACATGTCTGGGTGGTACCTTCAATATCTGACTTCAACAACACAGGTTTCTGAAAGAATAAACATTGAAACAACTCTGATCAATGTGAGCACAACTTTGATTTAAACTCCAATTCTGCCACAGAACTTTCATATGACCTTGGGGAAATCATCCAAATTATTTGCATATCAGTTTTCTTATCCATAAAATGGAGTGATGATCCTTGTCCTACCCACTTCACAGAGTTGTCAGGAGGCTTAAAATATATATGTGTGTGTGTGTGTGTGTATATATATATATAATTATTAGGTATAAGAATGAACCGGTTTGTTCAGACTGGCTAAAACACAAGATCTCATTTTCTAGAATTGCTTTCCTTGGTTCGCTGGAATCAGGGCTTTTTTTTTTTTTTTGCTACTTGACATTAATAGTTTCAGAGCTGACTAACCATTAATTGCTCCAGATTGTTCTCCCTTCATTCCCCTAGAGAAGATAAGGCACAAACAGGGATACTGTTGTCCCGATACCACACTCATTCCTTAAAGAAGGAGCATATAACTCTTTGGACATGGAGAAAGGCCTCACAAGTGCTTCTCAGGAGAATGCTTCAAACACTTTAATTTTTTATGCCTCTACCAACTTAAAAGAAGGAAAGCGGGGAATCAGACAATTGTTTTCCTTTTCAAGAGATCCAAATTCAAATAATGGCTTTTTCAGGGGCACTCAAATTTATCTGCACATTAGCAATCAGCTGAGAATTTTAATGTATTCCAAAGCCCAGGATACACGTATTATGAACTGAATTGTGTCCCCAAAATTCATATGTTCAAGTCCAAGCCCCTAACGTGACTATACTTGGAAACAGGGCCTAACGGACATAGATAAGGATAAATGAGGTGATAAGGTGGAGCCCTACTCTGATAGGTTTGGTTCTTATAAAAACAGGAATGGGAAATCAGAGCTCTCTGAACAGAGGCATGGAGGAAAGGTCACTAGAGGAAAGAGCGACAAGGCACCATGATCCTCGACTTCTACCCTCCAGAAGTATGAAAAAATTAATTTCTGTTGGCTAAGATACCCAATCTGTGGTGTTTTTAACAGCAGCTCAAACAGACCTAACCAACACCCTATACCAATGAAATCAACAGTTCTTGGAGTGGGATATAAACATCAGTACTTCTGTAGCTGCCAGGTGACTTAAAATCTGCACAGGCAAATTTGGAAATCAATGCCTTATTTCACCTTAGAACTGTGATGGACTGAGGCTTTTCTTTCTTGTTAACTAGATATGTAGAAAAATAAGAATCAAAACATCCGTAATTTATAGAACCACAAAAAAAAAAAAAAAAAAAAAAACCTGCCTCACAAATCATCTGGACGTTTGATACCCTCGATGTGTCCTGAAAATAGCTGGCTTCTTCTGAAGTCCAATTCAGCTTTGCAGAGAATCCATGCAGCATAGACTGTATTTCTGTGTAAGAAATGGTGACAAAGTAGAACAAGCAGTTTGGATAAGCATCAGAGTATCTGGAATTGTTTATTAAACTAATAAGCCAAGAAGGCTTTTCCCTGATGAAAAGATTACCTGCAAAATTTAAAGTATGACTGGAAATGGCTATGCATCAGCAAACTGCTTGAACATTTATAATTATTTTATGGGCTAAGACATTTAATCTCATGTTTTCAGTTTCTCACATTGGCTAAATCAATTTGTATTTTCAGTTAATTTCTACAGTGTTATATTCAATGCCAGAAATCTTAAAAGTTGGTAGCTTTAGCTAATATTCTTGCATTTTTAAAAATAAATCAGTCCATTATTTAATAAACACAAATCCAGCAAGTGAACTAATTTAGAACTGAAAGCTGAAAAATTCAAGAATGACCCTCTCAGGCATTTGCCCAATATAGTATGTTCTTTAATGAGGTAGTCTTTAACAATAACAAAAAAAGCAGACTCTTGCCAATTTAATTTGTAAATTAGCAACTTGGGGTATTTATATGTGTTGACTCAGAACTATCTTTCCACCAAGCATGAGTGAGCTCTGGATCATCAACAACAGAGAGCAGCTCTGAGCATGCACCACTCTTCTCCTTTATGCACCTGGCATTCACAGTGGAGGGGAGAATCACAGCCCCCATTGTGTAAAGTGCCATCCCTTCTTCCCAGCTATGTTAATATTATGATGAAGAACTGAATGTGAATAAAGATATCTTCATTCTACCTTGTAAATGAGGTTGATTATGATATTATAGTACTCAATTTGAAAGACCTAATAACAATAAAACATACTTTAAGATGCAGGAGACAGCACAACTTTTTCCTGAGGCATTAATACTATCTAACAGAGCTTTAGCCATCTCAAAAAATATGGACATCACCAAGATCAAGTTGTAGCTATTAATCTTTTTTTATATAATATTTTATTTCCCTCTTTTATTTTATTTATTTATTTGTTTGTTTGTTTTATTTATACAAGCACTGGGTACAGTCAGAAGCGTGGGAGGGTGAGAGAATTCACCAGAGCCAGAGCGGGGAACAGAGCAGGCAGAAGGACCGAAGTACACTGCTGAGGGGAGCAGCGGGCAGCAGGAGAGGTCTGCGCACCATGTGGGACCCTCCTCCAGTGGCCGGGGAGCAGCCGGGGATTGAACCAGCGCTGCAGAGGCTGCGGGCAGCTTCGCAACCCAGCGCTCAACTGCTGCGCCACCGGGAGGCCCTGTAGCTATTAATCTTAATGGGCAGTATTTTTCTTGCATTAGTTTTTCAAATATACTTCAGTCACAAAGCTCAGGGTAAGATGGTAGCAAGGTTATGCAGGTGATGCTACACTGAAGTTTAATGTACTTGGCACTGAACCAGGATGCCTTGCGTCAATCTTCCGTTTTACCACTTACTGATTTTCTCACCTAAGGCAACCTGCTTTTCTCTGTGATTCAATTATTTTTTCTGTGAAATAAGAAAATACTGTTTCTGAATACTACCTCAAGAAGTATTACTAGAGTACAAAATGGAGAAAACAGGTATACACGTGACAAAACAGCTTGTAAATAACTTTGAATTCTTCAGAAATCTTAATAATTTAAATTGGATAGCTATTTTGGGGGAAGTCAGTTTCAATTCACTCCAAACACACAGACTCAGATGGACTGACGACTACCCTTAAATGTGTACAGATGGAACAACAGAACTAAATGTATTCTATTTCAAGATAAATTGAGCATATGTTAAAATCTCATCTTCCCATTTAAATTCATAAAGTAACAAAACAAATATATTAAAATCTTAACATGAAGTAATAGCAAGTCATGGTGAAAAAAAATTACAGAGAAATCTTTATAAACCATAAATGGAGAGAGATTCTTTTCTCACCTTCATAAAGGAAAAAGAAAAAAGATCCACAATGGTATTAAGGGCCAAAGATGCACCATTGAGGGGTAGGGGGGGAGAAGACAGGACTGGTAACAAAATGTGGGGCTAATATTAAAACACCCCACAGGCTTAAGAGCAAGAACCCTACAGGCCACAGACAGGAGGTCTAAGAAAGGGACCAAAACATGAACAAAGGCCAGAGATCACTTGGTTGGTTACAGCCAAGTGATGCTAGTAGCAGCAGCAGCAAAGAGGCGGGATGAGGACTAGAGGGCCATCATGTCTCTAAGTGGGGATAAGACTTAAAACTTTATAATCAAAGATGCAAGACCCTTGTGTCTTACTACCCAAGCAAAGTTTGATCAAAGAAATACACCCTTTAGATAAGGACTCAGCACCCCAGGGAGCTCCTTCTGCAAGGCTGTTGGATGCAACCTATGTTCAGGATAAACAGACCCAACAAAGTAGAAATCACCAAACAACAAAGAAATATGAGACACACATCAACCAACAAAATCTACACTTAAGGAAAAAGTTAATTGGTCTGAGATTTTAAAATAAAGTACTTTATATTTTATACCCTCAAAGATAAAAGAAGTCATGAAACAATTCACTGCTACCAGTTAAACAGAAAGTAATGGCAAAAAAAAAAAAAACCCTTAGAAATCCTGAAAATTAATTTCTTCACTAGTTTTACTATCAAATAATATATAATTCTTTTGTGTTCAGTTTTTTTAACTTAGCATAATGTCTATAACATTAATTCATGTTATTGTATCTATCAGTAAGTCATTCCTTTTTATTATTAAATGACATTCCATTGTATGAATATATCCAATTTATTTGTCCACTCTTCTGTTAGACATTTAGATTTTCCCATTTTTGGCTATTTTGAAAAAAGCTGCTATGAACATTCTTTTTAAAATCTTGTTTGAGACATATGTTGTGGGGCAATACCTAGAAATAGAGTTGTTGGGCATGGCGTAGGTGCTGCTTCACAGTAAGAAATTTTGAAACGGTTTCCAAAGTGGTTGCACCACTTTATACTCCAACAGTATTATATCAGAGTTCTGGTTGTTCCACATCCCTGTTAACATTTGGTGTTGTCTTTTTAATTTTAGCCATTCTGGTAGGTTGTGAATTTAATTTGCATGCCCTGATGCTGATGATGTTACCTACTTTTTATGTGCTTTACAGACATTCAGATAGCTTCTTTTTGTCAAGCTAGAACACACAGAGAGTTCTCATATACCCTGACCTCCATACATGCACAGCCTGCCCCACTACATTCACAGTGGTGCATTTGTTACAGTCAATGAACCGAATGAATCAACAGACACATCATTACCACCCACAGTCCCTAGTTTACCTTCTGATTCACTCTTGGTATTAAACATTCTGTGGGTTTTGATAAATGTATAATGACAGGTGCCCCCGCTGTAGTAACTGTACAGAATAGTATCACTGTTTTGCAAATCCTCTGTTCAACTCTCACTCTTCCCTAGTACCTGGCAACCACTAATCATTTTATTATCTCTATAGTTTTGCTTTTTCCATGATGTCATACACTTGGAATTATGCAGTATGTAGCTTTTCAGATGGACTGATAATTGACATAAATTATTTTGAGTGAAATATTTTAAGCCAAAAAAATCCTTTTTAAAAAGGGGGGAGAATATTGTTGGCATATTTGTGGTTCCTTTAAGTGCCCCTGTCTATTCCCAAAGGGGTCTTTATTTTTTGTTTTCTCATTTGAGTTTTAGCACCCACTTAAATTATGATGCTTCCAACCTTGTATGGTTTGCCAGCTTGTCCAGAAATAAGACCACTGCTGAACTAGATACAAATGAGTATTTCAGTACCAATAAAAAAATTAAAACACAGATAGTAAATACTTACAAAAAGATACAAACACAAATTAAAAACTATATATCATTTCATTAACTAGTAGTTGGCTAAAATAATTTAATTGAAATTCTCAATGCTAGGAAAATACAGTGAAATTAGGATCTTCCACTACATGTCATATATATTCTATTACATGACATGCTACTATTACATAACACAACTTTTTTAAATGCAATTTCAAGAGCCATAAAAATATACATAGACTTTGATCAAATTAATTCCACTTCAGGAAATTAGCCCTAAATTTTTAATTAAGTAAAAAGCTATATGCATTAAGATATCCACCCCCAATGACATTAACATTAATTAGCACTTATTGAGAACTATATACTCAGAATAATTACTGTGATACATGTATTAGGTACATTACTTCATTTTGGTATATTATTTCATTAGGTATATTACTTCATTTCCTCCAAACAGCTTTATGAGGCAGGAACTTTTAAAAGATCAAATAATTTCCAAAAAATAAATAGTATGAGTGCCTAACCATTATAATATGCTGCTATTCATGATAATGGAGGAAAAAAAGAAAATACAAACCTACATTTCGCCTAAAAATAGAAATGGTTAACAAACTGATGATACAGCTTATGGACAATCTATCCATTAAATTAGATTAGAAGACTCTGTCATAACATGAAAAATGCTTATTGTTAAGTGCAAAAATATAGTAGGACAAAGTCATGTATATATTGTGGTTACAACTATATTAAAAGTACATCGGGAGAATCTGAAAACAACACAGTAAAATGCCAACATTTATTGTGCAGAAAGTTTTTCCCTTTTTTTTTTCCCTTCCTTTTTCCTTTCCACTTTTCTTACATGGGCTATATATTACATCCATAAGAAAAAGTTTCATTTAAAAATAATTTCTCTAGGGCCTCCCCGGTGGTGCAGCGGTTGCGCACTGGGCTGCGAAGCTGCCCGCAGCCTCTGCAGCGCCGGTTCCATCCCCGGCTGCTCCCCGGCCACTGGAGGAGGGTCCCACATGGTGCGCAGACCTCTCCTGCCGCCCGCTGCTCCCCTCAGCAGTGTACTTCGGTCCTTCTGCCTGTTCTGCTCCCTGCTCTGGCTCTGGTGAATTCTCTCACCCTCCCGCGCTTCTGACTGTACCCAGTGCTTATATAAATAAATAAATAAATAAATCTTTAAAAAAAAAAAAAAGAGCCCATCAAAATCAAATAAATAAATAAATAAATGAATGAATAAATAAAAATAATTTCTCTAATGGTGGTAAAAGTTGAGATCTGACTGCTTGCTTTTTTTTCCCTCTAAGATATTCAGCAAACCGGTAATTATTTGGTCTTGCTTGGCCTGACTCCTGTGCTTTAATATAGTCTTATAGTAATGCCTACAAGTAATGCACCAGTAAGTAAAGCAGTAATACCAAATGTGTTTTAAAGAATAAAGCTCATTAAGCCAAAAGATGAAAAGTTCTTGGGTTGACTTTGTGGCATAATGTCATTAGTTAAATTGACTAATTATATCCACATTATGAAACAACCCCAGACATGCTTGAGAGAAGGAAATAGAAAGCAAGACATTTCAGTGAAGGATTGCAATGTTGTGTCAAATCTTCATTCACTTGGGCAAAAAGCAGAGACTGGCCGCCATGGCTGCAATTTGAAGGACTCATCCAGTCAAGCAAGTCAGTCAGCATAGGTGTGGTCATTCAAGTCTAACAAAGGAATATGTACCTGAGCCTCACACTCCCACTGCTTGCCTAACAAAAAAGAATACACGCTGAAGAAGGAGAAAAACTTGATCATTTTTCCTAACCTACACCTGCCTTTTCACACAGCCCCAACAATTGGAACAAATGTGACACAGGTTAGATTTTTCCACTTGTAATTTGAGAGCAGAGAAGCTGTCAAAGAGGTGTATTAATATCTGGTCATTCATTGAGCAAAAATGAAGAACTGGCAATCTGAAAAACTAACATAACAGGCAAACCATGAGCAAAACAGTGCCCATAGAGTAGACCCAAATACTGTGGGATAACAGTTAAGACATAGGATCTGGAACCAGTCTGTAGGTCCATATATCTCACTGAATTATTTACTAGATTTATGACTTTGAACAAGATACTTAACGTTACTGTTTAAAATGAAATGTTTGCTATCAATGTTATCACCTCCATCAAGACAAAGGCACAAAAATACCGTTAAGAAACGCCAAAGAGATGAGAACAAATGTTTTTGAATCTTAAAAGGACACGATAAATAATTTCTACCAATTAATTGGAAAACTAAGATGAAATGCCTAACACATAACAGAGAACAGGTTTTCAAAAAACATGTATTAGATGTATGAATGAAAGGGAGTAAGGGACAAGTGTGTGTGTGTGTGTGTGTGTGTGTGTGTGTGTGTGTGTGTGTGTGTGTGTGTGTGTGTGTATGTATGTGTTTTAAGAAATCTATTTCTCCAAAATTGAATAGAAAACTTAAAACAAACATCATTAAAGTTATCAAAAATATTTCCTTCTTTGGGCCTCCCTGGTGGCGCAGCGGTTGAGCGCTGGGTTGCGAAGCTGCCCGCAGCCTCTGCAGCACCGGTTCGATCCCCGGCTGCTCCCCGGCTACCGGAGGAGGGTCCCACAAGGCGCAAAGACCTCTCCTGCCGCCCTCTGCTCCCCGCTCTGGCTCTGGTGAATTCTCTCACCCTCCCTCGCTTCTGACTGTACCCAGTGCTTGTATACATAAATAAATAAATCTTAAAAAAAAAATATATTTCCTTCTTTATTTACCCCACCCCCAAATACCAGATTCAGGGCCTCCCAGGTGGCGCCTCTAAAATCTGTACCATGGGCCTCCCTGGTGGTGCAGGGGTTGAGCGCTGGGTTGCGAAGCTGCCCACAGCCTCTGCAACGCTGGTTCGATCCCTGGCTGCTCCCCAGCTTCGGAGGGGAGGGTCCCACATGGCGCGCAGACCTCGCAGAGAATTCACCAGAGCCAGAGCGGGGAGCAGAGCAGGCAGAAGAAGTGGGACCCTCCTCCAGAGGCCGGGGAGCAGCTGGGGATAGAACCGGCACTACAGAGGCTGCGGGCAGCTTTACAACCCAGCGCCCAACCGCTGCGCCACAGGGGTGGCCCAAAATCTCAGATGTTTTTAAACCCCTACACTGGGCACCCAGTGCATGGTCAACACTGAGATAAGCACTGGGGACAATGGATAATTAAAACAAAAACCTTATCTCAAGAAATTCATGGTTTTAGTGAGGAAGACAGATTGTTAACAGATCAAGTAGTGGCTATAATTTTGAACTTTGGAGGCTGGCAACTTTGAAGAAAGTAGATTTGAGGGGCCAGAATAGAAATAAGACAATTCAGTAAACTATTATAGGTATGAATAACGAGATTCTGAATCAAGACCATTTTGGGGATGGACAAAATAGGGGCAGATTCAAAAAATATCTAGGAAGTAAAATTAGTAAAATTTGAGACTGATTGAATATTTAATGCAAGAAAAAGTAAAGAAAAATTCTGATCACTAAGCTGGGTAACCACTTGTTTGGTGAAATCGGCAGCAAACCTGGAGTCAGGATTCAGGAGATGAGGTGGTAAAAGCATAAGCATCTTCTATGTTCCAGGCACTATGGGATTATTTCTTGCATTATTTAAAACATATTTTTTCATTGTAATCACCCTAACAGTCTAAGTATTATTCCCACTTTATATATGAGAAAACTGAGGCACAGGAGGTTATGTAAGTTGCTGATAATCATAACAAAGCTGGTAAGTGGCTAACTAGAATGACTAAATCTTACAGTCCTACGCTCTGCCTCTAAATTTGTCTCTTAAGCTATACATTTGTTCAACAAATTTTTGTTTAATTCTTTTTTTTAATTTATTTATGCATACAAGAACTGGAGTGCAGGCCAGAGGTGTGGGAGGTGAGAGGATTCACCAGAGACAGAGTGGAGAACAGAACAGGCAGATCTACTGAAATACACTGCTGAGGGGAGCAGCAGGGAGACAAGAGAGGTATGCTGCACCATATGGGTAGCTCCCTGGCTAGGGATCGAATTCATACTACAGAGGCTGCGGACAGCTTCGTAGGTTGAGTCTTAACCCCTTGCGCCACTAGGGAGGCCCTTTTGACTACCTATTATGTACAAAATATGATGAACGGTACAAAAATTCTGAACAGGTCACTAAATTAAGCTACTTAGAAAATGCTCACTATCTAGAAACTTTTATGTTACAAAGCTATGTAAATATAGTTTGATTCTAATTTTAAGAAAGGAAACTATGTTAGATATGGTCTGATGTATTAATTTGGCCAATATATTTTTTAAAGATTTATTTTTATTTATTTATGCATACAAGAACTGGAGTACAGGCCAGAGATGCGGGTGGTGAGAGGATTCACCACAGACAGAGGGGGGAGAAGAACAGGTGAATCTATTGAAATACACTGCTGAGGGAAGCAGTGAGCCAGACAGGAGACGTCTGCTGTGCCATGTGGGTCAGCTCCCTGGCCTGATCGAACTCAGGCCACAGTTGTGATAACTTGATAGCACTGAGACTTAACCCCTGCACCACCAGGAAGGCCCTGTGGCCTATAATTATTACTATAAAAAGCCTAGAAGGAAAAAAACATCGAAATGTTAGAAATAATTATCTCTGAAAGGTAGGCGATGAGTGAGTTGTTTTTAATGTTTTATTGCCTTCCCCAAATGTTGTACAACATGCATTCATTTTGTAATTATGAAAGACTTAAAATGCAAAAATATAATAGTAGTTAGTATTGACCTTTCAGGAGGGGTTTCAATAGAATGGTCAAAGTAAAGGTTCACTTATAAGGGTCTAAGGAATTGAGTGACCCAGAACAGGTAAGAGCAGTAAATAGAAATTGCTTCCTTAAGAAACTTAAATAGGAAAGGAGAGAAACAGCAGGACTGAGGGTTGTTTTTGTTCCTTGTCTTGGAAGAATGGAAAAGACTGGATAATGTTGGGTGGTAATAATAGGGTGAAGAAGACAGTACCAGAGAGATAACTACTTAAAAAGTAAAAACTGAGATGACAGAGCTTTAACAGGAAGGGACTAAGGCCCAGAGAAACAGTGTACTTATCATTTTTAAAGGATGCGAAATAATTACGGAACTACCTAAAGATATCATTCATGTTCATTTACAAAGGATATACTTTTTCAAATTGCTTTCACATTATAAAATTAATTTAAAACTATCTGCAAAAGAGGCTACTGTTTTTCATTTTATGTATCAGAAAACTAAGGGTCAGCAATACAAAGCAGAAATTTAACATTTAAACTTGAAAAATTTTATACAATTTAAAAAATTTACTTATTTATATATGTCACATCATTGTTCATTTTTAAACAATATTTCCCTTTTCCCCCCACCTCAGGTGTAGTCGCCAGAGAATTTCCTCCACCAATTCATCCCCGCACCATCACCTCAGTCCCCCGTGCTCCACCCTCCCTCCCTGGGGTCCCTCTCCCTCCTCCTCCCCTGAAGGATGTATCTGGTTTATAATTGTCTTTTTGTAACTTTTATACAATGTTCCCCTACATTTCACATCCCCGGAAACTAAAGTACAAAAAGATGAAGGTAACCAAAATCCCACTAAATTGCTAACATCAGACTCAGGAATACAACCCAGATTCCTCAGTGTTTATTCCACAACTTAATGCTGTCCATACACCTTTAGTACAGACATTTAGAAAAGTTTCAGACCTTTTCGTAAGAGAATTTTTTATAAACACCCGTGATTACTCAATCAAAAGTACTTCATCATAATGTCATTTCATAATAAAAGTCAAATGAATACAAATTAGGTTTCACATAAACTTCTTAAAACATATACCACAGACGATGAAGTAGTTATCATGAGACCAATTAGTCTAAGGCTATGGAGCAAATAAAAGTCAGATCTTTTCATTACAATTTCAAATTTCAAAAGTAAGTTATAAAAAGATTTGAAGAAATACCACATAGACCACCTCAACCTTCTAGGGAAATAGAAAGCAAAGACATTTGTTTAGATGGGTTCAGGTAGTTTGGAACATTACAGAAATTATAAAAAAAAAAAAAAAAAAAAAGATTTTTAAAAGATAAATGAAAGAATTTTTGAACCCTAATAAAATTAGAAATTCTGCTTAAATTCGCAGTGTACCCAATGTTCAGTTTTATAATTTGCATGAATAATATTTGGCATCTTAGAAATAAGAATAGAAAAGGCAAACAAGGGGGATTACCCAAACTTAGACACTAGTAAGAAAGGAAAGATAAGTCAAGTCAGCAGGGTATTTTACTGTTAAGTGTTCAACCATGAGAAGGGAGGCCATGGGGTATCAGTTTAGAGAAGAGGCAAGGAAGAGGAAGAGGAGAGGTCAAGGAAGTTCAATTTCATACAATCACTTTTTAGAAATCTGAGATAGGGCCTCCCTGGTGGCGCAGGGGGTTAAGCGCAGCGCTGTGAAGCTGTCTGCAGCCTCTGCCCTGCCAGTTTGATCCCCGCTGGCCAGGGAGCAACCCACATGGTGCAGCAGACCTCTGTCTCCCCACTGCTCCCCTCAGCAGTGGATTTCAGTCTTCCTGTTCTGCTCCCCACTCTGTCTCTGGTGAATCGTCTCACCCCCCACACCTCTGGCCTATACCCCGGTTCTTGTATAAATAAATCTTAAAAAAAAAAAAACTGAGATAATTCACATACCTTAAAATTCATTGTTTTAAGTGTACATTTCAGTGACTTTTAGTATATTCACAAGATTATGCAACCATCACCACTATCTAATTCCAGAACATTTTCATCACCTCAAAAAGAAAACTCATGCTCATAAATAGTAACTCCCCACTCCTTCCTCCTCCCACTACTCTACTTTGGATGTGCGTGTATGGATTCGCCTGGTTTGGACATTTCATATAAAACAAACCATATGATATATAGCCATCCTTGGTTTCTTTCACTTAGCAGGTTCTAAAGGTTCGTTCATGTAACATTTATCAGGACTTCATTCCTTTTCTCATAATCCGTTGTATCAACAGAGCGCATCCTGTCCATCAGCTGATGGACACTTGTGTTTTATTTCCCACTTTTTAGTTATTATGAATAATGCTGCTCTAAATACTCAAATACAAGTTTTGTCTGGACATGGCTAAGTGATAAAACTATAGTTTTGAGTAACTTCCAAACTGGTTCCAAAGTGGTTATACCATTTTATAGTGTACCAACCGGCAATGTAAGAGTTCCAGTTTTATTATATTCTTGCTATGTTGTTGTGCTTTTTTTTTGTTAGAGCCATACAAATGGGTATGAAGAGTATCTCACTCTGGATTTGATTTGTAATTCCCTAATGACTAGTGATGTTTAGTATCTTTTCATGGGCTGACTGGTCATTTGTATAATTTCTTTAGATAAATGTTATCCTAGTCTGCTCTTAGGTTGCTTTAACAAAACACCATAGACTGGGAGACTTACACAATAGAATTTTATTTCTCATAGTTCTGGAACCCAGGAAGACCATGATCAAGGTCCCAGCAGTTCAGTTCTTGAGAGCTCTCCTCCTGGCTTGCAGATGGCTTCCCTCTCCCTGTGTCCTTACATGGTGTTTCCTCAGTGGTTGCACTCAGATAGAGAACAATCTACTCTGCCTCTTCTTAGAAAGCCACTAGTCCCACCATGAACACCATTTCATAGGGTTTCAGCATATGAATGGAGGACACAAATATTCAATTCATAACAAATGTCTATTCAGATCCTTCAGCACTGTTTAATTACATCATCTTTTTATTCACTGAGTTGTAAATGTTCTTTATATTTATTATATATATAGGCTTTCACCAGAGAGATGATTCACAAGTATTTTCTCCATTATGTGAGTTGTCTTTTCACTTTTTTCCCTTTCTTCCCAGCTTGAGATATAATTGGCATATAGCAACATGTAAGTTTAAAGTGTACAACCTACTGATCTGATACTTGTATCCTGCAAAATGAATACCACCCTGGCATTAGCTAGCACCTCCATCACATTATATTAATTACCGTTTTTTCCTTGGCTAGAGAGCATTTAGTAATCTCTTTAGAATTAGGCTGAATATCAGGCCTCCCTGGTGGCACAGCGGGTTGAGCGCAGCACTGTGGAGCTGTTTGCAGCCTCTACAGCATGGGTTCGATTCCCAGCCAGCCAGGAAGATACCCACATGGCATGGCAGACCTCTCTTGTCTTGCCTGCTGCTCCCCTCAGCAATGTTTTTGGTCTTCTGCCTGTTCTGCTCCCCACTCTGTCTCTGGTGAATTCTCTCACCCTACCGTGCCTCTGGCCTGTACCCCAGTTTTCTTTTTTTTTTAAGATTTATTTATTTATACAAGCACTGGGTACAGTCAGAAGCACAGGAGGGTGACAGAATTCACCAGAGCCAGAGCAGGGAGCAGAACAGGCAGAAGGACCAAAGTACACTGCTGAGGGGAGCAGCTGGTGGCAGGAGAGGTCTGCGCACCATGTGGGACCCTCACCTGGGGGCTGGGGATCTAACCAGCGCTGCAGAGGCTGCAGGCAGCTTCGCAACCCAGTGCTCAACCGCTGCACCACCGGGGAGGCCCTGTACCCCAGTTCTTGTATAAATAAATAAATATTTAAAAAAAAATTAGGCTGACTATCTAGTACCTTTTCTGGAATAGGCCAAAGAAAGTAAGTCCAATTTAGTTTTTAAGACTTTAGTCAGTCCCAGGGCCAGCAGCTCGTGGAAGGACACTGTCATGCCAGGACACCCAGTTTTTCTCAGTCCAATCATACTTGGATCCACCAGCTGTCCAAGACAACCTGATCTGTTTGTTTGGGGTCTGCTTGTTGATCATGATCACATAGATTCCTAGAGCTCCACCCAGTTTAAGTGTTAAAACATCACGGCCAAAGGAGACATCACAGTCTTCAAACGTGTTAAGTCTTGTCAGCAAGGTCTTTGAAAAACTCTGGTAAGAAGTCCAGTGTCATACCTGCCAATCTTCCACAGACGTCTCATCTAGAGAGCCAGTGTTGCCCAAAGTTCCCACTGTTCTCAAATTTATCATACACTGTTTTTTGATATTCAGAGATTGGCTAAGGTTTAATCCGGCACTGCAGGGCATGCAGGCCATAGGCACTCCCAACATGCAAGCACAGTGGTATATAGACACAAGAGGCTACTACTCAGCTATTTAAAAAAAAAAAGATGAATTCCTGCCACTGCCACTTATGATGGAACTGGAAAGGATAATGCTAAGCGAGATAAGCCAGAAGGAGAAAAACAAATACCAGATGGTCTCACTTATATGTGGAAAATAGAGACAAATATAACAAAGGGTCAAAAACAAACCCGTAATAAACTTTTAACCTTTGGCTGCAAAACTGAGGCAATCATAGGGGAAGCATGGTGGGGCAAAAGTGTGGGAGGGGAGGGGCCCAGTTAAGCGCAGTGGAGGATGGCTAGGGCACTAGACGTAGGCAGGGTGTGAAAGTATATATTTGCAGAGGTTTGAACCTATAACCCCAGAAGCAGATACAAGGCTGCAAACCTACTTTACATCAATAAACATCACCTGAGAGGGAAAAAAAAAAAACAAAAACCTGGGAGTCTTTCACTGGCATGGGGGTGCTGGCGCAGATCTAGGTGGAACTCTGGGGCCACCATGGGTTTGTCTTTTCAGTTCACTGACAGTGTTCTTTGAAGCACAGGAGTTTTTAATATTTATAAAGTAAAATTTTATCTATTTGTCATTTGGTTTCCTGTGCTTTAAATGTCATATCTATGAAAACATTGCCTAATTCAAGCTCACAAAGATTTTCACCTATGTTTTCTTAAGGATTTTGTATTTTTTACCTAGAAAGATCTAGGTCTTTGACCTATTTTAAGCTAACTTTTATATGTGGTGTTACAGAATCACCTTTTAAAGTGTGCTGAATGGCTAACCATAAAGTCTACTCAGTAAACAGTTATTCAAACTGTCTCCTCGCCACTACCAGCCAAGCTCACGGCTACAGGCAGCTCACATTCCCTCCCAAGGAGATGAGGGATATGGTGACCTAGAGTCAGAGCACCCATCCAATTACTCAACAAGGGATAATAACAGTTTAAGGATTTGAAGCCAAAGCAGACACAAAGCAGGCTGTTTTCCATGGACTCCTGACTAAAAGTCATTCTGCTAGAGTAGGGACCATCTCCCAGGACTGCTGATAAAGTCTATCCTTTTCTTCCTCCCTTACCTCTCCAATTTCAAAAGGAAGAGAAACATGTCACAGTTCATATCCTTTCCATTTCTTTCCTTTGTATATCAAGTCTTGAAAATTTTCTCAGAAATGAAGTATGATTAGATAAATTTAACAGGGAAAAGTAAAATATTAATGAACCGAAGAGACAGAAATTTATTTTAACTTCTCTTGATCTTCAATTAATCTCTTTATAAAATTTTGACATGATATGCAAATTCAGCAGCAAAAGACTTGTTTAGAACACATCAAGAGCTTGAGGATTAAGTGTGATCTTACAGGATAATCAATGACCTATGTCCACAAACTCTTCCCTTCTAAATTTAACATATGAGGATGAGGTTAAGCCTTGGGATCCTCATCTGTGAAACAGAAATGGTGCTAATACTTACATCTGACCACTTTCTTGAGAGGGAATGAGATCATGTCTACAAAATGAGTTCCTGGCCGGGGGGTGGGGGGGACGGGGGAGTGGGGGGGTGGTTAGTGTTAGATAAGTACTGAGCTTTAGAACTGTTGATCTTATGATACGTGAAACTATAATAGATTTTCACATGAGGATCTCAGATTTAAAAAAAAAAACACATGAAGTTGGACAACAAAGAGCAGTATGAGTTTCTCACTCAGTGTTGAGCAAGCCTGTACCTGTCAATACTTCTAACAAATAAAGCATCAGTCCTCACTTCCTTTCCCAACAAATTAACAGAGGACAAAACTAAATTAAAATTTAAAAAGTCTCCTTGTTGCCAAAGGGGTGAAATACAGGGAAAAGGCAAAAACTGAACTATCATAACCATGGACATCATCCTTTGCAGTACATAAGATTATTCTAATTAAAAGGGCCTAAAATCTAATCTGAGGTTTTTTATTCTGATAAACAATAAAGATTTATTAAGTGAGGAATATAAAGTTGTGTTTAATTTAACATATACTTAAATAAATAATTCTATACTAAGAATTCTATAACATAGTAATTCTATACCAATTATTAAACCAGTAATTCTATATCAAGAAAGAATTAACAAAAAGTTTTAATTAGATTAGCTAATGGAGGAAATGGGAAAGGAGAAGCCCCAATCCCTCAAAAAGCCAAAATTTCAGGTCCGGGGAATGATGAGAGTGTTAGTATCACTAAAATGGATGCAGACATCACATAGCACAATGAATTTCACTTTAAACATCTTCCATGCTATTTCAAACGGAGTATTCTTTAATCAAAGCTATTTCTCCGGAGTTTAGCAAACCGGTCAGTGATAGAGGGGGAAAATAAGTCTATAAACAATAGGTAAAGTCTTAAAAATAGAACAGCTATCTGAAATAAATATAGAACACTGACACAAAATAATGAATGAAAAAAAGGCAGACCGGGAACTGAACTTTAGGGAATATCCTTTGGGTCACCAAAGCAGCACCTTGAACATACCAACTCCATTAAGGAACTTATCATACTGTGTTTTATTTGCAGTACCAGCTCTTGTGGCAAGGCAGAATCTCAATAAAGATTTACTGAACAAAATTATTAGGGACGAGAGTAAAAAGAAAACATAAACCCTTAGAGAGGTAGGAAAACAGAAATCATCTTGTTCATTGATTATTAATTCAGCACAGAAAAAAAAAAAAACAAGAAATATGAACCTATTTTGCATAGAAACTGATCTACAGTGTTTGAGAATCAGAGAAAAGCTGCCTTGATAGAAACATAATAGAAAAGATTGAAGAGTAAAGAAAACAAGCTGGCTTTACAATAAAGTACAGTTCCCCCCTAAAGTGAGGCCAGCTCTTATTTCAGGCACAGAGAGAATCAGCTGAGCAATGAAGAGGACAACATGGTTAACCAACTGGATCCGGAGGAATACTATTCACTTAATATAGATTCATAATTCTTAGCATCTGGAACTCTGGATTGTTACTGAAACAGACATCAGAGACTCCCTGATGAAGCTAATTAAACAGTATAAAGATTTGTGAATGGAACAATTTAAATCAGTTTGCTAAAAATGTTACAAGAATGCTAAATAAAAATCGTAATAAAAGCATAATTAATGCCGTATAAGCCCAGAGTTAAGGGATTCAAGGCTTAGTGTGAGACAATTTCCTTTGTGAGCTTCACTGGGTCATTTTTGTTACTAATTAGTAGAATAAATAGCATTATTGAGTGGAGGTTAGTATTACGAGCTCTAATGCCTAGAGGGAAGACAGGCTAAAGCTGGCTACCAAATGTGATTGGCTATGAGCAAATGACTCAATTTTTATTGTGTACTTAATGTATAGTACCCCTCTGAACAACATGTTAGCCACCTCCACTTTATGGTAAGGGTACAAGAATTAAAAAACTTATAAAATTTCTTTGCACTTTTAAATAAATTAAAACTAAGTCACGGGCCTCCCCGGTGGCGCAGCGGTTGAGCGCTGGGTTGCAAAGCTGCCCGCGGCCTCTGCGGCGCTGGTTCGATTCCCGGCTGCTCCCCGGCCACCGGAGGAGGGTCCCACATGGTGCGCAGACCTCTCCTGCCGCCCGCTGCTCCCCTCAGCAGTGTACTTCGGTCCTTCTGCCTGCTCTGCTCCCCGCTCTGGCTCTGGTGAATTCTCTCGCCCTCCCGCGCTTCTGACTGTACCCAGTGCATGTATAAACCAAACAAACAAACAAATAATAAATAAATAAATAAATAAGACATGCCTCTAGAAAATTAAAAAAAAAAAAAAAACTAAGTCACCACACACAAACTGTCTCAAGTTTGTATCAACAAAATAAATAGGTGGTTATTCCATAAACTAAATTCAATACCTCTCTCTACTATTACCAACGATAATAAAAATATCCCAATAGATTTTAACCTTTTTCAAAGCACTTTCACAAATATTAATCGCAAAACTATCATTATGAATGATCGTACCACCACTCTACAGGCATGTTAAGTACAGGTTCCTGTTGCAGGATATACTCCTACATCCTCCCTAGTGCTAATAACTCCCTTTTATTTACATGGCTTTTCACTCCGTTCAAAGCACTTTCACAACATATTAACTGGAGCAGTGGCATCCAGAGTGATCTTTCCATTCATCGCATCATTCCAATGGCATAACGCATAAAAGAAGAGAAATAAAGATGACAATAAACAGATGAGATGATTTTGAGGCAGTGAATTCATGAATCTTAAACTTGGATCCAAATATCCCTGCAGTCTTAGAATAGGAGCAAACTCCCCAGGACAAGTCGATTCTCCTTTTCTTCCAGGCACAGGCTTTGGGTGGCAGCAAAATTAAGTGATCAAGATATGTTCTGCATGAGCATAAAGAGAGGGACCAAATCTCTCTTATTCCCTGCTGCCAGCCCTCCAAGACAAGCACAAGGCTCAATGCACAGTGAATGCTCAATAAATAGCTCACCTCTGTAATTATGACCACAGGAAGAACAGTCTACCCAAGCTCTCAAAGACTATCTGGTAATGAACTAAGAACAAAAATTTCAATTTATTTTTGTTTTCCAATCACTACTTTTAAGTATGTGCACACCAAGCAGAATCTATATAAAAATAGACTCACAAAAGCTCTACTAAGAATCCATGAAACAGACAATGGAAGATAGATCCAGAGGACCAAGACCTCAAAGACAAAAGGAAATATACCTGATGGCCCTGAACTCTGCAAGCAGCACTTGTAAGTCCCTGTGCTTAAACTAAAAATTACATTAAAAAAGAACTCTTAGGACCTCCCCTGGTGGCACAGAGGTTGAGAGCTGGGCTGCGAAGCTGCCCGCAGCCTCTGCAGCAGCGGTTCGATCCCCAGCCACCAGCAAGGGTCCCACATAGCGCGACAGACCTCTCCTGCCATGCCCACTGCTCCCCTCAGCAGTGTGTTTTGTCACTCTGCCTGTTCTGTTCCCCGCTCTTGCTCTGGTGAATTCTCTCACCCTCCCATGCTTCTGACTGTACTCAGTGCTTGGATAAATAAATAAATAAATCTTTAAAAAAAAAAGAACTCTTAGCAGGTTGACTTGTTTCCTGTATGTTGGTGTCTTTTGAGTCACTCATTTTATTTTTTTTTTATTTTTTTTTTTTTTAAGATTTATTTATTTATTTATACAAGCACTGGGTACAGTCAGAAGCGCAGGAGGGTGAGAGAATTCACCAGAGCCAGAGCGGGGAGCAGAGCAGGCAGAAGGACCGAAGCACACTGCTGAGGGTAGCAGCGGGCGACAGAAAAGGTCTGTGCGCCATGTGGGACCCTCTTCCGGTGGTCGGGGAGCAGCCGGGGATTGAACCGGCGCCCCAGAGGCCGCGGGCAGCTTCGCAACCCAGCGCTCAACCGCTGCGCCACCGGGGAGGCCCGAGTCACTCATTTTATACGTGAGTTGCATAAACAGTTTTTTCCTTTTCTTTGATTAAGACCAAGATAAAAGAAGGTACTAGGGTTTATGAGCTAATTGAGTTACCAGAAACCTGGATATAAATTAAAATTTTTAACTGGTTGCATTTTTAAAAGCACATAAGGAATCTTGCTATTTTTAAAAAGTCTTATGGTAATGTGTTACATAAACTGTTCATTTATGATATTATACCTTTCTAATGTAGCCTTTTGGTTGCTTCCATATTTAACACACAGCATATTTTCTTAAAGCAATGACAAATATGAGTTTAAAAAAAAAGATTCACTTAATATTCCAGTTTAAAAAAAAAGATTCACTTAATATTCCAGATTTAGTTGGGGGAAATTTCTTTTAAAAAATTATTGATGGTGGTAGGTATTTTTTTTTTAAATACCAACAGGACTACATCAAACTAAAAAGCTTCTATTGCTTCTGTCAGTGAAAGAAACTATCATTAAAACAAGAAGATAGCCTAATGAATGGGAGAAAATATTTGTACAGCTGACAAGGGACTAATATCTAAGATCTACAAAGAACTCATACAAATCAACAACAAAAAAAACAATTAACCCAATCAAAAAATGGGCAGAGGAGAAAAACAGACACTTCTCCAAGACACACAGATGATCAACAGGACCATGAAAAAAATGTTCATTTATCATCATGGAAATGCAAACCAAAACCACAATGAAATACCATCTAACACCTGTGAGAACGTCCCATATAAAAAAAACCCAGATACAAAAATGTTGGCAAGGGTGTGGAGAAAAAGGAAACCCATACATTGTTCATAGAAATGTATACTGCCTAGCCCCGAGGGAAAACAGAATGGAGGTCCTTCAAAATATTAAAAACAGATAAGCCGTGTGACCCAGCAATTCCAGTCCTAAGTATCTACCTGAAGAACACAAAAGCACTAATTCAAAGGAATATGTGCACTCCTTTGTTCACTGCAGTACTATTTATAAAAGCCAAAGTGGAAAAAAAAAAAAGTCAAAGTATAGAAACCTACATGTCCATCAACAGAGTTGGAGTAAGAAGATGTGGCGTATACATACACAACGGAATACTACCTGCTACAAAAAAGCCATTTGTGACAAGGTGGATGAAACTGGAGTGAAATAACTCAAAAGCAAAAAAGACAAATTCTGACTTGTGGAAAAAACAAAGGAACTGACAAAACTAAACCAAAATAAACCCTAGAAATTGATGGCAGAACTGAGGTAGCTAGAAGGAGGAAGGACTGAGGGTATGGGAATAAAGAGGGTTGAAGGGGCACAGTGGCCTAGAGTGAAGGATGGGTGGGGGAGTGTGCTAACATACATTCAAGGTATGAACCTATTCTTTTAAATCATAAACAGTACAGTAAATTAATGTTACCTCAATAAAGAACATAAAAAGAAAAAAGTTTACTTTCCCATAAAAGGAAATGTTAAAAAAAAAGGTCAACCCCTCCCAATATGTATATATTATAGTATCCCAAAAACTAAACAAAAACTAAAACTTTAATAAAATTTGTAAATTAACTACTCATTAGGTAAGATAGGTCCACTGGAACCATACAATCATCGAAGATAAAAATTAAAGCACAAAATGCTCAGATCACCCTGGCCTCCTTAAATACATGTCTTCTGACTTGAGATAACAGGTCTCCCCATTCTCCAAAAGTAGGACATTCCTCTGTGGTAAGTTAATTTCTCCATACAGGGTATATGCAAAGATTTTTCTAGATAAATGAACTTTCCAGGCCCCAAAATAACCTACCAAATAGGAACATTCCATGTATGGATAGTAAGGGAAACCTGTATTTTTAAATCAAAGAAACTAAGGTCACCAAATGCTCCTATCCATACCAACTTTGGTACATACCATGGAAGCTAATATCACAATTACCAAAATCATTTACAGTAAAAGCATTCTACACACATTCTTTGATGTAGATGGGAAGAAACACCTTATTAAAAATTTTATTTACCTTTGGGAAAATTTTGAAGTTGTATAAAGGGTATTCAGAGAAGCTTCTGTGACCTAGGTATCTTGCCCATTCCGGTATCTACAGAATTTTATAGGTTATCTTTCAATAGGACTGCCAGATAAAATATCACATGAAACATGTTTATACAAAAAATTATTCACTGTTAATCTGAAATTCAAATTTAATTGGGTGTCCTTTTTTTTCCTTTTCTAAATCTGGCAATCCTATTTTCAATGTAAGTCTGTTTCAGAAAACCAAATTCATTGACAGGAAGAGATTTAGTCTTATGGCAGTTGGGTAATTCTTTACCTTTCAGGAACTTCTTGAGGATCAAACCATCATAAATGCTTCCTGTAGAAGCAACTGTAAGAAACAGAATATGAGGAAATATCATAAATAAAACAATAAAATAAGTTTTATTTAAAGACTCAAAAGAGAGCCTGAAAACACTGAACACAGATACAGAACAGAAAAAGGGAGACTAATACTAATGAATTCAGTGACAATGGAGATATCAGAAGCATGTTATGAAGCTACAATGGCGATTAGGGAACAAATACCTTCTTGGAGATAGAGCCAAATTATAAGTCTTTTTACCTATGTATGACACCAGGGCTGCTTCTTTGATGTTGCTATTCCTGACAGAAAAGGATTACAGGAAGACTGAAAACTATAAGTAGGAACCAGAATATATCATGCCAGTAACCCACATTTCAATAGAAGATTAAAAATGTGGCCTTCTTTTAACCAATTAAGTCTTTAGTAGAAAGTACTTTATTAGGCTATCAGGTAAAAATTCACTGTACCAAGAATCATAATGTGAACATTAAAATATTTAGAATCTTATATCTTCAAGGGAAGAAGATGAGGACGGAAGCAGGCACCTACGAGTAGAAAAAGACCAGAACTTTCTGGAGGGTTTTTGTCAACATGAACATGCCCTCCCTCAGAGGGATCTGGCCTCGCAGTTAACAGCCTAAGAACCACTGCCATTAGAATCAATGCAAATGGGGCCTCCCCAGTGGCACAGTGGTTGAGCGCTGGGTTGCAAAGCTGCCCGCAGCCTCTGCAGCGCCGGTTTGATCCCCGGCTGCTGGGCGAGGGTCCCACATGGTGCGCAGACCTCTCCTGCCGCCCACTGCTCCCCTCAGCAGTGTGTTTCATCATTCTGCCTGTTCTACTCTCTGCTCTGGCTCTGGTGAAGTCTCTCACTCACCCTCCCACGCCTCTGACTGTATAAATAAATAAATATATATATATAAATAGTGCTTGTATAAATAAATAAATGCTTGTATAAATAAATAAATCTTTAAAAAAAAGAATCAATGGAAATGTGTCTAACCCTTTTCTTCAGGTAGGGAAAAAGGCTAAGAGTTATTTAAGTAGAGTGAGAAGTAATATCATTCTCTAACCATGGGCTGTCCAATGCAGTAGCCACTAGCTACGTATGACTATTTAAGTTTAGCAAAATTAAGTAAAAAATTCAATTCCTCAGTCACACCAGCCACATTTCAAGTGTGATACAGCTCAGTGTGGCTAATGGCTACTTTACTGAACAGCACAGATAACAAACATTTCCATTATCACAAAAAGTTCTACTGGATAGCAATGTTCTAAATCTCCAGATTTTGAAAGATTCTGGACAAAGGATACATATTTCAAAAGGCCTAAGCCCAAACAAATAGCACAGAATATTTAGTAAGAGCTATCTTTTATTTTTCTCTTGGTGACCCTCAACATATATACATTGGTCATAAAGGAGAGAGCTGGTCATTAGGACAGGATGTGTGGTGGTGGGTAGGCCTAGACTAGCAATTAGTGAAGAGTTAGAACATTAACAAGAAACAAAAAGTATTCCTAGTAATGTGTCCATTAGTTTTTCAATTGAATTTATCACATTTGCCTTTAATATCCTTCCTTAGTTTTAACAAGTGTTATATCAACAATGTTGAAAATGGGTCACTTCTGGAGACCAGTTATTCTGCCTGCTCCAAACCCCACCAAGAACCCGATTATCAGCTATACTTTTAATATTTCTATACTCAAGGAACAAAGTGCTACCCTTCATATACCAAGACACCAGCAGAGATTTAATTATAGAACTCATATTGTAAAGCAACAGCATCCCCCCAAAGCCCCTCTACAAAACAGAAGATTAAAAAGAAAGTACTATGAAGTCAGATATGTTTCAGAAAAGCTCCATATTATAGCTATTTTTCAAGTCCAGGTTGGCATATAAGTTCTAAGATATGAAGTAACAAAATTTATTTGGTTTCAACCAGCATTTCCCAAATTAGATGACTACATAACTCCTTTTTCATAACTCATATAAACATCCTATAGCACATATTTTAGGAAACACTGTAATAAATATCTGTAAAGCTTTCAACAACTGCTGATGGAAAAAAATCACATAGTCATCTCTCAGCTTCTCATAGATGGATCATTTCAATACTAAAACCTGCTGCTTTGTTGTGAGTTGAATTTTGTTCCCCTAAAAGATATTTTTACCTTCAGTATTTGTGAAGTATGTGTGTCTGGAAATAGGGTCTTCACAGATGTTATCACGTTAAGATGAAGTCATACTAGGTGACAGTGGCATTAAATCCAATTGGTATTCTTTTTTTTTAATGGAAAATTTCAGATTTTATTAATACTCAATATTTATTTTATATAACTCACAAAACACAACATACAAATGCACAAACAGGTATACATTAGAACATTATAAAGGCAATGCTTTTAGAAAAGACTAATTTGTATGTAAACACATTTGTGTTTTTGGAATAAAAAAAAATGAAGTATTTTCTTCTTTCTTATGAACTTGTCCATGCTGCACTTCAATGCCAGATCTAGCATTGTCTTATAAACAGGCCACAGCATAACACTGGCATTACTGCTGTCTGAAAATACTGTAACCAACAAGAAATCTTAGATTAGAATGGCTATGTGCCTCAAGGTGAATTCTGGTTTAGATTCATAGAATCCAGTTGGTATACTTTTTTTTAAATTTATTTATTTATGCATACAAGAACTGGGGTACAGGCCAGAAGTGTGGAGGGTGAGAGGATTCACCAGAGACAAAGTGGGGAACAGAAAAGGCAGACTTAGTGAAATACACTGCTGAGGGGAGCAGCGGGCGAGTCAGGAGAAGTCTGATGCACCATGTGGGTCCCCTCACTGGCTGGGGATCAAACTCATGCTGCAATGGCTGCTGACAGCTTCATAGATTGTGTCTTAACCCCTTGCGCCACCAGGGAGGACCCCAATTGGTATTCTTAAGAGAAGGCCACACGAAGACACAAACACACAAAGGTGAAAATACCAGGTGAAGAAAGAGTCAGAGACTGGAGTGATAACATCCACAAGCCAACAACATCAAGGGTTTTGCTGTCAACTACCAGAAGTTAGGAGAAAGGCATGGAATAGATATCTCTCTAAGAGCCTCCAGAAAGAACCAACCCTACTGAGACCTTGATTTTAGACTTCTGGCCTTCCTAACTATGAGAATAAATCATTTTGTTGAAAGTCACCCAATTTGTGGTTCTTTGTTATGACAGCCTAGGTAACTACTACATTGTTTTATATCATCATAGACTGTGGACCAAATACATCAATTCACACTTTCAGTTAAGATGGCAAATTGAACATATGATTCTATTTTTACTATCTCCTAAAGGTTCAACAGATTTTTTTTTTAAGACTTATCTATTTATTTATTTATTTATACAAGCACTGGGTACAGTCAGAAGCGCGGGAGGGTGAGAGAATTCACCATAGCCAGAGCGGGGAGCAGAGCAGGCAGAAGGACCGAAGTACACTGCTGAGGGGAGCAGCGGGCGGCAGGAGAGGTCTGCGCGCCATGTGGGATCCTCCTCCGGTGGCTGGGGAGCAGCCAGGGATTGAACCGGCGCTGCAGAGGCCGCGGGCAGCTTCGCAGCCCAGTGCTCAAACGCTGCGCCACCAGGGAGGCCAACAGATTTTTTGTAAAGGAATAAATTCACAAAGACAGAATAAAAGACAAAGATGATTATAATTCTAGAAACTGAAAAGCAGGACTAGTGGGGACAACTTAGGAGAACTGATAAACTGAACTATAAGCCAAAAATGGGGAGAAGCCAACAAACAACCTGATGTATATAGTAAAATCCCTAAAGACCCAGGAAGGCCCTATCAGGAACCTTGGGAAGGAGGGATTACTTGGGAGCTAAAATAAGGAGACTAGGTTGGAAAAATGAAATTTAATTAGTAGTCAGATACTAAGAAGTTAGATTCCTTCCTCCATTCAGCATTCTGGGGACTGGCCCTGCCTAACCTTGGTGATGGGTGAGAAGAGGTTATTCTTTGAAATGTAGACGCATGGGTCTCTGGGCTGAGAACCAAAGTTGGACTAAAAACAATAGACTGAGTGAACGTAAACACTGAACACCACAATACCCAACGCCCCTTAAGCCCTTAATCCCAGAATAGTGGCAATTTGGCTTTTTATCGCCCTGATGAAAGATTATAAAGATATGCACAGAAAAATCTAGAATGTACACTGAACATTAGTAATTATCTCAAAGGATGAGATTACAAGAATGTCTCACTCTCCAAAGTATGTTTCTGCGATGTGGGAATGTTTTATGATATGCGTTACCATTTTTTTCCCTGCCAAAAACATTTTGAAAATAATTACATAAAGATCTGAGACAATAAAGAGAAATGCCCCCTATACTAGATGGGTTGAAGAGGTTCATTAGGCTCAAAATACTATGAAATTGGGTTTCTTGCCATTGGGTTTCTTGCAGCTCAAGTCCTTTGCTTTGACTCAACCCTGCTACTCTGGCTTACAGATTACAAACTAATCCATCCATATACAGACCAACATCACCCTAGCCATGTGGTGAACCATTTCTCTCATGAATAGTGGACACACTCTCTCTGTGTCCAGCAGAGTAGAGTTCATGCAGAGTAACAGCAAATGAGCCTAACGTATCTTGGTAAATATCTTAAGGATGTTTACTACCAGGGACACAAAGAAGAGACAGGTCATTTCTTTTCAAGTAAGAAAATGTCTTGAGGGTCTCCCCTGGTGGCGCAGGCAGTTGAGCGCTGCGCTGTGAAGCTATCCGCAGCCTCTGCAGCACAGGTTTGATCCTGGCCGGCCAGCCGGCCGGCCGGCCGGTGAGGGTCCCACATGGCACGGCAGACCTCTACTGTCGCGCCCACTGCTCCCCTCAGCAGTGTATTTCGTCAGTCTGCCTGTTCTGTTCCCTGCTCTGTGTCTGGTGAATCCTCTCACTCTCCCGCGAATATGGCCTGTACCCCGGTTCTTGTAAAATAAATAAATCTTTTTAAAAAAATAAAGAAAAGAAAAAGTCGGGCCTCCCCGGTGGCGCAGCGGTTGGGCGCTGGGTTGCGAAGCTGCCCGCAGCCTCTGCAGCGCCGGTTCGATCCCCGGCTGCTCCCCGGCCACCAGAGGAGGGTCCCACATGGCCGCAGACCTCTCCTGCCGCCCGCTGCTCCCCTCAGCAGTGTACTTCGGTCCTTCTGCCTGCTCTGCTCCCCGCTCTGGCTCTGGTGAATTCTCTCACCCTCCCGCGCTTCTGACTGTACCCAGTGCTTGTATGAATAAATAAAATGTTTAAAAAAAAAAAAAAAAAAAAAAAGAAAAGAAAAAGTCTTGAAGGGCCTGGCGTGGTACCCATTCTCAACTGGGACCCAGAGAGACTCCTTTAATTTGAATGGGACTTCATTCCAAGGTATCCTTCAATAAACCCACACACACACACCCCCAAAAAGACAAAGTTATCACTTCAACAAGTTCTCCTCAAGAACAATGAAAGAATGGAAGACACACAGAATTATCAAAGTATGCACCATCAATCATTTACTGTTTCTTTTTACTTTACTTTTTGGCTCTTAACCAACTACTAAGGCTGAACATGAAAGAACAAGGTAAAATTCAATGTAATATAATTTTGCTTTGAAAGAGGAAGTTAAAACAAGAGCAAGAGATTGTTCTGAGCAATCGTAAAATACAGAATCCTGTGATAAGAATCATTCTACTCACCTTTTCTGCATGACACATTAATAAATCTATCACTAGGTACCTAGTACATACTCATTGAAGTTTTTTTTTTTTTTGACTATGGAACAACCCTGGAGTGATCACATGACAAAAGATTATGACAAGGTGAAATTTTTAAATAAACTGTAATAAATTATGACAACACAAAGATAGAAAATCAGTACTTTTTCTCCACTTACTAGTTGTTACACAATGAAGAGTGTTTGTCCGGTGCTTAGAATTTAATGCTTCTATGGAAATCACTAGCTGTCCTTCTACCAAGGCTCCCTTAGGTACTCCTGCTGTTTCACACTTCCAGTGAATTATTAAGTATTTCAAAATCTGAAAAGAGCACAGTTCAAAGAGAACACAATTTTCTTTAGAAATCATTGTAAAAATAAACTTGAATGATAAATTAGTAATTCCAATTTCTAAAAATACAGTATTCTTGCTTGTAAGATGTCAGATTTACATTTGTTCAAAGGAGCATTGAGTTTAAACAAAATGAATAGCTAGGGGAGTGACATACAAACCCAGACAATGAAACACAGCACAACGCCAAACAAGACAGGAAATGGAGACAATAAACTGCTTTATTGAAAGGATAAATTCATCTGGAAATAATAATTTGAAAAAAAATTATGTGGGAATTTGTTTTGTCTTTTTTTTTTTCCTCCCCAAAGAAAAGCGACCATGAAGATTATAATGACGACATCTGGTTATGAATCATATTTACCTTTAATTAAATCAACACTTCTGATTTAATTAAATCAGAAGTTAAATTAAATTAACTAGGGTCAGCATACTATGAAAAGCATTTGAGTTTCTGGAGACAGAGAGATGCCTGGGTTTGTATCCCTGGTGGGACAAATACTACCATGTGATCTTGGGCAAGCTACTGATTTACAAAAATGAGGACAAATCTACCACATACGGCAGCTGCTGAACATAAATATGTGCAAAATGCTTATGACGGTGCCAGTCATATAATAAGTGCTTACTATGTCAGCTGCTAGTTCATAGTATGTTCATCTGCATCAAATATTTGAAATTGAACAGGTCTCATGGATAAAACATTTTAAAGTAAAATACAGTGTATTTAATTCCATTATTTGTGACAGTAGAGCCTGACTCTACACCAAGGAATGACCCCCCCCTTTTTTTTTTGTGGGACCCCCGCAGGCGTCCGGGGAACGAACCGCGCTGCAGAGGCTGCGGGCAGCCTCGCAGCCCAGCGCTCAGCCGCTGCGCCACCAGGGGAGGCCCGAAATGACCCCCTTTTTTAAGGGCAAGTAGCTCTCAGTAAAATTTGTGAACTAAGACACCTTAATTTGTATGAGATGATAAGGATGATTTCCAGGCACTTCTCCACTCTCCGTCACGCATCCTCTGCCTCGCCGTGCTCCCTCTAACGCTAAGATTTTCCCGCAGCTTCTTTATCCACAACGAGAGCAGTTGGGAAGAGAACGCCGGCCTGTGAGTCATTAGCTCTGGATTCTATCCTCGGGCCTGTCATCTGCTAAGCCTAATTCTCCAGCTTTCTTCAAGGATAGCTAAGGCGGGAGGCTGGGGGCACACCACGGTGCTCCTGCCCTCCCCGCGCGGGGTCCCCAGCAGCTGCGGCTCCCTTCAGGTGAGGGCTGCGAACGCACCGCGGTGGATGAACAGACGGGGTGCGCCCTCCGTCCCCCCTTCCGGAGCGGAAAGGACCCACACCGAGGCGTGGTCAGAGCCGATGGGGTCCCCCAGCCCCTCCAGAACCCCGCCCGGGGAGGAGCTCTCGCCCCCACTCCCACCCCGCCTCGAGGCCCCGCCCTTCGCTCTGCGCGTGCGCCCTGGCGCGCGGGTACGGGGCGGGGGGCGCCGGGGCTCCTGGCCTGCGGCCCCCTGGCTTCTCCCGCGAGGGAACCCGGAGGGGGCGCCAGGTCGGCCTTTCCCCGACAGAGTAAATAATACTCCCTGAGCACCCAAGGGCTCCGGGCCCTGAGGCTCATCTCCTCTTCACAAGCCCCAGGGGGCTGGCCTAGTGCCCCGGAGCTTATCGTTCCCGAACCTTCCATCTCCGCCTCAGGCAACGCAAGGGCTTTGGCCCCCGGCTTCGAGGTCTCCTCACGAAGCCCGCCTCCTCACAGGGCCCGTCCCTGCTTTCTCTCCCTCCCCAGCATCACCTCGCACACTGCGACTGCCGTGCCCTCCATTCCTCGCGGGGAGCAGCAGGGACGCCCCGTCACCCCGGCGGGCCGGAGCTTCGACCGCCCCTCGCGCCCACGCCCGGCAGCTCGAGGCCGTCGCTTCCCGCCCGGCCGCACGCCCCGCCCATCGGCCGGCGGCGCCTGCGCACTAGGCGCCGCCCCGCCCACCAGCCCTCCGCGCCTGCGCACTCGCGCGTCCTCGCCCCCAGCCCAGGCCCCGAGCCGCGGAGCCGCGGAGCCGCGGAGGAGGTGGGCGGCCCCGGGGCGGGGGAGGGTCCGCCGCCGGCGACCGGGCTGGAGGCGAGCAGGAGTGAAGCCAGGACGCGACTCCTCCTTCCTCCCCGTAGGAGACGTTCCCACGGTCCCACCTGGATGCAGCCCCGGCCGTCCCTAGCGCCCGAGCCGCCGCCCGCTGTCCCTCTGTGCAGAGGGACGATGGTGCCCGCGGGGCCCCACGCAGCCTCACCCCAGGGGGGCTGCCCCGCCTGCCCTGGCTAACCTCTGACCCCCAGACTTGGCAGATAAAAATACAGGACGGACGGTTAAATTTGAATGTCAAGTGAAAAAAGGAAAATTTTAAAGACTGCGTGTACACTCACTCACGTGACCTTCCAGGCTGGTGTCCTGTATTCTCAGTGGCCTCGTGCCCCGGGATGGCCTCTCCCTAATTGCAGGGTGCTCAGCCAGGCCCTGGCACACCCGGAAGGGGACGCCCACCTGGAAATTGGCCTCTGCCCACGTTTGACTCCAGACTACTACAAAGGCCAGGGCGGGAGCTGGCTCCAGCCGACAGGACCAGCTGTGGGCCTTGCCTCGCGCTGGAAGAAAGCATGTCCTGCAGATTCCAGCTGCTGCACGCAGGGCTGGCTCAGCCAGCGGTGGTGAGAACAACCCGAGGTCAAAAGGATGACCTGGCAGCTTGTTCGTCAGGCAGATGAAAGAAAACTGAAAGAGATGCCTGCCTGGCAAAGAGTTGGCCAAGGAGAAAGGTGGGACAGGGTGTCGGCTACATTCCTGCAGGAAAGATTCTTCCACCACAGCTGTAAGAAGTCAGGATGGGGCAGACGGCGCCAGGTTGCTGGCAGAGCGCCTGCCCGGTACACAGCCTCCTGCTGCTCCTAGGAATGTGTCTCCTGAGAGCCGAATGAGCCTTCTGGCGTCTGTCCAGAGGTGCTGTTGGCCATCTCATTGCTCACCGGGAAACGCCAGAGAAAGGTAGCTTTACTTTCTGGAATAGTCATCCTAATACTATTTTGGACTTGGTAAGAGAGCTGTCATAGGGGAGTGACTGGTGCCTTCCTTTACCTGGCCCTTTCGTCTGTCCCATGTGACCCCTTTAGGAAGGGGAGTTGCCAAGGGGAAGGGCGCGACCTTTACTAAGTGACGGCCTGTTGTCCAGTACCAGGCTCTTGTCATACATGTTTTCACTCCCACGAGTATGTTGTGAGATCATTGTTCTCTTCACTCTCTGATGAGTGAGAAACCAGGGTGCTGAGGATGACGTGAACATAGTTCCCATGGAGAGTGCTGACTCAGCAGAATGCCCCGCCTCGAGGATGGCGTTGGGACTGAAGGGTGGAGGAACAGTTGCCAAAGACAAGTACTTCAGATGAGTTGGTCATCGTGGCGCCCAGCCCTTGCCCTTGGGGTGAACCTTGGGGATGCACAGACAGTAGAACACCCATCCCCATCCTAGAGGCAGGGGAGACCTAACCTAGGCAGTTGAGGACACGACCGAATGTTGGCAGAAGGGAAGGTGGGGGCCTCGGACAGGAGAGTCTCCCAACAGGACTTGCGTAGCGAGGCAGGGGTCAGGCAGGCGTGGTCCTCAGACTCTGTGCCACGTTGATTCTGCTTTTACCCATCCACCCACCTCAGGATCTACGCTAGTGCTTTATATCAGTTTGGACATCCTATTTGTTCTGAAAAGAAATTCCCTGTTTGTTCAGAAGAGACCCCACCTGAAATGCCCCAGATCGGTTGTGACCCAAACCCAAGGCTTAACATGAAACCAGAACCGCCTGGGGATGTTGCCCGGTGAACAGGACGTCTGAGGAACGTGGAGCTGGCTTTTCCTCTTGAATGTGTCCTGTCTGTGTGCAGCACCCCTAGACACTCCCTAGACCTACCCTGTGCTCAGGCTTCCCTGGAGCATTCCAAGGCCTTGGGGAGAGTGACCCTAGGAATTTAGGTGCAAAATAATCCTGAGATCCCCGGTATCAGGCTGATGCAAAAGCCTGTGAGGAGATTCCTTCCCCCAAAAAACTAAAAGAGGCTGTTTCCCATCTAGACAGTAGGAAAGGGTTAACTGTTCTCTCGGGTCCTGAGCAATGTGTCCCCCACCGGTTCCCATAACCGGGTTTTCTGAAATGGAGCAGGTCCCGGGGTGCCTCTCCACTAATCACATCCTTGGAAATGGGGCCATGAAGCCCAGATTAGCTCATCCCTTCACCTTCTTGAGGCCTTCTCCACCTGGAGCACAGAATCTGGGGCAGCTTCACTATTCACCTCTGTCTGCTTTCCTGTCGGGGGTCAGACAGGGATATGGTCACAGGGAATGCGAGGTTATGGGGGCACTAGAGGCCGTAGTGATGCTGACTTTTGTGTCGATCCTTGAACTACAGCATTTGTTCTTCCTCATTCTAAGACTTAGGGGCAAAGAAACAATATCCCCCCCCCTAAGGCTGACGTTTGTAGAACTAGGGTATTTTCTTCTTCATCCTCTCCTGTGTCCTTCCTCGCCTTAGGATGACTGTCAAGGGCACGGGATAGCTCCTGTTCTTCCGACTGACAGTCTCCCTTTGTGCAGAGTCGTTCATTTCTCCTCCACTAACAGCAGGTTCTGGGGCCAGCCCAGGAGATTTCATTCCTTTCCTATTAGTGTCCAGTTTCTCCTCTTCCTAGATAACCAATAAAATTGATCTCACAAAGTGGTTCTGCTCTCTCTAACTGGCTCCTCCTCTTTGGGCTGGCCTGGATTTGGCCGGCTGATGTCCACTAGAAGGGGAGTTTTGTTAAGTTTTTTTTTAAAAGATTTATTTATTTATTTATACAAGCACTGGTAGAGTCAGAAGCGCGGGAGGGTGAGAGGATTCACCAGAGCCAGAGCGGGGAGCAGAGCAGGCAGAAGGACCGAAGTACACGGCTGAGGGGAGCAGCGGGCAGCAGGAGAGGTCTGCGCGCCATGTGGGACCCTCCTCCGGTGGCCGGGAATCGAACCGGGAATCGAACCGGGAATCGAACCGGGAATCGAACCGGCGCCGCAGAGGCTGCGGGCAGCTTCACAAGCTAGCGCTCAACCACTGCGCCACCAGGGAGGCCCTAGAAAGGGAGTTTTCTTTGTGACATAGAAGCCTTGGAAATGGAAACAGTGGTGCAGTCTGGCCACATATGGGCAAGTAAACCTATTGACTCAAAGTCCAGATGGTCAACTTTATTTGAAAGACAAGGAGGCTAACTGGGACAAAGATTCTGCTGGGAGCCTCCTTAAACTGGATACTGATGCCATGTGTTCAGTCTGCGTTCAGTCATTACCCGATGACAGACACAGGGAGGCTTTACAGGAAATGTGTGTAAAGCCTTTTAAGCGAGTAGTATGGAAACTGAGTAGAGCTGGCTTATCACTGATCTCTGAAGTTGACTTGATTTTCATCCATTCTAGTTTTAAGGCCACTCTACCTTCCGTTTCCCCAATTTTCATTCTCACCAGGGGAAGAGACTCTGGGACCTAAAGTCTAAAAGGGTCAGGATGTCTGAATTTTTTTTTCCCATTTTATCACTTACTTTAGGTGTTATGTTCTAGTTTTCCACAACTAAAATAAGAAAAATTCTCCCAGGAATATAGTTAAAATAACATCTGTGAAACAATTTGAGGGTTTTAGAACCTTTAAATTAGAAGAAATCTTAGAAATCATTTAATCCAGTATATCCTAACCAGAGAAGCAGATTTTTTTCCAGTTCATTCCCTTTCCTTCCAACCCTCCTCCAAAATAGCCTCTGTCTCCCTCCTTCCTCACCCTCTTCCTGGTATCCGAGGTAGAGAATGGATGTAGCTGGCACAGATTATTTAGTGTTCATGGGGTTGGGGGACGCTGCCTTAACTCATCTCCCTATTTCATGCACCCTGACCCATTGCTATATAGCTTTTGCTTGAATATATCATACTGAGAAATTTGCCACCTTTGAGACAACCCATCCCAGTTTGGGACAGTAGCGATTTGGTAGAGCTTTTCATGATATTGAAATGAAATCTCCCCCACTATATCTTCCACCCATTCGTCCCAGTTCTGCCCTTTGAAGCCACAGAGAATTTACCTAATCCTTTTATAAAGGGGAGTGGAGAATACCCAGGATTGTTATTGTTCACACATCACAGTGGTTCAGACCGGGCCTGAATGATTGCATTACAGATGTCCTGTGCTTTGCGCACTAGCTGTGTTCCTAAAACATTATATAACTGTGTGTGAATGAAACCATTTTAGACATACTGGGAAGCTGACCATTTGAAAGAAACCCTGTTATCAGTTCTTTCATAAACTCAAGAATCCTTTTGTAAACCAAATAACCACCCACGTTAACCTTTTACACAAATCCAGATTTTCATACATTATGTTTCCCTCAAGGCGAGAGTTGCCGATATGCAAAACCTGTAAAATAATGATGATGGCCATAGCTAACATTTACTGAGCCCCACCTGATACGCCTTATTTGATTTCTCACTGCACCTTCCTTCTTTATTTTTTTTGAAAGATTTACTTATTTATGCATACAAGAAATGGGGTGTAGGCCAGAGGTGTGTAGAGGTGAGAGGACTCACCAGAGACAGAGTGGGAAGCAGAACAGGCAGATTAGCTGAAATACACTGCTGAGAGAGAGGAGCAGCAGGTGAAACAGGAGAGGTCTGCAGCGCCATGTGGGTCAGCTCCCTGGCCAGGGATCAAACTTGTGCTGCAGTGGCTGCGGCTAGTTTCATAGTGCTGAGACTTAACCCCTGCACCACCAGGGATGCCTGCGGCTTCCTTCTTTAAAACCATCCCCTTTGCTGATGAGGAAACCAAGGCTTAAAGAAGCTAAAGATCCACGGTCACACAATTAAAACGCAGTTGGCCAGAAGTCCAATGAGATCATAAGACTCCAGAGTCTTGTGTCTCAACCACCAGAACATGTCAGATGCCAGTCACTATTGAAATGACGAGCTGTGTCCACAACACAGGTGAAGTAGTCTACCAGACCGAAGCTGGTAGGTTCAAAGCTGTGCACAAAATTGACTCTCTTTGCATCTGGCTCTGTAGGTTTCCCAGCACCTTTTCCAGTACAATTTGATCAAGGGAGCCCCCAAGACGCCCATTCAGCTATTAGCATCAGGCAGATGCTGCCACAATGTATTGGGATGTCAGTAAATGCATGACTTTCTATGTTTTTCCAGCAAAAATGTGTCATGACTTTTCTAACAACCCGGTATTTCAGGCATCGGGATGTGATCAGACAGTTTTTCAAAGGGTTTGTGTACCCCAAGGTTTGTAGAATGAGCTTCTTAGAGGGAAGAAGGGGTTCGTTACTGCCAGGTAAAATCCAAAGTATTGAGAATCATGGTTGATCCCAGCCTTCTAGCTGGGTTAGAATCACTCCAATGGGTTTTTAGACCCAGTTTTTCATGGCGCTTGGGTTTGTAAGTTAAAAATAGTCTGGGAAGGATGGTCCATAAATAAGTTTACAAAACAGTTTTGTATCTAAACTGGACAAAGATAAATGGCTGTCATACTTTCATGTCCTCATATCAGTTCCAATTTCTCCAATTTTAGTCACCAACAGCATATCCTCACAATACTGATGGGCTCGGACCACATCCTCAGTGCTCCCAGAACCCCAAACTTTGTACACTGTCCTCTCCTGTCCTCCATGCCTCCCCCACCCCCCCATCTTGACTTGAGACTTTATCCTGGCTCATCTGAACACTTTGACTTTCAAATGTTTGATGATCATTTGCCATTCACCTCTACAGCTGGTGTTCCACTGGCCTCCCAGTCCACAGTAACCTCAGGAAATCGTGTTGGTTTCTAGAAGACACCGAGCAACCAGCACACCTACCCGACCCGTCCTTGTACCCAGCAGGCTTATTTACAATCTCCAGTCATAGTCTCAAGTGAGGAAATGCGGCCTTTAAAGAAAAAAGTCCTCAGCCTAGCATGTCCACCCCTAACTAATGTGCCTCGCCAATTCAAAACAACTCAGTCATTGCAGGTTTTAGATACTATCTGAGGATGCTCCTCCCAGTCTCCTTCTCACGAGGCTTTAGTTTGGGGGCAATGTATCTTAGTGACATCGGGGGGGGGGGCGGTCTCAAGCTCAAGCCTTCTTCTGCCTCCCTGGCCTGATGCAGCACAGCTTCCTGCCCTTGGCTTGGCCTTGGGGCTTTTTGTGCACCTGCTGTGGGGTTCCCTGGCAAACTAAGCAGTGATTGCCGTGTGGCGGACACAGTGGCTCCCACCGCCGCCCTCCCTGGTGCTATGCAAACTCCATTTTCTCCCAGCCTTGGGCTGTGGGTTTTTTCAGCCCCAGCAGCCCCCGAAGGTCCCTTGACTTCTAGTGCTCAGCTCACTTTCACACTCCTCACGGGGGCTGGGTCCTCAGGAAATTCTCAGATTTCCTGTAATTGTCGAGGAGAAGCGAAGGAGACAACCCAGTGGTCTGTGCTGGAGGATCACAGGTGCATAGGGGGTAGCATGGGGGATAGCGTACATCTTCAGAAGTACGAACCTATACCCCCAAATCATATACAGTGTTGTAAACAAATGTAATCTCAATTTTAAAAAAATGATACAATTCAGAAAAAAAAGAAAAGAAAAAAAGAAGCCAAGGAGACCGGGGTTTGGGGGACAAGAGGGTGGGATTGGTAAAGAAATGGAATTTCTCTCACACCTGCTTTGTCGACACAGGCGGCAATGTCATTTCTGCTCTGTGGCGGTTCCCTCTTGTTAGCACAGGGCTCTTTGAGAGACTGTATCTTCTAAGAGTCCCAGGAATAAAATGAAGTATAAGCCACTCTGTCTACTCCTTTTTTGGGGGTGGGAGAACAGGCCCCACTGTTGCATCTAAATCCCTCACTGTCCTCTCCCAATCCTTTTCAACTCTGCTCCAAGCTCAGAGCGCTCTCTTCCCTGTGGAGGGGAAACTCAGTGTTCTTCCAACTCTGCAGCAGGTGTAAGCGCTGAGCCATAGGTTTACCAGACACTGTCTCTTGATATTTAAAAGGAAACTTTTGCAAAAAGAAAGAAAAATCTCCTCTCAAGAGCCTGGCTTTTACAATTTAAAAACTGAAGCTTTTGGGGCCTCCCTGCTGGTGCAAGGGGTTAAGTCTCAGACTACGAAGCTGTCTGCAGCCACTGCAGCATGAGTTCAATCCCAGCCAGGAGCTGACCCACATGGCGCAGCAGACCTCTCCTGTCTCCTGCTGCTCCCCTCAGCAGTGTGTTTCAGTAGATCTGCCTGTTTTGCTCCCCGCTCTTTCTGTTGAATCCTCTCACCCTCCTCACCTCTGGCCTGCACCCCAGTTCTTGTATGCATAAATAAATAAATCTTAAAAAAAAGCTGGAGCTTTCAAAAACATCTCTGACAAGTTGGTGGCTGGCAGAAGAGAAGGAGGTTAGGGAATGGGTGAAGAGCTCAAGAGGTAGAAAATTACAAAAAAAGAAGTCATGGCGGTATCGTGTCAAACACGGCAACTATAGTCAATAGTGTTGTATTACTCATCTGCAAGTTGAGCAAACTTAAAAGTTCTCATCAGCAGGAAAAATATGTGTAACTTTTGTGGCGTGACCAATGCTAACTGGACTGACTGGGTGATTGCACACACACATCGAATGATGATGTTGAACACCTGAAGCCAATATAATGTTATATGTCAATTTCACCTTGATTTTAAAAACCTCTGTAATAGAATGTAAAAGATCTAGTTAAGAATTTAAAGAATTTGGGCCTCCCTGGTGGCGCAAGGGGTTAAGCACAGCATTATGAAGAAATCCGCAGCCTCTGCAGCACGAGTTTGATCCCTGGCCAGCCAGGGAACTGACCCACATGGCACAACAGAAATCTCCTGTCTCGCCCACTGCTCCCCTTAGCAGTGTATTTCAGTTAGTTTGCCTGTTCTGCTCCCCGCTCTGTCTCTGGTGAATCCTCTCACCCCTCAAACCTCTGGCCTGTACCCCAGCTCTTGTATGCATAAATAAATAAACCTTTAAAAAAGAATTTAAAGAATTTGACTCTGCTCTTTCTCTATCGCCCCTATGCAAAGGACAGTCTATCTCGAAAGTTATTGCAATTGCTTAAATGTCAGGGGAAAGACTGGGGCAAAAGTAATGGAAAACATGTTGATGTGAAAACATGTAGTGTCATCAGTTTACAACTAGGATCCTCCTCTCTCCTGAGGTCCTTTCTGTCCTCCATTCATTTATTGCACAGATCCCTGAGTGTCTGCTCTGCTGGGGATACAGCCGTGCAGCGGGTGTCCTCTGTTCCCCTTCAAAGCTCACACCTAAGCGAGAACACAGCCAGTGGGCAGTGACCACCCAGCATGGCGCACTCTTCTTGGACCTGTCCCAGGCCTGGAGCCCAAGGAAAGCTTCCCGGAGGAAGCGACACCTGAATTGAGACCTACAGGAGAAGTAGACTCAGGTGAATGGAAAAGAGTTTCTAGCCAGAGGGAAGAGCATGTTTGAAGCCCTACAAACACTGGAAAAACTCCACGGGTTCCTTCTGTCCAGAACATAAGTGTCAAGTGAGGCAGCGTGAGAAGTGGGCGTGCAGAGGTCAGCGGGCCTGCGGCTTTGCGAAGAACTTTGGATTTTATACCCCAAAGGCAAAGGGGAGCCACTGAAGGGTTTTCGGCAGGTGACGGGTCGTTGTAGTGAAAAGACCACTGGAGCGGTAGATACGGTGGCCAGGGGAGAACACAGAAGGAGAAAAGGGCCAAAACGCAATGCCACCACCGATGATAGCAACAAAATGAAACAACAAGCAGAAAAGAAACCCACTAAATTAACAAAGGGGAGACCATAGGGAGTTGCAGGCAAACCAGGAGACCGGCAGCTCTCAACCAAAGGAAGAAGAAAATTTCAAGGAGCAGGACAGACAACTGCTGCCAGAGGAACAGCAACATAGCAATCAGAGGTTGCCATTGGATTTAGAAACGAGATTAGTGAAGAAGATTATTATAAGTAATATTATTGTCCTAGTGAAAGCAGCTTTAATGAGTAGAAGTTGTGTGGGATTAAATCGACCGCATCAGTGCTCATCTATCCCCTTCACTTCCCATCTCGCTCCACGCTGTTATCTTCCCGATGTGTATCTTAAGTCCAGGCCTCCTCTTTAAGTGCCGCACCCAGAAACAGCCGACTGCTCAGTGTCTCCACTTGATTGGTTCAAAGGAATCTCAACCGCCAGGTTCCAAAACCAATACTCTCCCTGCCCAAACCCGGTCTGCTTCCCGATGCCTCATGTCCACAAATGGAGCCTCCATTCTTCCAGGTGCATAGCACCCCCAGGACAAACCCTATTCCTCACCAGCAACCCTGCGTGTCAACCATTGCCACAGCTTGCCATGTCTTTTGGCCTATGTGTTCCTCCATCGCCACTGCCAACATCCAAGTTCAAGCCGCCATCTTGTCCCTCACCCAGATCGCAGTGGTAGCCTCCTAACCAGTGCCTCCCACCAATCTGTGTACTCCTTCCTGTTCGCTCACAGCAGCTGGAGTCCTATTTTTAAAATGCACAGCTGATCATTCCACTCCCTTGCTTCAAATCCTTCAGTAACTGCCTTCAGGATTCTAAAGGCAGGCACCAACACTCTTACAATGACCCAGGAAGCCCAGCGCAATCTAGCTCTTACTTATCCTCTCAGCCAAAATTCACCACACATCCCCTCCTGCCCTGTGTTCCCTCGCTCTTTTCTGTCAGTTTCTCACATGCCTCACGCAGCATCAGGCCATGCAAGCCGTGTCCCTGTAGCGAAGAACATGTCTCAAGTGTCAAGCTGGGCTAAAACTCCAGCTCCACCCCTGTCTGGTTGAAAAACCCTGAAAAAGCACTTAAATTCTCATTGCCTTCCTTTCCTCATCTGTAAAATGGGGTTACTATTTACCTTGTGGAGTTGTATAAGAATTAAATGAAACTACAGGTATAGAATGCTAGAAATTTAGCCCCCAATTAATGTTAGTAACTGCTGTTATTCCCTATCCTACCTGGTTAATGCTCAAATATCAATCTAGCGCAAATGGCCTGAAGTGGTTCCCCACCCCAACTCGCTAAGCAGGCTATGACGTTGTTAAATGATCACACAGCATCCTGAGCATTTCATCCACAACGTTCGTTGTGCTTTGTGATTATCTCCGTGAGAGTTTCTTTTATTAATTTCTGCAGCCCCACTAGACTGTCAGCTCCAAGAGGCTAGAAAGTGTCCATTTTTCTCACTGCCAGATCCCTAGATCACAGGTTAGTGCCTGGCACAGAAACCAGGTGGTTTCTGAATGAATGATTGAGTGAGTGGGAGGCAAGAAGGTGGAGCCAATGAATTTAGATGATTCCAGAAGATTGTGATCACAAACAGTAATGGCAATCCATGGAAGGGGCCAGGGTTTCTCACTAATTTTTTGAGCTGGCATATCCTTAAGCATGTCTCAGTGCTGGTGGGAAGCAGCCAGGAGAGAGGGAGCTCGCCAGAAGGAGTGAGAGTCATGAGGCTGTGGGAGGGGGTGGGTCTTCGGGCAGGAGCCAAAAGAATTCTCAGGCAGAAGGAGAGACACCTCTTCCGCGGTTTGGGAATGAGAGCTGAGAATTCATGTATGTTTGTAGATCTGGAACCAGCAAGTCCTACCAAGACCTTTCCGTGAATCTTGGTCACGTAAGCAGGAAATCTGGATGCTCCGAGAAGCTCAGCACGCTTGGTGGACATCATTTCATTCACTTTGCCACCCAAGAGAAAGGGAATCATACGTTTTCTTCATCATTGACTGTACTGACGCACTAAAGAGCAAAATAACAAGTTTCCAAAGCAACTCAGTAACAGAGCGGAGACAAGCTGATCTCAGTGTTCCCTTACTGAGCATGCTTCCTCCCCCACTTGGGAAACAGGATGGTAAAGGAAAAAATATCTATATGGTAAAATAATAATGGTTGCGTGCTGGACACGAGTCTAGTATTCCATCTGCCATAACTTGTTTGATCATTGCATTATGATATCATGTTACAGGTGAGGAAAGTGAATCCCAGGGAGGTTAAATAACTTGCCCAAGATCAACAGCTAGTAGGTGGTAAGACTAGGTTTTGAACCCCAAGAGTCTGACTCCAAAATGGATGCATTGAACCACTCTGGTTTCCCCCCTCCCCAGGAAAAACAGGTTAGGAATCAGAAGACCTGGTGTTTCTATCATGAACTAACTCTCTGAACTTGGGCATTCAGTTAGGTATCTGGACATCAGTTTGCGCATCAATACAATGATAAGAAGAATGTTTACCTTACGAGGCTTTTAAAGGATTATAGAATGTATGGTGGGGCCTCCCTGGTGGCGCAAGAGGTTAAGCACCACACTGTGAAGCAATCCGCAGCCTCTGCAGCACAAGTTCGATCCCCGGCCGGCCAGGGAACAACACACATGGCGTAGCAGACCTCTCCTGTCTCCCCTCTGCTCCCCACAGCAGTGTATTTCAGTCGATCTGCCTGTTCTGTCCCCCAATATGTCTCTGGTGAATCCTCTCACACCCCCGCATCTCTGGCCTGTAACCCCAGTTCTTGTATGCATAAATAAATAAATCTTTAAAAAAAAAAAGAATGTATTGCGCTCATCATGATCATGATCGTGATGGTCATGATCGCAGGCTGCGGAGGAGACCCCGAGTCCCCACAGTAGCACAGGAGCAGCAGGTGGGAAGTCCTGGCTCCTCTGCGGCATCAGCTGATTCTGCCCCATCAGCTTTAACATCCCTGACCAAGGCTCCCTGTGGCTGGGAGCAGTTGCGGCCTATGTCCTCCTCTTTGATTCCCCAGCCAGAAGGAGTGACTGTTTATTTTAAAAATACATAATAAATAGCCTGAATGACAGCTCCTGGGAGGGACAGCCCAGCAGGCCAATTTCCAGGCTGCTGGTGGAATCACTGTTCCAGTTTAGAGACAGAATCAGACCATCAGGGCTAGAAGAGAACTTCAAGGTCATCTTCCAGTGCGGCTCCCTGACCCCCTCCCAACCCATTTTACAGACTAGGAAAACTGAGGTCAGGTAGGTGGGATGATACTCGTTACGAGTGGCAGCACTGGGTTCTTTTTTAACCTTGAAAATGTCTTCAAGTGGGTTTAAATAAATGATATCAACTCACCAAAATCGTATCTGAGAAGTACTTGAATACTTGTGTCAGTATGCATACCTGTTCAGAACGGGGTGAAATTCCAAAATCCCACTGCCACCTACAACTAAAACTGCAAGGCAATAATCCGTGGGAAACCCATTCTTCCGCGGCTCTTACTTGGCCCCGTGAGACGTTCCCCCCGTGAAAGGGGAACGTGCCCAGCTCCTCAGGGGCACGGTAACCTGATGGGGAAGCTCAAACTGCGCTTCCCCAGCCCCAGTCTGTGCTTCCCAGTCGGCGGAGCTGAGTTTCCTGGCCTGGGAGAAGAGTGTCCCCCTCTGAGGCGCCGAGTAGGTGTGGAGGTCACCGGAGAGGATAAGCCTTTGGCACCTGCCTGGCGCGCTGTCACTTTGCTGTTATCTGCCCTTTCCTCTCCAAGCAGAGCGCCCTTCCCCTTGGCTGGGAACTTAGACCTTAGACCACTCAGACACGAGGGAACCCCGCAGAAGCCCAGCTGCGCGGGGCCTGGAGCGGCCCGTCCCTCCCCCGCCCCCCCAGGCGGTGAGTAGGCTGGATTCCGCTTGATAAATGAGAGGCGCTGAGAAGGCGCTGCGAGCAGCTGAGCACCGTTCCCGGAGCCGCCGCGGCGAGAAGGCGACCCTCCGCCCCGCGAGCATGGAGCCGCTCTGGGGCCGCGCGCCGGCCCGCCTGCCCGGAGGAGGACGGGAGGGCGAGCGGCTGGACGAAAGAAAGGCTTAAGGGGAGATGGACCGGGGGCGTCCAAAGAGCAGCGTCTGAAAAGGAAACAGGCCGAACCTCGGGAAACCTCCCGGGCGGTGAGTGCCCTCGGGGCGCACGGCGCGCCCCGCGGACGCGGCTCCGGCCGGGGCGCGGCGGCGGTCAAGGTGCGGCCCCAGCAGCGGAGACCCGAGGCCGCACCCGACAGGCCGGGGCGCGGCGGGGGGCCCCGGTCGCCCGCGGGGGGCCCGGGGTCGGCGGGACCGGAAGGCGCAGTCGCGGGGCGCCCGCCCGCAAGGGCCGGGGCGGGGGTCGGGGGCGGCCGCGGAGCCGCCGGCGCGGGCCCCGGGGGAGGTCGGCGACCCCGGGCGTGGGAGCGGCGGGGAGCCCGGAGCGGGGCCGCGGTTGCCATGGCGCCGCGCGGGGAGGGGGCGACTCGGGCCCCGCCCCGGCCCCGCGGGGCGGCGGGCTCCAGATGGTCCCGGGCCTCCCGCGGGAGCCGGCGGCCTGCGGCAGGGGAGGCCATTGTCCTCCTTCCGCGGCGCCGCAGTCCCGCCGCTCGCGCCCGCGCGCCGCCACGCGCCCCGCCGCCGCCGGCCCCGCGCGCCCCCCGCGCCGCTCGCGCCCGGTGACAGCGCCCGCCGCCGCCCGCCGAGCGCCCGGCGGCCGCCGCAACCGCCCCTCGCGGCCGGCTGGGCGCGGCGACGACCGGTGCGCCCCGCCCCGCGCCCTGCCCGCCCGGCCGGCGCTCCGCGCCCAGGTAGGTGCCGGCCCCGGGCCGCTTTGTCCCGGCCGGCGGGGCGGCGCGCTTTGTGCAGCCGCGCGCGGGCGGGGGGCGGGCGGGTCGCGCCGGCCGGCGGGGCCGGGCGCGGCGGCGGGGCCTCCCCGGGCCGGGCGGAGAGTCCGGGGGAGTTGCGCGGACGGTCGCGCCCGCCTCGGGCCGGCGGGGCTCGCCGCGTGGGTGACAGCGCCGGCCGGACGCGCCGCAGGGGCGGCCCGGGGACCGGCCGGCGCCGGGCCAGGCGCTGCGGACCCGCTCGGCGCCTCGCCGGCGTCTGCGAGCCGGGCTGGCGGGGGGCGCCCTGCGGAGCCCCCCTGGGGGCGAACTCCGCGCCCGCCCTCGGGCCCCCGCACCGGTGCGAGAGCGCGAGCGGGGGGCCGGGCCGCCCCGACACCCGCCGCGGGAGGACGGAGCCCCTCGCCGGCCGCGGCGCGCGGGGGAGGGTGTCCGGGGCCGGGACCTCCGGAGGGTTTGGGGGGCTCGGCGGCGCACGGAGCTCCCGGCCAGGCCTATCGCTGGGCGTTCGACTGGAGCGCCGCGCTCGGCTTCTCCCCTCCGCTCTGGCTCGGAACTACCCCCACGGCGCCGCCTGCGCCCGGAGATGCAGGCTCGCCCCTGTCCTAACCTGCCGCGCGTCTCCGTGGGCTGCGGCCCGGCTGCCCTCCGCCCCTCGCGGGCGAGCTGCCACCATTCCAGCGCGGCAGAGCTGGCCCCTTCAGGCATGGGCAGGGTCCCCTTAAACCAGTTCTCCTTGAAGGTGAAGTGGGCAGAGAGAGCTCCGCATAGGTTTTAGCAACCTCTTGGCATATTCAGAAGAGCAAAGGATTTGGGAGGAAAAGGGCGAACACAGATCTTGGATTTGGCCCTTGGAGAAACTGATGTGACTCCTCTGTGACGACTGGGTGTGGGGACGCGAAGGGCCGAGCACGGGGGTGAAAATTAGTCTGAATGATTCTGCCCCGGGTGCAGGACCCTGAAGGAGAGGTTCAAGCAAACATCCACCCACTCTGCCGCCCAGTGCCTCCATTCCTGGGTGGGCAGACAGCACCGTCTTTTATCAGACACACGGCCTTGGGGGAAGGAGCTGGGGTTTTGTTTCTCCTACCAATTCTCTGCCCTGGATGCGTCTTTCTTTTGCCTTCCTGGGAGCTGAGTTTATTGTCATTTCTGTCCCCTCCATCTCTCCGCCAGCCCACTCATACCCTGAGTCCAATAAGATTTTCACTTTGCCAAAGTCCCCATGTCTTCTAATCTATTATTCATCCAGCTGTCAGTGGTTCCGCTCTGCCTCCCGCCCTCCATCCGAGCATCTGTGCGTGCCTGTGCCGGCCAGGGGCCCGGCCTGTCTCTCTCTAGAGCCCGCTCCATCCTCGTTCTCCTACCTCAGCACCAGACACTTATAGCTCTTTGTAGGTCTCGGGGCTTCTGAAGGGAAGTTATATTCGAGTTTAGCATAGGAAAGGGCCCGTGGGGACCCAGAAGCTAACCTCAGGTCACACTCACCCCTGAAACTTGCGTCTTCTCTGCCGTCGCTCCTCTAACCGATTCCCGCTGCTCCGCGTCTTTGGACATCCTCCAAGCGTGGTCCCCAGACCGGAAGCTTTAGCACCACCTGCAAATAGATTAGAAATTCAAATTCCCGGTCCCCACTCCAGATCAACCTAATCAGAAAACCTGGGGGCAGGGCTTATAATGACCCATGTTTTACTCTCCCTCCAAGGTCACTCAATTCATGCGAGCTTGAGAATCCCTGGTCCTGAGCTGTGGATTGCAGCCCTCGGCGTGCCCTAACCGGGGAGCAGAGCCTCTTCCCCTAACCCATTTCCAGGAGCTTTTCTCTAGCCCTAAGAAAGACACTCATTCAGTGGCAAAAGAAAAAGAAAAAAAAAAAAAGACTATGGTCTCTTCATTCAGTAACTCTTTATTGAACCTATTGCACGGGCTTGGAAAACACAAACACAAGTAAAACACGGCCCTGTCCTCCACGGGTTAAAAGCAGAGCCGGCAGAGACACATAAACAACCGACTCTAATACAATGTGATAAGTGCAGTAATAGCTGCTCCCTGCATGCTGTGGGGGCACAGCGGAGGGAGAGACAGCTCCGAGGGAGGTAAAGAATTAATCAGGAGCAGGATGTGGTGAGGGAGGAATTAGGATACAAGGCAGGCTCGGTTGGGGTTGGCAGGGATAGAATTTCTAGCTTTACACGTGGGCTACAGGGCGGAAGGGAGGGGGGCGGCGGCAGCCCTCCAGGATGGACCCTGGGCTGAGCAGGCTGCACCCAGCAGCGCTTGGCATGGAACTGAGCAGGACCCGTGCTTGTGGCTGGCAGGAGTTGGCTTTATGCCAGTATGAACTATAGAAGCTACCTGGACCTGGCCTCGAGGTCAGTGGCTAAGAATAAGGTGCTGGTCAAACTGTCATCTGGAGTAGCTGCCGTAGTGCCCTACTCACGAGGCCACAGGGTTCGCGGAGCCACTGAGGGGTGTCGGGCTGACAGTTCTCCAGCCTAGAGACAGGGGTTCTTGGGGATGGCGGGGACTGGGGGGCCTGAGAGAATGTGGGTGTGGAGAACCAGATTATAGGGGAGGAATGAGACACTTCGTGATAAGAAACCAGAGCGGGCTGTAGGCAAAGAAACTCACATAGAGAACTGCAGAGCCTGGAGGTGGTGACAGAAGACAGAGCACATCGTCCACCAGGCCAGGGGGCCGCGGAGCCCACTTGCTAAACACCGAAACTCAGAGGCGCAGAGATAAGGCCTCAGAACCACCGTGCGAGCTCTGCTCACATGCAAGATCATGGGAAGACACCCTGGGGCCCCGGGGGATCTGCAATCTAAGGACTTCAGTGCCCTCTTACTCCTTATCTCTGCGGCCCCGTCTCTGGAGACTCAGGACACAAATCACGTAACCTCGAGTTAGGCTTGGCCAGAGGAGCATTAAGCAGCTACATTTCTGTTTGGGAGGAGACTCCAGCTCCCCACTTTCTCCCCAAAGGTGTCGGGTTCTGCAGAGTTTCTAACAGCTGGACCTCCCTGGGAGGTCAGGATCCCGTGCTGGGGGACCCCACGGAATCCTCGGGGTGGATGGGCAGGAGGAAGTCACACCCACACATGTGTAGGTTTCATGCGGTTCACAGGGGCCCCAGGGACAGTCGTCGGGACCCAGGGTCAGACCGTCTGCTCTGATAAGTTTCTGCTCTTCGTCGACTACAGAGACAGGAAAGCAGAGCTGGGAAACCTCGGGAACATCCAGGGGGCAGGCAAACAGTAGTAGGCAACCTGGCTGGGAAGGGAAGCCCCGGGGCACTGGAGGAACCCACTCTGTTCCTTTTCAACAGCTTGCTGACCCCACGGAACACTCCTGGGGGCTGGCGGTAGGGGGCAGTGACTCCTGCCCCCTTTTCCAGCGGGGAAAGGGTGGTGGAGGCAAGGATGGGGGGCACGGGCAGCTCCAGCAGGGAGTCTGAGCACTGGACGTGGGCCTCCGGGAACGCGGCCTGAGCATGACAGCCGTGGGAATCCCTGATCTGCAGGGCCGGTGACAGGGGCTGGGGACCCCGCCTGCTCCCCTGTGCAGAGGCTGAGTATTAGGCGACTCGTTCAGGTCAAACCTTGTCCCCAGCGCTCTTTGCTCAGGGTGACTCAACCGTGCCCTAGAATTTATTTTTATATAAATATTTACAGAGCAAATTCAAAGACTGTTGGGATTTAGGGGGAATGATGAATTTTGAAGAAGAAAGGATCCTATGCTTGGTGAAATCAGGCTCTTTTCTGTTACAGGGAACGAGAAGCTCAGGCTAGAACCTCAGACCTTAGCTCCCTCGCACCCCTCAAGCACAACTCCCGTGGCAATCCTGGGAGCCTTTTCTCTTCAGGAGAAAGAGGAGGGGCTGACTGTGCTGACCTCCACATGGGTCGCGCTTCACGGAGCCAGTTAACGACCAGAGCAAGTTGAGCCTTTGTGTGTCCACGGGACACACCTGCCTCCCGTCCACAGCTCACCCCCTTCCCCTTCCTCCTTCCCAGAGGCACACGGAGGTTCTCCACACCTCCAGAACCAGACAGGGCGCCATCAAGCCCTGACCCTAGGAGGGGGTGCTCAGGGTTAGCGTGTCTTTGTGTTGGAGAGGCCCTGGGGAAAGGGGAGGTGCACAATTTGAAGTTCTGATGAACTCACAGGCCCAGCCCCCTCTGTTGATTGCCAAATTACATGAGAACTTTGGACTGCTGAGGTCGTGTGTGTGTGTGTGTGTGTGTGTGTGTGTCTCATCCCTAGCAGCTAACCTGAAGCTCCTCTGCTAGTTCTGAGAAAGGCAGCCTCTGCATGACTTAGAGCTGTGAGTAGGGCGGGCAGCCTGGCCCAGGAAGGGCGTGAAGGGTGCTCCTCTCCCAGGTGCTCCGAGGGACTCCAAGAAGCTGGAGGAACATGTAAATGTTGTGACTAAGACACTGTTCCATGGAGTCTGCAGGAACCTGACTTTAACACCCAGTTCTGCTCCTTCCACTGCCATGGTTTTGGGGTGACTTAACCCCCACCATGCCCCTTCCTCATCTATGAAATGAGGGTGGCGATGGATTCTCGGCCCCGGGGGATGTGACAAGGTGTGCGTGTAAAGGACGGGACACATCACAGCGGACACATACGCCGCACCGCTCAACTCCTCCTGTAGCCAACAGGGAGAGAGCCGCCCTTGCCCTCCCCGAACGCCCGAGCTCACCATCCAGACTTGCCTGCGCCGGCCACAGCCTTCCTGGCGCATCACAGATGCATCCTAGCTTGAGAGTCGGAGCTGAGTCCATCTCAAATCGCCTCCAAGCTATAGGATGCCACCTTGCCTGGCGTAGGGCCGGAGGCCCGTGTGTGGAACTGGGAATGAAAGAACTGGTTTCTACTCATTGTTGGCCCCAGCGCTCCAGGCTGGCTTCCTGCCTTACCCTGGTTTATACACTGCCGTTCTGAACCACGCTGGAGCCCATTCCACTCGCAGCCCCAGCTCTGCCCACCGTCCCTCTCTGCCCCGAGACCCTGGACGCCTTCCTGTCCTCTCTGTCATCTTGTGATGCTGCCACCTTTCTGCTGCCCTTCTGCTTCCCCACCGTGGTTTCCCCTCCCCTGGGGGCTGACTTCCATTGCCAAAAAAAGACCCACCACACGTTATCCATAGGGGACTGGAGCTGATCTAGAATAGGAGGGCCTGGGGTGGAGGCGTGGTGGCCCCGAGGTGCCCCGAGGTGCCCCTCACAGCCACGTTCTCCCTGGCAGGAGCAGGCAGCCACCCACCACCATGAGCAGCACCCTGTCGCCCACGGACTTCGACAGCTTGGAGATCCAGGGCCAGTACAGCGACATCAACAACCGCTGGGACCTGCCTGACTCGGACTGGGACAATGACAGCAGCTCCGCCCGCCTCTTCGAGAGATCTCGCATTAAGGCCCTGGCAGGTGAGATCAGGGGAGGCCCAGGTGATGCGGGGCACTGGGGACAGGAGCTTAGCATGCAGGATCCTGTGACTTCACGGCAAGACCAATGCTCTTTCTAAGCCGGATCCCCTGACCAAGCCCCCGGCCCCCAACTCCATCCTCAACCTCAGCCACAAATGTCCTGCAATCCAGAACACCCCCGCCTCCTGCTCCCCAAGCACAGCGAAGCCGAGCTACCCTGGACTCACTCTGTCCCTCTGACTCACTTCCCAGCCTCGCCCCTCAGTCCTGCTCCCCAATTCTTGTACTGTTCCGTCTCCCCTTACTTTTGACCTCCCCTTACTTTTGACCCCCCTTCCTAGTCCTTAATCTCCACTGTCCTCTCTCTTACCTGTTCTCCCTCCCAGTCCATTATCCCCTGCACCCCCACACCTGTGCCTTCCACCTGCCTGCTCCTCCCGTCCTGTCATCTACCTGTGCCCGCAGCAGGTTTTCTCCGCCCCCCGCTGGTTTCCGCAGCCAGCCATTCCTGAGGTTTGCTCTCCACCTGTCTGCCTGGCCCCTGCCCTCCCCTACGGCCCCAGGCTCACCCCATCAGCAGCTCTGAGTACAAACAAACCCGTCGGACGGCCTCCCAGCGTGCTGGGGAGGGGTTACCATGGCAACAAGAGAATGGCTGCCACCTGACACCACCAGCGGCTGGCGTGGGGCTGAGTCACCCACTCACCCCAAGGCCACCCACCCAGCTTGGCTTCCCTCCTCCATCTCACCCTCGTCTTTTCCACTGACCTGCCCACCTCCCAGCCCAGTGCAGAAGGAGAGACCACAGCACTCTCTCCTAGGGGCAGTGCCCCTGCCAAGGGCAGAGTGGCACCGGGAGAAGGGCCACACTGAGGGAACTGGCTCCCAAAGCTGGACTCACTTTTTACAGGATCACCCAGGGGCGTTTTTAGAAATACAGGTTCCCAAGCACCATCCTGGACACACTGACTTAGTCTTGGGCTGTATGGTTTTGAAGTCAGGACTTTTGAAAAATTTTCCAGGAAATTCTTTCCAGCCAGCCTGGTAGCAGTGTGAGGACAACAGCTTGAGGAGCCCCGTTGTGGCCCTCGTTTCTGGGAGTCCCTTATCACTTCTTCCTGGACCTCTCTGTCCTGGTCGGGTCCTCAGCGTGGCTGGTGACACACTCCCATCAGACAGGAACAGATGTGAGTTATGGAGTTTCCCTCACACCCTGATTCGGGGTGCGTGCAGCCGCTAGAACTGTCAGGATGTCTTCACATGCACCACGTGTGCCCCCTGGACGGCACACAGGTCGCCTGCTCTCCCGCCTGGATCGGGCTCTGGGGAAGAGGTCTGTCCATAGGGGCCTCACAGGGGCGGGGCCTGTCGTGCTGTATGCACGAAACTGGGAGGGGCTGAGCAGGCTGTAAGTGACACAGGGAGCTGGGAAGGGAACCGCAGCCCAGCGGGATTGCATGGGGGGCCTGGTGGGTCCGGTGGCAGGCAAGGAGCCGGCAGGGAAGGTGATCGGGACAAGCAGGAGGAAAACTCTTCTTCCACAGATAAGGAAACACCCAGCAGTGCTGGCCGGAGGGCTGAGCTGGCCTCCAGGCTTCCAACCTTCCTCTTTCTGTGCTCTCTGAGCTGGGGATCAAAGCATGTCCTGAGGGGGACCTCCCCGGCCACTTGTCTGCACACCTGCAGACCTCTGGAAACTGGAGCTGGCTGTGGGCGCCCCCTCTTTCTGTGGCTCTGCTGGACGCTTAGGTGGCTGGGGCCTGATGGGCAGGTCTCTAAGGCACTGGAGGTTCCCTCCTCCGCCCCCGGGGTCTGGCCCTGCCCCAGCCGGCCGCTCCGCCTCCCGCCCCTCCCCCGGCTCCGTCAGACCTGTTTGTCTGGAGCTGCTGGGTCTCCTCTCGCACAGCCAGGTGTGCCAGGCTGACTTGTCCCGGCGTTCACACATCCTGAAACTCCTTGTCCCACTCCTTGAAACTTCTACTATCCTTGAACCTCCCCCCTCACCCTACGGGGGACCCCGGCCTCTCGGGATCCCAGGCTCCAGGGGAGCAGAACTTTGCCGCCCAGCCCGCGTGCACGGGCAGAGCATGGACGCTGGGCCCCGGGCCGTGTAGGCGGCAGCAGGCAGCATGAATGGGAACGGCGTGAGCAGGGGGCATGGGCCCGGCCTGAACGGGGCTGGCGAGTTTTACTATGAGGCGGTGGAGGGGCCCCAGAGCCCCGGGGGCCTCCTGCTCTCCCCAGCTGCCTTCATCAACCCCGCTCAGCACGCCAGCGTGCTGGAAGGACGCTTCAAACAGCTTCAAGGTGAGCCGGGGAGGTGGGGGGTAGAAGGGGCCTGGGGGCGCGGGAGCGGAGCAGGGCACAGCCCAGGCCTGGGACATCCTCTAACTCCGATGGCTGGGCCGGGAGACAGTGGACGGGGGAGTAATTACGAGTGGCCAGGAAATACTTGGATGGGGGAATCTGGGGCCTGCCGGTAGGGACTACAGGGGGCCCGGTGCCCGTGCCAGCCTGGTACCCCCCTGGGTGCAGAGACCTGTGTGGTACCCACCCAAAGGTCAGGACCGCAAGCGCTGAGGCCCCAAAAAGCGGAGTCCGGTGTCAGTGGATGGGGGTGCTGTCCCGCCAAGGCAGTCCCATTTGGGTGGGTTTGGAGGGGAAGCGCCCGCCGGGATGGTTGGGGAGGAGAAGAGGCGAGTAAGCCAGGAGGCTGAGGGTCCTGGGGCGTCAGTGATGCCCCAGGTTCCCACGCGAGTATAAGTGTGCGAGGCAGTGTGTGTGGAAACCAGAGTGTGGCAGAGTGAGCTGGAGCGGACAGCTGGGGGTCTGAGCTGGCGTGTGTTTTTCCGCACACCGGTGTCCCCGGGTATTTCTGGGAGCCGCTGGTTTTCGGGGGGAGGGGGTAGATGTTATCGATGCTTTGTGACCCTAGACCCCGTTGTGGTCCCGGCTGTGCACATTTTCCTCCTGACGGCTGTTCTTCCCACATCTTCCCCATGTGTTCCCCTTGTGTGCCAATATGGCCTCGCCCTGTGTGCCCAGCATCAGGGGGGCCCCCCTGGGTCCATCTGGGGCCGATGCTCCGGGCCGTCCTGAGGCGGGCAGGCCGACGGACCTGACTAGGGGACCGCAGGCACCCTGGCTGCTTCCACAAGTGCTGCATAGCATCGGGCCGCCCCTGCCCTGGTAGAACGCGGGCTTGGCCCAGGCTCAGGGCTGGGGTAAGAAAGACAGGACCAGACATGGGCGTGCCGCTGAGTTTTATGGGTGAGGTGCGTAGGAATGTGAGATTAAGGGGTGAGTCCTTTTAGTTTTTGAGATGCGGGCGCTGAGATAGAAACAGAGGTGACTCTTCCGGATGGGTCCTCTCACAGGCTCCTCCGTGGGGAACTGGCAGAAACCAGTGCCTGGAGCAGCTTCTTAAGCCCAAGCCACCTCCCCAGCCCAGTCCTGAGAACGTTGCGAGAGTCTAGTTCTCCCTGGAGCCTGACAGCATCCCGTCAGCCGCAGCTCCCCCTGGGGACCAGCCAGGAGGACTTGGTTTCTTGGCTTCTTTTTGGAGATCGGCCCCTACCTCTGAGGGGCTTGTTCCCCACTCCGCCAACCCTGTTTCTTGGGCTCTCCGTTGGCCCTGCTCCCAACTTCCCAGGTCTTGTTTTCCTTCCCAGCGTTGGAATGCTGCTGAGCTGGGGCTGGATCCCCTTGTAGCCAATCAAATGACCTCGCCCCAGAAGTAGCGTTGCCCGCCTTTCCTCTAAACCACCCCAGGAGAGCAAGCTGGCCCACGAGGCCTGCAGCCTCTGTAATGTCACGTCCTGCTAATGACCACTTGGAAGAGCCGCTGCTGTAATTGCTGTCCACACCCTGTCCTTTGTGTGCCACCCTCCCTCCCGTGGGTCCCGAGCCACGCAGTTAGATCGCACCCGTCCTAACAGGAACCCTCGGGAGCCGTCCCGGGCAGGCTCCTACGCACTCTGTTAATCAGCGCAGTAACCCACTGAAGGCGAAAGTAACGCGTCCAGTTTACAGATGAGGGAAGCGAGCCTCGGAGGGAGGCGGCCCCAGCATTACTCACATTGTTACATGGCAGAGGCCCGGTCCTGGCCCCAGCGCCTCCTGCGTGCCCCCTGCTGCTGGTTTCTCTCACGCGCTCTTCCCGAAGCCTGCTTTCTGCCTCTCATCTTTGGCCTTTACCTTGCTGCTTCCCCAGCTTTTTGAATTAGGGGTTTTTCTCCAGCCTGTCTTCCGGGCCCCTCCCCATTCCAGCCTGGCCTCCTGGCCTCTCAGCGTCCCCACCCCCACACCTCCCACGGGCGCACCCACTGGCGTTTAGAAGCAGGTGCCAGGTGCGCGCAGGGCAGACACGACCCCCTGTTACTGCCACAGATGAGCGAGAAGCCGTGCAGAAGAAAACCTTCACCAAGTGGGTGAACTCTCACCTGGCCCGTGTGACGTGCCGGGTGGGAGACCTGTACAGCGACCTCCGGGATGGACGAAACCTCCTGAGACTCCTCGAGGTGCTCTCGGGAGAGACACTGGTGAGCTGGGCCCTGGGCAGGAGGAGCCCGAGCAGCCCCATCCAGGGACCACCGTGGGTGGGGCCAGCCCTGCTTCGGGGGCGGCTTCATTTGAGCAGCTTTGCTGCGTGGATTAAATAGGAGCGCTGCTTCGTGGCAACAGGAACAGTGGCGCCATTGAACACATTTCCTTTCCCACCCACGCTGGGTGCACGTAATTCCCTTGGGAATCTTAATCTGCCCCAAGCCTATCCTCAGCCTTAGCTTTGCCTCCATGAATTGGGGCCCAGCCCCGCCGGCCCTGTGCTCCCAGGCAGGGCCTGGGGGAGGTGTGAGAAGCAGGGTTCTGGGAGGGCTCGGAGGGGAGGAGTTGGCCCACGGTCCCACGCCCTGGCCTCCGCTGTCCCTCCCCAGCCAAAACCGACCAAAGGCCGCATGCGGATCCACTGCCTGGAGAACGTGGACAAGGCGCTGCAGTTCCTGAAGGAGCAAAAAGTGCACTTGGAAAATATGGGCTCCCATGACATTGTGGACGGAAACCACCGCCTGACGCTCGGGCTGGTCTGGACCATCATCCTGCGGTTCCAGGTACCCAGTACCCAGTTAGCCAACACGCCGGTGCTGCTCTGGACAAAGATCGAGGCTCTGGGACCTTGGGGAGTAACTCACAGTTGCTGTGATACCAGGCCCCAGATGGGCACTGTCCTCAAACAGAGCAGAGGTGGGGCAGGGCTGCCCGCCTGCAGTGGCACGCTCCCTGGGACTGGCCTGTGTGCTGGTCAAGGGCAACAGGACCCCATGTGGGCCCTGAGGGAACTAGGGGTTTTACAGACCAGTCCCTCCTACAAAGAGTTTGAGAACTGCCTTTGGGGTCTTGTCGGCAGCCCCCTCCTCTGCCTCGATTCTGCTGGACTCCCTCAAAAGAACAGCCACCTTCTTACACCCTGAGCACAGCCAGGCCCGTGTCCCAACGCCACAAGAGCTCTCCCCACCCCCCAACACCAGCTCCCCTCAGCCCTGAGCCAGCTCTGTCAGCTTCAACTTTGAAACTCGATGCTCAGAAAAAAACATGTGCTTGCGGCGCTGCTGCTCCCCACCCCGGCGCACCCTTCCCTGAGGGCTTCCACTCCAACTGCGTGCCCACCTCCCTGCCTCAAATCCCTGGTGTTCCGTGCTCACTCACCCAGGATGGAAGGTCCCCAGGGGCTGTCCCTACACCCCATGCAGGCGTCCAGACAGCCCCATATCCCTGATCACCCGAGCCCCTGGCAAGGGCTGAGTACCAGCTTCCTTCCCTGCTAGATCCAAGACATCAGCGTGGAAACAGAAGACAACAAGGAGAAGAAGTCAGCCAAGGACGCCTTGCTGCTGTGGTGCCAGATGAAGACGGCGGGGTGAGGCGGCCGGGCCAGGCCCTGCAGGGAGGCCCGGGGCACAGAGCTGCGGGCCCTGGGCACACCCCTTTTCTGCCAGCAGGGGGCTGAGACGGGTGTCCCTCCTCCCTGGAGCTGGCCCCACTCACTGTCATCCTGCTCTGTGCTACAGGTACCCCAACGTCAACGTGAATAACTTCACCACCAGCTGGAGAGATGGGCTGGCCTTCAACGCCATCGTGCACAAACACCGGTGCGTGAGGTGGCCATGGTGGGCGGGGCGCCTCGCTGCATTGAGAGCTTAAATGGGGGGGGCAGAGCAGTGGGTAAGGGTTTGGGAAGGCTTGTTCTGGACAAGATGGAGTTGGAGGTGGGGACTTAGGGATAAAGAACTGAGTGGCTTTACTTTTCCTCGTAAGAGTCTCATCTCACCTGACCCCTTCTCAATGTACCCCCGTCCCCCAGGCCAGACCTGCTGGACTTCGAGTCCCTGAAGAAGTGTAACGCTCACTACAACCTGCAGAATGCTTTCAACGTGGCTGAGAAGGAGCTAGGCCTGACGAAGCTGCTGGATCCTGAAGGTAGGCAGAGCCGTGTCAAAAAGAGGCCGTGGGAGAAGACAGGAGGCAGATGTGGGGTGCCAGGAGCCGAGGGTGGGGAGAATGGGGTGTAACTGCTGGTGAATGTGGGGATTCCTGGGGGGAGGATGAAAATGGCTGGGAACAAGACAGTGGTGAAGGCTGGGCAGCCTTGTGAATATGCCAAAACCCCTGGACTGTATCCTTTAGAAGGGTGAATTTTATGGTCTGCAAATTTTACTGCTTTTGCAAAAAAGCTGCAGGAAGAAAGGCAGCCTTGTGGCAGAATGCCCTGAGCTGGGGCTCTAGCCCGACCCACCATGGGTAGGGCTACAACTTCCAGCCAGGTCTTGGCCTCTGCGTGGCTCAGTTTCCCCGTCTCTGAAATGGGAATGTTGCTTCACATGCTCTGTGAGGGCATTCCTCTGCCCAAATCCTGGGGTTCTAAATTAAGCTACACGACCTTGATGTCTCTCCAAGCACCATCCTTACAGTCAGCTGATCCTGCTGTGGTTCTGATCTTAATGCTGATGAGACTGGCCGCTGGGATCTGCCTTTGTGCCTGGCACCGCACTTGCCAGGCTTTAATTAACTTAGGCCTCATGATGCCACCTTTGAAATCAGCGTGCTTTCAGTCCTCGGTTTATGGGAGGAGGAGAGGCCCATAAAGCTTCAGCAGCTTCCCCAAGGTCGTGCGGCCGTGGGACTGGGAGTGATTCTAGGTGGCCTGACTCCTCAGCCACCTCCCGGGAGAGCAGAGCCAGTCGGTGCAGCAGGGAAGTGGGGGGACGGACAGGGCAGCTTCCCTGCAGGAACCACCCCTCCTTTAACTCACTGGGCAGACGTGAATCTTGGTTATCTTCGCCTGGTTTCCATCCCACCTGTAGCTCCTTTTCCACTTAGTTTAGAATGACAAACAGCTAACTCATGGTGGCAGTAGGCCAAAGACAAGGTTCCTCGGAGAGCCGCTGAGAGGCACGGCTGTGATAAAGATCATTACATGCAGCTCAGTGTCTGTGGCTCTGCCAGATGATTTCAAAGGCCTCTGTTGGCCTGGGGGTTCCCAGAGATAGTGGCAGGGCTTCCAGCCCCCAGCCTTCCCGTAGGGACAAGGCCATCATTAAGAGAACCCAGAGATTTCAAGTCAGAGACCTCGTGGTGGAAGCTGATTCATTTGGCTACAGGGCCCACAGCTGCACCTGGGGACTGAGGTTAGAAGTAGCCAGGACTATACCCCGAGATGCCCTGGGACCCGGCCTTGGTCCCGGCCACTGGGGCTCACAAACCCGTGGCTCTGAACATCCCGGGTAGGGGGGCTTGTGAGCCCCTTCCATCTTGCTGCCCTGAGCCAGCTGACTTCTTTGCGCCTTCCAGCCCACGAACACAAGCTCACTCCCAAATGGGTTGCTGTTTCTTTTCCTGCCTTTCTTCCCCAAATTGCTCATTTTGGTTTCTGCTGGGAGCACTGTGTAAAAGCCCCCTTAAGCTTCTGGGATTTTTTTTTCTCTCTGCTTGTTTCTAGGAGGGAAAGAGAAAGGCTGGCTTCTCAGTGCCTTCTAAATCCGATTGGTTTATTGGCCATTTTTGCCCTGGAAAATGTCTGCCTTGGAGGGCTGGGGGTGTCTTGGGGATAGGGGGAGTCAAGTTGCAGGCGAGGGGGAGTTTCTGATCTCTGCCTCACCCAGTGGCTCTTTGTCTCAGATGTGAACGTGGACCAACCAGATGAGAAGTCGATCATCACGTATGTGGCCACTTACTACCACTACTTCTCCAAGATGAAGGCCCTGGCTGTGGAAGGCAAAAGAATCGGCAAGGTACCCGTCTCCACAGGGCAGTGGTCACAAAGGCCAGAGGAGGCCCAGCCTACGGGTCTTACTCCCCTAAAGCTGGCGCAGGGTGGGGTGCAGGCCTGGGCCAGGGGCCCCATGGCCAGAGCCCCCACGGCCCTGTCTGGCAGGTGCTGGACCACGCCATGGAAGCCGAGCGCCTGGTGGAGAAATACGAGTCCCTGGCCTCCGAGCTGCTGCAGTGGATCGAGCAGACCATCGTGACCCTCAACGACCGGCAGCTGGCCAACTCCTTGAGCGGGGTCCAGAACCAGCTTCAGTCCTTCAATTCCTACCGCACCGTGGAGAAGCCGCCCAAGTAGGTGCTGGCCACGGCCTGCCGCAGCCGGGCCCACGCCAGAGGAAGCCGAGCGGGGCGGCCCTTAGGGGGAGGTTTGGCAGTTCATGAATGCAGCGGGGACACATTTCCCCAGCTCAAAGCACCAGGAGCCGGTCCAAGATAAATTTTTGAAAAGATTAGCCTTTAAAAGAAAACCATGCTGTGGAAAGGATTGCTGAGGGCAGGAGGGACCTGACAGGCGGGTCGTGGCTGGCCACAGGGTCTCGTCACAGGCTCCAGCTCCCAAACCAACACTTAAGCCAGAAAACACCTGTTCCTGTGCATTCCAGGGAACGACTTGAGGTGTGCCCCTTGACTCAGAAAGGCCTCTTGTTGGCATGGAACAGACATAGCCTCAAGGACGTCCCCAAGGTGACCTTGGTAAAAGAAAAAATCAGGCACAGGACAGCCACTGAAAATAACATTCCAGGAAGGCACTTGTGACATGAAAAGACACTCATGAAAAATAAGGGAAGGAGAGGGCCACAGCACAGCCCCTCCTGGACAGCGGAGAGCAAAGGACTCAGTGTCCGGGGCACGAGACCCGAGCCCAGCTCCTGGCCCTGCCTCTCAGCTGTCGGGCTAAGCCTCTCTGTGCCTCAGTTTTCTCATCTGGAAAACGGGTAAAAGAGAATACAGATGGCCGCAGGAGCCAGGAGTCAGTATAGAGAAGGCCCTGGCAACATGGAGGGAGGGAGCCCTCCACAGACGTCCCCGTGGCGGTGACAAAAGTGCCGCGGGTGACTGGTGGCGTGGGGTGGGGCAGGGGGAGTGGTCTCGGCATAGGGTCTGCCTGCTTTCCCGGCTTCCGCACAGCAGGCACGTGTTGCTTGCATGAGAAGAAACGCAACATGGGGCACAAGTCCCTGTGTCCCCAAGTGACTTTTGGCTCTGACCCAGCCTGATCTCTTGCCTCAGGTTCACCGAGAAAGGGAACTTGGAGGTGCTGCTCTTCACCATCCAGAGCAAGCTGCGGGCCAACAACCAGAAGGTCTACACCCCCCGCGAGGGCCGCCTCATCTCTGACATCAACAAGGTCCACAGCCCCTGCTGCCCCGCAGTATCCCCAGCCCCCAGCTCTGGCCCCTTCCACTTCTGGCTGTCCACACCCTTCCCCGGGGTGACCCGACCCACACATCCTCTCCCCACTCTCTCTCTCTGCCACAGTTGACATAAAATTAAACCCCGGGGCCCTTATCCGCTTCAGTGGCCCACCCCCAACTCACACCCCTACTTTGGCTTTTTCTGCCTGTGATAAGAGGAACGAGGTTTACCAGGATCCTGCTGCCGCGGGCAGGTCCAGTGGTTTCCACGGCTGCCCGCCCCCTCGGTCCTGGCCGCATGGTTCATGGCACTCCTGGCACCCGTTTCTCACGCGTCCGGATCCAGGCGGGCATCCGCCCACATTCCCCAGACCCACTAGACCGAGCTGCCCTCGACTCACCGCCTGCCCAGCACCCCTCCCCAGCCTCGCTTCCTGAGCCAGCGCCCTGGCCATCGGCTCACCCTGTCCCCGCCTCACAGGCCTGGGAGCGGCTGGAGAAAGCAGAGCACGAGCGCGAGCTGGCCCTGCGCACTGAGCTGATCCGCCAGGAGAAGCTGGAGCAGCTGGCCGCCCGCTTTGACCGCAAGGCCGCCATGCGGGAGACCTGGCTTAGCGAGAACCAGCGCCTCGTGTCCCAGGTAGAACTGGGGGTTCTTGGCCTATCCGAGCTGGTGGGGAGAAACGGCCCTGCGGGGTGGGGAGCTAATGAGACTAGAGCCATCGTGCATACACGAAGACTAAGAAACCCAGGAACCGGGGGCCAGGGGCTGGGGTGGGTGAGACAGGTGGGACGGCCCTGGAGGGAGCTCAGGGCCGCCCATCCAACCTCCCCTCCAACCCAGGACAACTTTGGGCTGGAGCTGGCAGCGGTGGAGGCAGCGGTGCGGAAGCACGAGGCCATCGAGACCGACATCGTGGCCTACAGCGGCCGGGTGCAGGCGGTGGACGCCGTGGCCGCCGAGCTGGCCGCCGAGCGCTACCATGACATCAAGCGCATCGCCGCGCGGCAGCACAACGTGGCCCGGCTCTGGGACTTCCTGCGGGAGATGGTGGCCGCCCGGCGGGAGCGGCTCCTCCTCAACCTGGAGGTGCAGAAGGTGTTTCAGGACCTGCTCTACCTCATGGACTGGATGGAAGAGATGAAGGTACAGGGGGACAGCGGGTGAGGGTGAGCGGGCACTGTGGGGGCCTCCGGGGGTACGTTTTCTCGGCTGGTCTCTGTACAGGGGAACAGAGCCAACGGGTCCTGTCCTCATGGGGCTCACCTGCCAGTGGGAGACTGACAATAAAGCCCAGGGACCCCTCAATAAACAAGAGGGCGCACCACGCCTGCGAGGGAGCTGGGGCTGGTGCGTGCTCCCAGAAGGCCACAGAGGAGGCTGTTGAAGCTGAGAGAGAACGGGCAGAGAGCCCACCCAGGGAGAGATGAGGGGAGAAGCTCCTGGGCAGAAGGGCCAGTAGGCCCAGGCCCTGGGGCTGCAGGGCCACGCAGGGGCCAGCAGGAGGAGAGGGAGGGAGCAGCCGCTCACGTAGGGCCTTGTAGGCCTGCTCTAGGAACCTGGATTTTATTCAGGTAACACGAAGCATTGGAAGTGATGCGTTTTCACGGGGGAGAAATGCAATCTCGCCTTGTTTTTGAAAAGGGTTGCTTTGCCTGCTATGTGAAGGAGTGCTGTGGGCAGCCAGCGTGGGAGCCAAGAGGTGGCCTAGGCAGAGGTGGGGATGAGGACGGGTCTGGAGAGAAGCGTAGGATCGCAGGGTGCTGGGAACTGGCCCTGATGATGGCGGGTGGCCGTGGTTCTGGGCCCCTGGCAATAGGTCAGAGCAGATTCCAGGGCCAGGGTAGGGAGGGAGGGCACCGCAGCTGGGAACTGGGTGTGCAGGGGCGGGCACCAGGCTGGATCGGGTGTGACTGCGTACGGGTGAGGGCTGACAGACGGGAGCAGCGTGCTTACCTGGGGCCGCCCAAAGAAGGTGCACTTGATCCAGAACAGAGCGAGGTCGGCACATGCGCGGGAGGGGCTGAAAGGGCCGCCTGGAGGGGCGGGCGGCTGGACGGGCTCCGCATGCCGCGTGTGCCGCAGGGCCGGCTGCAGTCTCAGGACCTGGGCAAGCACCTGGCCGGAGTGGAGGACCTGCTGCAGCTGCACGAGCTGGTGGAGGCCGACATCGCCGTGCAGGCCGAGAGGGTGCGGGCGGTCAGCGCCTCTGCGCTGCGCTTCTGCGACTCTGGGAAAGGTGAAGACTGGGGGACGGATCTGGAAAGGGAGGGGCCAGGCAGGAGAAGGCGAAGAGCAGAAGCAGCGAGCCTGCTGCCTGCCAGGAGCAGGAAAGAAGATGGATGGATGGTGGGTGACCTTGCCTGTAGGGGCGGATTCACAGCCCGGGTGGGCGGGCAGCGGGAGGTTAGCGCTGTAGGCCCGGGGCTGGTTCCCAGCGCTGACTCTGTGACTTTTCAGAGTACAAGCCCTGTGACCCGCAGCTGGTGTCGGAGCGGGTGGCCGCCCTGGAGCAGAACTACGAGGCGCTGTGTGAGCTGGCAGCTACGCGGCGGGCCCGCCTGGAGGAGTCCCGGCGTCTCTGGCGATTCCTCTGGGAGGTGGGCGAGACAGAGGCCTGGGTGCGGGAGCAGCAGCACCTGCTGGCCTCCGCCGACACTGGCCGGGACCTGACCGGCGTCCTCCGCCTGCTCAACAAGCACACAGCCCTGCGAGGCGAGATGAGTGGCCGACTGGGGCCCTTGAAGCTCACCCTGGAGCAGGGCCAGCAGTTAGTGGCCGAGGGCCACCCTGGGGCAGGCCAGGCCTCTGCCCGCGCCGCCGAGCTGCAAGCCCAGTGGGAGCGGCTGGAGGCCCTGGCGGAGGAGCGCGCCCAGCAGCTCGCCCAGGCCGCCAGCCTCTACCAGTTCCAGGCAGACGCGAATGACATGGAAGCCTGGCTGGTGGACGCTCTGCGCCTGGTGTCCAGCCCTGAGCTCGGGCATGATGAGTTCTCTACCCAGGCTCTGGCCCGCCAGCACCGGGCCCTGGAGGAGGAGATCCGCGGCCACCGACCAACCCTGGACGCCCTGAGGGAACAGGCCGCGGCCCTGCCTCCTGCGCTGAGCCGGACCCCGGAAGTGCAGGGCCGGGTGCCCACCCTGGAGCGGCACTATGAGGAGCTGCAGGCCCGGGCAGGCGAGCGGGCACGGGCCCTGGAGGCGGCCCTGACGCTGTACACCATGCTCAGCGAGGCCGGGGCCTGCGGGCTCTGGGTGGAAGAGAAGGAAAAGTGGCTCAACGGGCTGGCCCTGCCCGAGCGCCTGGAGGACCTGGAGGTGGTGCAGCAAAGGTAGGTCTGCAGGCTCCCGGGAGTGGCCTTGCGAGCTGGGGCACCAGCGGAGGTGGGGGTGGGGGGGGAAGGCAGTCCTGGTGGGGAGTTTGTATTGCCGGTCCCGCCACAAACGCCTCGCTCCTGCTATATCCCTTTGAGTCTTAATAGTTGTCTGGGTTTTGTTTAAAAAAAATGTTTAACAAACTCAAAAGTAGAAAACCTTATGCAGCAAACTCCTGTATGCCCATCACCCAGACTCAATCATTGTCCCTATCTTGCTCCACTTGATTGATTTTGCTTTTAAAAGGCAAATTCCCAATATTATTCCCAATATTATTTCACTTTTATGGACTATAGGATTTGTCCTTTAAGAAATATGAGGACGTATTCTCAAACACAGAAAAGTATTTTTTATTTTATTCTTTTTTATTTTGTAAAAAGAGGTTTTTATTGCCTTTGTCCCAGAGTTGGTATTTCGTATTATCTCGTGATGTGGTAAGGGGCTGGTCCCTGAGAAAGAGTTTTTCATTGCGTGACTTTGATGTTATAAACTTCTTGGGCAGAGACACTGGTGAGCCACTCATGAAGTAGCTTTATTTACAGAAACAGAATTTTATAATCATTAGAGAGGAGTTTTCTTATGGCCCCACCATGCCACTGTCACACAGCACAGAATGAGCGACTCCTTGATGTCACCGAGGGTCTACTCTATAGTTAAATTCCTTGCTGGTTTTAAAAATGGACTTAAAGATTTTTAGTTTCCAAGACATCCTTTGACAGGGCCGGCAAACCACAACCCTTGGGCCAAATCCAGACTGCTGCCTGCTTTTGTAAATAAAGCTTTATTGGAACAGAGCCATGGTCCTCATTTACATAGTGTCCACGGCTGCTTTTTACCTGAGAACAATAGAGCATGTGCCAGAGGCCATGAGACCTGCAAAGCCTAAAATATTTACAATCTGACCCTTGGCAGAAAACATTTGCAGACCCTGCTCTGTCAGACTGTGTGATGTCCTGAGGGAAGTCACACTTCACTGTATCAGCATCTGTCACCACTTAAGTATTTTTGGTTATCAGCTCACTTCTTAACACACGCAGGTGGGCAAGACCCAGGTCGGCTCGCAAGGTGTAAAGCCCAGAAGGAGAGCGGTTCTGCTCGAGGGTGGTCCTAGTGCCCAGGGCCATTCCTGCCCTCCAACTTTCACTGTCTTTTTGAGCGACTCAAGAGATGATCACTTCTCCTCTCATTTTGGAGGGGCCCGGAGGTGCCCCTTGATCCACAGCTAATGCGCACCTCCTAGGCAGGAGGCACAGAGGCGCCTCCTGTGGACTGAGAGCTCCTGGGCATGCAGGAGCAGCCTCCATTCATGCCCAACTCTTCCAGGTTTGAGACCCTGGAGCCAGAAATGAACGCTCTCGCGGCTCGCATCACTGCAGTGAACGACATTGCAGAGCAGCTGCTGAAGGCCAAGCCCCCAAGCAAGGACAGCATCGTGGACACCCAGAAGCAGCTCAACCACAGGTAGGGTGGGGGCAGGGAGAGAGGGTGCAGGAGATGACTGGGCCTGGAAGAGGGCTCCATAGCATGAGAACTGGAGCCTAAAATGAGGAAGGAATGTGGTCTGGGGGTGATAATAAAAGAAGTCTGAAAAGGGGCATTCCTGGCCAAGGGTTATTCTAGAAAGAGTCAAAGGAGAGTGACAGGGAGCAGCCTCTTTGAAACAGCAGAAGTGAGAGGGCTTTCCTGGGGGCCTAGGGGTTAAGGCTCAGCACTATCACCATGACCTGAGTCTGATCCCCAGCCAGGGAGATACCCACATGGTGCAGAAGACCTCTCCTGACACCCAGCTGCTCCTCACAGCAGTGTATTTCAGTGGGTCCACCTGTTGTGCTCCCCATTCTGTCTCTGGTGAATCCTCTTTCTCACACACACACACACACACACACACACACACACCTGCCGCACCTCTGGCCTACACCCCAGTTCTTCTACGCAAAAATAAATAACATCTTTTTTTTTTTTTTTTTTTTTGGCATGTTTTATTTATTTATTTGTTTGTTTGTTTGTTTTGTTTATACATGCACTGGGTACAGTCAGAAGCGCGGGAGGGTGAGAGAATTCACCAGAGCCAGAGCGGGGAGCAGAGCAGGCAGAAGGACCGAAGTACACTGCTGAGGGGAGCAGCGGGCGGCAGGAGAGGTCTGCGCGCCATGTGGGACCCTCCTCTGGTGGCCGGCGTGCAGCCGGGGATCGAACCGGTGCTGCAGAGGCCGCGGGCAGCTTCGCAACCCAGTGCTCAACTGCTGCGCCACCGGGGAGGCCCAAAAATAAATAACATCTTAAAAAATAAATAGGTAAAATAGCAGAAGCACATGGCAGCCCGTACTAAGGGAGAGAGAAGTAGGGAAGACGCTTCCAAATACAGCTGGTGGGGGCAGGGGAGCAGAGCAAGTCCAGACACTGGGCCCTCCCTCTGCTCTCAGGTGGCGGCAATTCCAGTCCCTGGCAGACGGCAAGAAGGCAGCTCTGACATCAGCCCTAAGCATCCAGAACTACCACTTAGAGTGCACGGAGACCCAGTCCTGGATGAGAGAAAAGACCAAGGTCATCGAGTCCACCCAGGGCCTGGGCAATGACCTGGCTGGGGTGCTGGCACTACAGCGTAAGCTGGCCGGCACCGAGCGGGACCTGGAGGCCATCGCTGCCCGGGTCAGTGAACTGACTCGAGAGGCAAACGCCCTGGCGGCCGGCCACCCTGCCCAAGCGCAGGCCATCAACGCGCGGCTCGGAGAGGTGCAGGCCGGCTGGGAGGCCCTGCGGGCCACCATGCGGCGGCGAGAGGAGTCGCTGGGCGAAGCACGGCGGCTGCAGGACTTCCTGCGCAGCTTGGATGACTTCCAGGCCTGGCTGGGTCGCACCCAGACCGCTGTGGCCTCCGAGGAGGGCCCGGCCACCCTGCCCGAGGCAGAGGCCCTCCTGGCCCAACACGCGGCCCTGCGGGGAGAGGTGGAGCGAGCCCAGAGCGAGTACAGCCGGCTGCGGGCCCTGGGTGAGGAGGTGACCCGGGACCAGGCCGATCCCCAGTGCCTCTTCCTGCGGCAGCGACTGGAAGCCCTGGGAACCGGCTGGGAGGAGCTGGGCCGCATGTGGGAGAGCCGGCAAGGCCGTCTGGCCCAGGCCCACGGCTTCCAGGGGTTCCTGCGGGATGCTCGCCAGGCCGAGGGCGTGCTCAGCAGCCAGGTGAGAGACCAGGGACAAAGCCCCAAGCAGGAGGAAGAGAGGAAAGGGAACGCAGGGGTGTGAGGGAGAGCGGTGGGCGGGGAGAGCCGCAGCCGGTGGGGCACTTGAGGCAGCGGACTGGACACAAAGTCTAGAAAATGTTTAAAAAAAAAAAAAAGAGGTGTCAATAGAACTTACCAAAACTGACCTAAGAAGGAATAGAAACCCCAGCTTGTCACACAACTGTTAGAGACACCAAGTCGGCCGCCGCGTCTTAGGCGGAGCGGGATGTGGGCGCCAGCCCAGCCCTCGCGACTTTCTGAGATCCCCACAGGCACCTTCCCCCTCGGAGGCGGCCAGCAACCTTGCCCCCCCCGCTGGCCTCCACGTCCCCTCTAAGCATGTTGGGGTGCTTTGGTGAACCCACCGTCTCCCCTCCCACCCAGGAGTATGTTTTGTCTCACACGGAGATGCCGGGGACGCTCCAGACGGCGGACGCCGCCATTAAGAAGCTGGAGGACTTCATGAGCACCATGGAGGCCAACGGGGAGCGGATCCGTGGGCTCCTGGAGGCCGGGCGCCAGCTGGTGTCTCAGGGCAACATCCACGCCGAGAAGATCCAGGAGAAGGCCGACTCCGTGGAGAGGCGGTACGGAGGACGGGCAGACGCGGGGCCCGAGCAGGGCAGAGTGAGACCCCGAGACCCTCCACCGTGGAGGATGGGAGGGCAGGGACTCCCCAGTGGTCCTGGAGGGACTGAGCCTCGGCTGGGAGCGCCGCCTCACACTCCTGCCTGAAATGGGGCCTGCGTGCAGGCAGCGGGACGTACCCTGGTTGTCATGGGGGGAGGCATTGTCCGTGGAAGGAGGACCGAAGCGTCGAGGTCAGCTGGAGGGTCGCAGTGAGTTTGCAAGGGTTTCACAAGGGACTGTCCCCCCAGGCACAAGAAGAATCAAGAAGCCGTGCAGCAGCTTTTGGGCCGTCTTCGGGACAACCGCGAGCAGCAGCATTTCTTACAAGACTGTCAGGAGGTGAGCCTGTCTGTTCCGCGTCCCGGCCGCACGACCCGGTCATCTCCCACCACGCCCGGCCCGGGAGCCTAGACAGAGTCCCCTGGGGTGTCCCAGGAGCCCCTCCCGGCCCCTCCCCGAGTCCACCACTTCTCCTGGCTCACCACCACCCCATCTGCCTCCCCCTCCCCGCCCTCTGCCTTGCCTCTGCCCTCGTCCACCCCTGCTCCCGGCTCCTTCCAGCTGAGGCTCTGGATTGATGAGAAGATGCTCACAGCCCAGGACGTGTCCTACGATGAGGCCCGCAACCTGCACACCAAGTGGCAGAAGCACCAGGCCTTCATGGCTGAGCTGGCTGCCAACAAGGACTGGATGGACAAGGTGGACAAGGTGAGCGGTGACAGAGCAGCAAGAGGACGGCCTCCGCGCCTCCCCCACTGTGCCGGCCAGGGTCCTAGCGCCATGTTGGGGCCCTTTCAGGGTGAGAGATCATGGGCCCCGGGTGCCATACCTCCCAGGTGAAGAGTCATGGTCAGGGGACAGTGACTCCAGAAGTTTGGGGAAGTACAAATTAGTAGAGAGCCAGACTGTGGCTGTGGCAGCACAAGAACAGTCTGGGCACTGGGCAGGCCGGCACTCTGGTGGGCGTCAGCAGCCTCCTATGAAGGGCCCTCTGAGGGTAACTGTGTGGACCACGGCTTTGCTGTGACCGCTCTGCTGCTGTAGCACAAAAGGAGCCAAGAGAACTTAAGCCAGTGGGCCTCGCTTGCCTTCAATAAACTTTATACAGTGGGTCAGATTTGGCCTGAGGGCAAGTTTGCCAACTCTTGCCTTTTGAGTCTTGCTATTCCTGGTATCTGGTCTGTCCAGCCCTTCCTCAAGACCTGAGTGCAGGTGTAGCTCTGTTTCTGGCCAGCAGGTATTCCTGGCCCACAGGACATGTGCTCAGCCTTCTGCTGGGTGCTGCGGGCAGTGAAAAGCACTTTCTTGCCCGAGGGCACCAGTGTCGGGGACAGGAGGAGACCGGCAAGTCTCTTTTTCCATTTGTTCAGCAAAAACGTGCTTGCATGCAACGCATGGTGCTAGGCACCGAGGGAGACCACAGGTGATCCCGCTGCGGACTCCCTCAGGGCGGGTGACGCGCCCACAGCTGATAACGCGCGCAGTAAGCGAGGCCACTGAAGCCTGGGCTCTCGGGGCAGAAGTGGGAGCCTCCGGGCCCCAACTTGGGCAAGCAGAGATGTTGGGGGGATATTTCTAGATAGAAGAACAGAGTGGACGGGAAGCCAGAGGTGGGGAAGTGGGGCGCTGCCTGGGAACAAGGACAGCCCATCTGACAGAGCACAGAGTGTGCGAATGGGCCCCAAGGAAGGGAAGGTGGGAACAGCCTGCTGGGCCTGGTCACGCCAAGCCCTGACTGAAGCACGGCTTTGCTGGAGGTGTGTCAGTCACCGAGCAGAGCCGGACAGACGCTCTGTGTCCTGGCAGCTGTGTGCGGTGGCCTGGGTTGGCGCTTCGGCTTGTGTCCCCCAGAAGCAAACCCTGAGCCAAAGCGTTTGGAGGAACTCACTGCAGGCGGTGCCAGAACGCAGTGGGGAGATGAGAAGGGAAGGGAGTCCCAAAGGGCTGACTGCTTTGCCACTTACCCCAGTGGGCATCTGGCCCTCACCCAAGGGGGCGTCCTGGGGACGGTGCAGAGCAGGTGTCAGAGTCGTCCCAGCCAAGCCCAAGGGTGCCGAGAACGGTGCACAAGTCCCAGCTGTCCCGGTCAGGGATACTCCTGGGGTGGCCGTCCCCTTATCAAGAGTCCACCCTGCCTCCCCGCCCCGGAAACCACAGTCCAAGCAGAAAGACTGGCCGCGGGACTCAGCTGCCACCGCTCAGAAGAAGTGATATGAACTGAGCGACATGAAGTGCCAGTGAATAACGCAGACCACGCGCTGATCCTGCAGCCACAAGCGCAGGAGCTGGCAAAGGGGAGAGCATTAGTGACCCTTTTTCGCCTGTGCTGGGCCCCTGCCCAGCGGCATGGGCCGGGACACTCTGAGCCTTTGGGAAGCGCTTGTTGGTGTGATGTCTGATTCTGACACTTGCACCTTCTTCATCCCAATGTCCAGGAAGGGCGCGAGCTGACCCTGGAGAAGCCGGAGCTGAAAGCCCTGGTGTCGGAGAAGCTGGAGGATCTGCACCAGCGCTGGGACGAGCTGGAGAGCACCACCCAGGCCAAGGCCCGCAGCCTCTTCGATGCCAACCGAGCCGAGCTGTTTGCCCAAAGCTGCTCTGCCCTGGAGAGCTGGCTGGAGAGCCTGCAGGCCCAGCTGCACTCTGACGACTACGGCAAGGACCTCACCAGTGTCAACATCCTGCTCAAGAAGCAGCAGGTGCGCTGAGGCTTCTAAAGGGAGCGGGGTGGGGAGAGACACGAGAGGGAGCCCAGCGCCCCGGGGGCCTGGGGGCCGCTCTCAGACCTCGTCACGGCGTGGCCACTGGTATTTTTCAAAGCACCTTCCGTGGGCCACGGGATCCGAATCTCCAGGCGCGTGTAAGGGAACCACATGCTAACTTGAAATTTTTGTGAAAAGAAGAATTAGTGAGTAAAAGGCAGGTGTCCGAGGACCTTTTCTGTAAAGGGACCGAGAGTAAATATGCGGGGGTTTGAGGTCACGCTATTCAACCCTATCTTTGTAGAGTAATTGCAGCCAGAGACTATATGTGCAAGAGTGGGTGCCAGTAAAACTTTACAGAAACAGACAGTACTGGGTCGACTGGCCCCTGCTCTAAACAATATGGGAATCGCAGATACAGGGAGCAGCTGCTGCCTCTAGGGCTGAAGAGGGGCTCCCGAGGCAGGAAGGGGATGCCCTTCTAGCCCCCAGGCTGAGTTTCAGACCACCCTGGAGCGGGCATAGGCCCCCTGGATGGCATCTCCCAGGCCAGTGCAGGTCTGAAGTTGTCAGCCTCGGCGGGGCGGCAGAGAGTTGCCATTGGGGTGCCAGCAAACCTCATGGGAGGGTGAGAGCCATTGGTTCTCTTGCACACAGTGGGCAGTTGTGAGCGAGAACCGGAAGATGAAGCGCTTTGTGTGGCCCGCCGGCGTCCTCTAGTGACAAGGCCTCGCACTGCGCCAGCTGGCGGAGGAGACCTGTGCACAGGGGCCGTTCCAACATCTCAAACAGGGAAGGGCGGGTTTGGGACTGACCGACAAAGCTGATAACTGGCGCACTTGCCACGCCCCCAGGCTCTTGTGTGTGTTAAACCTGAGGGCCACGCTCTAGGCCGGGCGGGCCATGATCCCACCAGGCTGAGCCCAGGTGATCCTCTTGAAGAGGCGGCATCTCCCCTGAGTCTGAAGGCGCAGCGCGGCGATGACACCCCTCGCTCTTCCCTGTTGGCAGATGCTGGAACGAGAGATGGCCGTGAGGGAGAAGGAGGTGGAGGCCATCCAGGCCCAGGCAAAAGCCCTGGCCCAGGAGGACCAGGGTGCAGGGGAGGTGGAGAGGACCTCGCGGGCTGTGGAGGAGAAGTTCAGGGCCCTGTGCCAGCCCATGAAGCAGCGCTGCCAGCGCCTGCAGGCCTCTCGCGAGCAGCACCAGTTCCACCGGGACGTGGAGGATGAGATCGTGAGTCACTAGGAGGTGGGGGGCGGGGGAGGGGGGCGTGTAGGCTCTTCACTGAGGCAAACTGCTCCCTGCCTGCAGCTCCCTAGCTCCTTTCCTGGACGCTGGGGAGATGCCGGGCGTGCTCAGCTCTGCGGCACACGGGGAAGCCCCTCGGACCCACTGCACCAGATCCCAGAGATGCCCAGCCTCAGTGCGTGCGCACTCATGCACACACGCACGCACATGCACACACACTAGCCCTAAATTCCACCCCCCACGTGTCCCTCCTGTCCGACCCCGTTCTCACTGTGCCCTCCACGGGACCTCCAGTCACCCCTCCCTCTCATCCAGCTGTGGGTGACTGAGCGGCTGCCCATGGCCAGCTCCATGGAACACGGCAAGGACCTGCCTAGTGTCCAGCTCCTCATGAAGAAAAACCAGGTGAGGCAGCAGCTAATGGTGACAGCAGAGGGCCCCAGGTGTGGACATTGCATTTCTTGCTAACCGGGTTTCTCCCCATACTGTGTGTGACCCTCAGCTGCATGGCTTACCTTCCTCGCCGGGGCGGGCAGGTGCCTGGGAGGGGGACTAGGTGGACTGAAGGGGCGTTGCCACCACATCCATAGGCCAGAAAAGACAGGAAGGGGGCTCAGAAGGGCAGGCAGAGAGCGTAGGGGGTTGGTGTTGAGTGGCTGCGGTTGAGGGGGGGTGTCGGGTGAGGGGTCCCTCAGCTAAAGCCTTTCTGTGCTTCCTCCCCGTGGCCGTGGGCAGACCCTGCAGAAGGAGATCCAGGGCCATGAGCCCCGGATCGCAGACCTGACTGAGCGGCAGCGGGCCCTGGGCGTGGCGGCGGCGGGTCCCGAGCTAGCTGAGCTGCAGGAGATGTGGAAGCGCCTGAGCCGGGAGCTGGAGCTCCGCGGGCAGCGCCTGGAGGAGGCTCTGCGGGCCCAGCAGTTCTACCGCGACGCGGCGGAGGCAGAGGCGTGGATGGGGGAGCAGGAGCTACACATGATGGGCCAGGAGAAAGCCAAGGTGGGACCAAGGCGCGCCCCCGGGACTGCCGCTCCCCCACCTGCACAGCCTAACGCCTGCCCCTCCCCCAGGACGAGCTGAGCGCCCAGGCAGAGGTGAAGAAGCATCAGGTCCTGGAGCAAGCCCTGGCCGACTATGCCCAGACCATCCACCAGCTGGCGGCCAGCAGCCAGGACATGGTTGACCGCGACCACCCAGAGAGGTGAGCGCAGCGGGCAGCCAGGGCCCCTGCCCAGAGGAAGGGAGCCAGCGCCGGGCGGTGCAGGGGCCACAGTGCACATGCACAGAAGCATCCAGAAAGCTGGAGACGCGGGAACTTGGGAAGCAGCTGGAGGGACCAAAGGGAGGGGGCCGTGTGGAAGGACCGGGTCCGAGCCGTGCGTCCTGAGGCCGCGGCCTGTCCCCACAGCACGCGGATATCCATCCGCCAAGCCCAGGTGGACAAGCTGTACGCCAGCCTGAAGGAGCTGGCCGGGGAGCGGCGGGAGCGCCTGCAGGAGCACCTGCGGCTGTGTCAGCTCCGCCGGGAGCTGGACGACCTGGAGCAGTGGATCCAGGAGCGCGAGGTGGTGGCGGCCTCCCACGAGCTGGGCCAGGACTACGAGCACGTGACCGTGAGTGCGGGAAAGACAGCCTGGGGGTGGCTCCCCAGGAGTAGCCCACCCCCCCCCCCCCCGGGAGTGATGGGCCCACCCTGGCAGAGGGCCAGGGGCAGAGGGCGCAAGGCCAGGCTGGGCAAGTGCGTCCTCCCAGGTCTTGAGGTCTTTCATTTGAAGAATTGCGCAGGAGGGGGATGTTGGGTTGAGCAGTCGGGGTGAAAAGGAAACTCCAAGCCCTCTTTTGCAACAGAGCCCAACACTATGGGGAGCTTCACAGTCTGCTGCAGTGTCAGGGGTTCGGACCCTGACCAGGGCAGAAATAGGCCCTAGTGAGGCAGCCCTGTGTGAAGGTCCAGAGCGAGTTGCCCTGCCCTGCAGGGGGCTGGAAGTGTCAGTCACCTCCAGGCCAGCGGGAACCAGTTCCACCTGCTCATTAACTCCACCAGCCAGCGGGATACGCGGGTTTTAGCCCATGTGGCCCAGGGGAGAGACGTGCTTTCTTAGATGGGGGTGCAGGACTCTCCATCAGCGGGGGACCGCGCTCCTCACAGCACTGCCCTGCCGCTGTCCTCCACCAGATGCTCCGGGATAAATTCCGAGAGTTCTCCCGGGACACGAGCACCATCGGCCAGGAGCGCGTGGACAGCGCCAACGCCTTGGCCAACGGGCTCATCGCCGGGGGCCACGCTGCCCGGGCCACTGTGGCCGAGTGGAAGGACAGCCTCAACGAGGCCTGGGCTGACCTCCTCGAGCTGCTGGACACGCGGGGTCAGGTGCTGGCGGCCGCGCATGAGCTGCAGCGCTTCCTGCACGGGGCCCGCCAGGCCCTGGCGCGGGTGCAGCACAAGCAGCAGCAGCTCCCAGATGGCGCCGGCCGGGACCTCAACGGTGCCGAGGCCCTGCAGCGCCGACACTGCGCCTTCGAGCACGACATCCAGGCCCTCAGCACCCAGGTCTGCCCCGAGCTTGAGAAGCTGGGGGTTGAGGGTGTTATGTTCCAGTGGGTGACTTAGGGGTGAGGTTAGGGAAACACCTCTGGGCAGGGGACATCCAGCCACCTGTTCACACCTTCCGCGACAAACCTGGGGGCCTGTGACCTTTGCTGAAGGCCCCAAAGACAAGATGATCTTCATGCTGGTCCCGCTAAGGCTCTGGAGCCTCACAAATAAGAGCCTCCCTCCAGGTCTAAGTCCAGTCAGACCCCCCAGCCCCTGCTACAGCTGACCTCCCATCGTTGGTCCCTCAAGGCCTGGACAGGCCCCTGAAAGTTCAGCACACTGATGGCCCTTGGACAGGACTGGCCCCCAGGCCCAAGGAGGAAGCCCAAGAGGGCAGGTGACTCGGCTCACCTAGGCACCAGCCTTCTCTCCTCCTAGCCCCACCCTTTGCTCCTGTGACTGGCAAGTGAGTAGAGAGGAGATAGAGAGCAAGGCCAGGCCCAGGGAGACGCCAGGCCCTCGAGCCTCACAGCCCTGCCTGACTCTGCCCTCTGGGGCCCTACAGGTCCAGCAAGTACAGGACGATGGTCTCCGGCTCCAGAAGGCATACGCTGGAGACAAGGCCGAGGAGATCGGCCGCCACATGAAGTCTGTGGCCGAAGCCTGGGCTCAGCTTCAGGGAAGCTCCGCAGCCCGCCGCCAGCTGCTGCTGGACACCACGGACAAGTTCCGCTTCTTCAAGGCCGTCCGGGAGCTGATGCTGTGGATGGACGGGGTGAACCTGCAGATGGATGCCCAGGAACGGCCCCGGTGAGGCCTACAGTGCCCGGTGGCCTCCGGCTGTGGGCTGGTGGTTGGGACTGGGTTGTGGGCAGCAGGTGACGCAATCTCTGCACCCCCAGGGATGTGTCCTCTGCAGATCTGGTCATTAAGAACCACCAGGGCATCAAGGCAGAGATAGAGGCCAGGGCCGACCGCTTCTCCTCCTGCATCGACATGGGGAAGGGGCTGCTGGCGAGGAACCACTATGCAGCTGAGGAGGTGGGCGCGGCCGGGGGAGGCCCGGAGCTGGTTTCTTCTCTGAGTCTGTTGCCCTCCTGCTTTCCTGCCTCTGCAGAAACCCTTCACTCGCTCTCCCCAGTGCTGTTCGCCGGGCTTTCTCACCTGCCCCCGCAACTTCCCACCTAATCAGAAATCACTGTTTCCACCATGCACACCCCTCTTCTGGGGCCCCGAAAAGGTCCTGCTTGGTGCTAACTCTCAGCGTCTCTGCCCCCCAGATCTCAGAGAAGCTGTCTCAGCTGCAGGCGCGGCGCCAGGAGACAGCTGACAAGTGGCAGGAGAAGATGGACTGGCTGCAGCTCGGTGAGGCGTCATGGGGCCAGGAGCCTGGCTGAGGGCGCTGGGCCTGGGAGAGGGGCTGTGGCTTTCTCGGTGTCCATGGCTTGAGGCTGCCGTGGCCCCAGCGCCCTGCCGGCGCCCTCTCTGACCTCCCACCTCCCCGCCACCCCATCCCTGCAGTTCTGGAGGTGCTCGTGTTTGGGAGAGACGCAGGCATGGCAGAGGCCTGGCTGTGCAGCCAGGAGCCGCTGGTGCGGAGCGCCGAGCTGGGCTGCACGGTGGACGAAGTGGAGACGCTCATCAAGCGGCACGAGGCCTTCCAGAAGTCGGCAGTGGCCTGGGAGGAGCGGTTCAGCGCGCTGGAGAAGCTCACTGCGGTGAGGGCGACGGGACCCCGGGAGGGCCGACCCCGCCCCCGGGCCTCGCGCTGGCTCCTGCTGGGAGACCTTCTCTTCCCAGGGCACCAGCGTCTCCCAGATGGGAGCCCCAGATGGGAGCTCGGGATGTCAGCGTTGTCCTGGGTGGAGCTCAGGACACCGCCTCCCCGCCGGCTCCTGCCCCCCACCTCCTTCCTGGTCCATCCGACTGGAGTGGAGACATGTTTGCTTTCCTCGCCCTCCTGGTCCTCTGAGAGGGGTCCGTCTACCCTCTGACCTCAGAAATTTCTGACAGCTGGAGGAGCAGGAGAAGGAGCGGAAAAGGAAGAGGGAGGAGGAGGAGCGGAGGAAACAGCCCCCTGCCCCGGAGCCCGCGGCCAGCGCGCCTGCAGGGGACCCGGCGGGCAGCCACGCAGCTCCCGAGACCACCTGGGACGGGTGAGAGCTGGGCCGCTGGGCTGGGCGGCTGAGGCCGAGCCCCGGCGACCCCAGAACTCATTCTCGGTCACTTCTGCCATTCCAGAGCCCACCCCCGCCCGCCCGTGTCCGCGCAGCCTGCCAGCGTTAACGGAGTCTGCACAGATTCCCCGCAGGTGCCCACCAGCTCCCAGGCGCCCCCTCAGAATCCCGGGCCCCTCCCCCCCCACCGCCCACATTCTCTTACAGCCCCTTGTCCTTGTAGATACGGTCAGAACAGCAGAGACTTGAGCAGGGAGGCTTTCCAGAAGGGCCTGTGAGTTTCTCCTAGAGGTGTTGATAACTGTTTGAAGCAGCGGCAAAGAGGGGTGTGGGCGGGTGGCAGGGATATTGGGGGGAGCAGGCGGAGGCTTAGCAGGAACATGGGGGCGAGGCCACCTTACACGCAAGCCTGAGTTGCTGCCATCCTGTCCTTTGACCCCGACACTGTCTTCGTTCTGTGCAGAGCTCGGGCCCGAGGGACGAAGCCAACGGGCCAGGGGGTGAGAGGCAGGCCCGGACGCGGGGCCCGGCCCCTCCTGCCATGCCCCAGAGCAGGTCGTCCGAGTCAGCCCGGGTGGCCACGCTGCCCCCTCGAGGCCCGGAGCTCTCCGCCCAGGAGCAGATGGAGGGCATGCTGTGCCGCAAGCAGGAGATGGAGGCTTTCGGCAAGAAGGCCGCCAACAGGTACGGGGTCTGACCAGGTGGTGCCCGTGCCTTGCCTGTTCTGGAGGGGCTTCCCGGAACCTCTCCCACAGAGGTGGGTGGGTGGGGGCCCTGAGGGGGCATCTCCGGGAAAGGCGCAGGTGGGGCTCAGACGAGGCCAGGAGGGTACAAGGACTGTGGTGAGCCTGAAGACAGGAGTGGCACCAGAGGGGTGTCCCAGCACCCCCCAGCCATCCCGCTTGGCCGTTGCCATCACGGCCGGGGTGTCACCTGCGCCCCGCCCCCAGGTCGTGGCAGAACGTGTACTGTGTGCTGCGGCGGGGGAGCCTGGGCTTCTACAAGGACGCGAAGGCGGCCAGCGCGGGAGTGCCCTACCACGGGGAGGTGCCTGTCAGCCTGGCCAGGGCCCAGGGCAGCGTGGCCCTGGACTATCGAAAGCGCAAGCATGTCTTCAAGCTGGGGTAGGAACAGCACCCGCGGATGGGCAGGGGCCTGGGGGGGACAGGGTGACGGGGAGCCCTGAGCTCGGTCCAGAGGGAATCGAGGTACATTTGGGGAAGGAGAGGTGGGGGTTCTGCCCACCGTCCACTCTTAACGGGGCAGGATCAGCAAGACGTGGACCTGATGGCTAATGAGGTCGGGCTGAAAAATTATCCTGGGTGGGAAATGAGACGGGCTGGTGCTGGCGCCCTCCCGGCCTCAGGGACCTCCAGGGACCGCCCCTGCCTGCCAGTCCTCAGCCGGGTAGCCGGGGTGGCAGGGCGCTGCTCTGGGTGCCCTGAGCCAGTCAGGAAGGCTCCGCTCCTGCTGGGTCCTGGGAATCCGAATGTGTCTGGCGCAAGTGTCTGGGCGGCTGAGGGCCACGGGGCGCGCTCTCCAGTCTCGGGGTGCTGAGCGGGCCAGGCCCCATCCTGAGGTCCCTCCCTCTCCCGACAGCTTACAGGACGGGAAAGAGTATTTATTCCAGGCCAAGGATGAGGTGAGCTGTTTGCTTCTCTTCTCCTTTTTCTCCTCCAAGATAAGAAGGGTCCCTATCTTAGAACCTTCCAGACACCAGTCCCCTTTTCTTCTCCCTCCTCTCTCTCCTCTGAGATGTCTCGTTCATGGCAGTCAGGAGCAAGGTGCCCGCCCCTGCAGGGGTGTTTGTCCCCAAGGAGATGAATGTTCAGATTGATCCGCGGCCTCCTCCCCTGGTGCTCCCTGCTGTCCAGGCCGGCGCCCTAGCTCCCCGGAGCCCTGACCAGTTCCTTCCACGCCCCCTGCAGGCAGAGATGAGCTCGTGGCTGAGGGTGGTGAACGCGGCCATCGCCACCGCGTCCTCTGCCTCCGGAGAGCCTGAAGAGCCTGCAGGACCCAGTGCCACCCGGGGCATGACCCGGGCCATGACCATGCCCCCTGTGTCCCCCGTCGGGGCCGAGGGGCCTGTCGTGCTTCGCAGCAAGGACGGCAGAGAACGAGAGCGAGAAAAACGCTTCAGCTTCTTCAAGAAGAGCAAGTAGTTGGGGGCAAGACTCCCAGGCCAGCTCCTTCCCTCTGTTCAGGAAACTGCCAGGGACTGTTGACAGGGACCACTCTCTTGTCAGGACAACTGCCTGCTGCTAGGGTCTGTTGCCAAGGGCAGCCCATCACCAGGAACTGCCTCTGGGACCAGTCAGTGTTCCCAAGGGCAGCCCTTCTCTTCTGCTATTTAATTCCGGACTGGTGGTGGGACCCGGGCAACCCCCAACCTCACTCCCCCCCTGTTCTTCCCTTCCCCAGCCTCACGCCTCTCCCCCACCACAGACAGCGCCGCACCCTGGACACAGGCCCCAGGCGTGTGGGGAACAGCTGCCCCTGCCTCAGGGTCTTTCTCCCGCTGCAGCTAGGGCATGCCGTCCGGTCCGCCCCCAGGACAGCCAGGAACCTCTCAGAGCTGACGCAGGACCTGGGGGCGAGACTGTCCGGTGGAGTCAGAGACGCTCCCTCCCCAGCACTGCCCACCCCTGACTCCAGCGGCCTCTCCATCTCCAGCGACTCGAAGGCGTCCAGGTGTGAGTTGTCCGAGGCAACCACAGCCTTGAGTCAGGCCAAGGAGGTGATTAAACGGCTCAGCTTCTCTTACCCCTGCCTCTGGGTGTCTTTGCTTCTCGAGCACAAGCCTCTGCCCGTGCCCCTGGCTCCCGGCTCCCCGGCCACCCCGCCAGGGCCCCTCTGCTCCGGCCCCCAGACTGCCCAAGACACGCGTTATCTGTATTCGGAGCGCCCCCAGCCTCGGTCTCATCCCCCCGTGACCTCCAGGGTGCCTGGTGGGCCCATGTTGGGCCTCTTTTGGGATCGAAGGTCACCATGGGTCAGGGCAAGGTTAACAAGCCATGTTGACGTGGAAAGGCCACGACGTTCTTCGCTCGCTGTTCCCACAACTGTCTTCAGAAATGAAGACTGCCCCGCTTGGCGAGAGCCCAGACTCAGCACCGCCAGCCCACTAGAGTGTCACCTAGGGGGGATCTTTATCCGGAACCTCTTTTACCTGGGAAGCCACATGGTGCAGCCCTCTGTGCAAACACATGCACAAACACACAAAACGTACGGGAGGGTAGACGACTTCTCCCTCGCCTCTGGGGACTTGGCAACTGCAGGTTCCGGGGCAACAGTGCCGGATTGGGTGGCATCCCACGGGGAAAGCTTTGTTCTGTTTCTCACACACACCCAGTCAACCATTTATTTTCATGCCTCAGAGAACATCTTTCCAGAAAAGCAGCCCCATCTTTAGTGTAAACGGCCAGACCCCTGGTTGAACACCCCCACAGACCCCAGCGGGGTTGAAGACGGAGGTGTCAGGCCTTGCATTGGCCCAGAAGGGCCTCCAGACATGAACTCTGAGCCCAGAGTTCTGGGCTCTTCACGGAGCCCAGAGGGGGCCACCTTTCTCTTAAAGGGAGCAGATTCAAAAGTCATCCACGGTAACCGCATGGATAAAAGTGACATGGAATCACATGACAGATCGCACCCGCACGTCAAAGACCTGCTCTTCAGGTACAATTGTGAACCCTCTGGTGTCTGGAGAAGGAGAAAGCCACGGGGGATCGAGCATTTCTTCCATGGTGGCGAGATGGGGTCCGGGCGGGGTGGGGAGAGGGTTAAAAGTTGGCAAGATGGTGTCAACTGGGAGGGTTGGAAGTTGTAAGTGGGAGTTTTAGAAGGATATGTATATGGGGTGTGCAGTGCATGGAGGGTTTCACATTCTAACGTGTAAAATGTCAGCCAGGTGAAATGGTCCCACAGACGCGGCTGGTCCTGGGGGGAGAGAGGCAGAGGTGGGGCCTGGGCATCTGGCTCTAAAGATGGATGCCAGGTGGCAGCTGGCATCCATCTTTAGAGCCAGGACAGAGAAGAGGATGAAGTGGGTGAGGTCAGGTTCTAGGGAAGGTGACAGAATGGAGCAATGAGGGGACACAAGGCAAAAACAGCCAAAAGAGGACTTAAGGAGACACCTCTAAAGAAGACATTCAGGGGCCTCCCTGGTGGCACAGCGGGTTGAACGCAGTGCTGTGAAGCTGTCCGCAGCCTCCACAGCACCGGTTTCGATTCCCGGCCGGCCAGGGAGAAACCCACATGGCAAGGCAGACCTCTCCTGTCTCGCCTGCTGCTCCCCTCAGCAGTGCTTTCGGTCCATCTGCCTGTTCTGTTCCCTGCTCTGTCTCTAGTGAATCCTCTCACCCTCCTGCGGCTCTGGTCTGTACCCCAGCTCTTGTATAAATAAAAATAAATCTTAAAAAAAAAAAACTTAAAAAAAAAAAAAAGACATTCAGGGGCCTCCTTGGTGGTGCAGGGGTTAAAGTCTCAGGGTAATCAAGCTATCGCCAACCACTGTGGCATGAATTCGATGCCTGGCCAGGGAGCTGACACACATGGCTCAGACCTTTCCTGTCTCACCTGCTGCTCCCCTCAGCAGTAGATTTCAGTAGATCCACCTGTTCTGCTCCCCACTGTGTCTCTAATGAATCCACTCACCCCCTGCACCTCTGGCCTACACCCCAGTTCTTGTATGCATAAATAAATAAAATTCTAAAAAAAGACATTCAGATGGCCTACACACATGAAAAATGGTTCACTTACTGTAAGGGAAATGCAAATTAAAACCACATTGAGATACCATGTCACCTCTGTGAGAATGGCCCATATAAAAAAGAATTAGGGCCTCCCCAGTGGTGCAACAGGTTGAGCGCCGCGCCATGAAGCTGTCCGCAGCCTCTGCAGCGCCTGTTCGATCCCAACCGGCCGGCGCGAATCCCACATGGTGCAGCAGACCTCTCCTGTCACACCTGCTGCTCTCCTCAGCAGTGTATTTCAGTCGTCTGCCTGTTCTGCTCCTTGCTCTGTCTCTGGTGAATCCTCTCACCCTCCCGCGCCTCTGGCCTGTACCCCAGCTCCTGTATAAAAATAAATAAATCTTTAAAAATAAATAGATAACTAAATAAATAATAAATAGAATTAACAAATGTGGGTGAGGTTGCTGTGAAAAAGGAACTCTCGTCCACCATCAACCGGTGGCGGGGATGTACACCGGTGCAACCCCTGTGGAAAATGGCCTGGAGATTTCTTAGAATAAAAATGAAAATTCGGGCCTCCCTGGTGGCGCAGTGGTTGAGTGCTGGGTTGCGAAGCTGCCCGTGGCCTCTGTGGCGCCGGTTCGATCCCCGGCTGCTCCCCTGCCACCGGAGGAGGGTCCCACATGGCGCGCAGACCTCTCCTGCCGCCCGCTGCTCCCCTCAGCAGTGTACTTCGGTCCTTCTGCCTGCTCTGCTCCCCGCTCTGGCTCTGGTGAATTCTCTCACCCTCCCGCGCTTCTGACTGTACCCAGTGCATGTATAAACAAAACAAACAAACAAATAAATAAATAAATAAAACATGCCTCTAAAAAAAAAAAAAAAAATTAAAAAAAAAAAAAAAGATGGCAAAGTTTAAAAAAAAAAAAAATGAAAATTCAGTATCATCCAACAAAAATAGTGATGCAGGCCCAACAACTCGATGGGGAGGTCTGGGCAGACAGAAAAGGAGTCATTACTTAGAGAAAAATGTTTGCTGTTAGCTACCACCATCTCCAAGCACGAGGTCCATACTGTCCAGTGTCACAACCACAATGGCTAGGAGCCCTTGAAATGTGGCGAGCCCAAACTGAGATGTGCTGTGAGTATAAAATGCTCGCCATGTTTTGAAGAGGGAAAAAAGAATTTAAAAGGGCTTGATTGTTTTAATATTGACTATATAACAAATTGATACTAATTTAGCTCTATTGGGCAAAAGTATTAAATTTCAATGGTTTTGTTTTACTTTTTTTAATGTGTGTACTAGAAAATTTTAAATTACCTGTGTGGCTTTCATTATAATTGTATTTGGACAGCACTGCTCTCCAGGGTCCACTTCAACAGCACAAACTTAAAGACAACAAGTGATTCATTCAATTACATTTAAAAATGAAGGATTTCTGTTCAACGGAGGACACACAACAGACCAAGTTAATTAGTAGAATGAAAGAAGATATTTGAAGCCAATAAGAGACTAATATCTAGAATATAAAAGACAATCCTGCAAATCAGCAAGAAAGAGACAGCCACCTGACAAGAAAACCAGGCAAATGCCATGAATTTACCAAAAACAACAGAGATTCTTAAAATCATTTGTAATCAGAGAAATGCAAAATGACTGGCAAAAATTGCAACACAAAATCACACAGACAGACACTGAGATACAGGGGCCCTCGTGCTGTAGTTGGGGCGTGGGGGGGTAGACAGTTACCTTTTTCCAGAGACAACCTGGCACTACTTAGGCACTATAAGACTCATTGAGACAAGTTAATTCCATGGATCCTCGCCAGCCCAGCAACCTAACAGTTCTTACTTGAATCCATTAGGATTAGGACACACCACTAGGATGTTAATTGCAACCTCATTTATGACAGTGGGGAGCTGGAGGCACCCTGAGTTTCCCACCCCCAGAAGCGTAGGTACACCCTATGGGTGTTACTCAGTAGTGAGAGATCATACACATTGACTTAGCACTTCGTGGAAAAATGAGGAGTAGTGAGCTATATAGTTGTCCCCCTTATCCAGTGTTTCACTTTCCATAGTTTCAGTAACATGGGATCAAATTTGTCTTGAAAACATTGCATACAATTATATATTTTGAAAGACCACATTCACATAACTTTAATTATAGTAGATTGTTATAACTGTTCTATTTTATTATTGTTGTTGTTAATCCCTTACTGTGCCTAGTTGATAAATGTTATAGGTACATATAAATAGTAAAAAATATACTATATATAGAGTTTGGCACTATCCACAGTCTCAGGCGGCCACTGGGAGTCTTGGAATGTATCCAAGGGGACTACTATACAACACAATTTACATAGCATTTACATAATTTACCCACATCCACAATGGATAGATGTTGTTTAGATCCATATTAAAAGAAACCAACTGTAACAAAACCCCACAAAGGGCCTCCCTGGTGGCCTAGTGGTTGAGTTTCCACGCTTTCATGCTATGGCTTTATTTTGATTCCTGGCCAGGGAGCTGACTCTCCTGTCTCGCCTGCTGCTCCCCTTAGATTTCAGTACATCTGCCTGTTCTGCTCCCCACTCTGTCTCTGGTGAATCCTCTCACCCTTGCACTTCTGGCCTACACCCTGGTTCTTCTATGCCAAAATAAATAAAATCTTTAAAAAAACACACCCACATAGTTGCAATAACCTAGGGGAATACTGACTATAAATATTATACATTAGCTTATCATCAGTGAGGAAGATAAGATAGTGCAGTCAGAGCTCTGAGAAGAAAAGGTATGCAAACACAGGAGAAAAGGATAGTGAAAGAAAAGAACATTCTAGAAGGATGAACTCTTAGTACATTTATCTCGGTGACCTCAGAAAAATCCGGGAATCGGAGAAGAGGCAGAAACTAAATCAGTGTATGATTTCAGAGGCCTTTCCCAGAACACAGGGAAGACGCCCCAGTTCATTTCAGAAATGGACAAAGAGGTCCCCACACTATTCTCAGAAGGTTCCTGAGTCCAGAAACTGGAAATGCCCCAGAGGAGAAAGGAGGGGGAGGCAGATAGAATTAGATGGAAGACAAACATAGGAGTTACTAAAATGGGGAGGATGGCGTCTCTACACCCTGGGAAAGGATCGGGAGGCAGAGAGAATTCAGGAAAGATACCAATCAGGGCAGCTTGGGGGGGGGGGACTGGCAACCTGGACGAAGTATGCTGGACGCTAGCAGAGAAGCTTCTGCGGCGCCACCACCCTGACCTCCCCGAGAAAGGTGATCGACAGCCACCCTGGCTCGCTCTCCTCAGAGATAAGCTCGGCCCATCGATCTCCGTGGACGTCCACGCTTTGCTCCCGGGCGACAGAGCGCAAAGCCACCTACACAGCTTCCCTTTTGCCACCAGGAGGTGCCCTCGGCCCACGGATGAATTTCCAGCGCTGGAAAGCGCCGGGGACTCCCGGTTGCCGAGTCCTGCAGCGGCTTGGTGTGGACGTGGAGACCCTGATGCACCCCCAAACCGAGGCGCCTCTCTGGGCCTCTGCACCAAGCTTCCCTCCGGGGCGCTCCCCACCGCCGGGAGCGGCGCAGGCTACACAGCCGCAGCCCGCCCTGGAGAGAACGCCAGCCCACGCGCGGCGAGCACGCACAGGACGCGACCAAGCGCGGGCTGGAGAGGATGCTCCCGGGGCCAGCCCGGCCCTGCCATCTTTGGGTCCCAGCTTCCTCGCCAATGCTTGCAACGAAAACAAATTTTAATTGTGTTTTCAGCGCTACAAAAAAATGACCGGGTTCGCTGCAGAGGTGGCGTGCCAGGGCTTCCGGAGCGCCCCCGCTGCCCCGGAGGCCGGCCTAGCCCGCCGAGGCGGCCCCTCTCCCGGGACCCACAGGGAGAGCCTTTGTCACCGGCGCCCCCGCCCCCTCCCCGGCGGGCCCAGCAGCGCGCTCCATTGTGACGGAGCGCGGCTCCCGCGGGCTTCTCGCGCCGCCGCCGCAGTGGTAGCGTCCGGACCTCTCTGACGTGTTGCGCCCGCCCCCTTCCTGAGTGCTGATTGGCTATCGGGGCCTGGGGGCGGGCTGACCTCCGCTCCGCAGTGGCGTCACCCGCTGGCTCCGCCCCCGGGATGGGGCGGCTTGGCGCCGCGCCGCGGACGGTCATTTGTAAGCGGCCGCCGGATTGGTTGCCCCGCTCTGGGCGGGGGAGGGGCGGGCGGCAGCGCGCACTCGCGCGTGCGTGAGCTGGCGCGCGAGAAGGGGCCCGGTCGCGCCGAGGCTCGAGCGGCCGTCGCCATTTTGTAGGGTTCTCTCTGACGCGGGAGCCGCCGCCACCGCCGCCGCCACCCGGAGGTGCGAGGGGGTACCTGTGGGTGTGTGGGGAGCCCGAGGGCGGGCTTGACCCGGGCCTTGGGTCTCTCTCCTGGCGGCGGGCGGTTCGGGAAAGACAACGGGAGGAGGCGGGGCCGGACTCCGGAGGGGGCGGGGCAGGGGTCGGGGCCAGTCTTTGTTGGGGCGTCGGAGCGGGAGGTTGGGCGGCTGAGGGGGGTCTTAGTTTGGGGCCGAGGGGGCCTTTTTCTCCTTACAGTATCTGGAAAGGTGATAGCGCACCGAGGAGAGGTCCAGAGATTTCCCTCCAAAACCTTGTCACCAGGACCACCCAGATAAATGCCTCTTGACCCCCGCTTGGACTCCCTTCTTTCCTGCCCCCCAAGAGTAGTTTAAGGCGTGAAACAGCTGATCCTGTTACTGGAGTGCGCCTCGTTTCGCGGAGATGACGGACTAGGCAGTGCCTCCTGACCCCGACCTCCTGCTCGCATGTCACACGCGACTCAGCTGCTTAAGAAAAACTAAGGAGCCTGCATGTGGGGGTCTCGAAGGTGCAGAGAACTTCCTTGGAGGCGCAAACCAAAATGCAGTGCCTTGAGATACCCCGCTCCACCCCTAACTTTTGGAAATCTCCTTCCTTCTCTCCCAGGCTCTTGTCAGGATGGTGAAGCTGTTCATCGGAAACCTGCCCCGGGAGGCCACAGAGCAGGAGATCCGCTCCCTCTTCGAGCAGTATGGGAAGGTGCTGGAATGTGACATCATTAAGAACTACGGCTTCGTGCACATAGAGGACAAGACGGCGGCTGAGGATGCCATCCGCAACCTGCACCACTACAAGCTTCACGGGGTGAACATCAACGTGGAAGCCAGCAAGAATAAGAGCAAAGCTTCAACCAAGTTACACGTGGGCAACATCAGCCCCACCTGTACCAACCAAGAGCTTCGGGCCAAGTTTGAGGAGTATGGCCCGGTCATCGAGTGCGACATCGTGAAAGATTATGCCTTCGTCCACATGGAGCGGGCAGAGGATGCAGTGGAGGCCATCAGGGGCCTTGACAACACAGAGTTTCAAGGTGAACTGCTCTGGGGCCTGGGAGGCTGAGCTGAGTGGGGTCTAGCTCAAGACAGGCAAGCACACAGGACTGTAGGGCTCTGGGGAGGAGGGATTGTCCTCCCATTTTATTTTAGCTGGAAATAATAGATTGTACGTTTACCACTCTGAAGCACAGTTTACTCTTGGAAGCAGATGTTTCCTTTTTTCAGATTTACCAAGATGTTCTGCAACTGTGTTGAATCACAAACTGGGGGTTACTTTACCCTGCAGTCTTCATTCATGTTGCCACTTTAATCTGTCTGGGCAAATAGAGCCCACTGGGAGAGGGAAGATTGAAGTCTGGCTTACCTGCTGCTTTTTTTGTGATCAGGAAGCCTTAAAATATTCAAGCACTGAAATGCTAGGACTTACACTCTTTACTGCTTTGCGTGATGAGTGATGGTAAGAAAGAGGAGGAAAACATCTAGACGGATCCCTGTAGTATAAATCTAGAGGAGTATCTTTTGAGTGCTTAAATTTGTTCAGTCTGTGAACTGTACAAGCAAAGCCAAAAACCACGCCATAGACTATTCATCTACTATTTTTTCTCCAAGGAGAAAAAAAGGAAATTTGTAAAAATATTATGTTGAATGGGGATGATGGTCCTGCTTCTGAGATTCCATTTGGGGCATCATACAGCATATCGTTTATACCGATGGTAAAAAATGTATTGTCTTTAATAGCACAAGAGGTTTTCTGAAGACTCTAGAACTGTGCTGATGTGGTAGCCACTAGCCACATATGGCTACTGAAATTAAACAAAATTTAAAATTCAGTTTCTTTTGTATTACGTACGTTTCAAGTACTCAGAAGTCACATGAGGCTAGTGGCTACCATATTAGCACAGGTATAGACTCTTTCCAGTAGCATAGAAAGTTCTATTAGTGTTGTTCTACAAGTTTTTGTTGCCATATCACCTTGGACTACATTTACAGCCACTTTTCAGGTTCATAAATTAACACCTTTTTTTTTTTTTTTTTAATAGAGGCATGCTTTTATTTATTTATTTGTTTTTGTTTTTATACATGCACTGGGTACAGTCAGAAGCGTGGGAGGGTGAGAGAATTCACCAGAGCCAGAGCGGGGAGCAGAGCAGGCAGAAGGACCGAAGTCCACTGCTGAGGGGAGCAGCGGGCGGCAGGAGAGGTCTGCGCGCCATGTGGGACCCTCCTCTGGTGGCCGGGGAGCAGCCGGGGATCGAACCAGCGCCGCAGAGGCTGCGGGGAGCTTCGCAACCCAGCGCTCAACCGCTGCGCCACCGGGGAGGCCCAATTAACACCATTTTTGCCCAAGCATCACTAAGGATTGTTGAGGAGCACTTGAGGGTGCTCTCCTTTGCCTGGAAAACAAATGGGAGAAGAAAGTTTGACCAGAAAGGGATAAGCAGGCTGGCAGCTGGTGACTGCAGGTAGTATGTCAGGTGTCTCTGGCTTCTTCAGGGGGTGCCCTGGCCTTTGCCGGCTCTTTAAAACATAGAGCAAAGACATAGATTCTTGCTGCCCTCAGCTAGTTCAATGACCTTGGACAAGGGTTTTCACCTCTCTCTGCTTAGTTTTCCCCACTTACAAAATACGGTTATTCCTGTGGTCCCTCCTTCCAGGGTTGCATTGAGGCTGGAATGAGGTAATCGATGTGAAAGTGTTTTAACAGTAAAATTAGAAAATAATGAAAGGTTAAGTGTTGTTTGCAACAATGCATGTGTCTGTCTTAGGGTTAGAAACTTATTTAAAATGTGATAGCTTTCCCTGTTTATTTACATTTTTTTTATGTATGTGTTTTTTGGAAAGCTGTTGCACTTTAAACAGTTTCAAAGTGTTATTTGATGGGGAGGGATTGTGAATGGACAGTGGCAGGGAAGTGGGCGCTTTCTCTTGAGAGGTAACAGACAAAATGTGTAAAAAAAAAAAGTTAAAATCAGGTACAGTTGTGCAAAGATGTTCTGGTAGTGTAATACCGCGTGGCCTTATCTTTGTAATACACAGTTGAAGAAAAGGACGGGGCTAAAATAGGTATGTAGCAGCCAGTTAGTTGGGAGTTGCTTTGGGGGAGGAGTGTGTGTTTTAATATAAAGGCAACTTTAATTATTTTAGTGAGTGGAAACCTGAATAACAAGGATTGACCCATGAGATTTTTAGCAGCTTCACCAGTGGAAAAGGAAAATCCTTTATTTGGTTTTCATTCTTAGCCTGGCCCTTTGGAGAAAGCACTCTTGAGTTATACCTAGGGATGTTTTATAACCAGCTTTGTTTTTTCCCTCAGACGATTAAGAGAAAGTTTAGCATTGGGTTGCCTTGGTCTTGACTCTTGAAGCTGGGGCAAAGCTGCCCCACGAAGTTTCTTCAGTTAAACAAAAAAACAATCTAGATGTCAGTTGGTCGTTTTTATGTATTTTTTTTAAGACTTTCAGGTTACCCCTTGTGAAGCTAGCCTCTTAAGGGCGCCCTTTTGGGCACCTTTTGAACCTGTGTATGTTAATGGCTGTCACTGAGGCTTCTGCTTTGTAGGACTTCAAAAAGGAAGTCCAGAATCTGAGTTTACTTGGATCTTTCAGGACTTGTTTCCTCTTGGCAAGCAGTAGTGAACCGCGTAGCTGTTGCGTTAGCAGGTAGTCTGCGTGGGAAGGCCCCGGAGACGGTGCCCTAGTACTCACCCAGGCAGCTAACTGGGGAGTGACATGTAAGACTAGAGTGCAGGTGCCTCATTTTTCCCCCAGTATGTGAACAGCATTAGACTGGAGGACCCCCGAGCATTAGACTGGAGGACCCCTGTGCTGCAGCTGCGTGGCCCAGCGTGTGGCAGGAGCGCAGCAGTCGCCAGGCAGCCCATCTCTCAGCGTTTGAATCTCTCTCCTGTGTCAGCTTTCCGGAGGAGACTGGGTTTCTCAAAAATTTTGGCAATGCATTTCAGTAACTTTTGGAGGTCTCAGAAAATCTTTAAATTGTTGGCTCCTCCAAATAGAGTGGTTGAGTTCAATCTTTCAGGTTCCTTTGAGCTGCTCCCTTAAGGTAATAAGCATGGGATTTCTCAGTTATCATAAGGGATTTACATTAGAGGCTTAGTTGCCAACGTTGGAAAGATTGGGGGGGGTGGGCTAACACTTCTATTTACAGATCTTTTGGTTCTAGGTAATCTTTTTACCTGCATCCTCAGCTTCTGCAGAGGTAAATTATGCCACAGATGTTTACACACTTATAAACATCTTCTAAATAAAGAGGGAATGACTGGGCATAGTAAAAGAAACATCTGTTTCTGGGTTTTGTTTCTCAAAAAAAAAAAAATGACAATCTATAAACGTAAAGAGCAAGTTAAATAGAAATTTTTTCCTTAAAAAATGTACTAGATTTCTGGATTGACTGCTTTGTAGATTGGCATGGTCACTTCAGAACTGGAGCACGGGTTGTGTCTTTCACACCAAGCAATGTCACCATGCATGTTTGAAAGCCAAGTAATTTGTAATTCTCTAGTTATGTGAAGAATAGAGAACTCTACGTTTGGGATATGAGTTGGGGCAAAAAGTCATGTGTTTCTGTTGGAAGCATAGTTAGCATGTGGCACTCATTAACTTCTAAGAATTATAGTGGGGGTCTTTAACTCTCTAGAAATAATGGGGTGGCTAAATGCTGCATTGATATTTGGTTTCTGTGACTGTCAGTGGTGATGGTGGATGCTGCCTCTCCCAGCAATTGGAAGCAAAAACCTGAGCACCTCTGTTTCTGCTAAGAAAGGGTTTTAAGTTTAGAAGCGGCAGCTACTAAAAAAACTGGGGTGGTAGGAATCTTAGACATTGGACAGAACGGAGTTTGACTCAAGTGCTATTACAGCACTGACCCGCCCCCCTCCCAGGGTCAGTGCACGGCGCTATTCTGGCTGCCGTTCTGAATCAGACTGTTTCCAACAGGGTGGTGGAGCACGAGGCCTCCTACTGCATAGCTGCATCCAGAACAAGGTCTGTTAGAGAGTACCTGGCTGATCGTGGAGGGGGACTTGTTCTGAGCAGCCCTTAAGAGTGACTTGAAGCCCCTGTTCTCTACATCTATGCTGGCTGCTTTTCGCTACAATTTGAAAAGCACTGACTTGATCTCCAAAGTCTTAGGCAGTCTGGGACTAAATTACTGCCAGGAATACACCTTTTCCAAACTGCTTTTAAAAACCTTGGATGCTTTCATCAGTGAGGGTTCCTGGGCTCAGTGGTATACAAGCCCCGGCCACAGGTCGCTTCTCTTAGCTGTCCTAGTGCTGGTCATTTCCTGGAAGTATGGCTGTGGCTTGTTTTTATGGGAGTGCAGAAGCCCTTAGGCACATGCAGCATCTTGCTAATAAGTAGCTAATCCCCTGGAGACCATTGTAAGCTACATGGCAGGATGAGATACTGACCATTCCATTCCATGGGAACACACTTTCCCTAAAAACCAGTGCTGCTTCTAGCTCTTGATAGTTGTTCTTGTTGCGAGATCTTGGTTAAGTATTTTTCTTGTCCACAGTAGGCACGGATTCACCCTTGCTGGAAAGGCGGGGTGGGATTGGAATCCGGAGGTTTTTACGACTTTAGAGGCACTGGAGATGAAGCAGATGAGGAGCCAGGTATGCTCTGCGTAACCAGTGTAGCTCTCTGGTGACACCTGTACACATGACATAAGCTCAGGCCTATGTGACCCTGAGTGAAGCGGTGAGAGGCTGGTAAGCTACATTCTGAATCTGGCATAACTGAGGTTTGGTTGGATTGATTTGCAGTGTCGGCAGGTTTTGATTCATAGTAACAGCCTTCCAAGTGAAAAGCAGAAACTTCAATCCCTGTCTTGGCAGGGAGGGGAAGGAAAGTTGTGGAAAGAGAAGTAGCAGGGAATCCAGTCTGCCTGGTCTGAGGAGAAAGGACCGGGTGGTCTCCGAGGACTGTTTCTAGCTCGCGTCTGGATTAACCCTTCAGCCGCCCCTGCGGGCCTCGCTGAGGCCGCTGCGGCCACGTGGGCGCGCGTGCTTGGCCGCAACCCGTCTGCTTCCGTGGGGGGCACATAAAGACCGGCGGTGAGTTACAACAGCTCCTCTCACATCTCTTTCCTCCAGGCAAGCGGATGCACGTGCAGTTGTCCACCAGCCGGCTTCGGACCGCGCCCGGGATGGGCGACCAGAGCGGCTGCTACCGGTGCGGGAAGGAGGGGCACTGGTCCAAGGAGTGCCCGGTGGACCGCACGGGCCGCGTGGCCGACTTCACCGAGCAGTACAACGAACAGTACGGCGCCGTGCGCACGCCCTACGCCATGGGCTACGGGGAGTCCGTGTACTACAACGATGCCTACGGCGCCCTCGACTACTACAAGCGCTACCGGGTCCGCTCTTATGAGGCGGTGGCGGCGGCGGCCGCGGCCTCCGCGTACAACTACGCCGAGCAGACCATGTCCCACCTGCCGCAAGTCCAGAGCACGGCTGTGACCAGTCACCTCAACTCCACGTCTGTGGATCCTTACGACAGGCACCTGTTGCAGAACTCAGGTGCTGCCGCCACCTCAGCTGCTATGGCTGCTGCCGCTGCCACGACTTCCTCCTATTATGGAAGGGACAGGAGCCCCCTGCGTCGTGCCACAGCTGTGCTCCCCACAGTTGGCGAGGGCTACGGTTATGGGCCAGAGAGCGAGCTGTCTCAGGCCTCAGCAGCTGCACGGAATTCTCTGTATGACATGGCCCGGTATGAGCGGGAGCAGTATGTGGACCGAGCGCGGTACTCAGCCTTTTAAAAACTGGAGGTGAGAGCAGGGTGGGTGTGGCTTAAGAGATTGCATTTAGTTCCCCTGAAAACAACCCTTGCTTTATAGAGGAGGCTCAAGCCACCTCTTTGCTAGAGGACAGATTCCAGAAGGTCTTAAATATGTTGCCGGCTTGGGCCAGAGGCCCACTTGGCCTGTTGAGGTGTTAGTGTGAGAGTCCAACCAACTTGTTCCTTCTGAGAGAACAAAAAACTCGGTTTGTCAGTAAGAATATTGTTCTTTAATCACATGTAAGCAAATCTGGGTTACAGAAAGTTAAAAAATCAGTAACATTTTTTGAGTGCCCTGTGTGTCCTTTACATCATTGAGCTACACAGCAAGCCTTTACAACATTTTCCCTTTACAGACAAGGGCAGTAAGGCTCAGAGAGCACATTGCCTGGAGAGGCATCTGGTAGTTGAGAGGTAGAGCCAGACTTCAAACTCAGGCCTGTCTGGCTCCAGAACCCATTCTTTGCACTGTGCAAGTCACTGGTGTGAGCTGAAGAGCAGTAATGACTGGCACAGTGAGGCTTTTAAGTGCAACTTCAGACTTCTGACTTAATAAAAGCACTACATGAGTCATTAGCCTTTATCTGAGGTAACTCTTCTAATACCGTGTATCTGTAAGCCAAGTCAAGGCCTGTATATTTTAGGGTTTAGGTCTAAGACACTTGATGGAAAAGCAGAATGTTTTGATACCACTGTCCTGTTCTTTCCTCTTTAGTTATCCAGAGCATCTTATCATTCGTGGGCATTTAAGCCATATTTCTGTGAAGCCTGTGATTGCTGTCTAGAGCCTGGTGATTCCTGTTTCTTCCAGGGGTTTTTTGTTTGAGGATTATCTAAGAAACTAGATAAATGTAATTTTCTAATGTATAAAATCCCACTGGTGGTGATCCTGGAAATTTAACTTTTCCTACTTCAGCAAATGTATACCAAAAATGTCAGAATGGCAAGAATACTCAGATTTTTTCATCTCAAGATGGACAGGCTTTTCATCTGACTGGAAATGGCGTCGTGGTAGCTTTCTCGTCTCATGGTTTTCCTTGTACCTTGAAATTGAGGCTCCCCTGAATGAAAGCCCTATTAGCAAGGTTAAACTGAATTTTCAGAGTATCTTACCCCTTTGGCGTATACAACAAAATGAAAGGAATTTGCCCTTTTATGCAGTGAAAAGCAGATATGGCATGTACCTGTGGTAAGTTGTATCTTAGTGACGTGGAAAGACTTGGCACCTCCCGAGACCACGCATTCGTGTGTGTGAAGTGGGTAAACTTACAAAGGTGTGTGGAGTTTGCCATTAGTTTTATTGCAAATGCAGGTGGACCTACCATGGGGTGGGATCTGCCTATAGTAAGGTGGTATCATCTACCAAGTGACTTCTGTTTCTCTCCAATGTTTCAAAGTTAAATATTAAAGTAGTGTAATGTGTTATTTAAAAGGGTATTGCTCTAGGATATGTTAAAGTGAATTGTGACTGCAAGCAGTGGTTGTTCATCTAACCTCTTTTTAGTGATGACTTTTAAAGCAACTTACCTTCCAGGTGTGAACCTCAAATGGACTGAACAACCCTGAGTTGGTTGTAGTCCCAGGAGCCTGATGTTAATGAGGCTGCCAGGATGAAACACTCCAGAACTGTTGGGGATCCAAATTCAGGTCTCACCCTGGCAGAACTGATTCAAGAACGTCACAACTTTTGAAGTCGATTGACACAGATCAAGACCAAGATTTGACCCTTTGTAATAAGTAGAGGAACTTGGTGTGAGTTAACTTCCCCCCTCCCTTCCCAGCCATGGGTGTCCGGAGTTCCCATCATCGATGGAAGAATTAGAGAATTTTAAGATTTTTTTCTTTTGACTTGGTAAGGGAGCTGTAGCGGATCAGGGGAACTGATGGAATTGTGGCCCTGGAGCTGTGAGCTCTGGACATGCAGGTGTGCTGGAGGGTGAATGAGCCTCTACCCTTACAGCCTTTGTGACTGTCATTTCTGAAGACTGTTTACTGTGGAAGATTAGAGCAAAGCAAATTTAGGGTAGTGTGATTGGCCACCTCTGATGTCTCGGCATCTTTTGCTTCTCCTCAACTCCAAATTACGGTTCTTCATGATGTCTGTGTGCCCTCTGCTGCAGCAACAGTAGTCTGGTATCACAGAGGTTGTCTTGCCCAAAAGATGGAGAAGAAAATGAGAAAGATGTGTTCACCACCAACACAACAGTCTTCCGGATAGGCCGCGCCTTGCTCTGTGTGTAGCTATGCATAGGTTCCTAGCCGAAGCCACTGTAGACTTCTAGGTAATGAGTGAGATGTAAGTTTGATCCAGTCTGACTTGGTTTTGTTTTGTTCTTTTCCCCCCCCACCCCGGAATACAGAACGGGACCAGGAGCCAAGCTGCTCTCCAGGCACTGTGTAAGCCTCTTGTGTTGTGCTCTCTTTCAGGTAGGATAATTGCGGACTGAACCCTCGGGCTGCGGTCATATATGAGAACTTGCTCCGCGCGGTCCCCTTTGCCGGGATGTTTCCATTGCTTCATGTTTCAGTAAACAAAGGAATTTGTGACCAACTATGTTTTCTTTCTTAATTTAATTCTTCTAAGTTGACTTTTCTTTCCTCCTGATACTAGTCCTTGTAGCTTTTCACTGTTCCTCATATTCTCAGCCTTTGAGCAGCGCTAGGTAAGGATTATGCTGGCACCCCCTTTTTCCTGTACAGTGGAACCCTCTTATCTTGCTTTCCGTAGGAGTTGAGCCCTCTCCCTGCCCACCTGCAGCATCTCCTTTCCCTTTAGAATGAACATGTAGTGGCAAGCCGCCTTTTGCTCTTCTGTTAGCTCTGGACTCTTTAACACTGACGCTAACCTTCTGAGATTGCTAGGGCCGTTGGGGTGTTGGTGGGGTTTTTGTTGTTGTTTTGTTTGTTTTGTTTTTTTTTATGTCTGACCTGTGATCGTGGTACAGCAATAGCTGAAATTTAGCCTTGTTTTATTCTACTCCTCCCACCTTTTTTTTTTTAATATTTTGACAAATAAACATTTTAACACTTTGCTTGTGACTATTATTTACCACCAGTATCTTATGTTTCTTCCCAATTGTGGAGCTCAAAATTCAAATGAACAGATGTCTGAAACTTAGATGTAGAAGGAAAGTTTTAATGAGGTAAGTAATACGGCTTTAACAATGGGTGGGGAGGAATTAGCCAGAACTTTGAGGCATTGATAGATAAATAGCCTACTGCTGGTGGTTAGGCGCCCTTTCTCTTAAATAATCAGAGCTGCTTTTTCCAGCTAAAGGCTAGCAAGCTCAGCTGAGCAGTAATAGAAGCCAGCCCCAGAGAGACCTTACAGCAGGAAAAGGTGAGCCAGAACTTCCCACTCCCCCATGACTTACCAAGTTGACTCAGTTTGACTTCATACTTATGTTCATAAATACACTTACAAACTTCCCCTTCCCATAATGTTAATATTCTGCGAGGATTAGAATATTCTGCAATAAATGGAGTTGTGGTAAGTCAAAAGAGGGGAAGCTTATGTCAGTATTTTGAGCAGGAAAGTAGTAATGATGGGCAGTGACAGCATTCTGCTATAAAATAAGATTTTTAAAAAGATTTCTGGACATTGTAATTTATTGTTGGTGCTTAGAGCCCCATAAAATGAAACCAATGGTGGACTCAAATTTTACTGTATTCTGTGTGGAAACGCTGAAGGTAAATTCTGAAAGTGAAATTTTATTACCTTGCATTGTCCCCGGGTATTTTTATACTTAAAATAATGCTCAACATAGGTGAAGCAAAATTTCCTTTTTTTTTTTTTTTTTTCTTTGAAATCTGAGGCTGGCCTGTCAGTACACACTCCAACCGCTGGTGAAGTACACAAGCCTTTGTTAGCCACAGGCTTCCCCAGCCAGGCATAGGACTGTCTTTTTTACAGAAAAGACAAAGATACTGGGATTTCCTTGTGATTGATGTGCAAGACACATCAAGGCTCTGTAGCAAGGCACATCATAAAGACAAAAATAATTAAGTACAGGTATTGCTGGCCTCACCGAGCTGTTTAACTTACCTTGATTTCTATCTCGCTAGCAGGAATCCAGCAAGGGAAAAAGTTGGGATCTCTGCAATAGTTCTATATCCGCATGCCCAGCAAAACTTGGGCTGTGCTAGAATTGTCTCTGTAGTTCACTGGGTATATGAAACGGGGCTAGTAAAGCAGAAAAACCAAGTCCTTAATGATAATTAGCTAATTAGTGGCGACTGAGTACTTGAAATATGACTCACAAAGTTGGACTTTTGAATTTTGTTATAGTCAATAGTGGCTACTGTATTGGACAGCACTTCAGATGGTAAGATAAGTTTCTTACAAGAGAAAAAGGCTTGCAGAACCATATGAAATATTTTCTCCTTAGAAAACCTTTTCACTCCCCACAAAATAGGTAACAACGAGAAAGGTTTTTTTCCAGCCCATGTAAGAGGATTGTTTCTCACCCTCAGTCCTTAGGTGAGAAACTGCATGCTGCAGGTGCAGAGTTCCTTTTACTTACCAAGGGCAAGTTTCTCCATATAGACCATTTTCAGAATACCAGGATGCCTTGCACACGAAAAGCTCCTGAATTCACTTATTTTATCAGGGATTTGAATTCCTCTATGAGCCAAGAGTTGGGTGATAAAAGAGTGGTTCATAGTGGAGAAGCAAACCTTAATTACATCTGTGATAAGTACTGTGGAGGAGTAAGTGCTATGAGAATATTTAATAAGACTAACTTTGGGAGGTAGGTGGAGTTATTCCAAGACCAGAGACAGCACATTTGAAAGCCCCTAAACAGGATGAGTGTGGTGTCCATTAGGAACTAGCAAGGAAGCTCTGTAGCAAGAGGTAGAAACCTGAAGGGGGAAGTTACAGGTAGACAGTTCACCAGAGCCCTGTGAGCCATGGTAAAAGAATTTTCCTCTAGCCCTAAGGCTGTGAAGCTATTAAAGAGTTCTAAGGTTAGGGGCAACGGGATCCGACCTTTTCCTGAAAGATCACTGAATGGAGAGGACCAAGGAAAGAGCTCTAGGTGAGGTTTATCTGATACACAACAGGTTTCCCCTGGGCATGAGGCCAGTAGAGTTGTTTTATTTTAAAAGAAGAAAAAAATTGTAGACAGGAAAAGGGCCAGGCCTGAGGACATGTGATTCAAGGGACCGTCACAGGGACAGGATTTAAGTCACCGAGGCTGCGTAAGCCATCACATGGGCTCTGCTTCTCTCCTGAGTTGCTGCGCTCCTGTTACGGCACAGGCCCCTCACAAGGGTTTTTGCACAAGATACCACTAAGGTAGGACAGAGAAGATTAGGTCTCTCAGATCTCTAAAGAGAACTGAGTCAGGATGGTATGATGAAAATGGGAATTGCTGAGAAATTAAAGTATTCTGAGTTCAGAGAACCATTATTTGCCATCCTACAAAATACAGCTTTGTGCTTTAAGATTTAGACTCATCAAAATACTTCCATTCTCTGACATAGAATTACACTCATCAGCATCAGTCGAGATTGTGAGAGCTGTAGAAAGCCAAGGGCATATCTGGCCTAGGTGGGGTGAATACTACCCCAGGCCATACATCTTGCATTCCTTCCTGAACAATCAGTAGGTTGAGGTGGGCCTACCCAAGCAAGGCCTAGCCAGAGCGACCGCACTCAGCGAGGCACTTGAAATACAAGGCGCAATAAACCCCAGCCTGATTTCAAAATTGCAGCCTGAGAGAAAAGCATCAATTCCCCTCGCTGGTGCTCCAGAACCCCCGGGGTTCTCTGCAGCATGGTCCCTAGCGTGGTGGGGAAGTCACAGACCTATGAAACTGCAGCTCCTACTTGGCAAGAGCCCCCACTGCAGCCCAATCCCTGCAGGCCTGTCTGGTAGCCTCAGATCTACCCCTTCTCGATTCTCATCAACGCAGGGAAGTTGGTGTGGGGCAGAAAGACACTAGGCCCTCAGTGTATGGCTCAGAGATTGTCGGAAGGGCTGAAGAGCACTGGTGGCTGCAAGGCAGCCCATGAAGGGAAGCAACTTAGCCAAACTAGTTTGGCCTTCTAGTTTGTCAGGATTTGGCTCACAAATCTGGTCCTCAGAGATGCAGTGCCTCCTTCCTAGGAGATTTGCGGGGTTGGGATGGGGTGAGGAGAAGGAGGGGGCAGAGAAGACAATTAGATCAACCCAAGGGAGCCCACAGAGGAGGGGAAGGCCTGCTGCCATGATGCAATCAGTAGTGCCCTAGGTTTTCAGGCCCTTTGAGGATCCAGGCCAAACCCAAACCTCATGACCAAGGATCCGACAGACTCCATGACTGGGCCATCATCTCTGCTAACCCACAAACTCCAGGGTGCAGCAGCCTTGGCTCCCCCAGTGACTGTAGTAACAGAGGTTTAGAAAGCTTAAAATACTTGGATGCCCCATTCACAAAAGAATGAGGAAAACAAGGCCCCAGATTCCTGGTGCTGTTCACCACAGCAGAAAGCTGCAGTTAGCAGCTACTGAAATGGAGACAGCAGCTGGCGGTCCTAGCGCAGACCCCACCACAGAGAATAAGGAAGGCTTTTAAACCTCTTCTGCGGGGTGAACTAGAATGCCAGTGACCCCAGCCCTGGCCTGCCCTGGCTCTGGCCTCTCAGAGCCAGGTCAACAGCTATGAGAATAGGGAATGAATGACTAGGAAAGGGGCCCTCCTCCTGGCCATACCTACCTTTATCTCCCTCTGCCTTGGGGCGTGGCCAATGTATGACAATAGTAAGTACTTTGCCTCCCCACAGAAACACGAGGAATTTTGGCCAAGATCCACTGTGCTGGGCAAACGGCTGACATTCCTGGACCACTCCACGTCCCCCACCTGCAACTGCGCTGCAATGAGCAGGGCAAACGAGGCCAGTTCATGCCCCGAAGTATGGTCAATGACAACTTACATATATATTATTGAATGCCTATTACATAGCAGGCACTGTTGCCAGGCACTGGGCCAATTTCCTGTCTCCCTAGCTTACATTTTTGTGAGGAAAATAGCCAGTAAATGAGTAAACAAACTGGGCACAATGGCCAGAAGAATGGGAGGGGCACCAATGGAGCGAGAAGTTGTCAGATCGTCACTGCTGCATGATCCTGAAGCAAAGACCTGAAGGATAAGAAGTCGGTCCCGTGTCAAGAGGGAGGGCCATCCAGGTGGTAAAAAAGGCTCTGAAGCAGGAAAGTTAAGGTCTGGTAAGGAAAGGGCTTGAAATGATGTTGCAGTGTGGGGTAGAGCCTTTCCAAGCCAGCACAGGGGACTGACATTTTATTTTAAATAAAACAGGAAGTTACTGGAAGGTTCTGAGTTATGGAGCAATGATCTGATTTACGTTTACCAAGATCACGCCAGACTCTCAATGGCAATGAAACCGGAGTGGAAGAAGGAAGAAGGAAGAGGCCCAGGAGCGGGCCACGGAGCAGCGCGGGTGAGAGGCAATGGCGTGGCCGGGACATGGCCAGACTGCCCGGAAAGACGCGCCCAGACTTGAAACGTGCTGTCCACTGTGCTTGGGCACTGCCGCGGGGAATGAGCAGTGGGACTCACGGATGGCCACCAGGAATCTGGCCGCGGCACATACGCGCATGGCGACGACACCATTTAAAGAGGGAAGACCGGAAGGGAAATTATTTTGTGTGGTGGGGAGACGCAGTTCTATTTCAGGCATAGCAAGTTTGGCAGATATTAAGACAACCAAGAACTCTCAAGAAAGTCTTTGGGGCCTCCCCGGTGGCGCAGCGGTTGAGCGCTGGGTTGCGAAGCTGCCCGCGGCCTCTGCAGCGCCGGTTCGATCCCCGGCTGCTCCCCGGCCACCAGAGGAGGGTCCCACATGGCGCAGACCTCTCCTGCCGCCCGCTGCTCCCCTCAGCAGTGTACTTCGGTCCTTCTGCCTGCTCTGCTCCCCGCTCTGGCTCTGGTGAATTCTCTCACCCTCCCGTGCTTCTGACTGTACCCAGTGCATGTATAAACAAGCAAACAAATAAACAAACAAATAAATATATAAACAAAACATGCCTCTATTAAAAAAAATTAAAAAAAAAAAAAAAAAAGAAAGTCTTTGGATCCTTGAATTTTAAGCACCAAAGAAAGATCTGAGGCATGAGAAGTAAACCCGACTCTTCGGAATCAAAATCCGCATTCTCCAACAGAAACGCCAGCTGCAAATGCAAGTCAGAACGCATAAGCCTGAGAACCACCGGACCTAGAAAAGAACAGGTTCAACTGTTCACATCGTTTTATTAAACCCCATATATCCAAACTATTACTTCAGCATAATAATGATCATCTAAAGATATTTTACACCCTTTTTCATACTAAGCTTTTGAAGTCTCGTGGCCGTGTACACTCTCACAGCACACGTGGCTAGCGCGGTCGCACTGGGCAGCACAACGCGGGCTGTTAGCAAGGCCAAGAGAACGGAGGAAAGCAACCAGAACAGGGTTTCTGCCTTGCACCACTATTTGGGGCTGAAGGGCTACCCTGTGTATCATAATATATTTACCAGCATCCCTGGCTTCTACCCACTAGGTGCCAGCAGCATGTGACAAAATGACAAAAACTACTTCAGACATGGCCAGACGCCCCAGCAGAGGATGGGGAGATGGGGAAATTGCCGGTGGTCGAGAGCCAATAACCAAGAGGGAGAATGTAGAGCGATCATCCAGGAGAACTCGGGAGGAACCCCCGGCTTCGGATCTGCCTTAGGTAGTGTGCAGGGGAATTAAAAGGAACAAATAATTTCTCTGGTTCAATTTCTCTAAGATTGTAAGTCCTAGAGAAAGGAAAGGGCGGGGTGATTTCCTATGACAAGTGCAGGTTCAGAGAAACTGAACCAACAGCAAGCATTCTTCCCTACCTTATCCAGTTTTTACTCTGACCTCTTCCTCTTGGGATCTGGCAGTATTTACTATGCTCCAAGAGAAACTCCAGGCCTGTCTGCAGAGCCTGGGGGGTTATCCAAATTAGGGGAAAACATGGGTGAGACTCAAGGAGCAAATCTTTTGGCCTCCTGCCTAGACCTAGCTTGCCTGAACACCGAGGAGAAAGTTGGGGTTGCAAGTATCCATCTGGGAATCTTCAGAATCTAAATGGCAAAGCCAAGGAGCTGGCGAGGAGCAGGGCAGACGAAAGCCTAAAAGCTGGTTAGCGAGCTTCGCTTTGCTTTGAAAGCCCAAATCTGTTTTCTGAAGGACTATCTAGAGGAATGGCTGGCGTAAATGCTGAGGAGGGGCCTGACATACTTTCAGGAGACCTACACGCAGTCCTGCGGCCGGCGTGGCTGGAACTGAACACGCGCAGGAGCGAGGCTGTCAGAGCTGAGGCGGCGGCAGACCACGTCCGCCTGTCCTACCGGGGCCTCCTGCCTGCCCTGAATAAAATGAAAAGCCGCTGGGCGGTGGAGGTAGTTTGAGCTGAGGCGTGACGCTGTCTGATTTCTGTCTAAAAACAGTCATTCTGGCTGCTGGGAGATCAGTCGGGAAAGAAATCAGAAAATTCAGGTGAGACGATGGCAGCTCCACTAGAGCAGAGCTGGGGAGACTGGAAAACAGGCCGAGACTGCCTGATGGACCGAATGCAGGTGTAATCCTCACGCTCCTGGTTAGAGGAGCCGAGGGGAGAGCCGTCATGAACTGAAATGTGGGGAGGGAGCAGCAGGAGGATGGGCACGGAGAGGAGGGCTGAGGCCCGAGACAGCGGCGACCGACGCACCAGAGACCCAAGCATCGGCGTCCTGCGGGCAGCAGGGTAAGAGTCTGGAGTTTGGGAGGAAGATCTAGGATGGAGACATAAATTGGGAATATCTGTATATGGAAGGCATTTGTGTGAGGTGGTGGGGAGACGGGCTTGCACAGATGGCAGGGCCACCAAAGACCAAGACTGAACCACGGAACCCCCAAATTTCAACAAGTCACAGAAAAGAAGGGACCCAGCAAGGCAATGCAGAAGGCGGGAAAACCACGCGCTGTGTCCTGGAAGTCAAATGCTTCAAGTGTGCAGGAACAGAGTCAGCAATGATGTCAAAATACTAATGCTGAAAACTCAACTAGGTAGATGAGGACCAAGAACTGACTGGGTGTGAGAGAATGAACTGGAAAGCAGAATGAGAGCTTTCTGGGACAACGAAAATGTTCTCTCTCTCACTTTGTGGTGAGGGCGCTATACAATTGTATAACTGATCATAATTTGTCCAACGGGACTCTTAACACTCGTGTATTTTACTGTACGAAGAGGCTACATTATCAATAAGGTTTTTGTTCTTTAAAGTACGTCACATTCTGACACTCCTCTGCTTAAACAATGCAAGAGTCAATGTGAGAAAGGCCCTGACCTCACACCCCCTCACGCAGCTTCTGCCCCTGCCTGCCTTCCTATTAGGTCAGTGGGATTATGGGGCCCCTGCTCAAGCTGTTCCCTTACTGGGAATACCAGGACCTGTTACGCTAACACGCTCCTCATTCAAGTCTGCTCAAATCTCACTGTCTCGATGAGGCCTGACTACCCGACATTCACTGCTGTAACCTGCATGCCGCAGCGCTCAAGCCAGCCCAGGGCCCCGTTCTCAAAACAATACCCTTGGAAACACACAGCCCTCATCTCCTGATACGCGCTTCACCTCGTCGCCCTGTCATGTCTCGGGCTGTAGTATAAGTGTCAGAGGATGGGGCATGAGACCAAAAAGAGTGGGCACAACCAGAGTGGGCACGTGGCCAAGCAAGGGCTCTTAAAAAAAAAAAAAGGAACCACATGATTTAGCGACACAAACTCACCGGTCAGGGGCCTGGGGAAAGTAAGATTAAAGAGGGTGTAAGGGGCCTCCCTGGTGGCGCAGCGGTTGAGCGCTGGGTTGCGAAGCTGCCCGCGGCCTCTTGCAGCGCCGGTTCAATCCCCGGCTGCTCCCCGGCCACCGGAGGAGGGTCCCACATGGCGCGCAGATCTCTCCTGCAGCCCGCTGCTCCCCTCAGCAGTGTACTTCGGTCCTTCTGCCTGCTCTGCTCCCCGCTCTGGCTCTGCTGAATTCTCTCACCCTCCCGCGCTTCTGACTGTACCCAGTGCATGTATAAACAAAAGAAACAAACAAACAAACAAATAAATAAAAACATGCCTCTATTAAAAAAAAAAAAAAAAAGAGGGTGTAAGAGAAAATGAAAGGTGGAAATTGGAAGCAGAAACCACAGAACGCACGTTTAGGAAGTCCTGCCATGAAAAGAAAAATGAGAGAACAGGCAAAATAAGAAATTTTCAAAGAATTGATACAGGAGGAAAAACGAAGGAAGAGGTTAAAAAAACAAAACAACAAAAACAAAAACCCAAAAAAACCCACCACCTCAGGAGCAAGAGGGTGGGCCCTAAAGCAGCGGCAGAGCAGACGCGGGGTGCGCGAGTGTGGAGAGGAGGCTGAAACTCCCTTCTGATGGCTTCAGTTTTCTCGGTAAAGTATGAAGGTGGGCATTAGCTAGGCACAGGGGAGCGCGCTGGACCAGCAACCTGCACTGGTTGGCAGAACTATGGGTCTACACAAGATAGGAGGTTTGTGAACGTTTACTGAAGCAGGACCATCACTGACATTGTTTTTCTCCAGTCATGTTCAGCCTCACCAACCACAGAGGAATTGGATTTAATAAGGGCTGTGGTTTTACCAAGAGCATGATAAAGCTGAGGGGACTAGGTGGCACCAGGCTACCAGGGACACTGCAGGCAAAGGAATGACAGCGACTGGCTACAGATGTTAAGTTGGGTAAGGTGGGACAATGAAAAGTTGGCTCAATGAATTAGAGGTGGGATCAAAAGGATCAGAACATTAGAAAAAGCAATCTTCAAATTCAGAAGGTTGCTGAGACAAGACAAAAAATGAATTTCAAGAAATTAAGAGGCAGGCATTTTGAAAGGACTGTCTCCAGACCAAACAGTGTAAATCACTCACATGGATTTACCTATTCAGTACAGGGGGGGAAATACTGTCAGCAAGATTTTTTTTCCCGAAGATTTATTTATTTATGCATACAAAAACTGGGGTGCAGGCAAGGTGGGGGAGAAGATTCACCAGAGACAGAGTGGGGAGCAGAACAGGCAGATCTACTGAAATACACTGCCGAGGGGAACAGCGGGTGAGACAGGAGAGGTCTGCTGCGCCATGTGGGTAGCTCCCTGGCCGGGGATGGAACTCGTGCTGCAATGGCTGCAGACAGCTTCATAGTGCTGCGACAACCCCTTGCACCACCAGGGAGGGCCCCTGCCAGCAAGATTTCTTATCCATCTGCTATCCTAAGAGATGTCTAACAACTAAAGCATAAAGGATATCTGTTGCAAGAAATTACCGTATGACTAAGTTAACTGGATTTTGATGCCCAGGCACTGTTTATATTTCATTTACTTTGGTAAATCAAAGTGATATGACTCTAGCACAACCCTTTCTGAATACCAGATTGTATGAACTTCATTTGAAAAACCAGGACCAACCCGCAAGCCTGGCACTCTGCACACCAAGTCTGGTACAGCCGGTCATGCAGTTCAGGGACCTCAGGGGTGGGGGTAGGCTGCTCTTGGGGCAGCTCTGGACACCAAAAGGGAAAAACAAAAGCAACCAGCATGGATTTGAAAACTAAAAAATTAAGACATTTGCTGGTAGAAAACCTGGAACTTGAGCCACAACCATGACAGAAAAGCAGCTGAATCAAGGCTTGAGCATGTCTTCCACCCATAAGGAAACCTAGAGGGCAAGATCTCTGTTGAGGCCAACAGCTAGTAACGTGAAGTAAGCGCAAGGACCGCCTCGCAGTCAGATAACACACATTGTAAGAGGCCACAGGTCTCACCGCCAAATTCAAGGAAAAAAAGGTCATCGGGCCTAGTGAAGAATACCTCCCAACAGAACAAACATTTTAACAGTACACCCGGACGGAAGAGCAAATAAAATGAACTTTCAGCAGGTATGATGAGGTTCTAAAAATCACAAATACGCGTTATCTTGCACTGCCAGTGGGAATACTTTGCCAAAGAAAGTATCTTCCTACAATTAAACCATTAAAACCTACATGTTTGTCCCCAAAAGGTCTGCATGCTGTTCACCGGAGGTGGAAACAGTTCTAAGACGGAGAAGCAATAGGTCAGGAGACATGTCCCTCTTGTCCACTTAGCCAACAGAGGCAGGTGTCCCTGCAGGGAAGGGACACCTTCCCATCCTCACTAGTGGGACACCGCCCATCCTCACTACTGACTGGGGAGCTCCGCTGGCTCAGGAGGTTAGGGTGAATTCTACAGACGGAATCCTGGAGGAGACACACCAACCGCAAACAGATCTGATTAACACCCTACAAAGTAAAGCCTAAATACATTTTTCCAAGTACTCTAAGTACAGGCTGACAACCAGGATTGCTTCTGCCCCCCTGAGACTATAATTTGATTGGCCTAAGGCAGTGTTTCCCCCTGGATAAGCAGGGTTTGCTCGAGTGTACGTTAGTGTGTAACAAGGTTCCACCGCTTCCAGTCTCTCATCCGAGTGTGCTAAAAATGGCTTCTCATCATCAGGAAAGGAGACATGATGCTCTAATGATACCCTCCTCACCCCCTTAGTTCCACTGCCATGAACACTGAGATTTGTTTCAATTTGGTCCCCAACTGAGTGGCCAGCTAGACAACAAAGTCACATGTTCATTACTCACCTCACTTTATATCAAATAAATTCCAAGTAGATTAAAATTTTAAATGTAAAAAATGAAACCATGAAAATATCAGGGAAAAAAGGTTAAGAATTTTCTTAGGTTCTTCAAGTGCAGAAATTCCAAGTAGGATATAAAATTCTGAAGTACTAAGACGAAAAAGCTGGAAATTCAACCACCAAACATTTGATTTTTCCTGCGTGGCAAAAACATCATGAAATAAAATGACAAACTGGAAAAATACTAGCAACTTATATCACAAAGAGCTCATGTTCTTATTATATACATTGTCCCCACAAATTAATAAGATCAATACCCAACAACAAAAGTAAATAAAAGAAATGACCAATACCCCATAGGACTCGGGATATTAAGAGAAATACAAATGGCTCCTAAAAATATGTACGCCATCAGGCCTCCCCGGTGGCGCAGCGGTTGAGCTCTGGGCTGCGGCGCCGGTTCGATCCCCGGCTGCTCCCCGGCCACCGGAGGAGGGTCCCACATGGCGCGCAGACCTCTCCTGCCGCCCGCTGCTCCCCTCAGCAGTGTCCTTCGGTCCTTCTGCCTGCTCTGCTCCCCGCTCTGGCTCTGGTGGATTCTCTCACCCTCCCGCGCTTCTGACTGTACCCAGTGCTTGTATAAATAAATAAATAAATCTTAAAAAAAAAAAAAAAAAAGTACGCCATCAACCTCAATCACGATGAAAATAAATGCTAAGTATAACCACAGTAAGATAGCATCTTGCAGGTTAGAAAAAATAAAATGTATTGGTAAGAATTTATTTTTTTAAGATTTATTCATGCATACACGAACTGGGGAACAGGCCAGATGCGCCAGAGTGTGAGAGGATTCCCCAGAGACAGAGCAGGGGAACAGACCTGGCAGACTGACGGAAACACACTGCTGAGGGGAGCAGCGGGCGAGACAAGAGAGGTCTGTCATGCCACGTGGGATTCTTGCCCTGGCTGGCCAGAATCGAACCCGCGCTGCAGAGGCTGCAGACAGCTTCACAGCACTGCACTCAAAACTGCCTGCACCACCAGGGTAGGCCCTTGATAAGAATTTATAGGAACATCTTCATACCTTGAAATGGAACAGCTTTTGCCACCAACTTGATAGCATGTAGCAAAATGTCAAATGCCATTCTATCTCAAAGAGTACTCATGCAGAGTAACCAGTCACCCAACCCCAAATGTCAGTGATGTTAGAAGACATTATTTTATATACCACTAAGGACAAAAATACCACCCTTTAAACTATGGAGCACATGATTTATTCAAATACTTATTTTGGGGGAAATGTGAGCCAAGAAACGGATTAAATACATCTTAAAAACCTCATTAATTTCATTCCATAAATCTCGAGTTGTGTATATTCAGGATCAGTTATCTTTGCTGGGCCCTCCACATTTTACAGGTGTGCCACACTCAAGTTCCAGAGGAAACTTTTTGTTCTCTTTTTGGCATCTTAGCTCCCAGGCTGCTTCTCTGGCTTTCCAGGAAAGTTACATTATTCACTGATGAAGTTTGCTCTTCAAACCATTACAAGTCTATAAAAACATCAGAACTCCTAGTCCAGCGCAAGCCAGTGAATAAAAAAATATTCTCCTTTTGGGCCTCCCTGGTGGTGCAAGGGGTTAAGCACCACACTATGAAGCTACCTGTCAGCCTCTGCAGCACAAGTTTGAACCCCAGCCGGCCAGAGAGATACCCACATGGCACAGCAGACCTCTCCTGTCTCGCCCACTGCTCCCCTCAGCAGTGTGTTTCAGTCAGTCTGCCTGTTCCCCACTGTCTCTGGTGAATCCTCTCACCCCCTCCCTGCATCTCTAGCCTGTACCCCAGCTCTTGTATGCATAAATAAATCTTAAAAAAAATATTCTCCTTCCTTTTGCAATAGCCCAGATAAAATAGACGAGACAGGAAGTGCTACACTAAGGAAGCCTGGGACATACACAGTGAGACTGAGAGCCCCTGCTGTTGCACGACTGAGTGCATGAATGTTTAGTGATTCAAGGTACTGAAGGGAAGAAACCAGCCGTCTCAGACCTCAAAGAAAGAACCAGACCCAGGTGGACAAAGAGCCCAGTATTCAGCTTCCCTCTGGTAGCCTGGACAAGTGACACAAAACGGGAGCAGTAATTAACAGCTCAATTCCGCTTTCAAGGTTTCCTTATCACTAGTTAGGAGTTTCCTCCTTGGGTACCTGCCCTCCCAGACCATCCCAGCCATCTATCTCAGGCTGGGATAAAGGAACACAAGTCCCTACTCCTGCTGATGATTTGCATTTGATATGTTGGAAGGTTCACCAGCACTAAGCCATCACCATTGGGTTTAAAATGGAAAAAAAGAGCTGTTGGCAAACAAAACTTTTCATTTTTATCAAAATAATGACATGGTTTAACAAACAGAAAGGCTTTCAGCCTCTTACAACATTCTACCCAGAAACAATGGTTTGTTTTAGCTGTTCATGTCTAAGATGCTCCTAATGCTCCATTTACCACTTCTAGAAGTTACTTATTTTTGCTTATACACATTACTTACCCATCCACATTTCCCCATCCTCCCTATTTAGCTATTATCTAAAAAGCTGAACCTCATAAATCATATTTGCGGATTTTTTACTCTGAAGCAAACATTTATTTACCTTTTCTATTTTCTATATATGTTTACTAATTTGATTCTGAACTCCTCAAATGGACCAAGTGTTCCCTCAATATATTTGAAAGGCTTTAAATTTTGAATACGTTCCCTTTTGGAACTCCACTTTCTCCTGCTTTCACAGAAGTTGAGTGATGTGGCTCTGGTGTCAGACACCTGATTTTAACTTAGCATTCACCAAAATTAACCCCACGTTTAGGATGCCTAAAAAAAACCTCTTAAAGTTGAGGGCCTCCCTGATGGCCTAGGGGTTAAGTCTAAGCGCTACCACTGCGTAGGCCCACCCACCCTGGCCAGGTTGCTGACCCACATGCTGCAGCAGATCTGTTTCACCCACTGCGCCCCTCAGCAGTGTATTTCATATCTGCCTGTTCTGTCCCTGGTGAATCCTCTCCCCCCCCCCACCCTCCCACCCACTGCTCCTCTGGCCTGCACCCCAGTTCTTCTACACAAAAATAATCTTTAAAAAAAATAAAGTCGAGGTGGAACACCAAATCAAAACCCAAAAATCACCCTGGAAACTACCCGAAGTCCTTCTGACCTGCTCAGAACCAGGCTGGGTAGGAGATCAGTAGACTAGTGTCGCCATTCCCATCCCCTGCTTGACTTCCCAGTGATACACCATTTGTCCACCCAAGATTAGACACACCACAGCTTGTGGAGGGCAAAGGACAGGCACCTTGTCAGGTTCATCTTTGCAATCTCCACATGGCACTTACGCTTTATAATAAGCAGCCAATCAGCATTTCATGAAATGCAAGGTGGATGCCAATCATGCTTTACTAAACGTACATGGTGGAACACTACAGAAAATCAGGTGTATTCAAGTATTACTCTAGAGAAACTACCATGTAACTCCTGAGCTGATATCAGCATAACCTTGTTGATTACAGACTGCGATCTCAACTCAGTTGAAGCTTAATTTTTAAAAGGTAATTGTTGAAATACCAGCACATTCAATTCTTTCTAGTTACCTCTTAGCTTCAGAATTCACTTTTTCCATTCGTCAGCTTTTCAATGTTAACTTTTCTTAAAAAAAAAAAAAAAAGTATGACTGTTGCACTAATCCAGTCCAGATCCTGACAATCCTGAAAATTGGTTGAGAGCATTAGAGACAATGCTCTCAAAGCAGAACGACTGACTTCCTTTAAAACGGTAGCCAGGGCCTCCCCTGGCGGTGCAGCAGTTGAGCGCTGGGTCGCGAAGCTGCCCGCAGCCTCTGCAGCACCGATTCGATCCCCGGCCGCAGGCGAGGGTCCCACATGGCGCGACAGACCTTTCCTGCTGCCCGCTGCTCCCCTCAGCAGTGTATTTCATCAGTCTGCCTGTTCTGGTGAATTCTCTCACCTTCCTGCGCTTCTGACTGTACCCAGTGCTTGTATTTAAAAAAAAAAAAAAAAAAAAAAAAAGTGGGCCTCCCCGGTGGCACAGCGGTTGAGCGCTGGGTTGCGAGGCTGCCCGGGGCCTCTGCGGCGCCGGTTCGATCCCCGGCTGCTCCCCGGCCACCTGAGGAGGGTCCCACATGGCGTGCAGACCTCTCCTGCCGCCCGCTGCTCCCCTCAGCAGTGTACTCGGTCCTTCTGCCTGCTCTGCTCCCCGCTCTGGCTCTGGTGAATTCTCTCACCCTCCCGCCCTTCTGACTGTACCCAGTGCATGTGTAAACAGAACAAACAAAACAAATAAAGAAATAAACATGCCTCTATTTAAAAAAAAAAAAAGTAAAATGGTAGCCAGACAGCATGTTGTCCAGTGCGAAAATATGTATTGCCCATGTTGAACCTTCTGTTACCACACCACCTCAGAAACCTGAGCTTTGGTCACTGACCATTCCTATCAACAAAATTTTGTATGTGACATTATTTTTTCTCCCTCTCAGAATGTAAGTACCAGAACTACTATGAATCCGCAGCACTTAGAACAATACCTTGCAGAGAAAATTACTCAGAAGTTACTTGTTGAATCAATACTGCCAGTCTCCACCTTTCGAAACTTGCCCCAACCCATCAGACTAAGGGAATGTAGTGATAGAAATAAAGGTGCAGATCAGTAACGGATCTTGTTTTTGAAGAGAGAAAGGGACCAAAGTAAATCCAACCCTCCAAGTGGCGGTGGTAGAAAACCAGTCCAGCCAGGGACGACGAATACGAGGAAATTACCTGGCCTAGATGTGAGCCATGGCCTTTGATATTGAATCGACCATTTCCCATCTGTAGAAGCTGGTAACTATTCCGTCCCCAGTCCACTAACTCCACCCAGTTGTCCTCAGCTGTAGTCTTATATACATCATTTGATCTCTCTCCAAAGTCAGGCTTCCATGTTCAACAATGATGTGTATTTTCAGGGTAAGAGGAATTATCAGTATACTGGACAGAAAAATGATTTCTGGGAGGAGTAAATGAGGTAAAACAACCCTTCCTTTTCCGAGACCTCTGCCTTGGAAGTCAAGTTAGATGTACTGACTGACGGGCTGGCTGGACAGCGGCAGTGAGGCGTGGAGGCCTGTTTCACTAACAGAGAAGACCTGCAGCTCAAAGCTATTTACTAAGCTTATAAGGGTGGACCCATGAGGGAAACTACTAGAATAAGGCTACCTACCTGGTTCCTCTTCAGTAACCCCTTTTCCTCTGTATCTGCAAATCCTATCTGCAATAACCTTGGCCCCACCCCCCACCCCCTACTCTTCCAGAACAAATAAAGAACCCAGACACAAACCCAAGCAAGAACTCTCTCACAGCACACATGCCCTAAGTTGAAAAACCATTTATTTCACTGGAAAGAAAAGTGATTCAACTCTAGATAGTCTGGCAAAAAGACTCAGGAGTAGTGACAGACACTCTCACCAAGTCACTCCCAAATCCAACACCCACTGGAAGCAGGAGGCAGGGAGACAGCCCCGCCAGTTTCTGCACACAATGAGGCCTGCTGGGAGAACAGAACATGAATGGGAAACTACAGAAGAAAAGAACAGGAAAATGGGCAGGAGAGAGGAAAGAGAGGTCTGAACTTTAGCAAGGTAAATTAAGGTCCACGGTTCCTGAGGGACTGAACGCACAGAGCCGAGAACGTCCCGGAGACGGGGTACCACGAAGGGTGTATTCTCATGCACAACCGCAGCTTGGAATTTCAGCCCACACACATCCCACCTGAAAGAGAGCACAATACAGGGGCTTTACAGCAAAGCTCAAAAGGGCTTTCCCATTTAAACGTCAAAGAACATCTTTACAATGTTTGGTATCTTGACTCTCCTTTTAACTTGTACCCATCCCCAGTATCACAGTAATTTCTAAGAGTGGCACAAACTTGAAGGCCAGGGAAGCGCTGGGAAGGCTAGGCAATCCCAGACTGGGGCCTTTCTCTAGATTAAATAGCAAATTTACTTTCATGACAGTAGGCAAAGACATGGCTATTCTCTTGATGTTAACCTGAACATTCCTCAGAGAAGACAATTTCACATCACAAGCTGCTGTCACTGGAGGGCAGGAAAAGGGAAGGTTTCAAAAAGTTCTGTGGGGTAGTAAGTCAAAAGTATGGTTTCAATCTGGGAGTTACTACAAGGCCCCAGTTAAAAAACATTCGAGGTCTAGGCAAAGTAGTATCAAGTAAACAAGCTGTAAGACCTGAGAACATGCAAATTTTGCCTAGGGAAGAAATTAAAAGAAGGTACTGGATGGAGGGCATGTGAAAACCACACATCAAGTCACTCAAGTTTCTCTGCCAGTCCTGTCAGTGAGTTGCTATACCATGTCCGTGGGCAAATCACGTACCTTCTGCCCTAACTGCAACGATGACAGAGCAGCACCTACCCTGTCACTACAGGGAGGTAACATCTGGGACACACTGGGGGGGGGGGGGAGGGGCCTACTCAAAACAAAGGGTGCTGACAATCACCCTTGAATACAACAGCAATCTCCAACACCTAGAGCCCAAAGCTGGCAAGCATCAGAAGAGAATATATTCAAGTAGAGCCAAATGGATCATGAGGCTCCAAATGTTTAGCAGAGGAAAAGGCCAGAGGACTCAAGGCAGAGTTGGTGGTTTCAAGAGTAGCAAATAACTGTAGCTCGTCGGAAGATAAAGGGAGTGATGTGCTTAAGGCAAAGCTCCCAACTCTGATTTCGGCATTACCAAAGAGTAAAGCTAACAGGTGTGAATACGTATTTATATTAGCACATACCTTGAAGAAGTGGAGAGGATGTCAAACCTAGCACTGTGGGTACAGTTAAAGGAAAAAACCTGAACAAACAGGTTCTTAGAGGTCAAATTCATAGATAAAGCAATGGGATGGGCACTAAATTGAAGGAATGAATCTAAGCTGAGTGGAGAAGGTGAATTTAAGTCTATGCCCTAAATTCCACATCGAACTCAACTTTATAAATTGAAAGAAGATATCTTTCTACTCTTCTTTACCCCAACTTACCATCAAATAATTTTTTCTATAAAGCTCACAGGGATCGAAGGTTCAGGAATGTCAGAAATACGCTGCTTCAAGATTAAGATGACGCCATTTTGGTAGTTTCACAGTAACTGGACCCTCAGTAGTGATGATCAGTTAACTAGTTACGGATTTTATCATCACAGGTCACAGCAGACCTTTCACATAGCACAAGTAATGTCGCACACCTAGGAATTTCAACAAAGGTTCTGAGAAACAGCACACCTGAGTCAGAATGTCTGGGTCCCAGGTTCAGCTCAATTACAGCACACCATTCTTGGGCTGCTTTCCCAGCTGAATAGAATCAAATTGACTCTCAAGACTAGGAGCCCTGGCAAGTAGCCGTGAGGACTAACACTGTTGACATATTTCAAAGTTCAGCAGTTGGGGCTTTGCCTTAGCCTCTGAACTAGGCCTAGGAACCTCACCCTAACCCTGCCAAAAGCAAAGCAAGCAGGGCAGCCTAACTGAAGCCTTTAGGCTGCAGGAGGGATGGCAAAATCAGAACAAGGGACACCCCACCGCTCTCACCTCAAGCTTTAAAAGGCTGAGTACCGCGCCCGATCCGCATACTGCTCCCGCTCATACCGGGCCATGTCGTACAGGGAATTCCGCGCGGCCGCTGAAGCTTGGGACAACTCACTCTCATGCCCGTAACCGTAGCCCTCTCCAACAGTGGGGACTGGGCCTGTAGCGCGACGCAGGGGGCTCCGATCCCGCCCGTAATATGAAGTGGAAGCTGCAGTAACAGCAGCAGCAGCTGCTGCAGCAGCAGCAGCTGTAGCAGCAGCAGCTCCTGAGGTCGGCAACAGGTGTCTATCGTAGGGATCGAGAGAGGTGGAGGTGAGGTGACTGGCCATGGCTGTGTTCTGGACTTGTGGCAGCTGGGACAGGGTCTGCTCTGCGTAATTATACGCGGAGGCAGCTGCAGCCGCCACTGCCTCATAGGACCGGGCAGCACGGCAGCGCTTGTAGTAGGCATCGAGCGCTCCGTACGCGTTGTTGTAATACAACGAATCCCCATAGCTCATGGTGTAAGGCGTACGCACTGCTCCGTACTGCTCATTATACTGCTCGGTAAAGTCCGCCACGCGGCCCGAACGATCTATCGGACACTCTTTGGACCAGTGCCCCTCCTTCCCGCACCGATAGCAGCCGCTCTGGTCTCCCATCCCGGGCGCGGTCCTAAGCCGGCTGGTGGACAACTGCACGTGCATTCGTTTGCCTTGAAGAAACAGACGCAAGAAGGGTTGCTATCACTCTTCGTCATAGCCCCAGCCCCTACCCCAGACACCGGGCCTAGCAATGGCTTTACCCAGACGACCTAAGGCGGGGGGGGGGGGGGGAGGGCGCTCCCAAAAAGGGGGGGGGGGGAAGCCAACATATAAATAAATATAATGACCTGATCTCAAAGATCAATTAGAGGAAGACGTGTTTCAGCCGTGACGCTATTTGAATGCTTAAGAAACTGCTCTCACTCAAAAACAAGCATCTGCTCATTTGCCAAATGACTAGACAAAAGCGACTCCTGCGACCCAACGTCCGAAGACCTCCCGGTGAGAGCGCTCCCACAAGATTCTGACACCTTCCGTCTTCACCATCAAGGCTGATTTCACGAAGCGGGAGACTACAAGGCCAGTCGTGCACTCACACAACACCCCAAAAATCAGAGAGAAGAGAGTAAGTTACCATTGCCAGAGTGATCCAGGCTTGTGTCATGGCTGGTGCAGCAGGCAAGTTTTAAGACTTTTGGGGAAAACACACTCACACACGTGGCGGAGAGGCATAAAACAAGCCGAAGGATGTCCTTTCTTACCTGCGGCCTTTAAATTGTTGGTTCATTCTAACAAGGATTCTTTACCATCTAGAAGCTAATTTCACTGACCCCCAGTACGCTCAAAGGAAACAGGGGCGGCACTTCACAAGATGACTGCATTTTTATTGAAAGATTATTAAAAATGTGAAGGGGGAGGATGAGAAAAGTCAAGAAAAACCATTAGTCAGTGAATCAGACTGTTCCTTGTAGCAAGATCCAAATAACTTTTATCCTAAAACTAAGGCTCTGAGAGCCAAAGAACCTGTATTACCATTTTTTCCTGAAAATAACAATTTGTATTCTAGAAAAGAAACACATTACTTCTGAAAACCTAACCAAGGAAAAAAGTTGACTTTTGAACGTTTTCACAGAAGCGGTGTCCACCTACCACATCAGCCCATTTACTGGTAAGCAAAAGCTTTCCAGTGCAACTGGCCAAACCACCCAAACATACAGACGCGACAGAAGGGAATGGCCAGAATCAGGGGAGAAACAACAAGTAGGTCATCTACTCATCTAACATTGCAGAAAGTGGGAAACGTACAATTTTACCTGAAGTTAGCAAACAGGAGACTAGGAAAGGGGGAGGGGATGGAAAGGCCAAAATAACAAAAAACTCCTGTTTCCACATTCCAGCTGGTGTTGCAGGTTAAAAGTTAAACTATGCAATTAAGTACTTAAGTGCTTTAAAGTGCATCTGTCTCCCTGGCATTTACCCATGGGGCTATTCTGGCATCAAACAAAACCAGAGAAAACAAGTATAACCAAGGAACCAACTCTGCACATCCAGGACATAAAGGTCATGAATAAACCTCCTGATTTAAAAATGCATGGATTCTAAAATCAGACAAAGTAACTATGTCTTTAAAAATACTTAGAACAGATTTCTCTAAATGGGCAAAAATAAATATACTCAACATCGAGACTGGGGAAAGGAAAAAGCCCACTCAAATACTGCTACTCTAGGCTCAGCCACCATGCACTGTGCAGACACCGCCGCGGAGAAGGGCTGACTGACGGGAAACAAATACCCGCCAACAGCCAGCCAGCCAGCATCAAAGCAACTAGAGTTCAGGTGCCCAGAGTCAGACTACAAGGTAATTTGTCCTGAACCAGTCCACGCCATGCATCAGCTCCCCTTACCCACGTAACGCAACAACTCCTGTACAACTGCGTTCAAGTGTAGACGAGTGTCCAAAATTTAGGTGCTGTACCACAAACCCACACAAGGGCAGCCTTTGCTCCCAATTAAGTTGTTGACACAAAACAATTCTCAACTTACCAATTAAAAAAGGAAAACAAACTAGACCTGAGACACCTGGGACACATCTCTTTAATAATGCACGGCAATACCCACGACACAAGACATCTGTTACTTGGGGGATGATGATCAGACACCTCCAGCTCTAACAAAGGTCAAAGTTAGGGAAATACCACAGACACTGCAATGACTGCAACACGAGGAAGAGTCAGGAAAAGCAGTAGACACTACCACCTTTGGGCTAAAAAGGTTAGAATCTAAGTTAAAAATTTAACAAAGAGTTGTGAGTACACCCCGTAATTTTGAAGTAGTTACAAAGGGAAAAGGCTTTTTACTGACACTGGGGACCCCAAAGGGGGTGGGAGAAGCTAGCCACTGACTGTGGTTACCACCCCCCTTCACAAAGGCCTCTCTTAAGATAATACCTTCCAAACAAAGTGACAATGCACAGAAGCACTCAGGCTGCCCTCCAGGCATGCTGTGTCATCTATCATCTAGTCAAGGCTCCAAGATAACACACCTCCAAGTGCTCTATTCACCAAGTATGTTAGAAATCTACCACCCAAACCACAGAAAAGGCACCGCCATACCTCCTCAGGATCTCATCACTCTTTTAATCGTAGAGTGGCCTCATCCTCAAAGCAGAACCTCTTGGTACAAGCGTTAATAGAAAAGCAGTAAGAGCTGAGCCCTTTCAGAACTAGCTATCTAAATCTAGCTAGTCAATGTCAGTTATCTTTCCTGGGAAGTTATGAGTTGGGATGAGGTAGGGGAACTGAAAAGGGATTCACTCCTAAATGTGTTGGTTTAAGCTGCTTCTGCCTGGTTCTTCATACGTACAATAACGCAGAATGCTGGTGATCATGCTGAAACAAATGCAGAGTGAAACACAGCAGTACGTTACCCCCTCCAAAAAATTCCCATGCATTCTCCATTTTAAGTCCACCACCTACACTTATTCCTTCACCATCAACCAGGCAACAGCTGGAGCTCTACCCCCAAAACCCTCCCTTTACTTATCCAACCTGTTTTCTGAACATAGCCTATCTTCAGCCCTCCTCCCAAAGAGGGTGGTTCACCTTGAAACTCTGTGTTGTCAAGGCCCCTGATGGCCTCCACTGCATCCTCTGCCCGCTCCATGTGGACGAAGGCATAATCTTTCACGATGTCGCACTCGATGACCGGGCCATACTCCTCAAACTTGGCCCGAAGCTCCTTGTTGGTACAGGTGGGGCTGATGTTGCCCACATGCAATTTTGTGGAGGTTTTGCTCTTATTCTTGCTGGCTTCCACGTTGATGTTCACCCCGTGAAGCTTGTAGTGGTGCAGGTTGCGGATGGCATCCTCAGCCGCCGTCTTGTCCTCTATGTGCACGAAGCCGTAGTTCTTAATGATGTCACATTCCAGCACCTTCCCATACTGCTCGAAGAGGGAGCGGATCTCCTGCTCTGTGGCCTCCCGGGGCAGGTTTCCGATGAAGAGCTTCACCATCTCGCCACAGCCTGGATGAGAAGAAACAAACTTTCTAACATAAGATCTTTAGGCCCATCAGTTTAAAGAATAAATCAATACTGTCATCTCCTTTCACACAATCATTTCCAGTTTTCCTTCTCATGCAACTCACGCGCACCTCCTCCACACAATAATGAAAAGGAATACGGAGGCGAGCGACACGGGCTAGCGAACCTGTCTTGTTTTACAGGTATCTTGTATGGAGGACAAAGGATTCCGTAAGATTTGCCGTTTCAAACAGGAGCGGAAATAACGCAAGGGCCGGGAGTACTGTGCTTTTCTATCCACGACAAGGACCGTTGGAAAACAAAGCTCTAGCTACTGGCTCGCTGGCCGGCCTGCCTGCAATTAGGAACCGTCTCTTCCTCTCGTCCCAAGAGGCAGCCGGCATGTCCGGAAAAGTGGGCCTTTAAAGCTACGTTTCGGGCTTTTCTTCGGAAGCAGTAAAAGGGCAAACGGGGTCAGGGCGCGAGTGCAGGAGCCGCGGCGTGGGAGCCTCTCCCGGGGAGCCGTCCTTCGGGCTCCCGCAGGAAGGAGAAACGTGCGGCCAGAGACCGGGGCTTCAGTCGCCTCCCACGTCTCGGGCCCGAAATTCTCGCAAGGGGTCGTGATCCCGACGGCCACACGCGCGTCTCCGGGTGGGAAATGGGGCGGGAAGCGGCGCCAGGCCCGGGGGCGCAGGGTGGGCCACCGGGGGACCCGAGGGAGGCCGTGGGGGAAGGGCTGCCCCGGGCTCCCCGCGCGACGCCGAGCACCGAGGCCGGCTCTCAGGCAAGGGGGCGGAGGCCGCGACCCCACCAGGGTGTCCCGGAGACCCAAGGGAATGAGACAAGATCTAGGGGGCAGGAGAGGCGGGAGAGGGGCCCGGGCTCGCTCACCAGCACGGAAACCAGCAGGGGATCTTCCTCGCGGCGCGGACGCTTCTGACAAAACGCTAAAATGGCGGCGGCCGCAGCGGTGACTCTGGGTAGAGGGGGAGGTGAGCCTGCCACCGGATTGGCCGTTCAGTAGAGCAAGAGACAGGCGTTCCCGCAGATCCTCTTCCTGATTGGCTGCCACGAATGCCAATTACCTGAGAGGCCGGGAAGAGGTGGAAACGTCAGTAACCCCGGAGCTTTTATGCGAAAGCCAATGAGCACGAACCTCGCGAAGCCGACGCCACTGATTGGCTAAGAGGTCAGCGAAGAGGCGGAACTACAAACGTGGACGTCGCCGGCGGGGCTCGGCGGGCCCTGAGGCGGGGCGAGCCACGGCCCCGAAGCGGCGTCCCGTAGCTTCGTGGCGCCAACTCGGGGAAGCCGCCGCGCTCCGCCGCTGCGCGTGCACGCCCGGCAGCGCTCCGCCGCGCCTTCTACCGCCAGCCTCTGCCCCGTCCCCACCCCGCGGCCTGGACGCTGTGGACGGGGCTCACGCGGACCCCAGGCAGGTCAGACGCGGCGCGGCCCGCCGAGGAACCCACCTCCTGCCGCGGCCCCGCGAGTCCCAGCGCTCCCCGCAAATTAACGCTCTTTCCGTAGGCGGCAAGAGGCGCTCTGGACAGGCACCGGGCCCCGCTCCAGTCAGGGCCCAGCCGGCCCCGTGTCGGCCCGGCCGGGGGGCGGCGACACTCGGGAGGGCGTGGAGGAGCCTCCCGGGGTCCGCGATGAATAAAGGGCGCCTCTGCGGGACCGGAGGTTGAGGAGACACCCGCGCCCCGCCCTGAGAAAAAAACGGAAGCAGCAATGGTTTTTGTTTTGTTTTATTGGGCGCCATCAGCCGGAGCAGCTGCAGGTTTAAACCGCTAGAACCGACCTGAACGGGAAGCGCCGAGGCACGACCTGCGGCACACAACACGCGTCCGAGTCACACCTCCTGAGGGCCGGCTCCCCCGTCACACCGCCCTCCGCTTCTTCACACAACCCCGTATTCACGGCGAGCAACGACCCCTTGGCACGGCAGTTTTTGAAGAGGAAGCTAAGGGGGGCGGGTGCTAGATGAAAGAACTTAAAACATGATCAAAGCAGTGGCCTGTTTATGAAGTAGTCAGGAATGGAGATAAAAACAAGGAATATAAGCCACCCTACCCCCTCAAAAGGTGGGGACTCCTGAAAGATTAAGTCAAAATTCTAGGAATGGGTTTTAAAACCTGATAGACACAAATCAAATGATGAAAAACTAGTCAAGAACTTATTCTGAGGTGGAAATAGCTAGGAACCTAAAAAGATCAAAATATCACATTTACAGACGTCACTATTCTTGGTCCATTATTATCGCGGATTCAGATGCTGACACTGAGTAAAAGCCACAGGATCAGTGAAAACCAACTCCATGTTCCATCAGCTGCACGTCTGCCCCTGCGAGGGGTCAGCACCAGGAGGTGGGCAACCCAAACTGTGCAGAGAAATGCATCTTGTATAGGAATTCTCAGCTCCTTCCAGTTTATCTTCCAAATTTTGTGTGTCCCAACAGCCCTGGAAATAAACTCTTCCAAAAAACCAAAGCATATGAGGTCGACTCATTCTATGCAACCAGGGCTCTGTGCAAGTCCAACAGGGGTAAACTGAGAATATAAATCTCAGGATCACAACTCAAGCCAGTATGCAGACCACTGCCCCCCTTCCCCTACCGTTAGGTGACTTGCCTTGCCTTGCCTTCTGAAAGCCCTCCAGGTTATTTCTTTGTTCCACTTTGCAAGCTTATTCCCCTTGCTTTTAATACCCATTGGAACTGGAAACATGTCTAACTTTCCACACCCAATCTGATTCTTGCCAGAATCTCCCAATCTCTTTCAGAGCCATCATCATCAGTCCCCCACCCCAACTTTGCTGCACCCCACATCCCCTCTGCACTCCAGCACACTGGCCTTTTTGTCCCAAATTCATTCATCGATAATGTTTTCTCTCCAGATCCTTCACTGGCCACCTCATCTAAAGGCATTATTCCCCCACTCCAACTCTTGCAATCTACCCATGACTCCATGTTATTTTTCCAAATACTTACCACCACTTGAAATTGTTCCTTTTCTACATTCCTCCCACACTCTACCCCCAGCAAATGCTTGTCCTGCAAGGGCAGGGGGTTGTTTCCCGTTTCCTACTCTGCCATGGAGGCATTCAAGTATGTGTTGCCCAAGGTAACAAATGGATGAATGAATGAATGTGTTAACTTAGTAATAACCAAAAGGCAAGAAATTGCTCTGGATTTTCAGTCACTGTCAGTTTAGGAACATGGATATTTAGTGCTAAAAGCAAACATATTTACTTTTATCACCCAGCACACTTTCTAGCCTCCCTCAAACAGAAAAAAGCACATGCTCAAAAGCCAGGACAGAGAGCCTCCCTGGTGGCCTAAGGGTTAAGCCTGAGGGTTGCCACAGAGAAAGCCCTCCACACCTCCAGAGGCCTGGCTTCAATCTTCTTGACCAGGGAAGCGGGCAGGAAGCCAGCCCACAGAACTCTCCTTGTCTCCCCGCTGCCCCCCTCAGCAGTGTATTTCAGTAGCTCAGCCTGTTCTGCTCCCCATTCTGGTGAATCCTCTTGTTCCCCACCCCACCCCACCCCACCCTCCCGGCCTACACCCCAGTTCTTCTACACAAAAATAAAATCCAGCGGGGGGGGGGGGGGGGAGCCAGGACATGATCCATACTAGCAGCTTCCAATTACCAAGATCACCAGTTTGACAAATCCAAAATGAAGATTTAGGTAGGGTACTTTGTAGCCTGAGTTTCTCTATGCTGTTCATCCTCCCAACTGTATTTTACCCTGCTATATGAGCTTAATATTTGTCCCTAAAAACCATAAGGTTTTTAAAGAGTTCTGGCTCAAATCCTCTGCTCTTTACCCCAACTATGGAAAATGGATTTTTTAAAAGAGATTTATTTATTTATGCATACCAGAGCTGGGGTACAGGCCAGAGATGCGAGGGGTGAGAGGACTCACCAGAGACAGAGTGGGGAACAGAACAGGCAGACTGACGGAAATACACTGCTGAGGGGAGCAGCAGGCAAGACAGGAGAGGTCTGCTCACCATGTGGGTTGCTCCCTGGCCAGCTGGGGATCAAACTTGTGTTGCAGAGGCTGTGGACTGCTTCATAGTATGGTGCTTAACACCTTGCGCCACCAGGGTGGCCTGGAAAATGTAGTTTTAAAGAAACCTGTCTAAAACAAAATATATGCTATATTTGCTGATCAGGTTACCAAAGCCCCCAAAAGTTGAAGTGATTTGACGAAAGTCATCTAGAAAGCTGACAATAAGCATGAATATATATTCTGGCTGCAGACCTTGAACAAGGGATTTTATATGCGTGCATGTAATGGAGAGACGAGGGCATGGAGGTGGGACTGTTGAAAGGGGAATGAGAGGCAAACCCAAATTTAGTATCAAAACACTGGCGCCAGTGAAAACCCCTCAAATGTGAATCACACCCTTTGGTGTGTGTGTGTGTGTGTGTGTGTGTGTGTAAAATTTATACACCTAGCAAGTAACTCTGGCTCCCACTCCAGAAAAGTTACAAGTTAAAAACCTATATCCCAGGCCTCCCTTTGGCGCAGGTGGTTGAGCGCCACACTATGAAGCTGTCCCCGACCTCTGCAGTGCTGGGTTCGATCCCGGCCAGCCAGCGAGAGTCCCACATGGCGTGGCAGACCTCTCCTGTCGCACCCACCACTTCCCTCAGCAGTGTATTTTGTCAGTCTGCCTGTTCTGTTCCCCGCTCTGTCTCTGATGAATCCTCTCACCCTCCCGTGAATCTGCCCTAAACTCCAGCTCTTGTGTAAATAAATCTTTAAAAAAAAAAACAAAAAAAAAAAACAGTATCCCCATGGATGTTCAGAGGCAGCCACTCAAGCCTCAGCATCCCTGAATGTGTTTGCCGGGACCCTACCCCTCACAGTTCTCCATACCCAAGAGAAGTTGATCCCAGAACAGAGTACAGTAGGGCCTGACGGGAGGTGGCCAAAACTGGTGTCATCCAGTGGCCTGTGTGACTCGTTACAAACTCTACTGTCTTTACTACTATGAGCTACTCAGCTGTGTGCTCCACTAGGCTAGTGGTACTGTCTCCCCCATGTCTTAGCCCCTTGTTGAGATGGTTACGTTTTAACAGTGACCAAGAGGCCCTACACTCCTCACAAGCTCTCATTTGATCCCTCCCTCAGCATTACTGGCATGACCAGAGGCTAAGCTCTGGATAGTGCAAAATGGCTGGTTAAAATTCCTTGACCTTTGGTCTTCCCTGGTGGTACAAGGGATTAATAAGCATTGCACTATGAAGCAATCCGCAGCCTCTGCAGCACGAGTTCAATCCCCGGCCACCAGGGAGCAAGCCACGGGAAAGCAAGGCAGCTTTCCTGACATGCCCAGCATTACATAGCTAAGTAGTAACACCAGGATTCAAATGCAGACAACCTGATCTCAGAGTCAATACACTTAGCCCTGTTCTCTCTGCCAAGTTGAGTTTTTAAATCAAACAAATCCCGTCTCCAGAGTTTTCCCTAACTACTAGTGCTGTACCACTCTGTCCTTCCTACCTGGTCTGATACTTCCTTAGTTCATTCCGGTAGGTGCTACCTTCCCCAGATGGTAAATTCCTCCAAGTCGGTCCGAGGGCTCAGCCACCTGGATATTTCCAGTACTAAGACATACGCTATTTCAAAAAGAGCTAAGACTTGCTACAGTTTTTAAGAACTTTTTTTTTCCTGAGAAACTCCACATTCTTTGATCTTTTCAAAGGTACACACAGAATTTAGGTGCATATAAATTTTCCACATGCTATTCATCTTATCTTCTTTCTCTATTATTTAACACAGGCCACTGATGACCCCAAACTCCTATTTATTCAAAATACACAGCCTACCAGCCTGTGAATCTAGAGAATTTATTTCCATCGTTCCATGTTACAGTAAGCTTACTTGGCTTGACGGGATAAGATGACTGGAGAACTAACTTGTCCATGGACTTTGGCAGCGCGTCACTGATGGGCACAGCTAGAAGGTAGCAGGTAGCTTGCCCAGAGGTTGACCCCTCCGTGATGGTCCCATTACCTCCTGGGTACAAGGGATAAGGCCCCAAACCTACCCCAAAGAATTTGAAACAAGGTCCAAACTGCAGGCCAAGCTGATAAGGCGAAAGCCTCTAAGGGATCCTGTTCCACAAATAAACCATCACATTTCTCCAAAGGTCAGTTGTAGAGGTGACTGATGCAGAAAGGTTCAAAGAGCTGAAGAAAACCGGGAGCCCATATTCCCCACCCCCTTTAATGTCCGTCCTCCCATTCACTCAACCCAACCCAACCATCTCTCCAAGTTACAGAAACCCTGGAAATCAGAAATCCACAAAAAGCAAAGTATGAGGAGTGGGCTACAGGATTAACATAGGTGGCATAATAACACAAGGGGAGGAAATCTTAAAACAATCTGCAAGGAAAAGGAAAATGACAAATAATTTACTTTGTAGTTCCTTCTGGCTTGACAATGGTTCTCCCATTGTCATGAGGGCTGAGGCAGCAAGGACATCAGGACCTAAATATGACATGTGACATGTAGTTAGAGTGAGGATCTAGGCCAGGTCACTCTGAAGAACTTGGGCTGCAATAAATAACAACGCTGGCCTAGGCAGTACATTAAGGTGTTTTTTTACAGGAATCATGGGATTGGGGCAGTGGCAGCGCCCTCATGGGAGAGAAGAGACAACAGAAAGCCACACTGACAAATACCACAAGTACACAGGCCACAATCACAGCCCTGCAATTAACCAGCCCTCCATTTCCCAGGGTAATAACCAAAGGTAGGCTTGTTAGCTTAGCCCTCAGACCACCCCACCCTCACTGCGGGAAAGTGACAAGAAAGCACACTCCCCTATCCCACTCTCCCCTGGTCCCGCCAAGGAATGAAAAGGAGCAGCAAAGCACCTGGAGGCAAAGCAGTGAGCAGAGAGAAGAGAGCTTATGGCCCCAGAACCCCAAGGTTACCCGGTTGGCACCCACAAGCAAGAGCGCATGGTTATAAAGACCACATGCTTCCGCCCATGGGGCAGAGGGAAGAGGACCTCGGGGACAAGCTACTCTGTGACAGGCAAGTTCACAGAAGCCAGTGAAGGAGACACGAGATAACCCACCTGACTCCACATGATTGACACGCCCCGCCCCCAAAACCACTCTGCCCCAGCAGCTTCCCAAATTCCATCCCTAGAGCCCCCCTTTTCCAAAGGAACATCCGCAGGCTGCCCTGCTCGTGCCCACCCACCCGTCTTCTTCCACTCAGCGGGTACACCCACGCCGCCGTCTTGTCCCCAGCAGCTGGAATTGACGAATTTTTTGCCAGGCTCTCTCCACCCCCAGTCCCAGAGTAAACGTATACAAAGAATCCTCAACTCCTCACTATCCCAGCATCCCTCCTTCGTGATGCCTGCGCCTTGCCGCCTTCTCAGGCTATCATGACACCTTCAAACATCCACCCAGCAAGACGACCTCTGAAAACCTAACAGCGTAGGGCGTTTCGGAGGGACTACCATGGCAGGGACTGGCAGAACGCAGGAAGGACGCTCCACGGTGATGTTCAACAGTCAAAACACCAGCTCCACGGCGAGCATTCCTCACAGCTGCTTCCAACTGTCCCTGCCACTCCTGCCTCCAACCACAGGGCAGTACCGAACACTGACATCACGTCCACCCCGCCGCTGGCTCCTCTCCGGGCCCCAGCCCCTGCTCCAGCCCACTCCCCGAAGGAGCGATGATCCTTTAGCCTCGTAACACCAAAGCAACCCGCTCCCCACTTCTCACTTGAGAAGCCAAACCCCGCAACCACCCTGTTGGGGCACAGGTTGTTTCTGAACTGGAGACAAGGCAGGGGAGATGGTCAAGCACCAGCAGAGGAAAAGGGGCGATAAAATTTACTGCACCTGGTGTGATTAATGCACGTTGAGAAGCGAAGACGTCCAAGCCACTCGGCCAGGACTCTCCAGTCCTAAAGATAACAAGCCAGCAGGACAATGGACTCAGTTCCCCCTCAGGCAGCAGAGAAATCATTCTAATCCCCATATTCAAACCGGTCTCCTTATCCACCCTGGGCTGGCTGGCCGCCTTCCTTTTAGCTGTCATGTCTTCCTGGATGTCAAACTGGCTCCTCTGAAACTGAGTGCAATCAAGACAATGACAACCAGGTTTCCAAACTGCAAATTGCCCCAAGTTTTATTTGTAGTCCATACAAAAGGGAAAAAAATTAAGGTTTTCTAACACCACCTACTTGGGGAGATGGGGACGTGGGACTGTGCCGCTTGGCATCAGCGAGAACATCAGTGGTCGGGAGGGGCTGGACGAATACCAACTGACTGTTCCGACAGGAACTCAGTCTCAACACAGTCGACGGAGGGACAGTCAGGGCCCCCTGGACTGCTGGCACAGCGTGGCGCAGAGGAAATGGTTAAGCTAACCCTTTCCTGGCCTCCTCACGTCTAAAAAGAAAAAGGCGCCGCCGACCTCAGCTGCAGGCTGCTTCCCCATCCAAACGACCTTAAATATCGCGCACAAAAATAAAAGGGAGCCAGGGAAAAATAAAAACATGAAAGAAACTCCCACCCTGGGGAGATGGGAGGCAGCGGAGAGGGAAAACCGCAGATCTAGAGCCAGTAGCAAGATTTGCTGCTGAGGCGAAGGAACGAAGGAGGTTACTGCCGAACACTCAAAAGGACTGAGTCCTGGGGAAGGCCCACGTGGTAAAGGGGATGAAAAACCGAATACAGGAGAGGCCTGGGCCAGCGGTTATCACCTGGGCTTGCGCCCTACCCCAGCTCTCCTCTCCTTCCCTCCCCGTGGTGCCCCATCCCAGGACGGCCCTACATGCGGCGCTGGTAGCCAGAGTGCATCTGAGCTGCCCGCAGGTAATCATTATAGGAGCCCGAATAGCGTGCGTAATCGGAATGGGCATCGGGCAGGCGACGGTAATCCAGCGAGGACTTTGTCGGCGAGCGGCGGAACGAAAGCTGCGACTCTGATAAACGGCGGTAATCAGAGAGCTCGGCTAAACGCCGGTCGGAACCATACCTAGTCGAGAGAAGAAGACAGTTGGTGAATGAGACAATTGAGGGGAGGGCTCCAGGTGGGCATGGGGGAGATGCCAATGGGGGTATATAGGGAGGGCGTGCTCAGACTGGTCTCCAACAAACAAGACTGTCAGAAGGCTCACCGTCCCCTCCAGGGCAAGAAAGCAAGCCTGGCCCAGCAAGTGGGAAAGCAAGCCCGCCACTGAGGCCCCTCCCTTCTGAACTGGTCAAGGTGTTTTTGTGGTCCACATTCCCAAACCACAGACAAACTCTCCCCACCCCTGGGCCCTGCAAAGAAAGACCTTGGTTGTTTATCAACAGAACGGCGGACGAAAGCAAGGTCCCCAACTTCCCCGAGTGGACGCACCTCGTACACCTTGCCTTTAGCCAATGAGTGCCAAAGGGATTATCTCCGGCCCTCCCCCTCAGCCCCCCAAAGCCGGGACCACCACGTAACAGGCTTTAGGATCCTTGAGACAGTGGGAAAGGCCATGGGCCACAATCCTGCAGGCAGTAGCTCCAATGGCACTTGGGCTAGCCTAGACAGGCGACACTTTTCCCGGCTTGACCAGCTGGCACCACCCCAGGATGAGCACTATGCTCCAACTGAACCCCGGTGACCAGAGAGTTCACAGACACCACCCGCCTCGGCCTCCGGACACCCCAAGGGAGTAGAGAAGACCAAGGGAGGGGCGGATGGCTCCAGTTTCCCTCCCATGCCAACCTCAGCCCCTTGCCCTAAGCCCCAGCTGGGGGCACAGGCCGGGGGGGCATACAGTACCTTTTCGACATGGCGACAGCCTTTTTGTAGGGATCGTCGTAGCTGGCCCGGGGTGGGGAGAGGCGCGTACGCTCATAGGGCGGCGGGGTGCTGTTGGCGTTGGCAACGGCCCCCTGGGACATGGACAGGTAAGCTGCAGACGGCTGACCTGCCCCATCGTAGGCATTGCCCGGCTGGCCACGGTAGGAGGCAGCAGCCTGGGGATGCTGCTGGGCAGCATAGGAAGCAGCCAATGAGGCTGACGATTGAGAGCGGTAAGGAGCTGCCAGGGTGGCAGAAGGCTGGGCCCCGTAGGCAGCTGCGGCACCATAGGAGCCAGTGGCCGCAGCAGCCGACTGAGCCCCATAGGAGCCTGACAGGCCCATGGATGCTTGAGCCCCGTAACTATTCAGCTGGGTCTGAACAACAGGCTGGGCCCCATAAGAACCAGCCATTGGGGTGGTGGCTTGTGCAGCATAGGCAGCTGGCTGGCTGGCGTAGGCAGCAGCTGTAGCTGGCTGTGCCACATAGGCAGCAGGCTGGGAAGAGTAGGAAGCAGCCTGCTGGGCAGCATACGGGGCAGACTGGGCATTATAAGAGGCTGATTGCTGGGCATTGTAAGAAGCTGCCTGCGCCCCATAAGCTAGTGAGGAGGCTGCAGACTGGGCCCCATAGGAGGCTGCCTGGGCCCCATAGGAGCCTAGGGAAGAAGCTGCTCCCTGGGTGCTGTAGGAGGAGGCAGCCGTCCGAACCCCATAGGAAGAGGCAGCCTGCGTGCCATAAGAGGACGGCTGGTTGCCATAGGAAGCAAGGGAGGAGCCCTGAGCCCCATAGGAGTTGAGTGAAGAAGCCGCAGCTGGCTGACCCCCGTAGGAGGAGAGGGCGGAGGCTGAGGGCTGGGCTCCACCATACGGGCCAAGTGAGGAAGCTGCAGCAGACTGGGAGCTAGGGCTGGCCAGCTGGCCCCTGTATGGGGCCCCAAGGGAGACAGAGGGCTGAGCGCGGTAAGAGGCTGCCTGGGCTGTCATGGGCTGAGTCCGATAGCCGACACCCAAAGAGGCAGAAGGCTGGGCCCTGTAGGCAGCTCCCAGTGACACGGAGGGCTGGGCGCGGTAGGTGGCTGGCTGGGCCGTCAGCGGAGCCACGTAAGAGGCTCGGGGAGGTGAACGGCGCAGGGGGCTGCGGTCGCGACCAAAGAAGGGTGGCGTGGGCTGACGGGCTTGCCCATCAAAGCCACCAGTGCTGTTGCCAAAAGCCTGCTGGTAGTCGAAGGTGGCAGAGAAGCCACCTGTTCCAGGGAATGCCGTATCCCCAGCCCCTGGTTTCTTGGTCTTGTCCCCAGACTGGATAGCCAGGCCAGGCCCTTTCTTCTGACCCTTGGTTGAGAGTTCCACGTTGATGCGCTTGCCCTTCACTTCTTTGCCGTTGAGCTGCGCGATGGCGGCTTTGGCATCTGCTTCCTTCTCCATGTGAACAAACGCGTAGTCTGATAAAGCAGCAGACAGAGGGTTAGCAATTAGGGGGGCAGGGCATGCTACCTACTGGGTCCCAAACTGGACACACAACAGCACCCAGCTGTTGCCAGCTACCTCCAGGCCTCCAAACCCTCCTCTCCAGGAGTCTGTCATAAAAAGTGGCTTCCGTAAAACAAAGTTCCTGAGAGTCATCGTTGCCTGTGGCCTTCTCCCCATTCTCCCTTCTCCCTGTCACCTCACCCAGCGTCCTGCTAAGAGAAGAACAAAGACGACCTGGAACGCAACAAAAATCTTCATAGTTCCTGTAAGTACAGACCAGCAGACAAAATGCAGAAAGAATTCCTGGAACACTCAATTATGTAACGTCCTCTAACCCGAATTCACCCAACATGACTGCTGCTCGCTGCTCACCTTTAAGGCTAAACCCTCAAACACCGGAAATGACCACTTAAGCCTTGGCATGATCCATGTCTCAGCCCAGGGTCCAACTAAGGCACAACAGTGCGACTACAATGCAGGGTCACAAAATTCCTCCAGCAAGAGCTCTCCCTTCTTCACAGCACTTCCCAGTTTGTATAGCACCTCCAGCACAGGCCCTCACAACAACCCTGTGAGGCAGAGAATCATCATCCCTTGTGTTACCGGTGGGCACACAACTCAAGAAATGTGTATGGTGTGCCCCAACCAAAATGTGTTAAAGGCAGAAACAGAATCCCAGCTCTTTCTGCCCTTCACTACACCAGTCTACCCTGAGAGTCACTGTATCGCAGACCTATGTAACATGACTAGAAATTTAAGTGTAGGAGGGGAGCAGATCCCCATGCAAGTCAATGAGCTGTGGGAATGGAAACTAAATCTCCTCATGGAGTTCAGGACCAAACCCCCTCCTTTCCCCAGGCAGCATTACACCAGTTCCTCTTCAAGAGCCGGGGGGATGAGGAAGGGGCCTACCCTACTTCCTTGGGCTCCTGTTTACCGAGCAGAGCGTGGAAAGCAGACACAAGAAAGATTTGGTTTCTCGGCTTCAAGGCAAGAAGCTACAATTACTGCAGCTAGAAGGCGCTGCTAAGCAGGTTACCCCCAAGGTCCTCATTCAGAACCGGGGGAAACTGTGGTGGCATAGGGTCTAAGACAAAATGGTGATCTCTAAAGTCCTACTCATGTATGACACAGAATAAGAAAATTTTAGAAGGGAAAGAGATGGAAAAAATTCTTGTTCATTTCCAAATCCACAAACCACGACGGGCAAGCAGAACCTGCAGAACAATATCGTGCTTATGGGAATAAGGCCATGCACTCAATCCCATCCGGGGAGTCCACAAAGGCCAGGACCCCAACTCTCTCACATCAGTTTAGGAAATGAAGAACCTGGATGAAATTACAAAGGTTCCATTCTCAAAGATATAAATTCCTTTAAAATTGGCTCTGAATAAGTGTCATAATTTCTAGAAACTTTCATACAGGGATGCCCTCTCTAGCTGTTCCCATAGATCAAGGAAAACAGTCCTGGCTGACAACCCAGCCCTTATACAGATGAGAATAAAAATACAATCAACGCGCAAAGGCACAAGTACGGCACAGCACAAGAAATCCTGGACGAGCGCTAGAAGGCTCAGTGGCAGATCCAGATTATCACTGACTTGCTATTAATTCTTAAAGAACTTGCAATTTATTTCTTCATCTGACAAATCTGTTAGAAAACTCAAGTAAGTGTCCTGTAGAGTACAGCTACCCAGGTATAAAGAGCTATGGTGAACAGTCAAGCCGAGAGAGTAACCACAGGTTTATTTCCCTATAGATTATCTTTTATTCTCTAAAAAACAACAGACACAAGGCTACCGAGACATGCAAACATGGAGATGACAGAAGAACAAAATGAACTAACCCTGTGTGAAGTGCTCTTGTTGGCTTAGCCACAGGTACGAGAGCTGTCTGTGCTCTGAGCTCGTACCTCCACCACTGGGAGTAAAGTGAGCTAAAAGCAGATGCTGGGGGTCTGAGATCACTTTAAAGGCAGGGAAGTGGCCCAAGCCCCTGAAGAGTACAGCGGCAAGCCTGAAGCGGGGCCTCACAGGCAGAAGGAGAGAGAGATGAGCCCACCCCCTCCTACACTGTGAAGCAGCATGAAGGAGCCACAAGGAGCCATTCCTGGCTCACCTGTCCAGATTCCCGAAACCAGAAAAAGCTAGGGGAAAAAAACACCCAATCACCAGCAAAAAAAATTTCAGCGGGTTTACACGAACAATAAAACACCCCACTGTCTACTCCTTAGTTTGCTGGGTTATAATTGAGAGACCAAATTGTGAAATTATAAGACTTCGATTTCACACACGCAAATCAAATTGCCCATCCAGACAAGCTATACCATTGATCTCTTACACACATAAAGCTATCAAATACAACCATACCCTAATCATGTCAGAAAGATCCTACAACTGATAATGGAGGGTGCTGTGAATAGATTATCCAGCCGACTCCATCACATCCAGGCCAACCCATTTCCAGTGAGCAGTCAAACACGTAAGAAGCCCTACCAGAGATGCCCAGGAACCCAACCACTCCTAGATAACGAACAAAAAAAATACAGTGCTAGAAAACTCCAAGGACCCCACCTGCCTGGCAGCTAACTCAAGATATGATCTGTTACATTTAAACATACTAATATACAAAGCAATGTTTTACAGACTTCCTAATGGTACAGAGGCAGCACAACAACTCCAGTATCAAAGAGAAGCCAGAGAAAGTAGGTTTCCTTATCCCGAGAAGAGTAAAAACCTCTAACTTGAAACTACAGAGCTATATACAGAATAGACACCCACAAAACTTCCTCCTTTTCTGCCTCTCAGACCTCCCCTAAGTCTGAAAAGTAATGCTGTTATTTGGACGTTCATACTTCACCACTCAACACCCAACAGAGTGGAGAATGATTACAATCTGCTGTCGCTATGGAAATTTTTGCTCCGCAAGTCAAATCATATTTAAGTTCCTGGGGTAACCAAGCAACTGTTTTTTCCTGTGAAATAAAACAGAACTGGTTGTCCTGCGCAACGCCAAGCTTCTGTGATTTTCAAAGACCTGACAACCAACACAAGGCGATTTAATCAAATGCCCATTCCCAGCCCAAGAACTGAGTAAAACTACTTCAAGCCAGAGCCAATCTCTCCTAATTTCCAACTTAAAAAAACCTCACCTTCCTTCACCCCAAAGGGTTGGAAGGGCATCAGTGGAAGAAATGATACTCAAATCCTTCCCACAGTCTGTACATCAAAGTGTATCAGGAGCTCCACTGCCTATCAGCACAGCTACAAATAACAGCTAACCACCACTCCCTGAAGAAGGCAAGGCATTTCTTCTAATCAAATACACAAAACTGTAACTCTCAGAGTCTTCCAGAAATTCTGAAAAATCACATGCAGTATCGTACACTTCACCCCGAGCCACCCCCACCCCACTGTCACTTGGTTTCAGTTCAAACGAATTCGGCAAATTTTCAGCTTTCTCAACGACCTGAAAGCAAGCTCCTTGACCAGGAGTCCCATGGAGACTGTCCCCTCAGGTCTACTTTTTAGACTCCCAAGGTAGGAGCCACCCAGCCTAACCACCATAAAAGATACATGTTCAGTCAATTAAGCACAGAACTCTATGAATGAGTTATATTCCCCCATTCATTTCCTGGCCAGGTGCCCAATCTGAGGCCCTTCCCATTCCTTGACGCTAAACAAAAGCAAAAATCCATGCACCATACAGCCTGCCTCAGAGCACCCAGCAGGAAAGCCCGATTCCGGACAGTCGTGGACTTGCATAACCTGAGTTGAGGGAAATAGAATGCAGTATTAATGCAGAACAAGGAATTGCTCTCAGCAGTGGATACCACAACCCTTCACACTTTCCCCACGTATGGAAAGAATAGGGAATGGCCCAAAGATGTGCCTTTCCAGGACAGCAAATTAAGTCCCTCTGGTGGAAATGAATAAGCACCTGCACCCATCCCGGCCTCAAAACCGCTCACACAGGATACTGCAGGTATGACCCCAATAGCAGGAGTAGGGCATCAGTCCCAGGCTGTATCCTTCAAGACAGCAGGGCCAAGTTAACTGTGATGTTCCAAGTGGAGCCGAGACTGGACACATACAGAAGGGCTATCCCACCAAATCTTGCCAACGTGAAATAAAGTGTTTAGCAGGGGAATAAGACCCCCATGCTCTGAAAAAAGTCGATTGGGTCCCAAATAGGAAGTCAGGTCTAAAACGCGGGAGATCCATATTTTCCAAAAAGACAATTGGGGATCTGCCCTGAGGATTAGACCTGTACTCAAGCAAAGACCACCAGTGTGAATCTGCCCAGTCAATGTTTGACGAAGACCTCTGACACACCCCTCCCCATGCCCCACTCAGCCGGAGTACGGTCCTTTGCAAAACCACCGAGCTTATAAAAGAATGACACTGCCCCGGGGCACGGGCATGGATAGAAGTGGCCTTCATAAAACAAGCCTCCTTCCACATGCGAAAGGTCGGGGTTTCCAGCTTCCACGTGTCCACTGATCCCAAAAGGGGGAAAAAAAACAAGTTGGAGGCAGTTGAAAAGCGCAGAGTTGCCACGCCTAACCCACCTACCAGAACTGAAAGGTCAAAGTGGCTCGGAGGGGGCCCCGCCTGTCCCCAGAGTAACTGCACCCATGCCGGACACTCCTGGAAGATCCCAGCCCGAGAAACAAGGGCCCCGTTACCTTCCGCTCGGGCGCATTCATCGGGAGGGAACACGAGGGTGGCCTTGGGGCGTCAGCCCCCACCTTTTCCCTCTTCCCTCGCTCTGACCGACGTCTGCAGAGGAAGTGGGGAAGTGGCGAAATCTTCCCCGCTCCACGGTCCGGCTTGTGCCCGTCACTTCCCAATTTCCGCTCGGTGCCAGGCCCAGGAGCCAGTGGAAGGCGCGCCCCGGTACGCTCGCGAGTCTCTCAGGCGCGTCCCCGGCCCCGCAGCTCGGCTCACGGCGGCCGCCGCACCCACCCCGAGCCGCTTCCTTCCATGTGGGGAAAGGTGCCTGGACCGCAGGGGAGGAGCGGCTCCCCCAACGCGCCCCAGCACCTCCGGCCTCTCCCGCCGAGCTCCCCACCCCGCCCGGCCGCGCCGCGCCCGACCCCCGGGAAAGGGGCGTGGCTAACAAGCAGCGTGCCCCGCGCGCGCCCCCGCCCGCGCCCGCGCGCCCCCGCGTTACCTTTCACCACGTCACACTCGATGACGCGTCCGCGGCGCTCGAAGAGGCTGCGCAACTCCTGGCTCGTGCATGCAGCCGACACATTGCCCACGAAAATCTTCCAAGTGTTGAGAGGCCGTGGGCGCGACATCTCCACCACGAGCGCGCGCCCCGGCCGCAGCTCGTGGCCGTGCAGGGCCTCGATGGCGCGCAGCGCGCCCGCGTTCTCGCGCATGTGCACGAAGGCGAACTGTTTCATGACGGCGCAGCTCATGACCGTGCCGTAGGGCGCGAAGAGGGCTGCCAGCTCCTCGGGCGTCGTATCCGCCCCATCGACGTTGCCCACGAATATCTTCATTTTGCCGCCGCAGCCGCCTTCCCGGAGGGCCGGGACCTCTCCTCCAGCGACGGGCGAGACGTCCGGCCGGCTGGCAGTCCTCCCCAGGAATGGCTGGCGACCGAGAACCCCGCCGCGCAGGCGCCCTGGCCGAGCCAATCGGGACGCACGTCCCGCGCGTCCGGCAGCCAATCAGAGAGGCTGGGAGAAGATGCGCCCGGGCGCAGCCAATCCCAGAGGGCCTGAAGCCCGCTCGTTCGCGGAGGGGCGGGAGAGAGAGGATCGCGCGCGACCAACCGCCACTGCCGGGAGCGGAGGGGGCGGAGGGAAGGGGGGTCGACGCGGGGGGACGCGGGCGGGCTGCGCCGGCGCGCGAGCGGCCTAGTCCCGGAGGCGGCCTCTGGCCGGGTGGGGCCGGCGCCGGCGCTCCCCAGGGAAAAACTTTGCTCGGTCGGAAGTCAGGGCTCCTCCCCTGCGGGGCGCTTAGGCCCAGCCCGCGCCGGGAGGTGGCGGCGGGCGCGCCCGCGGGCCGGCCGGGCCTGGCGGGAGAAACGCGACAAATGCCTCGGGGCTGCGGAGGCCCCGGGCTGCACCGGGCCCGCGCCGGGCGCTCGGAGGGGCCCTGCCAGGCCTCCGCCCCGCGGAAACCCTCGGGCCGTTAATTCGCTCTTGGAAGCGCGGTCCCTGGCGGCGCTGGAGTCCGGCCGGCGCGGGAGACGTCAGAGCTGCCGCGGGCCTAGGGACTCTGCAAAGGAGGGCTCCGAGCTCGCCTCGCTCCTGTGCGTTTGACACTCTGCGCAATAAAAAGTTAATCATTGAAAGCACGGCCCGTGAGGGAGCAAGAGTTGAGCTTTAAAAAAAAACAAACGGAAAACTTTCAAACTCGGCAGATGTGAATAAAATGTAAGGAAAAAGATCGTGCATGGCAGACGTCAGGAACAATCCGTGCCACAAACGCCCTGTTCATTCTGCAGGGTTTCTGCAGCCCCGAGGCTACAGCCGGGAACAAAAAGTGACAAAACCCAACATCCTGGGAGTTCAGATGGTGGGGAGAGAGACAATACACAAGTAAAACCTGTTAGGTGATGATAGACTGCGGTAACAAGGCAGCAAACTAGCCATGCTCTGGGGGAGCTTCCAGTCAGGAGAGTCCTGAGAGGGCTTGGAGCAGGGCTGGCCTGTTGCAGGGATTGCAGAGCCAGTGTGGCTGAAGGCTCACAGCGAGCGAAAGGTGGGCACAAGGAGGGGGACCTGTAGCACCTTGTGGGCTCTCACTCTTCGTGAAGGTCTGGAAGTCAGGGGGAGCATGGGGCAAACAGGGGCTCATCGGGTAAGACTTGTGTTTGCACCCCGATGCTGTTGCAAACAGAAAACAGGGGCCTCCCTGGCGGCGCAGGGGTTAAAGCCACAGCGTTACCAAGCTATCTCCAGCCACTGCAGCAAGAGTTCATCCAGGACCCGGGAGCTGACCCACATGGTGCCACAGACCTCTCCAGTCTCCCCTGCTGCTCCCCTCAGCAGTGTATTTCAGTAGATCTGCCTATTCTGCTCCCCACTCTGCCTCTGGTGAATCCTCTCACTCTCTCACCTCTGGCCTGAACCCCAGTTCTTGTATGCATAAATAAATAAATCTTTAAAAAAATAAAAACAAAGATGAAACCCAGCCACTGGAAACACAGAGGTAGGAGAAAAAGATTCTGTCTCTTCCAGTCTGGAAGACTGATCGTTCAGTCTGAACACACATGCATCCTCTGTCACCCAAGTGCAGGTACCCATGGTCAGATACATCTGGAGTTCAGGGCAGAGGCCTGGGCTGAAGATATTTGAGCCTGAGGCATATATAAGATGCTAAAGAGTTAACATCTGTACAAAGAACTGGGGGAGAAGGGGGGAGATGCGATAAATGGACCAAGGATGCAAATTGGTGATTTTATAGGAAAGTATAAGGGGCCAATAAAGAAACTTCATGGGTATACAGGAAAACACAATTTCCTAAGAAGATGAGAACATGTTTCACCTCTGATTTAAAAAAAAAAAAATTAAAGATACCTATTGCTGGTAATGTTGGGGGAAAAGGATGTCCTAAAGCTAATTCCATACAGGCTTTGTGGACACCACCCCCACCCCAGGCCAAAGCCAAAGACACTGGGAACTCCAAATCCCATCACCACCAAAGAGAAGGTGGCTGGGACCTGAGGGTGGGGTTAAGCAGCCAGGTTGATATAAAGGCAGACACGTGGGCTTTGGGGATCCCCGAGTGACTTTGGGTTTCCAGGTCGTCGGACAGGGTAGGACGCATTAAAGACTTTATTTCCCTATTTTCTCCCTGAGTTGTACATTTTCCTTATTTCCTTTTCCCTTGTAAATAAACCTTTTATTAACCTTTTGTGTGTGCCTGTAGTGGAGTATTCATAAGTCCCTTTTAAGTGCGCGGGTGAGGACCCACAGCCAGGAACCTGTTCAATATCGGGGCTGTCCTATAACAGTAAGGGTGTAAGAAAGTACGCTCACCTATTGCAGATGATAGTCTGAACTCTACATCCTTCTTGAGAAGAATCCTGGCAATGTTGAAACTCTGAAGGTGGTAAGCTTTTAACACAATAATCCTACTTTGCAAGTTCACAGAAAACTCCTCAGTAAGGATATTGGCATACATTTATTTATTGTTGCATTGTTTGTAGTGCAAGCAGTTGAAGTAACTTGAATGTCCATGAATAAGGAACTAGGTATTGCCTTGTGATGGAGTATTATGGAATTTATTGATATTCCTAGGGTGGGCCCCTAGCCACTCAGCATAGCCATTTCAAAGTCATTTTAAAGGTCAGCTCCATGTCTAGAGTCAGAACACTGTGAAACAGAAATATGTGAAATTCACGTTTTTTAAATTTTTTTCTAATATCCATTCTGAACAATAAAAAGAAACAGGCAAAATTAACAATATGTTTTGTCCACCTAACATACCTAAAATACTATCATTTCTTCATGTAATCAATATAGAAATTATTAATGAGCTCTTTCACTTTTTTTTTAAGTCTTGGCAAGCCACTGTGTATCATACATTCACAGTAGATCTCAACTGGGACTAGCCTCCTTTCAAGTGTTCAATAGCCACATGTGGCGAGTGGCTGTTATGCTGGCTAGCGCAAGTTTAGCCTTCTCTTGAAATGACCTTCATCCTAAAGAGACACTCCTTGAAAAAGCAAAACACTGACCATGTATATAGTTCCCAAGACCAATTTCTACTTGTGAGGGTGCACTGGCTTCTCCATACCAACAAGAAATTCCTGGGCACCAGCAGGGGGCCCGAGAACCCAACCCAATTCTGACCTCTACCTGGAGATAACAAATCTCACAGGTTAAATCTCAGTTTTCCAAGACCACCCTCCACTTCAGAAGGCCGCCACAAGCCCAGGTGTTACTTGTGCTTCTGACTGGTTATAAATCACAGATTCCCAGGACCCCTCCTCACATTTGATTAATTTGCTGGAGCAGCTCACAAAACTCAGGGGACCCCTTTGTTCCCTAGATCACCGGTTAATTACAAAGGCTATAACTTAGGAATAGCCAGACGGAAGAGACACATAGTGGGCAAGGTGTGCAGAAAGGACACAGTTTCCATGCCCTCTCCTGCGGTCCTATTCTCCACAAATATCCCTGTGTTCACCAAGCCAGTTCTCCAAAGGCCCTCCTTTTTTTGGGATTTTCATGGAGGCCTAATTACATAGACATGATTGATTAAATTGTTGACCAATGACAACTGATTCAACCTCCAGTCCTTCTCCCCTCCCCAGAGGTCAAGGGGTACCCTCCCCTATGCATGTTGGTTTCCCTGGCAACCAGCCCCATCCACAGACTTTTTCCGAAAAAGTTCCATTAACATAACAAGAGACACCTTTGGCATTCTCAACACTTAGGGCATTCCACAGCTTTAGGGAACTGAGTCAGGAATTGTGGATAATGATCAAATGTGTATGAGAAATATATTTTGATCATCTGAGTGACCAAACATATATACTTCTTATAAACCAAGATATTGCAGCATGCCTCTTTTAAAAAATAATCAGGGCCTCCCTGGTGGTGCAAGGGGTTAAGAAGCAATCAGTAGGGCCTCCCCGGTGGCGCAGCGGTTGAGTGCTGGGTTGCGAAGCTGCCCGCAGCTTCTGCGGCGCCGGTTCGATCCCCGGCTGCTCCCCGGCCACCAGAGGAGGGTCCCACATGGCGCGCAGACCTCTCCTGCCGCCCGCTGCTCCCCTCAGCAGTGTACTTCGGTCCTTCTGCCTGCTCTGCTCCCCGCTCTGGCTCTGGTGAATTCTCTCACCCTCCTGTGCTTCTGACTGTACCCAGTGCATGTATAAACGAAACAAACGAACAAACAAACAAATAAATAAATAAAACATGCCTCTATTAAAAAAAAAAAAAAATGCTTTAAAAAAAAAAAGAAGCAATCAGTAGCCACTGCAGCATGCGTTCAATCCCTGGCCAGGGAAGTGACCCACATGGCGCAGCAGACCTCTCCTGTCTCGCCCACTGCTCCCCTCAGCAGTGTATTTCAGAACATCTGCCTGTTCTGTTCCTTGTTCTGACTCTGGTGAATCCTCTCACCCCCACATCTCTGGCATATACCCCAGCTCTTGTATGCATAAATAAATAAATCTTAAAAAAAAAATATCCATCAACAAATGAGGCAAAGGAGCTAGGCCAGGTTAGGCTAGCCCCATCACTATATAGATAGGAGACTATCTCAGAGCTGAAAAAGGGAAAGGAGTTGTCCATCATCAAGTTGGTGGCAGCACTTGGCTAATTCAGTATTCTTCCCAGGACCTCAGATCAGGAAGTTAGATGCACATTCAACTCCCAGTCTTCTGTCTGGCCAGTTGTGTGAACTTGAGTAGATTCTTCACACTTATAAGCATCATCTCCCTTACCTGTAAAATAATTTTCTCCCTATTCACCAGCTTCTCCCCATCCCCCACTCCCTGGCCAACACTGATCAGTTTTCTTCCAGTATAGTTTTCTCTTTTTCAAAATGTCATATAAATGGAGTTATACAGTTTGTAGCTTTTTGGGTCTACTTTCTTTTATGTAGCATAATGCATCTGATTTTCATCAGTGTCCTTGTCGTACCAGGGATTAGTTTTCTTTTAATCAATTATTTACATTATATGTTTGTTTTTTTCTTAAAGATTTATTTATTTTATCCATACAAGCACTGGGTACAGTCAGAAGCGCGGGAGGGTGAGAGGATTCACCAGAGCCAGAGTGGGGAACAGAACAGGCAGACTGATGAAACACACTGCTGAGGGGAGCAGCGGGAAAGACAGGAGAGGTCTGCGCGCCATGTGGGACCCTCACCAGCGGCCGAGGATCGAACTGGCGCCGCAGAGGCTGCAGGCAGTCTCACAGCCCAGCGCTTAATGGCTCCGCCAGCAGGGGAGGCCCTACATTATATGGTTTAACTGGTTTGTTTTTCTATTCCCTAGTTGGAAGACTTTTGGTGATTGTGCAAACAAAAGGCTTATCTTCTCTCTCTCTTTTTTTTTTAAAGATTTATTTATTTATTTATTTATTTATTTATTTATGCAAGCACTGGGTACAGTCAGAAGCACAGGAGGGTGAGAGAATTCACCAGAGTCAGAGGGAAGTACACTGCTGAGGGGAGCATTGGGCGGCAGGAGAGGTCTGCACACCATGTGGGACCCTCACCCGGTGGCCCGGGATTGAACTGGAGCTGTAGAGGCTGCTGGCAGCTTTGCAACCCAGCACTCAACCGCTGCGCCACGGGGGAGGCCCCTTATCTTCTCTTGGTAGATATGTTAGAACTGCAAGGTCAAGATCATTTTGAGCACTACACAAGCACTGTTATCAGTAAGCAGCTCAGTAAATGGAGTTATTAAAAAGTTTGCTACAGAATTCACTTGTAAGTCAAATGAAAAGAACCTACAGAACCTAAAAGAACCATCTGGAATTTTATTAAGCACCTACTATCTGCCAGGCATTCTTCTAGTTTCTGAAACGACATTAAATTAGAATTCCAAAACCTGTATGTGCCTAAAGACAAAATACAAATGGTTCCCCTTTGCTTTCACCCTATCTCATACCCACATATGGGTCTATTTCTCAGTGACGATGCTGGACCCTCCAAGTTGCAGCCCAACTCATACCTGGCCCATCATGTTTGCTCCAAATGTCCTAACAGTAAAAAGAAGAAAGACATTTCTAATAAAATAATACATCATTATATGAAATACTTATAACGAAACGTGTCTTCTGGCCAGCTACAAAAGCAGACTGACATGGAGGCATCACATGGGAAATTCAGGCTCTAGATCTACTGATTACAAACATGTTTTCCACCTAGAGGGCGAGAAATGGCAAAGTTGTACAGGTTGGGACAGCTCCTCAGTGCACCAGACTGTCCTGCATGTTGCAAGCTGTTAAGGACCCCTAATTTTTCTGAAATAAACACCTATCACCCACCTCTCTGCTCTATCATAACCAGAAATATCTCCCTCACAAACTTTCCAGAAGGGTCCCAGAGGCACTAGCACACTCAGTAAGAGCTACCACTCTAAACAAAACTTGGAGAACTTAACTTGGAGTAAATATAACTTCGGGTTAAATTTGAGTCAAGTTTTGGTAAAAAACAATTTCTGTAATAAAGCAATCTGATAGGGAAAATCCTTAGCTCTTTATAACTAATAGAAATCAACATTTGCGAGAAATTCTCTCCTGTAAGTTAGAGAAAGAGCCTGGTCAAACTTACTTGGCAGACTTTTGACTCAGTTAATATCAATAAACCAAAATTTCTTTGGTTTATTAAGTCACTATAATAGTTTGAAGATATCACATCTTAATCCCTGGTACCTGTAATATCACTTTGTTTGGAAAAGCGGTCTTTGCAGAAGTGACGAAGTTAAACATCTTGAGATGGGGAGATTATCCTGGATTATTCCAGGAAGCCCTGGGTGCAAGCATGTGCACGACAGAAAAGGGAGACAGAGGGCGAACTCACATAGACACACATAGGAGAGAGTGATGGGAGGACAGGACAGAGAAAGATCTGGAAATACTGACCTTGAAGATCAGAGTGAGGCGGCCACAAGCCAAGGAATGCCAGCAGCCATGAGAAGCTGGAAGTGACAAGGAGTGGATTTTCCCCTAGAGCCTCTGGAGAGAGTGTGGCTGCCCTGACACCTGGATTTCTGCCCAGTGAGGCTGATTTTGGACTTCTGGCCACCAGGGAGGCCCACTATTTGATTTTTAAAACTGTGTACATATATTCCTTAGATAACAATAAAAAACAAAATTGAAAGTGTATTGAAGTGCTTTCATGAAAATAAAAAATTCCAATACAACATATGTTTGAAAGACCTTTGAATTGGATTTTTAAAGTGCTGTACTAGGCTCTTATCATTATCAAATGAGACAAAATGGACATTTATCTTCTGCCGAACTTGGAATCACAGGAATGACATGATCAAAACACCAGGGGGGCGCCTCCCTGGTGGTGCAAAGGGTTAAGTCTCTTCACTATGAAGCTACTAGCAGCCACTGCAGCACGAGTTTGATCCCTAGCCAGGGAAGTGACCCACATGGCACAACAGACCTCTCCTGCCTCGACCGCTGCTCCCCTCAGCAGTCGATCTGCCCGTTCTGTTCCCTGCTGTCTCTGGTGACTTGTCTCATGACCCATACCTCTGGCCTGTACCCCAGTTCTTGTATGCCTAAATAAGTAAATAAAATCTTTTTTAAAATTATGTTTAAAATAAGCTATTGTTCATTCAGTGTCTATAACATCATGTCTAAAAACTTAGCATCTACACTTGCTTAATGTGACATGACACAAAGCGAGCACAAGCTGTTGGAGAAAGGGCACCAACAGACTTGCTGGATGCAGGGCAGCTGCGAGCCTTCCTTTGTAAAAAATACAGAAATCTGCATAGTCGGTGGGGCAACATGAGAGAAGCCTGTATAGGTTACTAGCTGAGATGGTTACAATGTCCTTCCTTTTTTTTTTTTTGTTTTAAAGATTTTTTTTTTTTAATAGAGGCATGTTTTTATTTATTTATTTATTTGTTTGCTTGTTTGTTTTGTTTATACAAGCACTGGGTACAGTCAGAAGCGCGGGAGGGTGAGAGAATTCACCAGAGCCAGAGCGGGGAGCAGAGCAGGCAGAAGGACCGAAGTACACTGCTGAGGGGAGCAGCAGGCGGCAGGAGAGGTCTGCGCGCCAAGTGGGACCCTCCTCCGGTGGCCGGGGAGCAGCCGGGGATCAAACGGGCGCCGCAGAGGCCGCGGGCAGCCTCGCAACCCAGCGCTCTACCGCTGCGCCACTGGAGAGGCCCTACAATGTCCTTCTAAAGTATGTTTAAAAGTGAATGGATGGGACCTCCCCGGTGGCGCAGCGGTTGAGTGCTGGGTTGCGAAGCTGCCCGCGGCCTCTGCAGTGCCGGTTCGATCCCCGGCTGCTCCCCGGCCGCTCCCCGGCCACCGGAGGAGGGTCCCACATGGCGCGCAGACCTCTCCCGCTGCCCGCTGCTCCCCTCAGCAGTGTACCTCGGTCCTTCTGCCTGCTCTGCTCCCCGCTCTGGCGAATTCTCTCACCCTCCCGCGCTTCTGACTGTACCCAGTGCTTGTATAAATAAATAAATAAATACATAAATCTTTAAAAAAAAAAAAAGTGAATGGATGTAGGGCCACCCTGGTGTGTCAAAGGGTTAAGACGCAACCTGTGAAGCTATCCACAGCCTCTGCAACAGGAGTTTGAGCCCCATGGCCAGGGAGCAACCCACATGGCGCAGCAGACCTCTCCTGACTCGCCCTCTGCTCCCCTCAGCAGTGCACTTCAGGCAATCTGCCTGTTCTGTTCCCCACTCTGTCTCTGGTGAATTAATCCTCTTACCACCCACACCTCTGGCCTGTACCCCAGTTCTTATATGCATAAATAAATCTTTTTTAAAAAAGTGAATGGATTTATTTTTTTTTGTTTGTTTTATTTTATTTATTTATTTTTATAGAGGTATGTTCATTTATTTATTTGTTTGTTTATACATGCACTGGGTACAGTCAGAAGTGCGGGAGGGTGAGAGAATTCAGCAGAGCCAGAGCGGGGAGCAGAGCAGGCAGAAGGACCGAAGTACACTGCTGAGGGGAGCAGCGGGCGGCAGGAGAGGTCTGCGCGCCATGTGGGACCCTCCTCCAGTGGCCGGGGAGCAGCTGGGAATCGAACCGGCGCTGCAGAGGCTGCGGGCAGCTTCGCAACCCAGCGCTCAACCGCTGCGCCACCGGGGAGGCCCCAGTGAATGGATTTAAAGAGACAGAAGTGGAGACAGAGCTCAAAAATGCCTGATTTGGGGCCTCCCGTGGTGGCGCAGGCAGTTGAGCACCGTGCTATGAAGCTGTCCGCAGCCTCTGCAGTGCCTGTTCGATCCCGGCCAGCCGGCTAGGGTCCCACATGGCCCAGCAGACCTCTCCTGTCTCGCCCGCTGCTCCCCTCAGCATGTTTTCGGTCAGTCTGCCTGTTCTGTTCCCTGCTCTGTCTCTGGTGAATCCTCTCACCCTCCCGCAAATCTGGCCTGTACCCCAGTTCCTGTATAAATAAATAAATAAATCTTAAAAAAAAAAAAGAAATAGCAAAAGATATTTAAAAAAAAAAAATACCTGATTTGGCAGATTTTCAAACTGCTCCTGGAGCCCCAAGGCTCTTGGGGAGCCCTTGGTTAGGGTTGAGATCTTTGGCTGCAGTTACACTTCTGCTTCAAGATGTTGGAACAGGATTCTGTGGTTTGGAAATGCAGTTTGAAAACCACATAGCTGAGAGTTCAGGTTAAAGCTAACTGGCCTGCAGATCCCCTGAGAGCAGAAATAGGGTGGTAGGGTGCTGAAGAGTGCAGTTTAGCCATCAAAGGGTTAAATTCAACTGCCACACCCCAAGAAGGTAAGAGGAGGTGAGGGGTGGGGCAGAGCTCAAGTGGCTTCTGGAAGTAACCCAGAGGTGGGGAGATAGCCAGGGCCCCAGGTTTCAAAGGATTTGGTTCCCAAGGCACCAAAGGGAGTTGGAAGACTCCTTAACAGGTATTTGGCAAGAAAGAGCAGGTGCAAAGGTTGGGTCTAAAGGCAGAGTAGAAGCCTTGAAAGGGGAAAGAGACTGGGCCTGGGGAGTGGGAGCCAAGCCAAGTGCATCTAAGCGGAGACCAACTAGCCATGAAAACACCAGCCTGGGCCCAGCAGGCAGCAAGCAGCTTTGTCACTGTCATGGGAGAAAGGCCTGAAACAATCCAGTGGGGATAGGGGTGGGGGCAAAACAGATGGGGAGTTCCCAGAACCTCCGGCCCATACACTCGTCCTTGGATATGGGCCACTCCTGTGAGAGGGGCAGTGGCGGCAACAGCCCCCAAGTCTGCCCCATTTGGTCTCGAGCCACAGCAACTGCTCTCTTAACTTACCTTGTGCCAGGCCTGGTGTCAAGCACTTTGCTTATTAGGCGAATCAAATTATTTTACTTTCGAGTAAAGGAAATCAACTCAAGCCAGATAAAATTTTCTTAATGGAGGGGAGCGCATTGGGAAGACACGGGTTAGGCTCAGCTGGCTCCAGCAAAGGCTGAGTGAGGACTCTGGAGTGTCTGGCATTTTCCAGGAACTTGGAGGTTCCCTCTGGGCACCTGCCTTGTTGCCCCTCCATGCAACCAACTTTTTCTGATCATCAGCTGGTAAGATGGGGAGAGGGCACCCGTGGAGTCAGACACACAGAGCCATGAAAGCTGGATCTGTCTGGTACTGGGGACCACAAGGCTCTGCACACACCAGGTGTTCACTTGGTTTCAATCAGCCACAGCCAGGGGAGGGGGACGGGCCACCAACAGAGATAAGTCCCTAAGGCCCTGTGCTGTGACCGCAAGGAAGAGGACACGGAACTCAGCGGGAGAGGGAGGGGTGGACTTGAATCTAGTTTTGTTTGACTCCAAAGCCAAAAGGTTGCCCAAGATGGGGAGGGCAATAGCCGAGGGACTGTTCACCAAGCCCGCTGAGGGACGCAGGGCACAGACAGAACACTAAGTTCCCTATGAAAACGACACTTTAATTTGCCAAGAGCATATCACAGTGACCCCAGCAGCCCTGTGGCTAGCTGTTCCAGGACCGGCGCTCAGCTGGGGGGACAGTACCAGACCTGAAGCCTAGGCCACACTCAGAGGTGGGCAGGGGGCTGGGCTGCCTCCTTGCGCCCCTCACCAGCAATGGGCCGGCCTCGCTCCTCCCAGATGGTGAGGCCGTCGCAGGAGCAGATCTGCTTGGGGTTCTGGAAAAGCCCAGAGGAGCGAGCGATGATGCCACAGGCCAATCTGTCGAAGAACACAGGGTTGAGACCAGGGACTTACCGGGCCCCTCCTGAGCTGTGCCTGTGCGCGCTGCTGGCAAAGCTCACTCCTCACCTCTCCCCAGAGTTGCCAGTGATCTTGGATAAGGGGTGGCTGCCCCGGCCCAGGTCATCTTCTCCCTCGTCGATCACCAGGCTTCGGCCAATCACATCCCACACCTTGGAGGGGAGACTGGGCCTCAGACAGAGGTTCAGGTGGGAGCCGTCCCCGCCCCCACACACACCAGCTTTCCCACCTTACCTTTAGCTGCTCATCCTCCATCCTGAAGGTGGCTCTGCCCGCAGCGTCGGCGCACACGTTCCCCAGGTCTCCACGGTGCTGCAATGAGATGGGGTTGGGGCAGCACAGGGGCGCAGCTGCCATCTCCTGCCTTCCCAGAGCCCAAGTCCCCTTCCCCACAGTACCGGTTTCCTCCTGGTAGCATGAAGGAGTGGCCCAATACCCTCCCTGGAATGAAACCCTGGGCAGAATGACAGGGCACCGGCAAGTCACGCCTACCGGGCCAGATGGCCCCTCCTTTGATGCCACTGCCAGGCCCGCATCCCAGCCTCAGAAGCCAGCCCAGCTTCAGCTTCTCTGCAAGCCCATTTCTCCAGCCTCCCACTGACTGAGCCCCTGGCAGTCTGCAGTGCCACTGGGCTCACACTGGCCAGGCTGGGCTTCCTGCCCATCGGAGCAGCCGGCATCACATCCCTGAGCCCGGCCTCCAGGAACAGAGGCGACACAGGGGCAAAGGACCTGCCCTGCCACCCAGAAGCTGGCTCTGCTCGCCCTGTCCCCTCAGGCAGAGATATCTTGATAGGTGCTGAGCACCTCCCATGCCACGTCTGCCAGAGCCAGGTCTGAGTGGGGGAATCAGCCTCGAGGGGCCCACAGCAGTGGGGAGTCAGACAGACCAGGGACCGCAAAGCAGCCTTCGTAAGACAGGGAGTGCGTTTCCTGTGATGGGACTTGCTGGTGAGCCAGAGACATGTCTGTGCAACCCAACTGCCCCCGACCAGGGCAGAAGCAGGCATCTGCCAGTGGAGGCTGGTGGCCTGGCTGCAGTGCGTGCCAGCGTGACGGGCTGATGGGCAGCCGCAGGAGCCACTTCTGCTTCATCTGGCTTCCCAGGGAGACAGCTGTGCTTACACCTGGCACGTGCTGTGACTCCTGCACGTCGGGCCTTCATGGCAGAAGGACTGGAAAGGGGAAGGCGACGGAGCCTTTGACCAGGCTGAGGAAGCTGCGGCCTGGCAGTGGGGCTCAGAGGTGTGGCCCAGCAGCAGGGCATTTGGGGGGGTGGGGGAGGGCAGCCTTCCCCGCCCCTCCCCTACACACCAGCAAGCAGACCTGGGTTGAGGGACCTTGACCATCACACCAAGAAGCTGCACAGAACCTGTACTGTGGGCACTGGAGAGCCAGGAGGGTACAGGCAGGGGCACGCCACGGTTACTCGTGCTTTGGAGCAATCCAAGTCAAATGTATTAAGAGGAAGGATGGGGAAGGAATGGAGGAGGGAGGGGCAGTTAGAGACCAGTGGGAGATGCACAAGGGATACAAATTCCCACAATGAATTCGCTCCCATGTGGAAAGACAAATGCTAAAATCCAAAGGGGACTCGGCTAGTGCTGGTGGCCTCAGGGATGCAGCTCTTGCTCGAGCCTTCCAGTGTCTATATCAAGGGCCTGGGGGTGATACGGTACCCAGCTCCAGCCCCGATTCCCTGCCCCAGAGGACCCAGGCCAAGACTCCAGGTGGTCTTCTGCCCTCAGCTGCCATGGCTCCTGGCTGGATCGCCTACAGCAGAGGAGCTCCCCCTGCTAAGCCTGCCATTCCCAGCCACCACCTACTTAACTCCTGTTGGAGAAGACAGCCTCTGGTATGCACCCCTCAACTCACACCCCGTGCTTTCTCCTCTCCCCAGTACCGGCTGCATGACTCCAGTCTCGAATCCCCTCTCCCGTACTCCCTTATTTGCCCTGAAGGAAGCCCACTGCTGCGCCCTGCCCTGCCCCCAGGAGAGGCATGTGGGTAAGGGAAGTAGCTCTGGCCAACAGCCCGAGGACCCGAGCCTGCCAACGGCAACAGGGGTGCCAAGGCAGCCCCCCGTCATTGCCTCTGGACACAGCTGCAGCCCTGAACAACACCAAGATGGCCCCGTGAGAAACCTGAGCCAGAGGCCCAGCCAAGCTGCACCCAGAGACTCCCACCCCTCAGAAATGGGAGAAGGGCCTCCCTGGTGGCCTAGGAGCTATGTCTCAGCACTACCATCACTACAGCCCTCCTGCTGCGAAACCACATGAGTTCGATCCCTGGCCAGGGAACTGACCCACATGGCACAGCAGACCTCTCCTGTCTCACCCACTGCTCCCCTGAGCAGCGGATTTCAGTGGATCCATCTATTGTGCTCCCCACTCTGTCTCTGGTGAATCCTCTCACCTGCCTGCACCTCTGGCCTATACCCCAGTACTTCTATATATTAAAAAAAAAAAAAAAGACTTACAATAAAGGAACACTTCTTTAAAAAATTTAAGAAAGAAAAGAAACCTGGAGAAGACAAATACTCCAACCCCCAATGTCTGGAGCAATGGGATGGGCAGCAACTGATACCTGATCCACCAGGCACAGCAAGGCACTGTAGGAGAGGCCCACAGAAATGCTTCTCCAGCGGGGATGGGGTGGGGAATACAACGTCTGCCATCAGAAACATGACAGCATTGCCCAAAGGCCAAGTGCTCAGCTACAGATTTTAAGAAATACACACCACGGTTTCATGTTTTGTGGCAGAAGGTTGAAGACTTTCCTCAAGACAGAAAATAAAAACCAAAGAAGCCTTTGAGTCATGGGGGGCCCCCAGTTCTCAGGACTAGGAGCCTGAGTGTCTATCCTAGTACTGAGTCTCCCAGTGCAGGGGGAACACCCCAGCCTGGAAGTAGGGGAGATGGTCCAGGTCTATGTGGACAGGGCCTCAGGGAACATCCAATCACCGAGAGAGAGGGTTACCCTCCACAAAGTTTCACTGTGGAGTTCGCAAGCCTCTATCACCTCTAACATTTGTTAGTCCCCGTGGCAAAGAGATAGCAGGCCTCGGTCCCCAGACCTGGCAGGCAAGCCCCCGACCAGACTCGAGAAATCCCGTCAGACCTTCATGGAGATATTCGTACAGCTGTCATCCCCGATGGCACCTGGTTTTCCCTTCACTGTGCAATACCAAGTTTCTTGTCACAGATCAGTTTGCCTTAATTATTTGAAATGATGTCTTGATTTGCTTTCCCTCAGGATGGAAGGGGGCTGCCCGTGCCTTGGGCATGGCTGGATCCTGAGGTAGGGACCTGCCAATAAAGGGCTCTAGTTTCCCTACTTTGGAATACAGGAATAAAAATAACTAAAATTACCTAAGGGGAAAAAAATGAATCCATTTAAATCAAAACACTGAGTAACTAGCAGAACAAGCGGCATTCAGATAAGCCACAAATCAAGAAGGCCACGTGTGACTTGCTGGCTTCAGGAAACAATTCTTGGGGGAAAACCTAAGTTCCAGGACCAGGAGCTAGAGCATCAGGAAAGGTGTTTCTAGTTTAGGTAAAAGCACCACCTTCTCCAGACCATCAAAAAGGAACCACGCTGTAAGGGGCCAGAACTGCCTGCCCCGCCTCTGACACCCGGGGTTCTTTCTCAGTCCCTGTCTGACACTTACCCGGTCAGAGTCCTGGGGGCCCCCATGAGAGGATCCATCAGGGTTAAAGTGGTCCCCACAGCTGAGAAGGAGAGAGAGCAGGTAAGCAGGCAAACATAAACTCTCAGGCCAGACGAGCCACTCTCTTAACTATATTTGCTTCATTCATTCACTCATTCACTCAACAAACAGGCACATCGTGGGCCAGCTTCCAGGGGGAGACATGGATGAGTAAACAACAAATTACATCACAACATGACACCCCCCCCACCCTGCCATGAAACAGGGACCTGCCTTCCAGCTCAAGTTCCCACTCTTCCACCGACCTCCTTTGGGGACCCTGACAAGTCATTTAACTTCTTTGAACCTCAGTCTTCCCATCTGTAGACGGGGCCTATATGTATATGTCTCGTGGGATACTTGTGAGCACCCTCTGTGTGTGTGTGTGTGTGTGTGTGTGTGTGTGTGTGTGTTTGTAGAGGATATGCAAGTGGGAGGATGGGATGCCATGAGGTTACTGACAACTTACCTGTTGCAGTTCTTCGTGAGGTCCCCAAACTGATGGACATGGAGTCCGTGCAGCCCAGGCTCCAGGCCATCAATGGTCCCCTCGATGAGGCAACGCTCAGGGGTCAGCTGTAGGAAACGCACCACCCCCTGCACGGAGCCAGGTTCCCCTAGAATGGCCACTGCTGCCCCCAGATTCTCTGCAAGATATTAGACACATTCTCGGTCACCACCTCCTCCAGCTTCACCCCTTCGTCAGCTGGGGAAAGGCATAGAAAGTGCCCCCACATAATGGGCATGCTTCCCCAATGCCCAAGTCCAACCCACAATGCCCAAATCCTATGGTTAGATTTGTACAAGCCCCAGGCCACATCCCTCCCAGAGAGGCCAAGGCTATAGTGGTAACTCACGCAGCAGGCTGCTGCCCATGCCCTTGAGAACCGCCTGGCGTCCTGTTCCTTCTAGAAGGCTCTGCACCTTCTGGCTGGGCAGGGTGGTCTGCACCAGGACCATCTGGTTTTCCAACTGCACCTCCACACTTTGGATACCTGGGAAGAGGGAGTCAGAGGACAGCAGAGGGCAGGCACCCTTGTGTTAGGAGTAGCAAGATACTCGGACTGCAACACCCCATCCCCATCTTCACCAACTCAGAAGTTATCTTCTTGCTGCTGAAGGCTTTTCACCTCTGTGAGTCTGTTTCTTTATATGTAAAGTGAGGATAATGCCACTTGGCTCCCATGATTGAGGTAAGCTTACCTTGTGCCAGGCATTATAAATAACTTCCAAAACATAACCTTTAAACATGTTTTTTATAAAAGCAGGCTACCAACAGCCACATTATTCACGATAGCCAAAAAGTGCAAACCCTTCCTCTCATAATTTCTAAAACTTAGTGAGCTGTCACTTTGTACCCAAAACATTTCTAAAGTGCTTTGCATGTGCTCTCTTGGCCACCACTGTTATGGTGCTCACTGAAATGCTGAAGAGACACGCACAAAAATTAATAGGTGTGAGACCTCAGGGCCACGAAGCAGTAAAGACGGGGTCTGGATCCAAAAAGTCTGACTCTAAAGCACATGCCCCTCCCACTATGCACCCTGCTGCCCTGTCCAAGCCAAGGGCCACCACCATCTGTTTCCAACCCCTCTCACTGCATCTTCTCCTCCTGGAACTGCTCTTCCGTGAGCAGTGCTGGTTGTGCTCGCTTCTACCTGTGGGCAGGGCCTGGGCCTGAACCACTTGTGAACCCTTATCCCTCAAAGCCCCCCAGTGTCTGCCCACATCTGCTGAATGTCTGGATGAACACTGGGCACAATCAGAGGCAGGCGGTCCCCCGTGTCCTGCTGGTGGCCTTGTCAGATCCTTCCGCTTGTGCCAGGTCACCTCGAGCCAGCTAACTGGCTTTTACGAACCAAGAGGTGCTTAGGAGGGAACCTGGCGAGGGCTGTTGTTGGCTTTGTCAAGATCATGCTGTTGCCCAAGCAAGAACTGCCAGTTTGCCAGGGAACGCCCTCTACAGGTGGGGCTCTCCTGGGCCCAGCTCCTCACTCTTTCCGCGTCTGAGCACAGGCATGAAGACAGGGCGTCACAGCCGGCTCTGGCAGGGCAAGCTCGAGTCCTGTCCTCTAGACTCTGCCTGTTCTCTGGGTCTCTGTGACTGAGAATATTCCTTGCTCTCTCTGAGGCTCAGTTTCTGCATCTGTCAAATGGGATTAGGGCTGTTTTAAGAGATTTGCCCGCCCCACCCAGAGAATTAAAGTTTAACTCTTACCTGCCACCCCTTTCAGGGACTTGTGCACGGCGTCCACACAGTTCTGGCAGGTCATCTGCACCGCGAATTCCAGCTACAAGGGCGGCAGGGACCGGCGGGTGAGAGCTGGGGGCCCCTCTTGTGTCACCCCTTTTCAGCACTTCCCCTACGACTACCCCAAAGGCTTGGGGAAATGCCCCCACCTTTCCCCTCCTCAAGCGCCTTTTTCATTATCACCCATCATCATTCCAGGCCCAACAGCCCCCAACTTTAACGCCAAGGCGCTCCCCACTCCCGCGCGGGTTTCAAGGCGGGGCCCCCCCCGACTCCCGCCCCAGGGGCGCGCCCCTCCCCCCTTCCTCGAGTTAACGGTGACCCCGGGGGTCGAGGTTCTCTGCTCACGAGGCTCCCGCGTGAGGTCCCAACCCTCACCGTGCAGGCGGTCCCGCTGTCCCCCGAGCCCGACGCCATCCCGGACCCAGCGGCCCTCGGGGCAAGCGGAGCGGCCGGAGTCCCGCGGCGCTCAAACCCCAGCGGCGTCGCGGGAGGCGGAGTCACGGCAGCCGCCCTTTGCCCCGCCCCCTGGTGCGCGCGCACGCAAGGCCCGCCCCCTCTGCCGCCCGCGGCGCCGAAGGCACCCCTGCGCAGGCGCGCTCGGACGGCCCCGCCCATGGTTGCCTCGGTAACCGCTTGGCGGTCTCTGAGGGGCGGGACGGCACCGCCAGCGCAAAGATGGAGCCCTACGAGCCGGAGACCGAGCTCCAGCAGCTTTACCACCGGTTGCTGCGTCCGCTGTCGCTCTTTCCCCGCAAGGCGACGGTCCCACAAGCTCAGAAGCGCCAGCCGGAGGAGACCCCGATGCTGCTGCCCTTGCCGATCTCGCGACTCACGGCGGAGTCGCTGTGCCGGAAGGTGGCCGAGCGCCTGCACAGTGTTGGACAGCGGCTGCCGGTGCGGGTGCCTCCCGAGGGCCGACTCTGTTTCACCAAGGTCATCCTGGACGAGCTAAAGTGCAGCTGGCAGGAGCCTCCCTCCCAGCCTACTCTGAGCCACTTGGAAAACCAGAGGCTGTGGAACCGGCTGCAGGCCCACGTGCTGCTCAGCAGCGAGCAGCTCTTCTTAAGCTACCTGTACTTGCTGGTGACCATGTCCAACACCAAAGGGGTCTTCACTGAATCAGCCACGCTCACCCGTTTGGCCGCAAGCCTCGCTAGGGACTGCACGAACTTCCTCACCAGCCCTGAGGTCTACCGCTGCCTGCTCACTGACTTCCTAGCGCTGCTGAAGGTCGAGCGGGTGGAAGGCGGCCTGCACAAGCTGCGCATGGATGGCCCCACGGGGGCTCTGAAGCTCTACCACATCCCACTGCCACGCAGCACCGGCTTGGTCCAAGTGCTACCCTCCAGCCTCAACCTGAACTACCTCATCCAACTCAGCCGCCCGTCAGAGCCTGCCAGTGAACCTGAGCCAGATCCAGTGAAGGAACTAAAGTCCATCCCCCAGCTGAAGAAGAGAAAACCTTTCAGCTGGCCGCCCTCCAGGCAAACAAAGAGAGAAAAAGACAGTTCCTTACAGATTGTGTCACAGCCGAAGCACTTCGTGGCATCTCCCACTGGAACAGCCCCCTCTCCGAGCCCCTCCCCCCGCTACTCCCAACTCCACAGGGGCCAGTCCATGCCCTCTTTGCGTGAGGGCTGGAAGCTAGCGGATGAGTTGGGCCTCCCACCACTCCCCCCTCGCCCCCTAACCCCCCTGATCCTGGTGGCAGGGAGCAAGCCAGAGCTGTTAGTGGACATGGTGGCTGAGGATCTGAAGGCGATGATAAAGAAAATGAAACTGGAGTGGACTCATCACTCCCCCACGGACTCAGGCCTTCCCCCACTGGTGGGGGCCCTGACCCATTGCCCAACTGCCACAGATCGAATGGCAGAGCTCCACAGAATGTTGAAGTCCCTAGAGGAAGAAGAAGCCGCTCGGCACCGGGGCCTCCAGTTCCAGTCCTCTCCAATTCAACCACAGCCAATAACTGTTACTGTGAAGTTAAGAAATCAGATGGTGGTCCAGGCAGCTGCTGTACAGTTCTCTGAGAGAAACTTTGTGGACTCCTTCCACGTTGAGGGGGCCAGAGTCCTGTACAACCACCTGAATGGTGAGCTGGACCCCAAACTCATTGAGGAAATGGATGTGGATCGCTCTGTCAGCAGTAGCATCAGGGAGGTCTACAAGGAGCTGATGAGTCGTGTGTCCAATAAGCACTTCTCTTTTGACCAAGGGCCCCTAGTGGAGCCTGCCTCTGAAACAGACTGGTCAGGCATCCAGTCCTCAGCTTTTCTAGGTCAAGACAAAGAGAATCGTATGATCAACCCCTCGCTGGTTGGACTTTACTCCAAGAAAACAAATGGTTTTCAGTCCAGCCCTGAGAATACACCCTCCTTCCTGTCACTCCAAGTAAAGAACCGTTGGGCCAATAAGTACAAGCCTTCATGGCTGATGTGGAAAAGCACCATTTCTGTGGATGATTATTTCAAGTACCTCGTCAACCAGGAAACAGATTTCCTGCACGTCATCTTCCAAATGTATGAAGAGAATGTTCCCAAGGAGACCCCTGCCCCTGTCAGAGAGACGCTAAAGATTCAACCCCCACCCCCCTTGCTACAAGACAAAGAGCTCGATTTTGTGCCAGGAGAGTGGAACTGGAACAACGTGCTGGAGTATAAGGTAGGACCCAGAAAGACCCAGCTCCTGGGGGAATCCCCCAAACTAGGGAACCTGCAGAAGCGCCTGGAGCGACTGTGGTCCTTGCTTGAGGTCCCTCACAAGGACCGACTGGACATGGCCATCAAGTACAGTTCCAATGCCCGTCTGAGGCAGCTGCCCTCATTGGTGAGTGCCTGGGAGCGGGTCCTGCAGCCCATTCACCTGCGGGAGAGCCTGCTGGGGAAGCTGGAGTGGTTTGAGCGACAAGCCTCCAACCCCAACCGCTTCTTTGGAAAGGCTGACTTGGGCCAGAGCAACTTCCTGGAAGAGAACCAGATCCGCAACAAGTTGTACAAGAAGCTCAGTCTGGTGGAGGCCCCCTTGGTCTCCCTCCTGGGGGAGATCGAGTTAGTTTTTGGCGAGCCAGTGACCTTCAAGGGGCAGCGCTATCTGGACAAAATGAAGCGGGACAAAGTGGAGATGCTGTACTGGCTCCAGCAGCGGCGGCGCGTGCGCCACCTGGTCCAGGTCAGGAAGCCCTCCCCACCAGCAGGCCTGTACCAGAAGCTCAGCAGCCAGTCCTTAATCGTTCCTGGGAATAGTCCCATCCCCCTGTGACCATACCAAGTACCCCGAAACCCCTCACCCGCACACCCCAGCAGCGCATCCGGTCCTCTCAACTGTTTGGGAAGAAGAAATATCAGGCAGTGGGGAAACTTGGTGACTACATGCTTCTGACCACGAGGACCACAATGAACACTTTGACAGTGAAACTGTCCTGAAAGAATGCCCAGCATCTTCACCATTACTGGGCAATATTTGAAAGCCCAGGATTCCCATCTATGTGGCAAAATACAACTCAAATCTCATAGAACAAAAGAACTGAGACCATGCCTTGGCGTTGATTGTCTTGAGGGCTGTCAGAGGCTCCTGTGCCACCTCAGCATAGCCTTTCTAACAGATGGCATCCAGTTGGCTGATGAGAGCCCCAAGTCAGGAGGCTCTGTGTCATCAGTGTTGAGAGCTCTGGAGTTAGTTGATCTGAGTTTAAATTCAGGCCATGGAACCTGAGGCAAAGTACCTTGCCGCCCTGGATCCCCCTGTCAGACCAAGGGGTTGGGACCGGAAGAAGTGTTACTTCTTCCAGTTCTAGCACACTGTTGGTAGCACTAAAACAATTTAATTACAAGCACGTGGTACACAGTACACAGGAGTACAGGTACTGAAAAGTAATTCTCTACCATGAGACCCTACCCCAACCACCCTCCCTGGGTCTCATGGCCTGACCTATTGCTTGGGTGGAAACAGTTGAGAAATGTCGTGGTGGAAAAACAAAAAAATATGGGAGTTTGTGTTTGAGTGCTAAGAGGGGAGCTGAGGCTTTCACATTACATTGAGTTCTCACTTAACACCCCCAATCAGTCCTTGGACACTGCAATTTGAGGGGGAACAATGGGTAAAGAAACCAGGGAGTCTAATAACATGGTTTGCATCAGCTTCTGCCAGGGGTTTCCTTCTGGTGGATGTTATAACAGAAGTTGTTGAACCAAACCATGCTGCTTGAGGACCTGCTGTACAGATGCAGGTAGATGAGGCAGAGCTCCCAGTCTCCCACAGAATCAGCACCCCTAGAAGCTACATAGGCTTCTGAGCCACACTGACCAGGGCTTGGGTCCTGGCTCTCCCAATGATGCTTTTACCACCCTGGGTAAGCTCCTTCATCTGTCAGAGCCTTCCTTTACTCTGCTGTAAAAGGGTCATTTTAATAGCCACCTCGCAAGGTGGTGAAGAGCCTAAGAAGTCACACAAGAAAAGTAGTCAGCACAAGGGAAGAACTTAGTATGTATTCTCAATAAAAATAAATACAAAATTAAAATAAGAAAAAACAGTGTTAACGACTAACTTGTTAGCTAAATTTCCAGAATATATAAAAAGCTCTGAAAATTCAATAAAACAGTCAAAACCAATTGCAAGTGGGCAAAGGGCATGGGCATTTCCCAGAAAAAGAAATACAAACAGGGCCTCCCTGGTGGCACAAAGGGTTAAGATGCAACCCATGAAGGTATTCCGCAGCCACTGAAGCACAAGTTCCATCCCCAGCCAGGAAGCAACCCACATAGTGCAGCAGAACTCTCCATGTTTCCCCTGCTGCTCCCCTCAGCAGTGTATTTCAGTCAATCTGCCTGTTCTTTTTTTTTAAAAAAAAGATTTATTTATTGGACCTCCCTGGTGGCTCAGGCGGTTGAGAGCAGCGCTGTGAAGCTGTCCACAGCCTCTGCACTGCCGGTTCGATCCCCGCTGGCCTCGGAGCAACCCACATGGTGAGCAGACCTCTCCTGTCTCACCCGCTGCTCCCTCAGCAGTGTATTTCATAAGTCTGCCTGTTCTGTTCCCTGCTCTGTCTCTGGTGAATTCTCTCACCCTCCCATGCATCTGGACTGTACCCTGGTTCTTGTATAAATAAAATAAATCTTAAAAAAAATTATATATTTATGCATACAAGAGCTGGAGAATATGCCAGAGATGCGGGGGGTGAGAGGATTCACCAGAGACAGAGTGGGGAACAGAACAGGCAGATCAACCAAAGTAGACCACTGAAGGGAGCAGCAGGCGAGACAGGAGAGGTCTGCTGAGCCATATGGGTTGCTCCCCGGCCGGCCGGGGATCAAACTTGTGCTACAGAGGCTACGGACTGCTTTATAGTGTGGTGCTTAACCCCTTGAGCCACCAGGGAGGCCCCCAGTCTGCCTGTTCTGCTCCCCACTTGGTCTCTGGTGAATCCTCTCACCAGCCCCCCCCCCACCGCACCTCTGGCCTGTACCCCAGCTCTTGTATGCATAAAAATAAAATAAATCTTTAAAAAAAGAAAAAAAGAAATACAAATAGCTTTTAAGCACATTTAAGAGACAACTTGACTCATGAGATAAATGAGACAAATGAGGTACAACCTTCCACCTGCTAGATGGCAGAGACAGAAAAAAATTTGATAATATCCTATTGGTGAGAGTGAGGATAGAAGTATCTTCATGAAGTGATGATAATGCAAATTGTTATAACCTTTGTGGAGGGGAATCAGTAATATTTATCAAAATTCTGAATGTTTTTGCTTAGATATAATTTCCAGAAATTTATTTTTTTTTTTTATTTTTTTTAATATAGAGGCATGTTTTCTTTCTTTCTTTCTTTCTTTCTTTCTTTCTTTCTTTCTTTCTTTCTTTCTTTCTTTCTTTCTTTGTTGTTTTTTTTTTGTTTATACATGCACTGGGTACAGTCAGAAGCGCGGGAGGGTGAGAGAATCCACCAGAGCCAGAGCAGGGAGCAGAGCAGGCAGAAGGACCAGAGTACACTGCTGAGGGGAGCAGCGGGCGGCAGGAGAGGTCTGCGCGCCATGTGGGACCCTCCTCCGGTGGCCAGGGAGCAGCCGGGGAATTTCCAGAAATTTAAATAGAAATAGTTGCACATCCTAAATAGATGAGCCAAGATTTTTTCTTTTTTAATTTTTATTCGGAGTATTACCAAAGCACAGATCTGTTGTCACAATATTTTTAAATTTTTGTGTAGGAAAACTGGGGTGTAGGCCTGAGGTGCAGAGGGTAAGAGGATTCACCAGAGACAGAGTGGGGATCTGCTCAGTGGCGGATCTACTGAAATACACTGCTGAGGGGAGCAGCAGAAGAGACAGGAGAGGTCTTCTGTGCCCTCTGTGGGTCAGCTCCTAGCCAGGAATCAGACTCAGGCCTTAAGGATGACAGTGCAGAGACTTAACCCCTAAGCCAGAGGCCTGAGCCAGGATTTTTTTTAGAGCATCATTTTTGTTTGCCCATGCCCAATACACCAAGGGACTAGCTAAATAAAAATACACACCAGAGAATACCATACCAGCTAGCAAAGAGAAAAAGGTAAGGCGGCTCAAGGCAGGCAGGTGAAAAGAAGTGCCACATGCTTACATAAGCATGCCAGTGGTCAGTTTCATTTTGATTTATTTTTTTGCCACAATTCTAAAGCTGTGTATTGATGATCCATACATATTCACTCCTAGATGCATAGGCTCTCTCTGGGAAATAGTTCCCACAATGGCCTAGGAAGCCACCTAACCTTCCTTGGACACACAGCCATGACCCCTCCTGTCTTGTCTTCCCCTCACTGTTCCACCCACACTGGCCACCTTGCTTTTCTGGAAGACCCAGGGCACCTGCCTGCCTGAGAGCTTTGCCCTGGCTGTCAGGAAGTGGGGTCCACAGGGCTCCCTCCTTTACACCTCTGCTCAAATCACCACTGACCACCCTGAGGGAAATCATATGGGACATCCCTCTTAATGGATTTCTTTCCTCTCAACTGTTTTTTCTTCCTCGGTGCTAATCACCTTCTGACCTCCTATTATTCTGATAAATGAGACTTGCCCTTGACGTAGGGGAATTATGACTTTACCCCAGGTCTGGGGATTTCAAATCCTCTTCCCTGGGGGTCTGGCAGCAGTGGGGCCTCTGTGCCCACCAGGTCTCCACGCAGACAGAGGCCCCGGTCCAGCCCGACTCAGTTGTGTTGTTTGCCAAGTGTCCTGCTCAGGCGCTGGAAGGAGGTGATTCCATGTCGTTCACAGCGATCCTGTGGAGAAGGAAGAGGCACTGTCACCTCCCCCTGGGGATATTAGACTCTAGGGTAATTGGAGGAAAATTAATCCTCTAAATTGCTAAGGATTTTGTGGAAGCTCTAGTGTTGTGCCTGTCCTGGACCCAGAGGCTGTCAGGCAAAATACTTTAAGTCCCGGCTGGGATGATTTACTGCAGCCCTTGTGCTGCCCAGGCAAGGCTGGGCCCAGAAATGTCCGAGGTCATCTCTATTTGCCAGGACAGCAAAGGCTTGTTCATGCTGCACATTAAAATGCATATTTATTAGTTATTTGAATCAACATAAATCCTATTCTAAGTTTTTTCTTTTAATCCCAGTCGATGTTAATAGAAATAACAGTGAAGAGTGGCCGTTTTACTCTTCGGCAAATGCCTGTAGTGTCTGCCTTAGGGAAGACGGCTGGGTTCCAGAGCTGCTGCTACGCTCACCTGTTGCAACATGGGGAAAACGCTGCTCCGAGAGAGTGAAGGGAAATAAGGCAGACAATGTTTGAGTAGTATCATGAAAATAGTTTTGACACCATGACACCCCAGAAAAGGTTTGGGGGACCCTATTTGCATTTTTTTAAGCAGAGGCAGGGACCATGGCAAAGGCAGTGGTGAGGCGGGGGCGGGGCCCCTGCGGGCTGGGGAACCCGCAGGCGAGCGGGCGGGAGGCTGATCAGGAAGGCTGGTCTGCTTATTCAGCTTCAAGAGCGAGCTCCGAGGTCCGGCAGGCCATCCTGGCTAGACACATGGATGGGCTTCGATGGTGTGGCTGCTTTGGGAAGCTGAGGCACGTGGAGGCACAGTGATGCCCTTCGCGAGATGGGGAGTCCGCAGGGGTGCGGGCATGAAAACCGGATGCCCCTTCAGCTAAGTTGGAGATGCAAGAGGTGGGGTCAAACAGGTGGTGTGAAGCTCAGAAGTCACATCTTTTTTTTTAATGTTTAGTTGCAAGGAAGAGACACGGATTTAGAGCTGATGTTCGTCCACTGAGCCTGTGCTCGCCCAGGCCCTGCTTCCCGGCCCTTCGGACGCGCTTCGCGAGGCGGTGGCTGCGCCCCCAGACCGCCTCCGACACCCGCTCAACAGCGCCCCCGTGTGGCGGCGAGAGCGCATCACCGCCGTGGAGAAGGGGCAGGCGACAGCCCGCGCGGCCTCCGCAGCCCCAGCGCTGGCTCGGACTGAATAAACTGAATAAACCACCGAGGATTCTGGCCAGCTTGGAGGTGACAGGCAGAGGAACCTCAAAAGAAGGGGTCAGGCCGGGAGCTTGAAGGATTATTATTATTTGCGATTTTATGGCTTTATTAGCAAAACATGCACACAAACTCTACTCATTTTCTTTGCTGAGAGGGATTAAGAAAGATAAAAGGGGACCTCCTGGTGGCGCAAGGGTTAAGACACAGCACTAAGTGGGAGTGCAAACTGGTCCAACCACTATGGAGAGCTGTGTGGAGATTCCTCAACCTACTAAAGATGGAGCTTCCATAGGATCCAGCAATTCCACTCCTAGGTATTTACCCAAAGGACACAGAAACGTTAATTGTGAAGGGCACCTGCACCCCTATGTTTATAGCAGCACTGTTTACAATAGCTAAGCTTTGGAAATAACCCAAATACCCAAAAATAGATGACTGGATCAAGAAGATGTGGTACATGTACACAATGGAATATTACTCAGCAATCAAAAAAGATAAACTCATGCAATTTGCAGCAGCGTGGATGGAGCTGGAAGGGATCATGCTCAGCGAAATAAGCCAGAAAGAAAAAGAAAAATACCAGATGGTCTCACTCATAGCAGGAATCTAGAAAACCTAAATAAGGGACCAGGAAAAAAAAAACTATAAGAAAGAAAAAATCAAAATCAACAAACAACTATGAACCAGAGACACACTATGGGGTGGGGCGGGGAAAGGAGGGATTGGGGTTAAAATAAAGGGGTTGCAATTGTATGGGGAATATAAAAATTAAAAAAAATTAAAATGATCACATTGCTTTATAAAGCAGTGGTTCTCAAATATTAAGATTTTATATATCAACATCTTATAAAAGAAAATTGAGGGCCTCCCCGGTGGCGCAGCGGTTGAGCACTGGGTTGCGAGGCTGCCCGCGGCCTCTGCAGTGCCGGTTCGATCCCCGGCTGCTCCCTGGCCACCGGAGGAGGGTCCCACATGGCGCGCGGACCTCTCCTGCGGCCCGCTGCTCCCCTCAGCAGTGTACTTTGGTCCTTCTGCCTGCTCTGCTCCCCGCTCTGGCTCTGGTGGATTCTCTCACCCTCCCGCGCTTCTGACTGTACCCAGTGCTTATATAAATTAATTAATTAATTAATTAATTAATTAAAAAAAAAAGAAAATTGAGGTGTTTAACATTTTACATTATGATAGTGTCACTAATAGATAATAAAGGAATTTTTAAAATAGCAAAATAACAAACAAAAATATCATAAAATCACAATATATCATAAAGGAAATGTTAATAGCAAAAACAGTACAAGGAACAGTATTGTAAAATAAATGACACCTGTCAAGCTAAAAAAAAAAAAAAAAGACACAGCACTAAGAAGCTATCTGCAGCCACTGCAGCACAAGTTAGATTCCCGGCCAAGGAGCTGACCCACATGGCACAACAGACCTCTTCTGTCACTCTGTTACTCCCCTGAGCAGTGTATTTCAGTCAATCCACCCGTTCTGTTCCCCTCTCTATCTCTGGTGAATCTTCTCATCCCCCCATACCTCTGGCCTGTACCCCAGTTATTTTTTTAATTTATTTATACCAGAACTGGGGTACAGGCCAGAGGCACCGGAGGGTGAGAGAATTCACCAGAGACAGAGCAAGGAGCGGAACAGACAGATTGACTGAAATACACTGCTGAGGGGAGCAGCAGGCGAGCCAAGAGAGGTCTGCTGCGCCATGTGGGTAGCACCCTGGCAGGCCGGGAATTGAACCCACGCCCAGAGGCTGTGGGCAGCTTCACAGAACTGCGCCCAACCTGCTGCGCCACCGGAGAGGTCCCTACCACAGTTCTTGTATGCATAAATAAATAAATCTTTTTTTAAAAAAAGACAGAAAAAAGGTGCTTTTGTACTTGGGTAGTAAATCAATATAATATAATATAATGCTGACTGCTACTGTTCGGTGGACCAATAGGATCGCAGATAATCTACACACAGCTGTATATATCTGTACAGTTGACTCCAAGAATATACATAAAGTTAGAGGCCTCGGTGCTGATAATGATAAATAGGTTTTTCCACTTATGTAAAGACCTGTGTGATGTTAGAAAATCCGCAGGATTTTCTGGGGCTGTTCCATGGAGCTGCCCCACACACTGAAGGCTGTTTAGCATCTCTGGCCCTTCTCTGTGGAGGACCCGGAAAACTCTGCTCAATGTCACCAAAAATACTCCTAGAAATTTCCTAATCCAGATTTCCATACAGCTCTTTGGCACTTGCCCAGCCACCTAAGTTGCTTCCACAGCTTCACTTCTCACCCTTCTTTTTAGGACTCTCCTTTCTCTGCCAGCGTTTTGTTTTGTTTTATAGAAGATTAGAAGTAATGTTTTAAATGGGGTACATCCCACTTCTATGAAAAGCTCAGAGGGCTGAAGTGACTGGCGATAGTCACGCAGCTGGTGTGGCAGAAGCAGAAAGAGCACCCGGGTCAGCCAGTCTGACTTTAAAGCCTGTGATGTTGCCCTCTGTTCTAGCCCCCCTCCTTGCTGTCGCCTTCTCCCAGGCCCAGAAGAAGTCATCTGCTACCTTGGGGTGTGAAGCTTAGAAAACTCACTTACCGGATACAGTTTTTGCAAATTGTCAAAGTTCAGAAGGTAAGTCGGAGGGAACGGAATCAGAGCTGTTAGCCGCCATGCTCACAAACCAGGTGACTGTCTCCAGAAGGAAACCCTACTTTCACCCCATGCAGTTCTAGAATGGCCAGGGCTATCTGGCCGGGACGGGTGGTTGGGCTATGCCCAGACCTTTTCATTTCTGGGCAGCGTTTGCCTTAATATAAACGACATGGACCTGCTCAGCCCCTCGAGGCAGAGGACTGTGTAACCCACACCTGACCCTGGGGTCAGGCCTGCTCTGCAAACTGCCCTTTCACGTGCGCCCGGGTCATAGACACGCGGCGGAACTCACATCCTATCCCAAGTATTTGGGGGCCGTGTTCTGACAGAAATCCTATTAAACACGAACATCATTCCAGCGTAGGAATGGACATACAGGGACACACCTTTCCAACATCAGTGTTCATAAGAGTCCCGCTCGTGGCCCCAGTTCCTGACCTAGACCTACGAGGCAGAGGCATCGCCAGGGCGCCCTCCCCTCCCCTCCCCCGCCGCTGGCCCTGGGTGACCGACCTCTTTAGAAGGCGCCTGCGCTGTGCACCGGACCCGGAGGCCAGCGCCTGGGGCGCTCATCCAGCGCCAGCATTTATCAGGTGTTTGTGAAGCCGCTTCACCTCCCCCAAGTCTCCACCTCCTCCCTCGTCAGTGTGGACGCCGCCTGCGGCGCGGGGTGGCCAGGACGGTTAAAGACAGGTCTGCAACGCGGGCCGGACGCCCAGACAATGGAGATTAGTTATTACGTTTAGCCCCAGGCCGGCGTCCTTTCCCCGCGCGAACAGCAGCCCCACGACCCACGGGGATGACGCAAGGCGGGGCCGGGCGACGCGCGCACGCAGGTGGGCGTCAGGTGGGCGCGAGGACGCCCGGGCCCGCCCGCCGCACGTGCCCGGCGTAAATAAGCGAACGCGCAGGCGCCCCCGGCCGGCGCCCATTGGCCGCTGCTCGCCCCGCCCCGCCCCGCCCCGCCCCGCCCGCCCGCCCCGCCCGCCCCGCCCGCCCCGGAGCTGGAGGACGCGGGCGGCTCGGGCCGCGGGCACCTGGCCGGGTCGGTTGGTCCGCGCGTCTGTGCGTCCGGCGTTCGGGCCGCCGGCTTCGCCCTCGCCATGGCGCCCTGGCTGCCCCTGCTGTCGCTGCTGGGGCTGCTCCCGGGCGCCGCCCCGGCCCCCGCCCAGCCCCCCGCCGCGGGCGCTCAGGCCCGGGAGCCGGCGCCCGCCGAGCTGCTGGCGGCCGCCCGCTTCGCCCTGGAGACGTACAACCGCGGCCGCGCCGCCGGGACGCGGGCCGTGCTGGGGGCCGTGCGCGGCCGCGTCCGCCGGGTGAGGGCGCGCCGGGGGCGGGCCTCCGTCCGGGAGGGGGACTCGGCCCCGACGTGGGGTGGGGGCGCCGGACGGCCGAGCGCCGGCCCTCGGGATTGGGGGGCCCGAGGGGGGGCCCGAAGGCGCAGGGCTGTGCCCGCCTCACCCGCCCTTCGTCTCTTCCTCCAGGAGGGCCGCGGGTCGCTGTACTCCCTGAAGGCAACCCTGGAGGAGACGCCCTGCAACGACCCCATGGTGTGCCAGCTCCCTGTGTCCAAGAAAACCCTGGTGAGTGTCGGGGCTCCTGCGATCCCCAGTCCCCAGGCCGAGCCTGGCAGCGCTTGAGATGATGGGCCAACTCAAAAGGAAGGTATTCGAGGTGGTAGCTCCCAAACCCTGAGTCAGATCCAGGTCCCGAGGACCAAAGACCAAGGTGCTGTAAGAGGGCAGGATGGCCAGGCTGGCTGTGCCTAAGTCTCTACACTGGGCTGATGGCCTTGGAGGTGGCCCTCATCCGAGGGCCCTCTAGCCCCGTCTTGTCAAGGCCTTGCTCCCCTCCCAGCCCCCAGACTGGCTTCCTCCTCTCCCTCCAGCTCTGCAGCTTTGAAGTCCTCGATGAACTAGGAAAACACATGTTGCTGAGGCGGGACTGTAGCCCAGTGGACACCAGGATCACAGGTGCTGGGCTAGCTGAGGAGGCTGGGGTAGCTCAGGTCAAACTTCATTAGGGGACCAGCCTTGGTCTCTGTCCTTTTCCACCAGATGACAAAAACGATACTTTAAGTTCGGTCCTTCCACTGTTGAACAAGGATCCCCTGCCTCAGGTGAGCCCCCTGTCTCTGTCCGGGTTGCTGGATGTAGCCTGATATCCCCTGTCTGCCCTAATCTGGGGTTCCCTGGTGAGGTGGAGAAGGACTCCGTGCACCAACCCGTCTGCCTTTCCAGGACTTTACTGTCAAGATGACCTCCATCTTCAAGGACTTTGTCAACACCTACAACCGGACATATGAGACAAAAGAGGGTGAGGACCCAGCCTTGGTTGTACCCACCCCAGTCAGATCAGGGTATACCCCCCAACTTGGCCTCTTGGTGTTTGGGGGAGGAAGGACACAAGAGGCAGAGCATCCTTTCTAGGGCCCCCAGATAGCCAAGTTCTTGTCCACCTGCCATGACTGAGGCCACCTCAGGTACCTGCCCCTCTTCTGTCTGGTTCTTCCGGTCAGAAACCAGGGCGTCCTTCATCCCGGGTAGAGTGAGATAGGACAGAGATTTCCTCTGCTGGAGGTCCCTCCGCCTGGTGGCCTTTTCCACAACCTCCTGTCTTGGAGATGCCCTTTGGAGCCCTGTTTGGTCCTGCTCTGACACCTGGGAGGTCATCACCCCAGTTTACTCCACAAGTTGGTGGTTCTCCCTACTCATCACTTGCAGATCTGGCCCCCCACCCCCACTCCATGTCCTCCTCGTCAGACTCAGGCCTCACCCAGAGCCTGCCTGTTCCCCAGAAAAACCTGTGCCTGTTAACCCAAGGCCCCTCCTTTGTAACCTGCCTGGGATCAGCCCCTTTTCTCCTGCTCCTTGTCCTCAGAGGCCCAGTGGCGCATGTCTGTCTTTGTCAATAACTTGGTGCGGGCGCGGAAGATCCAGGCCCTGGACCGTGGCACAGCGGAGTATGGGATCACCAAGTTTAGTGACCTCACAGGTAGGGGTTGGTCAGAGCCCTCGTGGAGCCTGGAAGAGACAGCCTTAGCATAACCATTCCACCCCCACTCCACCCCCAGAGGAGGAATTCCGCACCATCTACCTGAATCCGCTCCTAAAAGACAACCCAGGCCAGAAGATGCACCGAGCCAAGCCTGTTGATGATCCTGCCCCCACTCAGTTTGACTGGAGGGAGAGGGGGGCTGTCACCAAAGTCAAGGACCAGGTTCGCCCCCTAGGAAGGGAGGGTGGGTCACCACCCTGGGTTGGGGAGGGCCCCAGCCTGACACCGCTGTCTTTTGCAGGGCATGTGTGGCTCCTGCTGGGCCTTCTCGGTCACAGGCAACGTGGAGGGCCAGTGGTTCCTGAAAGAGGGGAACCTGCTATCCCTCTCTGAGCAGGGTGAGCATCCCGCTCTCCCCGCCTGCCCCCCACCCAACCCCCCCAGAGGGCTGCTCAGAACCGGTGTTCTATCTTCTAGAGCTCTTGGACTGTGACAAAGTGGACAAGGCCTGTCTGGGCGGCTTGCCCTCCAATGCCTACTCGGCCATAAAGATTCTGGGTATGCATAGGGGAATGTGGGGGCGAGGGCTGTAGGAGCACAAGCTCCTGTGGGGGAGGGAGAAGAGCACGGGAGTCTGAACTGAGTTCAAGTCTTCCTGTTGACCCTGGTTGGCTGATGACCTCAGGCACATTGACTCTTTAAGGGCCTCGGTGGCCACATCTGTGAAATGGGCTCAGCAAAGAACTAGGTGTAAAGTCCTGGTACAGAGCAGGGGTCTTGGTGTTTTTGCAGCCTGGACTGCTGTCTTTTCTTTTTTCAGGATTTATTTTATTTATTTATGTATACATGAGCTGGGGTGTAGGCCAGAGGTGTGGGGGGTGAGAATATTCACCAGAGACAGAGGGGGGAGCAGAACAGGCAGACTGACTGAACTACACTGCTGAGGGGAGCAGCGGCGAGTCAGGAGAGGTCAGCTGCGCCATGTGAGTCAGCTTCCTGGCCAGCGATCAAACTCCTGCTGCAGTGACTGCCAGCAGCTTCATAGTGCTGAGACAACCCCCTGTGCCACCAGGGAGGCCCTGGACTGGAAAGCTGCCACCTGTAGTAAACCCCCCACCCGCCAAGGGGAGGCATTGCCTCCTGGGCAGCTCACTTCTGCAGTGGCAGAAGAGTGAGGGCTGCAGGGCTGTCCAGAGGCTAGTCTGGGAGCCTGGCAGGGGTCTGAGCTGCACAGGGAGCAACTGTTAGGCCAGAGCTGAGCCAGCCCAGGTCAGGAGTCCCAGGACTTGGCGGGGAGCAGACTGAGAGGTGGGAGTGGAGTTCCAGGGTGGCCATGTTCCTCGCTGCCCCAGAAGGTGCCTGCATTTCAGTGGTTCCCTCTCTAGAACAAGGCCTTGCCTTAGGGGATGGCCTGGGACCTGGGGGGGCTGAGCACGGTTTCTGGCTGGGAGAGGATGAGTAGATGTGAATGGGGTCCACTTTTTCTCTGTTCACCCGCCACGTTCCCCAGGAGGGCTGGAGACGGAGGACGACTACAGCTACAAGGGCCACTTGCAGTCCTGCAACTTCTCTGCAGAGAAGGCCAAGGTCTACATTAATGACTCCGTGGAGCTGAGCCAGAATGAGCAAAGTGAGTGAGGGGCAGGGTGAGGGCTGGCCGGGTAGGGCTGTGGCCTGCATGTCCCTGACACTGACCCTCTCCTGTCTCAGAGATGGCAGCCTGGCTGGCCAAGAAGGGCCCCATCTCCGTTGCCATCAATGCCTTTGGCATGCAGGTAAGACCCTGGCCCTGCTACTTCTGTTCCTTCTCTTGCCGACTCCTCCCCTACTGTTCCTAGACGCTGGCCCCTACTCCTTATTCTCCACCCTCCCACACCAGTTCTACCGCCGTGGGATCGCCCACCCGCTGCGGCCCCTCTGCAGCCCTTGGCTTATCGACCACGCGGTGCTGCTCGTGGGCTTCGGCAACCGTGAGTTCTACTGACCCCTTTGCCGTCCACTGCGGTCACAGGCAGAGGCTGGACTTGGCTCTCAGACCTCTGGATAGGGTCCGGGGGAATGTCTGGAGCCCCGTCCTCACTGCAGGCTTGGGCATTGGGCCAGGCAGGAGTCATTCATCCTCTGCGTGGACAGGAAAGCTGAGGTGGGGGAGGATGTACTGCTCTGGACAGTAGCCTGCTTGCGGGGAGACTGGTGCCCCACCCTTACCCCAGAGCCATGCTGGGAGCCCAGGAGGGCGGTCGGTGGGCCTCTCTGGCTTTCTGCCCTTCTCCCCACAGCTGGCACTTAGTAGGCCCACAGCAGACATGCATGCGTTGCTTAGGGCCTGATGCCCTGCACTGCACCCTGTTCTCCAGGCTCAGCAGTCCCCTTCTGGGCCATCAAGAACAGCTGGGGCACTAACTGGGGTGAGCAGGTGAGTCTTGTCGGCTTGGCCCTATGCCTCCAGGCTCCATCCTGCTCTGATGCCCTCATCACACACCCTACTCCCCCCAGGGTTACTACTACCTGCATCGGGGATCCGGGGCCTGTGGCGTGAACACCATGGCCAGCTCAGCAGTGGTGGACTGAGGGCGCCAATGTGGGACCTGGTGCTGGCCAGAGCAGACCCCATCCCCAGCCTGACCTGCATGGCCAGGCCCTCCCCAGGAGGGGAGCCGGCTGAGGGATGGGCACTGGGCACCTCAGGGTGAGCAAAGGGCATCGGACTAGGTGCCAACCCCCGCCACCCTGAAGTTCCCCAACCTTTGTTGTATAGTGGGAGCTAGGAGGACTTTGGGGTGAAGAATGGTATCTTGCAGCTGGGGCGAGACCCCTGGATTTGGAGAAGGAGCAGGTAGGAAGGAAATACTCCAGTCTCCGCCCAGCTCTGTCCTCAGCAGGCTCTGGCTTCCCATTCCGCTGTCCTCTGCCTGATGCTGTACGTTTTCTCGTTCCCCTGGATTTGGGGACAGTGTCCCCGTCTATGTCTAGAGAAACTGTTGTAACCACCCTGTTCTAACAGCAATAAAGAGGCTTTCTAGGCCCCAGTGTGATGTGACTGCTCAGTCCCTGAGGGCACGGAGGGGTGGGGTCCGCCGGAGGGTCAAGATTGGGCAGCTGGTCTTGCTCAGCAGCCTGAGGCCAGCTTCTGCTTCCGGAACCAAAAGGAGAGGAAGAGGGGCCAGCGGATGGGTCTTCATTCAGAAACACTCGCTGGTCATTCTCTGTGGCCCTTGTGCCAAGGGGTGGATGGGGTCGGCCAGAGGTCACCCTCTCCTGCACAGAGAACTGCAGTGGTCAAGGTCAGAGGTCACTCTCCCCGTACAGTGCACTGGAAAAGGCCACGTAGTCCAGGGCTCCCGCTGGAGCCCCAGTGCCCTTATAGGGGGTCATGCGGCAGATGCAGTACTTGGCCTGCTCAGCCAGGAGCTCCCGCCGCAGCTTCTCGGGGGTGATGTAGTACTGGGGGAGAGAGGTTGTGTGGGCCCCAGATCCTACTCCCTGCCCGCCAGACCCCTCTGCTCCCTAGGACTCACCTTGTCTCCCACCAGGATCTTGAAGGAGGCCACAACTTGCTCAGCTGTGTCTGTCTCAGCTGTCTCTCGGGTCATGAAGTCGATGAAGGCCTGGAAAGTCGTCACCACCCCAACTGCGTGGGGGTCCACAATAGTCATGATTTGCACAAACTCCACTTCTCCCTGTGGGCCAGGCCAGGGCATGTGGGCACAGGTACCCATGCCAGGAGAGCCTATCGCCCCTCCTGGCAACTGGTCACCCTTGGCTGGATGTTTCCCCCACCCCACCCTGTACCCCTCTGTAGATGTAGACGGCTGCAGCGGCCTTCGTGAGCCCTGGCCTCAGGAAGCCCTTTTGACTAGCAGAAATCTTCCTGCCCTAGGCAGCAACTCCTGTCGCCTTCTGGACCCTATCATTTTTGCTGGGGCTACCCAGACCTCTCTCTGTAGTGCTGTTTCTCTGAGGTAAAAATGCAAGCTCATGAGTCACATGCCACTAGGTCCATTGCTAGCTGAGTGAGTTGGACCAAGTCAACTTACCTCTTTGAGCTTTTTTTTTTTTTTTTAAAGATTTATTTATTTATTTATACAAGCATGGGGTACAGTCAGAAGTGCGGGAGGGTGAGAGAATTCACCAGAGCCGGGAACAGAGCAGGCAGACTGACGAAGTACAATGCTGAGGGGAGCAGCAGACGCGGCAGGAGAGGTCTGCGCACCTTATGGGACCCTCGCTGGTGGGGGGATCGAACCGGTGCTTTGCAGCCCAGCACTCAACCGCTGTGCCACCAGGGGGGGCCCCTCTTTGAGCTCTTGAAGGCCCTATGTAAAATGGGGTCATTCTACCCTGCCCCTGTGGGTGTGAGGGAGAACTGAGGTAGTGTGTGTGGGTGGGAGGCACTTCAAGGAGAGGGCTACTGAGAAGACTCCTGGGTGGGGGGGAGGGTCGCCTCACCAGGTCGTAGCCCATGAAGATGAGGCAAGTCCGGAAGTCGTCAGCTCCATCATACCATTCCGCTTCTGCAGTGGGTGAGCGGGAGTTAGTCTCAGCCCCCAGGCCCACCGGCCGCCAGTCCACACCCCACAGGGCAGGGCCCCAGCTGACCCAGTGAAAGTGGTTGAAGGGTGCCCGGAACTTGTTGAGCTGCTCCTGGCTCAGACCCTTGGTGTCCTTGGTCAGTACCTGGTTCTCCACCTCGTTGATGGTGTGAGCAATGGACGTGAGCAGCTGGGGGGCAGGAGACCGGCCACTTCAACGGGCGGCCAGTGCTTGGCCACTCGCTCACGCTCCGCTCCCAAAATGCGGTGCGTGGCCATGGGCAGATCCTTCCCCTCCCCTCGCCAGCTGAGCTGATGTCTCGTCTCCCATCTGGAGAACCCACTGAGTGACCTCCAGCAACCCCTCCAGCCTTAAGGTTGGATGAGTTACTGTGGATTAAGGATTGGTCAGCCAGCCATGGCCTAGCCCTGACTTTAGACTGCTGTGTAGCTCTGGACAGGTCACTTTCCTTTGTGGGGTTTGGTAGCCCTATGGGTACATTGGGGGACCCTCCTGGGGCAGACAGGCTTCCCTGTCATGGTCGCATTCCCACTCTTCTAAGCGGGGCGCCCCCACCTCCATGCCACAGGCAGTGTGCTTACTGTCGAACACCAGGCCCTCCTGTAGCAGCTGGTGGGCGCCCTCCAGCCGGTCGATATTGTCCTTGTAGTGGATGATATTCTGCTCTTGCTGCCGCAGCCCGGCCGTCAACTCTTCCAGCAAGCCGCCCATCCCTGCTGCCAGGTGCCCCACCTCCTGCCGGGGAGCCTGGGCAGGATGAGGGCTCCCAGAAGCTTCAGGCCCTCCCCTCCCCAGGCCAAGCTGTACCTCCACCTTTCCCTGGATCCACGGCCCGACGGCATTGGCCTGGGCAGCAAACTGGCGCTGGAGTCTCTTGTTCACATGCTGCTGTGCCAGCTCCTCCTGCAGCGTCTGGGCATGACTGGGCACGAGCTTTCGGACCTGGAAAGGAGGATGTTCATGCCAGGCGCAGGCACCAGGGGGAGTGACTTTGAGGGGAGGTGGGCTGCAGCCCCTCAAGCAGCCCCTGCTGCTCTGAGCTAAGTCGTCAGGGCTCTGGGCAAGCAAGCTGTTGGGCAAGTCGCTGCTTCTGGGGCCTTCCGAATCTGTAAAGAGGGCCCAGTGGCCTCAGGTCTGATAACTAGCTTAGGTGGCTTTTATAAAGATTCACACACACACAAGATTCAATTTGACCTCACATCAGTCCTGATGGGAAAATGCAGCTGCTCTGACCATTTTACCAGTGAGACCAGGCCAGGCCAGCCAGGAGGTAGCCAGCGCCACGGGGAGTCCGTGGCCAGCCTCTAGTTTCTCTGTATCTTGGGACACCAGAGGAGTCATGCTGTGAGACTCTGCAGGAGCAGGTGGGATGCTGCGAGGGGCAGCAGGGGGCACCCACCATATCCCACTTGCTGTTGATGTCCTGTGTGCTGAGTGCGATGTTGGGGTTGGTGGAGCTGGGCTGTAGCCCATAGGTTTGGCAGATCTTCTGGATCTCACCCTGGATGCCCAGGATGGCACCCCGCTCTCGGTCAGCCTCGGGCAGTGTGGTCTTGAACTGTTCGTGTGCTGTTGCAGGCTCTGGGGGCAACAGGTGAGAAGCATCAGCCTGTGTCTCCCCCTCCTTCCCACTGGCAACAGAAAGGGCAGCAACATGCTGCAGGCCTTCCAGCTGTCTAGGTGAGTCTGGCTGAAGAATCCAGGCCTCCTCTCTAGGGGAGAATGGGGTGCTGGGGTTTTCCTTCCACCCACGTACCCTATTGGCCAAGGAACGGCTGACAGGCATTTAGGCCAGCTTCCCTGTCCTCCATCCCCCCCCACACCTGCGACCCCTTTGTCCACCTGAGTCTCCTCCACTGAGTGCACCAGCCACACGTCCCGCAGGTCCTCCTCAGCGCCGTCCCACCAGTTGTTGAAGGTGCTGCCCTCTGCAAACTCCAGCTGCAGCTGGTTGATGGTCTTCAGAAGTTTCTCCATCTGCTAGGGGCCAGGGGGAGGGGGAGTCAGCAGCCTGCCCAGCAGGCGGCGCCCCCTCCCCACACTGCAGCGCGCTTCTGTCTCCTCTGAGTCAGCGTGCCCAGGCTGTCCCCCTGGTCGCAGACAGCCTGGCAGCGGCTGTTCACTGCGGCCTGGTGGCAGTTCAGCTCTCTAGGGGCGGGAAGGGGCCAATTGTAGGCCAGACTCCAGCCCAGATTCTTCCCAACTGCCATTGGGGGTTAGAAGGGTGCTGGGTGGTGTGAGGGGCATAAATGAGTGTGTGTGGGGGCGGGGGGTGTCCGGGTGGATTCCTGGGGAAAGGGGGGGCTTTTGCTGGCCCTCAGCTCCAGTCCCTGGAGGAACTGGGATGGAGCAGCAGGGCCTGGAGCTTCGGGCTGGGGTTACAAGAGGCGGGTTCACAAGAGGAGGCCCTCGCTCATGGAGAAAAGCTGGGGAATAGACTCCGCTGGAGCTGCAGGGAGCTGCCAGGTTAGGGGGCAGGCGGAGTGCCTGTGGGGAAGTGGGAGCACCAGAGTCGGGGCTGCAGATAGGGGAGGGGTTAGAGTGGAGGAGTGGTGATGGGGAAGGACCTGGTAACCAAGGTGGGGTTAACTCAGGAGAAAGAAGCGTCTCTAGGAAGGCAACAGGGAGCAGGGCGGAGCGGGGCGAGCAGCAGCTGTGCCTACTTGAGCTCCTGGGCCAGCGCTGCCACGCGCTCCACCTGGTCCTGGTGCGCAGCCGCGTCACTCTCTAAGGCGACCTGGCACCGCAGCATGGCCCACACCTCCTCCAGGGAGCGGACTCGCAGTCACAGTGGTTCAGCATCTCCCCCTTCCCTACTCAGAGAGAAGCCGGCTTGGGCCACGCAGCCAAGGCCGAGGCCGCAGCGGGGTTTTGTAGCCCGGCTGTGTGACCCTAGAGCTTCCTCACCTGTGAAATTCAGGTGCTCACACCTGCCCAGCCTGCCCTAGGGGGTTGCTTGGAGTTGCTTGCATGATAGAGCTATGTTCCTGTTCCAGGGCGTGACCCAAAAGTGAAATCACGGGCCCCGGACTCTGCATTGGTCAGGGTGGCCTGGGAACAGTTTTGTTAATATTTCACCCAAAGCACCTCCCAAGACCCAGGGGTCCATGACTCTCTTTCCTTTGCTCACCAGTTACCACAGCACCTGGCACGTTAAACCTTCAGTGAATATTTGTTAGATGGATGAATAATGAACGGACAAGCATTTTGAGAATGACAATTGCCATCATTATGCAAACACATAATAATTGCAGCAGCGCCCACTGCATTTTGCAGAGAAGGTAACCGAGATTTAGAGGCCCAGAGACCGCAGGGTCACAGAAGTGGTCATGTACTTAAGGAATTATTATCATATCAAAGCACCGTTACCCATAACGTCCATTAATCCATTACTGCTGCCTGTTCATTATTTTTATGCAGGACGCATTTATTTGTTAGATTAAAACCCCTGATAGAAAACACTGTTTGACTCATATGGTATTTTGGCTTCAATATACTTTGTTTTTGTTTTTGTTTTTTAATATAGAGGCATGTTTTCTTTCTTTCTTTTTTTATTTGTTTGTTTTTGTTTACACAAGCACTGGGTACAGTCAGAAGCGCGGGAGGGTGAGAGAATTCACCAGAGCCAGAGCGGGGAGCAGAGCAGGCAGAAGGACTGAAGGACACTGCTGAGGGGAGCAGCGGGTAGCAGGAGAGGTCTGCGCGCCATGCGGGACCCTCCTCCGGTGGCCGGGGAGCAGCCGGGAATCGAACCGGCGCCACAGAGGCCGCGGGCAGCTTCGCAACCCAGCGCTCAACCGCTGCGCCACCGGGGAGGCCCGGCTTCAATATACTTTGAATATAACTTAAGTTATAATGTTATGGTTGGGAACTCGCCTTGGAACACCTGTTCTGGATACAAATAAAATGCTCGATGACTAAGCAGAGCAGACTTACAGAGGGTCAGAGGTGGGAGGGAGTTAGGGACCTGAGTTTACAAGTAAAGAAACTCTGGCTCAGGGGCTTCCCTGGTGGCGCAGGGGTTAAAGACAGTACTATCAAGCTACCACCAGCCACTGCAGCACGAGTTCCATCCCAGGCCGGCCAGGGAGCTGACCCACATGGCGCATCAGGCCTCTCCTGTCTCATCTGCTGCTCCCCTCAGCAGTGGATTTTAGTAGATCTGCCTGTTCTGCTCCCCACTCTCTCTCTCTGGTGAATCCTCTCACCCCCTCCAACTCTGGCTTATACCCCAGTTCTTATATGCATTAATAAATAAATCTTTGAAAACAAACAAACAAATTCTGGCTCAAAGAGGCCCAGGGAGTTGATTGCAGAACAAGTCAGGACAAGACTAGAGAACCAATCGGCAGCAATCTGGCAGAACACTTATCCCCCATCTGTGCATTTTGTCAGGACACCCCCAACCCCTTCTCTAGCAGTCAAGCCCCAGGAGGTGTACCCACCCCATGTCCAGGCTTCATGCAAGGAGGCCTTCTGCTGGAACTTCTCAGCCAGGTGCTGGAGCTGCTGCAGGCGCTGGATCTCCGAGAGCAGCTAGTCCTCATAGCGCTTCTCCACTTGCTCCAGCCCCTGCCACGCACTGGTGATGTCCTGTGGGACAGGCAGGGATGCCTCCATCACAGTTCGCCCATTGTGCAGATGGGAACACAGAGTCCAAGGTTACCTGAAGGACGTGGGCCGAGCCAGCGTCAGCCCCCTCCCTAGCCCACTCACTGAGACCAGTCTGCCCTCAGAGGGCATGAAGGCGGGCCAGTTGCTCAGCTGCAGCTTAGTCTGCAGAGTGTTGAAGTTAATCTCCAGCTGGCACTTCTCCCGCACATGGGGTGGCGCCTGCCCAAGCAGTAGTCCCGGAAGTCCTCCAGCTTGCAATGCATGGCACTCATGCTGGCCTTGAGCATGTGGGTCTCCAGCCATGGGACTGTACAGCGGATCCATTCCAGCAGCTGCCAGGGCCAGGCAGGGGCAGGGAGGAGAGCTCTGAGTCGAACTGCTTGCCTCATCCCCCTCTTCCACCTGTACCAAAGGGCCCAGCCTCAAGCAGGGTGGAGGTGAAGGGGGCAGAAGGGATGATTAATGGATGATTAATGGATGAGTTCTGGGACCCATGAGGTTGGCACACAGCAAGGGGCCACAGAACTGCCTAAAGAGAAGCCACGAATGGACCCACGAGCCAGTCAAGTGAATGAATGACGAGTGAATCAGTGATGAATGATCAGGAGCCTGGCCAAGCAGAGGGGCTGGAGATGGACGAAAAGATGGCAGGGTCTGGGGGAGGCCAAGGCTATTCTGAGGAGGGGGTGGTTTTGCAGGTCCAGAGCTGGGGTCTACCTAGGTTGGGAAAGCATGGGTGGGGTAGGGCAGGCAACCTCAGCACTAGCCTCACCTCGCTGGCCAGCTTCTTGTACTCTTCCATCAGCTTCTCGTCTTCCTGGTTCACCGCCAGGACTTTGCAGATCCTGTTGGCAGCTGTCTCTGCATGGGGTGGGGCATAGGCAGACAGGCTGGACTAAAACAAACTCACGGGGGCCTCCCCAGTGGCGCAGCGGTTGAGCGCTGGGTTGCGAAGCTGCCTGCGGCCTCTGCGGCGCCGGTTCGATCCCCGGCTGCTCCCCGGCCACCAGAGGAGGGTCCCACATGGTGCGCAGACCTCTCCTGCCACCCGCTGCTCCCCTCAGCAGTGTGCTTCGGTCCTTCTGCCTGCTCTGCTCCCCGCTCTGGCTCTGGTGAATTCTCTCACCCTCCCGTGATTCTGACTATACCCAGTGCATGTATAAAGAAAACAAACAAACAAACCAATAAATAAATAAATAAAAAACATGCCTCTAAAAAAAAAAATAAAAAAAAAAAATAAAACAAACTCACGGACACCCCCTGACCCAGCCTCTGTCTGTAAAACCTTTATAACCTGGTGCAAAGAGGGGAACGGATGAGGGAGCACATTTTCCAGGGTTCCAGAGGCCACCCTGGTTCTGAGCTCTCCAAAGACTCTGCGTGCGCCTCTGGGACAGCAGTATTCTCACCTGTGTGGGGCCTGGCAGCTCCAAATGTTGGGGTGTCTCTGAGGTTGGGGCCCCAGGTCCATGATCCCTGCCTAGGCAGCAGCTGTCTTGGCCCCTTACCTGCTCAGCCCTGGCGAAGGCATGGTAGAAGCAGGAGATGCAGGTCATGATGGCCTTTTCATCAGGCTTTGGGGTGTTCCTGATGTCTAGGGGATAGTAGCGAGGCATTTATTGGTGAAAGCTAGGGGTGGAGGGCCTCCCTGGTGGCACAAGGGGTTAAGCACAGCACTGTGAAGCTGCCCGCAGCCACTGCAGTTCGATCCCCAGCCAGGGAGCAACCCACATGGCGCAGCAGACCTCTCCTGTCTCACCCGCTGCTCCCCTCAGCAGTGTGTTTCAGTCAGTCTGCCTGTTCTGTTCCCCACTCTGTCTCTGGTGAATCCTCTCATCCCCCACACCTCTAGCCTGTACCCCAGCTCTTGTATGCATAAATAAATAAATCTAAAAAAAAAAAAAAAGAAAGCTAGGGGTGGAGAATGGGCTCATGACCCCACCCAGCAAAGGGCTCCCTCAGAAGGGGAAGGGGTGAAGCCAGGAAGCCATGCCCACTAGCTCCTCAAATCCAGCGACTTCCTCTTTCCTGAAGCCTCTCTGATCACCCCCGGGCCCAGCAGCACCCCCCTCCCCGTAGGTGAGTAGAACAGTCCACCCTGCCTGGTAACCACTTATCACTCTGTCTGTTTGTCTGTCTTTTCCCCAGGTCCATGAACTCTCTGGGGACCAGAAAATTTCTCATCCCTCGGTGCCCACATATTCAGGGCATGTCACACAGTAGAGGCTCAGAAAATGTTTGCTGCTGCCATCAACTGGCTTGGGCTCAGGGACCAGAGGCAGGATGTGCCCCCGAGGAGCTCCCAGTCTTGGGGAGCCAACGTGCTCCCCAAGGGAGGTCCCTCCTACCCCAGCCACCTGGGGTAGGAGGCAGAGGGTGGAACCATTTCATAAGGGGGAGGCTGTTGCACTGGTTGGAGAAGGCTCCAGGAGAAGGGGGCCTGTGCCAGGAAGGGCTCTCACCAGGCAGTGGGGGGAGGGGCAGACCATTCCAGGTGGAGGGAAGAGCAGAGCAAAGGAGTGGACAGTGGACCCGATGACCCGTGAGTAAGTGGGGTCCTGCAGGGCGGGGCTTGATCCTACCTTCTGCATCCAACATCTTGGGGATGTCCAGGTATTTCTCTGCCACTTTGAAGGCAGTGTCCAGGTTGCCGATGGGGTCATCCTAGATGGGTATGGGGGAGCCAGGGAGAAGGTCAGCTGAGGGCAGAGTTGGGGAGTCGGGGCTGGGGCGGTGGAGACCGACCTTGCGTAGTTTGGTGTAGTCAAAAAGGTCAGGTTGGTGTCGGTGGATAAGAGCAGAGGGCCAGGCCGTCCTTCCACCTGAGCGGAGGGGAGGGGTGGGTCAGACCAGGCTCAAGTCGATGCCCCGTCCTACCCTCGTCCCTGGAGCACCCCATCAGGGTAGCCCCTTCTGCAAACGGAAGGAAAGTCCAAATTCCTCAGCTTGGCATTTGAGACCCTTCCTTGCCAGGTGTGGATGCTCCTCCCAGCTCATCCCTGCCCTGTACACATCTGTGCTCGGGCCACACTGACTTCTGGGTATTTCTAGCCTCTAGGTCTTTGCTCACAAGGATCCCTCAGGCCAGCATGCCCGGCCAGCCCTGGCTCAAAGGCTCCCTTCTCCAAGATTCTTTCTAAATCTCCTGGATTCAATATCGACATCAGCTGTGAACGCTCCTCTTTTCACTCCAGTTGCAGAAGCGTCCCATGACTTCTGCTCCCCTGGGGCCCGTGACGGGCCGGCAGCTGGCTGAGGCCTGTGTGTGCGCACTGCCCAGGCAGACCTGGTGTGGAAGTTCTGCACGTCGGCATTGCAGTAGGGAGCTGTCTTCCGCTGGCACCACAGGGGAAGCCCTCCTTTGCCGAGGTTTCTGGGTGGGGTTGGGGGGCCACGTGAATTGTGGGGGTCTGAGGAAGACTTCACACCCTACCTGCTACCCAAGCACTCACTCTCCACAGTGGTGTCCTGGATGGCGAAGTGGAGGATGATGGTCCAGATCATGTCCAGGGTCATCTTCAGGTTCCCGTCCACGATCTCTGCAGAGCAGGCGAAATGGTTCCACGCAGCCAAGCCCTGCACTTGGGGCCTCGTCAGCCTTTCCCCTGCTCCACCCTCTGGCCCTTGTTCCCACCGCAGGTCTGGAACCCAGTAGGTGCTTAATGAACAACTGTGGTAGCTTAGATGATTCATGACAACTTCCAGGGGCCAGGTAATGTGCCAGCACCCCGAATACACCTGCTTCCTACAGCCCCTCCTGTGAGGTATGGATGGTTACCCTCACTTTTTGAGATGAGGAAACCAAGGCTACAAAGGTGACTTGCAGAGGTCAAGAATGGCCCCCATGCACTCCCCACATTACCTCCTGCCACCGCCTCACCTTTGGCACCAATGGACACCAGCTTCACTCCTTGCTGACGATGAAGTTCAGGGCCTTGTTGACGTTGGCAATTTTGTGTAAGTGCATCTTGCCTTTGTCTGGCCTGGGCAGCCACTCACCTGGGTGTCAAAGGTCATGAGAGGCAGTAGGAGATGTCCTCAGACTTCCCCCTTCTTCACTATGTCCCCTTAGAAGCACTCTGCTGCCATATTCCCCCAGTTCTCTGGGGTCCCTCAGTTCTTTGGGGTCCCAGGGCACTGATATGCACTCCTCACCTGAAATGACCACCAGGAGTAACATGAGTTTGAGGCCGTTGCGGAAGTCATCCTCGATATTCTCTATCTGGGTGCTGGCCTTGAGCAGGTGCAAGTTGCACTGGGCAGTGAAGGTCTGCAGGGGAGGGCAGTGCTCTGGGGCTGGGGGAGGTGGGCCTGGTCCTGATTCTGGGTCAGGGTAGAGCTGAGAGCTGGAAGCTGAGAGCTGGACCCCGGCTCACCCACTGACTTGTGCACCTGGGGCCAGTCCCTTTCCCTGTCTGAGCTTTAGTTCTCCTGGAAGAGCAAAAATGGTGCACGCTCCTTGCTACCAGCACGCCAGCTTTGGCCAGCCTCAAGCACTGGAGGAGAAGTTCAAAAATGATACAGCAGACACACCAAAGTGTGGGCCCCCCTCGGGTGCAAAGGCCAGGCAAGGTGAGGCTGCCTCTAAAATCTGTACCGTGGGCCTCCCCGGTGGCGCAGCGGTTGGGCGCTGGGTTGCGAAGCTGCCCGCAGCCTCTGCAGCGCCCGTTCGATCCCCGGCCGCCGGGCAAGGGTCCCACATGGCGTGCAGACCTCTCCTGCCGCCCGCTGCTCCCCTCAGCAGTGTACTTCAGTCCTTCTGCCTGCTCTGCTCCCCGCTCTGGCTCTGGTGAATTCTCTCACCCTCCCACGCTTCTGATTGTACCCAGTGCTTGTGTAAATAAATAAATAAATCCTTAAAAATAAATAAATAAAATCTGTACTGTTCTGGATGGAAGTCCATCTGGCTCGAGGGGTTGGGTCAGCTCTGGACTGGGTGGGCAGCAAGGCAGCTCTGGGCGGGGCCTGCATGCAGGAGGAGGACGCTCTTTCACTCAGCCCTGAAGGAGAGGTGGCCCTTGCCCTAAAGGAGGCCCTTGCCCCACAAGTAAAGTCATGTTTGCCTGAAGAGTGATGGGAGACACTAGAGTTGGGGACTCTTGGGGATATTTCCAAGGCGGGTGGGGGAAGGCTAATCCTTGACCACAGCTGTGATGGAAGAGCAGGGCAGGGCAGGTGAGGGCGTCCAGGCCTCAGCAGCCACTTGGGCCAGGGAAACGGTGGCTAGGTTTGTGGGGCGTCAGCTATCTGGGCACTGCTGGGATGAGGCTGGAGGGGTGGGGGCATACGTGCTGAGAGGCAGGCTGTTGGCAAATGCTGAGTGGGGTCCAATGATGTCATGGTAACCTCCGGAGCCCTCCACCACAGCCTGCCTTTCCCCAGAATTTCCTCACTCCAGCGGGGTCATTTTCTTTCTTGGGAACACAGGTATCCTGCCCCCTCCTTTCGGGAAAGTCTGGGTGTGAAAGTAGATCAGGGAGGGGAGAGCTGAGTGCCCCACAAGGCTGGTCTGGGCAGCAGCTGCCCATGTGCCCCTCTTTTGCTCCCCCCAGGTGCTGCCTTAGCATAAAGTGTCCATCTGGCCAGAGTCAGGTTACTGCAAAGAGGCCCAGGGCTCCCCTTCTCGCTGACCTCTTGGCCTTTTCAGCCTACTCAAGGTCCCTGGGGAGGGTATTGTGGGCAAAGTTGGGGTGGGGCAAGCAAGGGGCAAAGATTCTCAGGTTGAGGCTCCTATTTTCTGACTGTATGATTTGGGTCCTATCTCCCCCCCGGCCTTTCTAGGCCTCAGTTTCCTCATTTGACAATTGGGAAAGCCTGATTGGGACACTGCCAGAAAGAGAGGATGGGAGGGGTCTGGAGTAGTCCCCTGCCCCACTTCCAAGGCCCCCTAGTTGCAAGGCTGCATGTCCTCCTGTAGGGTCTGGGAATATTTAAGTAGAAAGTGGGGGGTATGGGGAGCATATTCTTCCCTACCCCCCCCAACTTGGATCTCCTGGGCACTGCCCAGCGGCGATGGCCAGCAGAAGTGGGGCAGTGGGCCCAGGGAATGAACCCCGGGGGATGGGGGCCCCAGAAACTTTACCATCCTCAGCCCCTCACGAGGGCTCCCCACCCTCCGTCCTTCAGCTGACGGCTGATGGGCAGAGCCTGGGCTGGGGAAAGACTGGGTCTGGGCAAGCTTTGCTCCCGACCTGCGGAGACGCCAAGGACAGAACCTCTGGCTCCGCAGGCCGCGGTTTTGCGGCTGGGACGGGCGAGCGCTCGCTTTCCGCGGCTGCCCCTCCCGGGCCGGGTCCAGCGGCGGGTCGCGGGCCCGTCTTCCTCCCGTTCAGCGCCCTCGCCGCCGCGCGGCCCCGCCCGGCACCCGGCCCCTCGGGGTGCAGAACCTCCTCTGTCAGGCTCGCCCCCCCGCCCCCCCCGCCCCGCCAGGCAGCGTCCAGCCCAGCCCGGGGTCGGATTCGCTCTAAACACGGGGACGGGGAGGGCCCGGGATGGGGCGCGGGCGCTCGGGTCCGGGCTAAGCAAGAGGTGGCCCTGAGACCGGGGAACTGCAGGTTTTGGGGGACTCTGGGGCTCGCGTCCCGGCTCCGCCGCTGGGAGCTGCGGCCTCCGGACACCCAGGGGCGCTCCGAGGGCCCCGCGGGCGCGCCCGGGAGTGAGCCGACGGCGGGGCGGGCCCTCGAGCAGCGGCCCCTGGGGTCTCTGAGCGTCCTCCCGACCCTCCTGCCGCCGCGCCGCCGGGAGCGGGGAGTCCCAGCCCCTGTCACCGGGAGGCACCGCGAGGCGCTGAGCCGTTTGGAGCGTTTTCTGGGGTGATGAGGGGAGACGCTCGAGCACGAGGAGGGGCTCCAGGCCCGCGGGATGGGCCGAGCAGGGCCATTAATACCGGGGCGGCCGGGGGTGGGGTGAGGGGAATGCGCTGAGCAGGGAAACCCCGAGGCAAAGGGAGGGCGCCCCTCAGGCCAGCCGCCCGCAGCCGGACCCGGCTCCTGGCCGCGCGGGGCGGGGCGGGGCGGGGCCTCCTCGGGGCGGGGCCCAGCCGGGGGCGGGGCCTCGGGTCGCCGCCCGGGCTCCCCCGCCCACCGGAGTCCCGGCGTCGCGTTCGCTCGGCCGTGCGTCCAATCACGTCTCTGCATCTGCAGGCGGCGGCCGGCGCGGCCGAGCGCCCGCCGCTCCCCTTCTATTGGTCGTCGCAGACGTCCTTCTGCCTCTGTGCCCGCCCCAATGCGGAAACGGCGCGGCGCTCGCGCTCCGACCGCGCAGGGTGCGGGCCATGGGGCAGCCCTGGGCGGCGGGGAGCTCCGAGGGGGCGCCCGCGCGGCTGCCTCTCGTGCTCACCACGCTTTGGGCTGCGGCCGTGGGCCTGGAGCTGGCCTACGTGCTGGTGCTGGGCCCTGGGCCGCCCCCGCTGGGGCCCCTGGCCCGCGCCCTGCAGCTGGCGCTGGCCGCCTTCCAGCTGCTTAACCTGCTAGGCAACGTGGGGCTGTTCCTGCGCTCTGACCCTAGCATCCGCGGCGTGATGCTGGCCGGCCGCGGGCTGGGCCAGGGCTGGGCGTGAGTGGGGCTCGCGGCTCGCTCGGGGAGCAGCGGGGGCTTTGGACAGGGAAGGGAGGGACCCTGGGCGCTGAAGGTGTTAGTGCCACATTACAGTAGGGTCCGCGCGTTCGGGCCGGTGTTCCTCGGAACCTGGCATGGTAGAATTAAGGGTATCGCTCATTCACCCCTTGGGTGCAAGGCCCTGTTCTGGGCACTGGCGGTACAATAAAGCAGACCCCTGACTTCCTGGAACTGATTTCAGTGGGGGAGGAGGCAGATGATAAATTATGGGCATAATAAATAAGCAATTAGAGTGTTAGGAGTGGTGGTGATATGGAAACAAATTAGAACAGGGTTAAGGGGGCACGTTGCGGTCTGGAATGGGCAAAGTCGGCCTCACTGACAAGGCTGGCATTTGAAAATCAAAGACTTGAAGGAGGTGGTGGAGTTAGCCATGTGGGAATCTGGGGGGAAAGTGTTCCAGGCACAGGCAACAGTGCAAAGGCTGTGAGGCAGCTGTGGCCTGGCCTGATTCCGCAACAGCAAGCTCAGCGTGGCTGGCGTGCAGTGAGAGCCAGGAGGAGGGAGGTTTGCCTGTAAAGATTATGTAGGACATCCAGTGCTTTGCTTCTTGCGGGAAGTGAAATGGAGAGCCATTGGAGGGTTTGGAGCAGAGGAAGGACACGCTTTAGATTGTAAAAGGATCACTCTGGCCACTGGGGGGAGGCGACACTAAAAGGGGACAATGTTGGAATCTGGTGTACAGTCAAGGTTGAACTCCTCCAAGGAGTTCCTGGTGACTTAGACCCAGGAGGAAGAAAGATGTTGGAAATCAGAGGCCAGAGAAGCGCCTGAGGACTGGGGGTGTCAGAGCTGGGGGACCTTCCCTGCAGTGCTCGACCCAGGAGGACGTGGGAAAGGTTCAGCCTGCATGCACCCTTGACCAACCTGGGGCTTGTGAGGGCGGTGGCTGTTCTGCTCGCCCAGGAAGGGATTCTGGGCTAACCCTGGGCATGACCAGGGCACCTAGAACTGATGGGGGAACTGACCCTGGGGTTCTCTCCCTGCAGTTACTGCTACCAGTGTCAAAGCCAAGTGCCTCCGCGCAGCGCGCATTGCTCCGCCTGCCGGGTCTGCATCCTGCGCCGGGACCACCACTGCCGCCTGCTGGGCCGCTGCGTGGGCTTCCGTAACTACCGGCCCTTCCTGTGCCTGCTGCTCCACGCTGGCGGCGTCCTGCTCCACGTCTCCGTGCTGCTGGGCCCCGCCCTGTCGGCCCTGCTGCGAGCCCACGCGCCCCTCCACACTGCCGCCCTCCTCCTGCTGCCCTGGCTCATGCTGCTCACAGGTGGGGAGCTGCAGGCGTTCCCCGGGGAGACAGGAGGCTCTGGAATGGGCCATCTGGTAGCAGATGGGATTTCTAGCTAGTCCTGCTGGCCCTACCCTGGGGACCCAGCCCAGTGTCATCAATGGAGGGTGAGAACAGCCTGGTATTCAACGGGTATTTTACCTGCATGGCAAAATACAGGACCTCCACGTTGGAGTTTTGGCTGGGACGATCAGGGAAGGATTCCAGCAGGTGTTAGCAGGGGGGGAGAGTCTAGTGGGAGTTCTTGGGCATGGGGCAGGAGGATGGCGAGGCAGGTTTAAGGGCTGGGGGCATTCTAAGAAAGAGGAGCGGTGAGAGCAAAGGCAGTTTGAGGGGGATTGTGTGAGTAAAGGCGAGGGCGGCGGGTCAGGTAGGGCTGGGCAGCAGAGGGCTTTGATGCTGGTGTGAGAGGCTGGCCTGTCTTTGACAGGGCAGTGGGGAGCCAGTGAGAGTCCCACCCAAGGAAGCTGGGAGGGAAGGCTTGCATTCGGAGGCTGATTGAGGGGCTGTGTTCTGGATGACCGTTTATTCCTCTTCCCTGGGGCACCACCCAAGATAAAAGGCCCACAGGCCTGTCTTTGTTTTCTGCCCACCAAAATGCTCTGGGCTCTTTGTCTTCCCTGACTGCTTCCTCCCGACCCCTTTGTCGTATTGTTCTGTATTTGCTAAACTCCCTGCCTCTCTGAACAGTCTGCCCCGCCCCCTCCTCTCCAAGCCCTGTTCCCAAGGACTCTCTCCTGCAGCCCCCAGAGGCCCTGGGAGGCCCAGTGCTGTTGCCAGAGCCTTCCTCTGCCCACATTGGCTTCCCCAGCAGGCCTCCACACCGTGACTCCCCCATCAGTCTCTCCCACAGAGACTCAAGCTCTCCAGCTGTACCTCCACCCGCAACCCCTATGGTCATTGCTGGCCCCGCTCTAGTGCCCCTCCCCCCCACCTCTCCCCTTCCCCCGTCCCTGAGACTTGGTCTCCAGCACACAGTCTCTCTCAGCCCCAGACCCTGTCAAGATCATGAGGTCTGAGGGTCTGGGCAAACCGTCCAGCCGGTGCCCGATGGCTCAGCTTCCTGACTTTCCCCTCCATTTGACTTCCTTTGCCTCCCTCACATGCAGACCTTGTCAGTCCACCAGCCTCCTCTCCTGCCCCCTCTTCCTCCATTCCTCCATGACACCTGCTCCTTGAGCTGCTAGGTTCACCTGTCCATCAGCCCCATCCCTCCTCACCGCCTGGGTCCACTTGACACTCCCTCTGTTTCCTGCCAGCATCTCCAGCTTCTTGGCTCTGTCTTCCTTCCGCTGCGCCTCTGGCTTCTCTGACTCTTCCCTGGGCCGCTGGGAGCTGCCAGAGACTCATGAGCTTGCTCTCGCTAGTGACTTAATCCTTCTACTCTCCCGTCCTTCAGCCTCCACTGCTCATGAAAAGTCTTCACAGAGAAAACAAGACATCAGATGGTCCAGCCAGAATTGTCCTTCCTCAGGTTGCTGAGCTGCCAGCTTCTGCTGGCCAGGGCCCTGGTCCCTGCTCCCCGCCTCACACCCAGTCCTCTGTGCCAGCCTCCCAGGCGCCCTCTGCTGGTCTCATTTGGGTTTTCCCCATGGAGTAACCACCCCACGTCTTTCCTTCCCTCTTGCCCTGTTGCTCTCCTGTCAGCAGCTGAGCACCTCCAAGGACTTGTCTGGGCTCCTGGGCTGCTTCTCCTCACCTCCCACTCTCCCATCCCCCCCACCTGCCCCAAATGGCTTTTGTCCCCTTCCCCTCTCCTGCCCCCCTCCAGGACTGCTGCAATCCCCAGACCTCTGTCTCCACCAAAACCAAGGGCCCTTTGGGATTCTCTTCTACCTTCCTGGACCTTCAACCTCATGGGAGGGCTGGCATCCTCGAAGGGGGTTCTGCCTTTGGCATTGCCAATAGCTTTGGGGTGCTTTCAGTTTTCTTCCTTTCCTGTTTCCCTTTTTTCTGGTCCCTAAGGACCCGATTTCCTGGTGCTCAGGTCCAGGCGCCTCTCTCACTTCCCTTTCCACACTCGGGTAGGCCAGAGGATCTCCTGTGTCCCAGCTACTCCCCAATGTGCTTGTTCAGCCTGGGCTCTCTCTCCTGAGTTTCCAGAACTATCCACTCACTCATCTCCAGGCACCTCTCTGTCCTGTCTCCAGACCTTCAAACAGAACATTTGCTCCCTTTTCTGCCTGGCAAACACCTCCTTAACCTTCAGGACCCCCCACAATGTCACTTTCTGTTACATCTTAATACATCAGCAAAGGCATCGCCTACCCCTTCCATAGGCTCTTTTTTATTGGAGCAAAATTCCCGTAACGTGAGGCTCATCATTCTTCCCATTTTCAAGTGCACAATCTCTGCTCTTAGTCCATGCCCAGGGAGGCAAACATCACCACTATCTAATTCCAGAACATGGTCATCATCTTAAAAAGAAACCCGTTGAGCACTCAAGCCCCTTACTGCGAGGTCCCCCACCCCCTGGCAACCACTAATCTATTGTCTGTACCCGGATTTGCCTGTTGGGGCCATTTTATAAATGGCGACATACCGTAAGCGACCTTTCATGTCTGGCTTCCTTCACGGAGCATAAAGGTTTTGTGGCATCTTGTGGCTCATTGGTTCAGCAGATAGTTCTTCCCTCCTGTGGATCAGGAGGGCCCAGAGCACGACTCCATCAGCGTCACACATGTCCCAGTGGTGATTAAGTCGCTGAGGTCAGAGATCATCTGTGTGTCCAGCCCCTGGAGACACCCAGCGTTGGTGAAGCGTGGGTGGCAGTCGTATTTCTGGTGTGTTCCATCGCTTAGCAAGGGCTGGCCAAGCGACTCCATGTTTGCTGAGCAGAGGGGTCCCGGCTTCAAGGGGGAGGAGAGAAGGTGCAGGGTGGCTGGAGCTGGGCGTTGGGAGGACTGGCCTGCGCCGTTCCCTCACCTGCTCTGTTCTTTCTCTGCAGGCAGAGTGTCTCTGGCGCAGTTTGCGCTGGCCTTCGTGACCGACACTTGCGTAGCTGGTGCCCTGCTGTGCGGGGCTGGGCTGCTGTTCCACGGGATGCTGCTGCTGCGGGGCCAGACCACGTGGGAGTGGGCTCGGGGCCAGCACGCCTACGACCTGGGTCCCTGCCACAACCTGCGGGCAGCCCTGGGACCCCGCTGGGCTCTCGTCTGGCTCTGGCCCTTCTTGGCCTCCCCGCTGCCTGGGGACGGGATCGCCTTCCAGACCACAGCTGATGGGGTGGCTTCCTGACTCCAGGAGGAGCCAGGGTGCACAGGGATGGGGGAGCGTGGTGGGGCAGCCAGCACGCATTCCGGCCTGCCTCCACTGGCCTCCGGAAGGAGGCAGGTTGGTACTTTATGCTGGCTTTTGGCAACTCCAGCCCCATCCTTAGCTGCGTCCCTCCTAGTTTGGGCTCCTAGTGTCCAGGGCTTGGGCCCTGCGGCTGCCCACGGCCCCCGAGTACAGTGTTGGGTCTGGCAGGGGCTGCTCGGCTGTCTTACTGCCCCTTTGCCGGGTTAATAAAACACCACTTACTTCTTGGACCCCCTGCACGTCTGTAGGGTTTTAGCCCCCACCGTGGCCTGGGCTGCGGTCTCGGGTTCCTCTGCTTGTCAGACGGGGGGAGCCAGAGATGGAGCCAGAGATGCCGAAGGTGCGAGGGGTCAGGGCACTGCCTCTGCCTGGTGGGGTGGGGGGTGGGGCAGCAGTAGGACAAGGCGGCTTGTGGAGACCCAGGGCTGGCGAATCCAAGTTCACTCCCAGTTGCTTCCTGGTTGGTAGCATCTCTGCCACAGTGGTCTCACCAAGTCTCTAGCTAACCTGGCACTCGGCGGCAGTTGTGTGGGTGAGAAACCTGCGAGCTGTTAAGCAGTCAGGTTGCGAGTGGAGGGGCGAGGCTCGGAACCCAGAGGGCCGTGCTTTCTCGGCCCCCTCGCACAGCTGAGGCGAGTGAGGCAGGTGGCGAAGTCAGGTGTCCAGCCTTTTCATTTAAAAAGAGTGCGAGGCCTTCTGGCTAGCTTGGCAGGAGCAAGCGCAGGGGTTTCTCTCTGTCTCTTCTTAAAGTCTAGAATGATAGTAAAGAAGTCAGGGATCAGTTTCCAAGGAGAAGCCGGAGGGGAGGTAGTGGTGGAGCCGAGAGCCTGTCGTGAGAGGAAGCAGTGGAGGAGCCTTCATTCTCGTAGGGAATTGGACGCTGTTCCCCGAGGCGCAGGCTGAGGCGCCATCCAGAACTGCGGAGGGCTCAGGAATCCACCGGCGCCGCGGAAGGCGAGGTCCGGCTTGGTCCAGCAGCGGGGCTGGATGCCAAGTCTGCATAAGGGGCAGCTAGGCTGCCCTCTCCCCAGACCCCTCAGGCCCAGCAGCTGCCTCTCTCGCATGGAGGCGAGGGCTTTTTGGTCTCTGTGGCCTCAGGGGCACCAGGGAGGCTGAGTGTGAGGGACTGGACCAAAAATAGAGTGAAGTGGGAAAGTTTCTATGTAGATGCTGCTGTTGTGGAGAGGTCTTCCAGTGACCTGGCCAGCTTGCCCCCCAAGAATCCTCAGAGAAGCCCACCCTCCTGACAGGCACTGCCCTCAGCAGTTTGGGCTGCTAGGTCTTTGTGTGTTCTGTTTTTCAGAGGGTACGTGCTGTTCCTTTTTGTAAAGTTCAAACTTGGGTGCCTGGCACCGAACCATATACCGAGTGTCAGGAGACCTCTGCCCTCCCGAGTGACCCCTCAACCTCCGAAACAGCTTTTCTTTGTTTGGTGTTGTTCATTCAATAGTGAGGAGATGCGAGAGAATGTTAATAAAATAATTCCTCTTGAAGCAAGGAGCACTGTGGTGCTCTTGATCGGCCCCCGGCTTTGCTTTGTTGTTTTATTACATGTGTTTGTGTTGGCTTGCATGTTTGGGGACTTTATACACATTGAAGCATACCATGTTTACTCCGCTGCGACCTGCCTTTTCCCTCCATATTATGCTCCTGAGATTTATCCTCCTTTTCCTGCTTTACAAATCAGCACTGCTGTATACAAGTTGTTTTTCTGTTTTGCCCTCTTGGCCATTTTGTCTGCGCCTGTGTATGATCCTTTAAGATTTATTCTTGACCCGTGTTCTTCTGTATAAATTTTAGAACTAGTTCATCAAAGTCCACCAGTAAAACCTCTCTGAGACTGTAAATGGAGCTTGGTTGAACCTGGAAGTCAGTCTGGGGAGAATGACCATCTATGTGAAATTGAATTTTCTGGTTCATAAACATGGTGTATTTCCATTTAATATTTTCAATAAAGTTATACACTGTTCTCATAAAAACTTGGTCATGCCCCACAAGCCTGAGTGTCTGCCACAGCCAGGCAGCTCCTGGTCAGAGAGGGGACGCTGGAGGCCGTCACAGTGACTCAGAGACTGCCCTGGCAGCAACAGAGGGCAGTGAGGTAGGCCGGGGCACTGGCCAGGGGCTCCAGGAGGCAGTGAGCCTGGAGAGGGCTACCTGCCTGGTGGTGTAGACATGCCTCTGCATGCCCAGCCTCACTCAGCGCCAGCTAATTCTCTCCACTGACCTTGGCCCAGTGAACTCATCCACGTGACTGACCTAGGCACAGACGAGCATCCTGAGGGCATTCCCTCCTGGGTGCCCCAGCCATGCTCTGCTCTGCCCAGCTCAGCCTTCTTTCTCCGGGGATGCTATCTATCCTGGGGTGAGCGGCCAGGTGGGGTCCTGAGACTGTGTGGTCCTTAGGTCCCGGCGGGGCTGGGGCCTCCAGCTCCCTGAGCGAGCACCCCCCTGCCCCAGCAGCTCTTCCACTGGTGCTCCTCTAGGAGCAGGGGAGGCCGGAGGCCTTTGCTGAGCCTAAGAATGGAGAGGGGCCCCTTGTCTGGGTCTTGAGAGAACAGCATGTGTTCTGCCTACAGTGGAGCCTAGGTAGCCAAGTCTCTGGGACCCCAGGGAGCAACAGGGGGCCACGCTCACCCAAGAAAAGCCTGACTGCCCCAGGTCAGACCCTCCCAGTTATGGCCATGGCCCTGCTCTGGCCACTTTGGGGCTCTTCCTTCAGGCTTGGGTGTGGTTTCTAGAAGCAGCAGCTGGAGTCCCTGGGTTTTCCCGAGTGAAAGGAGCTGAGTGTCCTGGGTACTCAGTGTCCTGCTACGAGAGGTCCCTGAGGGTGGTGAGAAGGGTGTGTTTAGGAGAGGAGGGAAGTTGTCACCCCAGCAGGCTGCTGTGCAGGGAGTAGCCCAGGCCCACCACATGCGCAGCTCAGTGGGAGGTGCCGGATCTTCCTGGCTCAGTCCACAGAGGTTGCACCAGCAGCCCAGAGCTCAGGCAGCTGCCAGCCCCTCGCTCACCGGCATGTTGATGTGAGCACTCAGCAGGGGCGCGCTCTGGCCTTCTCGAAGCACCAGCGCCTATGGAGGAGGTGTTCATGGTTATAGAGAGCTTGTCCCCTTCACCCCAGCTCCCTGCCAGGGTCTGCACTGGCCCTAATAGCAGGCCGCCAGGGCCCTGTCAGAGGTAATGGGGAAGCTGGAGGCAGCTTCTGTGGAAATGCCCACCCACACCCAGACCCCCGGGCCTGTCCACACTCACCCTCCCTGCCCTCTGGTACGACAGGTGACCTACCTTGATGATGTCTGAGACGCCCTTGTCACTGAGACTCTCCACGAAGGTCTCCAGAGGGTAGTTGATCCCTGGCACCAGCAGGGGGACCTAATTTGGGGGACAAAGAGGTAAGGAAATCAGCTCTTGTGCCTGGACAGAGTTGGGCAGATGCCAGAGCTCTCACGCCTGCTGGGCACTCACTCTCTGGGCGCCTGTCAGGAAGTGAAGCCCACAGGCTCAGTGCAGGGCCACAGCGTGTCCTAAGAGATGTCTGGACTCCTTGAAGGTCAGGGCTATTTCTTCACATGCCAGAGTCTCTGTTTCTCATTCTCCTAATTTAGGGTCAAATCTGGGCCCTGGGGGAAATCAGGCCCTTTACTCTGAGTTTCCTCAGGCAGAGGTGTCCCGGCAGTCCTGCTGCAGCAGTGGCTTTAGAGCAAGGCAGGCTGAGAGCTGCCAGCGCTCACTGGCTCCTGAGCAGCATGGGATGAACTCTGACTGTCCGCACCATGTGGCTGGGAGGGGCTGGGAGGGCCGCGCGGCAGGTCTTGGGTGCTGGCCCCAGAGGCCCCTGCTGCACGCCAGCTGGGCCTTTGGTTGTGCCACCTGCCAGCCCCTGCCTCTGACCTGCTGGGGCCCTGTCACAGGGAGGGGGCGCTACCTTGAAGAAGGCCCGGGGTAGCGCGTACAGCGTCTCGTTGTACAGGAAGCACACCAGTAGCCCCAGGATGGGGCGGGCGGTGGAAGTGTTCTGTAGGTGAAGTGTGAGCTTAAAGGTGGGGCCGAGGCCCTGGACCTGTGTGGGTGGAGAAAGCAAGCCCTTAGGGCCTAGTGGTCTGGCATAGAACTCGGTGCCCTGGCCCTGCCGCCTGCTTCCCCATCGACACTCCCAAGTCACCCTGCTCCGGCTGCTCTAATGCCCCAGCCCTGCAAGAGGCGGGGAGCCCAGAAGGTGGGCACATGCATACAGGGCTCAGCGCGGGCCCGGAGAAGGAAGGGCCCTGGGGGCCACCCAGCCAGGAGGAGGCGGAGCAGGCTGGGCGCAGGCCTCCTCCCTCTTGGATCCTCACCACTGCGCCAGCCTGTTCCACCTCCCACTCAGCCCGTGGGGGCCGCAACGACACCATTCTCCTCTATCAACCCACTTTAGGGGAAGAAATCAGAAAACCCAGCGTGGCTCCACCGAGGCCTAGCGGCCCCTTCCTGGTATCAGGCAGTCCCGTCCCCTGGGGTGGCCTGCGCTCACTGAAGCAGACAGTATTCCGCCAGGTCCCAGAGCTGTGAGACTCTCTCCACAGCTGACTCTGGGGCGTCCTGCCCCAAGTCTGGAGGCTCGTTTGAGGACAGTGTGCCCCTCTCTGCTGCCAGCACAGGGGAAGAGCGGAGGGGAGCACATGAGGCTGGGCCCTGGGTCTATGGGGAGATAACAAAGGGCCTATGTGGCTTGGTTTCGGCTCTGGGGCTTCACTGTGCAGACACCTCGACTTCTACCCTGACATGTGGGGGCTCACCACGGCGTGCAGCTTGAGGGGCTCCCGGGCCGTGGCAGATACGGGGTTCAGGCTGGACTCCAGGGCCTGTACGTAGGCGCGGGCGGCCCGCAGGCGCAGCAGGTACAGGTCTGTCTGGAAGCTCCGGTGCATGGCTGAGAGGGAACACGACAGGCTGATGGGGAGGGGAAGAGGGCATATGGGGCAGGGAAGCGGGGGGCACCATTGTGAGGACGGTGCAAAAGGACTGTGCTGGGTCTGCAGAGGCAGGGAAAGGGCGGATAGTCCAGCCTTCTGGTCACCACCATTCCGCAGGTGCGTGGCTTTTTCTCGCGAGAATCCCTGCATCTGGAAGCGACTGCTCCCTGCTCTGAATCCTGAGGGCGCCGCCCTCATCCACAACACCTTCCACCTGGTGGCTCCATTGTCTGCAGGGAGCCGTACCTCCTGGGCCATTTCTGGACCTCCAGAGGCACGCGACATGGCTGGGGTCTCCTCCCACTGCTCGGGACACCCTGGGGCCTTCCCAGCTCTCGCTGCTCCAGAGCAACAGAGTTCAGAGAGCAAGGGCCCGGCCTGAGTCTCACCAGTGCCAGCCTCCCGCTCTCGCAAAGTCTGATCCACATAAAGCCGGGTCTTTCGGGGCACGCTGAATTTCGTGGCTTGTGCTAGTTGGGGGCCCGCCTCCCCTCTCCCTTCCACAAACACTGCTGTTCGCTTCAGGATCTTGATAATCAGGCTGCCACCTGGGGAAGTGGAGGATGGAAACAGATTGTCCTTTCCAGTTCCACCCCACATTCCCACGTTCTTCCCCCAAATCTGCCTCACAGTCGTTTCTATACATGGCTGTCTTCCTGCCAAGACACTAAGTTTGGGAAGGAATAAAATTTGTTTTAAAAATCCACGATGAGGGCCTCCCTGGTGGCGCAGGGATTAAAGATATCGCTATCAAGCTAACTGCCAGCCACTGCAGCACGAGTTCGATCCCTGGCCGGCCAGGGAGATACCCACATGGTGCAGCCGACCTCTCCTGCCTCACCCGCTGCTCCCCTCAGCAGTGTATTTCAGTCAGTCTGCCTGTTCCGCTCCCCACTCTCTCTGGTGAATCCTCTCTCACACACAACCCCCACCTCTGGTCTGTATCCCAGTTCTTGTATTCATAAATAAATAAATCTTTAAAAAAAAAAAATCTACAATGAATTCATTCATTCACTTATCGGCCCTTTATCGAACCCTGTGATGTTCCCAGTGTTGCGGGGACACTGGGGATACTGGAGCTATCCAGAGAGTTGCAGCGCCATCCAGAGCCTGGCCCCTGAGGTGCCCTGTTGACTTGCAGCTGAGCTGTGCCCAGTGTAGGCCCAGCCGGACAGGCAGCTCTACCACGCGCCCCACTCCCTGCTCTTCTCATCATCAGCCTGTCCTCCCACCGCCTCTGAACCCATCTGGCTCCCCTTACCTCGCGTAGCCATGATGAGGGTGTTGTCTTCCCGCCCGTAGCGGCCAAAGCAAAGGCTGGTCACTGCATCCTACGGTGGAGACACCAGAGTTCAGTTGGGGAAAAGATCCTGAGGAGGAGCAAACGAGGGCGAGGAGACAAGGTCGGGAGACCCAGCTATGCTGCCATGGGCGAGACATGCGGCGAGTTGGGGGCTGTGGGGGTCAGCCTCCTGACAGGGCTTGCGCCTGGTCTTTCTCCTCCTGGCGACCTTTACACAGCTGCCCTGTTGCTTCTCGAAAACGCAAATACCATCATTTCTACTTGCAGCTAAAAATCTTTAAAAAGAGGCTTTGGCCTCCTTCTCAGGACGTGGAGGCCTCTACCTCAGATCCCTGCCTTCTCCGCCAGTGGCCCGCACGCTCCTCTCCCCCGCCCGAAACACGCCCGCCCCCGCAGCACCGTATGGGCCAAAGCAGGTGCTTTCAATGGGACCCAGGACACTGGACTCACACACATGGCTCCCCAGGTGCTGCACTCTCAACTTCCTGCTGTTGCCTTCAGTGCTGCTGGTCGTGACCCACTAAGCTGATTTAATGACTCACAACTCAAGACTTTGAAATACGCTGCTCCAAAGTCATCACACAAAGGCTTCTCAGGCCTTGTGCATGTGGTTCCATCTGGAAGGTTCTTTCTTCATTTATCCACTTGATGAACAGCTGGGGTCCAGCTGGTCACTCGCCCTGTGAGGTGTCCTGTGAGTGCCATCCTCACATGTCCTCCCTGTCCCCAGCGTTCAGCACCCCTGTGCTTTTCAGCACTGGGCTCAGCTTCAGTCTAGCTTACAGGGAGTCAGCCATGTCTCTGTCACCTTGGACCCTAAGCTCCCTGAAGGCAAGGATTTGCCACCTTAGATTATAAACTGTGAAGGCGAGAATTTTCACTCATTGTTTGATCCCTCCACCCTCAATACAGTGACTCGTGCATGTGAGGAATGGGATGGGGGGAGGAAGCTAAGAAGCCCCAGAGGTGGAAGTGGGGCCAGGAGGCGTCCGCGGCTCACCGGGGCACGGATGACATTGAGCAGGGCCTTGTCGCGGTAGATGCGGACCTCCCCGTTGGCCAGCCCTGCCATGACAGCCTGCAGGCCCCGAGAGTGCTGCTCCAGGAGGTTCATGGTCAGGATGGCCGCGGGCATCTGCACGGTCCACAGCCTCTTGCCCTGGGAGGGGACAGCCAAAGGTCTCAGCCGGGTTGGGGCTTATAGTGGGAGGAAGGGGAAGCCAGCTCCAGAGGGGCACAAGGGACAGGGGTTGAGGGGTGGGGCGGTGCCACCCAGCAGCCCTACCTTGTGGGTGAAGCCCTGCAGGCTGTCTTGGGTGGTGCCCACCACCAGGACCTTGTGTACACGCACGAGCCCCACCGGCTGGGCACTCAACTCAATACAGTATTTGGGGCGCCTGGAGTCTCTGGAATAAAGACACTCTCCTAGTCCCTGAGAAACCCCCTCTTCTTCCCTGACTGACCTCCTCCTTCTAAGCCCATACCCTGTCCTGGAAGGAACTCCAGCCCAGAGCAGACGGCGGGGTTATTCCCAGCTCTCCCTCTGAACTATGTGACCAAGGTCAACATCAAATATTTTCCTTCTTGCTCTTCTTTGCTTCCTTCCACGTTGTGGCAGTTTGTAAGATAATCTGGCATTACCAAAGTTTACAGTGCAGGGCCTCCCTGGTGGCGCAAGGGGTTAAGCACAGCACTATGAAGCAGTCCGCAGCCTTTGCAGCACGAGTTCGATCCACGGCCAGCCAGGGAGCTACCCACATGGCACAGCAGACCTCTCCTGTCTCTCCCGCTGCTCCCCTCAGCAGTGTATTTCAGTCAGTCTGCCTGTTCTGTTCCCTGCTCTGTCTCTGGTGAATCCTCTCACCCCCCACACCTCTGGCCTGTACCCCAGCTGTTGTATGCATAAATAAATAAATCTTAAAAAAAAAAAAAGTTTGCAGTGCACCTGAGGTGAGCCTGGCTGGGGCTGTGGACTTAAGCAGGTAGTAATCTAGGAGAAAGCGTGAGGCAATTGCTCTGGGCAAACAGGAAGCTGCAAATATCTGCTTCCTGCCTCTGAGTCCTAGTTTCTCCTCTCCAGCCAGAAGGGGTGCCTTCTCCGGCCTGCCCACTCCCAGCTAGGGCCCACACGCCTTCACCTCTAAATCTGGGTCAACATCAATCATGTACCTCTGCTGACCCATCTGAGAGTCTCCCCTAGGTCTCTGGGCTCCTTGCAATCTGCCCTTTCAAAATTGGAAATGGACAATGCCGTTCTTCTGATGGAAGCCCCATGAGTCTCCCAGTGCACTTCAGGTAAAATCCAAGCTATTTACCTCGTCCTGCCAGGCAGGCACCCAGCCTGGTCTCATGTCCCCTCTGCCTAGCCTCTTCCTGGCCACCCAGCTTGAGGAGCACTTGCCACTGTCCTTCCCATCCCGAGTCTGGTGAGTTCTCTCTGCCTACAACACTCTCCACTTGCTGCACTGGCTCCTTCTCAACCCCCAAGTCACCCGCAGACAGGTGCTCCCGAACACCCTGACCCCGTGATATTCTCAGGAATATCAAACTAATGCATAAGGAAGTGTCACTTAGCTATCAATAAAGCAAATATGAAAAATTTTATTTCTTTGAACTCCTGATCACGTTGCTCATGTATTGAAACCCTGTGTCTCACGGCGTCCGCGCTCCCTGCTGCCAGACACCCTCTGTGGTTGTGGACTCAGCCTCCTACATGGAGTGCACTTTCCACTCCCAAACTCCAGACCCAAAGCCGCCTGCTCATCCTGCCAGGCCCGGAACCCCCAGGTTTCCGAGCTTCCCTCTGGCCTGAGACCGCGGAGGGGCTACCTTCTCAGGATGTAGATGTTCCCATTGCGGCAGGCAGCGGCGAGCCGGAACTCAACGTCAAACTGGCCAGACACCTCCAGGAAGACGGGGACGCTGGGCAGGCTCATCTGCAAAGAAGGGGCTCAAACGCCTGCATTTCTCCGGCGCCCCAGTCCTTCCCTGCCCCGATAGATCCTCTGATTTGATTTCGTGTTTTATGCCTCAGTCTCCTCTGGTACAGGTTCAACTGGTACAGTTTTTCTGGAGGCAAACTTGGCAACACAAAGCAAAATTCTATGCTCTCTGACCCAACCAGGCCTGTCATTTCTAGGAATGCATTCAAGGAAGGATTCAGACAAGTGTGCAAAGCTGTTTGGGCAAGAAGCCACTGAACGGTGCCAAAGATACTGAAAAACGGAACCCAATTTAAATGCAAAGTAGGTGCCGGGTGAGCACACCTATACTTGACATCACTTGGCCTTTGCAGAGGCTGATGGGTTTTACATAACATGGAAAAGCATCGATGACAGACTGCTACATGCAGAGAGCAGGCTCCCTGATTCTGTATGGAATGGCCATTTTTGTAAAAATAAATATTTATATAAAGTTAAATACCTGCATCTAAAGATGAAAATGTCTAGAAAGACATATGCACCTTTTTCTTGATACCCATGTCCATTTTATAATTTTTCTACAATGAACGTGCATCACTAGAACTAACTGGGGCAGCAGATGTGAGGGTGCAGGGGAGGGAAGCAGCCTGGGCCTTGGGTCTGCCCAGGACTGAGACTGATGCTGACCTTGGTCAAAACAGTAAAGGCCTCAGGGTCCAGCACCAGGAGCTCCTTGTTCTCAGTGCCCAGCACCAGGCAGGACACGGCGTCCTCATCAGCCAGGTTCTTCTTCAAGGTGGTCATGGTGGTGATGACTGTCTGCAGAAGGATGCCAGGGGTCACCCAGGGGGTCCCTAAACACCATCCCCCAGACACCCCAGGAATGTCACAGGAGGAAAGAATGAAAGCATGGGGGCGGGGGGGAAGATGAAGTATCAGAGGTGTTTACTGCAGCAAATCTAACTTTCCAACATAAGAGGCTTGTCCAAGTCAATCACAAACTATCCATATGATCAAAATCCCCTGTCATTGTAAGATCACTTATTAAAAGAAGATTCAATGACAGCAAGAGGGCTTCTACTGTATTAAGAGGAAAAAAACAGACAGAAAGATATGTTAGTATAATCCCAGCTTTAAAAATACATGAACTGAAAAACACGCTGGAAGGTTAAACCCTTAAATACAAAACACTGGTTCTTTGGACAGTGGGATCGCGGGTGATGTCTAACTTGGTCATTATGCTTGTCTACACTTTCTGGGTGGGTACATACTTGCTCCTCTTTGCAAATGTGATGAGAAAGGAAACAAAAGAGAAGGGGATGATCCCTTCGAGCAGCCTCTCCTACGGCGATATAGGCAGGACCAAATGTGTCTTGGGATGAAACTGCTCATTGTGTGATTATCCTTAAGATTGAAAAAGAAGACTCCTTCTCAGTGCCTGGTGGACAGGGGAGGCTAGCAGCTCCCCATCACGTCACCGAGACCCGTCCTCAGAAAGACTGCTTCCCCCAACTGCAGCCTGTAAGCATAACTGGCCTCTTCCTGATTTAAAGTTGCTCAAAGATGGACAGCTGTGATCCCCAGGACAGAACGAGGCTCCCCACAGAATGACTCCAAGGCCAAAGCCAAGGCTCGCGTGGGTCAATGCATCTGACTCAGGCGCCTCTACAGGAAGTGGATGGCTCCAGGAGGCTTTGTCAACAGCAGAGATCAGCAACCAGAGTCGGGTCCTGGCCAGAGGGTCGGCCCCTAGGGCAGAACCACAAGGGTCTGTCCAGGAGTAGATGCATCAATAAAATCATTCAAATTATAACAAAAATGTGAAGTGACTGAAAGGGAAACATTCCTCGTCCAATGATCTGCGTGTGAAATTATTATAAGTTATGAACAAAATCATGATTAATCAGCGAAATGATCAAGGAGCCACTAAAAATGGAGTTCTTAAAATACTCAAGATAGCATGTGACAGACTTAGGGGAAGCAGGATATAAAAGCTCATTTAAACAGAAAACGTATTGGAAAGCTAAGAGTGAATATCTCTGGGTAGTGAGACTGTAGTCATTTATACTTTTCCTTTACACGTCTCTTTATTTTCCAGATTTTCTCCAGTGAGAACACATTGCCGTTCCCCATGGGAGAAGGACGTTCTGCAGAGTCGTGGGACCGAATGCCACGCAGAGCAGGCAGGTTTGCGGGACATGGCTGCACAGGATGCCACGAAGTAAAACTAGTCGGGTTTGGTTATAGAATTTACTGCTACTATTACTTGGTTATTTAAAGAAGTCCTTATTTTTCACAGGCAAATCAGAAGAGAAGGGGCATTACCTGCCGCTGGATGGACTTGGATTTGTGCTGGTTCACAAACGCCTCCATGTCGCTCAGATCCAGCTGCAGAAACCTGGGCACACGGGCACAGGCATCTGCAGACCCGTCCTAACAGCCCCGGCCCCCCAGGCCCCCAGCCCTGGCCCTCCAGAGAGTCCCTTACCTGAGCGACTGTACTGACAAAGGCACCTCTGCCTTCTCCCTGCAAAGAAAGGGGCCATCGCTGCAGGCTGAGCTGAGGAACAGGCTCTGCCGTCTGACAGCATGCTGGGACGGTGGGGGCGGGCCAGGGGGGCCGAGGGGTGCATGAAGGGGGCAGTAGGCTCTTACCGGATGCTCTCCAGCATCTCCTTCAGGGTCAAGGGGTCGATCTGGTCCTGTGACGTATGGGAAGATGGAAGAGTCTGTGAGCTCCAGGCTGGGAATGCGCACCACCCGGGGCTGCCATTTCTTGCCTTATTCCTGTTCCCCCCCAATCACTTACCTCCTTAGCCTGGTTCCAAAGATCTTGCTCCAGGGGGTTTGGAGGCAGCTGGGGCAAGCTGAACTTGAAGTAGGGTCTAAGGTTTTTGTACACATAGACACAAGGGCCCGAGGCGAGGGCCAGAGCTGGCGTATGGGGCTCATGCTGCTCCATGAGGAAGGTGGCGGCGGCCGCGGGCAGGGCGGGCAGTGGGTTTTCACTCAGCACCGTGGGTCCCTTGAGCACCTTGAGGCGCGGCTGCCGTCCTGCTGGGCCGAGGTCCCCCACCACTAGCTGGAGAAAGAGTCTGGCTCATGCTAGGCTTGGGTGTCTGCTGACTCTCCTGGAGGGCTGAGCCTTTCATGCCCACACCATGCGGCAGGCAGCACACCATGGCGGGGGTGGAAGGGGCAACAGAGGCTCCACAATAAGGCTTGCATGCTGTGTGACCCTGGGAAAACTGATTAAACTTCTGAGCCTCGGTTTCCCCACCCACACAATGGGACTATCTATCTCATGACACTTGTGGTGAAAATAAAATGAGAAAAGGAATTCCAGAGCGTGGTGACGACCAGGAGCAGGTGGTGGCTGACGTTCTCATTGCTCATTCGGTGAACAATTCTTCAGGGCCCGCTCCATGCCAAGCACTATTCTAGACCCTGGGGCAGTGGCTGAGGTCAGTGAGGTCTGGCTCCAAACAGGAATAGGGATGATAAGTAGAAGCCAGCATGCAGGATGTGCTCTGTGGTGCCGAGAATAGAAACGAGCTCCTCGGCCTGCTTTCCATCCTCCTGAGCTGCACGTTGCATGCCAGCCATTCTCTGACCAAGACCTTCAAGGCCCCCTCATCTGGTTCCCAACTGGTTTTCATCCCCTTCCCATCCTTGCTCTGCTCAGTCACATGGAGGCCTTGACAAAGCACTGGGATTGTGGGTTCGTACCACATGCAGGGAGCCACACCAGCAGCCATGCCTCTCATTTACCCTCTTCACAGCCTCTGAGGTGGGCTCTACTCACGGATGAGGAAGCTGTGGTATAGAGATGCTAGATAAAAGCCACACAGCTAGTAACATGCTAGAGCTGGGACAAGACCATAGGTTTGTCGGAATCCAAAGCCAGAGCCAGAAAACCAAAACCAAAACCAAATAAAAGCTAAAAGCCAACGTCTTAACCACGACCCCTCACTGGCCTCAGCTCTCTAGCTTCAAGTATTCAATGAACTTCCCAGACCTTGTGTCTCTGCTTGTGCTGTTCCCTCTACCCAATGCCTTCCCCTCCTCTTCTGTGCCTTCTCGACACATTCTTCCCTCAACAGCCAGGTGACGTGACCAGCTCCTGGTATCTCCAGAGAGATGCCCCTGTTCTCTCACTGGTCCTCCCGCAATACTTCCTATCTATTCTATTTTTGCATGCACTTGTTGAATGCACAAATATTTACTGAGTACCTCATCTGTGCCAGCTACAGGGCTAGATGCAGGGAATCAACACTAAATGTTGCAGCCATTAGAGTCATACACAAAAGCATTTATCATTTCACCATAGTGCTGGACTATGATTTCCCCACCCATCACTGCTGTAAACCTATGGCCAAGGCTATTGTCTGTTCCTCTTCCCAAATTCCTCTTACCGAATTCTGAGTGCAGTCCCTGCCCAATGCCTGACACATGCAGTGGTTCACTGATAATTGCTGAATTGCTGCAAGCTTTAGAATAGGAAACTGGGGCAGAACTCAGAATCCTACTGCCCGGAAGGCATGGCCCAGTGCTGTGTTCTCACTGCCCACACAATATACCCCCCTGGGCTCATTGCCCATGCGAGGGCTGAACTACACAATAAGCATGAGACTTGGAATCTGACAGTTACAGCCTGCCACTTCCGTGAGGTCAGTCCCTCTGGGTCCATTTTCCCATTAACAAAATGGGGATAAATAATCTCTATATGCAAAATGCCTCTCAGAAAGCCTCATCCAGAAATAGATGCTTAATATATGTTAACTTCCTTTCTTTAGACAAGATAGTTCTTAATCTTTTAAAAACATGTGTCCTTTAAATTTTTTATTTACACTTTGGTATACCTTTTGTATTTAAAATTTAAACTTTTTATTATGGAAAAATTTTAGTCCTATACAGAGTAGAGACTCATGCATGAAGCTCAATCTGATTCAACCATGATCAGCTCAGGCTGATCTTAAAGTCTATGTTCTTTAGATAAACATAAAACTCTAATTTTCCTCCTTTCTGCTCTCCCTCCAGATTCTAATGCCCCACCCCTAACAAAGGGATTTGCCTTTCTAGCAACGATTAGGCATTAACTAAATGAAGAGGCTTTGTCTTAGTAGAATCCCAGTAGCAGTTTTTTCTGCTTTGCTTTGTGCTCTTTGAATTATGAAATCAATAGGTTTCCTTCACCTTCCACATAAAAATAAAATATTAACACAAAGTGTGTTTTTTCACAGTACACATGAAATCCTGCGGATACTGAGCTTCTTGGTGTCACTGGGAAATCTCAAACCTGATTATCCTCCCTCCCTACCTCTCCCAAGTCTCTCTGCCAGGGTGGTAAACTCACCTTGTACTCCCCATCCCCGTGCAAATCTGCCAGTGCTGGAAAAGACAAAAGAGCCATAAGCCAGGGTTCCAGAATCCGGGAGGCTTCATTTTGCAACCATTATCTGACTGTTCCATCTGCGGTGCGGGGTGGGTGGGTTCCTGATCCCAGAGACTCACCCATACAGGCAGAAAAGGTGTGGATGTTGGCCATGGGATCATAGTGCGCGTCGAGCCATTTGGAACTGGCGTCATTGCTGGGAGAGGAGGGCGAGAGTTAAGGAACGAGTACTCAGGGAAGGGGAGAAACCTTGGGGGGAGCAGGTCTCCGGGAGTGGGTGTGAGGAGCTCTGAACTAGGGGTATGGAAGATCTGGGGGGGCGAGCTGAGTGACCTCGAAAGTCTCTGTCACACACACACGCACACACACCCCTTCTCTGTCACACACACACACACCCCTTCTCTGTCACACACACACACACCCCTTCTCTGTCTCACACACACACACACACACACACACACACACACACACACACACACACACACACACACACACTCCTTAGGCTCCAGTTTCCCTGTTTGGTCCCTGTCTCTGCCTCAGCCCTTCAAGGATCGCCAGCGCGGCCCGAGAAGCACAGACGCCCGGAATTCGGGGACCAGGGCACCCTCTCTACATTTCTAGGAAAGAGGCCTTGAAGACCCCGGCTTTCACCTCTCAGCCTTGCGGCTGTCTGAGTCCGACGAAGACGTAGCAGCCATCTTAGCGGGCGTCGCCTTGGCAACCAGCTCCGTCCCGCCGCGGCGCAACACCTAAGCGGGCCCGGGTTCCGCGAGCGCGAGCGCAGAGGTTCCGGGCGCGCAGTTTTCCGACCCGGGAGGCGGCCGTGCGGCTGAACCGGCCTCGGCCTCTTCGGCTGGTTTCTGCCTGCTGAGGAGCAATGCATCACCCCAGCTCATTCTTATCTTCTTTCCTTCCCAGCCCGAGCTCTTGGGCCCGGCATCTCTGGGTCCGCCGCAGGGCCCCCGGGCTTCCAAGCCTGCGGAGGAGCCCTCTGTGTTTATGAGCTGCAAACCCAACTCCTCCCGCCTTAACTTCAGAGTCCAAAGGACCCTTTCTGCCAGCCTCCCCGTAGGGCCCAGACTCCGAGAAAAATGCAACGACAAAAAGATTAAATCCCAGGATTCTGACTGAAATTGCGGGGGTTCCAGTTTCTTTTCAAAGATTTCTTTTATTTATGCATACAATAACTGGGGTGCAGGCCAGAGGTGGCGGTGGTGAGAGGATTCACTAGAGACAGAATGGGGAGCAGAACAGGCAGATCTACTGAAATCCACTGCTGAGGGGAGCAGCGGGGAGACAGGAGAGGTCTGCTGCACCGTGTGGGTCAGCTCCTTGGCCCAGCGGCTGGGGATAGATTGATAGCACTGAGACTTAACCCCTGTGCCACCAGGGAGGCCTGAGGGGCTCCAATGTTTAGGTTCTGGGAAGATCTTATATTCCAAGAATATCCATGAAAAAGGACTACAAAAAAGTGTGCCATGTTTATCCCTGTCACTGTTGTCTCATTCAGAGGAGATGAAAAAAAACACAAAACCCCTCACCCTCCTGTCCCCTCTCCAGGTCTTGATCTGGTCCCACTTGGCTCCCCTGGAGCAGATAGAAATTAGACACAGGCAAGGAGGAGACCCCACAAATTGCAGAGCTGGCGATGGTTGTAATATTTATTTTTCTGGTTATAAAAGTAATACAGAACAGTGCTGGATTGGGAGAAACCGTTTCGAGTTCTGTGGATCTAGACAGGTCCCTTCTCAGAACTTTCGTTGCCTTGTTGGGAAATTGGTTGCAGGAGCCCCGTCTGGCTCACGTCACAGAGGGCCGCCCAGCACGAGTGAGGGAACACAGGGGAAGCACTTGGTGAACTGCAAAGTGCTGACAGATGGAAGATTAGTGACACCACCCTCGGCTGAGGTAGCACCAAGGTTCCAGCCCCTGCCCCTTCCCTCACCCCTCACACCCGCTTCAAGGGGGCCACTGCAGTCTTGGTTTGATGGCGTGAGAGGAGGGACCCACAAATCCTCCTCAGGCCTGGCCTGATGGGGCCTCGCTGGAGCCCTTCCAGTAGCGGGCATCAGCTGTGGCCAACTGGGTGAGGACCTTCTCCAGCTCAGGCCCATCCTCGAGGAAGCGATCGGAGAAGGATCGGATGAGGCCAGCAGCCGAGGCTTCGTACTCCAGAAGCTGCACTTCCGAGCCTGTGGGGGGAGGGAAGACAGTAGGATTGTCATGATCTTAACCGTCATCTTCATCAAAGCAACAGCGAGTTCTTCCTGAGTTGTGTGCCCTAAATTGTGTTCACCATTTTAATAACCTAACTGAAACCTCATACAAAACCCTATGAGGAAGGGAATACGAAGGGGGAGCAGCGCTGAGCTGCTGCATTCATTCACTTAATACTGATTCCAGGGCCACCCCACTGTGTCCACTCACTCCAGCGTGCAAAGGTTCTGTGCGCAGTTTTCCAACCCGGGAGGCGGCCATGCAGGTTCAACTGGCCATGACGGGGGAGTGAGGGGCACTTTTACATTTAATGCTAAGGCTCCTCCAGTAAAAAGCTGTGAGCTGGGCCTCCCCTGGTGGTGCAGCGGTTGAGAGCTGGGCTGTGAAGCTGCCCGCAGCCTCTGCAGCACTGGTTCGATCCCCGGCCACCGGCAAGGGTCCCACATGTGCGCAAACCTCTCCTGCTGCCCGCTGCTCCCCTCAGCAGTGTATTTCGTCGGGCTGCCTGTTCTGTTCCCTGCTCTCACCCTCCCGCGCTTCTGACTGTACTCAGTGCTCGTATAAATAAATAAATAAATCGGAAAAAAAAAAAAAAAAAAAAGCTGTGAGCCTAGGGAAGAAAACTCCCTTTGCCTCAGTGTCCTTGTAAAATGGGGATCATAAAAATACCTCCCTCAAGGGTTACTGTGAGGAGCTAAAGGGTTCATCCAGGAAAAGCACTTGGCCCTTGAAGAACGCACGCATGTGAGGCAGGCTCGCTAGAGCCAGGCGCGCTGTCAATACTGGCTTATCAGTGAAGACACGAAGCCCAGAGGGATAAGTGACCGGGCCAGGGTCACAGGGCAGTTCTGCTCACCCTCTACCCGCATGGCACCCCCTCTAGGAGCCTCACCTGAGGGGTGAGAGGGGAGCAAGGTACTTGGCCCAAAGCTTCTACTATAAAAGGCCCAGGCACCGTGCAGACAGGGCCAGGGCTTTTGAAAACAGAACCATCACTTGAGAAGGGAAAGGGACCACGGGCTGCTGCTGTCTGTGCTGGATGCTGTGAGTCCTGCCGTCCCCTGGGATCCTCCTGGCCGCTGGGTCCCAATTCGCTGACCTGACCTTGCTCCTGGACACTACTTTCTGGAGACACATCTGGCCTCCCCCTAAGCCTGGAGTCTGTCTGCTCCACTGGCGCCGCCGGCTCCCCCACACCTCCTCACCTCATTACCAATACCAATGCCTTATCACCTGGCATGTGAGGTGGCGCAGTGCTGGTAGAGGCTAAGGTTTGGCCTGAGGGTGACCATGGCCACAAGGGAAGGGGTGTCCACTGCAGAGAGCCCTCCTCCAACCTCCACGCACCCTCGTGCTCCCCACATGGCCCTCCAAGGGTGCTCGGAGTCCCTTACCTTCCAGGCGGGTGTTGGGTTGGACGATGAGCTTCCGAGATTCCTTGCGGAGCAGCACCGTGTCCCTGAGGGTGAGGAAGCACTCGGGGGGCGCATCGGTGACGGCCGCATACCCCTCATATAGGGCCCGGCCTCCAACCACGTCCCCCGTGGACTTTAGCACCTGTAGGAAAGCAGCAGTCAGTGCCTGTGGGGGTTCCCACCTGCATCTGCAGGGACTCTGGCCCTCTGCTCTCTCGTCATGCCTGTGTGAAAAGTGAGAAATGCAGACCAAACGCTTAGCACGGGGATGCGTCTGTTAAAATGAAGCTGCTATTTCTCACTGGATTCTCATTTGAGCTACAGGCAAGGGAGGCATTACCCACCCCCCAAAACCAGCACCCGCCCCCCCAACCAAATATATATATAGTACATATGTATTAAAGAATAACAAGACACCAGGTCTCCCCAGTGGCGCAGCGAGTTGAGCACAGCGCGGTGAAGCTGTCTGCAGTCTCTGCAGGGTGGGTTCGATCCCCAGCCAGCCAGGGAGATTCCCACATGGTGTGGCAGACCTCTCCTGTTGCGCCCACTGCTCCCCTCAGCAGTGCTTTTTGTTCATCTGCCTGTTCTGCTCCCCACTCTGTCTTTGGTGAATCCTCTCACCCTCCCGCACGTCTGGCCTGTACCCCAGCTCTTGTATAAATAAATAATAAAATGTAAAAAAAAGAATAACAAGACACCCCCACAACCCCTGCCCAGCTTAAGTTAGACCAGTTGCCCCTGGGGTCCCTGGCGGTGCAAAAGGTCCTCGGCTCTGTGCTCATTATTCCCTGACTCTCCCCGGATTCCATTTCCGACTACAGAGTGTTAAGCTTCTGCCTGTTTTTGAACAGTAAGTCCTCACTTAATCTCGTCAATAGGCTCCTGGAAACCACAGTCCTCGGCACATGCTTCCATGGAAGCTGGTCCTGGCACAGGCGGTTTCGTGCAGCATCGGCTGGGATTGTTTTTGTCTCAACCTTATGATAAAATGACTCATGCCTCTTCCCGTGGACTTACCACTTATCCCGTGGACTTATCACTTATCAGAAGGTACTCAGGCCCTTAGATTTTTGTTTCTCTTTGCTAAAATCCGAAATACTCCTTTGACAATATCTATGTCTATAAATGTTGGGGTTCTTCTTGCAACTTGAATATAACCTCACCGTTAGAAAGCAGCAAGGTGGTATTCTAGGGAACACCTTTCACACGAGGTTGAGTGAGTGAAAGTAACGCTCCACATTTCTAATCTAATTTTGCTATGTAGATATTATTAATCAGTCCGGTTTTATGATTTTTAGAACCTTCTGTTTGCAAAAATAAAATATCCTATAGATATTAATAAAGAAAAAAAAAAAGGAATAGCTTCTCAATGGTGCCCCTACTTCACTGGGTCAGAACTGCCTGGGCCCAGCTCAGAATTTCAGAATCAGTGTCTGGGGTGGGGCCCAGAGTCCGCATTTCTCACCTGTTCCCGGTCCATGGGTCACTTTGTGTGCCACTGGCTTGGGTGACCTGCTATGCTATCTGCTCAGTTCCATCCTGTTGCTGTTTCATTTTTGCCCAATGAGGCAGGTGATAAATCCCATTTGACAGATGAGAGAAGTGGGGCCTAGCATGGTAGAGTATGTGTCTCCAGTTACACAGAAGAACCCAAAAGCTTCCCAACTCTAAGCATCCCTACATGGGGATGGGGGGCAGGGGAAGCCAGGGTCACACTGACCACAGCCCTTCCCTCACCAAGCGTAGGCCTCCTTCTGTTCCTCGACCTCCCACACCCCCAGCTCATTCCAGTTCTCAGAACAGCCTTTGTGCTCTCTTTCTTCTGCTCGCAGATCTCCTCAGAGTGGGTTCCTTCTTGACACAAATTCTGGCTCAAACACTACTTACTCCAGGAAGCCTTCCCTGATCACCCTGGCTAAGGTAGCTCTGAATTCCATTCCTTTCCAATCTTATTTGCTGTCATATTACCCAGTTTGTTTCTTTCAGGTCTTGTCAAGACCTAAAATTATCCCGTTCACAAGTTTATTGTCTTCCCGCGCTACATATAAAAAACTGCTCGCGGTTTGTTCTCGGTGCTGGCACATAAAGTCACTGAATGAAAGAAAGCACGAATGAATGACTCAGGAGGTCAAGAGGCGGCGTCAGAGGATGGGGCACCTCCAAGGTCGGTGACCCCGGCTTACCTGAAGCCTCCGCAGGAAGCGCTCCAGCGCGGGCTTGCCCACAGACCGGATTTTGCTGCGGTCAAGGCGGACCCGGGCATCGGGGCGCCCGTCGGATCCTGTGGTGGGGGTGACGGTAACGAGTCCCTCGCCAGCCTCCAGCAAGACCCTCAGGATCACAAACCGGGCCTGCATGTGGGCCTACGGGGCGGGGGGCGGGGGGGAAGGAGTCACTCACAGCCCCGAGATAAGACGACGGAGCCTGATACGCAGTGTGCGCTCATTAGCCGTCAGTGTTGGATTCCCCCACCCTGTGGGTCCTTTCCTGCCTCTTCCTATCCCCTCAAACATTTCCTCCTTCCTCCCTCACTGGGAGAGCAGGGGGCCCTGGGGATAGAGAGGCCATTTCTAGGCAGGACCTGGAGTCCTGTGCTCCTCACCCCATTACCTGCCAAACTCCCCCTGATGATAGCAGTCACCCCCCCTTCCAGGGTCCCTCAGCACCAGGACCCCAAGCACTTCTTCCTCACAGTGGAACCAAGTGGGCATCATTTTCCCAGTTTACAGATGACAAAACAGAGGCCAAAGAGGTGCAGTGACTTGCTCAGGGCCACGCAACTGGTGAGGGAAAGCCTGGGCATAGGTCCGAGTCTCCTGACTGCAAAAAGCGCATTCCTCCCACGATGCGACATTGCCTCCTCAAAGCATATTCGGTTGACTTTTTAAAAAAATCCGCACTGCTAACCCTCTCTCCAAAGCACTCCTCCCAAGCGAGCTGTCCTGGCCTGTCCTGAAGGCACAGGAGGCGGGCTGCTGGAGTTTGCATCCTGGCTCTGCTGCTCACCAGCAAGTCACTTCATCTCTTGATGCCTCAATTTCCTCATCTCGAAAATGAGGGTAACAGTAGCACGTACCTCCTGGGGTTTATTTAGAGCAAATCACCAAATCACGTAGAGTGCTTACAACTCTATAGGGACTGAGTGAGTCCCGGGGGGCCATGTTAGTGGTCATAAGGTCCACAGAATCTCACCTGATTTGCCCTCAAAAATGGGCAGGGAGATCATTACTCCTGTTTCAGACAGAGACACTGAGGCTCACAACAGTGACACGACTTGGCCCCTGACGGTGGAGGGTGCTGCTAGGATCACCCCCAGGTTATCCCTGCACCCAGAATCCTGATCTTGCCCCTCCTCCACCACAGCCCACTCCTCTCCAGGGGACCCCCCACCCACCTGTCTCCAGTTGGAGGCCTCGGGGGTGTAGAACTCCAGAGCCAGGAGCCCGGCCCGAACCATATTGAGCCAGTTCACGTAGATCACATCTTCCGCATCAGCCCCCTTGAAGCCAAAGATCCTGGGGCAGGAGCAGAGGGGGCAGGGCAGTGAGAGGCTGCCTGGCCCTGCCCTCCCGGCCAGCAGCCCCCGTCCCCAGGGTGCCCTACTCCAGCACGTGGGGATTGAGGCAGAGGTAGAGGCCCACGCTCTCCGCCCGGCACTCTTCGTAGCTGGAGGCGATGGTGCTGAACTTGCTGTCCCAGGTCTCCCCGCTCCGGTACCAGCTCTGAATCTGGGAGGGGAGATCCAAGGAGCAGCCTAAGGGAAGCTGCTACCCAACCTGGGCACTCCTTCCCAGGGCCCCAGCCGGCCACCCTCACCTGCTCCCCGGTCTCTGGGTTGATCACCGCCTCCTGGTCAAAGTTGAAGGCTCCTTTCTCATCCTGCAGGGGAAAGGTCATGAAATGGAGTGAGGGGTGGGGGAGTCCTGCTCTGTCCAGATCTTCAGCCCTGGACCCAAGGGCCTGTAGGGCAGCCCAGAAGGTGAGCTGGGCGGAGCAGCAGGTCTGTGGACAAACTGCTGCCTCCAAAGCTGAGGCTGGACCACCGGCTACAACGTAGCACTGGAGGTGGGAGGGCAGCACTGCTGCCCAGCTGCCCGGGGACCCGGAGGGCCGGGGAGGACGGGGTTCACCCAAGCCACGGACGACCCGGACCATGTCTCGGAACCTCAGTCAGAGACGTCCCCAGGGGTGGGCCTGAGCGCCTGGTCCCTCCCCTGTGCTGGTCAAAGAGGCCACAACACATGATTCCAGAACAAATGTCACCTCTCCTTGTGCCCAGTGTTTCACCACCAGGCAGGTAAACCTCACTCCCACCCTCCCAGGATGGTTCCTTATCACCCTCTTCACAGAGGTGGAACCTGGAGCTCAGAGCCTAAACATCTCAGAGTGGAATCTGAACACGTGACCTCCGGGCAGTCTCTTCACAACACCTATTTGCTGAGGGCCTGTGCCAAGCAACTCCTCCTGCTCGGGAGACAATGAACTCTCCTTCAGGCCCCATTCATCCTTGGAGCGCCCAGGACATTTTAGGGGCAGGATGAGACAGGGTGTTCTCTGCTTAAGGGGTCAACTTCCCCACCTAATCCCAGACCCAAGAGCAGAGATGGAACCAAGCTTAGCCATGGGAAGGGCCAATGGCAGGGAAGGAGCACAGAGAGGTTTGTGCCGGGCACCTGGGCCTGCATCACACTCTTACCTGGACAAAGAGTTTGCCACTGCCATGGCCCAGCAGCTCGTGCAGCCCCACCTGCACGTCAAAGGAAGGCCCCTTCCAGCGGATGTACAGGTCCTGCCAAGGGGGACAAGCAGAGACAGTGCTGTCCACGTCCCTCTACGGCCACCCAGCCGGCCATCTCCCCTCTGCCCGGCTGAGGGCCCATCACGAGGCACCAGATTGGTAAAGGCCTATGGCAGGCCAGGCTGGGCACGTACAGTGTGCTCATGCCAGCAACAGCCCAGGGGCAGGGGACGCCTCTGCCATCTGACAGGTCAGGAAGCAGGTGTCAGTCAGGAGGCCACGCGGCCAGAAGTGGCGGAGCGGACTGAAGCCATGCTTTCCTCTCCCCTGTGCTGGGCTGCCTGCCTCCCTGCCTCTGCTGAGATCACCGGTGCCCACCTTGTCATCCTCCTCTAGGAAGGTGAGCTTCTCCCGCTTCGTGGCGTAGGCCACGGCCAGCACATTCCCCAGCGACACGTTCTTAAAGCCTTCAGTCTGCCTCAGGTCGTCATCTGGAAAGGGTGGGGAGGGGACCAAGAAGGGGCAAAGTCAAGGGTCAATGACAAGGACTCGAGACGAAAGGAATTCATGGTCAGACTGAGCAGGGGGAGGCGACAATTCTAAATGGAGGCTCTTGGGGGCTGGGGGATACTGCCATGGGTCTCGAGGGGCTTGAGGAAGCTCACAGTTGGGGATGTTGATGCCAGCAGGGATGCCGGAGCCAGCAAAGGTGAGGACATCCAGGGAGGTGAAGTCAGGGGTGAGGAACTTGTCCTTCTCGAAGGCTGGGGGCCAGGGCAGCTCCTTCAGCAACTGCTCCGCACTTGCCACCAGACACTCAAACTTGGCACTCATGGCCTTGTTCACCATGGCCACAAAGCCTGCAGGGAGGGAAGGGCGCTGCAGGCTGGCAGGGATGGAGAAGGAGTCCAAAGTCTCCTCGGTCCCTCAACCCCTTCAGCCAACATGCATGCGCAGAACCTGCTGTATGCCTGACCCTGGGCTGGCCCTAGGGAGAACAGCGACCCCGGCCTGGACCTGCCTTCATGGAGGTCACAGTGCGAGGATGGGATGTGAAGAGACGGCTTCACTGGGTAACATCTGAAAGGGATCATGGATTAAAGGGATCTGTGGGGAGCACATGGATGACATAGCCATGGTGCTCTGCCGTCTCACAATTTTCCTGTTTCAGATTTTTCCTGTGTCTGCTTCTCTTGCGAGAACAGCAGGGCTTGACCATAAAATGGTTAAGTAGAGTGTAACAATGGGAGGAAAATACCCAAACCTAGCTTACACAAGGAGAAAACATTTTTTTCTTCAGTTGACAAGTTATGTTTCTGAGTGTGGGTCGAGAAAACTATTTACTGTTCCCGGGGGGACTTCCTGACTCCCTGGAACAGAAATTACCACAGGGAAAGAAACCAAGGTACCCCGCTCATGGTTAAACAGATAACAATTAGAAATGAGGGGGGTTCTATTTTGTTTCATGCTGAACCCAAATTCAAGTTATACTGTAACTCAACCAATCAGGCTCTACCAATTTGCATCTTTCTGTACTTCGTTTCCTAACCCCTTAAATATCACCCAAAGTCCCACCCTTGAGAGATAGCTTTGTGCCCTGGCTCCTGTCTTCTTGCCGGCTGACTTGCAATAAAACACTTTCTTTTTTCAAAGCTGGTATCAGACTCATTGGCTTCTATATGCACGTGGGGTAGCCAGACCATTGCGAGGTAATTTGGTGGGAGAGGATCACATCTGCAGTGGAAACAATTACTTGGGCAAACAAAGATGCTCTTTGTTTTGAAGGGAGCTGTGAGTGTTCCATATGGTGAAAGCTTGTGAGGGAGGCCACTGCACAGGAGGGCTAGGGCTGATCCTTTCAGGCTTAATGTAGTTGGAATGCCTGGCGCAAAGCAGTGTTTACAAAATGACCTAATATGGAACACGTTTTCTATGAGGTCCTTCATTAAGAAAGAGCTCGTGGTCAAATAAGTTCGGGCAATGCTAGAAGCTTTATCTCCAGCTTCTTAGAGGTTCTTAACATACAATTGCATATTAAAGATACTTAAGAGTCCTGTAGACAAGAACCCTTGCTGTTAACTAGGTTCTTGGTATAATTTCTGTTAACCCTGCATGGCTTTTGGAAAGGCCTGTCCCAAACTGCTACCTGAGCAGGCTTTTGGGTTAACCCGGCCAAGGGTTACGCTTAACAAAGCCTTCCTGTCTGAACGCACTCTCATTACACCAGGCCAGGGAGACAGGATGATTAAAAAATAGCAAAGGAAAAGCAACCTAAACGTCCAGCAGCTGGGGACTCGTTACATAAATCAGAGGCTGCTATGTGACAGTACACCAAATAAATGTTATACATCCAGTGCAGTATCAAATGTCATGGGAAACTACTTGTAATATATTGTATGATGCAGCTCTTAAAAAAAACATGGTGGGTCTATTAATATCCAAGATTTACTGTTCAATGAAAAAAAAAAAAGCAAGTGGCAGAACAGTATGTCCAGTAAAACCTCATTTACGCCAATCAATGAAAAGGTGTGCATGCGTATGTGTCTGGGTACCCACACGTGCACATACCCTTAAATAAAAGCCTGGGGGGGCTCTGCACTCAAGTGTGAACGGCCTTCTGGAGGGGAGTGGCAGAGAGGAGAGCAGTCAAGAAGAGGTCTCCCATTTTATCCCACATACATCAATATTGCTCCAATTATAACAAAGATGAGTTTTTAAATTACAGACACACCCCTGTTTTCCAGCAGGTCTAGCTTTCTATGAAAATGAAAGACAAGATGCACATTCTGAATTTTACCTTCGGTGGGTGCAATCAGAGTGGATCACTTTTTCTGTACTTTCAAAAATTTTGACCGGAAACATGGAAAATCTAATGGTCACAATGGAGTGCATAAAAGAGGGGGATCCTCTGGGGTCTCAGCCCCAAGAGTGGTCCTGGCTGACGTGCTGCAGGCGAATCAGGACCCAGGCAGGAAAGCTGTGGGTGTGCACAGCTGCCTCCTCCGCGGGCCCTCAAGCGCTGCCCCCTCCTGCCGTGCCGGGCCAGACCTGGGGACTCAGGTCCAAGCCCCAGGTAGGTGCTCGGGCTGTCCTCTCTCCTCCCAGGTGAACCCTCTCTGGCACCTGCTGTTGGATGCGCCAGACTCTAGGGAAGGATAACATTTGGCAGAGACAAGCCTAAACCCTCAGGTTGGGTGCCCCACCTGGCACAGGTCTCACAGGAGTGTGGGCATGGGGCCCAGGCAGCTTGCCGCCTGAGAAAGAGCAGCGGCTCAGGTTCTCAGCTCAAGGTCCTGGCACTCACTGTGCTGTGCCATCTGGCCTCACACTGAAGGGTGGCACCGATGCTCCTGGGTCCGCTGGCCCAGGGTCACTCAGTTGGAGAGTGGCAAAGCTGGGCCTGGACGGACACCAGAGCCAGTGCAACAGAGTGCCTCAGAGCCAAGGCTCCCGAGCTGCCCGCCGCCCTGCCTCAGTCCCCGCACTGGTTCAGTGTGGACTGTCTCCTAGGATGACTGTCTACATGAGCTAATCTAGGAGCGTGCCCAGCAGATGATGAACCCTCCGTGCTGGCTGCTGTTACTGCTAAGGAAGTGGGGGAGACACTCCTTGGGACCTGGAGGAAAGGAGGCCGACCTGACCTCCCGCCTCCCAGAAATTACCTTCAAATTCTCCACGGGAACCAAAGGGGTCTCGGTAGCTCTCGATGAACCCGATGTAGCTGGTGGGGGAGAGAAGCTGAGATGGAGGAGGGGCCGGCAGGAGGGTGGGGGAGGGGAGGGGAAGGCTGGGAGCCTCACCTCTCCACGATGGGGCCTTTGTCCTGGATCCAGGAGCGTGAGCCCCTCTTGTGGGCCTCGATGGAGCCCTGAGTGAAGCTTTCCATGTACTGGGCCAGCATCTGCTCCTGGTGGCTGTTGGCCGCGTAGGCCTGCAGTGCGCAGGGTCAGTCAGCCCGGGCCGCCCCTTGTTCCCACACCCTCCCTTGCTGCTCAGAGGAGTCCGGAGCCCACACATATCAGTCCCTGGCCAGCCCTACCTTGGCTTTCTCCAGGTGCTCCACTACCTTCTGGAGGATGGGTGCATAGTCCCCCCGGGTCACCTGGAAATGACTCCCCCGGAATTCATAGCCCTTCAGCTTGGAAGCCACTTCCTGGTCCAAAGCAGGCTCTGAGGAAAGAGGGAGCGCTCAGGGAAGAGGTGGGTGTAAGACACCCCAGCTGGCTTCTCATCACAGCAGACTTACTCTAAGATCTTCAGTCACAGTGGGAGGCTATGGGAGTGGGGCTGGGCCTGGCAGGCAGGGAGGGCTGGGTTGCAAAGTCCTCAGAGGGGCTTGGGTGTTTCTTTCCACGCTGTACCCACACTCCCTCACCTGATAACAGACCCAAATTTTTCTTTGAGAACTGCTCACCACTGCCACCTCCAGTCCAGGTGGGGGGAAGGGGCGATCTCAAGTGTGACTTCAAGATAGGCTTGGGGTCAGGTCTAGCCAGTCAGAAACCTGGCTCTTGACCACAGGAATAGGCCCACACATAAACAGAGGACCCAAAATAAAAAAAACTAGAGCCACTCCCACACCTAAAAAGCATATCCTAGGAGAAAAGAATCCTCTTTCTACCAGGAAGGTCAGGCTGGTAGCTATGAGGTCCCGTGTAGGGAACCTGCCATAGATAAAGTCAGAAGGAACTGAGCTAAGGGATGAAGACAGAAATTTCTGAGAAGATTTTCCAAGCAGCTGGATCGAGTTGTGCCTAAAGCCACCTGACTCTGACTCTGGGCTTCCTAGAATTAACTAAGCTTATAAAGTCCCCGTTAGGCAAATTTGAAATAGGTTTCTTCACTTACAAAAAGAAATCTGAGTAGGGGCCTCCGTGGTGGCGCAGGGGTTGAGACACAACCTATGAAGCAATCCACAGCCTCTGCAGCATGAGTTCGATTCCTGGCCAGCCAGGCAGTAACCCACATGGCGCAGCAGACCTCTCCTGACTCGCCCGCTGCTCCCCTCAGCAGTGGATTTCATTCAATCTGCCTGTTCTATTCCCCCCCGTTTCTGGTGAATACTCTCACCCCCCACACATCTGGCCTATACCCCAGCTCTTGTATGTATAAATAAAATAAATCTTTAAAAAAAAAAAAAGAAATATGAGTAATGTCATCTTTAGAAGTGGACTGGACTTTACCTTGAGGGTACTTTGAAAGATAGGAGGCATAATTTGGGAAGGCCACCATCTCCACCTTCCTATACCTCCAAGACGCAGAATCACCTTTTCCACAAATCCTTCACTTATATGCTATTTGGCTTTCTCCCCTAGGCTATCATGGGATGTACTATCCAGCCTCTAGCCCTACTGCTGGTGTGGCCTGGAACCTTCTGTAACCCTGCTGGAGGGCAGGCATGATGCCTGCACATCGCTCAGCAACATTCACCCAGCGGGAGGGCTGGAGCGCTCACCTCCCAAGATGTGCAGCACAGCTCAAAGCTTGGAGCCTAGCGAGCCTTCCACCCACGTCTTCTAGAACTATTAGGACTTCTCCTACTCCCTGGGGCTACCCCATAACCAGAAGCCCTGTCCTCGGTTCCAGCTGAGGGGGGTGTGGAAGGGGCAAGAGAAGCAGCGCTGGCTGGAGCATACCTGTGCGCAACACGGAGGCCAGTCGCACCTCGTAGTGGGGCTTCCCATCCTGGCCAACCTCCTTGAAGAGCCGTGTGTTGTAGGCACTGAGGTTCTGGAAAGACCAGGGCAGGGGGTTGGGAAGAGTGAATCTAGAGAGGGCTATGCGGTGGGAGGAGGAACAGTGGGCCACACAGGGAGAGAAAGCACAGAGGCATAGCAGCAGGGCCTCCGAGGGACTGGCTTAGTGGCTGGGAAGAGGGAAGGATGGTGGGGGGGTGGGGGGAGTTGGCAGCAGGTTGGGGCTTCTCCAGCTTGGCCCAGTACACGGAGCACCAACTTTTACTAAGTGCTAACCAACTGTGCCGGGCACCATGTGACCGGGGCTAGCCCAGGGCTACAGGGGGCAGGCCCCCCCACTCTCAGACGTGGTGACCAGCTGCTGGGAGGTGAAGGGGCTTGATGGCGCCCCCATCCTGCCCTGAGGCCTTGATGGGGCAGGGCCACGGCTCTGTCTCTGGGCAAACTGAACCAGGCCAACTCTCAGACAAGGCTCCCAAGTCTTTTCTACCTCTGGACACAAGATGCCTGTGCCTCCCAGCCCCATCTGAGACCCAAAAGCTGGTGCTAGTGGTAAGGGGAACCCCCAACCCTGGGATTCCCCAGTCCCCAAACCTGTGAGTCCAGAAAGTCTTGGGCTAGTTTGGCATCTTCCATGGTACAATCCCCAGAGAAATAGGTGGTGATTCCCTGTCGGAGAAAGAGGAGTTGAGATCAGGGAGCTGCAGGAGCAGATGGCAAACCCCTTCTCAGCGCCCTTTGCAGCATGTGCTAGCAGGAAACCCTCACGCGAACAGCAAACATCTCGGCCTTCCTGTACCTCAGCTCCAGCCTCTCACAGGCTGGCAGCCCTAAGGCACTGAGTCCCCCAAACCAGGCAGCCTCCAGGATGCCCAAACTCCTTTCCCATTCTCCCCTCCTCAGCTCCCCTCAGCTCTCAGCCCCCCTCCTTCTGCACACAGCATCCAGGCTGTCAGGACCAGGAGGGCCGTCCATCCAGCCTATCTCCCTCTTCACAGGTGGCAGAACAGAGGCCTGCAGAACAGAGCCCTTCTCTCAATCCCAGGTGCCCGGAAGGTCACCCTCCACTCCCCGGTGCAGAGGAGGCCTCACCTCCTTCCCCAGCCCCAGGTGTCGAAGCCTGGGCTCCAGAGAGAACATGAGCTCCCCGCAGGTCTGCCAGAGGCTCCTCACTTCTTCCGGATGCTGCTGGGCAGCCTTGCTTCCCAGGATCACACGTTCCAGCTTCTCCTGCAGGGGAAGGAGGCTACTGGCTCAGCCACATTGTCCAGACCTCCCTTCTGGGGCCTTGGCATCCAACGCCAAGCTCTTTACCCACCCTTGGAAAGCACCCGGGCACCGAGTGCAGTGCACAAACTAGCAGCACTGACACTGCCCCAGAAACATGGAGCCTCACGCCTCTCAGCTCGGTCAAGTCGGAGAGAATGGCCCCTTCCCCTTTCTACATGTGGGGGCTGCAGCACCCAGCGAGGTGCAGGGTCAAGGTTCTGCTTGGGCCCACTCTGGTGGGGGCTCCCCCCGCTGCACCCTTCATGTCCACCCCAATTTCCACCTTCCCCAGCCTCCTTCAGCTCACCTTGGGCAAGTTGGGAATAAACTTGGTGTCGCCAAAGGACTTGTAGTTACCCATGTTGGAGTAGACGCCGGCGGCGTAGACCAGGAATGCCTGAGGGGGAAGTGGACATCAGAAACCTGGGTAGTTTACCCTGAGATGTTAACACCCCAGAGGAACCAATATGGGTGAGGCTGGGAATCCTGGGGGCAGGACCCAGATCCAGGCCAGTCTCCACACCCAAACTGGTCTCTGCCACTCCCAAACAAAGGTGCTCATCCACCTGTGCGCCCTCTGCCCAGCATGCCCCCAGCTAACAACGGCCACCCATAGGACCTTTAGGGTCTAGTTCTAACACCGCCTCCTTCTGCAGGAAGTCTGTCCTTGGCCCCTAACCTGGAAGTAGCTAGTGTCAGAAGCTGCAAACGTTAGAAATGGAGAGACTGCGGTCACTTACTCAAAGGCTTTTGCTGTCTCCAAATCTAGTCTCCCTCTGACAATACAAACACTCATCTTCCTTCTGGGAGAGGGGATCTCCCATCCCCCACTCCAGGGGTGGCAGAGACTCAGGCTGGCCAAGGACAGCCCTCCCAGGAAATGTCCCAGTGGCAAAAATCCGTTTTATACTGGGAATCCCAAGCCTGGATTCCCCTTCTGGAGCTGAGAGACGAAGTCTGCACCCCTGTAATATCACTGAGCCCCTGAATCTAGCCAGGCCGAAAGCCTCCCCTAGCCCTGAACTTTTCAATTATGTAAGCCAATAATTCTTAATAGATTTCATTTTTTTAGATCAGTTTAAGTTTCACAGCAAAACTGAGCAGAAGGTATAGAGATTTCCCATATACACCCAGCTCGCAGCCAGGGAAAGCGATCGGATTTTGTACATTAGCTTTGTATCTCACATCCTTGCTATCCCTGCTCATCGGTCCCAGGAGATGTTGGTCTTTTTTCCACTTCTGGATTTCTACATAGCTCACCGTGTCATCTGTGAACCAGGACAGTTTTGTGTTTTCCTGCTCCACCTGTACACCATCTTTGTTTCTGGCACATTAGCGCACTGAAATGCAGTGGTGAGAGGGGATATCCTTGTCTTGTTCCTGATCTTAGTGGGAAAACTTCAAGTTTTTCACTGCTAAGTAAATGTTAACTGAAGGGTGTAGAATCTTTGCCAAACTGAGGAAGTTCCCTCTCTTCCTAGTTTACTGAGTGTTTTTATTATGAATGGTGCTGGATTTTTTTTTTTTAAAGATTTTACTTATTTATTTATACAAGCACTGGGTACAGTCAGAAGCGCAGGAGGGTGAGAGAATTCACCAGAGCCACAGGGGAGAGCAGAGCAGGCAGACTGACGGAGTACACTGCTGAGGGGAGCAGTGGGCAGCAGGAGAGGTCTGCGCGCCATGTGGGACCCTCACCAGCAGCTGGGGATCAAACCGGCGCTGCAGAGGCTGCGGGCAGCTTTGCAGCCCAGCGCTCAACCGCTGCGCCACCAGGGGAGGCCCCAATGGTGCTGGATTTTGTCCATTGCTCTTTCTACATCTACTGACATGATCACACGGTTTTTCTTCCTTACCCTGTTGATGGACCAACCCTAGAAGGTCAGCATTACCCTAATACCAAAGCCAGACGAAGACTTTACAAGAAAATGACAGACCAAGACTTCTCATGAACGATGATGCAAAGATCCTCAAGAAAATATTAGCAAATTGAACCGAGGATGTGTAAAAAGAACCATACACCAGGATCGAGGGGGTGTTTATCCTGCATAAACTCACTATTGGGCCCTTGAGAAGCCTCGTGAGATTGAGAAGAATGTACATTCTGCTGTTGGGTCAAGTTCTCTACAGATGTCAGTTATATTCAGCGGATGGCAATGTTGTTGCATTAATCTCATCCTCACTAATTTCCTGCACATTAAATCTGTCCATATCTCAGGGGTGTTAAAGTCCCCAACTATAATCGTGGACTTATCTATTTTTCCCTTGCAGTTCTATCAGCTTTGCCTCATGTATTTTGATGCCCTTGTTAGACACACACCTCAAGATTGCTGTGTCTTCTTGGTGAACTGACCCTTTCCTCATTGTGTAATGCCCCTCTCTAGCCCTGACAACTTCCCAGGCTCTCAAGTTTGCTCTTTCCAAGGTTAACATTTCTACTCCCGCTTCCTTTGGATCAGTGTTGGCCAGATACACCTCTCTCCATCCACTCATTTTTAATCTCTTTATATTTAACATGGGTTTCTCATAGACAACCTGTGGATGGGTCTTGTTTTTTGATCTACTCTAACGATATTGTCTTAATCAGTACGTTTAGAACACTCACACTCAAAGTGGTTCTGATACAGTTGGAGTAACAGCACCCATATTTGTTTCTGTTAAGTAATTGTCCTGGTTCTTGTTTAGCTTTTTTCTTCTATTCTTTCTTCACCCTTTGTGGTTTTAACTGAGTCTGTGTATGATTTCATTTTCTCTTTCTTAGCAGAGCCATTGTACTTCATTTTTTACTCATTTTAGAGTTTGCAATATACACTTACAATTAATCCAAACCCACTTTCAAATAATACTATATTGCTGCATGGGGAGTGTGAGTACTGTATAATACTAAAATAAAGCTGACTCCAGCCTTTCTTCCCCTGTATCATGACTGTCACTTATTTCACTTATACAGAAACACACAGTTAGCTCACATAATTGAATGTTGTTGCTATTATAATTATTCTGATAAAACTATTTTCTCCTAGATCAATTAAGAATAAGAAAAATAGGGGCCTCCCTGGTGGTGCAAGGGGTTAAGACTCAGCACTATGAAGCTATCCGAAGCCACTGCAGCATGAGTTCGATCCCTGGCCAGGGAGCTGACCCACATGGTGCGGCAGACCTCTCCTGTCTCCCCGCTGCTTCCCTCAGCAGTGTATTTTAGTAGACCCTCCTATTCTGCTCCCCACTGTCTCTGGTGAATCCTCTCACCCCTGCACCTCTAGCCTACACCCCAGCTCTTGTACGCATAAATAAATATAAATCTTTTTAAAAAAGTAAGAAAAATAAAAGTTTTTATTTTACCTTCTTATTCCTTCTCCAATTCTTTACATAGATCTGAGCTTCTGACCTACATCCTTTTCCTTCTCTCTAAAAAAACTTTTAACATTTGCTGCAAAACAGGGCTACTGACAATATACTCCATCAATTTTTGTTTGTCCAACAAAGTCTCTGCTTCTCCTTCACTTTTTTTTTTTTTAAGATTTATTTGTGCATACAAGAGCTGGGGTACAAGCCAGAGACTCGGGGGTAGGGGGTAAGAGGATTCACCAGAGACAGAGTGGGGAACAGATCAGGCAGACTGACTGAAACACACTGCTGAGGGGAGCAGCATGCGAGACAGGAGAGGTCTGCTGCACCATGTGGGTTGCTCCCTGGCTGGCCGGGGATCGAACTCATGCTGCAGAGGCTGTGGATAGCTTCACAGTGCGGTGCTTAACCCCTTGCGCCACCAGGGAGGCCCTTCTTCTTCACTTTTGAAGGATAATTTCACAGGACACAGAATTCTAAGTTGATAGCTTCTTCCCCTCAACACTTTCAAATATTTCAATTCATTCTCTTCTTGCTTGCACGGTTACAAAGAGACATGATGTAATTCTTATCTTTGCTCCTCTATAGACAAGATATTTTCTCCTATGGCTTCTTTCAGGTTTTTTCTTTATCTTTAATTTTCTGTAATTTGAAAATAATATGCCTTATTATAAATGTTTTGGTATTCAATATCCTGCTTAGTGTTCACTAAGCTTCCTGAGTCTGTGATCTGGTAACTGAGTTTAATTTGGGGAAATTCTCAGTCATTATTGTTTCAGCTAGTTCTTCTGTTTTTAATTTCTCCTCTGTCTGGTATCCCCATTAATTGTATTCACACCTTCTGGATTTGTCCCACAGCTCTTGGATTTTGTATTAGTTGGGTGTTTCTTTCCCAGTATGTTTTCTCTTTGTCTTTCAGTTTTGGATGTTTCTACTGAGATGTTCTCAAGCTCAGAGGCTCTCTCCTCAGCTGTGTCAACTAACAACCCATAAAAAGCATATCTCATTTCTATTAGTAGTGTTGACTACTAGCATTTTTGTTCTTTCTTAGAATTTCCATGTCTCTGCTTATATTGCCTCTCTGTTCTTGCACGCTGTCTGTCTAGGAAAGTCCTTAAGATATTAATCAGTTATTTTAATTACTGGTCTGATAATCCCATCACCTCTGCCCTATCTGAGTCTGGTTCTAAAGTCTGCTCTGTCTCTTCAAAGTGTGCTTCTTGCTGTTCAGTGTGTTTAGCCAGATGTGATGTAATGAGTAAAAGGAACTGCTGTAAACAGGCAGTTAGTACTGTGGTGGTAAGGCATGGGGTGAGGGGGGTAGTTCTGTAGTCTATGCTGAGGACTCATCAGTCATCCAGTGAACCTGAGCCTCAGGCCTGAGCTTCATGTGTGCTTCTGGGCCCTGTATCTCCTCTCCTCCCCAAGAGGGACAAGATAACTGGAGCTGTGTGGAGTTGGGTATCTCCCATCCCCCTGGTCAGTTAGCCTCTGATCAAACCCTAACAGGTAAGGTTCTGGTTAAATAGTTTCCCCAGAGGGCAGGCCATGTTAAGAACAGAATGTTCTGGAATATTTTAAAAATGGTTGCTTCCCCTCCCCCTCTGCCAGAAATATGGGGGTTTCTTAGACATTCATTGTGAGAACCAAGTCAAGTTCCTGGAAATAAAGTTCACAAAAGTGTGGGGTTCCCCCTACAACTAGGCCCACTGGTGTTTTTAACTCTCAGTGAGACCTTCAGCAATTTGTCAATTACAGTTCAAGTTTTCCCATCCCAGCACTGGTTGCAGGGGAAGCTTCTGTGCTGGTAAGCTGTAATTCTCTGGACCTGTTTCTCACCTCTCCAATTAGAGAGCGAGGGAGCAGCCTGTCCTGTGACCTCTCTTCTCTTACAGATACAAGAAGTATCACTAATTTTTTGGTTTATCCGGCCTTTCACTTGTTAGATAAGATCGGTGACTTCTAAGCCCCTTACCAGCTAGGCTGGAAACTGGAAATCATAATTTTCTTTTACATTTAAGCCAATTTCAAGGGGGTTTATGCTCTTTGCAAAGAAAAAAATCCCACTGAAAATAGTAACACTTGGGTAGCACTTTTGCATTTATAAGCATTTCCCCAGCTAGTAACTTTTAATGAGTAAATCAAGGCCTCGAGATAGGATGTAATTACCTACAGTTATATAACAACAACAACATAAAGTAGCAGAAACAGCCTGAGCTCTGATTGGCTCAGAGATAGGTAATCCAATCCCTTTATTTTACATATTAAAAAAAAAACAACAGGCCATATTCTTAAACATTCTTGGTAAAACTTTGATAGATGATTAGACAGCATCAATTATAAATCTACAGAACCTTTGACCTATCAGTCCTACTTCTGGAAATAGATCCTATTCACACAGGTGCACAAGTATGCTATTCCCAGCGCTGTTTGTAGGCAGAATTGGGAACAATATAAATGTCCAGCAATAAGGAAAAGATTAAATTGATTATAGCATAGACTGCTGTGGAAAGCGTCACAGCCAATAAAAAGAATGAGGTGGGCCCTCCCTGGTGGCTCAAGGGGTTAAGCACCTTACTATGAAGCAATCTGCAGCCTCTGCAGCATGAGTTCGATCCCCGGCCGGCCAGGAAGCAACCCAGTTGGTGCAGCAGACCTCTCCTGTCTCGCCTGCTGCTGCCCTCAGCAGTGTATTTTGGTCAATCTGCCTGTTCTGTTCCCTACTCTGTCTCTGGTGAATCCTCTCACCCCCTGCATCTCTGACCTGTACCCCAGCTCTTTCATGCATAAATAAATAAATCTTAAAAAAAAAAAAGAATGAGGTGGATTTATATGTACCCCATGAAAGGTCTCCAACATGTGGCGAGCAATGAAAAAAGCAGGTCTTATGAGAATAGGGAGAACATGACCTCATTCACAGATGATGAAAATGAGGAACGGATACACCTGCACATGTGTCTGTGGAGGCAGAGAACCAAAAAGCTTCTATACCCCCATCCTCAGCAGCTCCTTCTGGGAGGGCTCTGAGGACGAGTGATCTTCCTCTTCTGTCTTTCTGCATGGCTACAATGCATTGAGAATGCATTCTTACATTAGTTAGCCACGAGACCCACAAACAAAAATCAGGGAACAGACAGAAGATTCCATCCAGAGACATGAAATGCAGTGGTAGAAGATCTAACCCTGTCTCCCAATTCCTGCCCTAGACTCTTCCTCCACCTTCTCTGAATCTCCACCGCTGTTGCCTTTACTCTGAAAACCCCAGCAGGTCACCAAGTCAGATCACCAAGAGGTACTAAGTCACTAAGAGGTACAGGCTACCCTCAGGCATATTTTGCAGATGAGAAGACTGAGGCTTTAAGGCAGGAGGTTCCTGAATTTGTAGACTTTGCTATAATTCAAAGAGAGACCAAGAACTTTCTACCCTGCATCCTGGTCCCTCACACCCAGAAACCAGAAATGCAGGTTGAACTAAGAGAACTGACCTGATACTCCTCCTCGGTAAGGCCCTCAGCCAGGGCATGCTGGCGCAGCTGGTCAGGGTCCTGGGCACGGAAGAGGCGGCTGAGCAGGGCATAGATGTAGGGGGCCTCAGGAGAGGTCTGCAGCAAAACAGCCAGACCTCCATACCAGGCGGCCCGAGACAGGTGGTGGGCATAGAGGCGCTCAGTGGGTGACAGCAGGCGGAAGGCCTCACGACAGTCCAGGCTGGACACGCCAATGTCACTGGGCAGGATGTACTGGGTGTCCGCCATGGGCCCTGCTGGGAACCGTCACCATCATAGCTGTCATTAACCACATACCAACTGCACATTCTGCACTCCCTTGGCCCCATTTAATCCTCCCCCAAAGTCAACAAGGTAAGGAACACCATCATACCTGTTCACCAGATGGCGATCACCCAAGATTACTTGTGTATCTGGAGGACCATATTTGGTCTGTGGCCCCTCAATCTTAAAGATTGAATGCAACCACCTGGTATCACAGATGGGGAAACTGAGGCCCAGAGAGGCTAGGAGCTTTGCCTAATCACACAGCAGAGGTCTAGAAAGCAGAGACCTGTTATTTCTGGTCTCCCAGCCCAAGTCCCTGTGTGTCTCCCCTCCTCCCTCTCTAACCTCCTGGCCTCCTCTTCAGAATTCTTCTTTAGGTTCTTCAATTCCGCCCATTTGTGCACATGGACACGGGGACGCAAGGAGACTACCGACGGGAAAACCAAGGTTCCCATCCAGGCTCAGCCCAGATTCCTAAAACCAAATCTATGGCTTCACCCTTCTGGGCCTCAGTTTCCACCTCTGTAATATGGGAGTGATAAGAACCCCAAGTTCACCAAACTAGATGAGGTCGCCGTGGATGGGATGCACGCCGTGGATGCCTCCCGCGCTAAAAGATCTGGCTTGTACACTTTGCCTCTCACTGGCCCCACGCTCTTCCCGCTCATTCCCTTAAATCTCCCTTAACCCTCCCAAAGCAGACAGGGTACGGGCTCCACGCCCCTGCCCTCCCCCGGTGCTCCGCCAGGAGAGCGTGGAGCCGCGGAAGTTCAGAGCTGCAAGAACAGTCATGTCACGAGTAGAAAGAGTGAGACCTGGGGAGGCCAAGCAAGTGACCGAAGGCCTCATGGCTCTGTGGGGTCCCCCCGGGCCCCCCAATCCAGCGCACCCTCCACTCCGCTCTCCCTCGCGAGGAAGGCGTTCCCAGCCTCCCCGGCCGACTCCAGAAGCTCCGCCCCAAGAGCGCCAGCCCGAGTTCTGAAAGGGGTGTTAACCCTTCGCTGCCCGGAGCGCTCCATGGCCTCGGGGCCACAAGAATTTGGAAGGGGCACTAGAGAGAAAGCAGAAGGGGGAGGGTCCTGCGCTCGGCACCACCTCGCTCCGTTCCCCGAGGGTGACACGTTATGACCCCGAAACCCGGGCACCGCGCCTCACCTGCAGCAGCTGCTCCGTTCGCAAACTCACTTCCTGCTTCCGGCTCCCCCATTCATTGGGGCTCCGCGAACTCCGCCCCCACCGGCCAATTACCAGGCCGCGGGGCGCGGATGGGCGTCCACGCCAGCCAATGGGCGCGCTCCCCCGGCCCGCTGGCTCCCGCCTCCAGGCGCGACCCGGGCACGCGCGGAACGGCCCCTGCGGCCTTGGCCTTTTGTCCGCCCGCCGCGCTGGCGCTGGGCCGGGAGTCCCGGGGGCCGGCCTGGGGGCGGCCGGGGCCCCACGCACTGACCTGACAAGCTCCCCCGGCGGCGAGAGTCGTGGTCGGAGCCCCAGGGACCCTCACCCCCGCCCCCCGGCCCGGCCCCCAGGGTTCTTCGGGATTTTCCCCAGGCCCCTGGATCGCCGTCGTGCTGATGCGGTGACCCTGCACTCCGAGACTGTGGCCACCCCGACCTCGCTGGACTCGAGGGCCGGGAGGTGGGGGCTGCGGAGACTGCGGGGCACCGGGCTGCCGCCTGCCGGCACCGGGACAGTCCCGGCCAGTGCGGGGCACAGACACGCCCCGATGGCTTCCCTGCACCCCCAGCCGCCAGACCTCCTATACAAAGGGCCGAGGGGCCGGCGGGTGCTTGCTGCTTGCGAGTTCTTAGCAGAACCGAGCCCACGGGCCGTTTCTACCTATCTCGGCCGGCTCGCAGGAGGACGGCCTGGGTGGGGCATGGTGCGAGGAAGCGCTAGGGTTCTGGCCGGAGTGGGCAGCCTGGTGAGGGGCCCGGGTCAGGGTGGGCGCGGAGCCAGGTCACCTACGATGGGATCAGGCCTCCACCACCTACTGACTCCTGGGCATTTCACGGGAGTCTTGGCTTCTTTAGCCGGAAAACCACGATAATAAATATCTCTGCTCTGAGACAATTTTTAGGCTCGTGTCTTTTAGAGGAGGGTGCTGGAGAGGGGAGACCTGTGTCTAGATCCAGGGCAGCACCTGCCCACCCTGGGGCCCAGCTTCTTGACAAAGATGCGCAAGGCCCTGCTTGGACAACAGTGCTACTATGTGTTGGCTCTGATGATGTCATTGTAGGGGGGAACCCAAAAACTGGTCTGTCCTTAGGAAAATCACCGTTCTTCCTCCCAGTGCCTGAATTTTAATTGAAATGGATATAAAGTCTTCCCTGACTTTGGTGAAGTTGAACTGTGTACAAGTAAAGGAGGCAGTGCTGTCAGCTGCCACGGGAGGGCAGCTCAGGCCAGCAAAAGACCCAAATACTTCTGGAACCCCCAGACAAGCTGCGTATCTCTGGCCACAACTAACATGAGCATTACTGAGATCCCGTGCTGACGGCCTGACATGCAGCATTTCATTTAATTCTTGCAAAAACCCTGAGATAGAAAATTATCACTTTATCCATTGCACAGACGAGGAAACTGAGGCTAATAGGTCCATTGACTTCCATCAGGCCACCCAGCGTGTCCTCAGATGTCCCTGGAGTCTGGTCTTACTCAGACCTTGGCCACAGTCCCCTCCATCTGTTGTAACAAGTGTGCGCCCCTGTAAACAGAAATGGAAACACCTCTCTCCCTGGGTCACTCCACGGATTAAAAAGTAAAACTTCCGAGAAGCAGAGCCCGGTGCCTGGTGAGTGCCGGGTGAGCGGTTATTATTGTCGCTAGCGCAGGGCGGCACATGGCGAACATTCGGGATGGTAACCCTCGGGTCACAGTCAGTGCTCTGGAATCACGAGTCCTTTCTCCTCCCCCGACTCCTGACTGTCCACGATGGGGTTCTGAATCCCCTCCCTATTCATTTCTTCCCTGTCAGTGCAGCCCAAGCCTCTTCATCCAGCTTCCTTTCTGCCCCCTGTAGCCACCTGGAATCATTTCCCGGGTCACTTACCCCTGAGCCTGTGCTCAGCCTCTCCCTCCCACCCAGAGCGTTCCCCAGTCCTACACCAGTCTTTCAGTGAAGCCTCCCCTCACTACCCCCTCTCCCCGCCCCCTTGAGGCCTGCTCCCTGCCCCCCCCCCCCCAATTCTCTGCTTCTAGCACATAGGAAGCCATGCTGTTATTTGGTCATTGGGTCTGTCGCCCACTAGATGGGGACCGCACAGGCCAGGGAACTAGGTTTGACCATCTCCTTGGCCTCAGGGCCCATCTGACACAAAGTCCAGCCCACACTGGGTACCAGCAGATGCTGTTGCCAGCCTGCCGCCTACCAGTCACTCTCTCCGGAGCTGGAGGCATCGCATGCATGCGGGACACGCAGGATTCGCGAGGGCAGCCGAGCAGCAAGGTTTATAGAGGACCCAGGGCAGCAGCAGGTGAATGTCCGGAACTGGGCCGGCAGGCTCAGGGCACAGCCAGCCTTAAGCTGGGGGTCAGGGCCCACAGTCCCTTCACTCCCCCAGGGGCACAGTGTAGGCGGCATGACGCGGACCAGGGGTGGAGGCGAGCTTCCCGCCATCGGCCTGGAACACAGCTGGTGCTGTGGCCCCCTCATTCTGACTGGGATTGGGGTCTCGGGGACCCCCGTGGGGACCAGAGTTAAGAGGGGAGGAACACAGCCCATCCAATGAGTCCATCTGGTGTGGCCATGTGCCAGCAGGTAGAGTCCCACATGCAGAGCCCCCTGGGCTGCAGGAGGTGGGGGACCTGGGTGAGCAGGCGGGAGCAGTAGCAGGGGCCCCAGGGATCCTAGTCCAGTGGCCCCTGGAAGATGAGGCGGACACAGCCATGTTCGCCAGTGAGCCAGGCCCCGCAAAAGGGACAGGCCGCGTGGAAAGCGTGGGTGCCGTGGGGCAATGGTGTCTGCGCCCAGTAGCGGGCAGTCTTCTCAGAACACACATGGCCACAGGGTGCAAAGGCATGGCTGGGCGGCCCGGGGTCCAGGCAGAGGCCGGCCTCCTGGCCGAGCCACAGGGGCACGTAGGGGCCCACGAGGCGGCAGAGAGGACACTCGCGCTCTTGGGGGCCCCTCTCTCGCCGGCAGCCCCAGCCGTGGTAGCCATGGACGTGGCCGCAACGGACGTAGACCCAGGGCTGTTGCTTGTCAGGCGCCGTGCGGCCACGGGCCGGGCTGGGGAAGGCAAGGGTGCTGAGGCCCACGGGGCACTGGGGCCGTGCTGCGTTCGCTTCCTGCCGCTGGGCCTCCAGTTGCTTCAGTGTGGGTGCCCTCAGGAGCCCTGCTGGTGTGCGCCACAGCAGCGTGGCCCCACACAGGTCGATGAGGGACCCATCCTGCAGCTCGTTGGACTCGTTTTCCACCTGCCAGGGGCAGCAGAAGAGCCTTACTACCCACGAAAGCCCCAAGCCCCGGCCACCGGTGCTACCACCCCAGCCAGTTGCCCACTGGTCCCACTGAACCTCCCTGGAGAGGGAACCCTGGACCAGCAGAGTGGACAGAGGCAGAGGAGGGGAGGGCTGGGGAGGAGAAGGGGGTGCTGGGGTGGAAGAGTGGGCTCTGGGGGAAGGGAGTGCTGGGGAGGAGGAGGGGCTGGGGCAGAGGAAAGGGTAGGGTGAGAAGGCCCAGGTGCTCCCAGCATACATGGCCTCTCACTCTCAGTGGGATGTGGACCTTGGTCCCCTCATCTGTCCAATCAGGAGGTCTGGACCCAAATGGAGTTTTTCTAAACCATCTCCCCAGGCTCTCCCCTAATGGCAGCGGCAGGAAACTTCTGTGGGTCGCGCTGGGCACCTAGCCAAAGCCGCTGTCCAAAGGCAGAGCTAGGCTGCCTGGGTGTGAGTTCTGGCCTCACCCCTCCCTAACACTGTATCTCCGGGCTGATTTCCTTCTCCTCAAGCTGGATTCCTCTTCCCAGTTTCTTAAGTAGTCCTTAAGAGTCAATCAGTGTAAACACCTGGCACCCGCCGGTGCTGGAGAAGTGGATGCTGGTCAAACAGTCACAGGCGTATTTTAAAATAATGTTTCCTGGGGCCTCCCTGGTGGCGCAGGTGGTTGAGCGCAGTGCTGTGAACCTGTCCGTAGCCTCTGCAGTGCCGGTTCGAGCTCCACCGGCCGCGGAGATACCCACATGGTGTGACAGACCTCCTCTGTCTCGCCCGCTGCTCCCCTCAGCAGTGTATTTCAGTCAGTCTGCCTGTCCTGCTCCCTGTTCTGTCTCTGGTGAATCCTCTCACCCTCCCGCACATCTGGCCTGTACCCCGGTTCTCATATAAATAAATCTTTAAAACAAAAAATGTTTTCCCAAATCTCCCAAAAGAATCAATGCCCTGGGCAGCCATGCCCCCACTCAAGGCGCTGCATCCCCCGGCCCAGGCCCATTTGAGAAGCTTGGCCCGGAGCCTTGGGCAGGCTCTCTCCCCACCCCTGAGATAGGCTCCACTGACCAGAGCCTGCGGAGGGCTCATGGCTGCCTGAGCCCACTCACTGGGAGGACGAGGAGCGAGACCGTCTGAATGTGACAGACATGGTACAAGTTGCAACACTTTAGGCCATAAACTGCTCATACGCTGCCAGTGTCACCTCCCAAGAAGGTGTGATTTTTTTTTTAAACTGCCATATCCTCAGAGCCACCTGGAGTGCAGTATTTGTGTGATCTCCGCTGCACGTCACCCGAGGGTGCCCAGCAGTTTGGGGACTACACATGGGGAGGCTGGTTGGGCCCCTCTGTGAGCTGATGGGGCTCTCCAGTGCAGGAGGACCCCAGATCATGTCCAGGCTTGGGCAGGGGGACAGACATGTCAGGAGGCCCAGGCAGAGTAAGGAGGTGCAGGGTGCATGGAGCAGGCCACCTACCAGCTTCCCCCGCTGCTGCGCTGAACGGCTGTCCCTCAGCGTATACACGTTCCCGCAGACAGAGATCTCCCGCCAGAGGCCCGGGGCTGAGTCCTCCGAGAAGCCGCCTGCTGGGTGCATCACCAGGACCCCATTGGTGGTCAAACCGTCCATCAGGCCGTCGGGGGTCCGCCACTTGGCTGCCCGCTCCTGGGACCACACTTGGGATCAGATGGTGTCCCCAGGTGGCCCCAGCGGGCTTCGAGCTAGAGTGCTGCTCTCTACCCTCAAGGGCAGGGGCCCAGAGAGCACTGGGGTCGGGACTGATGACCCCAGATAGCCCTGACCTCTCTGAGCCTCGCTGTGCTCATCTGTTAAATGGGTCACTAATCCCTGCACAGTCACGGCTATGAGGACTGTGGGATGCTCCTGGCTCACTCGAAGATGAGGTGCTCGTCACTCCCGGGGGGCAGAGGGGGCTCACTCACACCAAGGAAGATGTTGCTGGAGGCGTCGAAGCCGGCAGCGTAGATGCGGGCAGTGTAGGGCGGCCGGCGGTCGCAGAGGATGCGGCAGGCGTAGCGGGAGATGGTGCTCTGGGCGGAGGGGCCCTCGGTGGCCCCCCCTCCAGGGGACGTGTCTGTCACCACAAAGTCAATCATGTTCTCTGTGGAGCGGCCAATCTGTGAAGAGGGGGGAAGCACAGAGACGCTGTGTGCACTGGGGGTCCCACCTGGTCTTCCCACCCCTGGGACTGGGCACATGCTCTGTGTTTGGGGTCACTGGACGATGAAGCTGGGGCACCATCCGAACTTCAAGGGGGCTACAAGTTTAATCGTCATGGCGGGGGCTTTTCCTAATCTGCCTCCCCCACAGCTCCAGGAAGCATCCCACTCAGTAAAAATGATTTGCTTCACTGAGGGAACAGCGGGAGGGGGAAGCCCACAGCGGGGAGCGTGCAAATGTTAGCGGCCAACAATGACTTCTGCGTGTGGCCTGACTGCGGTACATTCATGTGCAGTTGCTCAGGTATCTTCCCGCTGACACCACGTGGCGGCGCTACTAAGGGCCCTGCATCTCAGGTGAGGAAATCTAGGCCCAGAGAGGTTAACTGAGTCTTGCCTCAGGTCACCTGGCCAGAAGGCCAGAAAGCGACAGGATCTGAAACGGGGTGGCGTGACTTGGCTCGCTGAGCCATCAGCGCCACAGCCTCCCGGGCTGGACACCCTGAGTCCTCTGCAACGTAATGACCACCTGAGCAGGTGCCTTCCCTGCGACCTTTGGTCCCCCTGGCTCACCTGGGAACAACTGCTGAGCACTGAGGTCTGGCGCCCAGAGGCCGGGCTGCTGTTGGAGGAGCCCGAGCTTACCTGGAACATGTCTGTGTCACTGTCGTGTGTGTACTCGACGATGACAGAGTGGCTCCGGGACAGCGTGTAGGAGATGCTGTGCTGGCCACGGTTACTCAGCGCCTGGTAGGGAGAAAGGAGACGTCACGTTCCAGGGCATGTGGCCACCGGGAACGTGAGCCCACATGCCAGCGGCCGTGCCTGGGGGAGGGGCAGTGCGCTCCGCAGAGGGGTCCCTGGCCGGCACTTTACACAGGTAACCTTCGGGGACCCAACAGCTACACTATGGAAGGTGGCACAGTTATCACCCAAAGTGTGGGTGGGGGAGCTGCGGCTCAGAGAGAAGACCCGAGCGGCAGTCCACAGCAGGAAACAGCAGAGCCCGAATTCTAGCCCAGACCCCCTGAAACCGCAGCCTCTTCCTCTGCCATTGCTGTGTGACTGTTGCTTCCCCTCTCTGAGTTACAGCTGACATGTGCATCTGGTGACTGGGGCCTGGGGGCCAATGGGTTGTGCACAGGGCAAAGGCTCGCCCGCCAGCGCCATTCCTTTGGCGGCCCTGTGAGTGAAGACAGGGGCTGCTGGTCCAGCGGGGCTGTGGAGAGGTAGCGCCTGGAGGGCTGAAGGCCTGGGTCTTGGGGGAGGCAGGACTGGCACCCAGGTCTGTGGGTGCAGCTGCTTGCCTTGGAGACCAGCGGTGTGGAGATGTGGTGCATGACATCAGGCTTCACTCCGTTGGCATGTGGCCGGCGGCTCAGTGCCAGGCGGCTTCGCCGGCGGCCCTTGTCCCCACTTGCCAGACACCCATTGTAGCTGTGGATGTGGGGGGGAGGTTAAAAATAAAGGAGTGCAGGGATGGGGAAGGGAAGGAGAGAAAGGAAGAAACAGTGAACCCTTAACAGATTTGGAGGGAATGCCAACTCTGGGCAAACCTTGCCTTAACATACAAGCTCTAGAAACACCCCAAACTAGAAGCCCCAACTGTGCATTTGTGGACTGGGGTGAAGGGCAGGGCATCTTCAAAGACCTTTCTTTCAATTAACCAGGTGCTGGGTGCTGGGGTGGCAGATGTGATGCATCCTAGGTCAGTTTAGTGCCATCCGTGGTGACAGGAGGGGGCCCTGGTTTTTCAAAGAACCTGGAAGCCACCCCTACCATGACCCAGGCAACAGTCCAGTGTGCCACAGAGGCAGAAGGGGGTTCTGGCCCCAAGACCAGGTTCCTGGGAGAGGGAATATCTACTCGAGGCCTTGAAGAACTGAAAGGGATTTGCCATTAGCAAGCTGTCACTTATTACACAAGTACTTCTGGAAACAGAAATGAAATAAATGGACCCACAAGGCCACTACCTCCACATATCCATCCACATCAAATTTCTACCTTCCTCTCCAGCTCTTGTCCCAAGGGAATGAGTGTGGAAGGCAAAGATGGGGTGAGTCATAGCCTTGACTGCCGCCATGGTTTGGGGCCTCCTGTGTTCCTGGTGCTTTGCCTTATTAATGACCTAATGGAATCTGTGCAATGTCCTGCCAGGCAAGTGTCTTTCTATCCATTTTATGAATGAAGGAAATCGAGGCTCAGGGGAATGAGGGAAATCGAGGCTCAGGGGAACGAGGGAAAATGACTTGCCTGAGGCCCCAGGCTAAACCCTGAGAAAGTGCAAGACTGAACTGGGTCTGCCCAGCTTTGGCCTCTTGCAGAAGCCCAGCGAGATGAAAGGCTCGGCTGTGCTGTCCGAGGCTGGCAGAGCTTGGTGACCTCAGGGAGTGGGGATGTGCAATAGGGGAAGGGGACGATGAAGGTGGTGGAAGGTTCCTCCGTCCCCCCTCACACCAGGCTGGGAAGTCTGTGAGCAGTTGGGAGCCATAGAAGGTTTTGGAGCGAGGAGGGACAGGATAGCTCTCAACTAAGCCAAAGACCACTCAAATCAGAATCTTCTGGTGAGTTTGTGAAAATACAGACTCCACAATCCCATCCATGGGGACTGATTCCAGGGGTCTGGGAGGCACCCAGGGACGGAATTTTCAACGTGCTCTCTGGGCCGCTCTCATGTGTGGTCAGCAAGGAGGTTCACTGCTCTGCAGAGGAGCAGTGGCTGTCAAGAGGGTCCGTGGTCTCCCCCTCCGCAGACTTGCTTTCAGCTGAGAAGTCAAGCCCTTCCCTTGGGACACCAAGCAGCCACTTTTCTAAAGCAAACACGGGCCGGAGGGCACCACTTCTGCCCTGGTAAGCTCCTCCCAGCGCAAGACACTGGCTTTGGACTCAGACCAGCCTGATTCAAATCTTGGCTTTTCCACGTATCATGTGACCTCCATAAAAGGGGGCTAACTGATCAGAACCCTCACAGGCTCATGTGAGAATAAGATAAAGCATTTAACCTGCTCAATGCAGAGTTTGGCATGTAGACAGCAAGCCCTGCATACACATTAGCTATTATTGTTATCGTTAGTTATTATGAAAAAAAATAGAAGTCCTTGGCACGTACATGACAACAAACAGCATGTGTTGCTTCTAGAGAATGGTCAACATGGAAGCGCAGTATCAGATATTTCCTTCAGGACAGATGGCAGGTGGAGAAGCCACAGGACGTATGGATGAGGGAGGAAGAAGGGGTTCTGTGTCTGGGGAAGAGGTTAAGTGGGTGGTGCAGGGGTCCCGGCCAGGGGAAACCAGGCAGGGGTGAGGTCGACCCAGCCACCAAGGAAGGTGGCTTCCTCTCTCCTGGCCACAAGGCTCTCATCTGCAAAGTGAGGGTCAGCCCTGGCTAGTGAAGGTGCGCTGGACCTAGCATAAGAAAGACCTAGGTCCAAATCCCAGCCCTGCCACTTACCAGCTGTGTGCCCTTGGGCCAGTCACTTCCCCTCTCTGAGCCTCGGTTTCCTCACCTCCTTCCTCACAGCATCTTTGTGAAGATTGAAATGAAATAATGTCCATGAAAGGGCTTGGCGCAGGCCTACCTCCCAGAACACTCGGCACGCGCCAGGCACCGTTCCACGGGCTTTACAGAAGTCACCTCATCCATTCCTCTGACAGCCCTCTCAGGTACATGGTTATCGTCCTATTTGTAAACTGGGAAAACGCAGCACAGGGACCTTAAGCAGCTGCAGAGGCAGGATCTGAACCAAGCAGCTCTGCTGGGAAACCAGAGTTCTTCACCCAAGACTACAGACACTAGGTGCTTTATGAAAGGCGCTGGTCGGACTTTTTTCTTATCTAATAGAAACTTATCTTATCGGAAACTCTCAGTAATTTATGAAAAGTGGGAAGACAAAAATCACAACTATGAGTTGGGGTGGATTTGGTCAACTGTGACTCTCGGCTGGGAAGGTGAGGAAAGACAAGCAGGGAGAGCTGGGGCCCTTTGGCTGCCCTGGGAGGTACCCGGTGCCCAGCCCCAACTGGACCAGGGACGCTCACCCCAGGACGATGAGTTCGCCATACTTGATGGGCTCCTCACCGGGCTGGGCATCTTCACCGGGAGAAGAGAGGACGCAAGAGCCCTGGTTCCCAGGGTGCTGGAGGTCTGAGGTCCGGGGGGAGCCCACTTCAGGGTTCCCTTCCAGCACCATTCTGGGCAGAGTGGAAGAGGAGAAAAAGAGCTTTGCAGCCTCCCGCCCCAGCCCCACTCAGTGCCACTTCCAGCCTGTTTGTGGATCACTTCGGCTAAGGCCAGGGTGACCATCACTGCTATTTCACCTCTGCCTCCCCTAAACTGTCCAGGGTTTTGAGATACCAGGGAAGGTAGATGGGTAGGATGGGGAAGGAGGGGCCCTAGGATCAGAGGTTTCCTTTTGGCCAGGACCCCAGTCTGGGATATGCTGGAAGTGAGGCACCCCAGGAGTTGGGGGGGGAACTTATTCCTCATCTTAGACTCCGTTCCTGGGTTTAGCTCCGCGTCTCAGGACCTCTGAGTAACCCTCTGTCGGGTTCTTAGAGTCTCTCTGATGATCTTAGTCTTTCTACCCCTTTGTGGGCTTAGGTCTCTGTCTGTCTGACTCTGCTCTCAGTGACTATCCTCTCTCTGTCTTCCCACCCTCCTCCCCGCCTCCGCCTGCCTGGTCACCTCACCTCCCCCTCCACCTGCCTCAGTCCCCCACCTGGCGCCGCCCTCGGGCAGGCCTCCAGACCCTCCCGCGCGCGCCCTGCCCTCCCTCAGGTGTCTGTCTGCAGTCCCCGGGCCGCCCGGGTCTCCGGAGGCCTGTGGGGCGCGCTCCCCCCTCCGGCTCCGGCTGCAGCAGCGCCCGCCGCCGCAGGAAGCCTGTTTGGAGGCGTCCGCGCGCAGGAGGGGCCGCGCCGGGCCCGGCTCCCCGACAGCCCGGCGCTTACGCAGATGCCCCCGGCGGCCCCGCGCCCCGCGCGCAGCCCCGACCCCCGAGCCCCGCGGGCAGCCGGCGCGGCGCCCACCCGGGCCGCGGCAGGCGGGAGCGCGCGCACCGCCGGCGCCCGCCCTCGGCCCTCCGGCCGCCCCCGGACGCGCAAACACGCCCCCCGCGCCCGCCGGGGCCCGCCCGGCGCAGCCCCCGCCCCTCTGTCCCGGAGGCTTCACCTGGCGGCGCTCGGGGCCCTCTCGGCGCCGCTCCCTCCCCGCCTCGCCCGGCTCGGCCCCGGGGCCGCTGCAGCGGGATGGGCCGGGCCGCGGCGGCTCGGCGCTGCCTCGTCACGGGGACACCGGGCCGGGGGGAGGGGACGAGCGCGAAGCCCACGCCCCGCCCCCGCCCAGGCCCCGCCCCGCCGGGCCCCGCCCCGCCCCGGGCCCCGCCACTGCGGCGGCGCTCGGCCGGCAGGCCACGCCCCCTCATGAGGCCCCGCCCCGGCCCTGCCCCGCCCCCCAGGCTGTCGGGGCGCTCCCTCTCCCAGTTTCTCTGGCCTCCTTGTCTAGGGGACCCCTCCTCCAGTTAGGGCTCCCCAGAGCCCACCCCCGTTTCTGGGGACTCCCCGCTCTCCCAGGTCCCGGAGCCTCCTCCCCACCGCGGCCTGGGGTCTTCCCCTGGGGCCTGAGCCCTTGGGCCGAGGACCCTGCACCCCGCGTTCGAGGCCCCGCCTGGGGAGGCCTGGGGTTCACAGGAAAGACGCGGGGCAGGAAGGAGCGGGCTGGGAACACTGGTGGCCGTGGAGGCGTCGCCCGGGGCCCCTGGAAGCCGCTTGTGGTGACCCTGCGCGTGGGGCGCAGACGCCATCCAGCCCAGCTCGGTCCCTTTCTCGCCCGGCCGCCGCTGAGGGCTCCGGGCCCCTGGGTGGCCGGGAACACCTCCCGCCCGCACGCACCCCCACCCGAGACGCCACAGGCCCGCACGCACCCCCACCCGAGACGCCACAGGCACTGCGCTCGCGCCGCAGCTCGGGCCGCCCTGGGTTATGGGAAATCTCTGTCGTCTATGCCCTGCGCTCTGAGCAAAATAAGGCTTTTCATTCCTAGCACACACATGGTACTCACCCATTGTACAGATGAGAAAACAGATTTGCAAAAGTGACCTAGTGATGATTTCGCTGGAAAGGGCTGAGAGTGGATCTGAGCTGTGTGACTCCAACGTCTGAACACCTAATGTCCACACCTTGCGTTTCTGGTTAGGGATGCAGGATGGGGCTCAAACACAGAGCAAGAGAGACCCAAAGGCCCTCCAGATAAGATCCCTACCACTCACTGTCTCTTGGTCTGTTTAGAACTATAACCACAAGCTATGGGTGAGCCATTAACACACCCCTTTGGAGTGTGTGTTTCACTGAGGAGGTGGCCTTTGCATAAGTGGAAGTTTACCCACACATTCCTGAGAAGGAGCACCTGCCCCCCATAAAAAAACTTGTTGCTGTGAAACTACCAGTCTCCCCGACTTCCCTTGGGCCCCAGGACATCCACACACCCCACCCACTCCCCACCTAAAAATAGTCCAAGATACCAACTGCTTTGCCAACTGTTCTGGGGCCCCAGTAGCCAGATGAAACAAGGAAGAAGCTCCCTGTGTGTCCTTTAGGGACAAAGTCATTCATTAATCAAGAGAAATCCCTGAGAGGCCACTGCCAAGCAGGCCACACCCACTCTGCCATGGGCAGGCTTCCACCCCCAAAGCCTGCACTGCGCCCCTTGCAGGCATGCACCGCCACCTTAGGACTGTCTCACCCCCTGCGCTCCCAGCTGCATTGCCTGCCAGAGCAGCCCCTCCGGGCACGCGCTGAATTACAATTAAAACCCCCAGTTTGCAGATAGGGAAACTGAAGCTCAGGGTGGGAGGTGGGGAGATACTTGGCCCAAGTCACTCAGTGTCGGGGAGCTGAGGTTTCACCAGAGCCAGGGTGGGGTCCACCACCTCAGTCAGGGGAAGGGGCGAGAGAGCCGGGGTTCGCCGCAAGGAGGCAGAGATTTCTCCTGGGATGGAGCCCTGGGATCAGATTGGAGCTGCTTGGTGGATGGGTTTGAATCCCAAAGAACCTATGGGAAGCTGGGGTGAGCCTGCCTGCGGCACTGTCCAGGGGGGCAGAGACAGAAGGAGGGGGGCACCATCGAAAGACACAGATGCCTGGACTTCCAGTCGGTGCTTCGGGCTCCAAGTTCTGAGCCCTGTGCCAGCTTCTTCAGCTCTTCATCCCTCCAGCTTCATCACCTTGCTAGACGACTTACTTGCCTAGTGGGAATAATAATCTCACCGACCTGTGGTATTGTCAATCTCTTTGTTCCTCCCCTCTCTTCTCTCTCTCTTTAAAGAATGGGACGAAGAGGAACAAGATACAACCTCCATTTCATCAAGTCTTGGGTTTAAGAGCCCTGAAGACAGGGGCTAGAAGAATATTTATGTATCTGGTCGAGAAAGAATGTTGAAAAACAAACCCCTGCGGGCTCTGGGCTGGGAGGCTTGGAGAGGAGAGGAGAGAAGGAAGAACTAAGAGACTGGACTCAGCCTTGGAGGCCCTGTTGTGGGTGGGACAGTGGGGCTGGGGAAAGCTAGAAGCCTCAGCGTGGGGAATCGGAAGTGAGCCTGGGCCTCAGTTCTCAGACTATGGAGAGAAGCCCGGGGAGCCAAGTAAGGGTGGCAGTGGGGGGCCGTGTGCCCGTCTCTCAGGCCTAACCTGCCGAGTCCTAGAAATGTGAGCCCACCAGGCAAGAACAGCACAGCTGGGCCCAGGTATCCAGAACAGCATCTTGGCGGGCAGTGCTGAAAGGGGCACAGCCAGGGTGCAGGGATTCTGGGCCACAGGCCTCTGGCTTCTCCTGTTCCTTGGCACTGGGGCTATCTCACCGGACCTGAGAAGCCATTCCAGGTAGAAGAGTGGGGTGGAGAGCAAAAGATTCAAAAGGACTGAGATTAAATCTGACCCTGGAGTTAATGGGAGGGAGCATGTTGCATGCGGGGGCACGAACCCCATCCAGCTGCAGCAGGGGGCATTGCCCATGCTGGGCCGCTGCCAACCTGCTGCTGCCAGCTACTCCACATTGGCTGAGCCCTCCTGGGTCTGGACACTGGTCTCTGGGCACCACAGGCCCCAGCCAAGGTCGTGGACCTGAAGACCGAGGAGCTGGCTGCTGGGGGGAGGGGTTAGGCATCCGTGTGAAGAGGTTGACCGCCTTATCAATCCATGTGACATAGTATGACCCAAGGAAATGACAGCCTCTTTCCCAAGCTGCCTGCTTGGAGAAATGAAGGCATGGAAGGGGTGGTGGGGCGCAGCAGGACACCCGGTGATTCCAGCAAACGCTTGTTGGACTGAACAAATGCTGCCAGCGGACTGAAGCCGTGTTCAGCGAGGAGGCTTGCGGAGGGCGCCCCCTCTTCAGAGTGCTGCTGCCGTCTATCACGGCCTGCGGCATGTGGACGGACTCCGAGCAGCTGCGGCCAGGGATTCCACCTTCCAGAATGTGTCCTGCTGTAGAGTGGGGCAAGCAGTCACCTGATCACTGCAGTCCTGGGTGTGAGGACCGTGGCCCGAGACAGACCTGGCATCCAGAAGCTTCCCGACAGACTGAAGACTCTGGGGGCTGAGCATGTTATCACGGGAGAGGAGTGAGAAAGCATCTTCAGGGACATGCCCACCTAGCTCCACTGAGCTGTTGCAGGTCCTAGCACCTGCAGGAACCAAGGCGACCCCCGAGGGCTGGCCACGCAGCCTGGACATTGATTCACTAACCTTGTCCTGAGCTCCAGGCTGGCTGAAGTTGAGAGACACAAATACAGAGAACAGGGGTTGGAGGGCTACCTGGAGGCAGGGGCCTGCCGACAGAAATTCAAAACTCCAGTGATCTGAAGAAAGGCCTCTTCCTACTTCTCCATGTGTGAACGCCCTGTAACTAGCCAGTGTAGTTCAGCCAAGTCCACAATTCTTGGCCTTTAAGCCACTCACTAGCCAACAAAAGTTAACTTCCTTTGTTCTCAATCCTGGTCCCCAAAACCAATATAAACTCATTCTCTTTCTTTCTTTCTTTTTTTGTGGGACCCTTGCCAGAGGCCGGGGATCGAACCGGCACTGCAGAGGCTGTGGGCAGCCTCACAACCCAGTGCTCAACTGCTGTGCCACCAGGTGAGGCCCTCTTTCTTTTTTTTTTAAAGATTTATTTATTTATTTATTTATGCATACAAGAACTGGGGTGTAGGCCAGAGGTGTGGGGTGGGGGTAAGAGGATCCACCAGAGACAGAGTAGGGAGCAGAACAGGCAGATCTACTGAAATCCATTGCTGAAGGGAGCAGTGGGGAGATAGGAGATATCTGCTGCACCATGTGGGTAAGCCCCCTGGCCTGGGTGGCTGCTGATAGCTTCATGGTGCTAAGACTTACCCCCTTGCGCCACCAGGGAGGTCCTCATTCTCTTTCTTTGCTGGAGAGGTTGAGATGAGTCCATCTTCTACTCTTCTACCTTCTTGCCAATCAATTTGCAATAAAGCCTCTTCCTTTTCTCAAACCTTGATGTCATAATGTGGTTTTTGCATGGTGGGTAGTGGGCCCCTTTGCTCAGTAACAGAATCAGTACACCCCACTTCTCTTTGGCTCTCTGTTTGTTGACATCTATCTTCCCCCAATGCAGATCAACATACTCTGCCTGAGGGAGGAAGCCGCTAAGCCACATCTCCCAAATTTTGATACTTTCTTTCAAGAGATCAGCCTAGATTGAGAACAGAATTTCTATATTTTAATGAAAAATTATAGGAGGAGGAAGTGTAGCCAGCTTGGATCAGATGCCCACTCCTGGCAAATAGGGTCATGTCATTCACAAATGTTTGCCCTGTGGCTCAGAGCTGCAGTTCCTGAGAACAGGGAACCTCTAGGTCATGGACTGGCTTGACAGTGCTCACTACAAACAATCCATAGGTGCCAGGAAGGTGCGAGGCTGGAAGGTGGGTTCAACCTGAAGTCCTATGACCCTTGAGGGGCAAGCTGAGAAATTAAAATTTTACCTTCTGGAATATGTGGAACTACTGAGCAGCTTCTTCTGGGAGCAGGTAGATGCTGTCATGTGTGAGGCAGGGCTGGCATCTAAGTGAGTAGTGGTAAATGGCACAAGGTCTAGAATCAGGAAATCCCATCCTTTCTGTCTTGCACAGAGAAAGCCCCTTTTGGGGACTCAACTTGGTAATTTGCTGAAGGAATATAGTAAAACAATTTGCCTCAAGCCATTGTGAGGGTCGAATAAAATAATAATGCTGGTGAGGAGCTTAGCACTGTGCCTGGCGTGTGGCTGATGTCAAAAAGTTAAACTACAAAATAAAACGCTGACTTAGCCTATTCAGCACACAGATGACGTACAGGGATCGTTCTGGGCCTGTTAAGCCTCACATCAGCTCTATGAGGCCGGCGCTTATCGGCTCCTGGCTAGTCAGCACCTGTTTGCTGGGAGGTGCGCAATGTTCTAACGCACTTAGTGCTAACTTGTCTCCACAACAATCCCTAGGAGTAAACAGTTTGATCAGCTTCACGGACTACTCAGGTAGTTCGCTCTGTACTCTAACCATTCTGTCTTTCAACAACAGGTGAGGAGGGTGCTACTCCACAGGAGCGCTAGGTTCATTTCAAACTGAAGGACTATCAGCATGTCCAGCAGCTGGCGCCCCAGCTCAGAGAGCGGCAGGAAGCCCGTAAGCGGTCAAAACTACTATACCCATAATGCTAAGCGAGTATCAAGGCCCCCAGCTTAGCTGTCCAAAGCACTGCCTTTGTGTGAGGAACGCGTGTACCCAAGCCATTCGGATCCTTCCTCTATCTTCATATGATAAACTAAAAGTTTTTTCCTTTGCATCTGACCCTCTTTGTCTTACTAGTTGGAGAACGGAAGGAAGACCTGAAACAAGACTGCTATTTGTAGTCCTCACCTGCCCTAGCCGAACGTGAGGACCCTTAACCTTTGACTCAAGATGGCGGCGTCCTGAGCGCTCGCTCTTACGGTTGCCCTGTGGTGTAGTAAGGCCGGGAACAGTGCATCATGTCGAAGCTAAGCCGGGCTACTCGGACGCTCAAGAAGCCCGCAGCCGGGGGCGTGATCCGGACCATCGTCCGGGCAGGCCAGGCTGTATCCGGGCCCCCGCTGGGCCCCATCCTGGGTCAGGTGCAGCCGCGTCTGGAACCCAGCGTGGGAAGCGTGGGAGATAGTTCTTGGGTGGAGGGTGCGGGCCATGGAGCCAGGGAGGTCTCGTCAAAGCTCGGCTCTGCTTTATGCCTTGGAGTCAGTTACGTAGCCATTTCAGCCTCAGCTTCCCGAGCTCAACCCCTGGATGGGGGCTAAAGAGGGAGGATGCATACAAATCAGCTGGCACATAAAGTGACTGGATCTGGATAAAAGAGAGTGGTGACAGAGATGTGAAGGTGGAGGCGGGGACTGATGGAGCCTCTCGGGTGGTGGGAATACGATCCTGACCTCTGTGCTTCCCTCACAGCGAGGCGTTTCCATCAATCAGTTCTGTAAGGAGTTCAATGAGAAGACAAAGGACATCAAAGAAGGCATTCCTCTGCCTACCAAGATTTTTGTGAAGGTGCAGAGTTGAGATTCTGATCCCCACTTTCCTTATCAGTGCCCCCTATTCTCCCCCTGGGTCCCTAGGTTGATCACCTGAGGTTGCTGCGGTGCTCTTGGGCAAGTCTCTTCCTGAGTGCCACTCTCCCCAATTACCTAGTGTAGACTAGCTTGCCATTTCTGAGCTTGCCCTGCCACATTGCACTTGTCTTCCCCCTCCATCCCACCGGGGCTTACAGAGCAGAGTTTGGCCTGGAGTAGAGGTGATGGGACTTTCTGCTGCAATTATTTTTTCTGCGGTTTTGATATATTAGAGGGGCACCATAGGAAAGTGAGTTGTAGTACAGGGGGACAGGGAGTAAAAAGTTCCCAGGGGCACTGGGGTGGGGAGGCAGGAAGAAATAGTTTCATAATTTCTTGTTTATTATTAAGCCTGATAGGACATTTGATATCAAGATTGGACAACCCACTGTTTCCTACTTCCTGAAGGCAGCTGCCGGGATTGAGAAGGGAGCCCGGAACACAGGTGAGGGTCAAGGTGGGTACCTGGAATTCTGGAGGCTCTGAAGGGAGGCAATGACACCTGATGGGCTACTTGTTCCTTCCTCCAGGGAAAGAGGTGGCAGGCCTGGTGACCTTGAAGCACGTGTATGAAATTGCCCGCATCAAAGCTCAGGATGATGCCTTTGCCCTACAAGATGTGCCCCTGTCTGCTGTTGTCCGCTCCATTATTGGCTCTGCCCGTTCCTTGGGCATTCGTGTGGTGAAGGAGTGAGTGTTCTAGGGAGACGTAGGGTGAGGGCAGGACCCAGAAAGTTCTTGACTGTGGTGCAAAGTTGAGAGGGCACATTTCAGTGGGAGAGTCATCTTCCCCCTGAGGGAGGCCACATCCAGGGACCAGTTGGACAGGACTTTGAGCTGTCTCAAGTTTAGATCTGACCCTGAGGCCAGCAAGGGGCTTTGGATAACCTTAGGAATTGTTTCCTTCAAGTGAGATGCTGGGTAGCAGAGCTTCTGGCTCAGATAACTGCAGGGGCAGCACTTACCCTTTAACATCCATTTGCTGCTGGTGCCACACCCTAGGCAGAGGTGTTGGGGTGCTAGGGTGGCATTCCTGGCAGAGGAAACTGAGGCAACGGCTGGGAAGTCTAGGAGGGGAGAAAGGTCCAGATAAGCTGGGTTCTGAGACAGTGACCTGGTTACTTGTGAGATTCTCACCAGTGACAGCCCGCTCACTCACCACTGTTTTTTTTGTACCTGCAGCCTCAGTGCGGAGGAGCTGGCAGCCTTCCAGAAGGAGCGGGCCTTGTTCCTGGCTGCTCAGAAGGAGGCTGATTTGGCAGCCCAGGCAGAGGCTGCCAAGAAGTGAGCCCTGTACCCTGGACTGCATGGTTTTGAAGGGAGCATCTGGGAAGGGAGGGGGAACAGTTTGGCAGACTGTGCCAAAGCGGAGTAAGAGAGGTCATACCAGCCTAATAATTTTTTCCTGATTTTATGTTTTTACATATGTATCTGTATCAGGGAATCAAACTGAAATAAACATCCTTTTTCACTCACTCTCACTTCTGCTTTGGGACTTCAGGGGAAAGGCACCGTATGGACAGTAGCCAATGTGGACAGACACTAGCCGCCCTAGGAAGGCAGGATCTTCAGGCCGCCTCTCAGATATGAGCGTCAGCCACACTGAACAACTCACCCAGGTTCTATTCCTATAGAACCCTGACCCTTACTGATTAGAAATCAGAATTTTTCCCCTTCTTTAGGAGTGAGAACAGGCGGGGGGGCAAGGTCGGGGCATGAATGCCAAGGTCAGGTCTACAGAAACAGCAGATGTTGCTTCTACTTCTGTCAGAAATCTCTCCTCTCAATTCTTTAGAAAACAAAGTGGAAAAAACATCTGGCCCAGCAATACCACTTCTAGCTATTTATCTGAAGATCATGTAAGCACTAGTAGGAAAAGATTTCTGCACCCCTATGTTCATAGCAGCATTATTTACGATGGCCAACAACTTAAATTCCTGTGACAGATGACTGGATGAAGAAATTGTGAGACAGAGACACAGTGGAATGTTACTCAGCTGTTTAAGAAAAATGAGATACCTCCATTCGGGGCAGTGTGGATCTTGAGGTGATCTTGCTAAGTAGAATAAGTCAGAAAGTGAAAGAAGTTAGTGGGTAGTCTCAGTCTGTTGTGGAATATAAATAACTAAAGAAAACAAACAAGCAAAACACAGTAAAAATAACTCTTAGCTCAGTGAAAATGATGGTGGTTACCAGGCCAGGGCCAAGGAGCCAGGAGGTGGGTGAGGTGATAGGGTGTCGGCATGTACACATGTTGAGGTGTGCCCCCTAAATGATGGAGTTTTGTGAATGTCAAATCAATAAAATTTCATTAAATTTTAGGTCATAGCTCAAGCAGGATCCCCACACAGACCGCCCTTAGGCCTCTCTACTGAGCTGACCTGGCTCTGGGTCAGGTGGCAGCTTCAGTAGGCACCAGCCCAAGATGGCCAAAGGCCCTGGGAAGCCAATGGCTTGTTATTTTCCCCATTATCTGGAACATCAATGACTTACTTGTCCTCTCAGAGAGTTGGGGTGGACGGGATGCCCCATGATGGAGCCCTGTCATGTGCCAGGCACCTCCTTTCACACAGACGATTTGGAAAGTATAGAAAAAATAAATGCTTCATGTAAGCCCACTTCCTGGTTGAGACACTTGCTAAATATCTTGGCATTTGCCTTTTTTACTTCTTTCCCCTCAGTATAATTATATTAGTGTGGGGCCTCCCCGGTGGCGCAGCGGTTGAGTGCTGGGTTGCGAAGCTACCCACGGCCTCTGCGGCGCAGGTTCGATCCCCGGCTGCTCCCCGGCCACCAGAGGAGGGTCCCACATGGCGCGCAGACCTCTCCTGCCGCCCGCTGCTCCCCTCAGCAGTGTACTTCGGTCCTTCTGCCTGCTCTGCTCCCCACTCTGGCTCTGGTGAATTCTCTCACCCTCCCGCGCTTCTGACTGTACCCAGTGCATGTATAAACCAAAAAACAAACAAACAAATAATAAAAAATAAATAAATAAGACATGCCTCTAGAAAATTAAAAAAAAAAAAATAATTATATTAGTGTGTATCATATTTTTGAAAAAGCAACTTGGGATCCTGCTCTATTCAATATACTATTGAATTCTACCTTTAACTTGGCATTTTTAGTACATTTTATCAGTATTATCTTCCTAAAACAATTTCTTGTAACTTAAAAAAAAAGGTTTATGCATACAAGAACTGGGGTACAGGTCAGAGGTACAGAGGGTGAGAAGATTCACCAGAGGCAGAGTTGGGAGCAGAACAGGCAAACCGACTGAAATACATGGCTGAGGGGAGCAGCAGGGGAGACAGGAGAGGTCTGCTGCACCATGTGGCCATGTGGGTAGCTCTCTGGCCAGCTGGGAGATTGAACTCATGCTGCAGAGGCTGCAGATAGCTTCATAGTGCTGTGCTTACCCCCTTGCACCACCAGGGAGGCCCCTAAAACAATTTTTAATGACTGCTAACTATTCTGCCTTATGGGTAAACTCATTTATTGAACCAAGTCCTCAGTGGTTGGGTATTTCGTTGTTTGCATTAAAAACAAAAATAAACTCTCAGGGGCCTCCCCGGTGGCGCAGCGGTTGAGTGCTGGGTTGCGAAGCTACCCACGGCCTCTGCGGCGCAGGTTCGATCCCCGGCTGCTCCCCGGCCACCAGAGGAGGGTCCCACATGGCGCGCAGACCTCTCCTGCCGCCCGCTGCTCCCCTCAGCAGTGTACTTCGGTCCTTCTGCCTGCTCTGCTCCCCACTCTGGCTCTGGTGAATTCTCTCACCCTCCCGCGCTTCTGACTGTACCCAGTGCATGTATAAACCAAAAAACAAACAAACAAATAATAAAAAATAAATAAGACATGCCTCTAGAAAATTAAAAAAAAAAAAAAAAAAAAAATAAACTCTGATGAACATCATTTGGTAAGAGTGGTTTTGAGTCTCCTGTGGGTTGAGTGTTGGGGACTGGCTTGGTGTTCCCTGGAGGACACAGGAGTGATTGTGATGGGCACAGCCTGTCTCCGAGGGAAGCTATTTACTAACAACCCACACAAGTAAAACTAGTTACAGTGATTTGTCACAAAGGCTGGAAGGATAAGAGAGAAGGGCGTTACCAAGTTCCCGGCGAAGGTCTGAAAAGGAGGCCTCCAGGCTTAAAGGCAAGACCTGTAGGAAAGCCAGGCCTGGGCGGGGGCGACTGTAGCATAGGACTTCAGGCAGCACCGTGATCTGTCTCTGCATAGCAACGTGGTCACACATTTAACTGCTTAAAGCAATGTTTTATGTCACAGTTTCTGTGGAGTCTTAGATCTCAGAAAGCGGCAATCAAGGGGTTGACTGGGGCTGAGGCTCACCTGGGGAAGGATCGATTTCCCATTGCACATGATTGTTGGCAGCCTTCGGTTCTCCTGGGGCAGTCAGATGGGGCCAGAGGAGCTCAGTTTCTTCTTGGTTGTCAGCCAGAGGCCACTTTCAACTCTGCTATGTGGTCCTTCCCATCATGGCATCAAAGCCAGCAGAAGAGTGTCTTCCCACCAGAGGAGTCTTACATAATGGCACATCTTACCCACGTGATCATGTCCATCCCATCACCTTTGCTTTGGTCAGCAATAACTCACAGGCCCCACCCACAGTCGAGGAGAAGGAGTTATACAGAGGCATATCAGGAAACAGTGACCCTGGGGCCACCTTAGAGTGTGTGCTGTGACGCTGGGACATGCTGAGTTATGCTCTCGATATTTCTGCTCTCCTCCCTCCCACCTTGGGCTTGCACATCCTGCACTTTGAAATTAAGTGAGGTTATATGACTTTTGAAATATGAGAAATAAAGTGTGCAGGATGGTTAGCACAACAGTGAGACTGTGCTGCTCGCCTCCGCCACAGCCAGCAAAACCTGAGTGCTGAGCTGGCAGCTGCGCCCAAGTTCCTTGGTCCATAGCGTGTTTGATCAAGAAACAAACTAAGTTCATTAAGTTGGATATTTGGGGGTTTGTTACTGCAGCAAAACAGTCTATCCTGATGGTTCAGGGGCATTTTTGTTAAGTTGGGGTTGTGCAACCATCCCAGACTGGGTAGGTTCATTGTCGGCTCTTGCAGATGAAAAGAGAACATTGGAGGGGGCCTCCCTGGTGGCGCAAGGGGTTGTCTCGGCACTCTGAAGCTCTCGGCAGGCACTGTAGCACGAGTTCGATCCCTGGCCAGGGAGCAACCCACATGGCGCAGCAGACCTCTCCTGTCTCCCCGCTGCTCCCCTCAGCAGTGTATTTCAGTAGATCCGCCTGTTCTGCTCCCCACTCTGTCTCTGGTGAATCACCTCGCCACCCCCACCCCCACCTCTGGCCTGCACCCAGTTCTTGTATGCATTAATAAATAAAATAAATCTTTAAAAAAAGCGAGAACGTTGGCGCCCCGGTACATTTTTACGGGCCTTCAGTGCTGAATCAGGGGGCAGAGCAGCTTCCTCTCTCACCATCTCTCGTGTCCTCACGGAGTCTCGCCTCCGAGCGTCTCCGCGCCGCTGGCCGTCCCTCTCAGCGCCCGGGGCTGCACTCAGGCATGCGCGCCCGCGCCCAGGGCCCAGACGGCCATAATCACAGGCGCGCATGCCCGTGCCCACGCCTCTTGGCCAGGGCGTCCACGCAACCCAGGCGCAGGCCGACCACCGGTGGCCGTAGAGGCTAGCGGCAGGAAGGCGTGAAAAAACCTGATTCACTTCATTTACCCTACAGTTGGGAAGAAATGGAATGGAGCCCAGTGTAGCCACGTCTCTGATTATTTCCTTTAGGGTGAATTCTTATAAATGGAACAGTCGAGTTGCTCTCCACTTTAAATTTCTTTTATTTTAAAGATATTTTTATTTATGCATACAAGAACTGGGGTGCAGGCCAGAGGGTGTAGGGGGTGAGAGGATTCACCAGAGACAGTGGTGAGCAGAACAGGCAGATCTGCTGAAATACACTGCTGAGGGGAGCAGTGGGGGACACAGGGGGCTGCGCTAGGTGGGTCAGCTCCCTGGTGGGGAATCGAACTCAGGTCCAACTCAGGCCACAGTGACTGGCAATAACTTGAGAGCGCTGAGACTTTAACCCATGCACCACCTGGAGACCCCCACTTTAAATTTCTTTAGCAAGCGGCCTCCCCAGTGGCGCAGTGGGTTGAATGCAGTGCTGTGAAGTTGTCCACAGCCTCTGCAGCGCAGGTTTGATTCCCGGTCAGCCAGGGAGATACCCACATGGTGGGGCAGACCTCTCCTGTCACGCCCGCTGCTCCCCTCAGCAGTGTGTTTCAGTTGTCTGCCTGTTCTGCTCCCCGCTCTGTCTCTGGTGAATCCTCTCACCCTCCCGCACCTCTGACCTGTACCCCAGCTCTTGTGTAAAAGTAAATAAATCTTTAAAAAAAATTTCTTTAGCAAGCATATGTAGAGGTATCCTTTCCCCTGCCTTGTAGATGAAGAAAGTGAGGGTCAGATATTAACTGACTTGCCTGGGATTACAACCTTACTTCACTGAGGAAATAAGCGTTGATAGAAAACTCTCCCGACTTCAAGAAAATCTGCAAAATCTGCCACCTGTCACTTCTTCCCTGTGTCTGAGAATGGGCTCCTCTCCTTCCATCCAAACGACGCCCTCCCTCTGCTGAGAGCCCTGTCTCCTTTCCTTCTTACTCCTGCCCCCATTCACCAGTTTCTCCTAGGTGCTAGCTAACTAGCTGACTAACTAGTCAACTAGCTGGCCAACTAATCAACTGGCCAACTTATCAGCTAGCCAACTTATTTAGCTGACTAGTTAACTAGCTAACTAGTTGACTAGCTGACTAGATAACTAGCCAGACCAACTAGTTGTCCAGCTGCCTATCTTGTTAAGTAGCTGTGTAACTAGACATCTAGTTAGCTACTTAACTAGCTGCCTAGCTAACTAGCCAATTAACTGTTTCACTAGCTAGTCAACTAGTTATCTAGCTGACTGTCAACTTATCTAGCTAACTAACTCATTAACTGGCCAGCTAACTAGTTGTCTGTTCTCTTGACACCTGCCAGAGGGGTGCTTACACAGGTGAATCAGTCCAGGTCATTCTCTGCTTGCCTCTCCTCTGCGGGTCCCTATCGCACAGGACAGGTAACCTGAGTCTCTTCCCCTGGTCCAGAGGCCCCAGGGACGCCTCTTCCTCCCTTTCCTCCATGCTGCCCCTCACTGGTCTTTATTCAGTCACACCTATTTCCTGCTGCCCCTCTACTCTTGCTTTCATTTGAGCTGGAACATTTTTCTTCCCATTTCTCATCTTTTAGATCTTAGTTCAATATCACCGCCTTGGAAAGTGCTTCCTGGCACCCACTCCATGTGAGAACCATCTAACCAGAGCTCGCCAAGTCCCAGCTGCCCCAGCCCCCCGCCCCGCCAGCACGGGCTCCTTTACATCCTTTGTCCACCATTTGTTAAAATCTTTGCCACACAAGCAGGACATCAGCTCTGTGCGCCAGGCACCTGGCCTGGAACCCCAGTGCATCCCCAGCACCCAGAATGGCTCCTGGCACGCGTAGCGATCATAAACCTTTGTCACGGGAACAAACCATACCGCAGGGCCAGCACTTGAGCTCAGTCTTTACGTCCCAAGATTCGAGCTGTTTCTCCTACACTTTGTTCCTCGGGCAGCCGTCTGGTGTTGATGGGAAGGGAACCGGTGGAGAGCAGGTCTGCTTCTTCAGCAGTTCTGGGAGTGCCGTGGCTTGAGTGGGTTTGGACCGCCCTAGGGCAGTATCTGGGACACAGCCTCAGGGACCTTGTCGGCGAGAGGAACAGGAGCAGAGATGTGGGTGACCAGCAGGTGGCGCTGTTGGCCCTTCTAAGTGCTCCTCGGCGCTGGCCCTGGCCCCTGGGCTCGGGCTCTTGGGGTGCCTTCTCCTCAAGACAATGATCCTGTAAGTCTCAAACTGTACTCAAAATAAAATCTATTCGTTATTTTTAAAAACCATGCTGAGAGGGGGCCTCCCCGGTGGCGCAGCGGTTGAGCGCTGGGTTGTGAAGCTGCCCGCGGCCTCTGCAGCGCCACTTCGATCCCCGGCTGCTCCCCGGCCACCGGAGGAGGGTCCCACATGGCGCGCAGACCTCTCCTGCTGCGCCCGCTGCTCCCCTCAGCAGTGTACCTCGGTCCTTCTGCCTGCTCTGCTCCCTGCTCTGGCTCTGGTGAATTCTCTCACCCTCCCGTGCTTCTGACTGTGCCCAGTGCTTGTATAAATAAATAAATAAGTAAATCTTAAAAGAAAAAAAGGTTGTGAATGAAGTATGGAGAGTTTCCACATAGCCCAGGTCCAGTTCCCGTCACTAACATCTACCACTTACGAGAGAGCCAATGCGGAGACATTATCATTAACTCAAGTCCCTACTTGGTTCAGATTTCCTGACTTTGTAACCAAGTCTCTTTCGGATCTGCCTGGGGTCCAGTCCAGAACACACATTCTGTTTTCCCCTCTCGCTCCCTCAGGCGCCTCTGACCACCAGGGAGTGGGACTTGAACTGTGGCCACTGAAGATTTCAAAGTGAAGGTTCCAGCTCTTCCCCTTTGGGGAACATAAGGACCAATTTTTGTGCTAGAAATCGGTGTGTTTCCACCCAAATCCTTGGGCTCGCCTTCAGAAGTGGTCCTCTCGATAACATATTTCTGCTGTGCCAGACATAGCCCTCGGGCTTGGCGCCAGGGATGGCGAGGAGTTCAGTCTCTGGGGCTTACTCTCCTGTCCAAGCTGGAGACCAACACATGCGGCAGGCAGAGAGGAAGACTTCACCTACCTGCTTGGCCACGAATCCGCCAAGGCGGGAAGGGGGCGGCAGCCCTGGGCCCGTCTCCCTGCTCGCGGAGGCCTCTGACGGACAGAGCCGCAGAGCCGGGGGCTGGGATGAGAAGTGGTTTAGGCGGGTGTTGTGCAGCCATCCCAGGCCGGCTAGGTGCATTGTTGCTTCTTGCAGATGAAAAGAGAATTTTGGAGGCACTGGTGGATTTGACAGGCCTTTAATGCTGAACCAGGGGACAGACCGGCCAGCGGGGAGACAGAGATCTCTGGCATTCTCCCTCTCAGTCTCCTGTCATCTCGCCTCAGAGCGACACGGCCTGGTACCCTCTTGGCACAGGCGTCCGCACTTACACGTGCTCTCTGGCCCCAGGTGTCCACAGTTAGGTGACTGTACCCCCCGGACCCCCCTCCTCTCAGCCCCAGGTGTCCACACAAACTAGGGGGCAAGGCATAGGTGGTAGCCATAGGCCAGCAGTGGGAGGGCGCAAAAAACCCCTGATTCTCTTCATTTACCTACAGGAGTTACCGGTGCTGTGCCCTCAGGCCCCGGAAGCCAGTCCCCAAATTCCAGTGCCAGGAAGATTGCGGCCTGGGCTTCCTTTGTCTGTGAGAACTCTGCTAACCCAGCGTCTGAGTCGCCCTTCCTTCGCGGCTGCTTTGCTAACTGGAGTCTGTTCTGTGCGCCTTAGTTTATGAAGAGGCCTGAGCAAGCTCTGCCAGCACCTTCGGCAGCTGGACGCTCTTTGTGAGCCCTGTTTCACCTGTGACTGGCCCGAGGCTCAGCTCCACTCAGCAAATACTCAGTGGAGGCGAGTTTTCGTCCAGCTTTCTGCCTCCTGGTCTTCATTTCCCCCCTGCCCTGCAGCCTGGAGCCCTTTCACTTGACCCACTGACCTGCATTCTGCTCAGAATGTGCTGTGCTAGCTCACGAGAGGGAAGATGCCCCGACGTGTGTTGAGTTGTTGGGGGGTCTGGATGGGAAAGTTCGAGGTGGTGGGCCGCTGATTTGGGGAGCCGAGATCACAGATGACGTGGACATGGCGTGCCCCTGGGATCGCTCACCGACTGTGGGTGCAAGTCACTTTTTACCGTGGTCCTGTGTCTTTCTCCAGGAAGTGTACTGGCAGCCCCGGCCCGAGGCTTCAGGGCAGTGACTAAGGGACATGCAGGTGTTTGTGGCCGAGACCCTCACGCAAAGACAACAAAGTTAATCGTCCAATGTCAAGGCTTCACGAGGACGCTGCTTCACGGCAGGACCAGGCTGAAGAAAGAAACGGCTGTCCCTGAAACTTCAAGCCCACGTCCAGGAAAGTGCCAGGCTGAGCTCCCCGCTCTGTCCCCGGCCCTCTCTCCGGCCTGCCCTCCTGTGAGCACGGAGCAGGCAGCAGACGCCACTGCCCTCGACTGTTGGATGACAAAGCATCTTAAAAGCAAGATGTGGCATCTGTTCAGCTCCAGATTCTCCAGCTCCGAGCACAGGGCAAGCCGCACGCCACTCACGCGCTTGCTGGATGAACGTTTGCGGGAACCAGGGGGTGTGCCAGGCTGCAGCAGGTCCAGGCTTCACCTCCTGCCCCCGGCGCCCCCCTGGACGGCCCAGCTTTTCAAGCCCCCCCCCCCCACCTTCCGCAGCAGGGCACGACACCAGAGCTACCAAAAAGGCAAACTGGACTTTATTATAAAGTTGGCTACAAAGTCACCGCAGCACCACAAGGTGGCTGCCCAGGCGGGCCCGGGCCATCTGGTAGCCGGGTGAGACCCGCCCCGGGCCGTGCCTCGCGAGCGCGCGTGACAGACGCGGCGGGGCTGCCTTCCTCCATCGGAAAGGAACGTAGCTCTCTTCGCGCCCCTCACCCCAGGCGCGGGGCGCAAGAGTCACAAGAAGGGCCGCCAGGCGGCAGAGTCCGTCGGAATTGAAATCCCGTTACTGGTGTGTAGAGAATTCTACGTGGGTGTCAAGAGCCCCTCGGGGCACAGGCTGGCCCGGTGGGTGCTGCCTTTCCCCCACCAAGGCCCAGGGGTGGCTTGGCCCCCAGGAGTGGAGAACTGGCCCAGGCCCATGGGGCAGCGCGGGGGGGGGAGTGAGACTCCCCCATTCCCCGCTTGAAATCCCATCCAAGGAAACTCACTACGAGTGAATACAGATTGGAATGGAAACTGGGATCGCTCGAAGTCTCTAAATTTTAAAAAGAAGCTCCCCTCCCTTGCCCTCCCACCTCCCCCTCCCATCCTAAAGGGCCCAGGGAATCAGATACATCCCCCTCCGGCCCCCAGAATCCCCCCAACCATCCCGGGGGGGTGGAGAGCGGCTCCACGTCTTGATGACAATATGCCATACTTGACGACGTTAAGTCACAGACTTATTCAAAACGTTGGTTCCCCTCCACTTCCATCTGCAGAGAGAGGGGGGGAGAGAAGGGTCAGTGAGGTCTCCTGGGCGGGCGGGCGCGCGGGCTGAGGGCGGGGGGAGCTGCTGGCACCCAGTGCGGACCATAGTATCGGCCCAATGGCTGGAAGATGGCCAGGGGCTCCACAGCGAAGCGGGAGAGGTGGGCGGCTGGCAAAGGCTATGGCTTGCATTTTGGAAAGCGGAGTCCGGAGCAGGAACTCTCTCCCCAGACTCCTAGAAACTCCTGCCCTGTGTTCCCTGCGGGGGCACGAATACCAGCCAGAGGCCCAAGTCCTCTTTCATCAGGCATCGTGTGACCTGAGGCAGGTTCTTAAGTTCTAGGAAGCGGGTTGTCTTCACTTGTAAAATGGGGGGTGGGGTAGGGGGTGGTGGGGGTTGATAGCTGGTCTAGGTGCCTCCCAGAGTTGATAACAAAACTTCGCCCAAGGATTCTCTAGCACTTTGTCCCAGTGACCCCCCCCTCCCCCGGCCGCCCTCCAGGCCTACTTGGCCAGAACCACATTTACACGCGTGCGGACCCTCACGACCACCACGCGGAGGTGGCGGTGGGAAACTTGAGGGGTAAAGGGGAGTTTCCGCATCTAGCTCCACCCAGCATGGCGGGGGACTGAGTTCTCGGGGGTCTCGGCTGCACCCACCTTCATGGAAGCTGTCTTGAACTTGGCTCTGGAGTTGATGCAACTCATCAGTAAACCCATCGCAGGGGAACGCTGAGACACCTGTCTCAAAGGCGGTTTCATATGTAGCCAGGTCCTCCAGGAAGCTGTGGTCTTCTGGGGACAGGTTGCTGCAAGGCGATGGGGTCCCTCCTGGGACCACCTCAGGATCCCCCGATCCCCACTCCCCGCTGGGGTCTGGGGCTGAGAGATCCATGAAGATGTCTTCCACGGGCGCCTCTTCCAGGAAGGTGCTGCCAGGGTCAGCCAGAAAATCCAGCTCCTGGCATTTCCAGGGTTTTAGGTCCAGGCTGAGCACCGGGGGGCCAGCCCCCGACAGGGACAGGTTGGGGTCCAGGGGCTCCAGGCCTCCAAGAGGCTCCAGCCCGCCCGTGCCAGCCTCAGCCGAGAAGGGCCTGTCCATGCCCTGCGCCAGCTGACTGATCTGCTGGATGAGACGGTCTATCTCGTTCTGCTCCTTCTCAGAGTAGTGGAAGAAGCTCTGCTTGACTGGAGAGGCCTCGGGTGTGAGCAGGCCTTCGGGCACCAGGGGGACGTCCACAGAGAGGGGGCCCCGGAGCTGGGCAAGGGCCAGGAGTGTGCAGTCCCCATTACCAGGGCTGCTAGGACTTGGGGGCAACTTCTCATAGAGAAAACTGCATCCCTCCTGGGCGAAGTAGGTCTTGGTGGGGCCGGGGCTCAGCTGCTCCGGGAAGGCTTGGCCGGGGCTGCCCAGGTGGGCCTGCAGCGCCGTGCTGGGCGGGGTCAGCTGCTCGTGGGCGGGGCTGCCCAGCGGCTCCGGGAAGGCGGCGGTGCTGGGAAGCAGCTGCTCTGGGAAGGTTGAGGCGCAGGGAGTCAACGGGTCTTCATAGCCCCGGGTGGCGGCCTCCGTCAGCTGGCCTTGCAGCGGGCTGGTCAGCGGGTCCGGGAAGGTCGCGCTGCTGGGTGTCAGTTGATCAGAGAAGGTCGCGGTGCTTGGGGTCAGCTGTTCTTGGAGAGAGCTGGACGGGGCGGGCACATGGGTCTGGAAGGGCTCGTGGAGGCTGAAGAGGAAGGCACAGCCTCCCAGCTGGTGTGGCGTGTAGGGTGGCGTGCACACAAGGTCTTTGCTCAGGTCTGCTTGAAGCGGCGGCGCGACGCCAGGCGGGAACGCCAGGTAACCGAAGCCCAGCTCCTTGGACGGCCGGGGAAGCTCTTCCGATGCCGAAACGGCCCCCAGTTCCGGAGCGCTGGGGAAACTGGTGCTTCTCGGAGCCCCCAGGGCTGGGGCAAAGAGTGGGTTAGGGCTCGAGCACTGCTCCTGGGAGAGGACATTCTCCGGCAACGAGGGCAGCGCAGCCGGGGCGCCCAGGATGTAAGCGGCCTGGGTGTTCTCCGAGGTCAGCTGCTGGCGGAGGCTCCAGGCTTCCGTGTCACTGGGGCGGAGAGACAGGGGTAAGAGTTTGGTGTCCTGTTCCAGAGCAGTTCCCTGATCGGCGTCTCTCCATGCCCACCTCAGAGGCTCCCCAGGACCCCTGCCTTGCCGCTCACCTGATGGGATAGTTGTTGGCAGTAATGGGGCCCTCCGGACCTTCTGAGTATAAAAGGCAATAAATCCACGCCCAGCCTCCAGGCTTGGCCTGCAGCCGCACCACCATCTCTGCCTGAATATCGCCGCTCTCAGCCACTGGGAGGGGGCGGAAAAGAGGCAGAGTTAGTATGTTCATCAGACGACACCACCTAACCTCCCCCCTCGCTGACCTCTCCACTGAATTGGGGTATCCATGACATCCTCTTTGCTGACTTCCCTCACCTGCACCACTCAGGTCCCCACCTCGACCTCACCGCTTGGAGTCCCCAGTTCTGATTCTGTTCTCATCCTGACATTCACTCTACAGCCTCCTAAGCTGTTGACCTCTGGGATCTCCACACTAGTCTTGGCCCGTTTTGTTTGGGTCTCCCATGCCTTTGCCCAGCTCTCTGTCTTGTCCCCAGAGTCTCTGGACACTCACACAGACGGTAGTGTTGAGCAGAAGCGTGGCCCAGGTCCTCGGGGTGCAGGAGTCCATACCATGATTTACAGAGCAGTTCACTGCGCTCATAGCCCAGGTAGATTAGGACACTGGGAAAGTGGAAAGGGGAGGTCAGCTTTCTGTTTACCCTGCTTGACACCCAGGCATCTCACTCCCTCCCTTGGACCCCATCCTTCTGCCCCTGACTCCAGAATCTAGGGTCCCCTCATCTCTAGTCTGCTTTCCTCCTGGAGTCTGGATGCCCTGGGCTTACCTCTCAGAGATGTCCAGTAGGGCCAGGTCCTTAGCATGACGACTCTGGAACATGGCCAGGAAGAGCGAGGCAGGGCCAGGGCCAGGGCCGGGGCCAGGGCCAGGGCGGGGTCTTGGTTCCAGTGGGGCACAGAAGGCTGTGAACACAGGGTTTCCTGCCCAGTAGGCTCCAGGTGGGTGAGCGTGGAATCGGCCTCGAATAAGTACCAGTTTGTTGCCTGCACTCTGGCGCCTCAGAGATTTGGAGGTGTTGAAGCGACAGCGGAAGAGGCGATCTAGGAGGGTAAAGAGAAAAAGTGATGAGGGTGGAAGACTAAAGAGCAGGGCAGCAGGAGGGAGTTGGGAATGAGGATGTGAGGAGGGAGCTTTTACCAGTGTCCAGGGCGGCATGTAGGGTGAGTTGCTGGCGCACAGTCAGGTGGTCAGCTGGGTCAATGATGTCGTAGATGCTGTCACCCTGGGCAACCAGGTCCACCTGAGGAAGAAAAAGAATAGATGGCCATGAGTGAAGGCAACCAAAGACAATCCGGACACAAAGAATTTTACAGGAGATAACCCCTCTCTCCGCGGTAATTCTCAGATTCTCAGAAGTGTAAATCTCATTGTTTGCCATCTGTGCCCCAGTCCAAGTTGAGAGGACTCTCAGCACTCACCATGGAGTGGCCCAGATGCTCGCTCACACTCTCGGACAGATATAACAGCTTCCCTTCAGCTGTGAACACAAGCAGAAAGCCAGGTAGTGCTGCCACGATGTCTTCCAGCTCTTGAGCTGAGAGAAGTCCGGTGGGGCCGGCCAGAGGAGTACCTGCAGGGAGAGAAGACATGGTGAGTCAGGGAAGCCTGGGAGGCAAAACAAAGTAAGAAAGCATGGACTGAGTTTCAGAAAATTCAGAGGAATTTCCACGGACGTGCACACACCTGTTGACCCGCTTCCCACAGCTCTTTCCCAGGGAACCTGTTGCTGGATCTCCCCAGTCAGCAAGCCCTTTGACTTCTAAATTGGGACCCCAACTTCCTCCGCCCTGGGTATCAGAACCACGGACAGCGCTCCGAGGAAGCGGCGTTTCAGCACCGCGGACAGTTCCCCGCGCACCCCCGGTGGTTCTGTCAGCACCGCGGACAGCGCCCCAAAGGCGGCTCGCGAGTCCTTCCCGCAGGGCGAGCAGCCGCGGCTCTTCCCAGCGCCGGCGGCTGCAGCCCCGCAACTTCCCGGGCTTCCCTCCCCGAGCTCCGGGAGCGCCTCTGCGCTGGTGGGGACTGGGGCCGTTCTGCACTGGTTCTCCGCCTCCCTAAAGTCTCGGATCAGCCTCTCTAACCCTCGTCTCAGAACTAAGGGGAGGTCTGGACAGAGCTCGGGAGGAAAAAGTGGCAAGTCTCGAGTTCTCCAAGTCCCTTCTCTCCCCAGCCAGCCAGCATGCTGCCCTAGACATGCGGCAGTCCCGGCGGGTTCCCTCCGCTCCGCTCTCCCTGCTGCCTGCCAGTTCGGGTCTCTGGCAAGCCCAGTTTGCTCACCTCCAGCGAAGAAGACGCCCTTGCGAGTGTAGATGCAGGCAAGGCTCATGATGTGCAGGTAGGACAGCCGGACCTTGTCCGCTTCGGCCAGAGGCAGCAGCTCCTTGAGGTTCCGGATCTCGGCGTTGATCTGGTCCCGGCGTGCCTTGGAGGCACCCTTGGTGGAGCGGTACATGTCTGGCGGCTGCGGAGCTCCAGCTCGGGCGCTCCGAACACCTGCGTCCCTGTCCCGACGCGCCGGTGCCTTCCTCTTCCGAGCTTCCCGTCTCTCGCTCAGGCGCTCACTCTCTCTCCTCTCCTGGGCTCCGCTCGGCTGCGCTGCCCCCCTCGGCTGCCTGGTTCCGGCTTATATAGCTCCTGGCAGGCGTGGGGGGCTCGCTCAGAGACGGGGGGGCGGGAAAGAGGGAGGCTGGGCTAAGCAAACTGCAGCGGGAGCTGCTGGCTGGGGGGGGGGGCGCTCCTCCTCCCTCCCAGGCTTCCGACGTCATCTCATGACGTAGAACGCGAGCGGGAGGGGGGATGCAGGGAGGGGGGAACGGAGGCTGCGGAGGGGGCCGTGGCTGGCGGCGGCTGAGCCGAGCAGGCGCTGCCTCGGGAAGGCCTGGAAGGCGGTGCAGGGACCCAGGTGTCCGAGGTGTTCACCGCGGAGGGGCCGGACAAAGGTTGAGGCGCCCGGAGGCCCCGGCGGGAGAGTCTCAGAGGGCAGGAAGGGGCTGCTGCCAACGTTCCCCGGAGATAAGGGGCTGGGTAGGCGCAGGGTCGACCGCGCAGCCCCCTCCGCGCTTGCCCTGCGAAGACCGTGTGCACATGGGGGCGGGACCGAGGCCTCCCCTGGCCGCGGCGGCAGAGGTCAGGCTAGGGCTTCTCTCCCGGGACTACGCAATCTGGGATTCCCTTAGTCACTTTCAAAGACCAGCCCCCACTCTTTGCAAACCTGGGTCTGGGTGATTTAGCAGGGGGAGTCCCGGGGGGGCCACGTCCCAAGAAAGGGACGGGAAGGGGGTCCTGAGAAAGACGGGCCGGCGGAATTGGGTCTCGCCTGTCCCCCCACAGCCGAGGATAGGAGCGCCGACACCGACGCCGTGGTCCGCAGTGTCTTCGTTTCCCTGTGGGCTAATGAACCCCGACCCTGATGGGGAAACTGAGGCAGGGTCCCAGGGCATGATGAAGACCTCGGTCTGACCTAGACAGCCCCACTCCCTACCCCCCCCAGCCCCGCCCGCCCGCCAGCCCGCAGTTCCCCCCGCCCGCTTGCAGCCGCCTCTCCCCGCGGGCCGGGGGCGGGGGCGGGGCCGGGGGAACCCCAGCTCCATATTAGGACAGGAATCCTCGGCGGCTGCCGCCGCGGCGGGCGGGGCCAGGCTGCCTCCGCACCGCTCCGGAGGGCTCCCCCCCGCCTCCAGCTGGGAAGACGGGGAAGCAGGAGGAAAGCGAGGGGGGCGTGCTGGACCCCGCGCGACCCCTGCACCTGCCAGGACCCCTTAACTAACCCAGGCAGGCCTGCACACCCCCTGCCCGCCTTCCGCACCGGGGCTCCACCCTGTCTCTCCACCTTCAGCTCTCCACGTCCTTTCTCCCTTCCCCTCAACTGTTTCTTTGTCTAATTGCCTGCTCGGGGGTCCTCTCAGCCTGGAGCACCTCTGCACCCCACCCCAAGGGCATCTTCCGCTCCCCTCCCCTCCCTGCCAGTGTTGCCACCTCCGGTGGTCCGTGCCCTCTCTTCCTGGTTTATTTTTTCTTTCTCTCTCACCATAGATGATCGCTCTCTACGGGGGCTGATGGGTGCCTCTCCTTCCCCCAGGATTCCCTAAAAGGAGAAGAAGTGAGCTAGGGGACATTTTATTTGCAATCGCATCTAGTGAGGGACTAAAAATGAGAACACGCGGGGGGGGCATGAAACCTGGGGGCAGGAGTGACCAGATTGTGGAAAGTCACAAGGGAAAGGACATAAACTCTGACACCAAGACACAAACTTTGGGATCAAGGAATTCTTTACTCCTCAAGGACAGGGGTGCTGGGAAGAGCCAAGTGGGGAGAAAAGAGGCAACTGAGCAGAAGGGTGTTTGAGAAGAGGTGTGGGGGCACAACCCTGACCTTTCGTGCCATTTTGGCAGGGGCCGGGGTCATCCACATGCACCGTTCTGCGTTCAGAGGCGCAACAGGATGGAAGGAAGGGGTGTGTCTGCCCGTCTGTCTGTCCGTCTGCCACTATCTCCAACCCCACCGACCTGGGTGACAGGGAAATGGATCCTTCAGGAATTAGATCTCCGCTAGTGATCCCTGGGGCACCTGCCTACCCTTCCCTCAAACTTCTGTTTGGAGAAACCCGTGATGGCTGGAGCCCCCTCCTGCATGAACATGCATGTTTTAGCTCTGCCTGGGAGGCGTTCTTGGAGCCCCTCCCCATGGTAAGAGGTGTCTGTCTTTCGGGGCCCTGCTGCTCTGAACAGTGACAACTAGGGAGCTGACCGCTGTCCGTGGTCCTGAAGCAGCCACCGGGGAAGCCAACTGCGGAAGTCCTGGAACAGCAAAGCAGAGCTGGAGGCCACTCAGGTCTCAGAGTCAGACCCCGCCTGGCTATTCCTTCTCTGAGGATGTGGGGTGGGGATTCAGGGGTCTGAGATTTCTGGGCTCTAGAAGTGAAGTAAGTATGGGGGGGGGAACTGGGCTCAAGGGTTGAGCGCTTGGATTTTTCCAAGGAGAATGGACTGGGATGGGGGTGGGGTGAGGCCCTCTGGAAGGGAAGAAGGGTCTAGAAGGGGACAAGGAAGGGGGTAGAGAAGGGCTCATCCTAGCTCGCCCACTCTCATTCAAGTTGAGAAGCTCTGTATGCCCCAGTGTCTCCTCTCCCCAGGCGAGCTCCCACTCCCCTTGCCTCCCACATCCATGAAGCTATTTTTAACTGTGCAGAACCAAAAATAGGTTGGCAGCAGCTTCAGGCCGTGGGAGAGGAGCTATTTATATCACCAGTGACGGTTCCAAAATAGCAAGCAGGAGGAGGGGGGCGGCTGGCACGCTAAAGAGCTCCTGGCCGCTGCTAAAAATACTGGCAGAGTGAGTCATCCCGGCCTGGCTGAGTCACCTCACTCTCCCCCCCAAGTGGCAGCAGCAGCAGCAGCGGAACAAACTAAGAATGGGAAGCTGAGATGGGGGAGGTATCAGAGTCCACCGGCTATGGGAAAGTGGGGCAAGGGAATGAATTGGGAGAGGGGCTTTGGGGTGAGTGCGTGGAAGGAGTGGGAGGAGCAGGAGGCACTCAGTGGAGCACTCTGGGGGAGCCTGCAGCATTTGCAGCCGTGCACTAGTGCTGGGGAGGCTGGGGCAACTGGAGGGAGGGAGCCAGACCGTGAGACTATGCATGTCTGTCCGTCTGTCTGTGTGTCTTTGTAGCTGTGTCTTGTCCCTGAATATATCTTTGCATCTGTACCTGTGCAATGTGTCCGTGCATTTGCCTATGCCTATCTTGGTAAAGAACAAAAAACAAACAACAAACAAGTCTGACATCTGTGCTGCGTGTCGTTCTATGCTTATGTCTGTAGGAATTTACCTGTGCAGGTTTCTGGGTGCCTCTCTGTTACTAGAGGTACTTGTGTCCATATCTGGGTCTTCCCTGTGCCTTTCTCTCCAGCTGCTGCCCAGGTGGATTTGCACACAGCCCCAGCCTCGATGCACCTTCTGTTGTCCCCACCGGTGTCACTTGCTGGACCCTCGCACCATCTCTGTCATAGTCCCCTCCCCTCAGCACCTGCCCTTCTTCCCAGCCCTTCCCCCCAACCATTTTGGGAAGGTCTCTGCTGCATGCAATCTACAGCACGAACATGCAGGGAGGGAACCCCACATAACCTCTCCTGTTACTCTCGAACCATCCTGCATCCTCCCTGGCCTGCAGGAGTAAGTGGTTTTCCACCACTCCATATTTGGGGAGCTAAGGGAAGAGAAGGGCTTTCTTTAGTTCTAAAAAAAAATTCCTGGTGTGGGCACAGGCATGCGCAGCACACTCACGCGCGCGCACACACAACGGTGAGAGAGAATGAGAGAGAAAAAAATATCAAGGTCCCTTCTCTACTGAAACGAGTTCTCTCGAATCTGTTGCCATGGCAACCCGCCCACTCCTTCCCCGAAAAATCACCAAGAAGAGGTGATGGCATCGAGGAGGGATTGGCTGGTTTCTTTCTTTATTATTTTTTCCGAAAAAGGGCTTTTTATAGCAAGAACAAGCCGTGAGATCCCTTACCCTGTCTCCCACAGCTTTATTGGGGATCTGGGGGGACATCGCCCCTCAGCCTGTCAGAGACGAGGAGATGCATCTTTTCCAGAGATTTCATACAGGGTGGCCTCCTGGGAGCGAGAGGCAGGGACTGCGGAGTTGGCCTCCCTAGCGTGGCGTGGACACGCCCAGTGAGGGCCACTTCTCTGGAAATTCGGGGCAAGAGTCCTGACAGAAGGCCGCCAGGGCACAGCCTAGCTGCCTGCACAGAAGGAGAAAAAAGGAGGAGAAAAATTGAAAAGGAAGATGGGAAGAGGCGGGGGAAGCGAGGATGGAGGGAACAAGCACATTCCCAGCGGCCAGAGTCCAGACAGGTGGCCAGGACGCGCGGGAAAGACCCACTACATGATGGGTGGCGCCGCAGGGTCACCAGCAGACCAGTCACGCCGCTTGACTTCACCCCAGGGAAGCTGGGGCTGGAGGTGAATGACCCAGGGGAGCCCTGCAGCTCGGCTGGCCTAACTCTAGTCCCAGTCCGAGCCTCCAAGGCTTCCTCTAAGGCCTGGCCACCGGCCACGGCTGCCGCACCACGCGCGCCTCCTGCCAAATGACCGGACGGTGGAGAGGGATTCCTCGTTGCTCCCATGCTTGGCTCGCTGCAGAAATGGGGTCACTTGGGGCTGAGGTTGGAAAGCCACACCAGGAATCTGACTCCAGACACCTCCACTTCCATCAGGCCTCAGCAGACAAGGGCACGGCCCGGGGGGGTGGGGGGCGGGAGGCTCTACTGGAAGCCATGAGGAGACTTCGGATTTGCTCAGACCTCTTCAGCCCTGTTCTCACGGCACACATGACATCACCACACTCGCTTGAGAGACGGAAAAACCGAGGCTCACAGACGACTACAGCCGCACAGCAGTCACTGGGGAGGCCGGGCCTGTGTCAGGCTCCTGTCCCCAGTCTGGGCCCCTCCCCAGGGGGGCAGCCGCACCAGCTCTGGCCTGCATGCCAACGGTGCCCGGAGTGTTTTGGGAAATAAGGCTTCAGTGACACACAGACACTTCCACGTCTGTCCTGCCTGGGGCCGCTCAGCCCCACAATGGCGCGCTTGAATAGTTGCCACAGAACCCGCGTGGCCTGGGAAGCCTCAACTATTCACTAACTGACCTTTCCCAGAAAAAGTTTGCCCTCTCCGAGAGTAGAGGATGGAGTCCCACCAGGAATCTCTCCCCCTGTCTCCTCACCCAGAGGCTCTGGGCATGCAGGCCTGTCAGTCTGCCGTTCGTCCTCCTTCGCTCCGGCAAACGTCTGGAGGCAGCAGCGTCCCTGCGCCCCGACCAGGGAGGCGAGGCCGCCAGTCCTATGGGCTCTGACCCTTACCCTTCCTTGGAGGCTGAGTGGGTGTAACCTCCCCGGGAAGGCAGGAGACCCCACATTCTATTCCCACGGCCACACGCAGAGGAGGCAGGGCCCGCCAGCCCAGCCCTCTCCTGACCCAAACTCCAGACTGCGCTTCAGGAAGGCAGCAAGAAAAATCACAGACCTCCTGGGCCCTCCCATAACCTGGGGGAGACTCTCTAAAAGTTCCTCAGAGGGGCCTCCCTGGTGGCGCAGCGGTTGAGCACTGGGTTGCGAAGCTGCCCGCAGCCTCTGCAGCGCCGGTTCGATCCCCGGCTGCTCCCCGGCACCGGAGGAGGGTCCCACATGGCGCGCAGACCTCTCCTGCCGCCCGCTGCTCCCCTCAGCAGTGTCCTTCGGTCCTTCTGCCTGTTCTGCTCCCCGCTCTGGCTCTGGTGAATTCTCTCACCCTCCCGCGCTTCTGACTGTACCCGGTGCTTGTATAAATAAATAAATATTTAAAAAGGAAAAGAAAAGAAGAGAAAAGCTCCTCAGAGAGGTTTAGAAAGTTGCCCAGGGTCACAGAGCCAGCGTGAGACAAATCCAGATTTAGAACCCAGGTTCCCTGATTTCTACTCCTTTCTGTTTTCTTTTACTAGATCGTTCTTTTGAATTTACATGTTGGAAACACGCCGAGGGTTTCCTAGCGGATTCCCAGGCGCCTCCCCGGCCTGGGCCGGGCCCACCTGCGTGCGCAGTGAGAGCACAGCTCGCGCACGGAAGGCCAGTGCCAGCGCGGCCTTCTCCCGCTGCCTCTGAGCGGCCACTATCTTTCCGCGAAGGCCTTTGCATCGTGGTATCACCCCCCCAGTTCCTCTTGCACCGGGAAGTGCTCAGAACGTTTTATCTATTTATGGTTATGAAATCAACAACTCTCAGGGAAGAGGGTGCGCTGGCACCCACGCGTCGAGCCGGCCAGAGCCGGGTGAGTGGGCTGAGCAGAGAAGGCGAGGGCCAGGCCGGGTGGGGCGGGGGCTGAGAGGAGTCCTCGGGGAAGGCGAGCGTCTCTGGGCAGGCGCCTGCAGGCGGGGCCAGGACTGGGGACCCGGCCAGGGAGCCGGCCCGTCGGGCCACCGCCACCAAGGGCAGGAAGATGAAGCAACCGAAAACACATTGTGAATGCAGAGCAGGGACCCACACGCCTCCGGGTGCTCTGGGGGAGACGGGAGTGGGGAGCTCTGCCCTCAAGGGGCCAGTGGCCTGGAGGACACAGACCCCCCGACTCGTGTTCAGTGAAGTCCCATCTCAGAGTCCTCCGCACCGCTCCAGGCAGGAATCGGCGAATGCACTTCACACCCTGCTTGCCCCTCTTGTTTATTTCCTTGCTTCCCTCCCCCCACAACGCACCCCACCCCCATCTACATCTGCTCTTCCGGTCTGCACAGTCTCAGGCGCCAGCGTAGGCTGGGGCGCGCAGGGCAACGGGCTTCTCACGCGTGCGTGCACACACGCCCGGGGTGGGCCAGCGCTGCGTGCGCAGGATGGGCCAGGCTTGGTGGGGACGCCCGGGGTGGGCCAGGCTCGGCGCTGGGCGCTGGGGACGCACGGTGTGGACCAGAGAGAGGTTCGGTGCATCCAGGCCGGTGAGCAAGTGAGAACCGGTCAGGGCCTTTGAACGGGATGGCCGCCAGGAAGGAGGATGCAGGGTGCTGGGGGAGAGCAAAATGAGGGGTGACCAAACTGGGGAGTCAGGAGTGGCTTCCTGGGGGAGCGGTCGTGCTGAGGGGCTGCGTGTCCAGGAGTGGCTGACCAGCTAGGCCGGGCTGGGGGCGAGGCGGGATGGGATGGACGAAGCACAAGACTCCTAAGTGAGACCCGGCCCGGGACCAGGCAGCCACAAAAGAAGGCGCTGCCGCCTGAGAGCTCAGCGGTGCGCAGCGTGAAGGGGGACGGGGCAGCCCGGGCCAGGGTGCTCAGTGCCCCTCAGGCGGGCCGGCTGGTACTCTGCGCAGGCCCGAGAGGAAGTGGCCCAGCCTTGGGCAGAGGGCTGTGGGGGGCGGGCTGGTAGGCAGGGGTGGGGGGCCTGAAGCTCTAAGAAGCAGGAGAGGATGGAGGTCGGGAGGGACTCTGGGGTGAGACGTGCACGCAGTTCTGGTTCCTTCCCACCAGGCAGTGACCTAACTGCTCATGCCTCAGTTTACCCATCTGTTAACTAGGGATGGGAGGCGAGCAGCAACACCTGCAGCAAAGGATCGATGCAAAAATGCAAGGAACAGATGAGAGCGTTTGGGATGACGCCTGGCACCCGACGGGCATCGTAAGCACTGGTAAGGTGTCAGCCGTGGCTGCTGAGGTCGTATGGCAAAGGCGACCTTGAAGAAGACTGCGAGGAGGCCGGGGCTGGGGTAGGGAGGTGGCACAGCCCTCACTCCTTTTGAAACAGGGCCTGGTACCCCTGGCTTTTGGCAGCCTGGGCCCAGCTTGGTTTGCGAGCATGAGAGATGCAGGCCCGGCTGGGGGCTGCCGTGCTCCCCAAGAGCAGGCCCGAGATGACGGCTGGTGGAGGGTTGCAGGCAAAGTCGTCCTGAGGCTCAGGCCGGGTCCCCGCGCCCAGGCGTCGGCTGCCTCTCCCACTGGGCATGGGCCCGCACGCCCGTCTGAGGCTCGGCGCACACTCCCTCGGCCATTTCGCCAGACGCCACCCTGACCCTGCTCTCACCCAGCTTAATACCCTCGTGACTCCTGTCTCCCTCCAGTACTAGAAACTCCTCCCAGCCAGGCCCCCTCGGCCTTCCCGCACAGCTCTAGGCCACAGCGGGCTCGGCTGCCAGGTCCCTGCTCGCCCCAGCGCACCTGGACAGCGGCAGTGGCGGTGGCAGCGCCTTCTGTGCCTCACACCTGACGCGCACGGCCTCGCGCAGACCCCTGAGCAGCCTGGCAGGGGCTGCCACCGCCCATGGCCCGGGCCCGGCACAGAGAAAGGCAGCAGAGAGTGGCCCGCAGGCCCCGGGACAGACTGGCGGACTCAAGGTCAGAGAGCGGGGAAAGCCTGGCTAGGTGAGGCGGAGGGAAGTGCTAGGAGCAGCAAGAAGAGCCCTTGAGGGCAGGGAGGAGGCGCACCCCGAACACGGCTGCAGGGAGTGGGGTGAGCCTTGGCCAAAGGGGGTGGCGGAAGTTATGGCCTGTGGAGCAGCTTCTGGAACCCGGGAAGGGGGAACTCTGGGCGGGTGGCGGGGGTGGGGCAGCAGGTGGATTTCGGAGGGTGCGGTCAGGCGGGGTGGGCCGGGAGAGCCTCTGTCAGGGGTGAGAAGGTGGGGGAGAAGTCGGGCAGATGTCGGGGGGCTGTGTCCCGGGCAGAGGACCAGGAGGCACGAGCTCTGCTTCCAGCGCTGCCACCATCCTACTGGGGTGTGAGGCAAGCCCCTTCCCTCTCTGTGCCTCAGTTTCCCTGTCGGCAAAACGACAATGGCAGTGCCTCGGGCCTCTGGGCCTGGAAGGGCCCTCCCCTCGCTCATGCCCTGGGCATCTCAGGACCCAGGGCCCACGTGTCACCTGCCCAATGCCCCTCCAGCTTTGGAGGCTGCCGCCTTGAGACTGTTCTGGGCAGGGCTGAGCCCGTGTGCCCGGGGCCTCAAGTCTAGAAGACTGAGTCTTCAGCTGGGGCTGACGGGGATCCTGGGCGCCTGGCCCCAGTGGGCCTGGGGGAGCAACTACTGGTTTTCCTTCTTCAAACCCAAATCGTCGGGGCCATTCTCACAGGTGGGTGCTAAGTGCGCGGGGACTCACCATTGGAGGGTCTGCTGGGGCGCAGGGTGCGTGAGACAGACCCGGGCCATCTCAGGGCGGTGCCTGCGGCTGGAGCGACCATCGCCTCCAGCCTCCCTGGTCTTCAGTCTGTTGGGAGAGAAACCCCAGTGCTCAGGGCCCCACAGAGCGCCACCGGGGGACTCCACGGCCCGGCGGGACACCCCACTGCAGAGAGTTCCAGCCTCACAGTCGGAGCGGGAGCCCTGAGACATGGTCAGCTTCCGTGACAGAGGCCCCGGGACAGAGAACGGAGATCCGGCCAGCACTCGGGAGAGGTGGGCCCTGAGCCAGATCCTGCTCGCCACGCCGCGGCCTTCGTGCCCTGTCCCAGGCTGGCCTCTGGGGCCACGGCGTGGAGAAAGAGCCTGGCCAGGGCGGCAAGGTCCGGTCTCAGCCTCACACCGACTTGCTGTGTGATCTGTGCAGTGTCGCTCCAGGCTGCCTCAGTTTCCCCTTCTGTGCATGGAAGCCTTGGCCCTGGCATTGGGTGCCCCATGGAAGGCCCCTCAAGGTTTCTCCAGAGCAGGAGCCTCTCTCCTTGGCTAGACTTGGTGCCCACAGGTGCTGGGCCGGGTCACATCAACCTCTGGGTTCCCAGCCCTGGCCCAGAGGAGGGGTCCAGAGGTGTCTGGAACCAAGCACCTGCCCAAGGGGTGGGCAGGTGCTTGGCTGCTATCTTCAGTGAGTCCAGGTCAGACGCCAGGGTGTCTGCAGGGAGAGTACGGGCATCGTCAGGGTCAGACAGGGGAGTCCAAACAGCTGGGTGCACGGGGCTCTGGGGAGCCCTGCCAGAGCCTGCACCGTGTCTCCATCCAGAAGCCAAGTGGCATTTGTAGGCGATCTGGGAAAGCTCCAGAAATTTCTGGAGAGCTGGTGGGCTGCAGGAAGCCTTTGATGGAAGCAGATGTTTGCCAGCAGCAGCCGGGCGGTGGGTCATGGAGAAGGGGTCCAGGAGTTTGTCCAGAGTGACCATCAGTCCAGAGAGCCCACCTAGATCTGGGCTGCGCGGAGGAAGCGCCAGCAGCTGGTGCCTGGCAGGAAGAGGCTCTTCCCGCCTCCCTGGGGGCGCAGGGCAGGGACCAGCAACTGAACCCGGGTTCTGGGTAAGAGGACAGCGTGGTGCGCTCCAGCCGTGCGCGCTCCAGGAGCGCCCTGGGAGCTGGTGAGGGCGCTGCTCTTCTGGGTCTCAGTTTCCCTTTCAGCTCCAGGAGGGAGTTGGAGAAACTGGCAAGACACTCTTCAGCTAAGATCCTAACCTGACCCAGGCTGAACCCAAGGAGGAAAAGGCTGAGCGGGAGGCCGGGGAGGAGCCGGGTCTCCAGAGGCCCAGGGCAGCCGGGTGGGCGGTGGAGTCCTCACCTGGAACGTTCCCTCTGTGGCCTTGTCCCGAGAGGCTCCCCAGCGCGCTAGGCCTGGCATCTCGTTTCCTTCCAAGGCTCCCCCAGAAGAGTCTCCCCAGCTGGAGGGAGCAGGAGGGGTCGAGGGGTAGGACGGGGCTCCTCTCTCCAGGGCTGGAGTGTCCCTGGGGTGGGTGAGGGCGCGGGGGGGAGGGGCTACGCGGCCCCGGCCCGGCCCGCGCGGGGCTCCGGCTCGAGGGCGGGGGCCGCGCCCGGCTCTGGCGGAGCCGCCACTCCGCCGGTTGCCTTTAAAAGGCGCCAGCGCGCGCCGGCAGAAGGGCTGCGGCTCTCTTCCAAAATAGGCAAGAACTGGGAGGCCGCGGGAGACGAGCTGCGAGCGGCGCGGACGTCACGGGGGCCTCCCCCTTCCCGCGCCTGCATCACGTCTCCATGGCAACGGCGTACCCCGGCCGCGCATGAATGAGCGGCGGCCGCCAGACGAGCGCGCGCGGGCCCGGCGCTCCTCCTGCGGGCGGCGCGGGGCCCAGGCTGCTCTGGGGGTGCGGAGCCGGCGCCGGAGGACGGGGCGCCCCCGTGCTCAGAAGGTTCCCAGACCCCGACCTTCCCGATGGGTCTCTGGGCTCCCGGGAACCCGCAGGCCACGCGGCCCACACATCCCCGGCCCGCTGGTGCAGGGCGCCTCAGTCCCAGGGCTCCCCCGGACCCCCCTCTCCCCTCTCGCCCTCAGCCCTCCCTGCTCCCCGAGGTCTGCGGAGCGCAGACCCCCGCGGGCTGCAGCGCCACCGCGGGGCCGCTGGCGGCGCTGCACCGGGGGCCGCGCCCGCCGTCTCTGTCGCCCTCTGGCGGCTGCGGGGGGCAGCGCGGGGAAGACCCGGACCTCCGGACCCTAATCAGAAAAAGCCGGGGTACCGCTGGGGCAGCTCAGTCTGGCGCGGGCTCCCGACACGTCAGACGCCGCGCTGGGCGCTGTCTCCTGTCACTTCATCTCCACAGCATCCAGACTGCCACTATCACCACTATCACCACTATCACCACTATCATCACTGTCATCACTGTCATCACTATCATCACTTTTCACCCGCTTCTTCCCCCCGTTTCTCTCCGTGTGGAGAGCGAGGCTCGAGCCGGGCCTGGATCAGTCTGTGGCCTGGGCTTGGTGTCCGCGCGGCCAGCCGGTCTCGCCCGTGCTGGGCCGGCCTCGTGCCCACCCCTGGGCTGCGAGGCCTCCTGTCCCAGCCCCGCTCTTGGTAGACTGGCCTGACTGACTGTCAAGTATACGAATAATTGTGAGAAACTCTTGTCAGGCCTGTTGCTTCCTGGTTTTCCAGGGAAGGGCTGACTGAGGCAAGCCGTGGGGACCTTGGTGGTTTGCTCTCACTGGCTTGGGTTGGGGGTTCACAGGAATACTTTGTCCCGGCTTTTGTCCTCAACTTCCCCCCGCGTGCATCAGTGTATTATCCAGCTGCTGCTTTCCAGAGGACACCCACGCCGGTGGCCCCGGCTGCCGCTGCTGTCCTCCACTCATGCTTCCTGACGCGACCCGGGGTGCCAAGGGGCTGAGTGTAAGCCACAAGGGCCCCGGAGGGCTGGGGCGGGGGCAGGGGCAGCTGCCCGCGAGGTTTAGATGGTTTGGGAATGGACAGGGACCCACCAGCTACGAAGTGCCTTGTCCCCATGTGGCAGCACTGACGTGCCTACCAGGCCCCAGGTCCCAAGGCCCCCAAGGCCATCCAGTCCCATTCACTGGGCGTCAACCCAGCTGACATCTTTTCTTCATCCAGGATGGATCTGCCGCTGACGGATTTGCTGCTGCATGGTCACGCTCAGCTGCCCCGGCCAGGCGGGAGCCAGAGGGGAGCTGGGTTCCAGCAGGTTGTGGTTGCACCCCATGCCGTGGAGCTAGAGAGGAGCCCGCGAGGCCGGGCTGTGACCCCCAGTGGTGAACACCTGGGGAGTAACCCAGTGGCTTGAAATTCAAACTGGAAGGCTAGAGAGAATGATATATTCTGTAAGTGTGTCCATTGCATGGAAGGGTCCTGGCAAGGTAGAATAATGTTACTCTTAGAATTCTACCATCTCCAAAAGATTTTACTATAAAAATAATAAACATGCAAATATATGGAAGCAGTTTAAAGAATAACCACCAAGTGGATTCCGATGTGCTCACATCCCATTTTAAGAAATGAAATGCCTTCGGGCCTGTCTGTCCTCTCCCGACTCTGTCACCTACCGCTCTGCTCAGAGCAGCCACTGTTCTGAGCGGTTCTTTTTTCATTCTCTTGCTTTTTATAGTTTTATCATCTCTGCGTCCTTAAGCAATACATGGCTTCGTCCTGATTGCTTTTGAATCTTACATAAGGCAGGAACACTGTGTGTATGTTTCTACAACTTCCTTTTTTTCCTTCATGATATCGGGGGCGGGGGTGCCAGTAGAGGTCCTGTCAGGAAATAGAAACCACACCAGTGATCTATAGAGAGAATTGAATATAGAGAATTTCTAGTGAACAAGAGGACCTCGCTCCTGGAGGGTGAGCACACAGCACACAGCAGCAGGAGATGTCCACGTGCTGGGTCCACTGATGCCCCTGCCAGCATGTGTGGGACTGTGGCCCCGGCACTTGGTGTTGTCAAGACTCATGATACACTGGAATCCCACTCAGCTCTGAAATATATACATACACTCTTGCCTTTCACCACAACATGGATGGACCTGGAGGGGTGCTGCTAAGTAAAATAAGTCAGGAGAAAGACAAATACAAAATGGCGTCTCTTATAGGTGGAATACAGAGAAACCAAACAAAGGATCACAAACCAACAACAAACCCACAAAGCTGATTGTAGGACGGAGGCCACCAGGGGGAGAAGGGCCAGTGCAGTGGGGAGGGGACAGGATGGACCGGGGTGGAGGCCTTGAGTGCCCGAGTGGCGGGAGTGGTGTGGTATCCAACACCTGAAGAGCTGCGACCCCATATCTCTGACTCATGTACAAACAACAACAACAACAACAACAACAAAGCAAGACTGCCAACCTGCTGGGTGCAGAGACATGTCCTTGTGGTTGCACACTGAATACTGATGCCGTCGAGTTCCTGGCCAAGTTCTGGTAGCATTGCCCCTTCTAGGATGTCCATGTCTTTGTCTGTTTTCTGTTTTCCTTCCTTACGGGTAAGCAATTCTCTCTCTAGTGCGCAGCTCCCGTGACTTCCCAGGCAGAGACCTAGTGCAAGAAGTGCTCTTACTCCTGTACGCACAAAGGGACGCTGGGTAGGGGGTCTCGTGGTTATGGAATAAAGGGGAGCGCTGGAAAAAACAGGCCTTCAGAGATGACCTTCCAAATGGCGCAGAGGCTGGCCCCCGCCTCCAGCAGCTCAGCGGTGCCGGGGACCAGCCTCCAGCAAAACGTCTTGTCAGGGGTTCCTGAAAGGATGAGACGGCCTAGGCGAAAACGAAAGAACTGAAAACTTAAGGGCTGAGGGGAAGGGGATGAGGTAGAATGAGGAGACACTGACACTTGGTGAGGTGCTAGTATCTTCTGCCGAGAGACTCAGCAGGTCTTTATTTATTCATTATTAGTAATAATAATAAGAAAATACATTATCATGTGTAAAGCATAAACAATTAGTATATTATGTTTCCCATAGACTACTGGCCCCTACAGGTCTCAGCTAGACGGCAGCTTTCAAGGTTAACAGATAATAAACCAAACCTAACATTAAAGCTACTACTTTTTTTCATTCAGACAATTATTTAAAACAGTGAATAACCGCCAGTGCATCCCTATCAGCTAAAGCCTAAGCATCAAAGGACTATTCTATTCACATGACCTTCAGCCGGAGACCAGCTGCAGTTCAGCTATCAGAACTTTTTCTACCTAGAAATTCCTTAACTCAAATAGCTTCATATTAAAAACTTTCCCAAGAAACTTCAAGAGAAAACAAAATAGAAGGACCTGCTATGATTATTGTATTGTAATGCTTGTCAGGCATATTCAATAAGTTGTCTTCCATTGTCAAGTAGGCCAAATTGTTTAATAATTAGTTTCTAATTTTCCATGCCGTTTATTTGCAATATACTGATGCATATAATATAGTGCCTAATGTACTTTTTTGGGAAATTTTTTCTTATTTATGACCAAGAACAGAAAGTGAAGGAATGTTACATCTTCAACCTCACGGTGTGAGGCACAAGGAATCTTCAGCCCCACGGTGTGAGGCCCTTTGGCTTCGGCCCCACGGTGTGAGGCCCTTTGGGCTTCACTGCTTGCCAGTGTCTTATCTGGCTGGGGCATCAAGGCCTCCTGCAGCACAGCGGCTGTTGGAAACGGTGCCTCCATGAACAGAGAAGGGAGTAGATTCCTTCGAATTCGTGATTTGTCTTCCTTGGGTGGATACCCAGTAGTGGAGTTGCAAAATAATATAGTAGATGTGTCTTTAATGTTATTAAATTCTCCTGTTCAAGTGAGTGTGTGGCTCCTGCCCCTGGCCAGCCCAGGCCCTGCACTGCTGGCACGGTGACCCGCGCTTCCCCACCGCCAGGCCGGCTTGCTGTTCTCTTCCAAAATGTCATTATTCTCTTCCAATTATTCTCCAAGATAAAGTCAAAATCAGTTTCCAAATAAAACAAGCCTTCATGTTTCCATTAGGCGGCACTGAAGCAGCGTGTGAAGCAGCTGAGGAGGCTGTCTTCTCGCTGATGCGCTCCCTCGCCTCCTCACTCTGGCCAGCGGGAAATCAGCCCTTCATTTGGCCTCAAACACCTTAAGAAGGGGCTTGTCTTCCACCAAAGTGGTTTTCAGGCAGCGCCAGCTGGGCCTCCAGGCATGGAAACAGCCCTGAACCAGCTAATTTCCAAGCCTGGGTTTCCCGCCCAGTGCCTGAGGATGAAGAAACAGCTTCCCTGAGCCTCCTGGGCCTCCTGGGGCTGCGGGAAGTTCGCCCGACTCACACAGCCCCTGAAGGGTCCTGGCGTGGTGCAAAGGTTAGCGGATTCACCAGAGACCCAGTGGGGAGCAGGGAGCAGAACAGGAGAGGTCTGCTGCGCCATGGGGTTCAGCTCCCTGGCTGGGGATCGAACTCGTGCTGCAGTGGCTTCATGGTGCCGTGACTTAACCCCTGCCCTCAATCCATCCTGAAGGAAAAACCCAGTTTTCTCAGCGGGGGTGAGAGGGGTTGGTGGGGTGGGGGGAACACTTCTAGTCAGCGTTAGACTGCCCCCTTGTGGAAGCCCCAGGTAAGGCAGAGTGTCGACCTTGGGGCCTTGGAGCAAGCAGACAAAACAAGGGGCATGGTTGGACCCCTCACCACCGCCTCGCTGTCCTTCTCTCACAGGCCTCCTCCCTGCGCCGAGTGACTCAGGAGTGACTGGACTAGAGCACCCTGCGGTGTGGAAACATGGATGCTCCGAGTCCCGTCCCCTCTGTACGCGTCACAACTACATCTTCAGCGGGGGCCCCTGACAGCACCACCCTGCCGGCTCAGAGGGACAGGGGGAGTGTCCCAGGATCTGGGGAACACAGCGACCACAGAACCTTATGCAAGCGAACCTCACGGCGCTGGTTCCTCAGAAGGAAAGAGCACAGGTAATAAGAGAGCTTGACACCCCCCCAGGACGTCAAGGGGGCCCCTCAGGGCCGTGGCCCTCCTCCGGAGGCTGGCTGAATGCAGTCTCCTCAGATCCTGCGCGCTGGGAGGCTGGCCGTGGATGGACGCCATGCCAGAGCCATCAGCCCCAAGCGAAAACAGTTCTAAGCTGAGCGTTTGCTCTTCTTACCCCATCCCACCGGCACTTTGTGCAACGTGCGCTGCTTGAGGGCCTGGGCTCAGAGCCGGACGCCTGGGCTCCAGTCCCCGCTGCGAGACCACACAGTGACTTACTTCTTCGCGCATCAGTTTCCTCGACAGTAAAATGGGGGCGTTAGCGGCACCCCCCCAAATAAGGTTGTGAATGATCAAATGAGTTGATACGTGGAAAGTGGCCGGCACTTGGCGCTCCGCAGATGTCACTCTCCAGCCCCTGGAAGAGAAGCAGCCAAGCCAACCACAACAGGCCGAGCCTCTGACCCCCACCAGCCCCGGGACGCCTGTGCCCAGGTCCCGCTGCTTCCTTGCTGCCAGCGACTCGAGAGCCCCTTTTTCTCTCAAGCCCGGCCTTGCGCAAGCTGGATCTCTACCCATGCGGGCCTAGGCGTCGTGGCCGGTCCACACTGACCGGAGGGCGGCCCTCCCCTCCGGGCCGGCCGAAGCCCTCGGACCCTGGAAAGTTTGGTTTTCTCCTGCTGTTATAGGACAGGGAGAGGGGCAGCCCAAGCCCCGCAAACCTGCCTATTCTAAATGGGTTCTGCCATCCGCCGCATCAACACAAAACATAGGAGACTTTAATGAAAAGGAACTTTAATAAAACTAGGAAACAATACAGGAAAGGCAAAGAGTCTAGTTTCTAAATCAAGAACCCAAAGTGACCCGTCCCCTCGTGGGTAAAACTCCATCCAAATGGGATTGGGCCAGAGCAAGGCCCCAAAGCCTGCCACAAGTCTAAAGCATCTTCCAGTGGGGACCCACAGAAAAGGGTCACAAACAACCGGACAAGCCCGGAAGGAAAAGAGCAAAATCAACATCAAGATAAAAGCTGCCATTGTCACCTCCCCACGGGTCTCACCCACATCTGTGTCACCCCGTCCACGAGCAAAAAGACAAGCGCAGTTTCTTCACGTGTCTCTAGGCTCCATGCGCCTCCTCCAGGGCTCCTGGCTCCATCCTGCTTCCTCCCTCAGTCTCTTCTTCAGCTTCTCCTCTTCCTGCTCAGCTCCACTCTCCCTTGGGTGGGGCAGGGAACCTCCCCCTTTCCTGGGGACCACCCTGTTACACTGCCACCATTCAGGGCTGAGGCCAGGTTGGCGGGCTCTGGCCCAGGCCGCAGTTCAAACAGCTGACATCAGACTCGCGCCTTCGGCACTGACCGAGGCACAACGCCCTGGCTGTGGCCACTCCAGCCCCGAGGACGCAGTGGGCGCGGCGAGTACCCGCGGGAGCCACTATGGACTTGGCCACAGAAGGAGAAATACTGGTCCCGCCTCAGGGCCACCTGATGCCACTGGGGCCTGGCTGGGAGGAGGCGGGAGGAAGGATCTCGCTGAGGAAGGCGCGTGTCCAGGAGTCGGTGCTGCTCAGGCGGAGGGCAAGACTCACGTGGGTCTTGAGAACGGAGGACAGCGAGTATCTATGAGGACCGTGGGAACTAGTAGTGGGTGTGTCTGCGGGGCCTGGCGGGCTGAGGGGGGAGCCAGCCGGGAGTGGGGGTTGTTGGCGGGGCCCCCCTGGGGAGGATCTGGCAGGCTGCTCAGTCAGCTCCAACTCTGAGGTGCAGGAAGCGATCCAAAAGCCTCAACAGGAAATTGATATAATTCGATTTTCATTTGTGAAAGGTCACTACGGCCCTCAGTGCCACGGCTCAGTGTCTAAATACCCTCCTCCACAGAAAGCAGCCGGGCCCCTGGGGGGATTCAGGGCTGGGGCCAGGAAAACACAGGAGCAATTTGCAGTACCAGAGGCAAGGAAGGACTCCAGGCAGCAGCAGAATGGGGCTTGCTGAAGGGACCTGGAGCCGGCTTGAAAAGAGCCCCCGCCGGCAACGCTGGAACAGCTTGAGCAACAAGGAAAACATGGTGGTGCTGGGTTATAATTCAATACACACTGACTCCTTGATGATATAAATAAGCAATTGGCTAATAGACAGGAGAGAAGAATCTTATGGAATAATTCCAAATAACCTATGTACTCTTCCCCTGCTGGCCTGGGGAGGGGGGGGTGCTTCACCCCACCATTGACTCCAGGCTGGGTTTGCCAGCTGCCCTCCGAGGACTGAGTGCAGAAAGAGGGTTGGTAGCCTTCGAGCTGCTAAAGCTGGCAGCATGACCTTAACCAGTGACCAGAGTTAACAGCGCGTGGGTGTCCCTGGGCTATGATGAGGCGGGTACCTGGCCATTATGGTGTGTCCCCCAATAACACCAATCATAGGGGGCCTTCCTGGTGGTGCAGGGGGTTAAGACACAGCACTATGAAGCTATCCACGAGTTTGACCCCTGGCCAGCAAACCTCTCCTGTCTCCCTGCTGCTCCTCTCAGCAATGGATTTCAGTGGATTCACCTGTTCTGCTCCCCACTCTGTCTCTGGTGAATCCTCTCACCTCCCGCACCTCTGGCCTGTACCCCAGTTCTTGCATGCATAAATAAATAAATCTTTAAAACAAAACAAAACAAAAAAACACCAATTATTAGAAAAACAGAAAAACCCGATCTGTGGGACATTCCACAAAATCCCTGCTCAGTCCTCCTCAAACCTGTCTGAGTCATGAAAAAGAAGGAAAGGCTGAGAAAAAGTCAGCCCAGAGGGGCTGCAGGCTTTGTTAATAGTGATGCGTGGACGATGGTTTGACAAGCGCGCCGTGGGGATGTGGGCTGAGGTTTACAGGAACTCTCTGTACTGTCTTAAAATAAAAGGTTTTCTTTATCTGAAAAGGAAAGTCACTTTAGAGACACAAGCAACAAAAGATGAAATGCCGGGCAGAAACTTAACAAGAAACGCATGTGATGCTTGTCAAGGAGAATAAAGGGACATAAACAAACTTGAGTGGAGAGAAAGGACCGTCTTGTTCTTGGATAGGAAGAGCCAACATCGTGAGGCTGTCAATTCTCCAAAAATAATCTCTATTTTTAATGTAATTCCAATAAAAACACAAACAGGATTTTAGAGACCTAAACAAGCTAATTCTGGTGTGCGGATGGGAGAAACAGCGAGACCGTCAAGGATGTTTCCGACAGAGGAGGGCGGGCAGGAGTGCCGGGCTGTCGGGAAGGCGGTGGAGGGAGGCGGCGGCCTTTGGACCCACGAGCTGGACCCAGGCAGTCGCAGGGGCCGGGCCCCCTACCCCCATCCTTGGAATGTGCTCCAGATTTTTTTTTCCGGCTCCCAGAAGCTGCCGAAGGATATATCCCTGAGAGAAAATGTGCTGCTGGGACCATCTGGATGAGTACGTGACTCAGCCCAACTGAAACTTCTATATAAACTTTTAAGACTTGGCAGGAAGGTGCCTGCCACCACCCCGAGTCTCCTAAATCGGTTCCTTTAGTTACTGCAATGGCCTCTTCCTGTCCAGAGTGTTCTGCCTTTTCCTCCTTGTCCTCCTCGTGTGGGGGCCGGTTCAGATCACACCTGGGAGCTCCAAGGCCGCACCCAACATACCCGCACCCAACATGGCTGCACCCAACAAGGCCATGCGTTACAACGCTGTTAAGGCCGGAGTCACGGGGGCAGAGAGGGGCAGGGGCAAAGAGGGAGGGAGGCACAGCGGACTGTGAGGGTGGCCATTGGGTGACTTGGTGGCGGGTGCACTGTGGTAGCATGTGAAGGGGGATCCTATGCTCCCAAAACACAAACAACCGTGTGAACCAACATTATCTCAATAATAATAATAATAATAATAACACATTATATAGCAGGGATGGCTCACGAGGGTAGGATACAAAATGTAAATACCTGTACTCTAAGATAGGAAGGAGAAAGTCCCTCAGGAACGCACCTTCACCGCCACCAGCAGGTCACATCTGTCCTCTACGCTCTATGGACCAAGAAGGTTTTTTTACATTTTTTTTTAATATACTATTTTTTTTTAAAGATTTATTTATTCTGGGCCTCCCCGGTGGCGCAGCGGTTGAGCGCTGGGTTGCGAAGCTGCCCGCGGCCTCTGCAGCGCCGGTTCGATCCCCGGCTGCTCCCCGGCCACCAGAGGAGGGTCCCACATGGCGCGCAGACCTCTCCTGCCGCCCGCTGCTCCCCTCAGCAGTGTACTTCGGTCCTTCTGCCTGCTCTGCTCCCCGCTCTGGCTCTGGTGAATTCTCTCACCCTCCCGCGCTTCTGACTGTACCCAGTGCTTGTATAAACGAACAAGCAAACAAACAAATAAATAAATAAATAAAACATGCCTCTAAAAAAAAAATAAATAAAAAAATAAAGATTTATTTATTCATGCATACAAGAGCTGGGGTACAGGCCAGAGATGCGGGGGGTGAGAGTGTTAGGGGGAAATGATGTCCTGAGGATTCACCAGAGACAGAGTAGGGAGCGGAACAGGCAGACTGACCGAAATACGCTGCTGAGGGGAGCAGCAGGCAAGGAGAGGTCTGCGCGCCGAGCCGTGTGGGTTGCTCCCGGGCCAGGTTGGAATCCGCGCCGCAGAAGCGACAGACAGCTTCACAGCACTGAGCTCAACCGCCCGCGCCGCCAGGGAAGCCCACTTTTTTACATTTTGAATGTTGAAAAAATCAGAAGAAAATAGTATTTGACCACACAGGTAAATTATATGACATTCCAATTTTAGTGTCTTAAATAAAGTCTTGCTGGAACACACATGCACACACACTAGTGTAAGTGCAAACCTGAAGCTCTGAGGTGAGAGTGGGCGTGCCCAGAAACCGAGGACAGTTTACTATTATTATTACTACTAGTGTGAATAAATCTCTTGCGGGACGATCACAGCCGTGTCACCCAATGCTACAACTGAGGGTGCCGGGCCTGACAGAGCTGAGGACAAGGGTCCCAGAACAGCGGTTCTCAATCTGGGACAGTTGAGCCTCAGGGGACGTTTGCTTGTCCAAGTGAGACACTGTTGATTATCACACCTGGGGACGGTGCTACTGGCACCCAGTGGGTGTGACCCGGGATCCAGCTAAAACTCCAGGACAGCCTCCCAACAGCGTTTCCGGCCAAAAGCGGACTGTGCTGAGGCTGAGAGAGCCTGACCTCAGGAGGCACAGGTGTGGGAGTGCAGGTGGGGGAGGAGGCACGGCCTGCGCTAGAATAAAACCCAAAACACTTGATGGAAGCTTCGAGTAGAAAAATTCAGGATGGAGGGTTTCACAAGAACAAAAACCAGAGATGGGGGTAGGGTGATTAACCAGTTGTTAAACCAGCTCTGGAAGTTTCCAGGATTGTGAGGTGGGGGCAGAAGGATTATCAGTTACAGAAAACCAACCCAACCAGACCCCAAAGAGATAAAATTCCACAAAGAAATTAATCCCTCCCAAGCGCACTGTGGAGGCACACCTCTGGCTCTGGCAAAATGCAGGTCTTCTCCGTTAAGACTGCCCGCCGGCGTCCATGCAAGTGCCTCTGTCTCTCCCCTTTCTCTTGTTCCTCACAAGCCTTTAAAATGCAGGCTTTGCCTGTTTGTGTTTATACAAATGTCTTTTAATAAACTCACCAAGTACCCGCGGAATAAGTTCCCCGAAGTCTTTCTGAGAGGGACCCAAGAACCCCACTCACTGAGCCCCAGCATCTGAACTCCGTCATCTGCAACATTTATCCAAGATAAATACAAGGTGGCATTGCACAGTGAGAGCTACAGCTACCTCCACTTGTCAGGAATGAATCTCAAACACCTGTTGACCCTTTAAAGAGCAAGTTGCATTTATATGAAGCCAAAACCAAGAAGACTGAAAACCATGTCTGGGTGATGCATCAAACGGTGTGACTGAACCGGGAGCGCCCGCGGGGATCTGTAACCAGCTCACTTGAACGCCCTTCTCCCAGCTACTGTGTGTGTGTTGGGGGAGAGGGCATGACACTCAGGACAGTAACCCTCCTTCAGGAATTTGAAAAATACTTTGCAGTCACTTTAGCACCCACGAGGGTGGTAAAACCATTTAGTGGGTAAATTCAGGGGCAACTGTTCCCAAATGCACAGGACTGATCCACACAAGGAAAACCTCTCCTGCATTTCATACAACTTTTAAGAGACTCCTTGGGTATTCAAACTCGGAATGGATTTTAGATCAAAATGTAAAATGCAGGGGCCTCCCTGGTGGCGCAGTTGAGCACAGCGCTGTGAAGCTGTCCACAGCCTCAGCAGTGCCGCTTGGATTCCCGCCAGCCGTGGAGCAACCCACATGGCAAAGCAGATCTCTCCTGTCTCACCCGCTGCTCCCCTCAGCAGTGTATTTTGTCAGTCTGCCTGTTCTGCTCCCCGCTCTGTCTCTGGTGAATCCTCTCACCCTCCTGCACATCTGGCCTGTACCCTGGTTCTTGTATAAATAAATAATTTTTTTTTAAAAAATGTAAAATGCAAATCAACAAAACTTCTAGAAGATTACACAGAAACAAAACTAGGTGAACTTGGATCTGGCAGTATTTCAATGCAATATCAAAAGCATGATCCATGAAAGAAAAAAGTGGGTAAGATGAACTTGATTAAAATGAACAACTTCTGCTCTGTGAAAGGCACTGTTGAGTGGATGAATAAACAAACCACAGATCAGGAGAAAACTTGCAAAATACCTATCTGGTAAGGGATTTGTGTCCAAAATATACAAACACTTAACTCAACAATAAGAAGCCAAACAACACAATTCAAAAGCCAGCAAAAGAGCTGAACAAGAGACCTTGCTAACGATCTACAGGTGATAGATAAATGACCAGATATCATTCAGGAACTGCAGATTCAAACAAGATAACACTACACACCTGCTGGGATGGCTAAATCTGAAACACTGACAGCATCAAATGCTGACGAGGATGTGGAGCATAGGAACTCTCATTCATTGCTGGTGGGAATGCACCATGGTGCAGGCTCTTCAGAACACAGTCTCAGAGTTTCTTATGAAATATACATAGTTTTATCATGTGATCCAGCCAACTCATTCCTGGATATGTATCTACTTGAGGTGAAGATTTATGCCCACGCATGGGAATGTTCATGGCAGCTTTATTTATGATAACTGAGGGTAGAACAAACTGGTATGTCCTGCAGGGATAAATGGATAAACAGATTGTTATCACCCAGACAATGGAATAAAAGACATGAACTATTGAACCACAAGAAGACACCGAGGAGCCTTAATGCATATTGCTACGTCAAAAAGTCAGTCTGGGGCTTCCCCAGTGGCGCAGCGGTTGAGCGCTGGGTTGCGAAGCTGCCCGCAGCCTCTGCGGCGCCGGTTCGATCCCCGGCTGCTCCCCGGCCACCGGAGGAGGGTCCCACATGGCGCGCAGGCCTCTCCTGCCGCCCGCTGCTCCCCTCAGCAGTGTCCTTCGGTCCTTCTGCCTGCTCTGCTCCCCGCTCTGGCTCTGGTGAATTCTCTCACCCTGCCGTGCTTCTGACTGTACCCAGTGCTTGTATAAATAATAAATAAATAAATCTTTAAAAAAAAAAGTCAGTCTGAAAAGATTAATCCTGTGTGATTCCAACTATAGTATGTTTCAGAAAAGGCAAAACTCTATTGATTAAAAAAATCAGCAAATTGGGCCTCCCCGGTGGCGCAGCGGTTGAGCGCTGGGTTGCGAAGCAGCTCGCATCCTCTGAATCGCCGGTTCGATCCCCGGCTGCTCCCCGGCCACCGGAGGAGGGTCCCGCATGGCGCGCAGACCTCTCCTGCCGCCCGCTGCTCCCCTCAGCAGTGTACTTCGGTCCTTCTGCCTGCTCTGCTCCCCGCTCTGGCTCTGGTGAATTCTCTCACCCTCCCGCGCTTCTGACTGTACCCAGTGCTTGTGTAAATAAATAAATCTTTAAAAAAAATCAGCAAATTGTTGGGGTTTCAGAGGATGAAGGGGATGGAGGAGGAGGTGAAGCAGGAGGAACTTTCAGGGTGGTGAAGCTACTCCATGTGAAACTGTAACCTCGATTACATGACATGAGGCCTTTGTCGGATACATGGAGTTGTACAACACAGAGCGAAGTGTAATGTAAACTTTGAACAATGCCTCATAATAATGCATCAATACCGGCTCATTAACTATCACACATGTGCCAGACTAACACAAGATGCTAATAATAGGAGACACTGGGAGAGGCGCAGGGGGAGATCTGGAACTCTATTACTATTTGCTCAATGATCCTGTAAGTCTCAAACTGTACTCAAAATAAAATCTATTCGTTATTTTTAAAAACCATGCTGAGAGGGGGCCTCCCCGGTGGCGCAGCGGTTGAGCGCTGGGTTGCGAAGCTGCCCGCGGCCTCTGCAGCACCAGTTCGATCCCCGGCTGCTCCCCGGCCACCAGAGGAGGGTCCCACATGGCGCGCAGACCCCTCCTGCCGCCCGCTGCTCCCCTCAGCAGTGTACCTTGGTTCTTCTGCCTGCTCTGCTCCCCGCGCTGGCTCTGGTGAATTCTCTCACCCTCCCGCGCTTCTGACTGTACCCAGTGCATGTATAAACAAAACAAACAAACAAACAAATAAATAAATAAAACATGCCTCTATAAAAAAATAAATAAATAAAAAATAAAATAAAAACCATGCTGAGAGATTTCTAAGCCTGGACCATAATCCCATTTACACAGTGTGTTGCGTCTGGGTCCGGTCAGCGGCTGCTGTCTCTGCAGAGGACAGCTGCACTTTCTGGACTGGAATTTTGCCAAGACGTAGTCATCGTTTCAGAACTTCCCATTAGTAAGTGCCAAGGATGCCCTTTGAGGGTGTGCGCGGGCATTCACTGAGTTTTATAAAGAGGGGCTGGGAAGTCACTGCTTCACTGTGCACCAGTAATGGCTTTCAAACACATTATTTTGTTACGACCTACTTGTATTTTTCCCAAGTCATGCAATTAGGATTCTACATTGATATTACATATTTTTGTATGTAGCTTGGTCTTATTATCTGTGAATTTCATCACTGCATAGTAACAAAATATTTGCAGTGCACAGGATGACTAAGTCTGATGGAGTTGAGAGCCTCGCCTATAAAATGAAATCCAGACTCCTTACTCAGTGCCCTGGCCTGTTGCAACCAGCCTAACTGTCCCAGAGCCCCTGCCAAAGCCATCTGCATGCACGCCCGGGAATGCGTCCGTCAGCCTCGGCGTTCTCAGAGCCTGGTTGGGTACAGAATGTCCTCCCGGCCTCCCCTGGGTTCTGCACCTCAACAAACCAGGCGCCCCCCGTCTTCCTTTCAAAGTTATGCCACAGAAGAGCCCCCAACAGCTCCGTCAACTTTCTTTCGATGATGCATTTTTCCTAAACGATTTATTTCCCATTAATATTTAATGTCAATGTAAATTTATTTTAAAATGTAAATAAATGATTTAAAATTTAGTTTTCTTTTAATAAATTTCTCTTTACTTTTCTATTTGATTCCTATTAATTTTAGTAAAAGTGTATGAGGTTATTAAATTGTAAATATGTTTCTTTTTTTTTATAGAGGCATTTTTTTTAATTTATTTGTTTTGTTTATACAAGCACTGGGTACAGTCAGAAGCGCGGGAGGGTGAGAGAATTCACCAGAGCCAGAGCGGGGAGCAGAGCAGGCAGAAGGACCGAAGGACACTGCTGAGGGGAGCAGCGGGCGGCAGGAGAGGTCTGCGCACCATGCGGGACCCTCCTCTGGTGGCCGGGGAGCAGCCGGGGATCGAACTGGTGCTGCAGAGGCTGCGGGCAGCTTCCCAACCCAGCGCTCAACAGCTGAGCCACCGGGGAGGCCCAATATGTTTCTTTTTTCAAGGGAAACTTTATAATATTATTACTAGGAAACTAGCATGGGTTGCCCTAGAAATAAAGTAACTACAAAAATTGTCAGCAAAATGTTTGTGTCCCGATGTGTGTGTGTGTGTGTGTGTGTGTGTGTGAAAGAGAGGGGGGTGGGAATCATGTTTGCACAGAACTGATATCCCCCCGGGACATGGTCGGAGGGCTTGAAAGCAAACTGAAAAGGGAGGAACAGAGAACAAAGCCGGCTCTGCCTGGTGTGTGGCTGCAAAGGCCTCTTCCCTCCCGGAGACCTGCCAGGGACTGCTCTGGGCGGCCGCGGCGCTGGGTTCTGGAAACAAGGCTGCCCCAGACAGACTGTCCCCCACCCCGGGGCCCGCCGGCGGGAGAGAACAAACACGCGTGACCTGCAAACACCGCTCGGAGCCGATCTGCGGCTGGGCGTCTCGGGCATTGCCCGCGGGCATCGCGTGGTCCGGAGTCTTTGCAAAGTCTTCCACGCGCGGGAAGGGGCGCGGGGCGCATCCCAAGGTGCTGGACGCCGCGGCGCGTGGCTGCCTAAAGCAATTTCTTGTTCAGCGGCGGAGGAGCGAGCGCGCCGCGCAGGCCGGGGCGGGCCCGGCTCACCTCGGGGTCTCCCGCTGCCCGAGCCCTCGCCGACCCGCCGCTGGCCCTGACCCCGCCCAGCCCCACCGCCTCCGGGAAGCCCGCCTGGACGCCCCGGCGCCCCGGCCTCGGCCTCGCGCCCCACAGGCCCAGCGCTTCCCCGGCGCCCGCTGGGAAGGTCCGCTTGGGGCTCCCCGGGCCGGGCACCCGGGCCTCCCCCGGCCTCCCGGGGGCCAGCTCGGCGCCGCCCGCCAGGCCGGCTGGCAACTGGAGGCCTCCGGGCTCCCCGCGTCGCCCGCGGGGCTCGGGGACGCCCGGCCCCGGGCCCTCGGGGGCGCCGACTTTGGGGGGCGCCAGCGCGTCTCTGGCCCCAGCCCGAGGCACCCCGCGGGTCCGGCGCAGAGCGCCCCTCCCGGCCCGCGGTGACCCGCAGGCGCCCGCGGGGGGAGGCGGGGGGCCTCTGGGCGGCGGCCCCGGGCGGCGCGGCGGGCGGGGGTCCCCGCGGGGTCCGGCGGGCGCGGCGCGGGGCGGGGCGGGGGCGGGGCGAGCCCGGAGCCCGCCGGGGGCGGAGCCGCTCGGCGCCCGCAGAGCCGAGGCCCGCGGAAACCCGCCAGGATCGCGCTCGGCTGCTCCCGCCCCCCGCCCTCTCTCGGGGAGACGGACCCCGGCCCCCCCCCGCCCGCGAGGCCGGCCTCGGGCCGCCCGGGCCTCGGCCCCCGCCGTGCGGGGCGGCCGCCCCCCTCCAGCCGCGCGCGGCGATGGCGCGAGGAGACGCCCCGCGGGACAGGCGAGTCGGGGCGGCGGGTGCTGCGGGCACTGGGCCGTGGGCCGCGCACACCCGCCCCCCGGGGTGCGCGAGGGCGCCCAGAGGCCCGCCCGGGACTACAAATCCCGTCAGGCGCTCCCCGCGGCCCGCGGCGCCGGGGCTGGGAGTCCGCGCCCGCGGGGGGCGGCCTGGGAGGCGGAGGGGCCGGGCGCCCCGGCGGCGCGTCCTCGGGGTGACCTTCCGCCCGCTCCCCACAGCTACCACCTGGTGGGCGTCAGCTTCTTCGTCCTGGGGCTGGGCACGCTGCTGCCCTGGAACTTCTTCATCACCGCCATCCCGGTGAGGCTCGCGCGCGCCCACCCGCCTCGGCCCCGGGCCACCTGCCCCCCGGACTCCCCTGTGTGCCCGTGTGTTGCGCCGCCGAGCGTCGGAGAGGGGCGGTGCTCGCGGAGTCCTGGAAACCGAGTTTCGGGGTGTCCATCCCCCGGCGGGCGGGCCCGGCGCGGGGGTCCTGTGCCACCAGCCAGAAGCCGCGCCCGGCCCAGCCCCGTCTGGCCTGGCCCCTGAGCCAGCGACCCCGAGTGGGTTGTCGGAGCCTCCCGTTCCTTGGAAGCGGCATGAAGTGCGCTCGCCCCTGCGGCACATGTCTAGGCGCAACTCCCGGGGGCCAGGAGACACCCAGGGGAAGCCGCTCTCCTTGGGCGGCTGAGGCTCCCCGGCGAGGGCAGAAGCGTGGGGCCGGGTTGTCCCTATATGTCCAGTCTGAGGGCTTTCCTGAGGCCTCTTTCGTGCCTGGCTCCAGGCCGAGCCCTGGAGACCCAGAGATGAACCAGCCCCTGCTCCTGGGCGCACATGGGCGCCAGCAAGCTATTAATAATGTAATGGGCCGTGCGCACGTGCCACCGGGCTGGGCACAGAGTCCCGAGGGTCCTGGGGGTGGGAGCAAATCCTTGTGCTGCACAGGAGAGGTGGCCAGTAACTTGGGCAAAGGGGAGTCGGAGCCTGTGCTGGGGGAAGGGTGTGTCAGGCAACCTTGCATGGGGGGGGGGGTAGAGAGTTCCAGAGCCTCAGAGAAAGGACCAGAGCCTGGGGGTACCTGGAGCTCAGCAGGATCAAACAGGAGGGGAGGCACAAGGGGAAGCTGGTTCTGGCTCTGAAGGCTGCGCTTGCTCTGCTGAAACCCCGGGGCTTTTCCTGCAGGGCCCGGGGCAGGGTGGGCAGGGGCAGGAGGAAGGGGTGCTTGTGTTTCAGAGAAATGCAGTCAGTCAGCACCTAGGCTTGCAGTAGGTGCTCAGTAAACACTCAGGAATGTGGAAGCTGCTGCAGGGGTGGGGGTGGAACTGGAGCCAGGGCACGAGGTGGAGGGATGACCCAGAGGGAGCTGGGGGTCCTGAGGGCTTGGCTCTGGCCCAGGCTCTGCCCTTCCCTCAGGGCTCAGGAGCCCTCCTGTGGGGAGGGCGTGGCGGGCAGTGAGGGACAAACACAGGGCTGAGCAACCCAAGCATCCATGGAAACAGGGGCTGGGGGTTCCCGTGGTGGGTTTTGGGGTGACCCTGTATTCTCCTCCCCGGGCATCCTGGCAGTACTTCCAGGGACGGCTCGCAGGGGACAACAGCACCGCCGTGACCCTGGGCACCAACCACACGGGCCCTGTAGACACCTTCAACTTCAACAACTGGGTGACGCTCCTGTCCCAGCTGCCCCTGCTGCTCTTCACACTCCTCAACTCCTTCCTGTACCAGTGGTGAGGCCCCCCGGGGCTCCCTCCCAGGCACCCCTCTGCAGTCCCTCCCTGCACCAGGCAGGTCCACTGGGACCCAGGGGAGACCCCCCCCTCCTTCCTCCACTCCCCCTGCCTCTCCTCTAGCCCCAACCGCGCCTCCCTCCTCCGGTGGGCACAGCTGATGCCCGGTGCCACCCTCCACAGCATCCCTGAGTCGGTGCGGATCCTGGGCAGCCTGCTCGTCATCCTGCTGCTCTTTGCCCTGACGGCGGCGCTGGTCAAGGTAGACATGAGCCCCGGGCCCTTCTTCGCCATCACCATGGCCTCCGTCTGGTTCATCAACTGTGAGCACCTCAGCCCCTCCCGTCCCAGACACCACCTCTCCTCGGGGTTCATCACCCCTATCCCCAGAGGGGGAGGGAGAGGTGCTCGCCCAGGCCCCTCGGTGACCTAAGAGCGGCCTCCTAGCCCCTGCCCTGCATCTAGGGCTGCACCTCAGAATAGGAATGACCGGGGCCTCAGGCCTGCCCAAGAACACCTCCTCCAGGGAGCCCCAGCCCCGCCCATTGAGCGTGGCCCCACCCCTGTCCCTCCGCAGCCTTCTGTGCAGTTCTGCAGGGCAGCCTCTTCGGGCAGCTGGGCACCATGCCCTCCACCTACAGCACCCTCTTCCTCAGCGGCCAGGGCCTGGCTGGGATTTTCGCTGCCCTTGCCATGCTCCTGTCCATGGCCAGTGAGTTCACTGGGCAGCTGGAGGGCGGGGTGGCCTCTGGGGTTCCGGGCAGCAGAGAGGATGTGCCAGCAGTGAGATGACTTGGTTCTGAATGAAGAGGGAGGCAAAGGGGTTGTGGGCAGCTGGGGATTGGGTTTGGGGGTAGGAGCGGGGCTGTGGCCTGCAGGGAGAATGACTGGGTAGGGCTTGGGTTACCTTGGGGTCCAGGCAGGAACGCCGAGGCCCACGCCTGTGTGTCGCAGAAGGTTGAGGCTGAGGGGAGAGAGAGCAGGTCGGGTGTTCAGATAGATTTGGTGGGAACCCCAAGTCTGTCCGGCAGAGGCCACTGGACAAGGCACTTAAGCTCGGGGTCAGTTCCCCATCCCAATGATGATGGCGGCTGTGTTCTCAGATTGCAGTGAGCCTGCATGAAGAGAACGCTCCTGGCACAGAGTAGGTGCTCACAAAGCAGGTGGCGCACACAGGGGAGTGGGATGGGAAGGAGTGGCAGGGCCGGAGGGGACTCTGAGATGCGCATCACCGGAGAACCGCCAGCCGGTGGGGGCCGGTGGGGGCCAGTGGGGGCCGGGGGGCCGGTGGGGGCCGGTGGGGTCTGGTGGAGCCCCACCACCTCCACCTGCAGCTGAAGTTCTCACACAGGCGGCGTGGATGCCCAGACCTCCGCCCTGGGGTACTTCATCACGCCCTGCGTGGGCATCCTCCTGTCCATCGTGTGTTACCTGGGCCTGCCCCACCTGGTGAGCCTGGGATGGGGCTGGCGGCCCCACATCAGAGCATCTCGGTTATGCCACTGACTCCGGGACCCTGAGAGAGGATGGGGTGGAGGAGGGGACCTGGGCCCAGTTCTGATCCCCCAAAAAGCCAGTCACTGGGGGGGCCCCAGCCAACCTGGAGGAATCCAGACACTTTGGCTCAGCCCGGCAGGGCCAACGCTCTCCCTTAACAGGAATTTGCCCGCTACTACCTGGCCAAGAAACCATCCCGGGCCCAAGGTCAGGAGCTGGAGACCAAAGCTGAGCTCCTCCAGGCTGGTGAGTCCTGGGCCCTGCAGGAGGCTCGAGCCACCCCTGCTGGGAAGCGCTTCCCCTCCGTCCCCCCTTAGCGCCCTCACCCCAATAGCCTTGTTTGGGCAGAAACAGACGATCCTGGAGGAAGGCCAGAGAGACTGCAGTCCGCCCTGCTGCCCTTTGGGCCTCAGTTTCCCCGTGTAAGATGGGGGGCAGCAGAGTGTCATGCTGGCGAGTCTTGATCACACGCACCTGGGTTCGAATCCCAATTTCACAACAGCCAAGCTGTGTGGCCCCAGGATGCCATTCACCTCTCTGAGCCTCTGTTAGTAAAACCACCGCAACGTGCGATCCGGCTAAGGCGGCTAACGCCACCTGGCAGGTGTGGCTTGCAAGCAGCCGCTCGGCGCCGTCATCGCGAATTCTCTCCACCCGCAGCCGGGCTGGAGGACGGTCCCTTGTGTCAAGCGCTGGCAGTGTCCCTCCTCGGCCTGGCTGTCAAAGGCAGGCCCCCGCCATCCTGTCTTGCCCTAGATGAGAAGAACGGGATTCCCACCAGCCCCCAGAAGGCAGCCCTGACTCTGGATCTCAACCTGGAGAAGGAGCCAGAGCTGGAGCCAGAGGAGCCGCAGAAGTCGGGGACACCTTCTGTCCTCGTCGTCTTCCGCAAGGTTTGGCCGAGACAGGGCTCCCAGCGGCCAGCCCCGGGAGAGAGGGCGGCCCTCTCCAGGCTGCGCGGAGACCCTGAATGGAATGGGGCCTCCGGACGCACCGTCCGCCCCCGGGGCAGGGGCAGAGTGGGCCAGAGACAGCCGGGCCAGGGCTGGGGCAGGAGGCTGGGGGCCGCCCTGCCTGCTCACGCTCCTGCCTCCGGCTCCCAGATCTGGCTGACGGCGCTGTGCCTTGTGTTGGTCTTCACAGTCACCCTGTCTGTCTTCCCTGCCATCACAGCCATGGTGACCAGCTCCACCAGTCCCGGGAAGTGGAGTGAGTGTTGGGGAGCAGAAGGGGGCAGGGCGGGGGTGAAGAGGAGAGAGGGGGAGGCCGCGGGGGTCAGGCTGAGCCCTCTCTGCCTCCCAGGTCAGTTCTTCAACCCCATCTGCTGTTTCCTGCTCTTCAACGTCATGGACTGGCTGGGCCGGAGCCTGACCTCTTACTTCCTGTGGGTGAGCCCACTGGGCTGGGTGATCTGGCGGCTTTAGGAAGGCCGGAGGCCTAAGTGGCCTTAGGAAGCCCAGCTGGTCCGGGCCTGGCGCGGGGACACCTGGCCCTGGAGCCACGCGGGCCGGGGCTTGCGCCATGAGCTTCTTGGAAGCAGAAGCCGCCTCCCCGTGGGCTCCGTCCCCAGCACCCAGCCCAGGCCCAGCCCTTGGTGCTCAGAGACTTACCTGGAGGCTCCTGCATGAGGCAAGAGCGGGGGCGGGGTCCCGAGTGCTGGATTGGGCTTCCCGAGGCTGCGTCTTTAAGCGGATCTTCCAGAGACACGACCATCCACTCAGTCAGGGAGGAGCTGCTCCGATGCAAGCCAGGCGGGGCCTGGACCCCAGCTGCGGATTCCACTGCCCGAAAGGGATCCATGGAACCCTCAGGGGATGCTGGGAGGAACTGAGTTTGCAAACTGCAGCGACCACGAGGGCATCCTCAGCCATGGAGGGAGAACAGCTAGAGTCGGGAGAGGCAGCGGCTGCCGGGCCCGGCCTCGCAGTCCAGACGCCCCAGGGAGGTCCCACTGGGGACCGCAGCAGGGGAGGTCAGGGAAAGCGAGGGGTCTCTCTGGGTGCCGAGGGGCCCGGAGCGGACGCCCGGCTCCGGGGACCGTCCTCACCCGCGCTTCTGCCACAGCCAGATGAGGACAGCCGGCTGCTGCCGCTGCTCGTGTGCCTGCGCTTCCTGTTCGTGCCGCTCTTCATGCTGTGCCACGTGCCCGGGAGGTCGCGGCTGCCCGTCCTCTTCCCCCAGGACGCCTACTTCATCACCTTCATGCTGCTCTTCGCCGTGTCCAATGGCTACCTGGTGTCCCTCACCATGTGCCTGGCGCCCAGGTCCGGGGGCGGGTGGGCTCCCTTGGGGTCGGCCGGCGGGGCGGGTCCAGGCTGCCTCCAGCCCAGCCCGCGCTGCCCAGGCCCTCTGCCGAGCCCTCTCTGCCGGAGCCGGGCCGTGCGGGCTGGGGCGGGCACCTGCCTCGGTGAGCGGCCCAGGCACCTCTTTCGAGGCCGCCGCTCCAGGCCTGTCTCCCCACTGTCACCCTGCGGGCCGCGAGTGCTCGGCGGGAGGAGAGCTAAGGCCTCGGTCAAAGCAGGGCTCCCGGGATTCACTGTGGGGCAGTGGGGCTGAGGCCCCGGGGAGAGAGGTTGGGGACATTTTGTCCAGGGAGAAGGCAGCGGAATTAGAATCTTGGGATGCTGGATCCAGGGTCCCTGAGAGCTGTCCGTGGCCCATGGCCTCATTTTACAGACCAGGAAACAAGCCCAGAGGGAACAGGGCCTGTGACAGTGACCTTGAGGCTGGATCTGGCCCGAGTGGCACTTGGGCGTGCTGGCAGAGACGGGCAGAGGGCGCGGGCGGGTGCAGGCTCGGCCTGGCACGCCCTGAGGGTTCCGCCTCCTGTGTTTTCCAGGCAGGTGCTGCCACACGAGAGGGAGGTGGCCGGCGCCCTGATGACCTTCTTCCTGGCCCTGGGGCTCTCCTGTGGGGCCTCCCTGTCCTTCCTCTTCAAGGCGCTGCTCTGAAGGTCTCCTCGGGCTCTCCCGGCGGTGTTCCCCGCTGCCCATCCACAGCAGCCGCCCAGCACAGGGGGAACGGTGGGCCCGGCTCGAGCCTCTGCTGGGCCGTGGTCTGGGGGTGCCAGGAGGAGGTGGGCTTTGCTCTCCTTCCCTGGTGGCTGGCCACTTGGGGTGCTACAGGGAAGACTTGACCAGGTGAGGGTCATGCCGGCCCTCACCCAGGAATGGCGCTGACACACACCCCTCGCAGGAAAGGTGTTGGCCGAGGACTAGAGGGCCCAGGGGCCTCGCCTTCCTCCCCATCAGGAAGGAACACGCCTGCTAATCTCAAGAAAGCCCCTTGCTGGTCACCGGGGATCGGAGGCCCCACCCCGGCCCCGGCGCCTGGCTGAGGTGTGGTGGGCATGGCCCCACTTTCAGGTTCAGAGCAGAAGTGGGGGCCAGCCAGGGCAGGATCGCCCTTCTCACTGACCCTCGGATCCCAGGGAAGAGGCTGCGGGGAGCTCCAGGGCAGCGGGGGCGGGAAGGCCTGGGACCTGCCCAGAGGACTCCCCGGGCCTCAAGCAGTGTTTTCGCTTTGCCAAGACAGACTGTCTCCGCTCACCAGGGCCCCGCAGCCTGCGGGGTTACAGTTTGCAAAGCCCTTCACACCCAGCCCCACGCCTCAGATTTCCTTGGAGGAGCCAGGCAGGGACTGTGCTCCCTCCTGGAACAGTTGAGGAAACCAAGTCCAGGGAAGCTACTGGTCCACGGCCGAGCCAGGACCCAGCACCCCTCCCACTCCCGTAGGTGCTGCTCTTCCGCCTGCTCCGTCTCTCCTTTCCTCAGGGACTCGGGCAGGAGCCCCACGCACCTACTTCACCTTTTTGCGGTTTTTCCTTTTGACCTGGGTCCTGGGTCTAATAACAGCCTTCTTCATTTGCATCACGAGTTCACAGAGTCTTTATTTCCAAAGTGCTCTCAGCTCAATTTGTATTGATGGGCTGGGGGAGGGGATTGTACCCATTTGGCAGGTAGGGTGACTGAGGCCACGGGAGGGCAGGGGCGGTGGGCATTGCTGGCTTGGTTCTCTCGACCCCATGGTGGCCGAAGCTGCTTCTTGCAAGGTGCCCTGGATTTCTGGGCAGGGCCCTAGCTAGATGGCCGGCGGCCACGTTGCCCTCCGCCGGCGTCCTTTGCCTCTTCTGGGCTGCTGCTTCTTGGAAATGGAGCCTCAGAGGCAGCCAGCCTTGGCAGGGGTTTACCACCAGGCCAGTTCGCAGAGGAACGCAGTAAAGGACTGCTTCCCCCCATACCTGCTCTGCCCTGCCCAGCACAGCCCTTTTACTCACCTGCCTTCCTGCTGTCCAGGAATGTTCACTGAGCAGCTGTGATATACCAGGTGTCTCGCTGGGCATGGGCCCTGCTCAGAAGCCAGAGGCTGCTTTTATATATTTTCTAAAAGATTTATTTATGCATACAAGAACTGGGGTATAGGCCAGAGGTGTGGGGGGTGAGAGGATTCACCAGAGACAAAGTGGGGAACAGAACAGGCAGAGTGAGTGAAATCCACTGCTGAGGGGAGCAGCAGGGAGACAGGAGAGGTCTGCTGCACCATGTGGGTCGGCTTCCTGCCCAGGGATCGAGTGCTACAATGGCTGATGATAGCTTAATAGCTTGATAGTGCTGTGTCTTTAACCCCTGTGCCACCAGGGAGGCCCAGCTGCTTTTATATTAAGGGAGAAAGTGAGGCAAAGTCTGACCTCAGCAGCTGGATAAGCCACAGGGCAGACCCCAAGTGAGGACTCAGAACTTCAGCCAGGCCCCAGCTGGACTATGAAGCGCCGTGGAAAGAGGAGTACAACTTGCGGCAGGCTTGGGGAGCCCTAAAGAAGTACCTAATGTAAGAGTCTAGAAAGGGGGTGTTGTTGATCCCACTGGGAAGTCAGGAGAGGCATTTGGAGGAGGTGTTTCTTCAGGTGGGTCTTGAAGGAGGTATATGAGTTGGCTGGGCTGGGTGAGGAAGGGGCACCCCAGACTGAGGTGCCAGACTGAAGACAGCAGCATAGAATAGGGAACGAAGGGGGTGGAGGGGCCTTGGGTGTGCGTGGGGGGCAGTAAGGAGGCTGGAGCAGTGGGTTGGGGACACGGTGAAGGACCTTATGGGCGGGGTCACCTAGGAGGCAAAGGAGAGTGATGCCGGCAAAGAGTGTCAAAAGTGACTTTAAAGTGATCCCACTGCACGCTGCCTACAAGAAACTTCCTTCAGATCCCGAGGCACACAGAGGTTGAAAATAAAGAATGGGAAGGAAAGATCATCAAGCAGTACCTAGAAACATCGGGGAGACACACTATACCAGACAAAACAGACTTTGGGTCCAAAATTGTCACGAGACAAAGGACGGCCGTGAAAGGGGAAACTCGTCAAGAGGCGTTTCAATGTCATGAAGCTACACACATGACAGAGCCCTGAACGGTGGGAAGTGTAACAGAACGGTTCAGTAAGAACAATGTAATTAATAAATGAGCAACAGGTAAGAGCTGACAATGGATCTCCAGAGGCCAACAGACCTATGAAAAAATGTTGATCATCTCCAATAAGAGATGCAGATGGAAACCACCATGAAATACCCCTACATGCCACGAGATCCCCCCACATGCCACGAGACCCCCCCTCACGCCACGAGACCCCCCTCACACCACGAGATCCCCCGCACACCACGAGATCCCCCGCACACCACGAGATCCCCCGCACACCACGAGATCCCACTGCACACAACGAGATCCCCCGCACACCACGAGATCCCACTGCACACCACGAGATCCCCCGCACGCCACGAGATCCCCCCCGCACACCATGACAAGGGCACATATTAAAAACAAGTGTGGAGGGGTGTGGAGAAAGGAGCCCTGTTACACAGTGGGGGGTGGAAACTAAGGAAAGTGATCTGAATTCACCTTTACAACTAAAAAGGGAAGTAGCATATGACCTGGCAGGCCCGCTCCTGGGCCTCCAGCCAGAGTAATATGAAACCACCAATTTATTTATTTATTTATTTATTTATTTATTTATTTATACATGCACTGGGCACAGTCAGAAGCGCGGGAGGGTGAGAGAATTCACCAGAGCCAGAGCGGGGAGCAGAGCAGACAGAAGGACCGAAGGACACTGCTGAGGGGAGCAGCGGGCGGCAGGAGAGGTCTGCGCGCCATGTGGGACCCTCCTCCGGTGGCCGGGGAGCAGCCGGGGATCGAACCGGCACCGCAGAGGTCGCCGGCAGCTTCGCAACCCAGCGCTCAACCGCTGCGCCACCGGGGAGGCCCGAAACCACCAATTTAAAAAGGCCCCACGTCCCAGGGTTAGCAGCAGCCTGTTTACAACAGCTGGGACAGGGGAGCAGCCCAAATGCCCATCAACAGATGACTGGATCGAGGCCATGTGGTAAGTCCAGGCCTGCGGAATACTACTCAGTCATTTTGAACAAAATGAAAGGCGTTTGAGAGAATCATGTGCAGTAAAGCAAGTCAGAATGATCAAAGCAAGCACTGGACGTTTACACAGCAGACGACTTGATAAAACACAAAAACTAGCGGTCATCAAAAAGCCATCAGGTGGGCTGGGGCTAAGGGTGGGAGGAGGAAAGGGACAAGGGACAAGAGGGAGGGAGGGAGGAGGGTGCTTGAGAATCCACGAATCCCGGATACCACGAGTGAGAAGGGTCTGGAAGGGGAGAAAAGGGGGTCAGGACGTGTGGGGGGGCAGGGGGGCGCCCACAGGTTTCAGGTCAGGCCTGACAGCTCAAACTGCTCAAAACAAGAGCAGAAGAGCAGCTGCAAAACAAAGTGAAACCCTCTCTGTTTGTTAAAATAAAGAAAGAAAAAATTAACAGGATTGAAGGAGAAAGGGACGCTTCTATTATGTAATAGTTGGAGACTAAAGGGTAGAACAGTGCGACAGAACAGCAACAAGGAAATACAGGACTTGAACACACTACAAGCCCGCCAGGCCGGCAGACACTACACACCACTGCACCCAAAGAGAGTTTGATGCACCTTCTTCTCAAGAGCACACACAACAGTCTCCAGGATAGATCCATATTGGCCCACAAAGCAAAGTTGCAATAAACTTTTTTTTTTTAAGATTTATTTATTTATTTGTACAAGCACTGGGTACAGTCAGAAGCGCGGGAGGGTGAGAGAATTCACCAGAGCCAGAGCGGGGAGCAGAGCAGGCAGAAGGACCGAAGTACACCGCTGAGGGGAGCAGCGGGCGGCAGGAGAGGTCTGCGCGCCATGTGGGACCCTCCCTCCGGTGGCCGGGGAGCAGCCGGGGAACCGCTGCACCACCGGGGAGGCCTGTAATAAACTTTTAAAGATTGAAATCCTATAAAGTATATTCTCTAATCACAATGGAAACCAGGGATCAGTAACAAAAGAAAAACTGGAAATTTTACAAATATATGGCGATTAAATAACACACTCTTAAGTAAGCATTTGGTCAAAAAGAAATTAAAAGAGAAATTTGAAAATCCCTTGAAAAAAATGAGAATGTAAATGACATAACAAAATGGATACAGGACTTTAAGGAAATTTAAAGTTATAAATCTTAGCCTACATTAAAAAGGAAGAAAGATCTCAAATCAATAACCTAGTCTTACACCTTAAAAAAACTAGAAAAAAGAAAGCAAACAGACCCAAACCTTACAGAAGATTAAAGTGGAGAGAAACAAAATGGAGCATAGGAAAAAAAATAGAGAAAATCTATGAACTCAAAATTTGGTTCTTTGAAACAATCGACAAAATCAAAACACCTCTGTCTAAACTAAGAAAAAAAGAAAGAATAATTTAAAATTACTAAAATCCGAAATGGAAGTGGGGCCATGGCTAGTGAGTATAAGAAGTTAAAAGGGGGGGGGGGGCCTCCCCAGTGGCGCAGCAGGTTGAGCACTGCACTGTGAAGCTGTCTGCAGCCTCTGCAGCACTGGTTTGATCCCTGCTGGCTGGCGAGAATTCCACATGGTGCGGCAGACCTCTCCTGTCGCGCCCGCTGCTCCCCTCAGCAGTGTATTTCTGTTGTCTGCCTGTTCTGCTCCCTGCTCTGTCTCTGGTGAATCCTCTTGCCCTCCTGCGCCTCTGGCCTGTACCCCAGCTCTTGTATAAAAATAAATAAATCTTTAAAAAAAAAAAAGAAGTTAAAAGGGGGCCTCCATGGTAGCTCAAGGTGTTAAGACACAACCTATGAGGCTGTCCACAACCACTGCAGCATGAGTTCGATCTCCAGCCAGGGAGCTACCCACATGGCACAGACCTCGCCTGTCTCCCCGCTGCTCCTCTCAGCAGTGTACTTCAGTAGATCCACCTGTTTTGCTCCCCGCTCTGTCACTGCTGAATCCTCTCACCCCCCACACCTCTGGCCTGTACCCCAGTTCTTGCAAGCATAAAGAAATCTTTAAAAAAAGATTCTAGAGGAGGGAACGCTCCCCAATCCATTCTAGGCAACCATCATTACCTTGATGTCAAACCAGATAACAACATAAGAAAACTACAGACCGGGCTTCCCCGGTGGCACAGCAGTTGAGCGCTGGGCTGTGAAGCTGCCCGCAGCCTCTGCAGCACCTGTTTGATCCCCAACCGCCAGCAAGGGTCCCACATGGTGCGACAGACCTCTCCTGCCGCACCTGCTGCTCCCCTCAGCAGTGTGCTTCGTCAATCTGCCTGCTCTGTTCCCTACTCTGGCTCTGGTGAGTTCTCTCACCCTCCCGCACTTCTGACTCTATCCAGTGCTTGTATAAATAAATAAATAAATAAATCTTTTAAAAAAAAAAAGAAAAGAAAAAGGAAAATCTATTAAAACAAAAGAGAGAAAACTACAGACCAATATCCTTTATAAATATAGATCCAAAACTTCTCAGCAAAATACTACCAAACCAAATGCAGAGCAAACTGAAAGGATTATGGCTTGTGACCAAGTCAGATTTACTGCAGAATGCAAGGTGGTTCAACGTAAAAAAATTGGAGTAACAAATCACATTCACAAAATGAAGGGGTAAAACCAATGATCGTTTTAATTTAAAAAAAGCATCTAGGCCTCCCCGGTGGCGCAGCGGTTTGAGCGCTGGGTTGAGAGGCTGCCAACTGCCTCTGCGGCGTTGGTTCGATCCCTGGCTGCTCCCCGGCCATGGGGGAGGGTCCCACATGGCACGCAGACCTCTCCTGCCGCCCGCTGCTCCCCTCAGCAGTGTACTTCGGTCCTTCTGCCTGTTCTGCTCCCCGCTCTGGCTCTGGTGAATTCTCTCACCCTCCCACGCTTCTGACTGTACCCAGTGCATGTATAAACACAAACAAACAAACAAATAAATAAAGCATGCCTCTATTAAAAAAAAAAGCATATAAAATTCAAATGCTCAGAGGGCCAGGGTGGGCAGGCAGAGACTCTGCCAAGGAGACTGCAAAGGGGGAGTCACGCGTATGCCCTGATCAATTGTCACCCCGTGGGAGTGCCGGCCTGGCACCGCCAGATCTTCAGAATCTAAAGCAGAAGTTGAAGAGCTAGACTTTATGTGAAACCTCCTGATTCACCAAAGTTAACAGCAGATGTGATTCATTTTTAAACACTGAGAAGGTTAAAGAAAATCCATCTGGCAACAAATCTGGCTTCTGACCTCCAGTTTGCCAGGCCTGGGCTGCCAATTTCTCTCCCTCCTGGCACGGGTCACTAGGGAAATCTGCCAAAGGCAGCACCCGAGTCTTCTGCAAGGTCCCCTTGCCGGCCTCACTAGGGCCCTGGTGGAGGCAGGTGCTCAGTAGGCACGCCAATTCTCCGGTCTCCTGGTCAACTTCCTACCCAACACCCTTGGCTCCCCAGTGCCTCCCAAGTCTGGAGCTCACGGTCCTCCCCGGGGTGCTCCAGGGCACCCTCCCGAGAGTCACAGCGCTGATCAACGATGATATATTTATTGACTATGTGGTGGAAGTACCTGCCTCCCCACAGTGCCTCGCCTTCTGAAGAGTTCCCTGGATCAATTATTCCACTCTCATTAAAGCACCTTCTGGGAAATATAGGCGAAACACTACGTGATTTGCACATCAAAGACATCTTTACAGACACATCACCCAGAGCAGTGATAGTGAAGGCAAAGATCAACAGCTGGGACTCCATCAAATTAAAGAGCTTCTGCACAGCAAAAGAGACAATAACCAAAACAAAGAGAAACCCCACCAACTGGGAGAACATTTTTGCACACAACACTAATGATAAAGGATGATCACAAAAATCTGCAAAGAGCTGATGAGACTCAACACAAACAAAGAAAATAATCCTGTCAAACAATGGGCAGAAGTGCTAAAAAGAAACTTCTCTAAAGAGGAAATGAAAATGGCCAACAGTCATATGAAAAAATGTTCAACATCACTTGTCATCAGGGAAATGCAAATCAAAACTACCATGAGATACCATCTTACACCAGTGAGAATGGCACATATTAAAAAAACTAGCAACAACAAATGTTGGTGAGGGTGTGGAGAAGAAGGAACTCTCCTGCACTGCTGGTGGGAGTGCACACTGGTCCAACCACTATGGAGAGCTGTGTGGAGATTTCTGGACCTACTAAACATAGAGCTTCCATAGGATCCAGCAATTCCACTCCTAGGTATTTATCCAAAGGACACAGAAACATCCATTCCAAAGAGCACCTGCACCCCTATGTTTATAGCAGCACTGTTTACAATAGCTAAGCTTTGGAAACAACCCAAATGCCCAAAAATAGATGACTGGATCAAGAAGATGTGGTCCATACACACCATGGAATATTACTCAGCCTTCAAAAAAGATAAACACATGCCATTTGCAGCAACATGGATGGCGCTGGAAGGGATCATGCTCAGCGAAATAAGCCAGAAAGAAAAAGAAAAATACCGGATGGTCTCACTCATAGCAGGAATCTAGAAAACTTAAATAAGGGACCAGGAAAATGAATAACTATAAAAAAGTGAAAATCAAAATCAACAAAAAACTATGAACCAGAGACACATTATGGGGGTGGGGGCGGGGAGGGGAGGGATTGGGGTCAAAATAAAGGGGTTGCAATTATATGGGGAATATAAAAATAAAATTTATTTTTAAAAAATAAATAAAGCACCTTCTGCACCTTGGCAGGTGTTAAAATATTTGCGGTGTGTAGTGGGGAGGGGGGAAATACAAGTTCGCGCCCTGGGAGAAGTTCTGGGGAGGGGAACCAGCGGGGTGAACACAGTAATCAAACACTCCACCACCACCAGCCCAGGTCCCACCACTTTAGAACAGGGGGTGGCACGAGCCCCTCCACTTGCTGCAGATAACAGACACCCGCCCCCAATTCAGCAGCGGCCAGAATGGCGGCTGCACCGGCTCCAAGGCCTCTCTCCAGGGAGACGCACCAGCGCACCTCGCACCCCGCCCAGCGGGCTCAGGCGACCGCGAGCGAAGGCGAGCGCGGCCCGGCTCCCCCACCCCGCAGCTCCCGGCCGGGGGGACTGGAAAAGGAAGTCTCACTCCCCGCGTAAAACACGGCCGACGAGGATGGGATTCGAACCCACGCGTGCAAAGCACAATGGATTAGCAGTCCATCGCCTTAACCACTCGGCCACCTCGTCCCGCCGGGCGCGCCCCTTGCGCGCGCCCCTATCCCCGCCGCGCGCCGCGGCTCCCGGCCGCCTCGACCCGCTCCCGGGCGCCCCGCGGGGAGTCGCGCGGGGAAGCGGCTCCTGCGTGCCCGCCGCCCGCCGCAGCCGTCCTCCGCCGGCAGCAGCTGGGTTCTGCCCCGGGTCCCCGACCCCGGGACGGGCGCGCGCGGGCTGCAGGACGCGCTGGGCCGGGGGTCGCGCCCCCAGCTCGCCGGAGGGGCGCGCGGCCGGGCGGGGCGCGGGCGGGCGGGCGGGCGGCGGCGGGCGGCTGCAGTTGCTCCTCCCGGCGCGCAGGGGGCGCGCGGGCGCGCGCAGGGGGCGGGGCCGGCGCGGGGCTCGGCTGGCCTCGGCTGCCTTCGGCGGCGCTCGGCAGGCTGCGGTAAATCCGGGCTCGCCGCGGCTGGCGGAGGCTGCGGCCCGGTGGTCCCTGCTGCGCGCCCCGAGCCCGGAGCCATGCAGATGTCCTACGCCATCCGGTGCGCCTTCTACCAGCTGCTGCTGGCCGCGCTGATGCTGGTGGCGATGCTGCAGCTGCTCTACCTGTCGCTGCTGTCCGGGCTGCACGGGCAGGAGGAGCAAGAGCAGTATTTCGAGTTCTTTCCCCCGTCCCCGCGGTCCGTGGACCAGGTCAAGGCGCAGCTGCGCACCGCGCTGGCCTCCGGAGGCGTCCTGGACGCCAGCGGCGACTACCGCGTCTACAGGGGCCTGCTGAAGACCACCATGGACCCCAACGACGTGATCCTGGCCACGCACGCCAGCGTGGACAACCTGCTGCACCTCTCGGGCCTGCTGGAGCGCTGGGAGGGCCCGCTGTCCGTGTCGGTGTTCGCGGCCACCAAGGAGGAGGCGCAGCTGGCCACGGTGCTGACCTACGCGCTGAGCAGCCACTGCCCCGATATGCGCGCCCGGGTCGCCATGCACCTCGTGTGCCCCTCGCGCTACGAGGCCGCAGTGCCCGACCCCCGGGAGCCCGGGGAGTTCGCCCTGCTGCGGTCCTGCCAGGAGGTCTTTGACAAGCTAGCTAGGGTGGCCCAGCCCGGGATCAATTACGCGCTGGGCACCAATGTCTCCTACCCCAATAACCTGCTGAGGAACCTGGCTCGTGAGGGGGCCAACTATGCCCTGGTAATCGACGTGGACATGGTGCCCAGCGAGGGGCTGTGGAGAGGCCTGCGGGAAATGCTGGATCAGAGCAAGCAGTGGGGCGGCACCGCACTGGTAGTGCCTGCCTTCGAGATCCGTCGTGCCCGCCGCATGCCCATGAACAAAAACGAACTGCTGCAGCTTTACCAGGTGGGCGAGGTTCGGCCCTTCTATTATGGGCTGTGCACACCCTGCCAGGCGCCCACCAACTACTCCCGCTGGGTCAACCTGCCAGAAGAGACCTTACTGAGGCCTTCCTACGTGGTGCCCTGGCAGGACCCCTGGGAACCATTCTACGTGGCTGGAGGCAAGGTGCCCACTTTCGATGAGCGCTTTCGGCAGTATGGCTTCAATCGCATCAGCCAGGTACCCTTAGGGGAGAAGGCCAGGGAAGGTGGGGTGGTGGGTTCAGGGAGCTGAATGGCCCTGGGTGGAAAGGGAGGATCATAGTTCAGGGGGCGGTCGGATGACACCTGTGGAAGATCCAGGATGCCTCCAGAGGGAGTAGTGTGGATGCTGGAGCATGACTTCGGGGATATAAGTCTAGGTCCTAGGAATGTCATCAAACTTAGCTGACCTGTCTTTCCCCCCACAGGCCTGCGAGCTGCATATGGCAGGATTTGATTTCGAGGTGCTGAACGAAGGTTTTTTGATTCATAAGGGTTTCAAAGAAGCCTTGAAGTTTCATCCCCAAAAGGAGGCTGAAAATCAGCACAATAAGATCCTTTACCGCCAGTTCAAACAGGAGTTGAAGGCCAAGTACCCCAACTCCCCCCGTCACTGCTGAGCTCTCCTACCCTAGTCTGAGAAGTCTCAGCCTCCTTAGGCCACCCTTCAGGCCTGACTGGGGTAAGAAATGTCACCCCACTTTCCGTGGTAGCTGTGGTGTTGGAACACTGGACTTGGGGTGCTGGGACCAAGTCCTAGCTTTACCACTAACTAGCTGTGTGGCCTTGAGCAAATCCCATTCCCTCTCTGAGCCTCAGTTACCCGGTCTGTAAAAAGGGAGGTGAGAATACCTACCTCACAGAACTGTTGGGAGGCTCAGGTGAGATGCTACATGTGAAAACATTCTGTAAGCTTCGTACAAATGTGAAGTATTATTAATATTATTACAGTATTATTATTGTTGTTGTTATTAACAATGGGGGGGGGTGGGCAGCAGCAGAGTGCAAAGTATGAATGGGGCAGAGCTGAGAAGTCTGAGTACCCAACAAAATAAGCTTTTCGGAAAGAAGTCACAGGACGGCGTTGAATTCCGTCCTTCACCTCGGTTCTCTCGGGCCTCCGCCCGCGGAGACGCTGGCGAAGGGGAGGGTCCGAGGTCGAGCCCCCCCACCCCAACAGGCTGGGCTGGGTTCTCTGCCTACCGCCGACAATGTGTAAATAAATACGTGTTCACACCTGCAGCTGACTCCGTTACTCTCCGAGGCGGGGGGCGGGGAGGTGCCGCCCCTTCTCCCCAGGCACGCCGCGGGGAGGCGACGGCGGCAGCCGGGCGCGGGCTCCCGCCGTCCCGGGCCCGGGAGAATCCCGTCCGTTGCTATGGCGACCGGCCCGCGGCGCGCCGGCGGCCCTCGCCCACCCTCGGCCAATGGCGAACTCCGGGGCCGGCGCCTCCTGGTGACGTACGCGGAAGTGCGAGCAGGCCCCGCCCCCGGGGGGCAGGACCGGCGCGGCGCTTCCGGGAACCGCCGGCGGCCCGTAGTCCCCGGTCCCCCTCCAGGAGTCGCGGACGCGAGGCCGAGGCCCCACTCCCCGCGGTGCGTATCGCCACCCCCGGCGCCCAGTTCGGCCTCGCCGGCCCGTCGATCGGAGCCGGCCCAAAGCGGCTCTGTAACCGGCCGCACGCGTGCGGGGCCGCTGGGCGCCACTGGCCGCGCCGCCGGTGATTCCCGCCGCCCGCGCCGGCGCCGAGGAGGGTGGAGCGGGGCGTGAGGCCCCCGGCGCGCCGCGGAGGGGCCGGGTTGGCCTCTTCGAGGGCGGGGAAGGGGCTGCCTTTCATGGAGGCCTACCCCGGGGACGCTGAGCCTGGGGGGAGGCATTGCTTGTGCACGGCGCCTGACAATTTGCTTGTCCCTGCCTGGCCCGTGCAGTCTTCAGCACTCAGCGGCCACGGCTGGCCTCGCTTCTTGCACCGGGTGAGGAGGGGTGGACCTGACTTAATTTAGCTCGTTCCGCAGAATCAGAGACAGCTGGCGGACAGACTCCCCCCTCTTCCCCTTCACTGCCGCCCTTTCTGGTTCGGAAAAGTAGGATTTATGTTGAATCACGCCAAGTAAATATACATGTATTTAACAGTGAAGAGGAATTGCAAACTGGGAACTTCGGGAGCTGAGGATTGAGAATGGGAAAGATGTGACTGGTGTAGAGAACCGAGTCAGAGTCAAATCATTTGTGAAATCTTCGAGGAAGCTGACTAAAGTGTCCGCCAGGCCAGTTGGACACAACTCAGATGGGTGTGGAGGAAGTTAACACTTTGGGGGTTAGTGGGACAACCACAAAGTAAAAGCCATCCCTGCCCCAGGAAAGTTTCTTGTGTTGAATTTGTATTTGTGAAATCTTCTAGTCATCACATGGGCCAGGACTGTGCTGGGCGGATAAGGCATTTGTGTAGCCCCTGCCTGGGCTGCAGAGACTTGAGAAGAGGCCAATGGAGAGAAGGGATAAGGAGAGCTAAGCATTTGATGAGGGCTTGGGCAGGGCGGCGGTGGCCAGAACAGCCGAAGAACCTCACTGTGGCCACAGACACTTCCTGGTCTTTCCCCAGTGGGCAGAGAGATCACGTTGATGGAGACAACTGTTTAGTCTCCTCTTGGGTGACTCGTGCCTGTCATCACTTTTCTGAAATTCTTCCTGTGACTTAGGGTCTTTCTTCCTCCACCTTTCCTTGATTTCCTTCTCCTGTGCCTCAGTGTCATCCTCTGCCCCTCTGGCGACCCGGGTGTCTCCACACATTCTGCCTTGCTAGCAGCATCCTCTCCCGAGGTCTGAGGAACTCACTCTATGCCAGCGAGCAGCTTCTGAGACTTAGGCCCCTGTGACCCCACCCCGCCTCGTGGCTCACCTCAGGGTCTTTGCACATGCTACTCACTCTGCTTGGAATGTCTCTTCTGGCCTGCTCGGCTCATCTGGCCGTCTTCCTTTGGACACCCTCGCGGCTGCAAGGAGCTCCGGGTCCCAGGTGTTTGCCTCTCCCATTCACCCCCGCTCTTAACTCTTATCACACCCTAGTAACGGAGCTTCTTTGCCTCTCTCTCCCAGGAACTTGCAGGCTCCTTGAGGCCAGAGCCTGCCACACTGCCCGGGACCAAGCGTAGCTTAGGTTTTCCTGGAGCGTTAGATGCGTGAGTTCGGGAGGGAATGTTACCAGTGTTCTGTGTTGCCGAGAAGTCAGTAAGAGACGCGCTGAGAGACAGCAGTGGCCGCAAGGACAGCAGCGGCCACAAGGGATCCTGTAGTGGGTTAACTCCAGGATCCCTGTCAGCTGAGCGCGATGATAGGGAAACAGACTGAGACGAGTGGGAGGTGGAGATGGGCGCGGAGCACGTCTGCGCCCAGAACTTTGAAAGTGTGGCTGGGAGGCGGGAAACGGAGAGCGGTTAAGTGGAATGGGGTGAGGTTTTTGCTGCTGCTGTTTCCGAATGGCGGCAGCTGCCCGGGCAGGCGTGAAGTCTCACAGGAAGCAGCCACCAAGAAACAGTGGAAGATGCAGATGGGGGTGGACCGCGGGTGACCCCGGGTGCCAGAGGAGGCAGGAGAAGGGATTTGACCCGGAGCGCAGTGAGAAGCCGAGGATGGTGGAGCTGGGTGCAGAGCACCCGTCCCCGGCAGAAGGAACAGCAGGGGTGCGCGGTGTGGCCTGTGAGCACTGGCCCTCAGAAGGGAACTGGACCACGCCAGGCGCCCTGGGAGCCCTGTCAGAAGTTTGGCTCCTCCTGTCAGCAGTGGGATCCACCTTCCCCTTGCTTGAGGGCGGGCTAGGATGGGCGGCACCGCTGTGTCCAAGGGCACAGCACCTCGGGGCTCCTGTTCTGGGAGACGCACCTGCCCGCCCAGAGCGCGCTTGGGTGTGGCCGCCCGGCCCTTCCCTGGCCGCGGGTCAGGCCCGGCCACCCCGCCACTTTCACGCCCGGAGCCGCGGGCCATGGTGAGTGACGGCTCCCCCCGCCCCCCCAGCACCCAGATGCCCATCCAGCCCCCGAGTAAAGACGCTGAAGAGATGGAGGCCGAGGGCGATTCCGCTGCCGAGATGAATGGCGAGGAGGAGGAGAGCGAGGAGGAGCGCAGCGGCAGCCAGACGGAGTCTGAGGAGGAGAGCTCTGGTGGGTGAGCCCCTGCGCCCACCCTGCCCCCGCACCTCCCTGCACCCCCGCCCCCGCCCCCTGACGGGCCTCTCGCCCCAGAGATGGACGACGAGGACTATGAGCGGCGCCGCAGCGAGTGCGTGAGCGAGATGCTGGACCTGGAGAAGCAGTTCTCGGAGCTGAAGGAGAAGTGAGCGCGGCTGGGCTGGCACGCGGGGAGGCCGGTGGGGAGGCCGGCAGGGAGGCCGGCGGGGTGCCCCAGCGAGCAAGCGCTCTGCATGTTTGAGGGATGAGCAAATGGGTGTTACCTCCCAGGTTGTTCAGGGAGCGACTGAGTCAGCTGCGGGTGCGGCTGGAGGAAGTGGGGGCTGAGAGAGCACCCGAATACACAGAGCCTCTGGGGGGGCTGCAGAGGAGCCTCAAGATTCGCATTCAGGTGGCAGGTCTGTGGGTTGTCCTGTGCGCCCGGCCCGGTCTGCCCCCACCCTGTTCCCCTTGCGGAGGCCATGGTGCTCTCCCCGCCCCCCCGCCCCCCCCAGCCGTGCAGGGCCTCCCTTTCCCTCCCTCCGCAGGGATCTACAAGGGCTTCTGTCTGGACGTGATCAGGAATAAATACGAGTGTGAACTTCAGGGGGCCAAACAGCACCTGGAGGTGACTGGCAGGGATGGGTGCGCAGGTGGGGGGCTGAGGCCTCCCCTCCCCTCAGCTCACCTGCTCCCCACCCCTCCCAGAGTGAGAAGCTGCTGCTGTACGACAGCCTGCAGGGGGAGCTGCAGGAGCGCATCCAGAGGCTGGAGGAGGACCGCCAGAGCCTGGACCTCAGCTCTGGTGAGGACTTGGGCACCCCTGCCTCACCCAGTGCCCTCGCCCAACCCTGCATGCCCAAGGGAGTGGCAAGAGGACCTGCCTCGTGGGTCACTGTGGACAGTGGGGGCGCAGGGAACGTGGGTGGCTGTCCTCTGCCCCTGCTTTCCGGAGGGAGGTGTCACTCTGACACAAGGCAGCCACAGGGCCCTCCCCGGTGCCCACGTTCATATGGGGCCCTGGGGGGCAGCAGTGGTCATCACCCCACCACCCACTAGACCAGTGGAAAAGCCGAGGCTTCCCAAAGTGCCGTGACCCCTTTCCCGGGGCCCCAGCTTCCCGCCCCAGCCCAAGCTTCCCTCCACTTTCTCGGGGGAGGTGGTGCCGGGGAAGGGCTGGCCTGGCCCAGAGGAGGGCACCTGGGAGCAGGGTTCACGCTTGGTCCTGACTCGGGTGTGGGGGCACAGAGTGGTGGGGCGACAAACTGCAAGCCAGAGGCAGCTCCAAGACCTGGGACGCCCTGCCGCCCAGCAAGAGGAAGAAGGCGCCCCTCGTTTCTGGTATCCTTCTGCCCACGGCACCTGCGCCAGGCAGGACGGCAGGGTCGGAGCCAGACCTGGGGCGGGGGCACGGCAGGCAGAGTCAGACCAGACCTGTTTGCCAGCACCCTGCCCAGAGGAAGCCGGCTCGCAGGGCCAGTTGTGGGCTTCTGGGCTCTGCACCCAAGAAATAGACACACAGACTTCCCCTGACTTCCTGAGTGAGGTTCCCTCAGAAGGCCCCCAAGATACCCCTCACTGCCAGCCTCTGCTCACTCCCTCCCTCCTCTCGGCCTGCGGTGCCAGTAAGGTGCTCATCCCACATGTTGCCTCCTCCACGAAGCCTCTCCCGTCTCTCCCGGTGGCTGTGGTTTCTGGCGTGCTGTGGGATAGTTGCCTCTGTCCTGCCCGAGGCCTGAGCCTGGAGTCCAGGCCTGCAGTGCTTCACCCCTGCTCACACACAGACGAGCTGAACGGATCCCCGTCCCGTCCACCCCCAGTACAGCCGCAGCAGCCAGGTTTCAGGTTCTGGCAGGGCACAGGGAATCTGGCTGACAGCGACTTGTGGGTGAAGGGGAGGAGACATCCGTCACAGCAGTGGTCCCCTGGGGGGTGGGGACCTGACACCCGAGGAAGGTTTTCAGGATGAAGTGGAGGAAAGGGAGGGGGCGGGGTGGGAGGAGCAGCCAGGTCCCCGAGAGGGTGGGATGACCCTTGGGGCTGGAGGGGAGGGGAGGGGAGGCAGGCCTGGGGCTTGGGGCTCCCTGCCCCCCACCCCCCCACCCCCCGTGAACGCAGTGAAATAGGCTGTGGGTTCCTAAGGTCCTGGGGCTTAGAGGAAGGAGGGAGGGCATAAGCCCCCAGCTCCCCTCCCCAACATCCCCTGCACCACCTCTACGAGTACTGGGGTGCCCACTCCCTGCCCCCTCCCCTGCGCTTCCTGCTTCCTTGACCTGGCCACAGGCCCCTACATCGTGTACATGCTGCAGGAGATCGACATCCTGGAGGACTGGACGGCCATCAAAAAGGTGGGACCCTGCTGTCTGCTTCCCCCACCCTGCCTGGGGGCGGGACTGCCAGTGTGGCTCCCCCACCCGACACCAGCCTGCGTGGGCTTTCTGGGGGTCTGGGAGCTCTGTTCAGCCCTTGACTCCCCGGCCTCGGCCCAGGCACCTAGCACTGCTGGCAGCTCCCAGGTGCCCTGCCCTCCCCAGAGGAGGGGATTTCTAGTCAATGTCAGCCCTTCGTATTCCAGGGCAGGTTTTTGGGGGGTGGGAGGGGGGTGCTGAGAAGTAGCTGGGCCAAGAGACCACAGCAGAGCTTCACCTATAAAAGGTCTTACGCTCCCCATCCCTCTGGGTGGAGCACCCCCCCTGCCTCCCCAGAGAGGCTGGTGTGGGAGCACCTTGCCCAGCTCACACAGGCTCTTGGTGCTTTTCTCCTCCCACCAGGCCAGGGCCGCCGTGTCCCCACAGAAGAGGAAGTCAGAAGGTAAGAACCACAGGGGCTGCTCAACCTCCCCGGCCCAGCCTCCAGGGAGAGCGCCCAGAGAGAGGCCGTGTCTGATCAGTGGCCTGCTAGCTTTGGGGTGATCTGGGCTTGAGAGCACGGTGAGGGACTGGGGAGTAGGAACCAGGGTAGGGCGGGGAAGCTCTAGGTTGATGGGGCCAGGAGATAGAGCCCCTGCTGGGCTTAGTCCCGGAGGGCTGGAACGCTGAGCCCCTGGCTGAAGGCCGAGGCAAGGCCTGCACGGTGGGCCCCCAAATGAAGCAGCTGCCTCCCTCCTGGCTCAGCTTCCACCGCCCACAATGACTTTTTTCTTCCCATGTGCCCCCAGGACCTTGACCCTGCATTTCACAGCCAAGGGACCCCCGGAGCAACTGGCACCCAACCCAGGATGTGCATTATCCTGCTGCAGAAAGTCTGATGGCAACAAGCTCAGGCTTGGCTGTTGGCTCCAGTGTTCTGCTGGGCCCCCTCCAGCCAGCACTGGGCTCGACTCCTCTGCTCCTCCTCTGGGCCCTGGACACTGGGGCCTGCAGCTGCCCTGGGCAGGAAAGACTGTCTCAGCCAGCCCCATGGTCCTTCCCTGTGCCCACCCAAAACATGTGCGTTTCTTGAGCCAAAGCCGCATCCTTCCTGCTCACCTCGCACCTGGCTCCCGCCCCTGAGCCAGTGAGCTGTGTGGGGACTTTGATCCAGAAATGATGGGGGCCTGGCCATCGCCGCTCAGCCAGGCTCCCCAGGTCTTCTCGGGGCGGTTCTTGGTGTCTGCCTCCCAGCTTTCGGGGACTGGATTAAAGCCTCTCCTGGGACTTCGGTGTGACACTCGTGTCTGATTTATCTCGCAAGGGGATCAGAGCCCCCAGTGGGAACACCGGAGACAGGTCGTCTCTTCTGGGGTCTCTGCTGTATGACTCCACTTCTCACCACCCAGGGAGCACGGGCTGGGGGAGGGAGCTGGGCCCTGGACTGCCTGGCGCTGGGGAGCAGACTCTGAAGCAACACGTGGCCTGGGTGGGGCGGGGGCTGGGCGCTGGGAGAGCGGGTCAGGTCTGCACCTGCCCCAGCGGCTGGGCAGATTGGCAAGGCGGGCCGGGAGGGCCTGCGTGCGTGGGAGGCAGCCGGCAGCAGCGCCATGTGCTGACGACCTCACAGCCAGACTCCCCCGTTTCGAGTGTTAGAACCACCCCCAGAACCTCAGTTAAGCAAAGGGGTTCGTTCCCATGGAGACAGCGCATCCTTTCTCCATGGCAACCCGAAAACCCAACACCAACTTAGGCTCAGGGATGAGTCACCCGTGGCCGACAGGGGGCGCTCGCCCGCCAGGCTGACCCCGAGCGCGGGACTCGGGAGCCACGGGCCGCGCGGAAAGGTGCTTCAAGGGCGAGGCCGAGGGGCCGGGGCCGAGCCCCGCTTTTAACCCCTTCCCGGCCGCCCGCGCGGGGGGAGCAGGCGGGCGCGGCCGCGGAGCTCTGCGTGGAGGCGGCGGCCCCGCAGCTGGGCGCTCCGAGCGCCGCACGGAGGGGTCCCGGCCCGCAGGCGGGGCCCGGCGCGGAGAGGGCGTGGCCGGCGCGCGGCCCGAGCGGCCGCCGAGAGTGAACCGCGGGCGCGACGGGGCGCGCCGCCCGCAGGAAGTGTTACTCACCGCCGGGAATGCGCGCGCGCCCGCCGGGGGTGATTCTCTTCCTGCGCCCCGCGAGACGGCACCGGAGCGCCCGGCCATGGAAGCCCCGGGGCAGCCCGGGCGGGGCGCCTTCCGAGCCCCCAGCCCGTCCAGCTCCGCTCCCGGCCACCTGCAGAGGGAAAAGTTAGTGGAGTCGGAGGCCGGCGGCGCGGGGGCCGGGAGGGACGCGGGGCAGCGCCGCCTCGGGCAGGGGCGGGGGGCGGCCGGGCGGGCGCGCCGGCCCCGGCCCCGGCCCAGCTCTGGTGCCCGCCCCCAGGCCCGCCCAGGACCCGCTGTACGACGTGCCCCAGGCCGGCGGGGCGCAGGCAGGTGGGCCCCAGCGGCCCGGGCGCGCCGTGAGCCTGCGGGAGCGCCTGCTGCTCACCCGGCCCGTGTGGCTGCAGCTGCGGGCCAACGCGGCGGCCGCTCTGCACACGCTGAGGACCGAGCCCCCGGGGGTGAGTCGCCCGACCTGGGGCCGCTGGCAGAGGTTGGGTGGGCGAGGCGGCGGCTCGGAGCCCTGAGTCTCCGGCCACTCGCAGACGTTCCTGGTGCGGAAATCTCACACTCGCCAGTGCCAAGTCCTGTGCGTGCGACTCCCCGAGGCCAGCGGCCCCTCCTTCGTCTCCAGCCACTGCATCCAGGAGAGCCCCAGGGGTGAGAGGGGCAGGCCCGGCAGGAGGGGGCTAGAGGCCGGCATGGGGGTTCCGCAGGGAACTCCCTCACTTCCCATCTCTCAGGGGTCTCCTTGGAGGGCTCCGCGCTTGCGTTCCCGGACCTGGTCCAGCTCATCTGCACCTACTGCTATGCCCGGTGAGCCGCCCGCTCCCCGGGCACCCGCTGCTCTCTGCCCCGGCAGTCAGGAGCACCCCTTGCCCCTGACTTTCTGCTCCCCTCTCTGGCCTCAGGGACATCCTTCTCCTCCCACTCCAGCTCCCCAGAGCCATCCGCCACGCAGCCACCCACAAGGAGCTGGAAGCCATCTCCCATCTAGGCATTGGTAAGGTCTCCCCTGCTACCACTGCCCAGATGGGCCAGCCGAGGGCAGGGAGGCACACCGCCCGGGGCCTGTGCCTTTCCCCGGGTCAGTGCCCTCCCCAAACTTCCTCCAGGCTCCAATTAGTGCCTCTCCCCTAGAGTTCTGGAGCTCCTCCCTCAACACCAAGGCTCAGCCTGGCCCCTCCGAAGGCCCGTTGCTGCCCCGGCTGAAGCCCCGGTCCCCGCAGGAGCTGGACCAGGGCACCGGAGCCGCCCTGTGCTTCTTCAACCCCCTGTTCCCAGGGGACTTGGGCCCCACCAAGCGGGAGAAATTCAAGAGGAGCTTCAAAGTGCGGGTGTCCACGGAGACCTCTAGCCCCCTGTCTCCTCCGGCCGTGCCTCCTCCCCCGGTCCCCGTGCTGCCAGGGGCAGCCCCCCACCAGACAGAACGGCTGCCTCCTCACCAGCTGCTGCGGAGGGAGAGCTCAGTGGGGTACCGAGTACCCAGCAGCGGCGGCAGCGGCGGGGCCAGCCCTGGTCTCCCTCCCCTCCCCTCCCTGCAGGAGGTGGACTGCGGCTCCCCCAGCAGCTCAGAGGAGGAAGGGGCCCCGGGAGTGTCTGGGGGAAGCCCAGCCACCTCACCCCATCTGGGCCGCCGCCGGCCTCTGCTTCGCTCCATGAGCGCCGCCTTCTGCTCGCTGCTGGCGCCCGAGCGGCAGGTGGGCCGCGCTGCGGCCTCGCTGATGCAGGATCGGCACACGGCCGTGGGCCAGCTGGTGCAGGACCTGCTCACCCAGGTGCGGGCGCGCCCCGAGCCCCGGGAGCTGCAGGGCGTCCGCGAGGCGCTGAGCCGGGCCCGGGCCATGCTGAGCGCGGAGCTAGGCCCTGAGAAGCTGCTGCCACCGGAGAGGCTGGGTGAGACCCCAGCCCGGGCCAGGCCGGTCCACGCTCTCCTTCCTCCGCCATGCTGGCCTGAGTCTGTTCTGCCACCGCACGAACCACCTTGTCTCAGCGCCGAGCAAGGGGTTCCCAGCTTGCCAAGATCCTCCTCCTCCTCTTCTCCCCCCCTCCCCCCCACCCCTTCAGGACTCTGCCCCTGGGGACCCTGACCCCTGCCTGTTCTCCCCAGAACGCGTCCTGGAGAAGTCTCTGCATCGCTCTGTGCTCAAGCCTCTCAGGCCCATCCTGGCGGCCCGCCTGCGGCGCCGGCTCTCTGCGGACGGCTCCCTGAGCCGCCTGGCGGAAGGCCTCCGCCTGGCCCGGACCCAGGGCCCCGCGGCCTTTGGCTCCCACCTGAGCCTGCCCTCCTCGGTGGAGGTGGAGCAGGTGCGCCAGAAGCTGCTGCAGCTGCTCCGCTCCTACTCGCCCAGTGCCCAGGTCAAGCGGCTCCTGCAGGCCTGCCAGCTGCTCTACGTGGCACTGAGAACCCAGGCTGGTGCGCCTCCACGGCCCCCAGGCAGGCCCCCCCCGCGGTCAGAGGCAGGCCCCCACAGGCAGAGGCTCCAGCAGGGGGGCTATGGGTCCAACCACCCCATCTCACAGATGGTGAAACTGAGGCCTGGAGAGCACTGTCCTCTCCCTGGTACCCCCCCCCCTTGCCTGCCACAGAGCCTGCACTGCCCAGGGCCCAGCAGGGAGAGGCGAGGGGTGCCCTTCCCAGTCCGAGACCAGGACTGAACGCTGCCCCCGGCTTCCCAGAGGAGCCTGAAGCTTCCTCCTCCACCACCCCACAGGGGAGGGCGCGGGGGCTGATGAGTTCCTCCCGCTGCTGAGCCTGGTCCTGGCCCAGTGCGACCTTCCTGAGCTGCTTCTGGAGGCCGAGTACATGTCGGAGCTGCTGGAGCCTGCCCTGCTCACTGGAGAGGGTGAGGGACGCCCGCGCCTCCCTGCCCGCCGGGGAGAGCACCCTGAGGCCACAGGGAAGGGCAGTGGGAGCCAGCCCCCACCCCCGCCTGAGTGGCCTCCTACCCACCCCCGGTCCCAGGTGGCTACTACCTGACCAGCCTCTCGGCCAGCCTGGCCCTGCTGAGCGGCCTGGACGAGGCCCACAGCCTCCCCCTGACCCCCTCACAGGAGCTGCAGCGCTCCCTCCGCCTCTGGGAGCAGCGCCGCCTGCCTGCCACCCACAGCTCCCAGGTAAAAGCCCACACGCCCTCCCGGCCCAGGGCAGGGGGGCATCTGGGGCAGCCCCTCCTTTACCCAGGGGGCAGCAGGGAGAGGCCACTCCGCGTAGCAGACACAGCAGTCAGGGGCACGGGCCAAAGGTAGCCTTTCACAAGACAGTTCATTCTACCCTCTGGGGCCTCAGCCCCGAGCTGGCACAGGGCCCATGAGGACACTGAGACCTGGCCTGGAGGGGGACAGACAAGGATTCCGGCCCAGACCCAGGCCTCTGCCCCAGCTGGAGCTCTGTCCCCCTCCCCACCCTGTCTGGGCTCAGGCCTGCGGTCCTCAGGGCGGCCCCTGCCCTGCCCCCACCGTGCCCTCCATCCAAGCCAGTCAGGGGCCCTTCCCAGACTTGGGCGACAGCGCAGACTTCGCAGCCAGATTCAAATCCTAACTGCCACTTTCTGGTTGGGGAAGCTTGGGGAGGGGAGGTAACACTTCTGTGCCCCAATTTTCTCATCTATAAAATGGGGTGATAGCAGCCACCCCCTGGGCTTGAAGTGAGGCTTGAGGGAGCCCCCTGGGAACTCAGCTGTCCCAACGGTCTTTGCCAATTGCTTTTGCTCCACTCCTCCCGCCCCCACCCCCAGCAGCCCTGGGGCCTATGCTGGCACCTCAGGCCAGAGAGCCAGGTGCCCCCCAGGCAGGGCTGAGGTCCTGTTTTGATTCTCTTTCCACACAGCACCTCCTCCGAGTGGCCTATCAGGACCCCAGCAGTGGCTGCACCTCCAAGACCCTGGCCGTGCCCCCAGGGGCCTCGATCGCCACCCTGAGCCAGCTCTGTGGCACCAAGTTCCGGGTTCCCCAGCCTGGCATGTTCGGCCTCTACCTGTACAAGGAGCAGGGCTACCAGCGCCTGCCCCCCGGGGTCCTGGTCCACAGGCTCCCCACCACCGGCTACCTCGTCTACCGCAGGGCAGAGTGGCCTGAGGCCCCAGAGGCCTCCCCTGGGGCAGCGACAGAGACGGCCAGTGGGGAGCCAGAGGTAGGGGGCAAGGAGGGGGAAAAAAGGGGCAGGGGAGGTAGTGATATCGAAGTCAAAGCCAGCCCCAGGGACAGCAGGGGAGAGTCTGAGGCAACTGTGGAGGGGGCCAAGGAGGGTGAGGGCCAGGCCAGGGGAACTCCTGCTCAGCCAGGGGGGCCAGAGGCAGAGGGAAGTGGGGTGGCAGAGGAATAGCTGGAAGTGGCCAGAGTGTCTTGGGGCAGGAGGCTCAGCCTGCAGGGAAGGCCTTTTAGAGCCACCAGCCACACTCGCCCTTCACCGTCCTCACCCCAGGGCCTTTCCGGTGTCTGCCACCACCTGTTTATCTCTGTGATCACACCTGCTGGGCGAGCACTTGGGTTGGGCACATCTAGGACACTGGAGTAAAAACTCAGGGGGCTTGGAGGACCTCACGGCAAGGGCCAAGGCCCCTTGCCTCTTGTCCTTCTCCCCTGCTGGAGGTCGGCTGGCCAGCAGCGGAGAGTGCCCGACCTCTGGAGCTGCGGAGGGCCTCTGTCAGGCTCTTTCTGCAATGCCCCCACCCCCTTAGAGAGGGGTACAGCCTAGAGTAGGGCTACTGCCCAAAAAGCCCACTCCAGGCTGGGGCTTCAACGCTCTGAAGAGTTCCACCCTCTCTGGGGGACTCAGGGAGGCAGCAAGGGTTTGGGGCCCCCAGCCCACCTGGATCAGGAGCACCTCCAAGCCTGTATACTCACCTGTGAAGCTGCTGACCTGCCCCCCCACCCAGAAGTCCACCAGGGCTGGAGCTCAGGCCAAACTGAGCTCAGACCAGGGGGTAGGGAGGGAAGGGGTGGGATGGGAGCAGCGCCCCCACCCTCCAAGCGCCTGTTCTTGCAATGACCCGAGGGTATGTTCATCCAGGGGAACCCGGGAGGGCAGCTCCCAGCGAGGAAGCACCAAGTCCCAATCTTCCGCCCAGGTGGGAAGTCCTGCCAGGCAGGCTGGCATCCCAAGGGACCCGGACAGGAGAGATACCACCACTGGCAGGGAGAGAGGCTTCCCTCTCTCCAAGTGGAGGCGGGGGACTTTAAAAGCATTTCTCTGCACTTAACATACTGGGATTGCAGAAGAGCTTTATGGGAGGCAGGGCGGGGCATATTACCCACCGAAGCTCAGGAAAGTGACCCAGCACTTTCCTGGGCTCCCCCACCCAAACCTGGGCTCAGGTCCCAACTACATCCTCTATTCTAAGACACCTGTAAATTAACCCTCCAGGCCCAGCAGCCCCAAAGGCAGCCCTAGGTGCCCAGAGCATCAGCAAACCCCAGCAAAGAACAAGCCAGAGACGACCACTAGGTGGCGCGCGTGGCTCGAGAAGCTGCGGAAGAAGTGTGGGGGGGGGGTGCTGTGACTCCAGGGCCCCAGCAACCCAGTGGTCACAGGTTATGACAGGCATCCTGGAATGGAGGCCGAGGCTGCAGGCCCCAGCTCCCCTGGAGTCAGGGGATCCTGGGGGTCAGACACTGATCACAAAGGGATACCAGCCCGCATGTCGGACACACGCAAGGTCCAAGCCCAGACCTTCGAGTCAGACCATCCAGACACAGCCCAGGTGCAGGGCTCCCAGATTTCCCCAGAGGCCACTGGCAGCCCTTACCTCTCCATTTCTCGCCGGCAGGGATCCCCCGGCTCTTTTGTTTGCCTTCCCTCCCCCATGACTACCCCCAGCGCCTGGCACAGTGCTGGACACTCCATGGGCGCTCAATAAATGTTATCTGCTGATTGGAGTCTGATAATAAGCCACTGGCAGCGAGGTGGGAAGCAGGGAGGCCTAGGGAGGGCAGGGTTCTGGGAACCAAACAGGATGTCTGCAGTTCAGTCCCAGAGGAAGAACCTGGAGTAGCTGATAGGGGGGTGCTCCCAGAACCCCAGGGCCGGATGCGGAGCTGTCTCACGGGAACTAGGGCTGGCTGAATCGGCTGGGCCCCTGCCTTGCGGGCCTCTGCGACCCCGCCCACGCCTGTCCGGTGCTCAGGCCTAATTCCTGGCCCTGGGAATCCGGCCACCCCTGGCAGTGGCTCCCTGGCTGGAGCCCTGGCCTGGCCCTGCCTGCTCCCTGAGCTTCTTCGGTTTCTCTTAAGAGATTCTGATGGGTCTGGGTCCAGGACAGGTAAAGTAGCTTGACAGGCGTGGAGAAACAAGGCTGGGGCTCCAGGCAGGCAGGCTGGTTACATCCGCACTTTACAGATGAGGAAACAGAAGCTGCTTAAGGCAAGTGGCTTGCAACAGGGCCTCAGACGCCAGGTTCTGAGGTCCCACGAAACAGGGACTCATCCCTTGTCCATTCAGCAGTGACCGTCTGAGTGTCCCTATGGACCAAGCACCCACAGATCCAGCCAGAGGCAGACAGGTGTGGTGTGAGCAGGAGCAGAATCCCTCTCCCACCCGACCCGGCTGCCTACCTGCCCCCTCTTGGCCTCTGGAAGAAGGCAAGGCCACCAGAGTCCTGCCGCAGGGCAGGTCTGAAACCCCCACATTTGCATCTCTAGGAGCAGCCAAGTCATCTCCTGCCGTGGACATGCACTTATCACCTCGAGATTCACCGGAGTTCTAGGGCGAGTTTGTTTACTGTCTGTCTTCCCCACTAAAAGGCCAGGGCCAAGTTGGCTTGGTTCCCGGCTAAATCTCAGGGGCCGCGAACAATGCCTGGCCCGGAACTGGCACTCGGTGATTATAGGTGGAGAGGCGGGCTCGGGAAGACCCCGCCAACACAGCGCCCCCGAGGTCCCGGCCGGGGGCGGCGCAGTCTCCACCGCCGCCGCCAGGGGGCGCACGCGTACCGTCCCCAGTTACTCACAGGGTCCCCTGCAGCCTGAGGTCGCCCTGGGACCAGGGCACTCAGAGGACCCGCGCCCTGCCTGGTGCCAGGAGGCAAGAAGCCCCGGCAGGGTCCTGGGACTATCCTGTGAACGGAGGGTTCTGGGAACAGCAGTGAAGAAGGGGGTGAGATAGGGGCTACCCACCCAGAAGGCCAAGGTCAGTGAGGTGACTGAGTGAGGACCCTGGGGTGGGGAGGAAAGCAGCCACTGAGACCCCGACTCACCTTCAGTGCAGTGTTAACACCCGGCTGGAACCTTGTGATCCTCACTCACACCTCCCATGTAGCACAGACACACTCAGCTCACCTTTGCACACAGTGTGTGACACCTTTTCTGCCACCACAGTGATGCTCGGTAACAACCGGCATCCCCCACCTTACCAGGAACATCCAGTGTCAGCCACGCACGCCCTGCCGGATGGGACAGTGACAGGGACAGGCCCCTCCTCTGAGCCACACCCTGACACAGCTGTCCCTGGGTCTGCTTTCATGGAGACTCCCACGCACACACACACACACACACACACACACTTGGGGACAGGCTGACGCAAGACCCGCTCCCTGGGCCTCCACGGCACACACCTTCCCGTGCAGGTGATACTTTCATGCTTCTGACCCGGCAGAAGAGGTTCAAGCCCTTGCCCTGAGGAACCCTCCCCAGCCATGGCCTATCCCTGCCACTGCTCAGCCCCGCCCCCCAGCCCACCTGGACCCTGGCGGGGATGGTGAGTGGCTAAGAAGCCCCCGAGGGGAGTATGGCAGCCCCACTCGCTCACCAAGCAGGAGGCTGAGGCAGCAGCCCTGGGCAGGAGGCCTGAGGTCATCACACCCCAGGGCAGTGACTCACTACAAGCGCCTGTGGAAGATCTGGGGTGGTGGTGGGGAGGGGGTGGCACTGGCCCAGGAGCCAGGGGTTTCGGGGCCTGGTGGGCTTCAGAACAGAGAAGAACTTGGGTCCGGAGCAAGGCTTTAGTGGGGGAGGGGACCTCCTGAGGGGGTGACGCAGTCGGAAGGGGTCTCTGCTGGGCCTGGCTCCTGGGAGGGGTTTAAACTGAGCTGAGCACAGGATGAGACAATCGGTCCCTCCCGCCACCCCACCCCGTCCTGGGCCCCTGACCCCACGCCTTCCCAGCCCTAGCAGCTGGGTGTCTTTAGCAGGGGTGAGGGGCCCCCACCAAGGGTGGGGGGCCGGGTGGGGTGACCTTCACGGGTCACCTTGGCCTCTCAGCCCCTGGGGGCAACCCTGGCAGCCCCAGAGACACTCAGACCTCCTGGCTGGTCGGGGACGACAGGGTTACAGACCCTCACTGCCCTGCCAGGCGCAGCCTCGCCAGAGCCCAGCACACACGTTGTCCCAGTGCCAGGGATGTGTTCCTGCTGAGACGGGCCCTCTGCGCCTGCCGCCCCGAGCCCCTGCCCCCGGCCAGCCTGAAGCTCAGAGGACCCAGCTGCCCCTGGGGGTGACAGGAAGACAGGCCCGGGCTGGGGGCAGGCAGGGGCGCAGGAAGTGCCTTTCTTGGCCGCTCCGCACCAAAATAGCCCTCTGCCCCTGCTCTAGGTCAGTGTCCCACGGGGGGGGGGGGGGGGGGGGAGGGGTGTCGCCAAGGAGATCCCCACCAGGGAGGGGCATGAGCTGGCCTCCCACCCCCACCCCCCACCGCCACCCCCACCGCCCCTGCCTCGGCGGGCGCTGCTGCACTTTGAAGTCCTAACATAAATATCATGTCTGCTTGGGTTCCACTTCCCGGCCAGTCACAGCCCTCAGACCTGGCTCCCACCCCAGCCGGCCCTGCGGGTGGGTGTGCAGGGGGCGGGGGGCCTGGACCACCCAGGGAAGGTGGAGCGCCTTCCTTGGGCCAGGGGAACAGGGGAGACAGCACAGAGCAGGGGACACAAAGTGGACAGAGGACGAGAGTGGAGGCACAGACACGGAGGGGGCGCTCCCGGGGTCAGTGGGCGCTGGAGACCCCTGAAGCAGGGCGGAGGGAGGAAGAGCCCCTGCAGGGGGAGGGAGGGACACCCAGGAGGCAGAGGGGACAGGAAGGAGAGGTGCTGGCCAGGAGGCAGGGAAAGCTCCGGGGGCGGGGGCAGAGGGCAGGCTGAGGCTGGGTTGGCGGAGAGAGGTGGGAAGCGGAGAGAGGTCTCTGGCGACAGACTAGACCTCCCTTGTGGGCAGGGGCTGGGGGGCGCCAAGAAGGCCTTGCAGGACTTCCCAGAGCCCACAGCCAGGCCAGGCGGGGTGCCCGCTTCTCCTGGAGCCTCACAGCTGAAGGGCGCCAGAGGGAGGGCAGACCCGTGGGGGCCTGGGGTCCCCAGCCGGTACAGGTCCCAGCTGTGCCTCCACCCCCCGTGTGTCTCTGTGCCCCATGAGGGGAAGCTCTGATGTGGGCTCCAGGACGCTCTCCCTTGTGGCCAGATGTGGCCAGATGTTCAGGTCAGGCGGCTGCCAGAAGAGAGACTGGGCCCCAGCTGGGCCCAGGTTGGGCAATCCAGGGACAGCCATATGCTTCTCCCCTTGCAGCTGTGGGGACAGGTGTAGGCCCGCGGGGACACCCACACATCACCCAGCTGTGCACACCTGCCGCGAGGCTGGGCATGCATGCGCACGGACA